>NW_024465751.1:21457500-22805000 GCF_017591425.1 Ochotona curzoniae
GATACACTGTGATGAGATGCATCTTAATGTTTACACTGTTCTCAAATCTTCTGAGCATTTAAAAGTTATGAAAATTGCAGGGAATGTAGATTTTTTTGAAAATTTAGAGATGAAACTATTTTATAGCTTTATGATGCTTAACTTGTCATGTTTATGATGTAAGCTTAAACCCAGATGTTTCTGAAAGATGTTACTGCACATGATTGACCGCAGGTCTGAAATGTAAAACGAGTTAGAAGCATCTGTTCAATTCCCAATGGTACGGAATTCCTGAAATAAAATCCACCTCAGATTCTCCTCTGCTTAACTGATGAGCACCGTTCTGAACTTACACGAAACAGGTATAGGGTGTTCTTTAACTGTATGAGGTGTGTTGCTTGTTATAGGTTGCTTGAAATTTATTGAGTCACAACCTAATAATAAATACAAAAAACATATATATTTTCTTGTATGCTTTGATGAAGTGATCCAGCAAATCTATTTTTATGTCCTCCGACTAAGTAATCAAACTTCTTGGAATCATTCTGGCGTAAAATAGTTCAACAAAAGTATACATATACTTGTTCATTGCAGCTATTGAAGCAGAAACATTG
This sequence comes from Ochotona curzoniae, assembly GCF_017591425.1. Lineage (NCBI taxonomy): Eukaryota > Metazoa > Chordata > Mammalia > Lagomorpha > Ochotonidae > Ochotona > Ochotona curzoniae. The sequence goes on from NW_024465751.1 coordinate 21,458,094, forward strand.
GATGCGATAGAGATGATTATTTTCTTGGTACTCACTATGGTTCATTGTATACATCGTTTCTATTCTCTGAAAGAAATTCTGCAGAGTCTGTAACATTGTGTGCAAGTTTCAAATGAATAGCAAAGGAAAAAGTGAATACACAATCCTCTGGTGATGACAGCTTCAGTGACCCCATGACTATAGCAGGTAGGAGGGTAGAGTGGGAATTTCAGCATGCTCCTAATTTTATGTGATGAAATATATGAGTTTTTCACTTTGCATACATTATTTGTAACTAGAAAAAAACAAATAAAACCTTTCATAAGTGTCTAAAATAACAGTTCTCAGGACAAATAAATCTGAAGTGAAATCATAGTATCAGGATCCCGATGGAGGGTTTGTGTCTGGCTGCTCCAGTTCTGATTCTGCTCCATGGTAAGGCCTGAGAAGAAGAGCAGGAGGTGGTCCAAGTCTCATATTTAATACATGGATATATGGAGTGGTGCAATGATTTGTGATTGGAGGGATAAGCGAATGGTTAGATATGTTACTTCAACTCTTTGCAACTTAGTCAACATGATTGATAGAGGAGATACTGTAGGAGATGAGAGATTCTTACCAATTTTCTTAGAGGATGTAAACCATAACAGTAGTAACAAAAATGCAGTTGATATCACGGCATTTTCATGTATTGGTGTTATGATGAGTGACCGGCAACTGGGATGAGAGCACAAGGTGGCCTACAGTGCCCTGGCACTTCCCTGAAATAATAAAATAAGTATGCGAAACAGTTAAAAGGATGGAAAACAGCTAGAGAGTCAAGAACAGGCTAAATTCAGGATGAATTCTAATCTGGTTTCAGGTTAAAATAATAATGACTAGTAAATAACAAGTATTCAAAAGATTCCATTAAAGATAATACTGAGATTATGGAACTGTGACCATCACAGCGTCTGAAGCACTTCCTATGAAAAATGCCAAAGATGGCTGTGCTTGTGTCGTGGGGAGCTGTTAACCTCAGTTTCTGCTAAGAGTAATTCTTGGTATTGCACAAACTGAGATTGACTGTGTCCATCTTCCTAAAGGAGAACAGGAAAGGACAATTCTAAGATACTTTGAAATGTATCAATTCAAATAGAGGTAAGCAGCCTCTTTCTGTGTTCCATTCGCTTGTGTATCCAACGGATTTACAGGTTGTTAAGCACAGAATGTGTTAGGGAGCTGAGTTAAACTTCACACTAATTCTAAGGTTAATAAGCCTTTTGGCATGGTGTCCAGCTATTTAACACACATTTTTACTGTTCAGCAGGAAATAGATGATACTATTCTATTTCTGTTATATATACATTTAAGAGTGTTTGATCCTTGAAGTTTCAGTGATTCCTATTGAAAAATGAAGTCTAGTTATTTTTATTCCAGTCAGTTTAAACTTGAGTGTTTCCCTTATCTCTGATTCTTACTGTGAATCCTCCTTCTGTTTTATGTTCTTTGCACATTCCTTGCTCAGTCTAGCGCAGTACCTTGCAGAGGTAAAGAATAACATTGAAACACCCTTCTCCTCTTTTTCTGAATCCGTTTATTCAACTTGTCTTCTGGTCCTAATATAAATGACATCATCGCTATTAAGTGCTCCAGAATATGTTACTTCTCAAGGGGATGAGATGCATTTTTCGAAAAGATGTATTTATTTATTTCGGGGGGGAGGGTGCAGAGTAAGGGCGAGAAAGATGCAGAGATATCTCGAGTCTGGTTTACCTCCTAGATGTCCACAACAGCTGGTGTGCAAACAGGCAGAAGCCAGGAGCATGGACTCTGGTCCAGATCATCTCCCATCTGGTGGCAGAGGTCCAAGTCCCTGGACCAGCATCCTCTTCCTCCCGGATGCAGTGATGGAAAGCCCATCACAGGAAGTAGAGCTAATGTTCAAACCTGATACTCTGATCTGATCAGAGGCAGACAATCCAAGCAATTTGTACATACTGTGCCACATTTTCCTACCCCACAACTGTTTTTTGACACCATGTACTCGGCATTTGGATTTAAATTGTCGGTGACATTCTTTGTAAGATTATGTTTCTTTTCTTCAGCTTTCTCTTCACTAGATGGCTTAATATTATGAGAGCAGAAATCATGGTTTAGACTTTTGCTGTACTCCCTATAATCTAGTTTCACTGACGAATGTCTAATACATACACATCAAATGCAATAAATAAATAAAACTACAAAGTTGTTCTGGTTTGCAAAGGAAGGCATGAAATATTTCAGTGAAGCTTCTTTTAAACGTCATGCGTGTGTTTTTTTCTGCCAGAATAAATTTATCTTTCATTTAGTTTTTCCACAAGTTTGTCAACGTATCCTTGTATGTCTCATGAAACTTTTCTTTTTCTTCTGAACAATTTGAATCTCTTTATTTTCAGTTGGGTCATTACACATTGGTAAGCGTGTGCATTCTGTTTAGGAAACTAGGAAACACTCTAGCACTGAACTGGTGTGTCATGGCTTTGTAATGCACTGAACGACTTGAACACAAAATTCTAGGCTAATATTAAGAATATTCATGTTCTGATAATTCTGCAAATTTCAAATAAATGTTTTAAGTAGAAATCTGGTTCTGTAAAAGTGTAGAAATTCCATGTTTGCTGAGCATGACTAATGATCTAGTGACAAGGACCATGTGCCTAAGCAAATGCATATTTATACCTAGAAATAAAATCTACTCACTGGGAAATTCACCTCCTTTTAGAAATACACAGTCCTCTTACATCCTCACAGCCATGTTTCACGGGATCTTATTCACTCACATAGCTGCAACCCCTGGAGAACTCAAACCAGAAACTAATGGCAAATAAGGAGAGAGGAAGGGAGGAAGGAAGGGAGGGAGAAATAATGAATATGAGATTACCCATTCATTGCTTCACTCCCCAACTGGCCATAATGGCAGAGCTGAGCAGATTCAAAGGCAGAAACCAGGAGCTTCTTCTGGATCTCCTGTGTGGATCTTGGGCTATCATTGCTACTGTCCTAGGTCAAAGCAGGGAGCTGGATTGAAAGTGGAGTAGTCAGGACAGGAAATCACACCCATATGAGCTGCTCGCCAACACCACATGTGAAAGCTTAGCTTACTATGTCATGGCTCCAGCCCCTGAAACACACTATTAAAGGCTGACATATAGTGTATGTTCAATAAATTGGAATTATGAAAACTTTCCAATAAACCTAAGTGCCTTGTATTATATATTGCATATTAGATAAAGACATACTTAAGGTTTTAATCCCAATGGACAAATCTGCTACACAAATCAGATTGAAATCATTTATGCAATTTCTCTACCCTACAGGAGGCAGAGTACAGTTCCCCACACAATTGTGAATTGGACATAACCGTTCCGTTCTTACTCGTTTGCTAATGAAAGAGGGGGAAAGAGTAACTTCACAGTTGAGATGTTTGAAAATCACTACCTCGAACCAAGTATCAAAGTCAATGCCAAGAGAGACTAGCCGGGTGATACTAGACTAATATTACTTTTAGGACAGCAGCACAGGTTGCCTTGTGTCTTTTGTGGTCTCTTTCACAAATCCAAATATGATAAGCCCATCAAAAAATCTCAAGACAGACATTGCACAACATATTTTACAAAGATTTCTCCAAAATGCACAGGTCATCAAAAAGCAAAGATATGCCTAAGGAATTATGATGAGCAATATAGACTCCTGAAGGGATCTAAGACGAAATAAGGACTTTTGGTGAAACTAAGGAAATTTGAAAAGCATGCACTATAATAATGTAATGAATAAATAGGTACAAAAACAAACATGAACAAATTCAGGTTAACATGCTTCCTATACACAGGTCAAAAGACTCTCAAGGTTATGCTCTGCAATGGGCCTCTACAGACTTTCAGAAAATAATATCAGCCACATCTATTGTAGTGAAAGTGATTCTTCTCCGTTTGAGAAACAGAACAGTTCAGCTGGGCACCACTTACTCCTTTTGCTGAGTTCTTTGAAAAGGAAAATACGCAGCAAAGAAAATGTTCTACTGTCTCAGATCTGAAGAACATTTCGAAGTCATCTGGAAAACAAGACATAAAAACCTGGGACACTTATATTATTGGTGACATTGATTGCTATATGCAAGAAATTTTATATTTGTGCAAAGCAAAAACCATTGTGAGCATACAAAAGTGAATTTCCCAGATCACCAAGGATGCATTAAGCTGAAGCTGATGGAGTTATTACCTCCTCTAATAGTGCAAATAAAATAATATAGAACATTTGCCAATAGCGCATATTTAACATAACATTACAGCCTGCATAAATGTCTTCGCTTTGAGCCCTTGAGGCTATAGGCTTGTAAACGAAGAGAGTTGGGGATGTAATTTTTCTTTCAAAAAAGCTATTAATTTCTTTTATCATTGAAAAGGCTGCAAGTTGTCCCAGAACCCTATCATTATACTGAAATAGTCACTGTAAAACAAAACATGCCCGATCATTTTTCATGTAGTAACATCAGGTCTGTGTTTTGTTTTCTCAGTAGGAACATGGTTTTGATGCCTCCCTTCTGTAACAGCTGTAATGAACATTACACAGATTACTCACCGATGGGTGGCAGAAATGTCTCGGCTCACGTAAGCCTACAGAGAGCGGTTAAAGGCAGCATGGAGGCAAGTCAGCAAGTCTGCATTGCATTAGCCTTCTGTGCGTCTCATGAAAAGGTATTTTGAAGCAGTTATGCGGTGGTGGTGTCCACATTGTCAGATATCAAATCTTAGCATTTCATAATTCATGACAACCCTATTGTGTGTTAGCTTGGAGTTTATGAAGGATAAATTGAAAAACCAGAAATGTGACTTCAGAATAAGAGTACATTAAGAAAAGAAAAATCTTCTAGACATGGAGTAATTGAAGGTTCATATGTGGCCTGTGTTTATTGCTCTTCTAGTTTTCAGAGGCGACAATTTTTGGAATTCTTCTTTAATTGTGTGAGAATGTACTTTGTTTTGAGTTTAACAAAGTTTACTATGTCTTTTTTTTTTTTCCCCAGATGAGTGTTCAAGATATTTTAAGTCTGTGATTAAGAAATCTTAGGGCAAATGATTCCTTTTTCTCTATTTTGGTGTTTTAAAGAGTCTATATTTAAGATAATCGTATCAGTGAAGAGGTTCTACATTGTTTTTCCTTATTAATTTACCTCAAACTATTATACCCTTTTTAGGAAAACTTTTCACTATTTTTTTTTAATGTGTGACTGATGGTTACTTGTTCCTGATACTAAACAATTCAGGTACTTTTTTTTTTTAATGAAGTTATGACTTTTATTTATGAGTGAAAGAAAAACCCCAGGGAACTCTGCTAACCGACCCTAGGTCTTTGGTTGCTCTGAGTCTGTCTAGCCGGGGACCATCTTTTGGCTCCAGATGCCCGGGCCACTGTTGATGTCTAAGGCTGACCCTGTGCAACAGGCTCATCTTAGGAACTGATGATCGTCCTGCCAGTCCTGCCCAGGCCCTTCTGGCCCCGGCTCCGGACAGGGCAGCTGAGCTCCCAGGCTCCTCGGGTTCTGCTGCAGGAACCTCTGCCTCCACCGGGTCCTCACTGCTTCTGGTGATGAAGGCGGAAGGGGAGGTCTCCACAGGCTGGGCTGTTGGTGTCCCAGACTTCTCAGGCTCCAGCTGCTGGACCCTCCATCTCTACCTGTTCTGCACTGCTCCTGGTGCTGGTGCTGCGGACTGGGGGTGGACTGGAAGTCTACAGGGACGGGCTCCTGGGCTGGCCTGGACCTCTCTTCTACTTCTTGGTCTGGGAGAGGAGAGGCAAGCACAGGATCTATACTGGGTGACTCAGCCTCGGACTCCTGGCGGCCCAGAGGTGATGGGAGTTCATAGCTGGGAAGGCCAGACTTACTCTGCACCTCGCTTCAGTCCATGAGCAGAGGTACCCTGTGCAGTACAGGTAGACTGTGCTTGGATCCCGAGTCAGGGTTGGAGCTCTTCTCTCAGGGCAGGTGGTGCTCCTTGCTCTGTATGTTTTGCCCCAGGTTGTGACCGCAGTGGGCTGAGAGCCTCACTTCCTCAGAGGCTGGCAACATCTCCAGCCCCAACAGATAACTCCCCAGCATCTGGGTCTTTAGGAACCCCCAAGGATTGCAAAGGGTGACCTCCGAGTCCTCTTCCTTATCTGGGCAGGACTTAGACCAAGAGTGATGCCTGGGCTGTGCTGCTGTGGGCCTCTGGTTGGGTTTCCAAGTGAGCAGTCAGCCCTGCAGATTCTCCAGCTCTGGGTAGACCCCGCACGGCACTGAGCGCTGCAGCTCCATCTCGGCTGCCCTCTTCAAGGGCAAGTTCGCCATCACCATCCTAAACAGGACCACTCCGACACTCTGCAGGTTGACCTTTAAAGGGTCGAAGGGCTGGGATAGGAATCCCTCCAGGGCTCTGTAGTTGGGGGTCCAGTGAAAGCCTCTCACCAGCTGGTCTTTGGCAGCTGGCAATTGAGCCCGGAGATTTTAAGGAACACACAAAGAGGAGGTTCTAAGACAATGGCAATGTGAAATAACAGTTGGACTTGTTCAATATATAGACTGTTATGCTACTGAAAATTACACATTTTTAATAATCAAATTACTGATATTTCCCAGAAATATGGTCTCTAGTAATGAGGCACCGGTATTGGTAAATTATTCATGTCTACCAATAAACACTTAAATATTACAATAAACACTACAATAAACTTACAATAAACACTAAAATATTAAGATGAAAAATGAAAGAAGAGAGAAAGAAAATAACAAATGTACCCAATTTGTAATGTTCTATTCTGCATCTGTGTTTAGGTTGAGAGAAGGAAAATCTGGAGTGTTATAGATCTATCCAACTGATTAACAAGAACCCGCTTTGGGTTCTAGGTTCCCTCTTGCCACATTTTGCATGTAACAAATAGCTACTGCACTCTTTCTTATCAGATGGATTTGAATCTCAAATGACAAGAACTGGGGAAGGAAACTGATTTTGTACGTGCAACTCATTTGTGCTAACTGCATGCATAATTTTCTTACATGACTCATTTGATCTCAGTTTGCAGCATCCCTCCAGATGCAATAGCCTTCATCTAATATCTGAACAGTTCGCATTTCAGAATACACACAAGGTCATGGTAAAGAACTCTTACTACCCATTGCCATACATTGGTAGCTGAAATTTCACTTGAGTTGTGGCATGAATACATATTCATAAATGATTTGACAGGGACTCACCCCATTTAGTAGGGACAACCCCCTCTACAAGTCCAGTAGGATCTTTTGACATGACTGTTTTCTGGAAACTTAGAGTTGAAGAGCAAGTTGTTAAGCTCACTGCTAATGTTGCATGTAGGTAAAATTAGTAACATTGTTTTAAAAATAACAAATCTGGGACTGGGGTTGTGGTGCATCACATTAAGCTGCTACCTGAAATGCTCACATCCCATGGGTGGACACTAGCTCTAATCCTGGGTTGTCCATTTCTGGTCCAGCTCCTTGTTAATGTGCATGGAAAAGCAGCAGAGGATGGCCCAAGTCCTGTGCCCTTGCAGCTACATGAGAAACTCTGAAGGAATTCCAGGTTCCTGGTTCCAGCCTCACCTAGCCTTGGCACTGGCATTCATCTGAGGAGTGAACCAGTACATGAAAGATCTCTCTGTCTCTTCTTCTTTTTGTCATTTTAAATTTCAAATGAATAAATTTATCTATAAAATTCAAGTGAAATAAAATCAAGGGTCTGGTGCAGTAGTCTAGCTGTTAAAGACCTCACCTTGCATGCACCAGGATCCCAGACGGGCGCAGATTCCAATCCCAGCGGCCCCGCTTCCCATCCAGCTCCCTGCTTGTGGCCTGGGAAAGCAGTTGAGGACGGCCCAAAGCTTTGGGACCCTGCACCTGCTTTGGAGACCCAGCGCCGCTGATCTGGCTCCTGGCACAGCTTTGGCCATTGTGGCCACTTGGGGAATGAATCAGTTGATGGAAGATCTTCCTCTCTGTATATCTGACTTTCCAATAAAAATAAATAAATCTTTAAAAAATTCAAGTGAAATAAAATCAGTCACAGAAGTAGATTAGAGAATATAACTTCACAAGAAACCTGGAAAAACATTTTGATTGAAGGATCCTATTGGTTTCATGTAATGATAGATTTGAAGGCCTTTGAATTTAAAAATTTTTGTTTTATTTATTCCAATTTGATTTAAACATTGTATAATGCTAAAAAAAACTGTATTCCTCACAACAAGATTCATGGGTTCTAATGTTAGAAGGGAAGCTGGATACCTAACACCACCTCCCTGTTAGCATGGAAATCATTTCCTCCTGAGGCTTCCACCCCTGATAATTTCGTTGTCCAGATAACATGTGGAAAAGGAGAACTCCTTACTATATAGGGTGGAGAACTGGCCTCTATCACGGTTGTAATACCAGGAATTTGCCTTCACTATCAAGTACTACTTCCTCTATTTTTTCCCCTATGAGAATATTAAATCCTTCTCATACTCAAATGCCTTGAAACTTTTGGTATAGAAGTAATCTTAAGCAACTTTTTTTTTTTAAAGCATCATATTCCTTATCAGATAAAATGGAATGAATATCTCTCATTCCGTAGGATTTCTGTAGTGGTGAAACAGGCATCGTGGCGACAGCACTCTCACACTTCAGCTCTTTGAAAGATGGACTCTATCCATCGCCATGTCCTGACGGTATCATCCGTGTTGTTTCTGCATTTTAGAGATGATATTTTACTTGTTTCTTCTGTCATGCTTTTTTTCCTTTATCTTTCTTAATTGCCATTGTCTGATCAATCATAGCTCAAATGGCAGAGCTGTATAAAGTAGCATTAGGATCAGACAACATGAGAAATTCCTGCAGCGCAGAAAACTGTGGCACTAATTGTTCAATGGTATTGTAGCCCTTTCGTTTCTACCTAGACATCACCCATTCTTCATGCGTTGCTGACAGCTTTGGACTATATTATTCCAAATGCATTTTTTACGAAGCATTTTTACGGCAATAACTTCTATGCCTATTCTCCATCTATACTTCTTTTTTTTATTTCACCTCAAGCTAAAGTTAGGATTTTCAATGTATCATTATTAAATTATGTTTTGGTGATAGACTTATTATTTCAGCTTATCAGAATTTTAAGATGCTAGAGCCACTTGTTCAGTTAGTTAAATGTTAATAGCAACTTTTGATAATTGGCACACCTCATGAGCCTGTGTTCTAGGTCTGGGCTAAGATGTAGCGTCGAGGAAGACACAAGTAAGATGCATTTTATGCGTTTACTCAGAATCCAGCATGAGGTAGTAAAGTCCTGAGTAGCGGTAACTCTCAAGTATAACTTTGGCATCTAGTGTTTTCATAGACACTGATACCCTTGGATTTTATTAGAATTAAGAATCATTCTCTGATTTTTTTTTCATTAATGTATATGGGGTATAAGGGCTAGTCTAAATCTCACAGGTGAGAGCTGTAAGAAGCATCACAGGACTTTGGCTTACAAGTGGGTAAAACCCTAATTTAATCAGAAAACCCAGAAGTTTATTTTTTCCAGTCCAAGAATTCTGAGTCGTATCGTTGTAGCATGCACCTTTAAAATAAAAATGATACTTTGTAATACCTAGTAACTCCACTTTGTGATGGAGAATATATTAATGTGTTAGCAATCCCATCAAGATAATAGGCACCATGAGGACTACCCAGGAAGTTATCATATTCCTGGTTTTATTTTACTATTCAGAAAATGGGCATTTAGCTGAATTGCATTTAATATTCAGTAGAAATTTACATGTCATTTGCTCATTTGTATCATCTTCTCTTTTCATATGAAAATCTTCCCATTCACTGTCACCTCTCACAATCCATGTTATAATAGCCCCATGAGATGATTGTTCAATTTGCACAAATGCTCTCAGCACTAGGAATGTTGTCTGAGAGACAAAACCAAGAGTCCCCAGGGTTTAGAGTTCTCAGCATTAGAATGACCTTCCACTGGAAGTCTTTCCTGGAACATGTTCTGCAAGTAGAATCTTCTAGCAAGATATAACCAAAATTAATGTCCAATTGGCACATTTTTGTTGAAGACAGTTTGTGAAGTTAGGGGAGCTGGGAGATGGCAGCACTGCCACACTTTTTTCTTGCCCCATATTGAATCTGAAATGCTACCAATTAGCATAGTGTTTAGAATGGTATCTTCCAAGGAGAATAACATGATAATCTACAATAAACATGGGAGTGCAGATGTGTATTTGACAGACTGATTTAATTTCGCTTGGATATCTGCCCGGTAGTGAGATTGTTGGATCACATGCAGCTTCTTGACCTTTGTAATATATTCTACATTATAGAAAATTTACTAGAAGAAATCCTCATGCAGCTTTTAAAACAATGTTTCCTTTATTATAGAGAAATTTTGTTTAACAAATGTATGAGTACCCTAAAGCTGTTAGCAGCTATACATACAGGTTCATGATTTTCCATCTAACCTTTAGTTACCGGTTTATTCAAAATATTTTATTGCAGTTGCTCTGTGGTCATAGATTGACAATAAAAACAAAAAATAATGAGAGAGTAACAAAATCATTGCCTTCCATTTATTTGTAGACTGCATATTGTTCAATTAGTGGTGTTAATAAAATTTTGTTGATTCTAGATGAACTGAAATAAAATCTTTCAAGAGGGGACTTGGGGAATGCATTAACCTGCCATGATGCTTTATTTAGAATTTAGTATCTTGTAGTACCATACAATTTTTACCTGAAAATTCCCATGATTAAGGAATTTGGGGACAGCTTATATGGATCCTGTATTCAAAGTCTTTCATGTGACTGTAACCAAGATGTTATTTGCAGTTGAGAATTCTCTGGATGACTGGGGCAAGCCTTGACTCCCAGATCAGGTCTTTGTGACCACAGCTCCTTGTAACATGGGCTTCTTCAATATTCACCTTATTGCATGGTTGCATGCATGGTCAAAGACATTAAAGAGTCTACCTGTGAGGTGTAAGTCACAATCTTACAGCTGGAATCACAGTTTTGCTTTAGTCACTCAATCCAACCCAGGCTCCAGAGGAGGAGATACTCAAGTGAATAAATTTTAGGATGCGAGGGAAAATTTGGGGGGCTTTTGTAGATGCCTGCCTCCCATGGAGACATAACTGGAAACTTTCTGTTATGAATGCAAGGGACTGGGAGGAAAACAGCTTAACTTTTGCACTTTTTGGTTATTATTTGCTCCCTCTTCCTTGGAGTTATAGTTTTCTGGGGGGAGAACAAATGATAGGGTATCTAGCTAGTTGTTTAGTGCTTGTTTTTCATTTATACATTATAAAAGCTGAAATCTCCTTGAAAAGTTTTTAACTTGTATTGCAGATTGTATTAAAGATCTAATAAAACAGCAACAAGGAATTGTTTTCGTATGTCTTAGTCTTTTGTTACTCCTTTATCAGTGGAGCTGCAGTGTGATGAGACATGCAAGTCAGCAAGCTTGCCTGAGAGCTCTTGCACATTCCACTCCTTAATTTCTAATGTTTGCTTGATCTAAAATACTCCATCATTGAGCCTGTAGTTTTCACATTAGCAATATGACTGCAGCATATTTTGTGTGGCCAACTCAAATGATCTAGTCCACGCTATCTCCTCCTCCATGGGGAAACCTTAGCTGTTTTCAGACTACCCAGAGTCAATCTGTGCTACTTGGGAGATAGCAGCAAGAAGTCCCGAAAGAACCAATTTCAGTTTGTCTTCGTTTTCTCTCTCTTCACATTGCAACTGTCAATGTCATTTTATTACCAACTGAAATTAAACAATTAGGAGCTGACAGTTTATTTTCCCCAAAGTGATGGGAGTGAGACATTCTGCACCATGTGTTCACCTCGAAAGGCTTACAGACCAAGGGAAAGCGCTCAGCTTGGGTCAAGTTCTGGCTATCCTGCTCCAAATCAACTGTTTGTGCAGCTAGGAGATAGCAGAAGATAGCTCAAGTGCTATCTTTTCTCATGTGGGAGACACAGATTGAATTCTGGGCTCTGGCTCCTGGTCCAGCTTCACCTGGTATTTGGGGAGTAAAACACCAGATGGAGCATCTCTCTCTCTCTCTCTCACTCTCTTCCCACTTTGCCTTTCAAGTAGATGGCAATAAACCATTGGCTGGTTTGTTTTGATAACAGAATGGAATATAATACATTTTGTATGTTCCAGTGTATACTCAAAGCCCATAATCACCATTTCACTCATTCATAAATAGACATCAACAGGAAAAAATATAGTTAGCATTCAGAATTTTTCACTGTTTACAATATACTGTGACATCATCATATATCTCAATGTATGCTAAAAGTGAGTAAGTTTTATAGCAAAGGCTTGGTAACATTGATTAAATAACAAGACAGTTATACAAGGATTAGAAAAACAGATTTACTTATTTATTTGGAAGGCAGAGTTACAGAGAGATGAGAAAGACTGAAGCAGATCTTCCATCTGATGGCCCACTCCCCATCTGGCTGCAACTTCCAGGGCTAGACAAACAAGCTCCATCCAGATGTGCCACATGGTTCAGGGACCCAAGTACTTGTGCTGTCTTCTACTGCTTCCCCAGGCACATTAGCAAGCATCTGGATGGGAAGTGGAGCAACTGGCAGTCAAGTAGGTACCCTCTGTGATGTGCTGACATAGCAGACAGTAGCTTAAGCTGCTATGCCACAATTATGGTCTCTGCATAATGATTTCTAAGTGTATTTTATTGATTTTATGACCCATGGTTGTAAGGCCACATGATTCTCAGTACAAAAGAGTCAGTTAAATTAATACAGCACCATTTCTTATCACTTATATTGTAAGATGTTTTGACTTGGAAAAATTAGAATGTGATAAAATTGAATCAAGCTAACAGCATTTTATTGTAGAGGGAAAGAGAGTTGCTTTGGGTATCTATGTACATGTGGTGAAGCGGCCTGCTGCACACAGTTTTTGATGGAGTGGGTGTCTTTCACTAAAATTTAATTTATGTCAACCATAGTGCAATTAATCTTCAGAGTGTTTCAGTTATTTTCCCACTGAAATACTGTTAAGTGGAGGGGAAGAAAGAAGGAAATGACAAGGGTAAACAGGTAGATCATGAAATGATCTAACTCAGCTGGAATATTAGGTTATGAGAAACTTAATAAATTTATTTTAATATAAAACAGTGCTTTTGTATTTACACTTAAGAAACAGTGACTTTCCCTAATGTATTTCATCTTTCAGTGCTGTGTGTGCCGGGTGTATTTCAATGTTCCTCTGAGGTTTGAATGCCCTTGCAGACTCAGTTCATCAGAGAAAATGTATACACTTGGAAAAGGATCCTTATGATCTTTATTTACCAAAAAAGTCTGACACCATGTCAAGAAATAAATTGCATAGTCTCATTAACACAAATTTTCTGTGTTGGACTCTATCCAGCCAATGCCTTCTTGTGAAGAGTTATGTCTGTTAGGATTTAACTGGAAATTGTAGTTAGATCAGAGATAACTGGCGTTGCCTTGTTTGATCATGAAAACTGACTGTAATTGAATTAAATGCTGGGCTTCCTTTCTACCCCCACATACACTAATCAGGTAACAAACTGACCAGTACACCATGTTCTTTGTACAACTGTGTTGTAGAAACATTTCCTTAGAAAGTTATTTTGTAGCAAAAAATTTAAACTGACTGGAGGTGGAATCAGTGGCGGAATTAACCCCCTACATACAATTTTTAATCTGTCCAACACTGATTCAATCTATTTTAAAGTGATTAAGACTGTCTCATTTTAAGTTTTATATCAAATAGTCATCCAGTAGTCCTTTCCTATGCATTCAGAAACAAGATCTATTCATGTGGCTCCTGCTTAATCTTTTCCACCCCTGATCTCAAACGTATGTGATCTCTACCCCACAAATTCTCTTCCCCTTCAGTAAAGAATGGGGAATGTATGTTTGTGTACATGTTACAGAATATGCCTATAAATGCAGACTTAGAAACAAGCACATTTTATTCTTCCACATCTGGGAATTGTTGAACCATTCTGCGTTGAGAATCCCTGGATCATTTCACCACATTCTGACCGTGGAAGGCTCAGCTATGTCCCTGTCCCTGGAATGGAAGCGTAACAGGGAGACATGCACGTTCAAAAACAAGTAGTGAAGTTGTGGCGATACTGTTGGCAAGCTTTCATAGGGCCTATCAAGTACGATGAAAATCACTTAGAGTCCATGAAATTTATGACAGAGTTTTTAACAGTTATTCAACAAACAGCCTTTTTTGTTTAGTTCTAAAACAGTGAGCAAAAAAAAAAATCAAAAATGAGTGTTAGAGCAAATTTACATTTTACTTCAGTTCTCCAAATTGTTTATTTTGGTCAGCTTTAGAACCTGCCATTTTCCCCTTTCTACAATGACATTCTGGAAAGGCAATCAAGTGTATTTTAAAGGTCTATAATGATATACAAGGATATTCTTTGTTTCACAGTACTATCAACATAATTTCTGGTTAAAACATACTTTTAAGGATTGGGGAGCTGAAATGGTGTATGGATGACTTCATCTCCATCTGCAAAATCAATGTCCAAAGAAAATTCTCACTTTGGTGTTTTTACTCTTTTGGGTGTGTGTGTGTGTGTGTGTGTGTGTGTGTGTGTGTGTGTGTGAGTGTGAGTGTGTGTGTGTGTGTGTGAGTGTTGGGGGCTTCAGTCACCTGTGACTGTGAGATGTGAAAACCTCAGCTGTCCCATTTTAGGTTTAGAGGTAGAGGTGCAGTTGTACCTTGTCATTCAGCTCTCATAGGACAGGTTGGGGTGATCAAAGATTTATGCATTGTGATGAATTTTTGCTTAATGGCACTAATTTGCAGTAATTAGAACCAGTTTTTACCTCAGTAAGACCATAAAGAAGTCTCAGATGGAAAACCGAGTTAACCAGCAATCATAATTTATGCCAGGGGTTTTTAATTCCTTTTAAAAACAGCAGCTTGGTTAGCTGATGACCACTTCATCCTTTAACATGACTGTGTTGCCAATGGCTATGATGGCATACCACTCTTTAGGGGATTATTCTTTCCAAATAAGGATAAGGACTAAGAATGTGTTATTCCCATAATTTCAGCTCTCCATTAAGGCGATTGGTAGCATCTTAAAAAAGAGTTTTAGACTTGTGCATAAACTTCCGAAGCCATCCATTAGTGCACAATCTAAACATTCTATCACAAGGAGAATTGTGATAACTTTTGTATAGAATTTTTATTATTTCTCTTTCCATTAGAGTCATGAGTCTCACCACATAGTCGAATTCACAAAATTAAAAAGAGCATATGATATGCCTCTATAGTGTAGAGGAAAAAAGTCATAAGTCTTGGCACAGCTCCCATTGGCTCATAGCAGAAGGAAAAGTAATTTTCATCATAAAAATATTGCTTTATTAAATACCATCTTGATCAAATTCCTGGGAAAGTAAAACCTTCAAAATTAGTAAAATTCAGAGATTCATGTTTCCTTTTTTTTACACTTAGTTCTTCAGGTTTTATATTTCTAGTTTTAAAGACTAGATGTACTAGCACATTCACTAGGAGTCTTTTTTTGTTAAAAAAAAATGCCTCCAGTGTGTAGGCCACAGTTAACATCTGTATTTGTACACTTTCAGAAACATGTCAGCAGGTCTTACGCTGCATTTCCCCCTTTCCTTTGTTGTGCTATACATGTGATTTATCTTGTTGGAAGAACCTCAGACATTTAAGAAGACTCTGGGAAAAGAAATGAAATTAGATGGTTAGTAGTTGAAATTCAGTGATTTAAATAAATTTGGATAAATGAGTTTTTTTTTTGTTAGCCACAAATGATTTAAAAGAAAAATCAAAATCATCTTGACCTTCTCTACATCTCAATTTTTAGAACAGGACTTTTGACTTGAGATGTTTTTGATTCAGGCCTTGAACCCAGAATACCACTGTGCCTGGAGTTTCTTTTTAAAGAGAAAAATGCATGTGGAATGTTGTTGCTACAGAAAAGATTATGCAAACATCCCAGCTTTGCTTAAGACATCCAAGTTCACAGAAACTCTGTGTGACTTCAACTGCTACCCAGCTTTCTGTTTTAACGTTGACCAAATCGTTTGGTCGGTTTAACCATAAGAACACAAACAATAGTTTTTGAACCCATCATAAGATGTTTTTTAAAAATGTGTGCATTTCAAGAAAGACTCAGTGAATCCAATTATTAATACAACAACGATACTCTCTCATCAGCTGATATGTTGATGTATAGACCAGGGTCTCTAGGGATCCATTCTTCATGGTAGAGAGAAAACCAGTGAAGACATACTTTCTGATATTTTGTGCTTACAACCATATATCACTTGTAGCTTCATTCCCATTCCAATTGCATTTTTGGGGTCTAAGGCTGTTGCCATATAGCAAAATGTTGAAAGAAGAGGCTAATAAGAGAAGAGCTTCTCTTTTCAATTTTTTTCCTGAAGATGCAAATATTGAATATTAATTTGCCCAAGTACCACCCCCTCTCCTCGGAAAAATATTTTAATTTAAAGCTTTACTATGGGTATAGACTATTTAACCACAGAAACAACACTGCAAACTTTACTCAGTTTGAATCATTACGGAAGGGCAGGAGTTGCCATAAAAAAAAAAAGTCTATGTTCTTGTTAAAAAAACTTTCCTTTTGGAACATTGTGCCCAGTTCAAAGCATGAGTTGATTCACCAAGATGTATGAAGTAAAAACTCCGGTATTTATTTGACTTTCATTCCTAGGATGTAAGGCCAGGGTTAAACCACTTGCCTTCCACATTGCGAGGGAACTCAGCGGTGATTAATCATAGGATGTGGGAAAACAGAAGACATTTGCTGGAAATGTAAGCAGATAATTCAATTAAGACGCTTAGCAAATGACATAGACTCTTCAAGTGACTTAATTGCTTAATATGTGAGATGGCGCTATCTAAACTTTGACAATTACTGACATATAACTACACTTCAAATCAAATAATGGTTACAATATTCAAAAATTACTTACAAGTTAAAGAAACCAGTTATTTATATTTCTGAATTGTTTATATGGAAACAAAGAAAGGACCTGCTATGCAGTGAACTTATTTGGTACCCAAAAGGGCCTGTTCTTACAGCCCTTCCATTAGCTTTCCTCATCACACAGGCTCAGTGAGAGGGGAAGAAGCACAAAATAAGGTAGGAAGGCATCTGGGATCTATCTTTAGGATGAGAAGAGGGCTTCCTAAAGAGTGTTTGGAGAAGGTGGTTGGAGAGGAAGATACATAAGAGTCAAAGGTAGATAGAAGAGGGTGGGAGCTTTCTCCAAACCCCTTCATTTGAGGAAGGAAGTACAATCTTGACTTTAGGTTTCTTTGGTTGTTCTCCTGTTGTTATTTATTTATTGCCTTTCCCCATAAGAGCATACGAATGTATTTTACAAACCACTTTAACACTGGATTGGGTGCATGTACATGTGTGTTTATAAATACCATGCTGACTTAAGGAATCAGAAAGCAAGGTAGGCAGGGGAAAAAGGTAGAGGTGGAATATTTTCACCTTAAGACCAAGTTAATAATAGGCTAACACTCAGGGTTCGTATTACATCTTCATCCATTGGATAACAAAATCTGGGATGCAACTTATAAGAACAATATGTGATTTCCTACTTGGCGTACGTTTCTGTACATGCGGGATCATCAATAGATGAGTTTAATGGCTAAAATAATAAGCAGTGAAGGATTGTAATAAGAAGCCTATAGCAACACCAGGCTATTGAAAGTGTAGGAAAACCAAGTAAAAACTTTTCTAATGACTTGTTTGGAAATTGATTTCATGGTAGCAAATAAATAAACTCCGCATTCTTGTCCAGTAGTGTATGTTGAGTCACTGGAAAGAGAGAAAGGAGAAGATAGTGATAACATCACAAGCGTAACCACTCTATCCACAAAACCACATCTTCAACTATGGGATATTTGGGTTTTGAAGAGTGCTCAAGGACATCTATTTACAGAAAAACAAAAGGAAGGCAAGAGAGGAATGTGAATATGTTGAATGACATGCTGGGCTCATTTATAAACTGTTCTCTTCATGATGCAGCCTTGATGAAGCTCAAAACCAGAAGGAAAACAGAGGAAGGCGGGTGCTAGGCAACTGTTCTCAGATTTTCAGCTAAGGACTTTTATTCTAAAACTATCATGTGCTCATTACCAAAAAGTGAAAGCACAGCAAAGCAAAAGAAATAATCATAGTCTGCCATCTTGCCACTTACATTCTTTGCGATTTTTAAACAAATTCATTTTTTTTTCCTTCATGGATGTGTGACTTTTTAAAAATGGTTTTTAAGATCTGGGATCAGAGCAATTGCCTAGTGGCTAAAGTCTTTGCCTTGCATGCTCTGCAATCTCATATGGGGCTGTTTTTATATCTCAGATGCTCCACTTCCCTTCCAGTTCCCTTCCAGTGGCCTAGGAAAGCAGTTGAGGATGGCCCAAAGCCTTGGGGAGACCCAACGCTGCACCCTTATGGGAGACCCAAAAGAAGCTCCTGGATTAGCTCAGCTTTGGCTACTGTGGCCACTTGGGGAGTGAACCAGCGGACACAAAATCTTTCTCTCTGTATCTCCTCTCTGTATATCTGCCTTTCCAATAAAAATAAATAAATCTTTAAAAATAAAAAAAATAGTCTTAAGATCTGTCTTTTCATTTTGACATGTATCTGTCTTTATGGAGTGTGCATCCTACCTCACTTAGTAACCATTTTCATTTCAATTGTTTCCATGTAGGATTCTACTTCACTCATTTGGATAGAGATGAACCGACTTTGTAAATGATAAACAGTATTTCAATGAAATTTTTATCTTTTTATATTTATTCCTTATTTCTAGCCTAAATTCTCAAAACTTGAACTTTCAGATCACAGGATTGTAAATGGAAAAATGGTACATCTCTCTGTGAATGAAATTTAGTAGCCTATGATATAAAATATGACATCCCAGAATTCCTGAGCATAGTATTTTCTACAACATGACTTTTTCTAGAACATAACACTATTTTACAAGCATGAAGTACAAAATGAAGATTTGGGAATCAAGAAGACCAAATGAAAAAAAAAACAAGAAAGACCAGCTCAGTGAAATGCGCATCATTCTTTAAAGGGGCAGTGGAGAATAAAAATTACACTCCTTCTGCTAGTCAGGTGGAAATGGCAACCCATTCTGTGTGAGAACATAGAAGTTCAGAATACTTGGGTGAGTGAAATCTCTTTTTCTTTCCACAAGGAATCACTGTGGGCCTGTGATGAGATCCTCAATCACCCCTGTGATCATGTGATTTTCCCATTGGAATATTCTTATTAGAACCTCTCCAAAGTTAGTGTCCAATTTCTAAAACAGCAAATTCCATATTTAAAGGTGACACCCTTTTCAGTCACTTTGAAGAAATGTGAAGTGAATAAACATCCTCACTCAGAGATCTACTTCTATAATACTAAGGCATCCACAGAATTGTTGATAATGGACCAAAATCTTCCATCCATATAATCTCTTTTATCATTTTAAACAAAGCCCTGTGGCTGTTAAAGCCAGCTCTTTCAGGACCATAGAATTCTTTTGAAGATATGAAGCTTTCTATCAAAAAAAGAAATGTGTGTCTGTGTGTGGCTATGCATCTCTGTGTATGTATTTGGGGATTTTTGTGAGATAACTTTTTCTCCTCATTTTTAATCCCTGTCCTAAACTAGTATTTCACATAAATTCAGTGCACGGCTTAGGAAATACATGGTGGGAAAGAGTGAAAAAGAAATCGCAGAAGTATGAATAAGTCCTATTTAAGAAATGCAGAGCAATCGTCACTTTCTTCTCCAGCCCTAAATAGAGGTAGGACCATTGCACGGTATATTTATAGTATATCCCAATAAATATGAAGAAGACATTGACAAATTCCCTGATCTGTAATATAATGCAGTAACTGGGCAATTGTGGCTGTCAAGTACATCAACAGAAAACAATTAGCAGCGTGACAAGCATGGAATAGGCGTTGCATAAATGCAAGTAATTCCATTACTGATGGCACCAATATAGCTCACAGTATTAACATAATCCCTTGCCTTAAAGAGGTACATATATACCATTTCCATTTTTATATTGTTGGCAACATCTTTAGAAATATTTCTTTTGGGTCAAGCAATTTTTCAAGATTTTTCCTTAAAATAACTTTATTAGACTTTATTTTTGTTTGTTTTGGTTGATTTTGCTTCCTTTTTGAATGCTCTTGGCAATTCAGTCTGTGCTTGTTTTTCTGCTCCAAACTTAAAAAGAAAATATTCCATAACACTGCACAATTTATGAGACCACACAGTGATTTATAAGCATTTCGCCCCTGCCACATACAGTTTTTAACGGGGAAAAACCCATCTGTACACTGTGTCAAGAAATTACTACCTTTATCACATACCAGAGACATAAATGAACCATAGAAAAGCAAATAATTCTTAATGCCACTACAGGAAGCTAGAGCAGAATTTGAGCTTTAGCAGATGCTCAATTTAACTAGCTATAGAAATCGTAAAATGTAGAAGCTAAAAAAAAAACACAGATAGTTTATCTACAGCAGGCTTTAAAATCACTTTAAAAAAATCAAACCCTTTCAAACAATGCCTAATATCCCATGTAGTTCCTTTAAGATCGCAAAGTTGTTTCTAGTTTCGCGTTAAATTTGCTTGAAGTGAGTTAGAACAGCTTTGCCAAAATTTCTTAACTTAAAAACTTGGACCAAGAGGATTCCCTATGCAGGAAAAAAAAAAAGAAAAAGGCAAATATAAGTGCTGCATTAGTATAATTTGCTGTCTTTATTTAACACATTAATTATTAATTTTTTTTACTGTAAAGATTCTAACAATTTCTGATTCTATTTCATCTTTTTATTTTAAAAGTTTATTTTGTGATTTATTTACCTAAAAGATGGAGTGACAGAGACAGACACAGCTATCCTCACTCACTGGTGTGCCGCTGAAATGATCTAGCAGCCAGAGATAGGCCAGAATGAAGCCAGGACATTGAACTTCATCTGGGTCTCCCAGGAGGGTGACCAAAGCTCAGACACCTGAGGTGTCAATCATTGCTGGGCAGGCACCTGAGAAGGGAGTTGAGTTGGAAGAGGAGCACCAAAGACTCCAGCTGGAACTCTGAAACGGGACGCAGGCATCCCAAGCAGCGCCTTCACTCACTGTGCCACAGTTCTCACCCCCACTGTGTTCACTCCTGAAGTCTTAATTTTGCAGTCAGATAGTTTCGTGCTTCTGCACATTGTAAGTTTATTCCCATGATAGCATTTGAGATAAGCTAAACCCTCCCCCACCATCGTCAAATTATTTGTCAGTAAATTCAATCCATTTTCTTCCATATTCACCATTTGGAATAAATATGCAAGGAGAGACATGTACTGCTATGAGAATAATGTGCTTTAACACATATGAACAATTAAAAGAGTGTTTTGCCACAAGCTAAGAAGTCAACAAATGTTGCAACAAGGAAAACTTGCTGATTACAAGGAAGTCATGCAGAATTGGGATATAATTGATTTTGATTTAAAACACACAGCTGGCTACATTGTTTGATGCTTCAGTAGAAAAATGTCTCATTTATATCATGGAACATATAGGACCCATTCATGGTTGATTGCATTTTGCTGCATGCTAATCTCCTAACCCAGCTGCTCTTTCGCCCCAGAATCCCAAGTCAAATTTTTGTTTCGGCATCTTTCTCTTCTTTATTCCCTAAAGAACAGCAACAGTTTTGCTTTTTGCTTTGTTTTGTTTTTTGATTCATTATTAGGGGCGTGATAAAGGTAGCAAGCACTCTTGCTTCACTTGGTACCTAACTAGTTGCTGTCACACGGTCTTCTCTGTGTCATGGACTGCCATTTCCAGTTCTGGAACAAGGAAGACTTTCAGGAACTGCTTGATGAGGAACGGCTGAGCGAGTCACAGTGCCACCACGTTAATACAAGATTCTTTGCTGCCGAGTCCATTTCCTGGCTCTGTTGCCATTGCATGGCCTAATGAAGCCACTTAATTTTCTTCAAATGGGTCCCATCACACTCCTACCTGCTCCCCTGCCTCGGTTCCTAACTTAACTTCCCCAGAACCCCTGCATCCTAGACACACGTACAGCAAGGACAGAGTCGGATATTAATACTTTTCTGGGTAGCAAACCCTTGAAATTACACTAATATGCTGAATGTGTATGTATGATCATTTCAAGTTTTTTTTTTTTTTTTTTACACTAAGGGATAAATTAAGGAAAAGGAAAAAGGAAGAGGTTAGTTAAGAAGAAGAAACGAATGAATCTGTTCAGTCAGTATGTCTTCAGTTTTAAGAAAAATTGCATAGAAATAAAATCTGTTTAGGATAGATCAGCATTTGATTAGTTTAAAGAAATATAGAAAAAATGAATTTACTTTCAAGATGCTTTGAGCAAATTGGTAAAGAATCATTACAATAATAACATTTACTTAAATAAGTCCTGTAAGTATCATTTTCTAACTAAAGCTTGATATTGATGACCGTCGTGACTAACATGATACAGTTCATTTATTTAGAACTCTCATCTCCATTTGCTTTCAGGTAAATGTCAGCGAACAATTGAAAGAGATTACTTACTCAAGTAGCAAATCCTGTTCTCCCATTAATAGGCCAACACTCACTTATGTCAGCCATCATCTTCGCTCTGAGCCCAAAGGACAAATATATTACAGCTACCCAAATCAGGATATTTAATACGAACACAATATTGTTACCCAATTCAGAGACACCATAAAATTTGTATCTGTTCTCTCAATGAGCTGTTCCTTACTGCCCCCAACTCTCAGGTCCAGAATTTCCAGAATCATGTGTTGCATTTGGTTGTCAGGTTTTAATAATCTCCTGTAGTTTGGAAGTTTTTGTGCACCTCCATGCTTCTGTCTTTAAAAAAAAAAAAAAAAAAAAAAAAAAAGATGTCTTTACTCAAAAAGCAGAGTTACAGAGAAAGAGAAAGCATGGCAGAAATCTTCAATCCACTGGTTCCCTCTCCAGACAGCTCTAACTACCAATCATTGCAGTTCATCCATTTTCTGTTACTTTTCTCAGGGAGCTGGGTCAGAAGTGGAACAGCTGGGACTCAAATTGGCATCTGTGTGGGATGCCAACATTGCAAGCAACAGCTTCATCTGCTATACTGTAATATTGGCTCCACCTTCCTACTTCTCAGTGTTGGTAATTTTGAAGAATGTAGGCCTCTAACAGTAGATTCCTGATTTCAGTGTAGTCAGTTTCTTCAATTACACCAGGCTAAGAATTTTTAAAATTTGTTTTTATCACTCTGTATTTGAAAGATAGACAAAGTGAGAGATATGTAAATAGACAGTTAATCCACATTTTAACTTCTCAGATTCCCACAAGCACCAGGAGTAGGCCAGATCAAAGCCAGCAGCCAACAGCTCCATCTGGATCTCCAGATTAACTGACCAAGACCCATAAGCTTGAGCTGTCGTCACTCTATGTCTCTCAGGGTGTGTATTAGCAGGAACCTGGAATAGGAAATACAGACAAGACTGGAATTTATGCTTCCAATATCAAATGTAGATGCTGTCCCCAGCAGCATTTTAAGTTCAAAGTTTTTAATATGAAAAGCACTAAGAATTATATTATGCCTTTCTTCTGTCTCCGTCTCTCTGTGTTTAATATCAGGAATTAAACATGCTGGAGTGTTCCTACACTGGTGAAATTGGCTTTGATGTGCTGCCATGTAGTGTCCACCAGACTTCTCCTTGAGAAGCTGGCAGATTACTTGGAGATAATGAGGAAGTGAGTCATTTTGATAATGAAAGGAGACATGGCTTAGCAAATAGATCAGTTTGTTCTAATACTCTAAGGCAAAATGTTTTTCAGTCATTCCACTGGCCAAAGAAACACAGCTGTGCAAGCCCAATGTTAGTGTCACAGGCGTGTATGTATTTTGTATTTTTTTAGTAAGTGGAAATACTCTACATTCACATAACAAAAGGCATGCATCTTTGATGGGAACAGTGTGGACTACCAGCTAAGGATTTTTGCAAAGGCATCTTTCCAGGAATTCAGGATATAATCTGACTCTACCCACTCTGATTTCTGAGCTGAAAATATACTTGGAGGGCAAAGATGAGTTCAGGAAGCGTGGGGAGGTGCTTCTTGTAGTACTGCAGTCAGTGTAACCAGGTAGGCACCTCTTGTAGTACTGCAGTTGGCATGACCTACAGAGGTGCCTTTTGTGGTACCACCATCGTTCATGACTTAGACCCCAGAAGTGGCAAAAGTTTCCATGGTCAGTTTTTGAATATGCCAAGAAGGTCGAGGCAGCAGGAACTGGCTGTGAGGCGCCGAGAGCACAAAGAATTTTCCCACCTGAATGATGAGAACTAGAAGGGAAAAGCGGCCATTGATAAAAATGGGGATAACTCCCAGAGAACATCTAAGAGGAACATTTAGGTGAGATCTCATCATGTTCAGTTAGCATTGCCTTTCAGGCGCCTGAGTGGAGAAAGTTGACTTTGGCACCTGTAAGCCAGAAGACAATTGTTAAACTCATCGGATGTAATAAGTCTTACTCTTTTCATTTTACAAGGATGTTCCATGCTGTTGGAATTTTATGAAAAGTAACAGTCTGGTTCCATGACTCCCTGCTTTAAAAACCTAGCTATAGCTTGAAAGACAAAAATTCAGATTTAATACAGGGTTACAATCCAATCAAAATTGTTTCCTGTTCTACTGAATAAAGCCTCATTTATCTTTCTATGTGAAACTCCAATATCAACGATTTCGTTAAATTTTCCTATCTACCCAGTGAGAATTATTTTTCTTACTCTTTGATCCCTTGGAATTTGTCATGAGCTCCCTGCCATGTTATCCAATATGATAGCCACTAGCCAGTTAGCTCTTAGAAATGTGGCGACTTGAAGTAAAGAAGTACAACAAAAGGAAAATTCAGCTTTTATCGAAGAAAGCACAAAATCATATAAAATCTAACAAGCATTTTTCTTGTGCGACTATAATGTTTTGCATATGTCATGTAATGGAACATGCGATCATAATTATGCCTATTTATTTTTCACATCTTAAAATATTTGTAGGAAACTTGAAAATTACATATTTGAGTCCTCAACTGTAGCTTTAAATTTTTGTCTATTGACCAATGTTTGTTAAGAGTATGTGCAACATTGTATGATTAAGTATATGTTAGCATATCAAATCTGCTTTTCTGATAGAATCTTTTTGGTTTCTTGATCTTTGTATTTTTAAAAACAAAATTACATTTTATTCCTCCTTCCAAGACAGTAAGGTTTTGTTACATATTCAACAAACAACTATCTTGCCTTAGATAGTAATACGTGGACTGATTGCCTATATGTATGAATAGAACTTGGAAACAACAGCAACAACAACAACAATAACTTCAGGAAGGCCACAATATGCATTTAAGAAATCCAAGTCCTTCGTCAAAGCTGGCCAGAATTTTAGCTGACCACATACACTTTTTAGAGTAAAAACTATAATTTGTGAAGCAATTCCGGGGGACCCAGGAGCATTTCCAAGGAATAAAAAAATAAGGATAAGAATTCAAGTTTCATCTTTTGACATTTTTACTTTATCCATCTCTATTATGTCCAAATATCGCCTAAAGTTTAAATTATGAATACTCACCGAGCCATGAGAAGAGATCAGAATCTATCAGAATAGAAAATTCAATGCATCATAATCTAAAAGGAAAGACAGAAAATTGTTTCTGGAAGACAAGGTTCTCATGGGACAAGAGATGTGGTGTAATTCACCACAGGGGACCTGTGCAGAGCCAGTGTTGTGGAAAAAGCAAAGTTAGGGAGTGCAAATGAATGTATTGTGAGTTTCCTCTAGGGTCAAGTGCACTGATCCTAAGGACCAGTCCTAGATGTCTGCACAGAAATGCCCCAGCAGGGAAGAATAACACATCAGTATATGTTAATTTCACCTAAAGATATGCAAATCTTCTGTCAGCGTATTGAATTTTCCCTTTATGGCTCATTCAGAGAGGGCTGGATTTTTTATTTAATCTCTAGGATGTTGGAAAAGGAATAGAGACACATTTTATCCTCCATGATAAATGAACGCTCATCATCTGAACTACAAACCATTGTCTTACTGCGTGGTCAGGCTATATCATCTTTCATTCTCTTAATTGTAATGTCTATGATTGATACCTTAATCTGAGACTGAAAGAAGTTCCTGTAAAAATTCATAAGTGTCTAGAAAAAAATCACATAAAACATAGTTTATTGGGATTGAGTGTCCTTCTACTGCATATCAGCTTAACAAATTTTTAAAAGATTCCTCTAGATATTATTGATGACAGCATTATAAATGTTACTCAACATACAAAATCTTCTAAGACATTTACAGGGCTCTTTTACTTCACTGAGAACGAATGGACAACAAAATATGCTCCTAGAGGTTGAGCTTATTTGCGTGTTCATTGGTATTGTTCGATACTTTGCCCAAATGACCTAAGCAGGAAGTCGATCCATTAACCTGATTGAAAAAGTGCCCTTAAAGAGTGGTTTGCTTTTCCTCACAGTTTCTGGCCTTTGTGTGTGAGAGAATACTGCTCCATGCTCAAGTTAATCCTAAAACCCTATCCTTTCCCCCAAGGTATTTGAACCAAACTAGGATGTATTTTCAGAGTCTCATTGCTAAATTCCTTGCTTAACACTTAATAGTTTGAGGTTTCATAGTTTTGTTTGCTCTTAGTAGGTGGTGCCAGTGATTCAGGCAGGATACATCCACATTTAACCTAGGGACAAATGAGCCAGCTTCTCTCTTTGCAAAGAATATTCTAGTCTAAGAGTAGTCTAGAAAATTTTGCAAGGGCCAAGGCTATTCTTTCTTTGAATAGTTTTTAATGTCATTACCATCAACCATAGCCAATCATAATCAGTAAGAATCTGTGCTTAAATCTGAAGGAAGACTTCCACTGCAATTCGTTTTGTGTTCACCTGCTTAGTAAATTTGTATTCAACAATATTGATGTATAATTATGCTAATCATCTTGATGAGAATGGCATACTCTGAAATATCTTTGTTTATTCCCGCTACATTATTAAATACAGTATAGATGCTCAACTCCTGAGAATTAACATTTTAAGCCCAAAGAAATTATTGAAGATGCCTTAGCACCATCTCCTTCAAATTTAATTTAGTTACCTTTCGTTAATATCTTTATGTTGATTGATAATAAAGAGCTAGTAAGATTAGAAACCAAACCTGCTAGATTTCAATCACAATCTCTCACTTCATAATTTTGCCTGAAATGCTAAACCAAAGCAATTTGTTGGAAAGAAGAGTGTCTTGTTAAGCTAGGTGGCCCAACAAGGGAGATAGATAAGGGCAAAAAGTTTTTAAGTTACAGGGATATTTTGATAGATGTGTATCAGATATAAATGAGAAAACACACACGAAGAAGAAATTACTGATTACACTGGTAGATAATTGTAATATACCTCATAGGGGATGAATACTGTAAAATATTTATTATTTTCATTTTTATTTGAAAGTCAATCACAGATGTATTTTTTAAAAGTTGTATTAATTTTCTTGAAAAGCTTAGTTACAGAGAAAGAGACTGAAACAGAGATCTTCCACCCAGGCTGGTTTACTCCCCGGATGGCTGCAACAGTCTCAAACCAGGAACCAAGAACTTCTTCCAGGTGTCATACCTGAGTGCAGGGGCCCAACACTTGGTCCAATCTCCACTGCTTTCCCAGGCACAACAGCAGGAAGGTGGATCACAGTCAAAGCAACTAGAACTAGAACTGCCATTCATGTTGGATGCTGGTGCACAAACGGTGGCTTTATCAGCTGTGCCACAACACTGGCCCAGAAATATCTTTCATCAACCAGTGTATTCTCCAAATATCCACAGCAGCCAGACTTGGTCTAGACTGGAGACCCAGTCTGAATCTCCCTTGTGAGAGTGGCAGGGACCCAAGTATTTGTATCATTACCTGGGCCTCCAGGGAAGCAGAATTGGAAGTGGATTCAACACTCGGCACACGGATGTGGGATGTGAGTATCTGGAGTGATGTCTTAAGCGCTGTTCATAAAGCATGCTCCATGAATGAATCTTGAGGATTTTGGAACAAAAACTGATCTGCTAATTCTGTGTTGTTTACCTTTGGTCTCTGACATGAGGTCACTGTGCAGATGTCACCAGAAATACAAGCATAACTGAATGAATGATTTCCCATTTGCCTTTTCCATATGAATATGGCAGCTATCTTCAGGTGGATTCTTAATAGACTGAGTTACTGAGATCAATGGGACACATTAATATGTAGACACAGCTTCATCAGTACTTCTTTATGATGAGATTTAGTTAGAGGTGTTGTGAAATACTTTCATTTCCATAGTTCACAAAGCACAAGGTAAAAACGAGCAACAGTAGATTGGATCAAGTAAGGGTAACCATATAGGAAACAGACAGCCTTGAGTTCCTGCCATCCACGTGTGAGACCTTGACGGAGTCCATGGCTCTTGGTGTTGGCCTGACCCATCCCTGATTGTTGGGGGACATTTGTGGAATGGACCAGAAAATGAAAGCTCTGTCTCTGTATCTCTCTGTCTCACACGTTTCCTGTCATTTGGCTTTCAGCTAATGTATACTATTTGATCATGGGACTCTCTTTCATAGGGAATGCTGTGCTTGGAGGTGGAGGATTAGCCACCGAAGCTTAAGCTCTGGCTCTAAAAATTGAAAAAAAAAAGCAACCTTATTTGAAAGGGAGACAAAGATAAGGAGAGGGAAGATGTTTGGAGAGGAGGAGAAAGATCTCCATGGCCACAAAAATTAGGACTGACCCAGGCTGAAGCAAAGATCTGGGAACTCATTCTAGGTCTCTCCATTGGTGGCAGAGACCCAGTTAATTAACACATTAATTGCTGCCTCGCAGGGCACTGTAAACAGGGAGGTGGAATGAGCAGCAGAGCCAGTTCTCAACCCCAGGTAAGTAGGTAGGGGTGTGGGTGTCCCAAGGTAGCATGTTAACTACCATGTTAACCTGTCCGAGGACTTGCCTTTGTGTTTGTAAAGCTCTGACTTCTGTTAGGTGTATGGATTTGATTAGAGCTGGATGACACATCATCTCCGTTAGTCACTGCAGCTTAGCTAGGAGATTCTTACTCTTATTTTCAAGGAAACGGATAAAAAATTGAGGCTCAGTGAGGTTCAGATACTTGTGTAAAATCAAATGGCCTGTTGAAAGGGAAGCACAAATTCAAATGAAAATCTGCCCAGTTACTAAGCTGATTTTGTATTGATTTAAAATGCTGTATCATCTGACAGAAAGTCCTAAGTGTCAAGGAGCATAGCGTGTGGATAGAAATCCAACAGAGCGAAGGGCGTAGGACAATCCACTGGAACAATAACCAAGGTACAAAGAAACTCAGAGGGAACCTGGCAGCTTTCTTGATGTATTGAAAAGCTAAATAGGCAAAAGCAACTATTGTCATTGCTTGCCATGGTTCCCCAGGGAAAGAATGGAAGTGTGTGGAAGTGTCAAGAAAACTGCACACTGAAAGACTGCCCCAGGGATGATTTCAGATAGACTGCGCTAATCAGTTTTCTGTCATTGAACTTCTTCAATTATAGGCTGTGTAATCACTTGATACGCTACAACAAAAAATAATTAAATGTAAAACTTGTAACTTAAAGAACTTGCCCTTCCTTTACTCTGGTTACTGGCAGTTGAATAAACTGTGTGGTTAGAGTAAATGCCAAGAGAGTGATTGAAGGATTTTCTAAATAAACAACTGAGAACTGACAACCTGCAATACAGTCATGATGGATTTCTATTAGCTTTACTTTTTCCCACCTTTGTTTTTATCCCAGGGTATAAAAGTTGACTTAGAAAAGGAGCCCATGTTCTCTAGCTTAGAATGTCCATGTTTTACACAGCAAGTTAAACATATAATATGGGCTGGTAACAACTTTAAACAGAGTCATACGCATCTCCAAATTGAAGTTAAAAAAAATCCAACTTTATCTATTAGTTCTTCTAACTCCTACAGAAGCGAGGACTTTTTTCTAAATATGAATATGCTTCAACAATGTCTGCCCAAGGTGTGTAATATTTACGGTACACTTTTCACTTTGTAGCCGTGATATTACATATGGCTTCAGGTTAACACACATCTATGTTAACTGAATGCGAATTTGAGTGTAAGTTATTCATAAAATAATTGACAATTGGTAAATACAAACACGTGCCAGTGAACCACTGATCACATTTTTGCATTCATTTATTGAATACAAGAACCAGAAGAGCCTGTTTGCTCGTCAACAAGCACTCTTCAATCCTCCAGGCTTCTGCCTTTTTGTGAGTGGAAAGAACTGAATCAAAACATCTCTCAACTTTCCCCTGTATCTAGATGAGTATGTACTATTTCGTGTAATATTAGCCCCCAGAGAGAATCTAAAAGATATCTTTAAGTTAAATTCATTTAAAATTGTAAGCATTTTAAAAAAATAATCTTCTATCCTTTGCAAGCCATGTCCCCTTAGTGAGTCGGTATGCACAATCCCCCGATTTTATTTACCACCCACCTCTGTACAGACACTTTCCAGACCTTCCTCTCTTGCCCTGACCTTTCATATTCTCCCCAGTCACAGATCTTGTTCTGTTTATGGAACATCTTTACTTAGAAGTTCTGCCATCACCTAAATCCAAACACAGAAAAAAAAAAGAAAGAAAAAGGAATCCATGGTCTCTCCTCAGCTATCTACTCTGCTCTGCCTGTTCCTCGGTCTGCTCGGCAGAGACCCTGGACTTCACCTCCCGTCCCTGGCCGCGCCCACCACTTCCAGTGATGGCCAGTTCTTCTGACTGCTGCTCAGTGTGTCTTCATTCCTCGACTTTGTCTCAGTCTGGTCCAAGGCCTGCACACCACAGCTCCCATCAGCATCTCCTGGTGAGCATGCCTGGCTGAATTCTTTCCTTAGTTCACGAACACTCTATGGAGCCGTGAACACTTACATTCTGATACCTTTGAGCAGCAAGGCAAGCTCTTTCCCCAAGTCTAAGTCAGTAGCCGGTGTATGCCTTTAGGGTGGTATTTATTTTTACATGTAAATTCCAAATGTTGATTATTTACTTATGAAAATTATCCATGGTTTAATATTGAGAAGAAAGTCTTCTTTGTTTCTGTAGATCTTGTTGACAATGACATATGAAATGATATCACGCTGTCATATAGATCAAGCAGTTCTTGTCCTTAGGGAGGTTAGGAAACTATCCTTGTTTCCTTAAAAAAGGAAATTAAAAACATTTTTGTATAAAGTACTTAAACTTCCTTAAAAGCTCTGTACATTTATCATCCCCATATACAGATGAGGCAATCAGGTCAGAAGAAGTTAAACACCTTGCCCATATGTCTGATGCTACAGCCCCAATTTCATTAGCTTGTATTGGAGACTATAATTAATGGCTGCTAAATTAACAGCATTTCCATATTAAGTTTATTATTATAATGCCATGGTAAATTTTTAAATGGTTTTTTATGAATTCAAGTAATTACTGCGTCACTTTTATTTATCCTAAGTGATGCTGTGGTTGCTGACAGAAAGTTCATTATTTGGATTGTAACTAGTACCTAAGCAGTTTTCTATATATTTCACAGTATGTGTGTGTGTGTGTTATATTTTGTGCTATTTTTTCAAATTTTGCTTATTTTTATTTTTATTATTCTTATCATTTTATGATACAGTTCCATATGCCCTGGGATTTCCCTAACCCTCTCCCCAAACCCCTCCCCTCTTACTGAGTTCCCCTATATTTTTACTCTAGTGTAGTTCTTCATAAACACTCATATGTCTAGCACTGTGAGCATGGACAATGGCAAATAGTCCAGCATCCTATTGTCAAGATGTAGTAAACAGTTTCATTGGGAGTGCATCTTAGTTCTGGAAGTAGAGATGCATACTGCATTGTATCTTCACATCTGGATCTGATAGTCTCCATTACATAATTACTATACATCCCCTTAAGTAAAAAGCCACAAAACAAAATCAACAGGAACAAAAAAGGAATGAACACCATGAAGTTACTTACTGCCATTGGTACATATCTCTTTGCTTACAGTCACTTGTGCCACTCCCTGCAGCGAGTTTCAGGTCTGGGTTCTTACGTCAGATTTCTACTAGGGTCACCATAGCCCCAGCTCCTGGCTTGCCACTCTTTACCTGCTGTAATACTGTGCTGAGGCTGAACTGTTCTGTACAAACTTTCTCCCACTTCTGGTTGAGGCAGGTCCCAGGATTAGGGAGACACCAGGATTCCTATATAGCTAGGTTGTTGTTGGTGGTGATCTTGCGGAACCTGTTGGCCAAAGGACCTATTTTGACCTGTACAATGCCATAGTGGGTATCATTTTCCTATGGGACTAGTACAATGCAATGAGCTCAGTGAGCTATCTCCCAACTTAGTGCACACAACGCTCACTGTTGTCCTCTGCAGTCTTGAATTATTTGCCACATTGTAAGAAATGGTGCCTGATGTGTCACTACTAGAGTTCTTGATCTGCTGGCTGTCAGGTCTGAGGGCTACCCAGACCTATCCTGGGTGGAACCTGTAGGATGCCACGTTGTTGCAGCTCACCGAGTCAGAAATGAGTCTACTCTCTGCTCAACCCATGCACAGTCCTGGCCCATCACAGCCTTTACCTCCTTAAACAAAATGATGTCCAATGAGGCTCCAGGGGGCGGACTGGGCTGTGAAATCCACTCTATTCCTGCACTACCAGTCTGGGACATGCTACACTGTCTCTGCTCCTGGTCAAACCAAACAGACCCACAGGATGGGCAGTTCTTTGTCTGGGTTCACCTCCCAAGCTCCCAGTGAAAGTCTCTTCCCATCTTGTTGCTGGTGGAGTTCTAGCTGCCGGTGTAATTCAGATCACCGCTGATTGAATGACGGTGGAGTATCAGTCACTGAAACACCACACCATTATGTCCACTGCTTTTCTGTGTCTGTCGGTCTCCAGGTACACCTCTGCTGTTGTTCTGTCCTTTCCTATTTCCTGGAATGTGCCCTCTCTGCTTCACACTGGCTAATGTTTCTCTGTTTAAATATGTCCCTATTCTATTCTATTCTATTCCGCCGTTTTGATTCTCAAGCTTGTGTTACTTTTTTTTTTTAAAGAATAAAGTATATAACCATTCTATTTGGTTAGCTGTTTTATTAGTTAGTTCTGTCCTTGTATACACTTTGGGGGAAGTATTTTAGAATGTTCATTTCTCAGCTAGATAAGACTAGTTTTTCCTTGGGACCACATATCACATGAAGTGGGTTTGTATGGGGGGTGGTTTTTGTCAATAAACTTCAAAGGATCATTTCAGATCATTTCTGGTATAACCATAACCTAAAATCACAATCAGGTTTAGATTTATGTGAACAGTAAAGAATAACAGAAAAAATTTTTATCCTTCTTACCAATTCACTGTCCCACATGGTTACTTTCATAAATAATTCTGGAGTCAAGCACTCTTCACTTTCCTTGCTTAGAATTTAAAAAAAAACACTCTACCTCTCTTAATTAGTAGATTCTTGCTTAGTAGGCATTTGATGTCATTAAAAGTCAGAATGGAAGTGTTTGACTTTCAGTATTCCTAATGTACTTATATATAACTGAACCATAATTGTGAGGAAATATACTGACATTGAAAATGAAATCACTTCCCCTAAAAGATAAATAAAGATGGAGAAAATAAAGATGATGATGATGATGATGACAAAACAGAAGAAGAGAAAGGTGGGAGCAAGTGAGAGGAAAAAGCACTAGTCAATGGAACCGAGCTAAAGGAGGACTGGATGTAGACCAGTGTTGACAGAACGGCTCATGCCTCCTGAGTTCCTCTTCCTGCATTGTGAAGCTTATTAGAGAGACACCATCACAGGGAGCTAGTGTTGGGTGCCTACCCTTGAGTGGCTTCGTTAGAGGTTGAACCCCATACAGTAGTTGCCAGCATGCAATTTTCCTGATGCCACAGTGTGCTAATCCTTCAGGTGAAGCATGTCTGGGAGGCCGGGAGCGAACCATTCTAGCAACTCACTACACAGGATCTGTGTGCTAAACACAAGACTGCAGTCACCCTCACTGCTACTGATCCTTTGCTTTTCAGAAAGACCGAATTCAACTGCAAAGCTTTTCAATTCCTTGGCAAAACAGCTATCTGGCCCATGCTCTTTGTCCCTGCACTAACTTACCTACCCGTATCTGGGTTTCCTGATAATTTACTGCTTCCCTAACTTGTCAATAGCGAGTGGTCACAAAGACAAAAGCTGCGATCATGTTTTTAGCAAGTTAAATAGAGCTTGGTTAAGTAAACAACCTCAACAAAAGCAGCAAGAGAGAGGTTAAAATAAACAGAGCTACTGTGCCAAGTTCATAAATTACTTACACATTTAGTACTTTACCCATCTTCTCAGCATGATCATTAAAACCAGATTTGTGGACTTAATAATCATTGTCTTGAAACCGTAGCTGTTCAAATACTACAAGCCGTATATATTTAAGGATTTCCCTTACATCCTTTGTTTTATTCTCTTTTATAAAAACCCTGATTTTTTTTTCACAAAACTTATTTTGAAGTAGTGCCAGCTCTCTCTATAGCAGCATAGGTGTAGATTTCTTTGAGAAACTTCCTGTTTCTTATAGAACTCTTGGGGAGATACATACTTGATTTAATTCTTCAAATCAAATGTTTTGGGAATATGAGAAGGTTCATATCCAAATTTGAGACACTTTATAAAATATAAGCATTGGTTAATAAAAAAAGAAAGGAAAAAAAACTTAATAGGAAAGTACTTCCTTGGCATACTGGTTAAATGGCAGCCCCTGGGCTCAGAGTCTTGCATAGCATGCTAAGCCTCTGCAATGTGGCACCAGTGTCCCATATGGGTACTGGTTCCCAATGGCTGCTCCACTTCTGATGCTACTCCCTGAAAAAGCCCTCTGAAAGCAGAAGAGGATGTCTTAAGTCCTTGGGACCCTGCACCCATGTGCAAGACCTGAAAGAAGCTCCTGGCTGCTGACTTTGGACTGACCCAGCTCTGGCCTTTGTGGCCATTGGAAGTAAACCAGCAGAGGGAAGATCTATCTCTCACTCTATCTCTGCTCTATTTGTAACTCTGTCTTTCAAATAAAAAAATAAATCTAAAAATTATTTTGAAAAATGGAAACTCAAAAATATTTCTTTATTGAAATCATATATAACAGCAATAAATTAGAAAAGATACAAGTTTTGGGATAGCTCTTAATTTGTTCTTTTTGTAAAAAGACTGTCCTGGAAATCTGTTTCATCACACTGACCCTCAGTTCCAGGTGACTTGGGATACAAATGAAGCTACATTGCAAGTTGATTTTGTTCAATAATTATCTCTTATTTAAATTTAATAGCACAGACATAGAACTTCTAATTGTGTATGTTCTTTCAAATTATGCATGCAAATAAGTTGGTGACTTTTAAATACTTTCCCCATAAATATCTAGGAAGATAGAATCTTGTGCATGGTTTGTTTTTGACCCAGCATGACCATTTTAAGCTAAGACATTCTGGGAATGGGATGGACAATTGACATAAAATGAACACATCTGAGGAACCGTCCTCGTGGTCAATGTTGGATTTTATTTTGTTTAACAGCATCATTAGTGAATTGAAAAAAGGAAGTGAATAGCATGTGAATTCCATCTGTAAATGATAAATAAAGATGAACTTCAAATTCCTAGGAGAGGCAAGTATAAATAAATCCTCAGAAGGGTTCTAAAATGGGTATCAAAGCAAATAAATAAATTCATACTTAAATAACTACTTTCCATATAAAACCTATGGAAGAATAATTTGAGACCAAAAAAAGCTAAGCTGGACACTTCAACTTGTAATGCTACTACACAGCAAAAGAGCATGAATGATATTCTACGTTGATCAATACAATCTAAATTTCTTGTTACATATAAGAGGGACATTAAGAGCATGGTCTAGCATAATGTTGAGATTTTAAACCCAATACTGAAACTTCATGTTCTTGGTAAAGGTAGTTAGGTTTTTTCAGATGCTCCTGTTCTGCTAGTATTGCATTCATCAAAGAGTCTCGAGAGTGAAATGAATTTAACACGTGAAACTGCCTGTGGCTCACACTTGCATTTGTGTTGTGCTGCTTGATACATGGTAGACAGTGAGTGAATAGATTTTGGAAGAATGTTGAATGATGGGGTTATTCTTACTCCATAATCTTCAGGAGAAGCTATCTTAAGATTTTCTTTGTTTACTAATTTTACCTGCCTACTTTCTTAGAAAGTCAACTTGATGAGAGCAAAGACATTGCCTTCTTATTGCCTTGCTATCATCCCAATGACTTGATTGTTACCAGGTAGACATGATTTCCAAGGCAACAGACAGTATAGGCATGTGTTGGTGGAAAAGGCAGAACTGTCAACTTGGTTCCAGAAATATAGAAATATTATCTGCCTTTCCTATCCTCTAAATTCATCTCCACACTTAATTTTGAGAAGCATTGGTCTAAAACATCTATTCCTAGTAATATCTCTATAAACTGATATTGGATAACAACTGCAAATTTTACCACTTAACAGATTTCAAATTCATCTGCATCAAAAAGTATTTAGCAAATGTATTGGGATATGATTTATATTCCATAAAATTTATCCGTTTTAAGTAGAAAATTCCATGACTTTTAGTAAATTTACAGAATTGTGCAACCTGCACCACAATATAATTTGAGAACTTTTCATCACTCCTAAAAGAATCCATTGTGTCATTTTGCAGTTTTTTTCCCCCAAATTCATCCACTGTACCAATATTACTTTAATATTCACCTTTTTCTCTTACACATTTAGATACAGGATGACTAAAAGGCAAGCAAATATACCTCTTTAATTTAAACTTTGTACGTAAAGTTGATTCTTGAATGACTCTCACCATGGTTTAAACAGTAATTAACCCTTTATAAATGATTTACCAAGCAACTCAAAGGTTAAATACAATTCAATCTGGATGCTAAGCATATCCATGAAACAAAACATTTTCCAGTAATGTATTTTCTAAACTTATTACAACACATTTAGAAGCAAATATTATCAGTCTAACAAGAAGAGAAGCCATAAACTTTCAGTATTTGCTTTTAATTCACTGTTTATAAACTGTTGCTATGGAATCACGGCCAGAGCTAGGCCAGCTCATGTTCTTTGGCTAATCGTTATTTGAAATTTTATATTTCTTAAAAAAAAAAAAAAGGCCTGCTCTCTTCAAGAGATCTTTAACAGCTCATCTCCTCGACTGACTTCAGGTCTTCTAGATCTTTCCCCTGGACTTTCTGAGGAGGCCGATACTGGCTTCATTGACCCCAGTTACTCTGAACTTAACCTCTGTACATCCACTTCTCATCACCAAAGGAGGTATGGCAAATGATCTGCCTAAAATTGTCCTAGTGGTCCCTGATTTCAAGTTTCCATGTAATGAAGGCTCTAGCATCATTCAGCTCAACTATGTTTCCTCTTATTATTCATTTCTCCTTTGATCCAACCCAGCCTGTAAGACATATTAGCCTGGCCCCGTTCTCAAAACCAACCAAGCACACTGCACATCTGTATCTTTGCTAAGGCCCTTCTTACCTTCCTTCCTTCCTTTTTACAGATTATATACATTCATTTGGATAAAGCTTAAATGCTTCTGTTATCCCTTCTCTAGTAGTTACCCTTGTCTTCAATCAGAATTGCCTTTTCCATTTGCACTAACATGAAATATTTTTTAAACTTGAACTTATTATATGTAAGAATAAAGACTATGCCATATTCATGTGTCCCCACTACCTTTTATGGTATTTGGAATATAGTAGGAAGATAATATAGTATATAAGTTTACAAATGGATGAATAATTCATGAAATTTCACCTTTAATATCTAGTTGTTCAACCCAGAATGTTGAAGTTACATAGATGAGGCATATAGTTATGTAGTTGCAACTCATCAAGATTGGTCTATTTTGTTAGTGTGTGCGTGCATGTGTGTGTGTGTGTGTGTGTGTGTGTGTGTGTGTGTGTGTGTTACAGTTTGAACAGGATTTGGCCTCCCAAATCATGCAAACACTAGAATCCCAGCATCTTATGTAAATGGCTGACAGATAAAGAAACTTGATTTAATTTTGGGATCTTAGCAGTGGACTTGGTGGGATGTTCTTAGGTCATTGATAGCTTCCTCAAAAGTAAGTCCTAACGAGAATGTCATTTTATGTGAGCCAAACACACTTCCTGTCTCTGCTCTCTGGCTTGTCATGTGACCCTATCTACCTGTGTGTCCACTATTGCCAACTTCTATCAGATGTTGAGCTAAAGCAGCTACCCATTTTTGGACTGTAACCTACAACATTTTTAGCTGAAATATGTCTTCTCCCCTTTTAAATATCTATCTCAAGTATTTTGACTAAAGTAGCAAAAGTCAGACTACTAGATTTGATGTGTCTTTTTTTTTTACAAAAGGATTTAGAAATGTTTTTAAAATTTATATGAAAACTTTTGTTTTTACATAATGCTATTAATGCTATGGAGAAGCATATGCAGGATGTTTGCAAAACTGGTGCTAGACTCAAGGCTTTCATGGAAGGTATCCTGTTTCTGCCTCTTCAAGTCACAGACAATAATAGCTGAAAGGAATTGAAAGGTAATATTTCCATTCTTTTAAATTTACAGAGGAGAAAATGTTGTCCAATGTTTTTTTGTATCATTTTCTATGAGAAAGATTGGGACTCTTTCTATATTATATTCTTTACCCAATGCCTCTTTATTAATAACCTAAATGAATATTATTCCTGGAAATGGTTATTTCTCTGCACGAGATTGGAAAGCTATGGGACTATTTCATAAGAGATGTGGTTTTCTGGGAAAATTTGCTCCCTTAGCCTAGTGGCAATAGAATATTCCTTTCTTGATATTTGTCATTTGGTAGCTATTGGACTTTGAGTATAATAAGATGGAACAATTTGACACCATACTAAAGTTCTGGATTTTATTTCTGGCTGATCTACCACATCTCCAAATATATAACCATTTATGTATATATATTTCACATTTTTGAGACTTTTTTTAGCAAATGTCACATGCACAAAACCCAAATCCCATGCCTCTCTTCTGTACCCACAGCAATGTGGAAACAATCTCAACTAGTATTTCAGAAGGTTGAATATTTAAAAAGTCTTTTAATAAAAATGTACAGAAAAAATAAAGCATTTTACCTGAATGTGAAATATAAATGTTTAGAACATCAATGTTTTGATAAATGAAGACACTATTGCTTTTATAAAACTCTTTGTGAGTATACAAACTATAAATTCCATATTGGAATCAAGACCTACAGAAATAAATGCCTAAGTAAAGCAGGTAAGTATTGCAGACCTCATAAAACACACAGACAATGAGACAGAGCAGGATTCTAATACTGTCAAGATTCCCTCCAATATTTGTTCATATGAACCATGTGCTTTATGTCTCTCTCTATATCTCGTTTGAAATAAATCATTGTTATTAACAGCATTTATGGGACACCTGAAACACACTAAGACTTTTACTTAGAATGTAAAAGTTAAACACTGGCCCATTGAAAACTAAAAACCAAATATCCCTTGCTTTCCTTTGAAAGTTACCTTTCAGAAAATTTAGTAGGAAAGTTAATTGTGCTGTCTGACCTAACTGTTACTGTTGTGTCAGTTTTAGAATTTATTTCCCAAATGAATTATCTGAAATAGAATATATTTAAATCTTAACTATATTGTCCTTAGAAAAATTGAAGTTGATTTCTATTTAAAAATATTTGTTAGTATAAAAAACACATTTCATATTCCATAGATAAAATTCTAAGAAGATAATCATATTTCCCTCTTTCTCTCCTTCCCTCCCCCCTTTTTTTTGCTTTGATATTTGCAATAATACATTTTCAATTTTAAGGACTTTTACAGTCTACTTATTGCTTTGTACTTTTCATTTTTAAATTGTAATTATTTATTTGAAAGGCAAAGTTACATAAAGAGGGACAAAACGACAAAGATCTTACATCTGCTGGTTCACACCTCCAAAGGCCACAGCAGCTAGGGCTCCTCAAAGAAGCCAGCAGCCAGAACCCTATCCTCATCTGTTAAGTGGGAACAGGGACACAAGGACTTGAGCTATCTTCCATTGTTTTCTTAAATGTTCTAGCAGAGACCTAGGTCAAAAATGAATCAGCCAGGACTCAAATTAGTGCTCATATGGGATACTGGCATTGCTGGTGGTGGGGTCCCCTACAGAATGAACCTCTTGATTTTATTTTTAAATTAATTTACTTTTATTTTGCTTAAGGGCAGTAAGGCAGACACAATGAGAAACATTTTCTATCTGCTAGTTCATATTCCAATTGCCTCCAAGAACCAGAAGTGGGTCTAACCAAAGCTAGGATCCAAGTTTCTCACCTGGTTAGCGGGAACTGAACTCTGAGCCATAACTTGCTGTTTCCCAGGGGCGCAATAGCAGGGGGCCAGAATCAAGAGCAGAGCTGGGCTTCAAACCCAGGCATTCCCATAGGAGACACCTAAGTGTTATCTTCCCTGGACCTACCACTCATGCCTCTATAATATTTTTATTAACATGTAATATTTAATTTTGTAAGGTAAATTGCAACATCTCAACACACTTATACATCATGAACTGATGATACCATTAGGTCACCCTAGACATCATACATATTTATACTTATCTTTTCTGTTAAAAAAAATCACTGCCCCAATAAAATGTACTAATGTAAAACATACACTGTCTTTTAAATTTCACTCTGTCCTGTAAGTGTTGTTATCTCCATTTACCAGTACCCTGAGCTTTGAATCTAGGAAGTTTGACCTAGGAGTCCACCTTGTACCTAGTTACTGCCTTTTCTAGAAACATAATATCAGGATATTCATCAAAGGAAAATTCAATGGCAATAAACTTTAGTAAACACATTAAAAAAAAAAAACCCTTGTATTAGTTTAAGCTGCAGTTTAGCAGATTATCCTCAGGAACATAGAGAGTGCTGGTTTATTTGGGGAGCCTTCCTGGGGAATGAATCTATTTCCTTGCCCTTTTCAGCTTCTAGGGGCTCCTTGCACTCTTTGATCTCTGACCCCTGCTTCTCAAGCCTCCTGCTTTTGCACGATCTCTATTATTACCACTCTGTTCTTCCTAGACCTCTGTGGCTGTGGCTCCTTCTGCTTTCCTTTTGTGGAGGACTCAGGATGACCCTGGGTTCATAGGGCTAGCTTTCCACTGCAGAAACCCTCATTTTATCTCAGCTACCAAGTCTTTTTTTTTTATCATTAAGGTAAAATATTACATGAGGTTTAGGCTGTTTAATTCTTTAGGGGACAATTATATACCCTGCTATACATAAAGTTTAAATTGGGGTTTGGAGGGTGGTGAAGTCTGAACTCTGCCCTCAAATAGCTCCAAGTACAGTGGGGAATTTGCCATGTGAACCAGAAGTGGTAGTTCCCTGCATCAAGGTGCTACAGCCAAGTCAGGGCATATCTACCTCGGCCTGAGGACGTTACAGAAACAACCACACAAACAAAAAATTAAGATACTATCAAAACCTACGAAAACCATTTGTCCGCCACTGATTTTTCATGCAACCTAATTTTAATTTAAAATATTTTCATGATAAATAACTCCTTATTTAGCTAATAATAAAA
Source organism: Ochotona curzoniae (assembly GCF_017591425.1). NCBI lineage: Eukaryota > Metazoa > Chordata > Mammalia > Lagomorpha > Ochotonidae > Ochotona > Ochotona curzoniae. The sequence continues at coordinate 21,499,904 of NW_024465751.1, forward strand.
TAAATAAATGCCTTCAAGCATGTGTTCTTATAAAGTGTTTAGATTTTTAATTCTAAAGAAAAATCAGCAACCAGACAGAATCAACACACATGCTTTCAATACATTCTAGAAAATTCTAATCATGTAGTTGCTGCATATGTGTTACTACCTAGCTGTTACCTTGAGTGAAAAATGACCCATATGAAAAATGTATTTCTCTTTTGGTCTTACAAATGACATGCAACCCGGTTATTGACCCAGCTGTGTGGGTTTTTTTTTTTTTTTTTGGCCTTTTTGGTTACCTCTTTATTGCTTTTGCTTTTATGTCAAATCATAACAAATCATATTGTCAGTGTCCCGAAACAAAAGATTTATGAGAGCCTGCATTTAAAAAATAATATCACTCTATAGAAAACTCCTTTTTGCTATAAAAACATTGACTCCCTCCTGACCAGGCTCAAGGAATGTCTTCCTCAGCAAGACAAAAGCAATCTTCAAACTAACTGTTCTCCAGGAATCCAGCAGGGTTGATTGTTTCTGTCTTCCTGGAATTCTGCAGCAGGCTTTCACAGGTTCCCCAAGCTCTCATTGGCTCTGGGGAGAAAAAGACAAATAATTAACCCTGCAGTAAGAAGCATTTCATTGCTGACTCTTCCTGCTGGGCTAACAAACACACCTCGAAGGGAGCCATTGGGAGTCTCTCCTTCAGTGTCATTATAGATTAGTGACATCCATTCTCCCGGTAAAGCCTTTGGAAATTTAAGCTTCAAGGGAGTTTGATAATTAGGCATGACGTTTTTGCTTGCTTTTTGTCCACATTTCTTAGCTGACCTGTTAGGGGATGAGAACCTCGGTAGGAAGTCCAGCATCCACTCACTGACAGTCCCTCTGGCCTCCCCACGTGTGGCTCTCTTGCTTTGAAGGACTCCTCATGAACCTACAAGGGGCACAGAATCGTCTCACACATTGACATGCTTAACACAGAAGCATCTGGTAATAAGAGTGAGTTATGTATAGCCTGCTGTCTCAACGGGTATGACTATCTGATGCCTTGAACATCTTATGCATGAGCACTGGATTTGCCTGCTCGTTTTTATGTTTGTTTGGTTGTTCTCAGACAATGTGACGTGGTATGACGCATAGGATTTAGAATAAAAACACAGCAGATAGCTTTTTTCCTAATATATTTGGAAATAAATTCAAATTTTCAAAACCCAAACGGTTATACAGAAGCATTTAACGATATAGGGAATGCAGTTGGAAATACCTTGGGGAGCTCGGGACTCTTGCCAACTTGGTTAGGAAATGAAGAGCTCACAAGTACAGTTGGGATTTCTGCAAAGGTTGGTTCCTGGTGCTGTGGTTTCTACCTGTCACAGTCAGAACAGATGCCCCTGCTTTACAAAGCAGCTGGCATCTGACTGTGATTGTTCTTTTAAGTTTCAACACCTGAAAATACAGAATGAGAGAAGTACCACCACCATAGTCAGAAGCCCCCAAAACAGAAACCTGACTCTATGAGAGTTGAGTACGAACCTATGACATTACTGAAAAAAGTTTGTAAAGCAACAAAAAAGAGGGCTAAAGATGGAACCATGGAGAGACCTGTGATTTTCTCATACAGGCTGATTGCATCATTCGGCTTATTTACTTATTCTGCTTGATAACATTTGTTAAGAGGCGATTGCACTTTGCAGTTACATTAAGTGTCTGAGGAGTTGATCCTATTTCCAACATGGCAGGCCCTAGATATTCCAAAATCTTATAATCTCTCAAGGTACCTAGCGCCCAGAACAAAGAGATGTTAACTTCCAAAGGTTCATGGAAAAATGAAAAGATAAGTTTAAGGGGCGGGGGTTTGGTGCAAAGGAACGGGTAAGCTGCAAGGTGCGCATCCCCTGTGGGAGTGTCCAGGTCTGAGTCCCTGCTCCACGCTTCATTTCAGTTTCAAGCTAATGTATACTCTGAGAATCAGCTGGTGAGTAATGGTGCAAGTACTTGTATTCCCTTCAGCTATGTTAGAGATGAAGGTTGAGTGTGTAACTCCTGACCTGCCCTGGTGATTGCTGGCATTTAATTAATGATTTACTATTAGGGGGTAGACTGCTCTCTCTCTCTCTCTCTCTCTCTCTCTCGCCTCTCTTTCTTATTTATGTCACTCTCCATTCCACTCTAACTCTACACCTAACTCTGAAAAATAAATGAATAATTTAAGTCTATTTAAGTGCAATAAAAATTTACAAGCCACTCATGGTTCTTTCCTAAAACACATTTTCCGTGAACGTTTGAAAGAGCCGTCATAGAACACAAGCCACATATGCTGAGGTCATGGACAGAGATGAAGTCAGGAGAAGGCAGCAGAAACAGAAGGAGATTCATATACCACATTTCATTTCCTGTAGCTTACCGCAAGATATTCCTGCTTTCTGGAAAGCAAGTTCAGGTACTTTCTGGTTGGCGAGAAATGGAGAAAGATGCTATTTAAGGAAATATACATTACAGTTTTAACTGAGCCTTGAAAAAATCACCTACTAGATAAGCCGACCCTCAAAATGTTTTTTTCTACCTGCAAGGTTGAATCTTTTCCCCTGGATATACTGGTCCCTTAGTGGAATCTCTCAGGTGTTCTCGCTTCTCCTAAGGCCTGTGATGCCTTGCTTAGTCTAAGAACCTCTTTCTCACTGTCGCCATCCTATACAGGAGCTGGATTTTCTCCATTAATGAGACTGAAACGAACAACTTCTCTTTCCCCTTCCTTTCTGTTGAAAGATGTGGATTCCTGTTCACAGAAATGGCACCCCACAATCTTACCCAACCAGAGGATCTTTCCAGATAAAAGCTTAAAATAAGTCAGCTTTCAAACAGTTTCAAACCTAAAGTGCCAGAGAAATTATTATCAGGAGATCTTACATGCACCAAGGGAACATCAAACAGAAATGTTACAGAAAAGAAAGGCAGAGAACACTGGACACGGGCCTAGAGGGCCCAGTTGTGTCATCCTGGGTTCTAGAAAGACAAGAGCTCCTGAAGGACAGTCTGCACCGTGAAGGGTCCGTTGGTCCTCAATAAACCAGCTTAAGGCAGAACAGAGGGTATTCTGAAATTCCCACATCTGTTTCACCAAGCTGGCTCTACCCAGTGTGCCTGGAGTTGATGTGCAAACCTGACAAGGCAAAATCTTGTTGAGATTTTTCCCTCTTTAAAAAGGATTTATTTATTTATTTATTCTTGGAAAGGCAAATTTACAAAGAGAAAGAGAGACAGAGGGAACGATTTTCCATCTACTGGCTCATTCACCAAATACCACAATGGCCAGAGCTGAGCCAATTTGAAGCCACAAGCTTCTCCCACATGGGTACAGTGGCCCAAGGCTCTGGGCCATCCTCTGCTGCTTCCCCAGGCCATAGTATGGAGCTGGTTCTGAAGAGACATGGCACTAGCCTGAAGTCTTCCTTTTGTTTGTTTGTTTTTTGAAAGTTCATTTATCTCTTTAAAAGTCATATTAGCAGTGAAATGGAATGGGAGGACCAAAAATAGATCATCCATGTACTAGCTTACTCTCCATATGGACACAGAAGTCAGGCTAGGTCAGCTTATAGTTAAGAACCAGGAACTCCATCCTGGTGTCCCATGTGAGTGACAAGGGCCCAAATACTACATTCCCATTGATTTTCTATGCACATTAATTGGAAGCTCAGTTACTGCGACTCTCACTGGCTTCTCCACATGGGATGCCAGAACTGTAAGTGGCATCTTAACTCACTGCACTACAACATCAGCTCCTCCTTTTGAAGTCTAACCATTAATCATATAGTTATCTTCTGCAATCTTAAATCCTTCTGTAGAATTTCAAAACAAAGTTTAGTTTGAAGCACTGCACAGTCTCCAAATGCCTGTTCTTCCGGGATATGCACAAACGTGCCCTTCACAACTCAAGGAACAAGGGATTATATCTGTCTCTTTAGTTCTAAGTGAATTATTCCCTAAAGCAGATAGGTTCTGACTCTAGCTAACAGGACTCAGTAAACTCACTATATCCTGAGGGAGAAGGGACTATTATCTTAATTTGAAACAGGAAAAAAGAAAAGGGTGCATCGGAAACAGAATTGGACCCTGCAATCTTTTTCCATGTTATGGCTCTTCTGCACATTCTGTGAAGTTAATTGATTTGAGTTTTAATGTGTATTTCAAGCACATGCGGGGGCCTTTTCTTTTCGTCGATGTTTCCTCTGATTCTCCCGCAGCAGCACTCTGGTGAACTTGTGGTGACATGGATCCTGGATTGAAAAGGGTAGTGTTTGCTATTCCTATTAAGCTTCTTGCTGTCTTAAGGATCTTGGTGTAAAAAGGAAAAGCCCTGTCTTGTGTTATTGCTCCGCTCCTTTATCCCTTTCCTTTCTGGAGTGCCGTGTTTATTTTAAGGACAAGGACAAAATACTGGGATTTGGCGGAGTCTCCTGAGAATGGAAAGCATATGCTGCACATAAATTCCTAGGAGCAGGACTTTGAAGTAGCCTCTCTCTTACAAGCTCAAAAGCCACGGAAGTGAACAGAAGGAAGAAGGACAGCAGAGATGTGGAGAAAAGTCACAAATGCAGGATTACATTTAAAGAGACTCCATCTTATCACCCATTGGTTTTCACAAATAGAATAACTGTCTTGAATATACTGCTATTTCTCAATGCTATAACTAAGCACGAATAATTCTTTAAAAGGATGGGTTACTAATACTCTGCTCTGAGATAGTTATCATCCTGAGAGGGTTACCATTCTCTGTATCACTTCAGTATTCTATTCTCAAATTTTATTTGTATTCATTTTTATTTTTATTTGGAAGACAGAGAGGACTTCCTCTGATACAACATTTTTGCAAAATATGAAACAAACAGATAAACACCAAACACAAAACAAATGGATTTAAAAAAAACCCAAAAGCAAATACATATATAGGTGAACGTGTATGTACTCATATTCTAACAGATGAATTGTATTGGAGGCTAGCATATCAGAATGTGACAATACATAGCAATATGCGTCACAACTCCTGAATAAAAGGATGAATCCCAATGAAACTGTTAAATATATCTTGACAATATGAGATTAGATTTTCTTTTTACCATTGCCTATACCTCTAATGCTGTGATACAGTTAAATAGCAGGATGTTGGACTTGTGACTGTTGCTGAAGGACTATACTATTATAGTAATCATATAGTAATATAGTAATATAGGAAAAAGCAGTTTGGGGTGGGAGGGAAGAATGGGGAGGGTGGAAGAGGAAGTGCAGGGGAAATCCTACACTTACAAAACCAGGTCGTGGAAAATAACAATTAAAAAAAAAGATGCAGAAAGACAGAGAGCTCTGGAATCTGTGAGTTCTCTCACCTAATGCCTGCCACAACCAAGGCTGATCTAAGCTGAAGCCAGGAGTCAGGAAGTCAGACTGGGATGCTCATGTGGGTGGTACAAGCCCAACTATCTGAGCCATCACTTGCTGCCACAACCATGAGAGCTGTAAATGTGACAAGATGGTTTGCAGCTATGACAAGGTTCTGTGCTTGCCTGTCTGATAAACTAAGATGTGATTCTCTATGCCTTCAGTACCTTGTACTTTCCTTTCTCCTTCAAAATAAAGAATCCCATTTAGAGTTTGCTACTTATTTTAAATTTTGGTTTTGTTAGCCTCAAGTCCTACAAAACCAGGAGTAGCTGCAGCTGCCTGCATTATGGAATATTTTTAATAAAGCACTGGAAATAACTCAAGCTTGTTTGAAAAGATACCCAGATTGTTTTGGGGATCAATGATAGGAATCAACTCTTGGTGTCTGATGAAGGCAGTTGGAAGCCATACCATATATTGTTGCCTTGACTTTATTATTCTTACTGTGGAAAAGCAGCTCCCTCCAGCCATCCCCATTCTCCGTGATGCTAAGGGTAAGACATCTTGGTGAAGGCAATCCTGAGATGCCTCAAATAGACCCAACTTGAGACTGGGTATGCCTCAGGCGTGGGTTCCTATGACTGGGGACCCCCACTCGAGTCCTGTGGGAAGGATAATGGGGAGGAGGGCTGCAGAGGAGCCAGTGACCAGATCTGCCAAGCCAAGCACAACCCATGGGAAGATACCCACGCGTTTATCTCTACTTGGAGCTTACTGCTGTCCACTTGCATCTCTTCTATAAAACTAGAGTTCTGTGCAAGGAACCACTTTACATTGTTCATTATCCGTAGTTCCTTATTTAGTGTCTTAATTGGAGATGTCTGAATAATCATAGTCAATGAATTTTGAGAGAAAATGCTATATTATTCCCTTACCAAATTACATTTTCATGAGATCTCTACCATATCCAGAAAGGGCAGCAAGATTGACTTCTGAATGTCTTAGAGAGACTTTAGTACACAACTAATATGCAAGTTATCATGGCTGCTTTTGCAGAATTTCTCACAAGGTTCTAAGAAATATTATGATTCCAGATCAAATATGTCATCCCTTAGTAACTACTGCCTCTGCTGGGTTAGACAAGCCCATACCCGGAATATTGGTTTACTGGATGACTGTGAATGACTGCCTAATGTGTTTCAGTGCGGTTTCTATTAAATGCTGAGGGATAGATACATTGTGCTCAAGTTCTCCGCCATCTTGAAAGGGGACTGACATGACCATCACACTCAAATATTTAGAAAATTGACCAAGGAAGATTTTATCAGCTGATCAAATTACTAAAAACAAAGCAAAACGAGAATTAATATTGGTCACCCTTCTCAGAACTGTAGAATTATCAATTTCACATTCATTTAACAATGAAAGATTCATCGGTACATATCAGCTAATTGATTTGAAAAGCAGAGACTCAGATGGACATGAAGATGGAGACACCCAGAGAGCTTTAACTGCCTTCTTCCCCCTCAAAGGCCTGCAACACTGTGCTGGGCCTGGTCAAGTGCATCAACAGAATAACACTGTGCTGGGCCTGGTCAAGTGCATCAACAGAATAACACTGTGCTGGGCCTGGTCAAGTACGTCAACAGAATTCCGTGCAGATCTCCCACGTGGTTGGCAGGAACCCAAGTTCTGAACCTTTCCCTGTTGCCTTTCAGGGTCTGTACCAGCAGAACGCTGGGCTGGGATGAGAAGCCAGACATCTGCATCACCCTCTTTCCTGCTGCACCAAATACCACTTGCTTTTCAAGTCAGAAATTAGCTGTGTTTAAGAACTGCTAACCTAAATTTGCCTAACTCCTTTAACTCTTTCTCCTCCCCAAACTCCCCCACAGTCCCCGTCTGAGTCAAGTTTAAACATTATCTCTTGGAGTTGCAAGTTATCTGCACAACCAGAAACAAAAAACTAAGCAAACAAACAAGAGCAACAACAACAAAAATTAAAAAACTTGGTTCACACTGACTAAGCATTTTGAAGAGCTAATTAAGGTTACAGAATCATCCTTGGAGTATGGTTGTCCATAGCAAGAATATTTTCTGTTTAAAAAGAGGACAGGTGCCTGGAACTCTTTCCTTCTTACTGTTAGCCTGGGAACTGAGTGCAATGTGAGAATGGCTGTGAAGATGTTACACCTAACATTTATTCTGCTTGAAGGATATGCCAGGGAAGGCTATACCCAGGTCAAGTGCCCTGGACTAGGAGAGGGAGCAGTGCATACCTTGCAATCTATTTTCAACAGCAACAGGCACAGGTGAACTGTGATTTCTTTGTGGCAGAATCCTTAGCTAATCCCAGAGGAGCCCTGGAGATGGAATCGCCTTTCTGCAGATTCCACAGGCTTCTGCCACACTGTGGGAGGGCACGACAGCAGGCAAGCAGCCCATCCAGCTACAGGCAAGTCACAGGTGTGAGGCATCAACTGGTGATACTCCCTGCACCTGGAGTCAAGGGGGCATGCTTCAGCCTCCATTATCTTTTATTATGTCCAGGAGTCCTTATTGCAATGGAAAATGTTTGATAACTGTATCTGAACAGGGGCAAGGAAGGGTAGGCTTGACTTGTAGTCTGTCATTTCCATGGCATAAACACTGGACCTTGGCAATTTCACAATACCCTGTGATGTTATTGAACATGCAATTGAAAAGTGGTATGCATTGCTCTCAGAAGGACAAGCAGGCTCCAACACACCACTGCTTTAATCTTCCTTAAGCCTTTGGTGCAAATACTGTGAATTCCTTTTGTGAAATGGGAAAATTTACAAGAAACACATTGCTCAATTCTTCTGTATCTACAACCTGAAACCACCAGGTAGCTACAAACCCCTCTGAGAAACCATTTGTAATTGAAATTTTCCCAGTGGCATTTGGACCTGCTTGCATGTCTTCCAGTTTTCATTTTAATTGATGTACTGGAATAAAATCATACTTGTAAAGATTTCCAAGTTACACTTCACTATTGATTTGGGCATGCAGATAATTTTTTGTTAAGTAAAAAATTTAAGATGAGAGGGGTGAGCAGTAGGCCAAGTAGTGAAGACAACTAGGTTGGATTCCTGTCTCCAGCTGCTGACTTCTGCTTGCTCATGAAGCTCCTGGGAGGCAGCGCTGATGTTCCACATAGCTGGATTCCTGCCACCTGCATGGAGAACTGGATTGTGCTTCTAGCTCTCAGTCTCAGCCAGGTCTAGCCCAAACCTTTGCCAACCTTTGGGGAGTGAAACAATGGGTGGGGCGACATAAGAAGGGAGGAAGCCAGGAACAAAGGTGAGAATTGGCACCAACTGTGTTACAGCTGGCCTGTGCTGCTCACCTGTGCACAGTGTCCAGACCTCACGCTGTCCATGCACACCACAGTGGCAGTGGTTTCGTCACTTAAGAACCAGCTATATCTACAAAGATCTAACATAGCTGTCAGCTGTGTCCTTGCAATAACCTTTTGACAACTGTAAAATTGTTACACTGAAACTACCATGGCCATCACTTTTTTCCTCTTCTACAACTGATCCCATGCCACCTCTGGCAGGGAAACCAGTGTCGCTGAACGTTTGTCTCAAGCTCCATCTGCATTGAATCCTTAAGCCTCGGCCCCAGAACCACATCGTCTGCCCCTGGAGCTTACAGGAGGAGAGCTGGAATCCTGTTAGGTACGGCTCTCCCTTACTCAAGCTTGCCTGCCCTCATTCTTCAAAGTGTGCTTTGGTTTTAGGCTAACTCTTGCCTTTCTGCTGATTTCTATCCAGGTCTCTAGGTCTCTTCCTTGAATTCCATCTTGTGTGGTAACACAAAGCTGGACCAATCCAAGCCAGAGAACATGCCACAACAGAGCTTCTCTTTTTTCAGCATTTCAAAAAAAAAAAAAAAAGGGCTGAACATCAAGGAAACTGGTATCAACTATGATCTGAATCTAGCTGTAGTGGGTTTCCTGGCTCCTAGGGACAGACTCTTTAGTGAAAAGGCAACTTTTGAAAAAGCCAGAATGAAGGCGCTGGCACTTGGGCACAGCAGGCTGAGCTGCAGGTTCCTGTCACTTGTGCCAGGCCCTGTACTTGTTAGCACATACAAGAAGTTTCTTTGGAGATCTTCCTAATCTAAATGCTGGACTCAGAACCCTAACGAAGAAAAGAGAGAAGACAGAACGGGTCAACCAACCATCTCAGCTATGATGGACTATGTCAATCAGTGGATTTTTCAAAGACCTCATAGTGCTTGGAGTGCCAAGATTGACAGCAATTCATAACTGTTGCAATATCAAAACCACTTGAGCAAGAACCTCAGAGCATGCCCTACACCCGGGACTTGGGGAGGGTGGGAAATTGGGTGGGCCTTCTCCCTTAATACCCCCCTTTAAACATGAAGGTAACAATATGGAAAACATACTAGTATTATCCACTTTCCTGTAGCCCTTGAACCTTCTCACTCTAACTAAGTATGTAAAGAATGTCAAAATAAATTTTATTAATAAAAAAAAAAAGAAAAGGCAACTTTTGAAAAAGCCAGAATGAAGGCGCTGGCACTTGGGCACAGCAGGCTGAGCTGCAGGCTCCTGTCACTGAAGTGGGAGATCAGGATGAAGTTCCTAGTGTTGCCTTGGTCCACTCCCAGCCACTGCAGTTACTTGGGATCGGAGGGCGGAATGCCTAGCAGATGCAGGATGTCTTAGTCCCTGGACCCTTCTCTTCGATGTGCTGCTTTTCAAATAAGCTTTTTTCTTTCTTTAAGCTAAAGTTATTTTTTGAGTGGGATTGGGGGCAAATATGATGTGGTATGAATAGATTGTCTGAATTTTATGAACAGGGTCAGATTGAATTACAATTGCATGTTCTTGTATAAATGGTCAAATTCTATGATCCATTTCTTTAGAAAGTAATAAGACCCTTTTGGGGTCTGACATTTATGGCACAGTGGGACAAGCTGCTGCCTGCTGTGTCAGCATCAGCATCTCATATGGGTAACATTTAAAGCCCTAGTTGTTCCATTTCCAATCCAGCAGAAAATGCCCCAAGTGTTTGAGTCCCTATCACTCATGTGGCAAGCTCTTCCGGAGCTCCTGGCTTGGCCAGGTCTACCTCTGGCTGTTTTAGTCATTTGGGGGAGTGAACCAGAAGATAAAAGTTGTGTGTGTGTGTGTGTGTGTGTGTGTGTGTGTGTGTGTGTGTGTGTCTGCTTTTCTCTCTTCCCCTCTCTCTTTCTCGAAGGCATTCAAATAAGTCTAAGTAAGGGCTCTTTTGCAGATTGTTGACAAATGTAAATGGCATATCAAAATGATTATAAAATGTAACATTTATTGCAATTGACCTGAGAAGCTAAGCATTTGGAATGTGGGGTTTTAGGAGATAAAAATAACCATCTTATATTAAAAGGTAAAGCTTTAACAAAGCTAAATTTAACAGTTTAATTGAGCAAAGAATTGGACAGCTGTCAGAATCATAAAAAAAAGTTGATGAATTCTAGTATTGTAGTATGTGTGGGTAGCACTTATCCGGAAATGGAGGGGAAGTGCAGGCACAGTTTAATTGGTTACAGTGCCATGTTTGGTTTTGTTTGAATCCTTGACCACCTGCAACTGACTGACGCTCAGCTGCTGTAAGTGACGGAGGCCCAACCATTTGTTAAGAGAGCACACTTCTAGAACAGGCTGTGAGTTAGCTGACACACTAAGTCAAGCTGTAGATCATCAGGGTCTCAAGGGTGGAGTCACCTCAAACCAAATTTAGTATAACGTGTTTCTTGGAAATTTTCTTAAATCAGAAATACATTATTTTGACTTGCACAGGACAGTATTAGTAAACTTCAGGGGAATATGTCTGGGCTTGCTCCCTGTGGAATGATTTGAAAGAATGAATTGTAATAGGTGCTTAACATGGAACTCATTAAAATTCTATAGCAGCACTTCACAAATGAAATGCAATGAATGGGAGCCAGTTCAAATAACATCCCAGAGAAAAATCATATATGACAAAACAGAAGAAATATGCTTATGAACAATGTTTAGAAAATCCATTATAGAAGACAAACTTATCATTTCTCACTGGCTTTCCTAAAACTGATCTCCTTCATATATAAAACAAAGCATGTGTCGCTGTTCTTGTGAAACCCCAAGCCCAGATATACTCCATTCACTGCAAGGTCTTATTAAGCACACAATTCAAAGGGCAGCTTTGCTTTTGTACCAGGCCTGATACTGACAGATGCTAACCTTACCAGCAAGACTCCTCCTTTGTGTCCTCGTGATGGGAAGGAGGTTTTTCACAGAGAAATCAGACACTGAGCTTGAATTTCTTATTCCTCAACATATTTAGAACACTTTGTTGTTTTTTTTCCTCTTCCCTGTACTTCTGCTTTGTTTTGGTTATTATCATGGGTCATACTTCATATCCCTGTAGTGGCCACTGCACATTTTTATTAGGTTTGGAGAAAAATGTGTGTTTTTTTTTGTTTGTTTGTTTTTCAGCAGATTACAGTGCAAACTGTGACAAATACGACTTCCATTGTTACTTGATGACAGAGATCAATTTTTTTTTACTTATAATGAGTAATAGCTATAACTACACAAAGATGCCCTCTTCATCTTTTGATGTCTTTCTAAAATTGGAGATATATTAGAACATGATTTTTAAAAACATCACGTAATGTGTAACATTCTTTCTGCCAAATAAAACATTGCCTTGCTATTTCTTTATGGGGTTGATAATACTAGAATGCTAGAATGTATTATTTCATTTAGAACGGAATTATTCTGGTAGGATTTTAAAAAGTCAAACATTCAAGATGTTTCTACACAAATCCCAAGTTGTATATTGATCAGCCAAAACCAATATAAATGTTAGGAAATTGATGAATAAATATAATTTCTACATATGATAATTTCTTTTGAAAGTTAACATGTGCAATTTTAGTAATATCTTTATTCTCCGATGGACATGGTTTTAGAGGTAAACTGCATTAGGAAAAGATTTTACTTTTAATTGAGCTATTTGTGTATTCCTTTGTCATGAAAAGACACTTCTAAATCAAATGTTCTCCAAGGGCCATATGGGGATAATGACCTCAGTGGCAGTCGACAACAAAAGCTCGGGCTTATTCCCGATTCCTCGAGGGTTGCAAAGGAAATACTATCCTTAGGCGAGCATGTAAAGCCTGAGGTTGTTCTCCACCTGACTGAGAGTCTATACAACTTTACCAACTCAGCATTTCAACCTTGTGAATGAAATATCAAGTAAATGGAAGTGATGCCAATGACTGAAAATGAACCTCTAATGTTTGCTTGGATATGCATAATAACAGTATTAAATCCCCTTTTCGCTCCTGAGAATCCATGGGTTGTGTCATGTGCAGTTTACGGTGACTTCAGTAAAGGATTAAAAACACAGGTTACATTTTATGCAGAAAATGATCAAAGCCTGGATGTTTCCTTTGGCATTGTAGAGGTTTTGTTTTGTGTTAGTAATAACAGTAGCAAGGCCTTTTTATACCTGTAAATAATTATGGATACAAATCATTTCAGATGGCAAGTCAGATGGATAATTCTCGTCAATTAAACTACTATGAGCTATGGGCAAATACTAATGTGCAACACCAATCATGAGATTGACTTTGTGATAATCTCATGGCTATCGGCCTTTGGCATCTGAGTTACTAGAACAGGAGTTAAAATCCTGGCTCGTGTACTTTGTGTGCCAAATTTACAATGGAAACTAGACAGCATTATCCTAAAACTCCATCAGATGCAGCTAGCTGATGTTTTCAACCGAGAAGTCTTGCAACACCGCAAAGCTTCAGCAGCCTTTCAGTGTGTCCCACTGGGTACTTCGCATATTCTCTCAGGGTCTCTGTCCCTGCAGGGGAGAAAAGGTTTTCTCAAATCTCTTGGTGTCCCTGGCTGGGCCTAAAATAAAACGAATCAAAACAGAATAGCAGGAAAAGCACATTTACTAAATTATATTTGACACAAGAACCTTTAGAAATGAGCCAAAAACAACAAGTGAAGACATAGATTTTTGTGCTGAGGTGGATGAAGAGTGGATATCCATGCAGGGATGTGACTGGAAGAAAGGATGTGATCCATTGGTTCTCAGGGTGTGTGGTAGGCGCCAGTGGAATGAGTGTGTGAGGACCTGGTTCAGAGGTAGACCAGAATTCTTTCATGGCATGCTTCAAGGGAGGAGGGCACGAGATCGCAGTGTTCTGTCCCCTTGGTTTGCTCAACTGTTACTGTGTTTCATCTTTTCCTTTTTTTTTTTTAAGATTTTATTTATTTTGCTTTAAAAGCAGATTTTTCAGAGAGAAGGCGGAATATGTAGAGAGGTCCTTGATTCACTCCCCAAATGGCCACAAAGGCCAACACTGAACTGATTTGAAGTGAGGACCAGGAGTTTCCTCTGGGTCTCCCACGGGGTTGCAGGGTCTGAAGGACTTGAACCATCCTCCACTGCTTTGCCAGGTCATAAGCAGGGAGCTGGAAGTAGAGCACCCAGGACACAAACCAGCACCCATTTGGGGTGCTAGCACTTCATGTGGAAGCTCAGCACTTGCCCCTTGAGCCCTGGCTTGAACCCATCAGAATGTGGGGCTCAGTGTATCTTCACTGCATCTGCTGTCTCTCTCCATATCCGTCAATGTCAGGAGAAAAGTATTCATGACTGGTTTTTAGATCTGGAAAATACATCACTGACAAACTTGCAAATTTTTGTCTTCAGGATACTTATTTGATTCTCTACATGGAAGACCTAAAAGTTATGTACTTGACTTTTGTACAAAGTACTGAATATACCTAGGAATTGTAGCTGCAGATTGTATTTCCTTTCATTTTGAGGGAATTGTTAAGAGTCAGAGATGGGACCCAGGTCCCGGCACTCAGGTATGGCACATGGGCATTGTAACTCTTAAATGTCTGCTCTTCACTAATGCTCACTGAATTTTTCAAGTTGTTTTGGCACCTATCAGCATATAGTGCACTTAGGATCTTCTACAGATAATGAGACAAGCGTCGTCTTGCCAACTCGGATTAGTTCAATGTCTCATCAAATCCGATGGTTTGTCCCAGGCTAATAGCAAATGCAAATTGAATGTCATGTAATTACTCAGTAACTTGCTACCATCACAAACAAGATATCACAGAGACACTCATGTTCTCTCTTTTTTTCCCCCTGATGGTTCTTTCATCAGATTTTGTTGACTTTTTCTAAAGAAAAGCAGCTGTATTGATTTTGGCTTAAGCAGCTTATATAAGGATCAGCTAAATAAAATTGTCACGGAAAGGGATAATACTGTGGAAGGAAAATCACTGTTTTCCATCTGATTGCTATTTAACAGTCTTTCACATATTTTGTCTTATGTTCTCTGACTTTCAGTAAAAAGAAGTCTAAGTCTTTCTTCTTACATGAAAGAGAAACACCTGCTTCTCGCACATCTCCCAGAAAAAGGGAAAAAGATGAATAATGATTTTTAGTCTCTTTCAAAGAAGCTGTAAACTTCTAGTTTCTAGTGGAACATCTGAGGTTATTATGTTACCAGAAGCTGAGCATCAAAATGCAAATTTCTAGAGATGGAAAAATTCTATTTGTCTTACTTGATGTGCTTATCATTTCTACAAGATTACAAGGGAAATCCTCTTCCCCCTCAAGAAATTTATTCCACATTGTAGAATTACAAGACATAAGTGCTGACGCAGAGACAGTGTTTGGCCTAGCAGGTAGCAAGTCCCATTTTAGAGCGTCTGGATTTGATGGCTCGCTCCAGCTCCTGACTCCTGCCTCCAACTAGTGCACACCCTGAGAGGCAATGGTGAGGGCTCAAGCAAATTGGGTCCTTGACTTGCAATTGGCGAGACCAGACTCAGTTCAAATGTCCAGGTTTTGCCCTCCCCTGTAAGCATTGTGAACATCTGGGGAGCAAATCATCAAAGTTCTTGCTTATTTGTCCTGTTTCTACCCCTCCAGCAACTTAAAAGTTTTTTAAAAATGCTGATACTGTGTAAGCAACTTGTATGAAGAAGCTCAAGTTGAAAAGAATTGATCAACAAATTTACAAACACAGAACATTTCTGCCTCATCTCCTGCTTTTTGCTGAAGAAAATAATATATCCTTCAAACATTTCCTGACCAGACTGAAGTCACACATATGAATTTGTAGCCAGTGTAAATGAGATCAATTGCGTTGTTGGTGATAGCAGCCCCCTTCAGCTGCTCGTAAGATAGTTACATTGAATTTGATGAAAATGAAAAATTTAAATTGAGATGGACAGTATCTTGCCAGAAGTGAAAACAATAGGATGAGGAAGATTGGTCTAGCAAGGGTTTGATTGAAGAAAACTAGTTAGACACCTACATTACCCTACAGTTGAGCAAAATCAAACATGAAGCTTATTTTATAATAAAGTGCCAAACATCTCGTGTAAGGTATTGAATACTTGTCTCTAAAAAATATCGGCAACCCGGTGGAGTATCAGGTGCCATGTTGTATTCACGTGCGTGACTGGGAGCTTTAGCTGACCGCTGTGCCTAGTGCCATGGGAGAAGTATGTTTGGCATTTTGTGCTAACTTATCTCAAGCTAGTAATAAATAATGTATAATTTCTTGTAAATGTGCATCAACATGTTTGCATCCTTAGGAATCCAATGATTATAGGTTTCACCACCTTAAACCTACAATCTATCTATTCCTCCTTCTTCTCGCTTCTCAGAGTTCTACATAAATACCTGGATATCCCTGGTGTTGCAGTACATGATTCCAATCGTAGATGCCTCCTTCGGGCCTTTCTCTCCGTTCCATCTGACGTTAATGGCAATTGTTCAGCTGTTGATTTTTTTTTTTCATTTTTCCCACTCTTACTTTATGTGCCAAGCATACTGCTTCCTGCTTCTCACACATAGCCCTCATTTACATATCTCAAAACCCCTTTGAAAAACTCTTGTTTCATTTCATTTTAGTTTTCTTATGCCTTCATTTCAATATATTCTTTCATTAAGCTTGTTTCCCAAATGACTTCGGTTACTGGAATCCTGTGTCAGCAATCCTGGATTTCTTAATAATCATTTTTTCTCCTAAATCACTATGCTTTATGTACTTATTTTTCTGTCTGGTATATAAGCTCAAACCGTTGTTCAATAACCTTCATACCTATACTGTAAGGGGTGGCCCACCCTCTCTACCTAGCATCATGTGTTGGCTAGGGCTGCCTTCAAAACATGCAGAGAATTCAAAGCGCTAAAAAGGCGAGATGATTGATAACATATGACCTGCAAGTGGAAGAATTTCTTTTCACTGTTCAGAAAGAGCTGGATTGTGACGTTTAACTGGATCACCTTCACCTTATCAGTGACATATTCTATTGCTTTCATTGAGAAAGAGTTTACCTTTTGGGTTAAAGAAAAGCACGAGCATTTTCAGACTTAAATTACCAGGTAACAGGACACGCAGATACTTGATACCCATTTGAGTCAGGTTTTTAATGGGTCAGGTAAGCCTGTTCTGGCAATGGGGGACACCTTCAAAAGCTCATACACTACACAAAGCTCTGCGGTGGGAAACCATAGCATGGCCTTTGAGGGACTTCAGGTTCGTTTTTATAAAATTATCAGTGGCTTTCACTTAGGGGAGAATGCTACTGAGAGCAGTCTGAGCTCTAAAAACAAAGCCTAGATAATGTAGGAAGCTATCAGATTCTTTGACTCCATTCAAAATTTAGTCTTGCTCAGTTTTGTTCTGTAAGAACATCCTTGCACTCAGACATTACCTCTTCTCTGTGACACATCCATCTGTGCTTGACCGTATAATCGTGGTGAACAGAATCACCAACAGATAGCTAATTTTAGCACCGTTCCTTTTACACAAGATATCTTTAAGTTGTGCTGGTTTCCAGTGATGCAGCCCATACCCCTTATTTAGGGCAGTAAAAACTGGATTTGACAACCACCTAGTTTAACCACCACTCTGACTTTGTTCTACCAAGAAATGTATTTAGGCTCACATTCCATTGTTACCAGGTTAGTGTGATCAAAGCAATTCATAATACTAACATTGTAACCAATTTGGTAAAATTCAGAGTGGCAGGCAGCTCATGGAAGCTGAATATCACACCTTCTGTTTTCTTCTGGTCTTGAAGATTTGTTCATGCACCTCTGCCCAGGCCAGGTGGGAACTAGAGATTTATAGCTGCCTTATGAGAAGATGAGGCAAAAGAAAATAAAATTATGTCATTTAGTTTTCCTTGCATACACTAGAGGTCTTATAGTTACATTCTGATGAGCGGAATGACAGTAGAAAGGTTGTGTCACATTTATTAAGAAACTTCTTTTAAAGATTATATGTTTGTGGGGAGTTTTAGTTGTTTATTTAGCTTATTTATTTGTCATTTCCCATGTTCTTGAAATTTAGATAAGAGTTATTCTTGGGATGACAAGGCAGAAAACAGGAAGTAACCTGAATGCTTAAAACTATTAAGCAAAACTTTAGTTTGAATGCTAATAATAAAGACATATATTATGTGTGCCCTTGTTATATTTATACCCTTGTTTTATATCTCTTACCTTCAGTTATATCCACGTCCTACAGGACAGTAGGATACTTCATGGAAAATAAGTGATGAAACACAGAGTAAGCTGCCTTGAATAAGGGAAGCACCTTATGCCGTGTCTAACTTTGTCACATTCCTATCACAACAGTGCCTGAAACACTCAGAATGAAGATGTTAAATGAAATAGATATAAATAATGTACAGAAAACAATGATTGCATCACCTCCTCTGTGAATGTTAGACTTAGTATCTATATATTACATCTTCACTGATTGGAACACACAGAAATGTGAAATCCACTTATAATTTTTGTTTATAAAATAGAGTTTCAGTCACATTCAGCTTTTAGAAAAATATTGATTCTTGAGCTGAACACTTTTCTAAATTATAGCATTCTTTGGTAATTCTTAAGTGATTGGATTAAAATTTAAAGTTCAAAGATACTGTGATAACATTTCATTTTAGATACATCCATTTATTAGTGGAGCATTTTCCACTCTTAAAGTGCCTCTATGTCCCAACCCTCACCTAGTATATACTATTTATCTATTTCTGGAAGAGATTGTTTTTGAACTTGTAAAAAAAATGTTGATTGAATCATATTTATTCATAGATTGAAAATCTTCCAAAGACAAGGTAGATTTTGATATAAAACCTAGCAAACAAAATATTGAAGTAGGCTAAGTGGTCTTCTTGGTAGATGGCTTTTAAATGCAGATGCAAAACAATCCAAGCACAATGTCTCTCTCCAAAAAATATTTTACCACCATATTAATTAGTAAGGTCCATTAATTTGTGTATAGGATGGATTAATATGATTCATACAAATTTCATTTTTGTTTATCTGCATATGGAGAACAAATTTCATGTATTTCGTATGTAAGCTTTTAAGAGCATAATGATACTTCTCATCCTATACTCCTTCCCTCACTTCCACTCAACTCTTTCTTTAATTTTTGAAAAGATATACTTTTAGTTTATTTTATATCATGTTATTTCTGACCTTGATTAGTACTGTGTGAAAATGTTGACCTTAATTGCATTTAAAAATCACTTTTTCCTCCATATACCCTGATGCTGACTTAATTTATGTATACATTCTTATTTACTCAGAGTGGTATCAATGAGCAAGGCTTCTATCACCGAGTGGTTTTCAGGCTGACTGGCATTAATACTGAGTCCTCTAAACCAGAGTTCTACATGCTGTTTCCATACATCTACCTTGTTATCTATCATGTTGTTATACCAAGTGAATTTACTTTGTAATTTACTACTACATGTTATAAGTAAAACATCCTGAAGGGTGTGTCCCTGTATAATGGTTATATTAGACATTTTCTTGTTGACATATTGACATTTTTCTGTAGTCATAAAGAGAAAGTTCCAGAAATGTTCAAAGCAAAATATACCATAGCCATTTATTTCATTTACTATTCCCAGGACAGCCTTGGCAAAATCCTTAAACTCCTGAAATGAGAAAACAAAGCCCATACTATTTGTGTGGGTAGTTGGTATTTACCTGCCTTTACTCTGTAGCACAAGTGTTAGCTCACAGTCTAGGTCCAAACTAAAATCTCAACTTGTCTATTGCTTTTCTTTGATGAAAAATCGAATAAAACAATGAGAAAGAAAATAATTATGAGGACATACATTTCATTGATTTTTCTAGCTACACTACATTTTAGTCTTTGAATCTAAGTGAGTTTCCAGAAGCTGCTGCATTGGATTCCCTTGTTTTGGGGCCCATGCATTCTGATCCCACCAGATCTTGAAGATTTCCCTTTATTGAGCATTCACCCTTCAGGGTGTAATCAAGAGCTCTTGGAGCAGCAATTAATTAATGTTGATCCAGATATTATCATAAACCCTGTTGCCATAAATCAAGAGCTCTTTGGATGTGTGATCAGACGAGGAGTCTGCCGTACTGCAATTTCCTTCTAACCATTAATCTTGTATCTACACTGCTTCGCTCCCTGTGTAGCCTTTCCTACTAAATGAAGCAACTGTGCGCCTTTCTCCGTGTTAAGCCAATCACTAATCTCCACCATTCTGCCTATAAAATATCTAAAATGTGTGCACCTTTCACCTACCTGATTCACGATTCTCTCTTGGTGTTTCTGATTATTCTCCTTTTGCCTCAGATTCCAATATGGCTCACCAAAACACAATTCCTGATTCAATCCTTGCTTTAACATTTCAAATTTTATCATGAATTTTAAAAACTTTTACATAATTCACCACCCTATTTTAATATTCACATTTATGTTAATTTTAATGTAAACCATTTGCTGTTGGTTGCTGAGTATTTGGTTAAATTTTATGATGCAACAATTACATCACTCACTGCAATGTGATCCTCACATTGTTTCTCACATCCCCATTTCTCGGCATTATTGGTTTTTGGTTCTACCTGAGTTGGGAGAAGACTAGCAACAAAGAATTAGAGGACAGGAGAGAGGGAGGGTAAAGGAAGATCTTTTCCTTCCACCCTGGAGCTGTTCCAGTGGGCAGAGAAAGAGACTTAACCCTGCATGTAAATTAAGTTTTATCAGTGGTCAGGACTTGAGCCTCAATTTTTACATGGAAAATATAACTTACAATGTCATCATAGACAGAATCACCTATTTGTAAATAGAACAGTTGTATTTCTGCTACTGTTGGACCTAAGACAAAATAAAACTTGCTTCTTCGACTATGTAAAAATGAAAAAAATACCTATATTTTTATGTTTTTCTACTTAGTGGTTACATCTGTTTATTTTATTATCACCTGTTTCTTCTTGCTGATATGCCAGCTATTTCATTCTAACAGAACCGTGTCTGATGCATAAGAACTTAATATTTTAGTATCCATTTGTCCAATTATTGAACAAATGCTTATGAGAACCCACTATCGACCATCCATTTTTGCTAAGCGATGGGAGCAGTTCTTTTACTGCTGGAGGCAGTGAACAAAGCAGGCAAATTCCAGGGACATCTTTTTAGATTCTGAAGATGATGAGGTCATGATTCCATGTTTCTTAGCAACATACAAGTACCAAATTTCTTGTGAGATCTTTTTCAAGTGTGACTTTCACAAGTTCTGTAAAAGCATGGGATGTTTGCATCTTACTTACCACTTTGATTCTAGTACTTTCTGGTCATGCATATGGAATATGCCCAATGAAGATGTCAGTGCATGAATCAGTCACATTTCTCAATAGTTCTTCTATGAAGACTGTACTGAATCTATTTTTGTTTTCTTCCTCATGTATCCCTGGTTTTGTTCGGGGATCCATGTCCTCCAATCTCTCGTAGCCCATAGAACTAAAAGGGAGCTGACCTCTTTTCTGTTGCAAGGATTAAACCCATATAATTCTTGTTGACAATATTTCTAATCATGTTGGCAGTGATAGCTTTAGATATGGCATGCCATTGATGTCTTTATCATCTGTGATATCTAATATGGGATGGGGTGATCTTAACCAGCATCTTCACTGTCACTAGGCAAATGCCTCTCCCTTAAAAAAAAAAAACTGCATTTATTACAGTACAGATAGAGCGTTTTTTAAGGTTATCTTTGAAAAAATAAAGTAGATCTTGAGGTCTTGACCCAAATTTATCCATTTAATATTATGTTATTTGTTCAAATCGATCAAAACAATTTTGTTTCTCTCATATCTTTAGCGTAAGAATTGTTGTAGAGGCTCAAATTGAGAACTGATGGAAACATCTTTACAACATTTCATGTGGTTGAAAAACTTAATATTGCATAAGGTATAAAGATAACTGGGCAGAAGTTTTGAGAAATGCAATCACAAATTACTAAAGGTTTCATTTAAAAATTAGGACTTCACTTTGGTATATAATGTTTAAGTATTCACATACTTGTGCTAGCAGGAGAAATTATAACATTGTTCATTTGCTCGTTGTGTCAAACCATAGCTCTCAGGCATAATCTAGCAGCTATCTTGTCAAGTAAAGATAGTGTGAAAGGACTTTAACTGAATTAATTTTTATTTTCACAATCTTATTTTTCTAGCATTTTCTAAACCTTGAGCAAGTACCTTGTTTTAAGTCAGGACAGTTTTGGTGAAAAGAATAATAATGGCCTAGATGCAGAATAAGGCAGGAAGACTTCAGAAAACACTGAGATTTTTGATGACCATAAGTCATTTGTGGACTATAGAAGTAAAGGGGGAATCTTCTGACCTGCTGCCCTGAGCAGAAGAAAGCAGAGCTTGGGAGAAAAAGAATCTCACAGCTTTAGGGCCTTGACCCGGCAACTTCCACTTCAATTCCTAGAAGAGTAATCCTAGAAGAATATTGCCACGAATAAGTAGTGGCAAAGGAAGCCACCAGTTTAGGTGGCAAAGACTTCTTTGCAGGGTGAGTGCTATAGCCTTGAAGTTGAAGGTAACAGTTTTAAAATGCTTTCAGGGTTGTACCAAATGTCAGCAGCCAATGATTTGTGAGCTCTGTCCTTGCTGTGTTTCACCCCTCTAACCTTTGTCAGAGCTGGCCTTAACAAGTGTGTAAGCAGCTGCCAGTGGGGTGTGATTTGAAGGGCATCAAGAGGCCCACTTGGCTCTAAGTATTTCCCAGAGGATCTGTCATAACCTCTTCATTACCATACCATCTGTCTCAATAAATCCAGGAAGGATGGATAGACGGATAGATAAATGGGTGGATGGATAAGCCTATTCAACATGTATACATTTAACACTTACAGATATTATACGCCAAATAATATACAAAGTGCAGAAGACCCTGAAATACAGTCCGGATGTTCTTGCTATTTTTGAAATCTATTTGGAAAGGAGGTGAAAATAAACATAACAGTTTTAAATGGGCATTTTAACAGTTCAGCGGGAAATAATCAGTGATGAAGTTAGTGGGCCTTAGAAAAGTTTTCAAAAGAAAGTATTGCCGATATGAACAATTATCCTGGTTGACATTGGTAGAAGAAATAATATGATCTCCTTGACCTGGTTAGGGGTTTCAAGACTTTTTGATTCAGAGAATAAAAGTAGAGGCCTAAGAGAACAAAGGAATTTAGGAGGAGAAGGAATTGTGTGCTCAGGCTGAGCAAACAGGACTGGAGATGAAGGGCCCTAGTGGGAGGTACCCCAAATCAAGCAGCTGACTTCCATCAGTGAACTGGGGGGGATGCTTGATGAGAGGCCACATCCCAGCACAAGAGACAAGCTGCCATTAACACAACCTGACAAGGAAATGGAAATAACTAACTCTGTGCAAGAGTGCCTTTTTGTGTGTATGTGGGGAGGGGAAGATGGAAAGTTAAGAACATTCTATCCATTAGAGATGATAGACTTAACATGAAGAGCACTAGTTTAGTAACAGAATGAAGGCCTGGTGCTATTTAAAATAAACTACACCTTTGCTTCTTGCCACCTTGGAAGCCATTTGACTTTCCATGTGTCAAGTGCCTTTGGAATAATTGGCAAAAGAAATTGTATGACTAATAAAATTATCTGATTATCTTCATCTGTAATTATAATTTTTCTTTCCAAATTTGAAGAGCAACAGTGACAGACTAGCTGGATGAAGAAATGACTAACTAGGTGCACAATAGCATAAGATTTATTTTGCTGTTGCCTGACACGTCTATGTGACATGTGCACATCCTCCCTTGACTTAGTGCTGACACTGTGGGAAAACCAAAGCAATCCTACTGCAGGTGACTGGTTTTTACACAGTTTTCAGATAGTTTTATTTTCATACTTGATTATCCAGGCCTCCAAATCTCTGTTATGTATTCCTGAAACACATAAACAGACTAACTTATAAAGAATGAAAGTTCAGTGCTGGGGGTAAGCCTTAAACTCAATACAGGCAGCATTCTGTCCTCTCCTTTAAAATTCCCAAGATAAGAAGTCCCTTTATTTGCAATCCATTATCACTATTTAAACATCTTTCATGGCTGAAGCTGTGCTTTCCAGGGAGCTGGCTGATTTGACTGGGAACAGTAGCAGTTCATAAAGAGCACAGCCCTCACCTCCCAACCCTATCTCCTCCTTTGTTTTTCTGTTTGAGCCTGAAGACTCTTTTGAATATCACGTGGAGGAACACATTTTTCTTTCTAAAAGACATCCTGGGGAAATGAAGAGAAGCTGAGCCTAGAAAGCAGTGTTTTCCAATTTGTAAAGTTTTCCTCGACAAATCATAGGTTCTGCTCTCTGACAACTACCTAAAAATCTTCTTGCACATGTATTGGCCTTTGCAAAAAAAAAAAAAAAAAAACCATTTATTTCTAATAGTCAATATACACAAATTAGAAACAGGGATAAAAAGCAAACATTTAGAAGTTAATAAATAAGAAAACACCCCTAAGAGTACATATTGCATTGTTACTACAAAACCAGTGTTGTTAAAATTGGATGAAACCTAAAGTGCCTATACTTTGGCTTCATTAAGTGTGTGTGAAATGCCTTTTTTTTTTTTTAAATGACATCGCTGTACGCTGCTATCACTTTCAGAGCTGAGTTTAGGACTTTGTGGCAGTGTTGAGCAAATTCACTTTCACTGTGTGCATGAATAAGTAAGAGTGAGCTTGTGGCCCTGCTGCCTAGCTTTTATTAAGGTGGAGTTAACAATGGTCTTTGAAAGTTGAAGATAATCCCCAGTCCTCATCGTGGTCATCTGTTTTAACCCAGCTTGTCTGTGAACAACTAGTGAGATACAAAGTTGACTGATGATCTTTTCCTTCTGCCTGCCTGACCCTGCACACACACCCCTTTCTCAGAGGTGCCAAGGAACAAGAGAATGACCACAGGCAGGGAGCAGAAGGGAGGGGAAAGAAAAACAAACCCAAGGATCAACCCCAAACAACTGAGTGTTGGCTCATTTGAACTTCCTCAGATGCACGCTTTACAAGATTTTTAGGTTGCATTTTCTTTCCTCAGGGCTAATCATCATTTTCTACACAAGGGAATCAGGGTGCAAAGTACTTGAATGAGATCCAGGTAGGCTGGTATATCTCAGGATGTTCAAGTACAATATATCCATCCTTTTTGTTAAGACAGGCTTTTAAACTGTGCAAGAAACCATGCCAGTAAAGAACCACAAAAGTGTGAGTGAAAATTCAAAATCTCATCATTAATCTTCAATATTTACCTGCAGCACCAGGTCAGTGGATATTTTACTAACCATGTGTTTTGGTTTTCGGTACATTCAGTTTATAAAAGGCAGCAAGAGGTGTATAACAATGATCCACTTTGAGTTGTATTTGGACATGCCCTGGCTATTTGGAATACTGCTAAATTCTTGTATCATGAATTATACATGGAACAATCTCATTCATTTCAATAAAATCCGCCTACTGGGGTCCCTAGGCATGGCCTAGGTCAAATCTGTGGAAGCACCATTGTGGAGGAGAAATGTCCCTCTGGCCACATCTCCTCTGTTTCAATTGTCCAGCAGCTAAGAATGAACACCAAAGAGGAAGGAACACATCAATCTGAGTCAGCAGCACATCAAAGATCCTCACTTTCTCAAAAGACCAGCACACTGCAGGCTTTCTTCAGACATCAACTATCCCAAAGCAGGGTTTCCGAAACGCGGTGGACTTTGTATAAAACTGTTTGCTGTAAATGTAATGGTAGAGGAAATTCCTTTGTGTAAGTGTAGGATCAGAAGTCATCATTGTAACGATGATTTAGGATTAAGGATTTGCTTTCAAGCATAAATGGTAAATGCTTTACATGAAGTTTAGCCATGCAATTTCATTACTTAACAATCAGCTGTTCTTCACTTCTCATCCATATTATAAATGATGAAAAATGAAGCAAGAGATGTTTTATTGTAACAGGGTTTGAATTTTATTTCGTAAAGTAATTTTTTAAAATAACCCCATTATTCTATGTTTTTTTAAGAGACCTAAAACTTCCACAACCTGTTCATACTGATGACATTTGATTCTGAGATTTTAAAAATACCTGAGTTTGGTTATTGATAGCCATATCTAATAAATGGAAAATCTCACTGAAGTGTTCAGATTGCTCGTATATACGTCAAGATTTCTGACTCAGACCAAGTGTCTCCACATGTTTTTCTGACATCTCATCTACACCTTATGTGTACTTCAAATTTATAAGCATATGGTTAGCAAAAGGTCAGAGATAAATGTAAGACTTTTTAAGACTCATTAGAAATGCATAGAATAACCGAATAAAATGGACAGAGAATATAATGGAGAAATGGTTAGACTTCAACACATATGATGTTTAATGCTAACTAGCGATAGAAATGTCCAACAATATTGTATGATAATCTTACAAAGGATTAAAACTCAAGGATTTTTCAAGGTTGTAAAAACACAGGAACTCTCAAACACCATTGATGGGAATATGTCATCAAAACCTACACATATGGCTTATGCAGTTTTTTAAGGACTTAGGACTTCTTATTTATTAATAATTTTGCTTAAGGTAATTGGTATGGAGAAAATAGGTGATCATCTCACTCTATCTATAATATTCAGCATGAGTTTTTCTTTTAATTAAAAAACATAGTGACGATGTTAGCGAGAGGAGATATCCTGTATCTGACAGTTCACTCTCCAAAAACCTGCATCAGCCAGGGTTGGCCCAGGTTGAAACGAGGACTGGGCTTAACCTACTATGTATTAGTGCCTTTTCAGTGAAAAAGAAATAAAAAAACCTTTAATTTCTAAACTCAGCACAAACTCAATGGCTGGCTAACCTATTTATGATCAAGCCATAGAATAATTTTAGTTTGGAGACTTAAAAAATAAAAACGTAATACATTTCCTTAAATTGTAAGGAAAATGGTACAGGTACCTTTGAAACATAGCAATGAATGCTGCAGTCTTCTTGGGACACACTGCTTATCATTAAATGCCCCCCTCTTTCATACTAGAGAGTCTTGGAATAATTATACAGAAATATTTCCAGGTTCATAAAATTGGATTGCATGTTTGCTGTAGCATTATTTTTTAGTAAATGCAAAATGTTGGGCGCATTCCAAGGTCCTTTATACAATTATGTATAAATAGAATGGGTAGTAGTTACACTAATTTGGAAAGATCCACATGTAACAAAATAGAGAGCTATCCCCAAGAACACTAGGTTTGCAAAAGCTTGGAACACAGTGTTGATAGTATGATTCAACTGGTGTGACAAAAATGTTAATATGTGAACACCTGAAGGCAGAAACCCTAAATTTAACATCGTTTATCTCCTTGGCAGGAAATGAGCCAAGAGTCATGTTAGGCAATAAAATAGGAGTTTGATTTTTAACTTTCACTCTGATAATGTGGGAACAAGAGAATTCTTTTTGTGCAACATATGATTTAAACTGTTCAATGACCCAAAGAAAGTGTCACCCATTGTCTTTAGCCAGACACCAAAATATTGGCAGATATCATTATGCTCTTAAAACTGTGAATTATCTTCTGTAAAATAGAGTGTTTTCCTTATCCCTTTAAACAATTTTAATATTTGTGGCCAGAATAAAGCTGATTTTGGCAAGAATAGACAGCATTCTCAGAGCAGGAGAAACCCATGGAGTAATGCATCCAATATATTGAATTACCACCCCCTCCCCATTTTTATTCGTATCATCATCTCTTAACAAAACATGCTTATTTTTCCAAGTTTCAAATCCTCCAGTGACCATTTTGCTTGGTTTTTCTCCCTTTTATTTCTTTATGACAGTAATGGAAAACAAATTTTTGATTAAAATGTCTTGTTCACTTTTTGACTGTTCAACACTCTGCTTCCAAGAAGAGTCAAAAGATATAAATATTTTGGATAAAAATAATTTTTCTCTTTGATTTGACTGTTTTCTGAAATGGTAGCTATGCTTTCTTATTCTAAATATGATGTGCAGTGATTAAAATGATAGATAATGTGTATCAGAAAAGCTATGTAGGAATCTGTCACAAAGAGATAACAAATGAACTTATTTAATGTATATATTTTGTGTGCATCCAATTTCTCATAAGTTGATCTTTTTCCTAGGTGAAGTATCCCTTACCTTTATCATTATTTTTTAAAAGTCTGAGATTCTTTATATAGATCTTCCACCATTACGTATAAAGTTTCCTTGTATGCAGTCAGCCGCCAATATAAAAACCTTGCCTACTTCCTTGCTGGCAAGTCCTCCTTCCCATAGCAGAGGATGAAAATGACAATATTCAGTTCTCAGTTTTCCTTGCTGCTAAGCTTGGGGCATGAGGACCAAATCAGACCGACAGGACAGGCTTCCCCCATAACCTTAAGTAGTCAGGCTTGGAGGAATTGCTATTTTCTTTGTTTCTTTTTTTTTTCCCCTTTCTTTCTATGTGCTTGAAAGGCTGAGACATATAGAAGGAGAGTAGGAGAGATTAGGAGAGAAGAGATATCTTCCATCTTCTGGTTTACAACCAAATGCCTATAATATCCAGGGTTAGTTCAGGCCAAAACCAGGGACCAGGAATCTATCTGTGTCCCCCACATGGGTGACCAGAACCCAAACATTTGGACAAGCATCTGCTTTCTCCCAGGAACACAGACAAAAAAAAGTGGCCTGAATGTACAAGTAATTGGGATTTTAACTAGGCTTTCTCTTGTGGGATGTGAGTGTGCCAACCAGCAGCTTAACCCACTGTTCCAGGACACTCGCCTCCTCTTCCTGTATTTGAATGTAATTATATGAGATGTGATGTTTGGAGCATCAGGAGCTTTTTGTGACCATCAAAGTTGAGAAGAAAAAAAATCGGTCAATGACATCAGGTCTCTGACATTCTGAACTAGTGAGCCAAAGGTAGAACCAACGTTTCTGAGAAAAGCACTGTCGCAGTGGTGAAGGCGCTTGTATGGAAGGCCAAGTCCCAAATTCGAGTCCCTGAGCTTGACTCTGAGCTCTGATTCCCAACTCATGATTCCAGCTTCTGACTAATGTGGATTCTGAGGCAGTGGTCATAGCTTAAACAGTTGGTCCCAACCACATGAATAAGAAACCTGGGTTACATCCCCGACCATGGCTTCAGCCCACCCTCCACCCTGGCTGCTGCAGCATTTGCAGAGTAGACCTGCAGCTGTTGTCTGTCGCTGGCTCTCTCAAACGAAATAAAACATCTTCAGGAATAATTAAAGGCTGAAAAATTTCCAGTGTTTAATTCACTGCAATCAAGTTCAACTGTCATCAGCATCCATTGGCAGTCCAACAGGTAAGGTATTATTTTCAGTTTTCAACCTTGTGAGTAAAACAGAAATGTTCATTGCTGAATGATTTTGTAAATATCTCCAAATATTTTCTTGAAGGAAAATTACTAAATTCTTGAATCTGAGGTTGGATTAGCTTTACTTACAATCAAAAATTACTTCAGAAGGCATTTTAGGCAAAATTGATTTTTCTTTATTCTTATGTTTCATAATTGTAGCAATAGTTTAAAATGGAGTTAAGATCATTACTAAAAGAGGAAAATGTCCCTTGTTGAGTTTCTGTTTGCACTACTTGCTCCCTGGTTGATTCTTAGATATGCCGTAGATTTAGTGTGATTCTCTATAAACTGAGGGTAGCACGTCTCCTGTTGAATTTCAATGAAGATGGAATAATATCTGTGAAGTTCTAAGAACCATCTGCTTCACGCACTGTAAGAACTGCTCTTTGACCCTCTGTCTACCCTCCTGTTCTCCCTAATAACTTGTAATATATTAACAGGTTTCAATATATATCAGTTACATAAAACTGAATAATAGAATTATGGTCTGTTCCATCTGAAGTGATATTTTCTTATTCCTAAGGCTTAGATCTACTCTGCTTCACTCAAACACTGATTTTCTGGGTTGGGAATTTGGCTCAGGGATTAGGACAGCAGTTGGAAGGCCCCAAAATGTGTTTGAATGCCTGGGTTTGAGACACAGTTACACTTCAAACTTGAGGTTCCTGCTGGGTACCCTGGAGGCAGTTGGGATGGCTCTGGTCCTTGGGTTCCAGCCACACATGTGGGAACCTTTGAGTTCTGCACCCCAGGCTCCAGCCTGGGTCAGACCCAGCTATTGGGGGGCATTTCTGGAATGAACCAAAGGGAGATGGGAACTTTTTTCTCGTAAACTTTTCCCCTATTTCTCTGCCTTTCAAATAAATTTGAAAACACAACATAACAAACTAAAATACTAACTTGTCTTTAATAACAAGCAATATCACTTGGGGGTACTGGATTTTCACATGAGAAGGGTTTGTGTTGTCTCATCGTTCAGCCCCTGAAACAATTTTTTCTTTATCATCTCAGATAATTACTCATATAATGCCTGATTGAATCTTTTCATTACTATTTAAAAATTGTTTTTGAGAGAAATCAAATCCATAAAGTGAAGGAGAGGCCTCTAAAAACACAACAGATTTTATGCTCAGTTAAAATTGTATGCTTGCTGCAGACTATTGAAAAAACAAGTGTGAATTGTACAGTGAATTTCGCCATACTGAGTGCACATAGAATAATTCCACATGAAAGAACTGCTGAACCCAGTAGAGGTCCAACCCTCTTACCCTATGACTAATGACTGTTATTCAGCCCACTCATTGGCCTCAGTTATGTGTTATCCTTTTGAGGATTTCAAAGCAGGTCATCTCAGATATTTTTTGCATTATCTCATCTCTCCAAACTACCCAACAGTGTATGTAGCTACAAAAAGGAATTGACTGCTCCAAAAACAGTGAGGATTCTTGCAAAAGTTCTTCGAATAAGCTGGCATTTTATTAGTTCTGTAAGTGCCTTATTTGTGCCAAAATATAAAGGGGAAGATTGAAGTTGATTCTGAATATTAAGTTGCTCAAGACAGAATTGATATAAAAAAAAAGGTGAAAGGATATACCAATTCCACACTTACTTCAGTGACAGATGATCAGTTAAAATTAGTGGATTACTCATACCGAATGGCAAAACAATAGTAAAACTGAATAATCCCAGGGAATAAAATAAAGATTGTCTTGGACATTTTATCTGGATTTTGATTGTCAAGAAGTGAAATCCATGGATTCAAATGACTGTCAGCAAGCTGCAGAAGAGATTTCAGGAGTCACTGGAACACAGCTCAAAAACCAATGGTTTGTAGCATGATGAGTGGTGACTGATTAAAATTTTATGTTAAAATAATTGCTGTGGACCGGTGTAATAGCCTAGCAGCTAAAGTCCTCACCTTGCATGCACTGTGATCCCATATGGGTGCCAGCTCTAATCCTGGCAACCTTGCCTCCCATCCAGCTCCCTGCTTGAGGTCTGGGAAAGCAGTCAAAGACGGCCCAAAGCCTTGGGACCCTGCACCCTTGTGGGAGACTCGGAAGAGCTCCTGGCTCCTGGCTTTGGATCGGCACAGCTCAAGCTGTTGCGGCCACTTGGGCAATGAATCATCAGGCCAGAAGATCTTTCCTCGAAGTCTTTTCTGACTTTTTTTATCTGACTTTCCAATAAAAATAAATAAATCTTTAAAAAAAAGATTTTTTTTAACTTCAAAGGAAGATTTACAGAGAGGAGGAGAGATAGACAGAGAAAGAGAGATCTTCCATGAGCTAAACCATTCTGTGGATGGCCATGACAGCCAAAGCTGAGCCTATCAGAAGCCAGGAGCCAGGAGCTTCCTCTGGGACACATACATGGTTGTAGGTACCAAGGACTTGGGCCATTTTCCACTGCATTCACAAGTTATAACCAGGGAGCTGGATCAGAAGTGGTGCAGCCAGACTGTAACTGGTGCCTGTATGGGATGCCAGTGCTTCAGACAAAGGGTTAGCTTACTGCAAAACTATCACAGCCAGGAAAATGTCATTTGTATTTTAAAGTTTGCCTGCCAGTTCATTCACTTTATCCTCTAGTCCCCATTGAAATCCATCCTAGTCCTTAACTTCCCCTCCCTGACTTTGGAATAGGCTTCTTTGGGGACAGAGAAAATAACAGTATGGGGACAGGAAGAGAAACTGCTGACATAGGAGGTAGAAAGGAAACTGAACTCATGAAGTTCTTCTCCTTTACAAATGTCAACCCCTAGGTATGCCAGTGAATCTGCATCTTTACTATATTAGCACGTAATTTTCAAGCATTTTAAATTGATTTGATTCAAGCTAAAATGT
This sequence comes from Ochotona curzoniae, assembly GCF_017591425.1. Classification (NCBI taxonomy): domain Eukaryota; kingdom Metazoa; phylum Chordata; class Mammalia; order Lagomorpha; family Ochotonidae; genus Ochotona; species Ochotona curzoniae. Next base: position 21,531,908 of record NW_024465751.1, read on the forward strand.
ACTTGATACTGTAGAATCCTCATGGAGGCTTAGAAAGTATAGATGCTAATTTGTTTACTGATTTTTAAGTTCATATCCTAATTTTTTATATTCTATGTGGTCTTGTTACTTTCTAATTTGGTTAAGTACTATAGCTACCAAAATAACTCCAAAAGAATCTTTCTCAAGTCCTTCCCAGAAGAGCTAAAATGGAAAACTGAAAATATTCACTGTCATCTCAGACCCTTTCTCCTGCTTGAAATAACCAGTTTTCCTCCTCCTTAATGGTCATCTCCTGGCGTCACCTCTTTTCCCATTCTTGTACTATAGAAGCAGACTTGAAAACAGAATCAGAAGTGTCAGGTTTTATTATGATTCATGAATGTATATTTAACTTTCTCTGGGGATTCATTTTTTTGGGGGGGGATGAAAAAAATAGTAACATTGTGTCTGATTGTAATTTAGATCAAGTTTGATAGAAAATATGAATTGTATGATGCATGGACAATGTTTTATGTTTGTAAGGACAGGACATAACACGAAATGTTCAACCATTTGATTCATAGAATGGCTTCACAAATGGCAGGGTATTTAAGATTCATGAAGAATTCTGAAGCTCATAGATTGTTGTTTCAAATCTGAGTGAAATCCTCCTGATTCTCTTGAAATCGTGGAGCTTAAAAGCATCTTTTTAAAAAAATTCTAAATTTATATTACACAGAAGTAGAACACACAGTATCATATACCCCTTACCCACAATCAAAAACTTTTTAAAATGTGTTGAAGGGCAATTTGTAACACAATGAATGGGCAATCTAAATTTACTTACTTGAATAAAGCAAGAATTTTCCATTTATAATTTAATTTCATGCAGTTAATAAGAAAATGAAACTGGGTTTGTTAAATTTGTCCCAATATATGTGTTCAATGATGCTTTGTATGTTTTCCATACAGTACAATCAGTTATCAATTATGAAACATGGTCTTAAATGGATTCAATGTCCTGGCTTTAAAAAAAGTTTGTGAAAGCTATTTCTGCTTCTTCAGTTATTCTGGTAGCTGCATAGTTTAAATACATGCAGATTTTTTCAGACACACTGCTTCCTTTATTCCCACAGTATTCTCAAAGGCTTGTGAAGATCCTAGAGCAGGCCAGCTGAATAGGATTCATATGCATTAATTATGAAGGTAAAGATTCAAACAAACCCTGATAACCTGGCAATAATTTTATTTAGTTTCATTTCAGCCATAGCAATTGAATCATAGGTACCAAAGCTGTTCCACGCATGGAAACATTGGTTCTTCAGGACATTTTAGTGGGCTTGTGGGGTTAATGTTGGATTTACTGTTGTCATCTGAGAGGAAGATGGAGAAGAGACATTTCCATCTGCTGATTCACTCCACAAATGACGTCGGTAGCGAAGATCAGGCCAGGCCATAGTTAGGTCCTGGAAATGCCCTCCGTATCTCACAGGTGGGCGTCAGCAGCAGAATGACTTGGGCCATCACTCCTGCCTAGCCAAGGTCTACATTACTAGGAAACTTAATTAAGAGATGGATATGAGAACCAGTCCTAGGCACTCTGTTGTAAGATGCAGATGGTTTCAACACTAGGCTAGACTCTTTTCCTGAAATGAAACATATTCAGTGGAAAAATATGATTTTGTTAGCTGGGCTTTCATGTGGCCATTAAGAACTCATAGTAGGAGAGATCTTCAAATTGTTCATGGAAATGTAATTAAAAGATGTTTATGTTGCACCAAAATTAATCAATGCAGTTTATCATAATATACATTTTCCATGAATATTTAGAAGAAGCTTCATATACATGTATTTCAAAGATTGTACCAACATAAACTTTCTCATAATTTCTCATAATTTTGTGATGTGCCCTCATAAAGCCTCAACATCCAAAGAAAGATTTTTGGGGATGAGAAATTGTAGGCAATAATTGAAAAGTTTTCAATGTTCTGGGATCCTCCCGTCTTCCTGCTCTGACTTCCTTCCTTAATCTCTGTAGACCTGACTTGGGTTGGAAGAAGGCAGTGCTGCTGACTCTGATGCAGTCTCCATGAGGTGTGAGCTGTCTAGGAAGTAATGCTTGAGAGGCACCATTTCTTCAGCCCCTGTGAAAATTATCACACACGCTTGTGACGTATAAAGAAGGAAGGGAAGAGGAAAATGTCTCATCTCACTTTATGAGTAGGAAGCATTGATATTGGTCAGAAACATCTGGCTTCATTTTACTTGGCCTGAAGCTTTCTAGGTAACATCTCCTTTGAAGTTTACCTTTGAGGTGTACCTGGGCCATTGCCCTCCAGAGAATTTCCAGAAGAGATAAAACACTTGGATGAATACATGCTTATATATTCCAGGAATGGCAGTTGGTAGTACTCCAGAGCTCAATTAAAAAACAAAAAACAGTCACAGATTCCTTTGATAGGTAATTAATATTGAAGAAGTCAAAATTAGGTGATCAGCATGACTTAATGAAGCCATTCATTAGCACGGCATGGTGCAGTCATTCTCATTTCCGAATGGTAAATGGATAGCTCCCTGCCCAACATCCCTTCATTCTTCCTGTTTTCAGTATCGGTTTATTTCCTTCAGTGGATGTCCTCTGGATGGGATAAAAAGAATGAATTGTCAGACAACTGCTTCTGCCAGCTTCTACTTGATTTTATAAAGTACAATCTTATAAAATATTTACTAGGAAATAAAACCACAGGCACTGATCTTTTAGCCAACATTTGTATAAATACTGAAAAGGCTGTGTTGGCTTACATTTGAATTCCTAAATATAATAGAATTGACCTATTGTCACTTTTTAGTTATATAGCTCAGAGTCTGAATAGAAATGCTTATTGGTGTTTGCCAGAAAACCTATACAGGATAAAAGACGGGGAGATAAATGAAATGTACTCTGGCTGAGTGGAATAAATATGAGCCAGGCCAATGATGGACAGATGCCTGTGCTGAGTTTCCCAGCATAATGTTTAGTCAATCCCTGTTCCTTCAATCTCCCTTACTCCTGCAGTGTCTAAAGTCTACCGAAGTAGACCACAGACACAGCTGCTAATGACATAGTCACCAAGTAATTATATGGTCACTCTACTGCCACCTCAAGCCTGGGGAGATCAGTTTCTCTTGCAAGCAGTAACTGCAGAAGCAAAATTCCCCCTGTAGCATGCAGACGTGTTCTGTACTGTACTCCCATCACTACTGCTTGGAACGCCACTACCAACATTTATGTTTCTTGATCTAATATTTGAAAGTGAGAATACTCACTGTGGAGTGAGGAGAGAAAATGATCTCTATAAAATTCATTCTTTCATTCTACGTTTCTAGCGCTGGGCACACCGTGAATAAAAAAAAAAAACATGTCCTTGGCAACTCGTATCATTTTTCTGCTACTCAGAAAAAAAATGGGTTCTATTTGTATGTTGATGGTACATCCTTACAAGATAAAAGTTAAATCTATATAGTATGTTCCAAAGAAAACTGACATAAACAATCTGCCATATTCCCTAAAGATTTATTTATTTTTATTTGAATGCCATTTTGTTTGTTTGTTTTATTTTGTTTTACAAAGAAGAAAAACAACAAACATAGAGAGATCTTCCATCCTTTGGTTTACTCCCCAAGTGGCCATAACAGTCAGAGCTTAGCTGTCCTTTTGGGTCTCCCACATGGGTACGGGAGCCCAAGGATGTGCGCCATCCTCTGCTGCTCTTGAGGCCTTAAGTAGGAAGCTGGATCAGAAATGGAACACCTGGGACCTAAACCAGCACCCACATGAAATGCTAGTGATGATGCAGACAGAGGAACAGCTTGCTGTGCCACTACATCGGCCTCTAATTATCCATATTTTAAAACTTGCTAACATGGTAGTAGCAACATACTTTTTGCAGCTGTTTTAAAATATCCTATTATCAGGGCATAGTGAGAAATGAGGGAGGTACCTGCATTTCTATTTTTTGTTCCGATATCTATATACTAATGCAGACCATAAAAGTGAATTATGTCATCTTCCATTTTTTAAATTCAAGAAAAAATATTCATCAGCAAAAGCTAAACTTAGCAAGCTAATGCATTATACATGGCTTTGTGTCCTCAATGGAAATTCTTCATAAATATTTGGAACTATAGAATCAGAAAACACAGAAATAGACAAAATCCTAGAAGTAACACTTCTACATTTCTGGCAAGCATCTGGAGGCATTCAGTAAACATATGATGGTGGGAAATCACCCTGGGCCTCTGCCTGCTTGGCGGATGTGGGAGGTCTTAGGCCCCGTGCACAGTTCATCCTATAACAGAGAAGAGAGAAGGGAGTGCTACCCATCAGCCTTGCCTGTACAGTCAGTCAACAGGCCAGGCTGAGATTTTGGTTAGCAGAAATTATAATCATGATTTCCCCCAGGGATATGGTGTGGTGTGTACCTGTGAACTCCCACAGACACCAAGCAGGGAGAGCTCCAGGAGTGAGCGCCCACGTCTGGTAACTGAATGAATAAGATGAAGACAGCACCTGGATTCAACAAGGACCTTTCTAGGAATTCTCTCCCAGAAAGCAAGTCGTGCTATCTGAACAGCTGAGACATTTGAGTTATTCTTTGCTCTATTACCTGAATACATTTATTACTTCAGTGTTTGTTATTAATATTATCTATGTATTCCCTAATCTGCCAAAAGAGAACTCCCATTTGCAATTAATAGTTGGTCCACCACGGCAAACGTGATTGTATTTGGGCTTTTTAAAGGGACATGAAATCTACAGGATCTGCTTTAAAAAGTCATCTTAAAAGAACAGATTATTGATGTTCACATTTCCGTAACACACTGTTCTGTCCAAAGAATGTAAAAATTAATGAAAGGCAATACGGGCATAACTACACAAAGGAAAGCTTAGCAAATTCATGCTGAAGATTAGAATAGTTGGGGGAATAATAATCATGTAAGTTTAACCTGTACTTTAGGCTAAGTGACTTAAAAGGTATTAGTGCTAATCTGCTAATTCAAAACGACTCCTATCATCTTACCTACAGATAGCCTACATTTTCACAAGTGAGGAAAAGCAGGCACTTAGTCATGCTATCTCTTCAACCCAGCCTCCTTCTCTAAGCCCCTCCTCAGCCTGACTCTGGAAATTAACTCTTCCAGGATAAACCCTGATAACGTTAAATCTGAGGCCACCATCAGGTCTGTTTCAATAGATCACTGTGCAGAACCTCCTGGCCTTCTGTCTGGGCCAGGGACTGGGTCTGGCTCTCTGCAGAAATGATCATTAATCTTTCCTGGCTTCTGGCCTCTGGCCTTTGAAAGACAGCACGGTGTCTTCCAAGTATACTCCAGCAAGAATTAGCCAGAGCAGTTTTCTCCGAAATGCACTGTTAAAAAGCATAGGGAGTGGGATTGAGAGTGCTGTAGTTCTGGTTCTGCCCTGTTCACTGTAATAAAATCTTCCAATCTGTGTAAGAGACTGAAGTGTCTCTTCATGTAAAATGATGAGTACTTCCAAAAACGGAAGTTCCCACATCTTTGCATTTAATTTTTTTAAAGATTTTTCTCGTGTTTAATCTTAGTTGATTAAATTAAATGTAAGAGTGGATTCTTATAGACTTGGGTCAGGTTGAATTCTCTCCAGCCTCAAAAAAGATGTACCCTAAGGGCAAGCTTTTGCACAGCATTTAAGATGCCGTTTGGGGTGTCCGCATCCCATTTTGAAGGGTTTAGCTTGGAGTCCTGAGTCTGCTCCTTACTCCAACTCCCAGTTCATATACACCATGGTAGGCAACAGCTGATGGCTCAAGATGTTTGGTCTCTGTTGCTCATGAGAGACCTGGAGTGAGTTCCAGACTCCTGACTTAGGCCTAACCCAATTCCTGCTATAACAAGAATTTGAATAGATGAGAATCAATGGATGAGAATCCTCTCTCTTTGTCTCTCTATCTCTGGCTATATATCTCTTTATCTCAAATAAATGAAAAATGAGTAAATTTTTTAAATTTCCTGAACACCAATAACAAAGAATAGTCGAGTGTTAAGAACAGCACTACTATCACTAAGAAAGTTTAGTGTTGGGACTGGCATGGTAGCCTAACTCTAAGGTCCTCACCTTCATTGTGCCCGGGATCCCATATGGGTGCCGACTCCAATCCCAGCAGCTCTGTTTTCCATCCAGCTCCCTGCTTGTGGCCTGGAAAAGCAATCAAGAACGGGCCAAAGCTTTGGGACCCTGCACCCGTGTGGGAGACCTGGAAAGAAGTTCCTGGCTCCTGGCTTAGGATCAGCTCAGCTTGGTCATTGTGGTCACTTGGGGAGTGAATCATCTGATGGAAGATCTTCCTTTCTATCTCCCCTCCTCTCTGTATATCTGACTTTCTAATAAAAAGAAATAAATCTTAAAAAAAAAGTTTAGTGTCCCAATGATTGATGGGTAAAATGAATCTCCTCTTCATTACTAGCCAAAACAAATTAAAATGGGAGATAAAGAGGCTAAGTCAGGCTTTTAGATGACCAGGGCCAGATATAGTGCATTGAAAATCACAAATCACGGTGAGATACAGGCTCCCTCATATTAGCAGCACCCAGCCCACATAACGAAGGAGGTTATGCTGTGAAGATACATAGTGCTGTGTGGCCATAATCACAGACAGAAATATGTGCATTATTCACATTTGTGAATTAAAAGTAATTCTTTATTTGTGGCTAATCCTTCCTTTTTGAAAAATATGCTGATTTAAAAAGCACTGTGGCAGAGGAAGGCAGTCTTCTGTTAGCTGGCTCGTTCCTTAAACACCAACAACAGTCAGGACTGGCCCAGCATGAAGCCTGAAGCCAGCAGCTCCATCTTTGTCTGCCACATGGGCACAGGGACTCAAGTACTTGAACCATAACCTGTCACTTTCAACACAGATTAACAAGGAGCTGGAGTGAAAGTGGAGTTGCTGCTATTTAAACTACCACTCCGTCCTAGAATGTGAGCACCCCAAGTGACAGCCTGAGTTGCTGTGACACAAAGTCATCCCTTAGTATTTAATTTTGTAATTAAAAATTTTCCCCTGAAATAGCACTGCTAGGTGATGCTATGTTGAAAATGCTACAACTGAATACTGTTAACAAGAGCAAGTGTTATACCTTGGATGTCTTGATCGAAAGGACTTTTGTTTTGCTCTATTTTCATTGTGAAAGGGTTAAGTTGCAAAGGCAACAGAGCCCAGACTCTGGAAGCCTACTTGTAGAATTAAAATCGACTCAGACTTGTTACTGAATCTGGACTCTTGGAAAAGTTACTGGAGATCAGGACTCACTTTCTCCCTCTGTAAAACGGGTAAGATACAGTGCCTGCTCACAGCATTGCTCTAAGAAGTGCATGATTAGTTATTTATAAAGTATTTGAAAGATGTCAAGCAAAAACTGTTACTTAAATCTCCAGTAAATAAATGAACAGAAAGAATTCAATTTTCCATTTATTCTCTATCAACTTTTGAAAATGTTTTGTTAGAAGTTTGTGTAGTAAAATATTTCAGCTATATAGAAATTGCAAATATTCAAAGAACGCTATGTTATAGTAAATAAATAACTTGTGAAATGCCCAATTAAGTTAGACATATCTCCCTAGCTCCTCAACTTTTTTAAAGATTTCTTTTGTTTTTATTGGAAAGTCACATGTACAGAGAGGAGGGGACACAGAGAGGAATTTCTTCCGTCCTATGATTCACTCCCCAAGCGGCTGCATTGGCTGGAGCTGAGCTGATCTGATGCCAGGAACTTCTTTCCGGGTCTCTCAATTGGCTGCAGGGTCCCAAGGCTTTGGGCCATCCTCAACTGCTTTTCCAGGCCACAAGCAGGGAGCTGGATGGGAAGCGGGGCAGCCGGATTAGAACCGGTGCCAATGTGGGACCCCAGTGCATGCAAAGCTAGGACGTTAGCAGCTAAGCTGCTCTGCCGGGCCCCACCATTCAACTTTTTATAGCAAAAATACCCCTAATCTTATCTTCTAGTTTATTTTCTCTTTTCTCTAGAGTGAAATATATACTACATCAACATTTCCTTTAGTCATTCTAATATGTGGCCATAACTAAGGATGTCTTACTCCTATTAGGTATAATTCAGTTCCCATACTAGAGGTTGGCTCCGGATTTTCTTCAAATGACATATTTTCTGATCATTTAATTCTACATCATGACTATCTTTGGACAATGAGACCATGTCAGTCACGCCACGAGCTTCAGGAACATAAATGTTTTGTTACTCTCACCTCAGTGTTTAGCACAGGACAAGCTTCAGAGTATTGAAATCCAAATTTTGACATGGTGTTTGTCTTCCTGAGGGTCACAAAATGGTCGTCATTGTTTAAAGACAGTAACCACAGCTGAGCTGGTCCAACTCTCTTAGTCATCATGAACTATGTGCTACTTTTTGCTCAAAAACAAGCACATAAACTAGTTTTTAACAAGTGGTGTTAGCTTCCGGTGGGCTCTTTCATTTTTCTCTAGTGTGTACTTCACAGGCCCCTTTCCAACATTCAAATACACATTAGAAAAGTCGGTTGATAGTGGATGTAAGATTTATGGTCATGTAATTATAAGGAGCTCTTGAAATTTTGAAATAAGTTAATTATTTTGGAAGTGTTAAAATCTACTATGAGTAATTTACTTTATGCTGTAGTTGGCCTGGTAAACTTAAAGGGAATGCACTTATTGATTTTAAATTTAAAGCCTCTGAAATGTGTAATTGACCCCACATTTTAGAAAGGAAGTAGGAACCATGAGATGCAGAGTTGGATGTTTCATTTTTATTTTTCTTTCTCTCTTTTCTTTTCTTGGGGGTTGGGGACTGTCTAAGATTTTTCTGCAATGTGACATAAAAAAACCTAAGCTTTAATATTTCTGGCATGTAGGAATGTATGGATGGATGTTGGACACCCTCACCACATTGCTTTGGTCAACATTATTTTTAGACTGGAGGAAGTAGCCACAACCATTTTCTATCACCAAAGTATGCATTTACTTTATGCATTTATTTTAAACATATATATGCATATAAATATATTCCTAATTCTATTTTAAATGTTCCTAAGGCTCTAGAAGCCCACTCTTTTGCACAGAGGTTTACTTTGGCAGTATGCAATTGTTTTCATTACATGTTATCCTCTGTTTGGCCTGTCAGCTAAAATAGACAAAAGATGTCCAGAGAAATTAAGCCAACTCTTAAATTTGAAGATGTGAAGCATCCCCAGTGGAGCATTTGCAATGGAACTAACAGAGGATAAGGATCCTCTTTAATCTGCCCTTCTGTTAAGGCTTTGCCATTTCAATTATAATGAGCTAGAACTGCTTTATGTATCAAATTTAGTCCTTCCTGAACTCTGTACAATAATCCTTCTCTTCTATTCCCAGATTAATCTGACTTTGGAAAATGAATACTAACATGTTATGCATGGCAGATCTAGATATAACCCAAAGAAAACCAAGGATCAATGTTAAAGATTCAGATACAGTCTGTGCCTTAATCAGAGCAAACGCAGGAGGCAGATGCCTGTTTGGCCATTGTATATCTCAGAAAAATAAGGGATTTCAAATGATAGCAGCAATGTCATGATTAAATTTTGTTTTCTGAACTCGGTGATTCTCTATTTTCACGTCCCCAGTTTTAACCAAAAAATTCGTATTAACACAACTGTGAAATAACTTGAAACATGGAATACACTAGTCCTGTCTGGATCCCCAAGGACTCTCTAAGTTATGAAAAGGGATATATCCCTGATATGAATTAGGTCTTTTTGCATATATCTGCAAATTCAGCAGAGAGTCGCAGCTTCCTCTGAACCCAAGTCTGTAATAATTAACTTTGAAAACACCCAACCTGGCATCACTCCAAAGAAATTGAAGTATCTGCTAGAGTTAATTTGGTCTAGATGATAGAGAAAGAATTCTTGGTGGCAGGAAAAGCAGAGCCAAGGCAGTGCTTCCTACTTGGTCAACTGGTTGGCTGCACTGCCAGTCACAGTCAGGATACAGAGGATGACTGCCTCGGTCTCTGGATTAATTGCAGGCAATGCCCTGAACATTCTGCAACAGAAGAGGCCCGTTAAAGAGATGATGTCATATCAAATCTAGAAGAGCAATGCATAGAAATCGTCAAACAAGTACTTGTGTCTGTTCAAATGTCATTGAGCTAGAATACTTTGGGGAGAAGGGCTTACAATAAATTTTACTTTACCAAAAATGCAACGACTTTCAAACACATTGTTCATTGAGCAAGGCATCTTGTGTAATATTTCTTTCAGAAATTATTGCCAAAGTTTTTGAGGTCACTCTTAATTCTTCATAATTATAATCTTTGTGAACCTGATGTTGCTTGAGTTGAATTATAATACACATTAACTTATTAGAAAATCTTCCATTGGTCAGTTTGAGCAAAAGTTCTGTGAAATAATACATATCATTAAATTGGTTTAAGTCACTCATACCATCAAGCAGAAAAAAAACAGGAAATATATGACAGATTCTCAAACATGAGATGCTGGCAATTAAAGAAGGATTTGGGATCCTGGTATGTTACTAATAAGATAGATTTTTATTTTTTCAGCTATCACAAAAATATTCAATAGTTGCTCACACAGGACAAAATGAATCTTAAAAGTAACCTGTGTTTCCAGAGTATGGGCTCAGTAAAGCAGTGGAGGATGGCACAAGTTGCTGGGTCCTTGTGCCCATGTGGGAGACTTGGTAGAAGTTTCTGGTTCCTAGATTCAGCTCAGCTCAGCTCTGGCTACTTGGAGAGAAAACCAGTGGATGAGAGATCTCTCTCTCTCTGTCCCTCCTTCTCTGTCTCCTTCTCTCCTACACCTTTCAAATAAAAAATAATAATAATAACTGATTTTTTACACGTCTAAATAGCAAAGCAAACTTGAGCTCTTAGGTCATTCACTTTTGGTACTTAAATTTCAGAAGTGGAAAAACATGCAATTAGCATCTGATTGCTGTTGTCTAAACAAACTGATAAATTTTCATTTTAAAAATGCAGTTATTTCATATCACCATAGATTTGTTTCTATACAAGTACTAGGTATTTATTTCAAGAGATTCCATATATTCTACTAGTAAAAGTGATTCTGTGTTTGCATATCAACCAGTCACTGGCTGCCAAAATTATATTAGTGAATAATAATTAACCATTACTGAGAACTTGTTATATGGCAGGCATTACTGCAAATGTTTTCTACATGTTGATACTCTCAAATTCTAAGACATAAATAACATCATTAATATTATCCCTGAAATTAAACATTTGGATGTGACTCAACTCCAGGCATGTTGGCTCCAGTCATTGTCCTTAGCCATTAAAGCTATACTGATTTCTAGCAAACATGTACTCTGCTGACATTATCTCTTGGGCGAACCACTCCAGGGGTAACTGAGGCTTGTGAATGACTTTTAAATTTCAAAGCAACATATCTTCTTAATATTTTTCACTTTCAAAACCAATTACTATAACATATTGAGACTTGCCACTATGAAAAGGGGATGGGAAGGTAATACTTACTGATCAAGTAAAAGAATCACAATTTTATGTATAGCAAAGTCCTTTCTTAAGTTTAATTCAGATAGTATGAAATATGTGTGAGTATGTGGTATTCTTCCTGAAACAAAGGAATTTCAAAATGCAATTACTGATTCCTGAGAATTATATGTTTTCCTATTTTTAACCCAGAAAGTTACTGAGGATCATAGAGGCTAATTAGAGATTCTTAATATTGAATGCATAATTGGAATTACTGGGGGTGGATTCAAACAAACAACACCCCATGCTAAAACCTGGGACCTCACCTCAAATAAATCACTTCATTATTATTGGGATAGAACAGGACATCAGAATTTTGTGATTAGGTGATTCTGATGTGGAATACGGTTGATGAACCACTAGTTTAAGGAGACATTTAAGTCTTACAACAAAACCCTTAAAGCCTTGACTTTTTACTCCCACAAGTTGTGGTAAGCCATGTCCACCTCCTCAAACACAAACCACTTTGGGTGTCCTTTTCCAAGGGTTACCGACACCCTCAATTACATTGCCACATGTGCAATGGGAGAGTCTTTGTTCATTCTTCAGAGTTAAGTACGGATGAACGCTATCAGTTACCGATGGCTAAACTGTCTTGCTGAGAATCTTATTTGGATTATAGAAAGATGAGGTGTTAAAGACTAGTCTGGGGGTGGGGGGAAATCACATCACACATGTACACACACACAGAGAAATCTTTAACCATCTGCAAAGCTTCCCTACTGAACCTTGAACATCGAACAGTATACTTGCCGGGAAATGCCTCTTAGAATTCTGCTTTACTTTCCAAAAATCTGTAGTTGTTTAACGTCTTATATGTACAGTTTTGGAATTTCTCTGTTACTCTAACTTGTTTGCTCAAAGTTTTAATATTATCATTGTCTCTCTTGGGTATGTCTTCAGTCCAAAAACTGTCAAGCTGTCTCAGTTTTAGAGGTGGTGTTGTGAATTAGTTAGTACTTAACTCTGATGAGCTTCTGAGTAATCGGACAGCAAAGGGACATCGAGTACCCTCAAACTCCGCAACCAAAGGCCTTGAAGTGTAACTCAACTCTACTACGGTTATTGCTGGGTTAAACACGGAGACCTGAGTAACAATCAGCTCAGTTACAACTGTTCTCTAACACAGCTGGGTTCACTCATTCTGTAAGATTAGACTTCTGTTTGGGCTGTGATCTCTCCAACTCCTTCAGTCTCAACTATACGCCCACCCCTCTGATGTATTTCTTTTTTTTTTTAAGATTTATTTTTATTATTATTTTTTTTTATTGGAAAGGCGGATATACAGAGAGGAGAGACAGAGAGGAAGATCTTCCGTCTGATGATTCACTCCCCAAGTGAGCACAACGGGCCGATACTATGCCAATCCGAAGCCAGGAGCCTCTTCCGGGTCTCCCACGCGGGTGCAGGGTCCCAAAGTTTTGGGCTGTCCTCGACTGCTTTCCCAGGCCACAGGCAGGGAGCTGGAAGGGAAGCAGGGCTGCCGGGATTAGAACCGGCGCCCATATGGGATCCCGGGCGTGCAAGGCGAGGACCTTTAACCACTTGCGCCACCGTGCCGGGCCCTGTATTTCTGTTTGATTCTTCTTGACTAAGATTTGAACTCCAGTCTCCCATGTGGATGCAGGACCCAAAGGTTTTGGGTCATCTTCCACTGCTTTCTGAGGTCACAAGCAAGGAGCTGGATGGGGAGTAGAACACCGAAGACATTATCCAGTGCCCATATGCGATCTCAGTGCTTGCAAGGCGGAGGATCAGCCGATCGAGCTATCATGCCAGGTCCATTTTATCAGTTTTAACAAATATGGAGACACTGACGCGCCAGTATCAGGCCTGTATAACCTAATAGCTTATCTGTCAGTCCTTCATTCATAAAATTGGAGTGTCCCCTGAGGTGAGGAAGAAATCAGTGTGAAAACTATAAAAAAAAAAAATCATGGGTGATTTTTCTCCTTGAAATAACTATTATATGTAATACGTTGCATGTGCTTTACTTACGTTTTGATGCTCTCATACAGAATAATTTTAAATTATACGTTTCAGAATCAAAATTTAATAAAGCCTTTTTGTCTTCCCCTGACTGCATTCTTAAGGTGGTTTAACTTTATTTTGACCTGCTGTAATTGATAGTGAGTGTGGCAGTATTTTAAAATTTTCTGTGAGGTCACAGTAGTTTTACATACCCCTGTTTATGTACCATCAAAGGAAACTGCAACGACATGAAAAAAGGGAAACAACATCTTGAAATCACTATAAAAATAGTTTTGATGTTGCATGTCCCTCCCCTAAAATTGACTCAAGGAATCTTTAGCCTGCAAAGTATATTTTGAGAACCACAGATCAAGATCAAGTCTGAAGGAACCACCTCTCTGTGGTCATGAAAATGTGAGCTGCCCACACTGACCTGATCCACATCAAAAATCATGGTGGCATATTGTTGTCAGACAGCAAAGGGTATGGAGCTTATTTTCCCGACCAGTAATTAGTGCCTATAGGACAAGAATTTGAACCCCATATTTTCCAAATGTTATGGATAGAACTTGTCAGGGCAGGGTGCAATGGATGGGGAGAAGTGAAGATAGCTTTCAGTAGGAACCAGAGTCAGCACAAATATCTTCTATCTTCTTTAGCTTTATAAACATAAAAACCAACTGCTACTTTCCTTTCAATAGTGTTCAAATGAATTAAATGGTTGCTTAGCTACAGAGTTATAAGCTGTACGTTAATATAGAAGAAATAGCCTCCAGTTAGAAATAATTTTGAATATTTATTCCCAACTTGGCCCTTCCTGTTTGACTTCATACAAGTTATTCACATTTAAGAGGCTCATTTTCTAATAAAAAAAAAATAGCTACTTGGGATGGAGGATTTTTAAGATACCTATAGCTCAAAATATATTGCTAGCTGAGGGAATAGACTCATCAGAACCTGCTATGTAGTTCATTTCCCAGTTCTATATTTAGTGCCATCGCTTCATGAAATACGTCAGAGTGGGAGAATTTTCATCACAGAAAATGACAAACACTATAAATAGGTGCATGCTTTTATTCAAAGAGCCAACTCTTTTAGCCCAAAATTATTGTATGCATACATCTGTAATCATTTTATGTTATGAAGCAAATATACAGAAACTTGGAACTTGCCACAGTGCTTAACTCATAGAAAACTTGTAGTAGAGTATGGAGTTCACACAAGCTTCAGCATGATTAATGTTTGAAAATTAAGTTCCTTGTTCAGTCTGGAATAAATGACCTACTGTTTGGGCAAATAGGTAGAAAGAAATTAAGAGTCAGTAATTAGAGTATACTTACTGACACAATAGCCCTGGCCATCGTAATAAGATATCTAAACATCTATCCTTTATGTCTTACATTTTTAAAATCATTCATTCGTAGGGGAAGACCAGAAACAAGGGGGGGTGGAAATCAGCATTTATTCTATCAATAGATCCTAGCTAGGTCCCAGAATGAGTACTTTTTATGGGCTTATTGTTTTTGGAAAATGTCACAATCTCCATTCCTGTCATGCCTGCTGTCTCAGTGCACAGTTGTCATAACGGCCTAGTCTGACCTGGAAGAATGTTCCAGTTTGCTTTTGGAAGTGCAAGTCAGTCTTGCTAGCGGGGATTCCTTTGAAAGATGTTTGACCCATTCTCAGGATGCTCTCAGTTTGCCAGCAGCAAGTAACAAAAAGAGATGGGGTTTCACAAAGCAAGAACTTAGCAGTCTTTGTGTTAACTCCTCTTTGGGGCTGCCATCACAATTCTGCCAAGACCCAGTATGGCGCCTTGACGAGGGCACCCAGGCTTCCCTTTCAAAGATATCCAGTTACTCAGGCTCCCAGCTATGAGGCAGTACTACAGTAAGCGTGAAGTGGTTCCTGGGAACCTCTGGAGAAACAAACATTGACAGGTAATGTCACAGCTGCCTGTCACTATCCAACAGGGCAAGTTCCCGGCACACACAGTGCTGCTTTTAAGTCCTGCTGCTTTGGATTCTAGCTTTTCCCCTTTTAGCATTTTGCATGTAGCAGTTCTGTTTGGCGTGGAACTTCCCAACTACCAAATTAAGTGAAATGAGCATGATAAAAAAGTTCATTGAAATTTACCACAGCCATTTGAAGAACCTTCCAATAAAACCAGAGAGAGTGCCAATGGCTGTTTTCCCAATGACATAAAACAAAAAGCTGCCCACTAGGAGATGAAATTAAAACACTAGGAAAACCAGGAACAGGAAAATTTCAACTTTTCTACAGTTTCTGCTTATCTAAACTTCAGGCCTTCCCGAGATTTTAGCAAAATCTGTGTGGAAGTAGAATCAATAGAGTTTACACTCCTCAACAGATAACCTGGATTTCTGTTTTACTAACAACAAAAATGTTAGACACACACACACTCACACACACTACCTTCCACAAACAACACTCATTAGTGTTGAATCCTGCTGCATACAGTGGTGGCCAAGGGGTGCTCAATGCACCTTGCGACTCTGGCTAACATCAGTGTAAATCACAGATCAGATGAGATGGAGTAGGACACACCTTCCCTCTCAGAACTGTCACATGTATATTTTCAGGGACATGTATTCCTTTCTTTAAAAATAGGGGGAAACAATCACCATCTTGGCACCTGAAAAAAATCAGTTAGAAAACAGTATCTTTAACAAATAAAGAGAAAGCTCAGAGAGGGTTATGTACATTTCACATAAATATCTACCAATTACTTAAAAAGCAGAAGTCAAGAAAATAAAGTGAGTGACTAAAGCAAGAGAAACAGTCAAAACGATATGAGGATTTCACAGTTGGTAAGTGTGTGTGTATGTCTGCTCACTGATACACCTCCTGGACATAAGGCACGTTCAACACAGCCAAGGATGACAAACAGAAGCGCTGATGAACATAGCCTGTATCCTCTGGATGCTGGCTATGTGGGGAAAAGCAGACTGAACAATGTATCACCCCAGTCAGATTCCAAATGCCTGACACATGTACACAATTAACTTTAGATATTAGGACATTGTCTCTAGTCTGCTCAATTACTGCACTACCGTTTTCTTAGTAATTTTCTTAGCTATTATTTCTTCCTTTTAAGCTACATTTTCAAATCAAGATATCCAAAAGCTCTGAGAGCTGATGATCCAGCATATTAGATGATTTTTTTTTCAAACAATATTAACTTACAAGATGTGTATGCATTTTCTTCAATTTTTATGTGGAAAGAGTTTTTTCATCATTTATTATTGCTATTATATCTAAATGCTCCAACATCTGGTTAGTGGCTTCTTGGAAAGTCACACTTTTTTTTCAATTCAACGTGGTTTTATTCTGAAAATAATAATAGTAACTTAATTTGCATACTTTCAGTAGCTTAAAGTGGACTAAAGCTCACTTTTTTCTTGATATTCTTCTTATGATTCCTAAATGCACCTGCTTTGAAACAGCATGAACTTTCGGGTTAAATATATGTAGAGAAATATTGTTGGTAACTAAATATGCAAAATATGTAATTAGTTGAATTACTCGAAGCTAATGAAAGCAATCTGGTGGTGGGTAAGATGAAACACCTGTTGTTTGTGAGGAAGACGGAGTAGGTGCAGATTTAGGGTCAACAGACGTGAGCTTGAACCTCAGGGACATCACTTTTGATTTAAGAATCCATTAAAAGATTCTTAAAATCCTGGTTTAGATTCAGTTAGCTCATGTATGTAATTGGTAACCTCCTATCTTAACATTTTCAAAAATATTACTTATTGACATAAATGCATAATGTTGACTCTATGCCAGACACTGGTCTAAGCAGTTTCTAAATTTACGAGTTCACTAATTTGTAGATAGTTTTCAGGGCAGATTCACCTAGAGGACACTTAGGGGGGCACTTCAGGGGCATGTGTACATGTCAGTTTTCAGAAGGGGTCATTTAAAAATAATAACAAAACCAACTACAAAACTCTATATCTGCGTTTTGTCATCATGAGGCAGTAACAATGCTACACAACTTCAGTTATAAAATATTGCTTCCCTCAGCACAGAGGACTGCCTCCCCCATCTTCCTACATGCCAATGCCCTCAACATTTTAACATTATTGTTGTAATTAAATAAAAAGAATCATCCATAAAATCTTGGAAATTCAGCAATAATATATACAGGTTGTTAGATTAAAAGTCTTTTTTTTATTATTACTAAAAGTCTTGAATGAGGATATTACAAAGGCTCATGCTTAGTTTTTCTGTAATACAGATTTTTATAAAAATTTTAAAAGATCATTTGCATTGATATCAATGCAGATAGATAGTATAGTTTGAGACAAAGCACCAGCATGCTTGTTTTACACTGTCATATATATTCATACTTGTATAAACATGAGTGTTTAAAAATTTTTATTAAAACATGTATCACAAAATTATGGATTTCAAAGTTTTTGTGTAGCTAAATAAATTTAACTTGCATGTTCTGAGTTTTTAAAACTATCTGTACTATATATATACATGTATCTGCCTATGTATGTGTATATATATTTATTTTAGAAAAATTAAGATATTAATTATATCATCATTTTGTCTTCATAAATATAAAAAATACTAGATGTTAGTTTGCTAAAATATTTAGCTATATTTTCTTCACTTCAGGTGATACTTTTTCTAAAAAGGTGGATTACTTTTGCAGAGAAAGCTGAAGGTTAAAACCTGTTCCTAAAACAGCAACAAGAGCATTAAAAATTCAACAAAAGCAAGATCAAAGAGCACTCCCACCATTTTATTTATTTACTTGAAAGGCAAAGAGAGTCACAGAAAATGACAGAAAAAGACCTTTCACCTGCTTGTTCATTCCTCAGTGCCCTCCCATCCATACCTGGACCAGACAGAATCCAGAAATGAAGGGTCAGGCATCCACTGCTGCTTCTAAAATTGGGGGCCAAACTGGGATTTGAACCTAACAATCCTGATATGGGATGCAGGTTCCCCAAAGAGTGGTAATTGCACTCCCTCTGCTATTTTTAAACTGAAAACTGTTGAGTGTATCTAAACCCTGTGAAGGTTGATTCAATTGCATCATGAATTCAGCTTCAATCTTCCTATAGAAAAGTTCTGTTTTATGGAACACACGATCAAGATTGACTAGTAGAAGTTCTGAAGAAGTACTGTGCATAATATTTCAGCTATCTACTTGGTCGTAATCCTGGGCCACTTGGGATATCTTAGGCAGCAGTACACCAATGTAATAAAATCAATTTGGCAGCTGGACCGATGTCTTAATATGTCAATAGCAAAGCTGATTTTGGAAGGATGTACTCTCTAGGGATTAAGTAAATGCAACAAAAATATTAGTTGAGGTTTACAAATATTAGTCTTTCGATCATCTTTTTCTCTGTTCCATCCACAGATCTTTATTGTGTTGCACTTGACGAGGTTGTGCAAGTGAACTGTTAGACTTTGATTTGAGGTCTTTGAGTTTCGAGTATATTTTCCATCAGTTCTAATGTAAATTTGGCTTTCCCACTTTTGAGCTTCTACTCTCTGAAAACAGGTATGAAAACACGCACAAGACCTGCTCCAAAGATTAAACATATTAAATATATCAAGTCTGGCTTCGTACCTGCTGCTTCTACAAAGACCAAAATGTCTTGAAAATGATTCCACAAAGTAACAATTTTTGAATCTCTGACTCAGTGGGTGGCTTTCATCAGGATGATTCGAGCTAACATTTACAGATGGATTAAATGTCAGCATCCATGGTTGTGAGCTGTCTTGCCTAGCATACAGTGCAAGTTCATCCAGCCCAGAATAAGAGAGGGCGTTCTTGCATATCCTGCCATGCCCATGTCAATGTCATAAGGCATCTGCACAGGGAATTTAAGCTGCTCATTTTTTAAATAATGCACCAAAAATGTCCAGTGTGTTGATTATATAGTTATTTTTGAATAAAGGACAAACAAAGCCATATGTCAACATTAAAAAGATGTTGATATATACTTAGAATTTTTTTTTTTTGGTGCATGCCAAAAGAAATAGAACATTCCCTTGCAAAAGTGTGTATTGAAGTGAAATGAAACAAATGGTCCTTCATTTATTTATGTAAGGCTAGACACCGGGTATATTGCATCATTTTCAGCTTCATCCTTACACTTCATTATCCACTAAAACTGGGCCCTGCTTACATTTGTTTAATCAGTGATGAGCTGTGTTTTGAGATGGCGTGGTGCACATCAAACATTTGAAGGAAAACAATTGCACTTGATCTTTTGGATCATTCAGGGAATATTTGGTTCAAAATGAAAAGTTTCCTAAACCTCAAGCTCAGAAAAACTGAGAAGTCCCATAGTTCCCAGATGCACTTTGCCACAAATCACAAGTTGACAACTTGGGGGAAAGTTTTTTGCTTATTATAACAGGGTTTTTAAAAAATTATTATTTGTTTTTAGTGAAAACCTAAGTTAAGATTTGAAGGCAGTTGCCTTCAGATTGTCTGAGCTTTTTCAGTGGAATAAAACTCAATTCCTTTTATATTACATTAATACAAAATGGCCACACTGTATGTCTCAGTAATTTCTATAGGCTCTGTGAGTGTAACAGCATTTGTGCTGTTCCCTCCGGCATCAAGGAGGCATATATTTTATCTTCTGTGCCTGTGAAAGACCTGTTTTTTGTATTAACAACTTCTCCCTGGACATTCATCAAGTTTGAGTTTAATTTCAATCTTTCCTTGAGAATGTTCCTCTCCATTCTAAATTACAGTAATGCCCTCAAAATGGGCTCACCGGAGTCATAGATTAAAACACTGAAAGCACTTTTTTTTTAAAGATTTATTTTTATTATTATTTTTTTTATTGGAAAGGCGGACATACAGAGAGGAGAGACAGAGAGGAAGATCTTCCGTCCGATGATTTACTCCCCAAGTGAGCTCAATGGCCGATGCTATGCCGATCCGAAGCCAGGAGCCTCTTCCAGGTCTCCCACGCGGGTGCAGGGTCCCAAAGCTTTGGGCCATCCTCGACTGCTTTCCGGGCCACAGGCAGGGAGCTGGAAGGGAAGTGGGGCTGCTGGGATAGAACCGGCGGCCATATGGGATCCTGGGGCGTGCAAGGCGAGGACCTTAACCACTTGTGCCACCGTGCCGGGCCCTGAAAGCACTTTTTAAAAAAATACTATTACACTCAACTTCATACATGGGTCCTACCATTCCAAACATTTTCTCTGCAACTTGTGGCAAGAATTCTAAGTTTGAATTCTGTTTGATATGTTTGGCATGATTGTAGGAACATAGAAAGACTGTAGGCATGGGAGGAAGGCGTATTGTGATACTGCACACCATCTCTCTCTCTTTTTTAAAGATTGATCTATTTTTATTGGAAAGGCAGATACACAGAAAGGAGGAGAGATAGAGAGGAAGATCTTCCATCTGGTGGTTCACTCCCCAAGTGGCCGCAACGGCTGGAGCTGAGCCAATCCAAAGCCAGGAGCCAGGAGCTCTTCCCATGTGGGAACAGGCTCCCAAAGCTTTGGGCAGTCCTCGACTGCTTTCCCAGGCCACAAGCAGGGAGCTGGATGGGAAGCGGGGTTGTTGGGATTAGAACTGGTGCCCATATGGGATCCTGGTGCATGCAAGGTGAGGACTTTAAACACTACACTATCACTCCAGGCCCTGCACACCATCTTACAGGAAGGTTACAGGAAAAGATGTAATAGATTGTAGAATTTGAAAGTTATGGAAGTTGCTGTTGAGAAAGCCAATGTCTGGATAAGTTAAGGTACGAGTCTGCCGGGACAGAGATAGCATTTGAGTGAAGAAGGTAAGAGTTCATGGATTCTATTCTCTCTTGGTTCAACCTCAAGAATTCACAATGCGATTGGTACATATAAGTCAACAGTAACTGAGCATACATTTTGTAAGGGAGGATAACAGTCTGTCACAAAGCCATGCACATAGACATGGCTCTCATTCCCAAGAGCTCTCTTCTACGCTTGCAAGGCTAACATCTCACTGTGTCATGGTTCTTCTTACAATTCGGCTATATCAGTTACGGTCCGGGTCTTATTGCTGGAGCAATCATCTCTGTTCCTTGCTATTTCTTCCTCTGTAAAGCGTGAGTATCTAACATCATTCTGCAGTAGTATGTTTGTCAATATTATACTCCATTGGTTTTAGTTTTTAAAATTCATGTAAGGTCAACAAACTTCATGTATTTCATAAATACAGTGTATTTTTAAACTGATTTTTAATTTTCAGAAGTTATTTATTTTATGATACAATTTTGTAAGTTCAGGGATTTCTCCCATTCCCAATTTCCCTCTGCCCACTCGTTTCCTCTATATTATTACATTGGTATAGCCCCTTCAAAAATATACAGTTTTAAGAATATAATATTCCCCAACCCATCATCCCTCCTGCCCTTCCTCCTCCTTCCTTTCTCACTTTCAATTATTACAATGATATATTTTCAATTTGTTGTGTAATCACAAGCTTAGCCTACTACTGAACAGATAGTTCAACTAGTAGTAAGTGGAAAACTAATATTTCTCAGTAATATACACAAGGGTTATAAACAATAATAAAATCTCAAAATGTCAACTTCATTCACAGGTTATATTATTGTGCTCAGTATATTAGTTACCACAAAACAGAGAAAACATATTTGTCCTTTTGGAGTTGGTTGTTTCAATAGGCTAGTGGTCTCTAACTGCTTCCATTGTGTTGCAAGGGAGGATTTTTTTTTTCTTCTTATGGCCCGGGAGTATTCCAATGTGTGTGTATTTATAATCACAAGCTTTTTATCCTGGGTTGATATGTATATATCCTAGTCATTGTGAATTAAGCTGCTATCAACAAAGGGGCTCATAGAGGTCTGCATGTATTAATGTCACTATTTTGCCACTTTCCCCAACTGTTACAAGTAGAGACTTTGATTTCCCCATATAAAGGGTCATGGCACCTGCTAACAAAGGTAACTTGACTTCTATCATATTTTTATCCCTTTTACTTCTTTTTTCTTGATGAAAGGATGGCTTAAACTTCCAAAAGTTATTTTGACTAATAATGGTGACAGTGAGCGTCCCTGTCTTACTTTGGATCTTAGTGGAGATGTTTTCATCTTCTCTCTGTTCAACATACAGCTGGCGGTGTATCACATATTGCCTTAATCAGGTTAAAGCATGTTCCTTCAATATCAAGGATTCTATACTTTAGCAAATGCTTTGTTTGTATGCAGTGAGACAGTTATGTCAGTCTTCCCATTGTTAATGCCTTGTATTGCCTTTGTTGATTTGGGTTTGTTGAGTCACCCCTGAAAACCGGAGATAAATATCACTGGGGCTGAGTGGATGATTTTCTTGATGTGCTGCAAGGTTAGATTAGTTAAAATTTGGTTGAGGAGCTTTGCATCTTTGCTCACCAGGGATGTTGAACTATAGATTTCTTTCTTTGTTGTGTCTTTTTCTGGTTTTGGAATTAATGTTACTCTGGCCTCATAGGAGTCTAGAATTCCCTCCCCTCCAAGGCTTTGAATAGTTTGGAAGAATTCAGCAATGGAGCCATCTGATCCTGGGTTTTCTTATTAGCGTATTATGATTGATTCAAGCTCTGGCTTGGTTGATGGTCTATTTATGCTTTGCATGTCATGCTGACCCAATTGGCATATAGCTATTTTCAGTAGTTCTTGATGATTCATTTTTACTTTTGTGGTAACTCTTGTTGCTTTTAGTTTTCATTGAATTTACTAATTTTGTTCTTTTTTTCCTTTTCATTGCTGAGTCAATTGTTTATCAAGTTTTAAATAAAATAGCTCTGCATTGTATTTATCTGTCTTTTTAATCATTGAAGTTTGGATTAATCTATAATTTTTATTTCCTCCTGCTAATTTGTGGTTTAGTTTGTTGTTGTTTTCTAAATCCATGAGATGTCTTGTTAGATCATTTATTTGATTCCTTTCCAATTTACTGATATAGGCACTAATTGCTAAAAACTTTGCTCTTAATACTGCTTTTGCTATATCCAATAAGTTTTGATATGTTGTGATGTCATCTTCATTAGTTCATGGGGATCTTTAATTTCCCTTTCACTTTCTTACATGACTGCACATTCAGGGGCGTAGGCTCAGCCTCCATGTGTTTATAAATGTTCTAGGGTTTGTCGTTATTTTCCGGCTTCACTCCATCACTCCACAGTGGTTAGAAAAGTTGCATGACGTGTCCCTCTCTCTCATTGCTGAGGCTTGTTTAATGGCCAAACATATGGCCCATATGCTTGGGGCATAGAAAGCCCCAGACACCAATAGAAAGAATACTGCAAATCTGTGCGATGAAATGTTGCATAGATATTAGATCCGTTTGATTCATAGATAGATTAAGCTATCATTACTCTGACAATTCTGCTTTTGTCCAATTGTCCAAAGAGGGGTATTTTTGATGATACTGGAACATATACCTTCCTTTATATTCATTATTATTTGTTTTAAATATAACCAAGTGTCAGCATTGAGTGCATTTGCATTGAGTATAGTGACATCTTCTTATTGATTTTATCCTTTAATAATTACTGAAGGCCCTTCGCTGTCTTTTTTAACAGTTGTGTATGTGTGTGTGTGTGTGTGTGTGTGAAACCCTGCTTTGTCTAATATTAGAATGACTAATTCTTCTCATGTGTAATTTCCATTATATTTAATACATTTTTCAATTTTTACACTTTTAGTCTGTGGATATCTTTGTTGGTCAACTGCATTTCTTGTGGTCAACAAATAGATAAATTATGTTTTAATCCATTCAGTCCATCTGTAATTTTAATTGAAGAATATAATCCATTTATATTCAAAGTTATTAATAAATAATGACTAGAACCTGTCATTTTTCCATGTATATTCCTATGGTTTGTTTACAATTTTCTGTGAACTTGCTGGAATATTGTTGCCTTCATATTTTCATGATGTTAGGCTTGGCTTTTCTGTGTGTAGTACACTGTTAAGTCTCATTTCTAAAGCCTAGTGATTAATGATATATTCTTTCAATTTCTCTTTGTTTTGCAAATTTATTATCTCTTTATCATTTATACATGAGAGCTTTGCTGGGCATAATATTCTGGGTTGACAGCATTTTTTTTTTCAATTAGGACTTAGACAATGTCCCGCATTCTCTTAAGACATATCAGGTTTCTGATGAGAGAAAAATTCTAAGTCTAATCGAAGATCCTTTGATGATAATTTGGTATTTCTGCACATATTTTATAATCCTCATGTTATACTTTTGAAAGTTAGACTGCAATAAGCCATAGTGAAAATGTTTTCTGATAATGTCTTTTCTGATATTCCAAACCATTCCATATTTCTATATTTTCAGGAACCCCTAAATCATGAATACTATTTTCAGTTTTTCTGATTTTCTTTCATTGTTCTGAGATACTCTGAAAATATTGTTATATCTCAAATATTCTTTATTTTGGCTCATTGAGACTTCTGTTAAGAATTCACATTGTATTTTTTTGACACATTGATTTTTTTGTTGTAATATTTCACTTTGATTTTTCTTCAATATCTCTAGCCCCTGGCAGAATCAGGAATCCATGACATATATGGATTTATTTAATTTGTATATTAGCTTCTCTGTGTTTTTGAATAATCTTGCGATGATTCTTTTGAATTTATTATCAAAATCTTATCAGTCTCTTTATATTCACATTGTAAAATTGAAGTGTTGTGTTCTTTTTATGGAGTCACATTTTCTTTTTTTGGTTTATGTTTCTTGTATTTTGACATTTAATTTTAGGCATTTGTGGAAATACTTTGTTTTCACTATGAAAAACTACTTTAAGGCTTAGTGAAGTGTCTGTTCTTCTAATTGATATCTAGTGATACATGCTGGGTGGGTGCAGGGAGCTCTAACGAGTGCTCAAAGTCTGGGATGGAGGGCAAGTGTCCAGAGTTACATGACATAGATCATCGCAGGAAGGGTATGATTGCACCCACTGGCTGTTCACAGCTTCAGCCATTGTCTGTGCATGTGATTCAATGGTGCATATGCACCACACCCATAAAACACACAAATGAGCTATACACTCCTCCCTGTAAGTATGGAGCCCTCCAGGACATCATCCCAGCACTCAGGGAACTCAAAGTGGAGCCAGATCCAGTAATGACCGAAGAACCCAGCCATACCCCACACCCTACTGCACAGTTACAGAATTCTCAGTCTTAGCAAACTCCCTCTAGTTGCAAGGAAGCAGGGGAGCAGAGAAACAGGGGCTCCATTCTCATGTGCAGGGGCTTCATCATCCCCAGAGCCAGCTGCCTACTCTGCAGAGGTCGGTTGGTGCTCTGCCCTGGCAAATTGAGTCTAGCACCTTGATCGAATGGGTAGTGTGGAGCAATGTACCTTTGTTTCACAGACTTAACTGGACATTTCACCAACCTTCTGGGTGACACATATCAACAAGAACTCTGATTTTTCCCTCTGATTAACTCCCTAGTAACACTTGAGCTGAAGCTGGTTTTATTCACTTTTAGGTGATCCTTCCTTTTTCCTGGTCACAGGGTGCTTTGTGGAGGCATTCTCACGGGATTTGGGTGGGCATTTGTTCCCATTAGCATTTCAGGAGAGACTCAATGTCAGTGTGGACCAGATGCTCTCTCTCCTTTAGGAAATATCACTGTTCTCCTCTTACTACAATAAGTTTCTCAGTACTGTAGTTTGCTCTTAACCTTTTTCTGAGAAAATAGAGTGTGTGTCATTTACAGGTTGTGACAGTTGCTAGTGCTGTCATTTCTGCATGGCTATACTATCCCCATGCAATAACACTTCTTTCTGTAGACTTCCCACTGTAAACTTTATCTCCTCTGGTCCCCTAGGAATGTGGCTCCTTCTTTCCTTCTGTTACCGTCAATAGCAGACCTGCTATATAGTGTCTTGGGTCCATTCAGCAGATTGCTGAAATTCTTTTTCTACATCTTCTCTTTGAATCTTGTGTGCTAAGTCCACAAATGTGTTCTGTTTTCTGTGACTGACAGGCAAAACAAACAAACAAAAAGAAAGAAAGAAAGAAAGAAAAAGAAACATCTAATAATAGCATAGAGCTTATTTTTTCTATTTATTTAATTAATTAGTTAGTATTGACCCTTTGTTTTATATTTCTCTAAGGTTTCTGAAGGGAACTGGTTTCAAGATGGACCAAAGAGAGTTCAAGCATTCTTTATTTCTCCAATTAAATAACATTTAAGGGTCCCAAATTCTAGTTCATAAGGTTAAGCTGCCACCTGTGGTGCTGGCATTCCCTATAGAAGTGTGAATTCGATTCCTGGCTGTCCTGTTTCTGATCCAGCTTGTGGCTACTGTTCCTGTGAAAGCTGCAAAAGATGGCCCAGGTGTGTGTGTGCCCACATGCCTTTCAAATAAATGAATCTGAAGCAATTCCATTCTACTACACCCCAACTTCTAATGTTACTCATCTCTCTTAGGGACTGAGGATCAGATTAGGTCAGGATGGGAAACTAAGTCAATTCTTTGAGCTACTCCCATGTACTCGACTTTGGTCTAATAAAATGCTTTTAAAATCCGGACTGCTTCCAAATCATTAGCTGAAAGGAAGACTGTGATCCAGTCCAGAAGGTTCCATCCCTCACCTGTGCAATACTTTCGAGAACACTAGAAAATGCCCCTAAGCAGGGTAGTGCAGCAAGCTTAAAATGGAATTGGTTTCAGTTCCCCTCATACCTGTGGTTGAGAGGCCTTGGACCGGCCAAATCCCACAGGACTCTGTGGTGACCTCTGGCCAGAATTCACAGTGCATGTAAGCAGGTTGGTTTGTTTCCATTTAAAGCATATTTCCTAATGATAGCTGCCTTTATATAAATACTATTAAATGTAATGTTATGTCTTCTAATCTTTTAATAACTACTTGATAAATCTACCTGATAAATGTGTCTATAATACTGTATTATAGTCTATTGCAGTTGGCTCTTCTGATCTAATATTTACTTACCACAACTATATTTAATTACTATTAGAATGGAAATAACTTGGTCTTAGTCTATCCAAAGAGAAAAAAGAAAAGATTGGCAAGCCCATTTAGGAGTAATTGGAATGTTTTATTGCAGGGCAGCTTATGCAAAAAGAGGCATTAATCCTAACCCTTAACTCTTTTAAAAGGGAATTAAGGTCAACATTCATAGGGCAGCCAACTAAAGTGGCGCTAAGTTCAGAAATTCCTTGTTAGGAGAACCAAACAGCTGACTTTGGGGAAAAAAAAATTTCAAAAATTGAGGGGTAGGAATGATGGCATCTTTCCAGGTTACTTCTTGGTTATTTCTATCAAGAGAATATTGGGAAGGTATGAAAAGAAATCAAATAGTAAATTATTTATTATTATTAATTAAGTTCATTTACTTCGTTAGAAGATATGGTAAGTCATATTTTTCCCAAAAGCCTAAATTGCTCCTTAGGGAAAAAAGAAACAGTAATACACACGCACACACACACACAGAAAAAGAGAGGGAAAGAAAGAGGGAGAGAGAAGGAGAGAGAGAGAGAGGGAAAGTCTGAGGGAGGAAAGGAGAGAAATTATTTGAGTCCATCAAACACGGCTTATGCACTAAAAATATATTCAAGAGAGCATCTTCCATCTTAGTAGGTGTTTTGTTTTTTCAAGTTCAGCTGTCAAATAATGTCTTTTTGGAGGATAAATACTTCTAACTCTCCTAAACCATATAATTGCACTATTTAAACCTTTATCTCTCGTTTCATCTTCCAAATTGACAGATATGATTATAATCAGTCTGTTATATTTACTATTTTATTTCCATGGTGACAAATTGTGTAGTTTTCCTATCCCAGCGTGCTTTTAGAATCAGTCCCTGAATCTCCCATATGATGTTGTGACTTCCAAACATATTGGCAAGATGATACTGTTTGAAACTCTGTAGATTATTTTCCAAAAAACATTTTAAAATTCATTTCAAATAGACAAAGCTATTTTGTACTTAACTTCAACTAATTCTGAATTCAATTCCCACTTAGGACAATAGGGAATTGAAAAGCTAAGAAAAACAGTTGGAAAATGGAAAAGGATTTACATTTTGTCCAAGAGGTCATTTTTAGCACCTTATCACAGCAAATTCATAAAGGCTTTGTCTCTTTAGTTTTTGAAAGCATTGGGATTATCACTTTCTTTTTTTTTTGTATATTTTAAATGAACTCCTGGATGTAATCGCCATTTGTAAAAACATGTCAGAAGTTTTAGCGTAACAATAAACCAAATCACATTGTAATTGCAAGTGATGATTTATCTAATTATTATATTAGTGTTATGCCCATATTAACGATGAGAGTAAAGTGGTAAAGATACTGATCCTTCCCCCTAAACTATGCAAATATCTGGAAGAGTCCACAGTCAGGCTCACTTCTACTGAGCGCTCCTTAGTACATATGTAACAGCTCATGATGTCGTACAATCCCATGGGGAAGTATCTGTAGTCCTGATGAGCTTCCAATCATGAGGAAACAGAACAGATGAAGAATAGAGACTTTCATTCTAGTTCAGTGTGCCATTAAATGTCTGTGACCTTCTTTGTCTGGGTCATGATCCTTAGGGAAAGGACATCTCAGCAAACAGTAGCCTTGATCACCTCCAGACCTCAGCACCGTGCTGTTCTCTGTTTCTGTTTTATAGGTGTGGGAAAACTTCAGACATCTGAGAATTTAAATGATAGATTTAAAAATCAAATTAGGAATTTCAGTCTTTGCCTTATATTCTAAGTGCTGATTAAGAACTAAATGGACACATCTGATGTGATGATATAATTGTTATTTCAGGACGCCATGAGACTGAGTTCCAACATGTCATAATTTCATTAAGTAAACAACATCTTTTAGAAAATACAAATTGATCAAAGGGCAATAACTCATCTATTCCTGCCTTTGTGTGAAGTAACACGATGAGAAACCGTGTGGTTAAAGGCAGACCTCAGTGAATGCTTTGGCACAAGGGCTGAATGACTTGGAAGACATCTACCAGGAAAGAGTGGACTCAAGAAAAAGGATAGTACCCAGTTTTATCTATTTTAAATTTAGGCCAACTTGTCACCATAATAAGCCACAAAGTACTTGAGATCATAGGTGAAAGTTTCAATGCTCATTTTTTTTTTTCTGATTTGGCTTCAGGTAGAATGTAGTTTTTAAAATAGCTAGTCATCGAGAATAAGAATAAAAGAGATTTTGACAAAATAGGAATAAATTAACTGGAAAATTATTTTATTGGCGTCTTGGAATATTGTGTATTTTGACTTGAAAATGTAAATATCAAAGTATCATGTTCATACCATTCCTGATTTAGCTTTTTAAAAATTTTCAATCTAATAATTATGTTACCTTGTGGCTCCTATTCCTACTATTAAAGATGCAATATAGAACATGAAGGCAAACTTTCTAATGAAGTAGTATCCTAGGAGGATCAAGCCATAACTGTGTTAATTATCGATTGCTGCCTACAAACTTCTTACAGTTTTGCAACTTAAATTAGCAAATGGCTGTCATCTCACATTATAGTAAGGATCTGGGGTCACCTAAGAGTTTGATGACTGATATTTCAGAGGCTATAGTCTCTGAAGACCTGATTGAGTATAAGTTCCATTCCAAGTTCATTGATTCAGTATTAGCAGGAACTTTCAGTTCTTCCATGTGGGTCTCTCTGTAACAGATCTTACAATACAGCTTCTTCATGTGAGTGATCCATAAGATAAGGGACACAGAAAGAAAGAGAGACAGAGAAACAAAAGGCCAAATGAAAGTCATAATGTCTTTTACAATTTAGTATCAGAAGCAACATATCATCTCTTCTACCATATTTTATTGGTCATGTAGACCAGTTTCATAGAATGTGGTAGAAAGTTTGTACAAATGTGTGACCATTCTATTTTCAAATGTAATCATCTTCTTATGTCTATCCAACTGAAATGTTTCTATCTAAAAATACAAAAATAAGTGCTGCAATTGGTAACTTAAAATGACAACAGACTTTGGTAGATAAAAAAGTAAATATAATCTCACTTATAAATCACATTTCAATGAGTGAGGGTATGTTGTAGTGTGCGTCTCTACTCCCTAATAAAAGATGGACTTCCAACAAAATTGTTAAAAATATCTTGACAGTAGGATGCTGCACTTTTCACCATTGTCTGTACTTACAATGTCAGGATGCAGGTAAATAGCAGAATGATGGGCTTTTGACTGTTGCTGAAGCACTACACTATTGTAATAACGTAGGGGAAGGCAGTGCAGGAGAGAAGAGTAATGGAGAGTGTGGGAGAGAAAAATCCCTGAGCCTATGGAACTGTGTCAAGAACAATGAAATAAGTTCTAAATATGAAATTTTAGATTCTGACAGTGGCTCTCTTTTATTCTCCAAAAATAGTTTCTTGTTCTAATTTGTCATAATCCTGTGTATTTAAAAGCTAACTGTTAGGATCTGCAGTAGATTAGGAAATTTAGAAATGAGTAGGGTCAAGTCTTCTGATACAAATATTATAAATAGTATAGGAAATATGAGAATTTCAGAGAACTGAGATCTTGATCTTACTCTGTGAATGCCATTGAAACATGATCATGAAATATTTGTTTCTTTTATGTATGTACACACACTTGTGTTTCTGTGTGTGTGCATTTTATTTGTTCCTTGTTTTAGGTCAACCCATACCTTTTACTGGGATCACAATCAAAATAAAGGAGAAGACACTATTCTAATAGGATTTGATTTTATTTAAGATTTCTCCTGAGGGAATTCAACCTTTTTTTTTTTTTGTTCTAGTGACAGCATCTTTTTAATGTTTTGGAAATTGGAGAATTTCAATGTCTTTTTGTTAGAAAGTCACTTCCTGTTTAGAATTCCATTTAGAGATAAAATCCCAATACCCTGACTCATGACCTTTCTGTGCTATACATTCGATGCACCCCAGGCGAGGACATGGCTCATTGCTTTGCGCCTGGTGGCTGAAGATGCATTAATAGTAAGAATCACAGGAAACTCAGAACTCTCAAAGGACTTAATTTGGAATATTTTATATAGCCAGAAAGCATTCAAATGGACTTTTTAGTTGTGTAATTAAATAAAATCAAACAGATCCCCTGAGGTTTATGAAATTTCTCACATCGGTCTGTGTTACCCGAGGCACTGCTTCTCACGGAAAGGAACATTGTCTGAGGCCTTCAGTTGGCATATGGACCAAGTTTCCAGCAGCAAACCACACAAATAAATGTTCTTCTTAAACTATTTTAATGTCATCTTTGCCCTATCCCAACTTGGTCCCTATAGTTGTCATTAGCGACTTGAGATACTTTAGCTTCAATTTATTACACTACTTATCAATTTATCAGAAAAAGGAAAACAAAACCGTCTTAAACGTTTGAGATATTACTTTCAGGGTCACTGTGATCCTAAACCTGGTGATAAGTACCCTTATCATGTGAATAGTTTTATAATATTTTTCTGATTTGAAGTCAAGCATTCAGATAGCATTGTTACTGTGACATTCACAGGTTAAAGAAAAACACCTTATCTTTTTTCCTCCCTTCAATCTTCCTCCAGTTCCTACCCTCTGGACTTCGTAGATGCACAATTTTTATTCTATTTATAAGAAGGCCATCAGGTAATTCTATTCACTACAATCTCTTAATTTGTTCTTTATAAGGTAAATCCTATTCAAAATCACAACTACAGATAACTCCAGGGTCAAAATTTCCCAGGGAGAAAATCCCCCTGAACTGTCACATGCTGTACAAAATGTTCTTCATCTCTAGTGGCCATAAAATCTAGAAACATCAATGAATGTATACATATGTATCTCTCTGTATGTTTATAAATATATGTCATAAAAGGCTTTCTGATATTACATTACAATGCAATGAAATAGTACCACTTACATGTAGAGTTTATGTCACTCTATGCTACATAGGTATCCTGAGATAGTGTTATAAGGTGAGATACTTGAAATTGGCTTTCTGTTACTTTTAAATTTTAAATTTTTACTATCATAAAGAACAGATTTCATGTTTCATGGGGTATAGCCCTAAATTATCCATACTTCCTTCCCTCCCTTGGTTCTTCCTTCAATCAGCTTCTTTCTATTTTCTTTAATTTCTGGAAATACATAATTCCAGAATGATGATTTGCAAAATTCATCAGCACTAGGTGGAAAAACCAGTCTCATGTCTAAATTATGTTTTCATGATAATGGTATAATCTAAATATTTAATAAATGATGATGATAAAGGGGCTATACTAAGAGCAGTCAGCCTAGGATGGAAATAGGCATGAGGAAAGAAATGAGGTCAGTGAAATCTAGATTTATTCAAGAAATAACTGTATGTAGTCATTGTCAAGTTAACTGAGAAGGCATGCCAGACTCTAAATCTTCTCTATGAGCTTACTGTACCAAAGTTTCATGGATTTCATAAGTTTGCCATATGTCTTACACAATCTTGCACAGGATACTTCTACTGTAACCACTGCCACACTGTAACATGATTCTCCATTTATACATTGTTCTGCTTTCTATTCATTGACCAGACAAGAGCTGCATGTTTTGCATATTTATGTCTGAATGGCAATAGGCCTGTTAACACTTAAAACATATTCATCCCTTTATGTGAGGACACAATGCAGTATGCATCTCTACTTCCAGATCAAAGATGGATTCCCAATGAAACTGCTAACTCTATCTTGACAATAGGATGCTGGAATCTGCCATAGTCCATGCTCACAATGATGGACATATGATTGTTTATGGAAAACTATACTATAGTAATAATACAGAAGAACTCTGAAGGCGGGAGTGGAGGGAACTTGGGAAGAGGGAAAGGGAGTTCCCAGGGCCTATGGAACTGTATCCTAAAATATTAATAATAATTTTAAAAAGAAGTAATAAAAAAAGGAAACTGAAGTTATAAAGAGGTTGGGGGAAAATGATCAGGGAGTTCTCAGGAACAACAACAAAATCCAACAACGTCATCAAGTTGCAGGAAGAGGGGAGAAAGAAGGTGAGACAAATGAAAGAAAGAAAGAAAGAAACAACAGCTATAAATGTCACCAATTTAGCACAAAACAAGCAGATTCAAGAAACTGACCAACCCTGAATGTTGTAAGTGCAATGGAATCCACGGCAAGGCATATCACAGTGAAAATCCTGAAAACAAAAGGCAAAGCAGAATAATCTTCATAGGGATGAGAAATGACATTATTGGAAGTAGCACAAATGACAACAGATTTCCCAGCAGAAGATCTGACAGGAATAGGGACAGCATGCGTCCAGTATTCAAAGTGTCTGTGTCCCCTCAACTTAGTGAAAATGTCCTCCAGGAAGAGGGACAATCAGAGGCCCGGCATGATAGCCTAGTGGCCAAAGTCCTTGCTTTGCATGTGCCAAGATCCCATCCGGTTCCCTTTTCTAATCCCAGCAGCTCTGTTTCCCATCCAGCTCCCTGCTTGTGGCCTGGGAAAGCAATCAAGAACGGACCAAAGCCTTGGGACCCTGCACCCACATGGGAGACCCGAAAGAGGCTCCTGGCTTCTGGCTTCAGATAGGCATAGCTCCGGTCATTGTGGTCACTTGGGGAGTGACTCATCGGGTGGAAGATCTTCTTCTCTGTCTCTCCTCCTCTCTGTATATTTGATTTTCCAATAAAAAATAAATATTTTTTTAAAGAGAGACAATCAGGACATTCCCATTTGAAGCAAAGCTTACGAGAACTGGTCCATAGCAGATCTACCCTAAACAATATTGTTGTGACAAGAAAGAAATCAGAAAACAAGGAATTATGGAGATTCAGGAGGATTAGAAATTTCAAAAAGTATAAGGAAAGGCAATACAAATAAAAAATTTAAACAAAAAAATATCTTGGATCCTATTGGGCATTATTATTATTTGTATGGGTTAAGAAATCAAAGATTATAGGGTCATCACAAAAAATATTCAACTTACTCAGCAGGTGCTCCTGAACTGTACTTATGTCATAAAGTGCATGGTCAAATGTGTTACCTACATCTACATATATACACATTTATGTAAGTATATATGTCTGTGTATCCACTTTAAATCTACTGTTACATATCTCTATATACCTGTGTAAGTATATATACTATATACTTATGTTATATACTAGATAGTTAGAGTATATAACAGTTTATAATGTGTAGCTACACATCATTTGATAACATGGCATTTCAAGGAAAGACAAGCCTGGCATTATTAAATTTCATCACACATCTTTTATATATACAGATACACACAGACAATGTATATGCGGGATCTTCAAAAAGGCCATAGACATGCATGTTGTAAAATGTTATGCTTGAATTTCATGACTTTCCACTATAATAAACATTGAAGATTATTGATTGCATTGCATTGGTAAGCTCATTTGATTTTATGAGAATCCATTCTATGAAAATAACTTTTGGGTACACATATGAACATGAGAATAAGTGTTTAATTGATGCTTGTGTTTCTTTGAAGTTGTGATGGTGTAAGGAACAGAAAATTAGCAGATAATAATTCCAATGGCCTATGAAGATGGCATCTCTGTTCTTTTGGGGTAAATGACAGAAAATGGTAACAGTTTTCAGCAAGGATAATTAATGTGGCCATAAATAGGTTATCACTGTGGAACTGAAGAAAACTTAAGTCAGCTCATCAGGTAAAATAATTATATTACACATTTATGCTTGGTTTAGTGAGGCTTCCAAGGGCTCAATACTCTTGACCCAATCATTTTTTCAGTATGTCTAAGCAAGACAGTGATGAAAGAGAGTTTGACTGTAATTTTAAAAGAAAGATGAAGTAGATACAAACTGCTTTACTAACTGCTTTAGCACCAAAAGATCATCATAGAATGGCGGCTTCCCTTGTTTCCGCTCCACTGGTGGAAATTTAAACGCTCTCAGGACCCGGAAGCTGACCTTCACCATTCCTGGAGAGACAGGAACGTGCATCATTGGAGATCTGTGGTTAAAAGCTTGAAATGTCCTTTAAAATAATGGGCTAGCCAAATAAAACACTTTCAACAGATTTGGGCAGTACAGGGCCTGCGCCACTACCCAAGGCACTGGGACTACTAAAATGGAAAGAAGGTGACTTGGGCATCAGATTTGCAGGTCACCAGCAGGGATTAACTGCTCTTTCAGCTCTTTTGGTTGTTTAGGTGGATTTTACTTTTTGTGAAGACAGAGACTTGAGAGTGGAAAACTGGCTCAGCCAGTCTGGCGCATCTACGAATGGCAGCCATGGGTGGCTCTTACCTGGCCACCAGGAAGCTCAACCAGATGCTTATGCTTTCCAGCAAACACATCCAGAGAATTTTCTTTTTTCTGTATTTTTCGTTGAATGTAAAATTAAATTCTTTTTTTTCAAGTGGTAATTGCTAAGCCTATTCAGAAAGAACATATAATTCACCTGTGTTACCATCATCCAGAAAACGCAATACTCACAATTCAGAGACTGTTCTTTTGCCAGTGCATACAAATGTGTGTAGGAATATCCTTACCATAATTGAAAACATGCTAAATATATCATACTCTATACTATTCATTATGTCAAACACAAAAGTTGTTTATTTAAGCCACGGAAAGCTGGTACTTTTTAGTTATTCTCAGCCTTAAAATCTAGACTGCAGAGTCTATCCAATGGAAGGCTGCCTAAGATGTTAATGGGGCTGTCTTTATTACTGTGGCCATGGTTATTTTCAACCCTTAATGTAGTAATTTATGTTAGAGAACTATAGAATCAATTTTTAGTTCTAGTAACTTGTTTCACTTCTTTTTCAACCTCCTAAATGTTTTCTCTGGGAAATAACTATTTGCCAAAATTAAAAAATTAATAAATAGATGAATAAATAAATAAACACACACATATGTACATATCCATTGGAATTCTTGCGTCAGTCTGTAAAACAGGGGAAGATTTATCACATAGCTCCCCTTTAGCTCCTTAGAGAAGAAACCCTGGGGGTTTTCTGAGAGTCTGGGAAGCAATTTGTTCTTTCTTGAATCTGAGCTAGAACTTGGGATAATATGAGTCTGATAAAATGCATAGTTATGCAGGGTATTCAGGCCTTGGGATAAAGAATATTTTAATAGCATGTAGGGCTTATAAACCTAGCTCTGTCTTATGATTTGAAATATAACTGCATTGCTAATATGTGTGCCACAAAGTCATATGCTGATTAAAAAATAAGAATGAAATAAGCCATATAAGCCTTGAAAATATAGTAGGCAATATATTATTTTGAGTATGTGAGTACACTATGTAGAAAAAGCTCACATTAACTTCAGAATTGAGGATAATTCTGGTTGGGGGCAGGGGACCCTTCGAGGTTCTTTATGTGAATTTTTTTTTTTTTTGCTGAAAAGAAAAATAGCGATTATGACAAAATCTGACATTCACTAAATATATATACTCATTTAATTGTATCTATTATTAGCATATGACTTTAAACATATTTCTAACAATTAAATATGTAGACTTGCCAACAAATTAAAACAATCTTTTTTTTGCTTAGTGAAACTTGTTGTGGTTGGGAACTAAATCAGCAGGAATACTAGGAGGTCATCTAATCTTCCCAAATTATATTAATGACTTTTAAAAACTAACTTTTGTAAAAAGTTAAATTTTTTTAGAGTGTGACTCTGGCAATGTCTTGAAGAAATCAGAGTAGTTGATTTTGGTTAGGCAAGCTTAGTTTCATTCTTTTCTGGTCTGTGATTAATTCTCAGGGAGACTAATTCATTGTACTGGTAATTTGGGCTCCCATCCAAAGCAGGTGAAATGCAATGAGCATCATACAGGCGCCAACACAATCTGAGAAAGAAAGGGGAAAAATGCCTTGTATCTGTTGTCCTGTGATCAATGCGGAAAAAAAGAGATTTTATTTCATTGATAAAATGTCACTAATCATTACCCCTTTGTTATGCTTTGAATGGCTAGTTCCACCCTAATAATTCTTTCACTGTTTGGAGCATGATAATTTAAGTAAGAACTATTCACAAAATATTATTCAAAGTTAGTTTGACCTCACATATAATGCTTTGGAATGACACTGACAGTTTCATTCCTGTATAAATGTATCGTATATACTATTGAATAATCCTATATTATTGAAGAAAGCAAACACATACACACACACACACACATAAATGTGTGCTTTTATATTAATTTTGCCTCTATAAGAGAAGGAAAGAAAATTAATTCACAGACCATAAATTTACGTGGTATTACAGAGGAAAAGGAAGATTAGAAACAACCTCAATAAAAGAAGTAGCATAAATAAAAAGGTCATTAGAGCTTAAAATCTCAGAATGCTGAGCAAAGTGGTTTTATTGGAATGGGATTTGATCATAGGTGCTAGGACCTTGCAATTGCCTATGAAATACCAGGGTAAAATAATGACAATCTTCTACTTTGCAATGATAGTTCTGACAAAAATCTATAAATCTCTTCATTATTAAAGGTTTTGAACTTCTCATCCTGAGTGTAATGGCATCTGCTGAGTATTTGAAGTTTCACTTGTGTTCTGCAGTGTTTGATTTGGTACAGGCGGTTTGCTTTAAAAAGCGCCATCATAATCTGTTTGTTTGCATCACTGTCATTTGTCAAGGAAGGAAAAAAAAATGTTGTTTGCAGAAGATGTTTCTTAGACTTGTGCTGTGGAGACTCTTATTCCATCAACCACCCGTTCCCAAGTACCGTCTGCTCGGGTGGTCTGCAGTTCAAATGTCAAGGGGTCCTTATGTTAAGTGAACCAGAATGCAATTTGCGTTGCACATAGGGGGTTAAGTTGCTTTTCAGATAAGCTAGAAACTAAAAAGCATTAAGTGAAAGGAAGACTAGTTTGCGATTTTGTGTTTGAAATAGCATGCTGTTTACTTGAAAACAATCTCTTGAAAGAACAGCGCGTGCCAAGTCGCTTCATGGTTCGTCCGTTTTTCTGCCACCAAAGCACAAAGTCAGAATTTGAAAAGTATATGTTCCTAGCTTGCTGGGCAGAATCATGAAGCTATTCATGGCAATTTAACAGGCATTCTCTATAGTGATTAAATTTAAATTAAATGTACTGTAATCACAGAAAAGTGATGTATTAGCTATTTTAAATGGATCTTTAAGTAAACTGCATCAGTTATTTCCAATGAATCTTTAAATGAACTGCAAACTATGAACCTAAAAGTTGATACTTTGAGAATATGGAACTATATGCAAATGTATAATAGAAAAAGTGTATGCATCTATGCATGTATATGCATATACACATACCTACTACATGTATGTTCATATATGTTGTTAAATGATTGACTTTATGTTTAATATCTTTGAAAATTTAGGAAAGTACATAGAAACTATGCACCTGGTCCTTCCACATGAATTTTATACTAAAAATATGAGTCCGTACCCATGCCCCGTCCCCGTGTGTGGCTTCGGTGGCGCACCTTTGCTTCTGCTGGCCTTATCTCTTGGTTTCCTGAGAAGCACATTTCAGGAGGCAAGCAGGAGAGTCGTCTTGTCTATTTTAGCCTTTCTGGCATCCTTTTTTTTATCCCTCTACCTCTCACAATTTCAGATCACTTATATATAAATATTTTTTACATTTAGTGAGACATAAAAAGTGTATGCTCTCCCACATTCATTTGAGTCTACCTCTGAAATGCCTTCTTTATTCTCTCCTGCTTAGCGATGGCTTCCTTCTTTGTTCCAGACCATCAGGCATACAGCAGGATGTGTGTACATTCATTTTAGTACTTGCAAGGTGTTTACATTTTAAGCAGTTCTATGAAGAGGAATGAGTTCTATTCATTCTTTTGCTTTTATTTATGGCACAGTGATTAACATACGGTTAGCTTTCATTGTGTTTCTCGGCTATTGACTAATTTAAATAATGACTCATAGTATAGATGACATGAGAAGGAAAAAAAAATGGAAAGACACAGTAAGACAAATGACGATATGGTCCAGTCAGTCAGGATATTTGTCTTCACTTCTGCATCATTTGTGTTGGTTCTACTACCATTAGAAAAATCATGGATTACAGGCAATATGATATTTCTTACAAACACGAATGTAATTAGGCTAATCTCATAGTGCCAATACTTTCATATATAAATTTGTTCATGAATTGATGTATATGATGTTAAAGCCCATTGTGTGTAAGTTAGTGAGGCCACATGAACAACAAGGGGCTTGTCCGTAAGGAATTAATGCTGTACTTGGCTGATGGGCCAACATAGGCATGGGTGGGTTAGAAATACAGAAAAAATGTATTATGGAAGAACCTTCTGTTTAGACATAACAGATGAAGAAAGCTTGGACTGAGTTTTGGAAAAGAGGGTTCTACGCTAGAAAGGGGAGAAGGAGATGGAAAATGCATACCTGATAGACTTGAGAAGAAAAAAAAATAATATTTGGTGAACTACAACACTTTGGTGATTTGATGTGTGTAGAGCATAATATACGTGAAGGGATACGTAATAGTTCAGACTGTCCAAGGTATTCTGTGCTAACTAAAGGACACATTTGCAGATGGCCACCAGAACAGCTTAGACAGATACATGACAAGGCCAAGTGTGTGTTTTAGATGGATTTCTCTGCTTTTGCTGTGGAAGATGAATTGAGGAAGCAAATCTGGAGTCAGGAGACTGGTTGTGGGGCAATTAACAAACCAGAAAGCAATATGGTAAGAGTCTGCTACGAGACAGTAGCAGTAAGGATAAAGTACTGTGCTAAGGGAACATGTGAGATAAGGAGAGGGGAAGGGGACAAGTTGAGGTAACCTTCAAAAATAGAGAAGCAGCACAAGCTGATACTTACCAACTGCAGAAAATGAAGAAAACAGATAATCAAGATAATTTCTTCTGGCTTGGATAAATTGATGGATAGAGTTGTTGCCATTCACTGAGATAAGAATCATATGCTAGGTTGCGAAGGAGAAGCATTAGGAATATATTTTGGACAGGAGGGCGCCTAAGGATTAAGAGATCTAGAAATTTTAGTTCTTCTCTTGCAGCACATGTGCCTGATATACAGATTTGATCCAGAACTTTCCAGCATTTTTCTTTGCTGCCATTTAGGATATGCATGACAGTTTTTAACTGATATAGATACATACAGACATATTTCAATTTTTATGATAAATAGAAATTGAATTTTTATATAGACTTGTGTAGTTTATTAAAGAAATTTTAAATCAAGGAATTTGGAAATTTCACGGAATATGATGAATAATTAATCCAGACATATTGTTTTCATAGTTGGAGATCTTAAGTACAAATGCCTTACGTGGCTTATTCAAGTTTGATGAGTAAGTCAATGGCTGCACCTTGATTAAAGTCCAGGTACCCTCACTTTTAGAAGAATATACCTCCTATCTGCCTTTAAAAAAAATAAATAAAGGATAAAATTAAGCAGACAAAAATGTTTTTAAGGTTTCGTGACTCTGACATTTTCCTGGTGTGAGAAGCTGATGTCAAAGAGAGATGCCAGGCTAGTAAAATGTGTTTTGGCACAGGAAACATCTCATTTGTTTATATAAAAAGAGAATGACTTTCCTGGGTCCTAGGCCAAATTGGGGGCACTGCATATGACTTTGGCAACTTTCAGCAGCCACAAATATGTGGTCTTAAAGGAATCATGACCAATAAAAACAATTGCATGAGAATTTGTTCCTATGGGATTTTCAAAAGTTCCCTTGATAGCTTTTTGTATGCTTCAGTGAGGGTGTAGCTATGACTCTTTTGAGGATGATATGATAAACATCTGCTCATACTACTTGTATCAGTAGCTGGGAGTATCATACTATGTACAATGATAAGAATATTTATAAGATTTGTAGTCAGTGAAAAGTAAGTCCCTTTACAATGTTTGCCAGTTCAGTTCCACACAATGATCTGCCCATGTGTGTTTTTTTGTTTTGAGACTCAAGTTTGCACTTCCATTATCTGGCACCGAGTTTTGTGCCCAATATCTATTTATCACGAGTGTGTTGAAACGGAGCTAATGCAAGATGTAACAAAAACTGGACTATGTTTAGAGTCTAGTCCTTTTTTTGTTTGTTTCCTATTTTTTTTTGTCAATGTGAGCTGTAGCAGTTTGATTTTTATATTTAAGTAACAATACCTGAGAATAATTTCTTTGGGAAAGAAAAAGTTTATTTCAGATCCCAGTTGGAGATAGAGGATTGGCATCCTGGTAGGCCAAGATCTGATGGAAGCTGGTAATAGTGCAGACAGAGACGTGAACATATGGTGAACAGGAAGGAGAGAAAGAACCTGGGTTGAATTTTTAACTCAAATAATCAAACCTCTTATGGGTACCATCTCCAAGATACCATCCCAATGACCCAAAGACTTCCCATCAACTGTCCCTCTCAGGTGCTGTTAACAGGTAAGTCCTCATCCTATTTGCATTAACAGGAAGACAGTAGAGCTTAAAGAACTGCATAAGTTGACAGGGGACAAGTCTTACTGAACCCATAACAAGAGATCATACACAAGAAAAAAGTCAAGAGACTACAAGGTAAAGCTAGGCAAGAACTCTGAAGATAATGGAGCATGCATTGCTACTGTGAACAGGCAGCTCCAAATCAAAAGTTGTAATAACTAAAATACCAAGAATCTAGGAAATGGGAAAGGAAGGTGAAATGATACTGGCATCCATTGTTAGCTTTGCCTACTGAAAGAAACTGAGTGTTCCACAATCTGGCATGAGTCCTCACTGAATGGTTTTACTCGCTGTCACTAACCTCTCAGTCATTAGACTAGAAGGTGATTCCTGGAGCCCATAATGTTCAATGCCTTTCAGCCCTCTTAAACTGATGGTTTCAGATACCGGAATGAGAAATGGGATCTCCATCATATACACTGGAACAGAAACAGTTTCAACTCTTGGCTTGATCTATCTAAAAAGGCAACTGTACCTCTGTATTTCCTAAAAAAATTTAATAAATTGGGTGATCTAATAATAGAAACTCCTGAAAGTATATTTGGCCACATTCATCTTTTTTATAAGACCATAAACCTAGATATAGTTGCATTTCTCAGTACTGATTTATGAAACAATGGTATTAGATAAAACCATCATCATATAAGACATTTTTTTGCATTGCTTTACCTTTTTTATTACTTTCCCACGTTTACCCTTTTATTTTATTTCATGGTTGTTTGCCACAACTGAGTAATACCATATGTACCAACATTCGATGCGGGTCCACTTAATCTACAACATATTTTAAGTACACAATACCTTTGTCAGTTTCTTTAGGGTTATTTTCTTAAGAATTACATGGAGAAAATATATTATTTTTGCTATAAGATGTGATCTGGTTTAAAATATCCCTTCAAGTCATTTCTTGAGGTAAAATGATAGAAGGAGAACTTCACATGCAAAGCATTCAGAGTTTTACGCAAAGTTTGAGTCTCATGAACTCTAAAGTGTCAAACACTTTAAAGTGTGAAACTCTATTTTTGAACAAACTTTTTTCTTATGCTTGCTGTAGTTTTCATATTCCATATGCCATGTTTGAATAATACGTATCATCAGAATTTGTAACATTAGTGCTGCGGACATGGAATGGCGCTGTATTTGCTTCATATGGGTGGTTTTCCATTTAGAAATAAGCTCAACTTGCTGGACAATCTAGCACCTTTCAAAGCAAGACACTCTTTGCTACTAACTTTTGCATGATCTTAGATGACTGTTGACTTAACTTCTTTGAGCTTCTGCTTTCAGCAAAATAAGGAACGTAATGTTTACATGACTGGATTGTTATAAAGATTCAATGAAGTACATATGTGTAAAACCTGGTGTAAACCTAGTCCCAGTGGAGATTTGGTGTTTTGTTAGTCCCTTTGTTATATTTTACAATGGTTCATGAAAAAAATAAAATGAGCAGAATAAATCAAATTCATGCTTCTAAGAAGAAAAACTCATGAGAGGATTTTTAATGACTCCCTTCTGTTAAAAATGTTGGCAGAATAAACTTTCCACATACCTGGCCCTAGATGCCCTCATCTCAC
Source organism: Ochotona curzoniae (assembly GCF_017591425.1). Classification (NCBI taxonomy): domain Eukaryota; kingdom Metazoa; phylum Chordata; class Mammalia; order Lagomorpha; family Ochotonidae; genus Ochotona; species Ochotona curzoniae. The sequence goes on from NW_024465751.1 coordinate 21,575,475, forward strand.
CTAAAATTAATGTAGCCACCAATATAATGAAGCCAAGTGAAGGTAACCACCTTCTAACTATTATATATATGTAGTACATACTTAGATATATATTTAAAAGAACAAGCGAGTAAATACTTCATAGCTAAAACAATTAAAATCAGTGTATTAGACAGTTAACCAATGCCAAACAAAAGCAATGCGTAAAAACGTCAAAGCTAGTAGGTCATCAAAAGATAAAGTTGAAATTTTTCTTTGATCTCTGGCATTTCTTTGATCTTGAACAGTCACCTAAGCCCTCCATTTCTAGAATTATAAAATGAATGAATATTTCACTTATAAGTTAGCGTAACAATCAAGGCAGACACTATATTTGAAAACTGTAAACACTAAATCGATTTACAATTGCATCAGTGTTTCCTAATTTAAAAAGCATCACTTAGTGTTTGTTTCCTTGTTTTAATTTGCATCCTCTATCCACTTCCAATGCATTATACAACTCTGGAGTCAGACACTGAGAGGGGCAATACAGTCAAGAAATTTTGTGGCTGAGTTGAAAGATTCTTAGTTCATAATGTATCAGCTCCTACTGTCATATCTTAAATGGTTAGAAAACACAGAACATTGAGGTAGCTATCATTTCCAGTAGACATATTTTAAATCCCTTAGGGAATATATGAAGTCAACAAAAATTTTTAAAACTCTTTCCTGAACCTGGCTGATATGGCTCATCAAGATGGATTTCACAGTTATATATCTACAAAGGAATGTTTAGAGATAAGATGAAAGCAGACTTCCTTATTAATCACACATTGTATATTTGACTCCTGCCTCCCTCCTCAGCCTTTAAATCAACTACATCTGGTTGTTGCTACTTAAGTGTGCCATTACCTTTTGCATTAAAAGGCAGTTACTCCTAGAGAACTTGATTAAAAAATAATTTACTAGAGTTAGAGGCATGCTACTCATGATAGCAGCCCAAATGAAAATTTTAATGTCAGTTAGAGATCTATTTTATTTCTACCAGGAGATCAGCAGTAGGGGGGAGACTCTTGGTGGTGTGATGAATCACCCATGGAATAGTTATTTTTGCTTTGCTAGTGGTAATGTATGTGTTAAAAATTGCAATAGTAAGAGTGTTCAACATCTGATATATACATCAGATTAAAGAGCAGTTGAGCTTTGATGAAACAAAGGGTGTTTCATATTCATAGATGAAGAATATCAAGGCGTGTAATTATTCTTACACTAGAGCAAGTCAAACTCTCGGAACAAACTTCCACTAACTAGCAGCATAAAAAATTATCATATAGTCAAGAAGACAATAAAGATCTCACTGTTTAATGAATGCTTTCCCAGGAGAGCAGTATGCATCCAACACGACAATGTTATTTGAAATTGTTTTGTAAGCAGTGAATCTGACAGGCTAGAGTGTGGTGTGCACACGTGTGTGTGTATCAGGTAAACTAAACAGTGTGTTTAGTGACAAATAATTTGCTCTGGATGAAGGTCCCAATCCTATGATTGACTTCACAAACCATTCTATGACATGCAGTAGTTCTATGGACCACCGACTCTGAGAAGTCCTGGTGTTTTGCCTGAAACATAACTACATTCAGAAGAATTTTAAAACATAGCTACCCAGGATATAGCCTTGAAAATTTCTGGCATGTTGCACTTCCATCTGCATTCTTAAACTCTCCCCATGTACATCTGATGAACACTCTAGGTTTAAGAAATGTATAAGAAATTCAAAGAGGAATGCAGATGAAACAATTTAGAGATTAAGAATCTGGATGTTCCAGTACAGACTTGAGTTCTTGCTTGCTTGGGGATTTCTTGGCTTCAGTGGCCTCACCTATAAAGCAGCCTTAATTCTATGTCAGTTTGAGGTTAAAACTGTTGCATATTTTTTTCTTACAAAAGGAAAGCTACATTGCAGGTGAGTGATAAATGTCACCTGCAAATGCAAGGTGTTGTCGTCACAGAGTTTTCCTTGCCATTTTTAAGGATAATGCATCTTCATATACAGCCCAAATTTCCTCAGACAAGCAAGGAATATTCTGATAATGTTTGCGTGTTGAAAGCTTCTTTTGCTAACCATCCTAGGTAATATAGTAGTCAAAATTATTTGTGTGTCTTTGTGTATGTATTAAAGTGAAATCTGAAAATTAAAAATGTTGACTACCCACGGGTGATTATTAGGCGATACAATTTACAGTTGAATGTCTTAGGATGACTGGTTAAAATGATGGCTGGATCCAGGTGCTCAAGTGTGCTCATTTGTGTATCTGTCAACCTGTCATCATTTTTTTCCTACATTCATGACATTAGAATGGTTTTTAAGGTGGCAAAATTGGATACCAAAAGTCTCAGCTAAATCTGTTACTAACTTAATATTCACAGAGGAAAGAAACTTGTTTGACAAAAATTCTAGACCAGAGGCTCAAACATGTTATTTACAATATTCTTCCCTTCTTGAATTCATACTTACTGAAAGCAGAAAATTTGGCTCACCAAGTGAAAACATGAATCCACGCCTCAAGATGGACATTTGCTACAGTAGTTGAGATGTACCAGGAGATGCCTGCATCCTCTATTTGCATCCTCTATCAATGTCTCAATAAGATTGTCCTGTCTCCACTAATGATGCTAATTTCTTGCTACTCTAATGAAAATCAAGTAACATTTTAAGTATGTGTGTCTCAGCCAGCCATGTGAGAGATAAGGATATATTTCAAGCTGCTGGCTTCAACCTGGTTCAGTTCTGGCCTCTGAGAGTGTGTGTGTGTGTGTGTGTGTGTGTGTGTGTGTGTGTGTGTGTGTGTGTGTGTGGTGTTCTACTTCTATCTCTCCCTTTCAAATAAAATTAATTAATTGAATGAAATAAAGAAATCAGATAAGACTAAAAAAAAACTTCTATATCCATTCCTGAAACTGGGATAGGAACACTCCACCCAAAACATTTGTTCCTAAACGAAAAAAAAAAAAAAAGGACAATTTCCAAAGGAAATGTGTGATTAGAATCTCAAATGACAGATTTCTACCTGTTCTCTTAAATGAGTCCTAAATACGTTAGTTCAATAAGAACAAAGCCATGATTTGGCATAGAGAGCTTATATTTTTAGACAACTTTAAGATTTTGATTAAGTCTTCTACTTGTTTTCTAATAAACTTTCATACCTTAACCTCTCCCCCCTCTAATCTGGGAATAAAGGATGAAGGGAATTCAACATACTAAGAACAGACTCAGTTATTTCTTAACAGCCTGCGTTTGTTTCTGACCTTTCATTTATGTTAGCTAGGGGCACATTCATGCTTGATACACTGAAATAAGCAAGGCATGATGTTAGAAAGCACACTGCCAAAACTGCACAAAAGGGAATTTACATTTAGATGATATTTATTGCATACTAATAATGTTACTGTGGATTATAAAATAGTGACTGTAGTACGGGTCACTAAATCAGTAAAAATCACATCGCTGTTAATGATTTGGAACCCGGCTTGCTAAGCAGATTTGGCAGAACCGCCAAGTGGTTGAAAGTGTTGGTATGAGAGTTAAGGACTGCAGCACTCAAGTCCAAGTTTGGCTGTTTTTGCGTGTGGCCTTGGGTCTGACTTCTTCAGATGCAATCTCCCCGTATTTGTAATTGGATAATAAAATGCAGCGGCGGTGTAAGTGTTCTGATGGGGGTGTGCAGCCTACTGCTGCATTTCTCAAGCAGTGGACATGCTCAGATTTTTTTCCTCCCAGGTGCCTACCTAGCTCTTTGATGGCTAACTCACTTAATACTCCTTCTTGCCTGCAATGAGACTATTTGTTTTATAAGCCAGCGTTTTTTTTAAGATGCCACCACAAGATTAAATGCTCCCCAAGGTGAGAAGGCCAAAGGCTATTTTATGAACTGCAGTTTCAGTGCCAATTTGTGAGCTTGCAAAATAATATGGAGAAAAGTTATAACTAGCACCCAGGCACTATAGCTTATTTCTTATGTCATTGCTTATGTTTTAATATTCCTTTAAAGGCTTTCGTTTTGGGGATCTGCCCTTTTCCAACCCCGTGTCCCTTTTTCCCAGTGCAGCATGACAGTTTTATTTATTAGGAGGTTGTGTTTTTCTGAGATGAGTGGTCCATGTGGTATAATGGGAAGACCAGAGGACACAATTCAGACTTAAATGACGGCCCTGCATCTCCTGTATTGTTGCTGCATGACTTGAATTCATGACTACTCCTCTCTGTTTACTCAGCAACAGAATAAAATGAGAATGATCTTACTTAACTCATATCTTGGCTCTGTGGCTTAATTGAGTTGGTGTCAGCCACAGGAACACATCACCCAAGTGCACATTTTCATTATGATCGTGATGATGGCTTGCATGTACTCAGATCAGTCTATTAGGAATTTGTTAACAACTGGATTCCTGTGTGTTCTGCTCTCATTTCCCCAGCTCCCAGAGACACAAAGGGTCCTTGCCAGATGGCTGATTTGCCAGCTGTGTCTTGTTTTGTCATTGTAAATATCCTGTGCCCCAACTGGGAGGCTTTGCTTATAATGTAGTATGGTTTGTCCTTTATCTCTTACAGCTCGAGAATTACATTGTGGAAAACATGAAGTCGGAGATGGCTCAGATACAACAGAACGCGGTTCAGAACCACACGGCCACCATGCTTGAGATAGGAACAAGCCTCTTATCCCAGACGGCAGAGCAGACCAGGAAACTCACAGATGTGGAGACCCAGGTAGGGGCCCAGGGGCCGAGTCCACAAACTCAAATGAGAAGGCTTCTTCTTCTTCTTTTTTTTTTTCTTTTCCTTGAAATCACTCCATAAACACAGAGCACATTTCAGCACTGAGATTGGGGAAACATACACATTTTTGTTTATTAGTAATAACAACAGTGACTGCCTGACATGCTATGCATGTTTCCTTTGATTAAATGAGGGTTAGTGTATTTAGCTCTGAATGTGTTTGCAAAAACAGAGCTGGTAAAGGACTTAATCAGTGTTTAAGTTCAAATAAACATTGCCACTACCAACTGTGATATGATATGTGTCAAATAAAATAACCATTTGGGTTAAATTGATGACTTTGATATGCATTTTTGACCTGCTTTGTTTCTGTCTCTGGTGATGTTCTAGCCAAAATGGCACGTGCAGGGCTTTGTGCTGTCAGTGGGTAAAAAGGAAAACCCCAAAGGAACTGCTCAGAAATGTGTGTGCATATGTGTGTCTGTGTCTCCCATTAGAGATGACCAATAACGTATTTACTGGAATACAACTGTGGAGAAATTAGAGAGTATTTAATTATCACTTTCACAAATCCATCATGATAGTTCAATATAAATATCATTTGAATGATCAGAAATTCATCTCTTGATCTCTGAGTCAGAAGCATAATTCTTCTGCGTATCCTTTTGAAACTCACAAGATACTTCTTTATGAAAGTGGTTGACAGGGCCCGGTGCGATGGCACAGTGGTTAAGGTTCTCGCCTTGCACACCCGGGATCCCATATGGGCACTGGTTCTATCCTGGCAGCCCCGCTTCCCTTCCAGCTCCCTGCCTGCGGCCCGGGAAAGCAGCAGAGGACAGCCTAAAGCTTTGGGACCCTGCACGCACATGGGAGACCCGGAAGAGGCTCCTGGCTTCGGATCGGCATAGCATTGGCCGTTGCGCTCACTTGGGAAGTGAATCATCAGACAGAAGATCTTCCTCTCTGTCTCTCCTCTCTGTATTTCTGCCTTTCCAATAAAAATAAAAAAATAAATCTTTTAAAAAAAAAGAAAGTGGTTGACATCTGGAATCACAGCTGAAATATAGATATTCAAAAACAAGTTAGTGCTTGCTTCTATTTCATTTGTGTTAGTATCTCATTTTATTATTTAGCAATTTATGTAAAAATCGATGATAATAATATGGGCAGAATACACGAGTCAAAAGGATTGGGTAATTTCTCTCATTCATATAATTAATGGATAGATTACAAGACTTGAAGCCCAGCAGTTCCCATTTGTTTCCTTTTCTTTCCCTTGATTAACAACACTCACATTTAACTATTTGATTGGAAGCTTCAATGTTGATATCATTGGAGCAACATGTCATATACTCTTTGGGAAATACTTTTTTGCATATTATTATCAATTAAATATAGAATATCAAGAGAGGGAATAGTATATATTTTATCTAAAAATTGCAAGATGCTTTATTATCACACTAAGCAAACAGACATACAAATTGCATTAAAATCTACCTCTAATGGTATTAATTTGGGTCCTGAGAACCTCTGCACATGCCAGCTATTTAGTAATCATAAAAATACAAATCTGATGAAGTAGGTAGTGTTCCCACGCTTGTTTAAATGGGAGGAAACTAAAACAGGGTAAGAAACCCACTTGTCCCAGTGGAAGAGCCAGGAAAGGCTGGAGCACAATTTTGAAAGTCTGGTCTGAAAGTTTAGTTTCTATATCATCTCTTTATGGCATATATCTCTATGTTCCCTTCTTTCTTCTGTGGTTGCAAGATAGTATATGCAAAAAGTAAGACAGAAGTCATGTAAAGAGCAAGGCAATGTGGACGGCGAAGCAGCCACTGAAAGCCCCCATGAATGACGAAGGTGCTGCTGCTAGCCAGCTGAGTGGATTTTGCATTTCTTCTGTATCCCAGTTACATCATCCTTCCTACCTTTCCTCCAGTTTCCAGTAATCAACAGAGGAACCATAGAAATAAAATCATAATTCCATCATTTTAAGGCATTTTAAGTAGTTCCTTGATATAAGATATTTCCATAGGTACTAGATAGGACATATTACTACATGAAATCCTTCCTTATCTTTAGTAAATTAATGTGGCCAAACAGTCCTAAATCAATTCTTTCTTAAATTTCTGTCAATTAATTAGTGATGGAGTCTTTCCTCACAGCCATAAAAATACACCTCTCCAATCTTCTACTGGGGGAGGGTAAGGGCCCAGTTGCCCCATCTGCTGTTCTCTGAAATCCTGCACTGTGTTGGCACAGAGAGCACAGTTCCCACTGGCCACTTTCAGGCAATGAGTCATTGTGACAGCGATACTTAGGCCTGTTCCTGGGAGCCTAGGGACTCCTTTGGCACATAACTTTCTTAGCCAGGGGAAGCTGCCTGTTTACAGCTATATGAGTCTGTGGGAAAGAACTGAGACTCTGCAAAGAGATTACATGAGTTCCATTTTGGTTCTACTGCATGGTAGCTGTGTTGGGCAAGTTGCTTCAGTGTGCAGTAGCTAAGCTGCAGTATCCTTACTGATTCTACTCAACTCCATCACCAAAGGAGGCTACATTATGCATATAACTCCACACTATTATGGTTTCAGTACATTTAGAGAAAATGGGGCTGTTGATGTGTATCATCTATAATTAAAAATTACGCATAATAACTACATAGTACTGATAAATCATTATAGTTAACAAAATCATGACTAGGATCAGCATAAATTCTCTGACTTTAACTAAGTTCCCTATTTGTGCTTTTACAGTTAACCACTCAATATTTTATAGGTACTTTGTTTTTTTAAGATTTTATAATCTCTTTCACTTGGAATGGTTTTCCACATGTTTTTTCCTTAAGGTTGACATTTTTTTTGTATGTGAAAATTGGGTAATTGTCTTATGATTGCTTTATGTTCTGAACTTTTCTAAATATATGCTTATCATGAACTTTCATTTATTTTTCATCTTTTTTTTAATTGGAAGTTACTCATAAGGGCTAATTTTGTTGAATTGAATATTGTGTCATGAACACACTGTAAAATATATGATCACTTCATTTTGTACCTTATCAGGATAAAAAACTAGATTGGCACGCTGTCATGCCAAGTTTTACTTGGCAGGGTACCAACTTCTATCTCATTCTACCCCCAATAGCTCATTTTCCCATTGGAAATTAACAAATAACTTGTAGAAAAGGCTGCGTCACTTTGCTCATTGAAGAAATTACTTCATTGATTTTTGCCAAAGGCTGATTCTCTTGTAACGCTCTCGTCCCTTTTTCTTGTATGAGTCTTCATCTGTAATTGTACATTACCAGGGCGTTATACTTTATATTACGTTTGTTTGTTTGTTTGTGAAAATGTAACTGAAAAAAGTGAAAACAAAGAGAAGCTTTTAGACAGGGCTGACTTGTTAAAAAGAAGCTTCTTTTGGTGGGTTTTTGATTCTAGCTCAAATCCACCCTTTTTTTCAGAGTTAATATTAATTTAAAGAGGGCGAGTGGCACTTTTAAAAGTTGTAGGAGAGGCTTCTGAGCTGTGCTAGCTCACTCTCTCTGGAAAACTAATAATTTCCATTTTGAATTTTTTTTGTTTATTTCTAAAGGAAAGAAATAAAATTTTATAGCCAATAAATCCTCAAATTGAGCCTTGAATCTTCCTTACTCTTCAATAGTCTGGAAAATTTAGGCTTTGAACTTATCCCTCGGGGGATTGTTCTATATACTTTTCTCTCATTTTCTTTCTTTTCTTTTTGCTTCCCCCAGAGATATGCTTTTGGGATGTGTTTAGGCTAAGAAGGAAATGTCTTTTGTCATTTTAATGGAACACTTGGATTATTGCTAAGCTGCGAGTTTCATAGACACAGGGCAAGAAAGTGGTCAATTTATCATACTTCGCTATACAATTCTCAGGGTTGCCCACTTTTGAACTTTAGGCCTATTTTAATACATCAGTGGAAAGAGTTGAAATAAAGCAGCAATAGGGTCATGATGGTGGGGAAAGAGGAGAAGGGATTGGCATTTGTGTGTAAACATGATCTGAGACAACCCATGGTTACCATGGACTTGCGAAATTGCTCCCCACCCTTCTTCCAGGTTTAGATGCTGTTTTATATTAAGGCTGTTATAACTGAAGTTCAGTCACTGTTGTGTTAGCACGTCATCCAGTGCACCAGCTCTGAACATCCCACTAGGCTGCACTCCGCAGCAGTCCTGAGGTCCAGGCCCCTACCTCTGTGCATCTGACCTTCTTGTGGGGCAGATACATAACAAAATTGAGTAAACCTACAGGATGATTGCTGACAGTGGCAATTCCGTGAGGAAAATAAAGCAGTTACCTAATGGAGGGTGAGAGGAAAGTTACTTACGGAGGGTGGCAAGAAAGGGCCCCTCTGAGCATGACTTGGGGTTGAACAGAAACCATCCATGCATGTAAGAAGAGATGAGCATTCCCAGCAGTGGAAAGATTAAGCGCAATTGTGAGACTCTGAAAGGGAAATGAATTTGGTCTTTGGAGATTTCAGAAAGAAGGCTGTGTGACAAGAGCAAATAGAACAAAAAAGGAGTAGATGGAAGTGAGATGCAAGAAGCAGCTCATGACTGCACAGAGCCTTGTCGGTTGGTCTGAAGGCTCTGGAACGTATTCTAAAGCAGAGAAAAGCCACTGGGTTTCATTTTATTTGACAGAGGTGTGTGTGTTGCGGGGAGGGGGGATGAAAGAGATGATGGATAGACATAGACCTATCTTCCATCCACTGGTTTATTCCCTGAAGGTCTGGAACAGCCAGAGCATAGTCAGGTTGACACCAGGTGCCCAGCATTCAAGGCAGCTTTCCCACATGGGTGGCAGGTAGCCACAGACTGAGCCGTTACCTGTTACCTCCCAGGATGTGCGTGGGCAGGAAGCTGAATTAGAAGTGGAATGGGCAGGACTGGAACCCAGGGCTCTGACGTGGGATGTGGGCATCTCAAGTGACTTCTTACTGTCCTGAACACCTATCCCTCCATTGGCTGTTTAACAGAGAGCGTGGTGTCATCTGACTTTTGCTTTTCTGGTTGCTGTGTGGGTACAGACTAAGTAGAGACAGAAGAGACCGCAAGCGTTAGTGGTTTTCAGACTTGACTTATGTACAGACATTTTGAATTTTGGATTGTGCTACTCTGCTCTTGGTTCACGTGGGGAACAATAGTCACAAAATATACTATACTGGAAACATAACAATGCTGGTATCTGAAGATGCCAGAGATTATGATCGGAGTATGGTAAACAAGGGAGAAAGCAGATTTAATTGAACTATGAATGGCGTGCTTGAGTCAGTGAGATACAGTGCACCTTTCATTCACACACAATGAATGTCTCTGCTGTGCCAAATGCTTTTCCGAGGGTCACGAACACTTATAAGTGCTTCATTTCATGTCATTGTTTTATAAATTTCTACCCAGCAAACAATGATCTCAGCAGCATGAAAATGTATTTAGTATCTCAAATTTTACTTGTCTATTCCCAATCTTTGCATTCCCTACAATTTCCCCTGTGAGTTGCTTCTAACTTCGAATCACATTTTTGCTGAAAGGAAATGATGTGGAGTAGGGATATAGTTTTTGAAACCATTGACGCTCTCTTAAACTGTTTTATGTGATCAGTAATATTAAATTTTAGATCAATGTTCAGTCCATATTAATGACAACTGTGTTAATGATCCATGACAATTCAAACATTCTGAACCCCAACTCCTCCTGACATGGCCCTCTGCTCTGAGTCTATGCAGGTGGCATCCTGATTTTACACCTTGAAGGACTTGGACAAGGCAAGTGAGATCAAGTTAGATGAAATCACACACATTGAATATCAGACCCTATTTTTATTTTTAAATTATTTTTTGGCATTACTTTTTGTTGTTGTTGTTTAGTTGTTTATTTATTTGGGAGTGAGAAAGCTCCATTTGGGGTCCAGAACTTTGTTTGGGATCCAAGTATTTTGTTATGGGATAAGATAATTTTAACTGCTTTTCCAAATCCTCATCTCTATTTTTTTTAAATCACATTAAATATTGATTAGTGGGTGTTTGACAACCCTTTTAACCTTACAACAAAAGAAATTGCTTTCATCCCAACAGAATTTCTTCTCTGAATCCTACAAATACAGCTCCCTTCCTTTCAGCCTCTGGTCACCTTGATCATATCATTCTTTCCTTTCTGAAAGAAAAAAAAAGCAAAAAAGATGAACAAAGGACATTGATGTCCTTTGAGGGCGTCTTCGGGGATGAAGCATGACATCTTTGCTTGGAGAACAGAGGTTTTATGCATAGCTCACAAGCTAATGTCATAGTGAGGTCCACTACATATGGTTATCCATGATAAAGTGTTATTGAGGGCCTGGCACATGGCTCAGTTGGCTAATCCTCACTTTGCAAGTGCTAGGATTCCATATGGGTACTGGTTTGTGTCCACCTACTTTACTTCCCATCCTGCTCCCTGATTGTGGCCTGGGAAATCAGTCAAGGATGGCCCAAAGTCTTGGAACTCAGCACCCCGTGGGAGATCTGGAGGAGGCTCCTGGCTTCTGGCTTCAGATCGACGCAGCTCTGGCTATTGTGGCCACCTGTGGAGTGAACCCGTGGATAGAAGATCTTTCTCTTTGTCTCTGCATCTCTCTGTGAATCTGTTTTTCAAATAAGAACACAAATAAGTCTTTTGTGTTATCATGAATCTATTTCATGTATGTCAAGAATTGTTTGTATATTTCTAGTTAGCTTTTGGGAAGATGGGTCAAATAAGAGGTATTTTACTTTGTTTTGTTGTTTTAAATTAACTATACTAGCTAAGACTTTGCACTAATATCCAATTTGTACTTGCAAGTGTTGCAGATAAAATATGTACATAATTAGTACCGTAGAAAATTCTGGAATTTCAGAAAACAAAGACTGAAATATGAAAAGGATTTACTACTTTAATATTATCATTCAGCTACCACTAATACAAGATTTAAGACACATTAAGCACTCTTAGAGACATATTAAGAAGAAAAAAATAAGAAAAATCATGATTTTAGATTGTTAGGTTATTCACTGAACTTTCAATCATTTTATTTTTTATCTTAAGGTTCTAAATCAAACATCTCGGCTTGAAATACAACTGCTGGAGAATTCATTATCAACATATAAGCTAGAGAAACAACTTCTTCAACAGACAAATGAAATTCTAAAGATTCATGAGAAAAACAGGTGAGGATTTTTCTATTTCAAAAGGGTTTATGTATGTGCTTGATCTATATCAACTTTAGGCCAAGCTTGATGCATCTTACCAATAAAAACACGTTCAAAGTCAAATTAATCTTGATATGCTAAGAAAGCTGAACTTTAGGCTTGTACAGTAATGATTTCTACAGGATTAATACCGTTCTTTACGCTCTTGATATTCACACTTTCTATATTTTAATGTTGATTTCTCTAATACCCAGATGTTTAAAATCCACTGTATTTTGAAAATTACTTTTATGATTAAATTTATTACACAAAACATTGATTTATGTTTTCAAAGAATTAAAATACTTTAATTCTTTGAATATAAGGGAAAAAGTAGTGCTTCTTCTCATTAGCGCTTTATATGTGAGAAGGTATTTGAATTCAGAAATCTTGCTTGCATTGGAGAAAATAAAGATGTATGTACAGATTTTAAGAAAATTACTCAAAGTTAATCAAGAGACCTTTTATTACTCCTCCTGTTAACACCACTTATTCAGTGCATAGTAAGTGTCTTGGGTTAGCCTAATAGATATTATCACAATGCTGGGTTTTACAAACCGTGACTCCTCCCAGGCAAGTGAAATGACATTTAGGGATTTTGAGAGCAGGATAGCAGAAGTCTATTTTCTTTTAAGTAATTAAAGTTGATGGTTTTGGATTTAAGTTTGAAATATTTGCACGTTTTAAAATTCAGAATACTGACTTATTAGAACAAATATCTTGAATTTAATTATAGTTTCCACTGGATATTTGTCTAACTTAAAGAAATTTCAGTTCTTGTACATTATGCTGTATTAAAGACCATTGTATTAGAATTAACTAGTTAAATGTTACTGTATTGGGTGAATTAAATTTCTACCACATTTCTTTGGGATTTATTTATTTCATCTCAAAGAGAGACAAAGAAAGAGAGCTCTCAAGGCACATTAACAGGAACCTTGATTAGAAGTGGAGCAGCTGTGACTCCACATGTGATGCTGGTGGAATCCACTATGCCACAATGACAATGCCACAATCCACTATGCCACAATCCACTATGCCCAGGTTTCTGCCATTGTCTAAGCCAAAAGAGCACCTGCGAAGACCCTCCCTTCCTTCCTTCCTTTCTTCCTTCCTCCTTTGTCGCTGAGGGACCAGGATTAGCGGAAGTAAGTGTACTCTCCCAAGGTCACACAACTAGGTGATGGAAGAACTGGGGATAATATCCAGGTTTCTTTACTGCTAATCCTCATCTCTACTCCACAATTTCTTCACACTATGGGTAACCTAAACAAAAGTTCCCTCCCTCACAATAAATACAAACAACAATTAAATCCTCATGTGAAAACAGACCTGGCCCTGGACTCGGTATCCATAACAGGTCCCTCAGGCCCTGTGACCTCTATTTCTAAATCCTACACTTATTTATCTTTGTACTGTGTCATGGGGTAAATTGTGTAATTATAAATAAACTTGACAGGACTTGACCTTGAATTGGCTGTGTCGTGAAATGCTCCAGAATTGAAAATCCTGTTGAAAAAGCACATTGCATCTACGGTGATTTCACAGGAACTGGATATGTACTGGGTTTGCTTTACCTTAGCCATCCTAGGCATTAGAGCCACTAAAAATAAATGTTACAGTCATGCATTTCAAGGTGTTATTGTAAAAGCTTTGTTCAGGCATCATGAGTATGTAAAACAATGGCAATTCACCTTATTTTCTGATTTGTTTTTATAATTAAAAAAATATTACATGTTTAGTTTAGAGAAAGGAAAAAGTACCCCCCCCCCAAAAAAATGTCAAACTGTCGTCCTGGGGCTGGAGTCAACAGCTGTTGTGGCCATTTGGGAACTGGGCCAGCAAAGGGAAGACTCTCTCCCCTTCTCACTCTTTTTCTCCCTCTCTCTGTCTCTCCTTTTTGTAACTTTGTTTTTCAGATAAAAAAAATAGTTTTTAAAAGTCATTATTCTACTGATGATTGAATATTTGCTGCATATTACAAATCAAGAAGTTGTTTTATACCATACACACTGCTTTGCAACCATCTTTCTTTAAAAAGAAGTCGATTTTTGGGCCAGGCATGATAGCCTGATGGCTTACTCTTTGCCTTGCAACCACTGGGATCCCATATGGGTGATGATGTGTGTCCCTGCTGCTCCAGTTCCCAACAAGCTCCCTGCGAATGGCCTGGGAAAGCAGTGGAGGATGGTCCAGCTCTTTGGGCCTCTGTGCTCACGTGAGAGATACAGAAAAAACTCCTGGCTTGTGGCTCATGCTTTCGGATCAGCTCAGCTATGGCTGTTGTGGCCTGTTGAGGAGTAAATCAGCAGACAAGATCTTTCTGTCTCTCCTCTCTCTAGCTCTGACTTTCCAATAAAAAAAAATCTAAAAACTGAAATATATTTTTGAAGCAATAACATATCCTGCCCATATTGTTCTTATGTACGGTGCTTAATTTTTTGTGTATTCCATAGCATGGTTTTATTTCACCCTTTTGGTGTGTTTGTTACCACCTCATAAATGTTCAAAACTTTACCAGAATAAATTTATATTCTTAACTTCTGTCCTACTGACATATGCAGTAGCTCCTGGTCTACAGCACATCCCACCGTGACTGTGAGGATACCATGCACAAATTGGAGGTGGAGGGGCTTCAGGTGTCTCATTCTTAATTACCACAATGACTCTCGCTCCTAAGTTGCTGTGTAACTCTCACTCCTTCCTTCTTCTCTCTCTCTCCCTCCCTTCCTATTTCTCATGCTCATTTCATCCTTTCTTGTTGTTTTTAACAAATTCTTACTACCTTAACTGAATATTATTGTCATTAACTTTGGCTTTCCATCATGACTTGTGATAAAGCATATGGTCATGCTAGCATAAAGTTCCCTATATAATGGGCAATATTTTAAAGGACAAACTTTTTATAAGTAGTTCTCTTTTTTCTATGAGTAAAACAGTCAGACCATTAGTCCTCACAACACAAAACACCACTCCAGATCAAGTTCAGAGTGCTTCGCACAAACACGTAGGTGCTTTTTGTTGAAGACATGAATTTACTATCTTTAATTAAAATCTAATTTCCTTGGAAAATCAAGCTTTTCTTATATATAAAAATCACCCTAGTTATTACATAAGATAATATTTTCAGTTAATACCAAATTGCTTTTAAAGTGATATAGATATTTCATAATGAATCTAGAGATTTCAGGTTTATTTATTTCCCATGCTGATAAAAACAAAAATATTCCTTATATCCTATCCGCAGCACTTTCGTTTTGACTGTAAGCCCTCTGTCTAACATTACCTCCGGAGTGGCTCCTGAGGGCAGATTTTTCTGCTGTATCTCCTGGTTGTGTTATCACTGCAGTTAAGCTTCTAAGATCCTGATTGATGAAGGATCCAGAATATACATGGAGGTTTGGTGGATCATCAATTCTAAAATCAGGCATAAGCTACTTTATACCAATCAGAGCCATGCATCCGTTCTACTTAGCATACTTTCTTCTCTGTTTATTGTTATTGTCTGCTTATATACTCAGTGAAATGTGGGAAGATCTACCAAGCACTTTCAAGAGCAGCCAAAGAGTTTCACCTGTTAATGGAGAGAAGGCCAAAGTTAATGTTTTTCAAAATTTATTGATCAGCCTTACATATTCTCTATTTGATTTTTAATCCTCCAAATGCAATAACAAACTATTTCTCCATTGAGGCATCTCTGAAATGTATGAACAACGTGCCTCTAGTCAGTGAGGCCTGGTTTATATCAGCTGGTATACTCGCTGGGGTTGGGAGGGATTACCTAAATTAAGCCTTGCTTCCTCCCCAGGGAGTATGAACGTTTGTCTGGGGGTGTGAGTTACCAGCTTTGAATCACATGGGGCATCCACAGCCAAGATGATGAGCTGGCCGTCAGGGGTGTCTACCAGTACTTTGGCTGAACACGGAGGAATATTTTATGGGCAGGATTATGCTCCACGGCATGCTGAGAGATCCTGCTGATTTACATCCTGGCAAAGTAAGTGCCTCACTTTTGAGGCTGCAAATGGTATTTTGGCTACATTGGAGACATTACTCTCTTGTTTAAATAGCCAAAAACACACAATGGGAATAGGATTAACATTTGCTGTTCTGATGATTTTTCTAGCAGTCTCCTGAAGTTGACTGTAAGAAGCTTTCAGGCTTGCTTGTTGCTTTCTCTAGGATTTTTTTCTTTTCGTTGAATGCTACCTTAATCTAACATCGTGTGTGTGTGTGTGTGTGTGTGTGTGTGTGTGTGTGTGTGTGTGTGTGTGTGTGTGTGTGTGTGTGTGTGTGTGTGTGTGTGTGTGTGTGTGTGTGTGTGTGTGTGTGTGTGTGTGTGTGTGTGTGTGTGTGTGGTGTGTTTTCAAGGAAACAGCACCAAGTTGTCAGATCACTAACTCACCTGTGCGGTCAAAATTATGCAGGCAAACATTCAGCTAAAGGAGAAGCACTGATGTTCACCTTTGTCCTGAGTACCACACAGCTGTCACCACTGATCAGCTTTCTCCCGTACGTGTCCCGAGCATCCACCTGATCCGCAGACGCTGTAGCAGGGAAGGATGTCCAAGGTAGTTTCCTTCAGAAGAGCGTAATCTGAGACCAGATCTGCTAGTTTAAAGTTTTGGTCAGCTAGCCATGTTGTTAGGCACCTGTCAGCTCTGATCTCATCCCAACATTTCACAAAGGTGGAGCACAACACACAAAAAAGAATATTGCAAAAAAAAAAATTCACTCTGCCTCATGAGGATATCCAGAAAGTGAATTTGGCACCCCCTGTACACAAAGTCATGATGTGTGAGGTTTCTTGGTAATTATGCTGAATATGCAGAGTGATGATGAGGGAAATCTTTAGTAAGATTATTCAGAGCAGAGTGAATTGTGAGGAGCCGTCATAGATACCCACCTGCTACCTACTCTCGTGGTGAACAGCTGTGCCAAGAGCCTTACATTCACTAGCATTAGTCATCCAGCCAATTAGGCAAAGTATATATTGTTATTTCCTGCTTTTCACCCCAAAACCTGAAGTTTACCAAAGGCACATAACTTGCCCATGAACAATCAACAAATATGGGAGAACAGAAAACAAACAATGGTTTTCTGTGTTTTTGTATAAAACATTTCCAATGTGATACAGCCTCAAGTATACTTGATCAAGTTACCGTATTAACACATACAGAAATGTGAAAAAAAGGAATACACCACTTGCTTTTGGTCTATCATTATATAGGCCATTATTTAGTTCTTCTTCCTTTTTTTTTTTTTTTTAATCTGAGGCGGTTTATTCCAGCGGGGCAGGAAAGGGGTGGAGGTGGTGGAGAAAAAAGGGGGGGAAGGGAAAAGAGGGAAGGAGAAGAAGGTCGGAAGAAGAGAAAGAGAAAGAGAGAGAGAGAGAGAGAGAGAGAGAGAGAGAGAGAGAGAGAGAGAGAGAGAGAGAGAGAGAGAGAGAGAGAGAGAGCCGTTGGAGAGGTGAAGAGGAAAAGGGGAAGGGAGGCTGGAAGGAGAAGAGAGAGAGGAGAAAAAGCCGCACCTGGGGGGCTTTATGTCTGCAAGGTGTGGGGGATGGGGATTGGGAGGGATGAAGGCGGACCCCAGGGGATTGATGCTTGCAGGTGAATGCCTAAGGATGATTGGTGAGTGGGCGAGGATGGGGAAAGCAGCTGGAAGATTGGGGGTAGGATTCTCAGGTGGAATGCCAGGTTTCATCTGATTGGTGGATGGCTGGACTGGAGCGAATTTCATGAGCTGTGAGGAAGAAGAAATGGGTCCAAGGTGGGATATTTGAGGGGCGTTGTTGTCTATGGCTTCTAGGAGCTGTTTTCTATTGGCAGTGGTTGCAGCCAGGTGAGAGGAATGGGAGATGGAGGGACGCTTCTAGTCCTGCAAGAGAAACCTAGTTTAAATCTTGTGTCATCTACAATGTGACTAGTAGGTCTTGTAACGGAATGTTTTGAGTGCTGTGCTTTATGTTCTAGGCTAGATGTCTTCCTGAAACTCTTAGGGCTTGCAACGATTAGTAAAGTATAATTTTTTAGAAAATCTAGCACTTGCCTGCTTCCTAGCTAGATCCAAGATTACTATAGCATTTTCAAACGTCAAATGCAATAATAGCTAAGGTTAGGCAAGAAGTCAGCTTGCATTTACCTGTCCCGTGATGACTTTATATTTGATGCCACATGCTAATCCTTTCATTGTTTCGGATAACAATTTCATACAACCCAAAAGGTCTCATGTGTTCCATTGCATTCATTGGGTATGTTTCAAAATTTGGGGCTTGAAGTAGTTAAGTTAAACTGATAAATCAAGTCCATCGTTTTAAACTATTTAGTTCTTCTAATATTGCAATAGGAGACTTAAACTCTTTTGCATTTAGATTTTACTCGACCTATGTAACAAACCTCATCTATCTTTGAGATGGAGCTCTGGGAAGTATTTAAGTTGATTTGATGTGACTGAAGCTTATTAAATTTCAAGATATCAAATCATGCCTTACAAGTGAGTTATTATGACAGTATAATCAAGCAGTGTTGCTTTAATATTTACTGAGCCTAAAGAAATAAAGTTACTTTCTAATTAAACTTATTCTTCTTTTAGTAAATTCTTCACAAAATACTCCAGTAAAACTTCATGGACTTCTAGCAGTAATCTAAATTGAATTATATTACTATTGAATATCAGGGAGGGAAAAAAAAAACTGTACCATCCCTGGTAAGCATAATATTCACAGATTCTGATTGAATAAAATGTTGTCTTTTTATCTTAATTTTAAAATACTGAATATATTGCATATACATTTTCCTTTCTTTTAAATTTTAATAACCTTGAAATTTAAATAGGATTCTGATCAAATTATAAATCCAAAAGGCTTCTGAGTTATTCCCTTTTCCTTGGTCTCCCATAAAGTACTAATAATTGTTGATGCCATCAGATCTATTTTCTTCCTAAGACGTAAATCAAATAGATTTCCTCATTCAAGTCACCCCAACATTCTTGTGTTCTGTACTGGAGGAAGTTCAAGTTATTCAGCACAGAACACAATCCTTTATCATTTTGATCCTAGTGTTGAGCTCTTACCTCTGTGAATTTTTCACAGGACCTAGTTGCTCAGAGCTGGAGTTTTGATGCCAGACTGTTTCTATTTCCCTTTGCTTTGTTGTCACTAGAACAAGCTCTCACATTCTATTTGTGTAACTGTGAGCAAGTTACAGCCTCAATGCTTCCGTTTCTTTGTTTGTGACACAGAGATGATGACAGTAAGCACTGGATGGAGCAAGTCTGCCGACTGTTACTGAGTGGCAATCATACAGAGCAGTGCCTGAGTCATAGTGCTCTGTTAGCTGCAGAGTCACAGGGAAGCTGTGCTGTACTGTACACGTTTGCTATGTCTGTTGTATCTCTTACATTCCTTGTTCAACTTGCAAACTCCTATTCATTTTTTTGGGAACTGAATGCTTATTATGCTTCCTCTTCCAAGATTCATTCTCTGGCTCCGTTCTATAATTTTTCTCATGGCAATTTATTTGATATTATTATAGCTGTAATCCTCCATTATTTGATTTATGCATCACATGATAAGATAGTGGTATGTATGCATGTCTATCTGTTTGTAACTACACTATTAGCATGTGACCCTTGTGACACAGATACTACGTTTTTATTTATTGTTTTCTTCCTACTTCAAGGCACAATAACCTATATATAATATGTATGATATCAAGTACTTTTTAAATGGTGATTGAATAAGGAACTGGCAAGCTGTCAGTCCAACCAATGACATTTATTTTCACATACACACACATACACACACAGCTAACAAAAATACTTTTACTGAAAAACACACACCGCACAGTTTATGTTAAATATTTTAGGTCCATTAATTGCTCTTAAAGTAAATAATGTGGAGAAGGAGTACTATTCCACATTCTCAGAAACTCATTGTATGGTACAAGGTTATCAGTGCACATTCCGAGGTTCACTAATTCAAACTATTGAATTGCTGGACAACAGCTATGCAGGCAATTCTAGACTCATGTCATTCACTTAATAATTTTTTATGAAAAAATCATTCCCTAATAATTTATTTAAAAAATAAGACAAGCTTGATATGGTCATTAAGTTATAAATATATTTATTTTCCAGAAGTTTTCTACAAATATACTGACATGTAAATATGCACACATAGTTCCAATATTTGTGCATTTACATAGTTGCCTACTAATACATAATTTTATGTAAGCCCAAGTTCATATATGTACAGATCTTAAATATTATTTAATGCTAGATTTTTCCTGCTCTTTATGTGATAGTAATACCATAAAAATGTCATTAATGATTTATATACAGGAATCAGAATCAATCTATCCTTATAGATGCATCATATTTTTAAAATGTTTCATAGTCATAATTTATATTAATGGGTATATATTGTATTAAATATGATATTTGATATCCTAACATATTAACAAGTTGTCTCTGAATTTTGCATTCTGCTTGTTATGCACAGGCTTTTTGACTTTCCTAAGACTTTAATAGTTAATTTAGTCAGTTCCACTAGCAAGAAGATTTAGTTCTGTATCATCCTTTTTTTCTATTTTAATCATCTTATTAGTGAGACAGAGACACAGAGAGGCAAAGAGATCTTCAGTTTGATGGTTCACATTCAAAATACTTATCAAATATCCTGTTTGACTAGGGCTGACACCAAGAGCCAGGTATTTAATCCAGATCTCCTATGTGGGTGGCAAGAATTCAATTACTTGATGGGCTGTCATTGTGGTAAAGCCATTACCTGCAATGCCAGCATCCTATTTGGGTTGTGTTTTGAATCCCGGCTGCTCCGGTTCCAATCCAACTTCCTGTAATGTCTTAGGAAAAGCGAAGGGAGATGGTCAAATGATTGGACCTCAGCCACCCATGTGGGAGACCTGAATGAAGAGCCTGAAGTTAGGCAGGCTTATCTCTAGCCGATGCTGCCACTTAATGTGTGCACCAGAAGATGTCTCTCAAAATAATAAGTTAATCCTTAAAAATGAATTAAAATGGATTTGAGCCATTACCCCTGCTTCCCAGCACTCACGTTAGCAGGAAGCTGGAGTGAGGGGCTTGAGCAAGATTCAAACTCTAGTACCTCAATGTAAAATGCAGTTGTGTTAATCGGCCTTGGTGGTCTTGGGGTGCAGCCAGTTGGAGTCTACCCAGTTTAAACACCTGCCCCACAGGTTGTTTCATTTTTCATTTGATTAATCATTTATATTCTGTTGTTAGCCCATTTGTGTATCAATCACTTCTCTTTGGGATTTCTTGCCTCCACACATGTCCAGTCTATTCTTACTTAACTCAGACTTTATGTGTATACACGTAGTATCGAATCTTCAGGAACAGTATTAAAAGACAAAGTGACTATGATTTCAAATTTTGAAAGAAAATTTACTGTTTTCAAATCAGATATGTACAGTATAAATTGAAACAAAATACTCCTCTGTTTAAAGGGTTGTAGGGGTGCCCTTTACAAATCCATATTTGAAACACATGTTGACACCATATATGTTAAAATAATGCAAAAAATGAAAACATATAAATTGCTTCAGACAGATAAAAATAAGAGTGTCTCTATATTTTCAACATCTTCTTTGTTTAAAGGGCTACATTTACAGACAGAGAGCTTAGGCACTGTCACCACTATGAATTCATTGGCTGCTATTTAGGAACTCTATTGTGGGAAACAATTTGAAAGGAAGAGTTTTTACTGTGAAAATTTTAAGATACAGTCAATGATTTGAAATCTTTCCAATAAGTTTTGTTGAAGGAGACAGGCTGTATAACACAGAAAAGGAAATCAAACAGGATTTTGTATATACTCACTTAGAACTTTTTACTGAAGTTCAAGACCTAGATTATTTTGTTTATTTTATTATTCACTAAAGTGCACCTCTGCCTCAAACAAGAAGTTAAGTGCCAAAATCCTATGCATGTCTCTTCTCAAAGTATTTCCAGGAAGATGAGACACAGGAAATCCTGAGAATCTTGTGAAAAAGTCTTTGAATTTTTAGCTCAACTTCTGTAGGTTTAGGTACACAGTTTCATTCATTGTTGTTCCTTAGCATATTAATCCTACAAAATGCATCACCATAAAAGCTTTTTATTTAATGGACGCTTCACAAAACCATGACAATGAAATTCTTATTTTGTTTGATCAAAATATAAGAAATGCTTTCTAGAAAAGAGTGTATTGGAGTTTGTAATCAGCACCAAGGTTTTGTATTACTAATTTAATCCAAAGCTGGGTCCTTTTTTTCTTTGTGATTCTAGAACATTGGAGCGCTAATGTCATTTAGATCAATGTCTGCATATAAATGTCTTCAGGTCCCTCTGACATGGCAACTCCCTACAGACCTGTTGGTGAAAAAGCGTAAGACAACCCACAAAAGCATCCAGGGATAAAATAGAATTTCTTTGGTATTTTAGTTAGAGGCGTTAAGGCACAGCAGTACTCAAGAAAATCTCAATGTATATTAAAATAAAAAGAAAACTAGTTTGGCACACTAACTTTGTTTCTAAGTGAAAATGATGTATAGATGTAAATAAATGTAAAGGATCCATTCACAAAATAAGTACATGGGGATAAAAATACACATATGTAAAAGTCTTTCCTTCATTGTTAGTATAACATAAATCTATACGAATAAGTAGAATTTGCATTATTCCAAATGTGAGAGAGGTGATTTTTCACAGCAATAGGATACCACAGTTATATTTCTAGTCCCACTTGCTAGAAGAAATGACTTTTTATCCTGCTTCTGACATTTAATATCTGCGTGATTTGGGGCAAGATTTTTAGTGTATTGCCCATGCACTAGGGCTTATAGTATCTACTCAATCTATGTCATTATGTTATTTTAAGAAACAAAGGAGATAACGTTTTTAAACACTTCACAAGTGTAATAATACGTGTGGAAGAATGTGATGACAAGTGGAGATACTATATAGATTTTCCTGGCAAATAAATTTTGTTTTCCAAACTATTTTGGAAGTGATGAAGAAGAAGGGCTAGCTTCCAGAGTAGATAATAACCTATGTATGAGAATGAAGACAGGACAACAGTCTTTTGGAAGCCAGATTTCAAGAGAATCTGAAACATAATGATGAGAGCTGTCAAAGGAAATGGAAAGGTCAAGAAGTCTTTAAAGGTTATTACTATTGTAGAGGCTGTCCCTAATAAATATACTCTATAGGAAATCATTGGAGCACAATGTTTGTTAAGGTGAAGAAATGAGATGGGAAAATGACTAGAAGTGATAATTTTTGATAAGAACTGCCATTTAGGAAACCTTGTGAATGCTGTGTGACATGTTCTCAATTTGCTTGTAGTTATCATTCATACTAGCTGGGTTTTCAAGCCCTTTGGAGGTGTCTGTAACTTCTGGGGCAATCCTGTCCTCACTTTACCTGAACATCTATTCTAACAAGATAGACTGTGTGAGTGCCCTTTGATATTTGGCAGTAAAGATACATTAAACACTCGTTAACACATTCTAAAAATCGGTATTCTTTTCAGTATGCTAATGTGTATCCCTATCACTCAGGGCAGGCAGGACTTTATGTCCAGGAGTCAGTGTTCAGATGATTTCCTTTGGCCTTCAGTCTTCTTTGGCCAATATTTTTATGCTCTTTCCTTTCCAAATTATACTGAAAAATAAGAAGCAAACCTGCTCTCTTTTATTACCATTTCAGATAGTAGCCATGTCTTAAATATGCATCTTCTTATAAGAGCAGTACATCAAAGGTAGAAAGTAAAAACATCTGGAAAACATGATTTATGTTTGAAAAGGAAGTTTCTTATAGCTCCTGGTTTTTATTTGAGATAAAGTTTCTCCCTACAAAAATAAATTCTTAGGCTAGCAATGGTGTCATTTTGTAATTTGCATAATTACTGGAAAGAACTATAAGATATAACTTTAGGATTTTTCCCAAACCAGAATGCTACTTATTGATTCAGAAAATAATTGACTGACCAGTGTGGAAGGTGTTGCACATTAGTGGGGTCTTTTTGAGTTGGTTATCTAGGTGCTGTTTTTTTCATTCTTGGCTTCACACTTGTCTTTCCTGCCACATACTGGGACATATTCTCTTGGAAGAGAAGTGTGTTGGCAAAGCTATGGAAACTCATAAAGCAGATCTTTCCATACCTCCTTATCTGTGTAAGGCATTCAGATATTTCATTTTGTCTCACACACAGAGTTCAAAATTTTGGCTCTTCAAACGCACTCAATTTTATAATTTAAGCATTAACTTTAAAACACTCCCTAGTGTCCCATTTTTTGGAGAAAACTTATAGGGATGATTCAGAGCTACATTTCTCTAAGGTAAATTAAGTGCCCATTCGTTCTGGTGTGTTGCATTTGAATAGCACCTTGTAAACTAAGGTTTGCCTGAACTCTCTGAAAACAAAAATGAGAAAGCTAAGTAAACCATTCCCCAGAGGAATGGTAGTGTATTAGACACTCTATAAAATGTAAATGCTTTTTATTTCCTCGCAATTGCTTAGATTCAAGAGTGCTTCTGCATTCTGTATCATTTCTAATGTGCAATGGAAATGTGCTTTCCAGAGTTCTGAGGGAAGGAAGTTCTTGATTGCAGATGGTCTCTGTCAAAGGAGAGTATCCCATCATTTTATAAGAGCCTAATTCCAGCAGAATGAAGCCTTCCTTTGCTGAGCCTTGTGCACAATGGTTAGGCAACTTGGAATGCTGAAGCTTCACCCTGATCCCAAAGAACTCCATTGAAATTTCATCACCACTAATCTTTTGAGAATTCCGAATGAGTAATAATTTCTGTTTTGCTCATTTTTTTCCTTAGCTATTTCTTGCATTCCATATTGGAGCCATTTACTCAATGAAACTTATTCTATAATTTCTTCAAAGTAGGATTGCTCAGGTCTAAATAAGCTACTCTGAGCATAAGAATGACCAAATGAAATGTTTATGAATCAAACAAAGATAAATTATATTCAGGAGTCAAAATTTACTCTAACAATATCTGACCTAATTTATTCTTCATTTGATACTACATGCATATATATATCTTTTATATTAAAACTAATATTTCCAAATGTATGATTTAAAGTGTTCTCAGTGTGAGCATTTAGAGCCTACTGGATAAGATGTTGATGAACAACCAACATCACGCGTCAGAGTAGCTGGAATCAACTCCCAGCTTTAGCTCCTCATTTTAGCTTGCTTTGAATTCAGCTCCTGAGAAGTGGCAGTGACTTTTTGACTGGGTTCTTGTTCTACATATGGGAGACTGTAATTTGATTTCCGGTTTCTCCTTTCTCTCTCTTTAATCTATTATCCCCTGTCTTTCTCCTATAGAAGGAAATTATAAAAAATACTTTCATAATGCCTAATTAAAATTTCCAACCCTAAACTGGTTATATTACAGATAGAACATTTTCAAAACTAAGACTTCTTTTTTTTTTCTGTTAAAGTTTATTGGAGCATAAAATCTTAGAAATGGAAGGGAAACACAAGGAAGAGTTGGACACTTTAAAGGAAGAGAAGGAGAACCTGCAAGGCCTGGTTGCTCGTCAGACATACATAATCCAGGAGCTGGAGAAGCAGCTGAACAGGGCCACCACCAACAATAGCGTCCTTCAGAAGCAACAGCTGGAGCTGATGGACACAGTCCACAACCTTGTCAACCTTTGCACCAAAGAAGGTGGTAAGAATTTCTTCCTCATTTTGGTTTTGTAAGTACTTTGTTTCATATGAATGATGTAATATTTAATACAACTTGTTCCACTGTACTGGTTACTGTGTAAAACAATAGGATAAGCATTCATGAGATTTATTAATAATTATGTCAGTACGCATGGATAATTTTAAAAAGTGATATATTTCTAATTGTTTAGTCCCTTGTTGGTTCTTTTAATGTGAAAAAAAAATCAATTCTATTATTAGGGATACATTATTATGTATTATGGTATTTGATGGGCAACCACATAAAACAGAAATAAGCCAGTGCTAAAGGCTATATGTGAGCGCCGGGGGACATTTTAGAGGAATTTCTGGTTTAAAACTAATACCAGTTATTTCTTTTGTTGAAGGATGCATGTTTCTTTCTTATAAAGGAGATAGAGACTCTACTAACTTTATCATTGAGAAAGCATTAGTGCTGCTTAATGTCTTTTGTTAAGATCACAGGCTTATTCTTACAGACATTCAATCAAATTATTTGGGCACATTAATCTGAAGTGTTCTTGTGATAATGAGGTTTACAGAGTTTTGTTTTTAAAACACTTCTTTTGATTGGAAGTTAGAGTCAGAGAGAAAGAGAGAGAGAGAGAGAGAGAGAGAGAGAGAGAGAGAGAAAGGTCTTCCCCGCCTTGGTTACTCCAGAAAAGGTGGCAACAGCCAGAACTGGGCTGGTGAAAAAACTGGGAACCAGGAGCTTCTTCCAGGAATCCCCAAAGGGTAGAGCTGCTGAAGGACTTGGGCCATGCTCTGCTGCTTTTTCGGAATAGACGCAGAGACTTGAGTGGGAAGTGAAGTATATGGGATGCAGGTGACTGCAGGCAGAGCGTTAACTTGCTATGCCACTGCACCAGTCCTGAGATTTACAAAGTTTTGATAACACTACAGTGTCTGGGATCATGTAGTGATTAGAAATATCTGCAGGTCTTTATCATTGCTTCTATCTACATGACAGTTGTTGGATGAGGGTCTCTGGGTGCACCTGTCCACTTGAAGCAGAACCTTGTCCAAGCCTTAGCACAGTTCTTCAGAGTTTTCAGCCGAATACTTCTATGCTTGAGTCAGCCCTTTGGTGTAAAGGTGGAATTCTGCTGATGAGAGAAAGACAACAGTACTTACTTCAGAAAGTCATGATTTAAATGAAGCTGCATTTTATGTGAGCATTCATATAATGGTTCCAGTTGCCTATGCCTCTCTTAACGGTGGGCTGAGTGATGTGAAAAATTAGCTAGATCTTATACTTTCACATACGTAAATATAGAATGTAACTTCATATAAAGTGATCCCATTTTGAAGACATTTCACATTTCTCAATTGCACTCCATTACCTTGAGTTATATGTCCTTTTGATAGTCTAAACAAGGCTTTAATCTACTTTGTAAAGTAATATTTTTAAACAGTTCACAGAGCTCCATTTGGGTGTGCTCAGTAATGTGACTGGGAAGGAAAAAACCTGCTCATCAGTCAGAGGCGGCCAAAACTTGGAGCTAGAATCCACTGGAAGAAAAGCCCAGTAAGATTTTGCCAGAGAATTTTAATAGACCTCAAGAGTATTTAGAAATTAAGTATTAATTTGAGACGTATCTATTTTCATATCGAACTGAATACATTTGGGGAAAGATTGAAAACACATTTTTTTCTTATCATCCTGAGACTTAAAGCACATGAAGTTGAGTAGCAAGGATTTTTTTTTCCCTCATGATTTTAGAGATGTCAAGCCCTGGTGATTCTCACAGAGCTCATATGTCTGCCTACTTTTCATAGTTTAACTTTGAGTATTTCTCTAATAAATGTGTCTCAAAGCTTTTAGAGACAGGGTGTGACTTTAAAATTGCTGGCAAGGTTTGAAATTTAAGTGCAGCATCAGGCAACCAAGTATTCATTCAATTAAGGAAATGATGATGGTGACCATGATATTTACTGATAGCCCTTAGCATTTACTCAGGGTGCAAAAAAAAAAAAAAGGAACCATGCCTATTTTATAATGTCACACAGCCTAAAACAGTAAAATAGAGTGAAATTGCCTAATACTTCAACTCTCTGGATATGTCTTCTTTTTAAAAGTGCAATCTGAAAATAATCTGTAATTTATCTGTAGGATTTGTGATCCTGATATAAAGACATTGCTCAATCTTCCATTGATTTCTATATGTTCTTAACCATTATGTTATCTACTTCTAGTGAATCTTTTTCTTTCTTTTTAACTCTGTGTTAAGTATTATAATTAAAAATTTTCTTATTTTAGGACTCAGATCCAAAAAAATTGGAAAGTGGCTCTTCTTAAGATGTCCATCAAAATTTCAATTTTCTGCATAGCTTTCAATTTGTATTGGGACCACATTCTCATTTTATTATATATTTAAAATATAAAACGACTACTAGCATAATATTGGAATAAATACCGGTTAATGAACTTTTACTTTATCTCAATTGGAAATTACAAAGATAAAACTTTTCATATTCTAATATAAAATTAAGTTATTGAATACACTTATTACTTTTCAAAAATTAATGTGAATATTTTACTTTGGGATCAATATTATACAGATTTTCTAAAATCAATATACCATATTAAACAGATCAAATTTTCTAAAATGTATATTTTTAAAATGTAAAAATATCTTAGTTTCAAATTGATCCAATCATTTGTAGAAAGAGCATGAGTATTTTTCTGCCACTCCTAAGAGGAAAATTTTAATGAGTGTCCCCTAATACTAGCAATCAATTTGACTGTTATGAAGTATTCTTTTACCAAGTCTAGTTATATGTGCTTAGTTATAAAAAGAAATGAATTATATTGCTTGATGTAAAGTTAACAGCACAGTGTGAAGGATAAAAATTCTTTATCAAATTTAATTCCTTCTTCTTCAAGGGACAAAATTCTCTATTGAACACTCAATTGTAAAGTGCTACCTATAAGCAAAATTTCATTATAGAAAGTATATGTACATTGCTGTTGAGTTTTTGGCTATTGTCTATTGTCAGTCATCTAAGCATTTTTTGGGGCTTCAACTCTTTGATCTCTAAGATGGGATCATAATATATGCACCCAATGAGTATATAGTTCAACATGAATACTTTATTTTTCATTTGTGTAGCACAAACCTACAAAAAAAGTGGATCTTAAATGTATTCACCTCAAAGAAATGGCATTTGAGTTAAAGGATGTGCAATGCATACATGTAGTGAAGCACTGCATTTTACTCCCATATATACAATTATAATTTGTTGATAAACAAAATAGAAAAAGCAAACTAAAATGTTTAAAAGAATTAAATGAGTTTATTTAAAATGCATCATATATTCTGTAGTGATTCAATAAAAGAATTGTAGGGTTTTTTTCTTAACTTTTAAAAAGCTTATCCTGAGTTAAAACTATATGATAAAAGTTCATAGGCAATGTTGGCTTGAGTGTACAATTTTCCCAAACATTTATTTAATCCATTATTGAGATAGGAAACCATGAAATTCATTTAAACTGAGTACAACTAATTGACACAAGCAATTTCACCACATTTTTCTTGTTTAAAATAGACAATGGTGTTATCCTAGGCAAATACTGGTTTCAAATTGAACTGCA
Source organism: Ochotona curzoniae (assembly GCF_017591425.1). Taxonomy (NCBI): domain Eukaryota; kingdom Metazoa; phylum Chordata; class Mammalia; order Lagomorpha; family Ochotonidae; genus Ochotona; species Ochotona curzoniae. The sequence continues at coordinate 21,604,774 of NW_024465751.1, forward strand.
TCTATATTTAAGGCTTCTGGATAGCACATTTATTTTTGTCTGAGCTTTGTATACAAAAATATGATCACATTTATTCTTAGAAACATTACCCACTAAAGAAATATTGTCCTTAATCCTGTTACAGTGTCAAAGCTTAGTTGATTGCTTCATGTTTCTGGGAATTCACAGTTATTGCTGGAGTGAAATAGTTTATATTGATAATGACATGGAGCCAGGTGTGGTCTTCTACAGGGAAGGATATTCAAGTAATCAGATTGAGAGATCTTGTCTAGTCATCTATTTAAGCAGTGATGAAAGCAACAGCACAAAATTATACAAAGATGAATCTTACATTGTGCATTTCAGAATTTACTGAAAAAGTGCAAAAAAAAAAAAAAAAGAAAGAGTATGTAGACTTCATTCTAAAATTACACAGACTGATGGTCTCACTTTTCAAATCAACTTGGAGTACATTCCTGCTATACCAAAATGTGATTCATAAATTTATCTGGTCATTCAAAAAATAGTTCTGAACAACTGTTCTATTTCAGAATCTCTTCTGGAAGATAAGAGTGTTTATCCATTTTCATTTAACAAATGTTTGCTAAGTTCCTCTAATGTGCCGGAGATATTGTTCAGATCACCAGGAAGAAGAAAAATCTGTTTGAGTCTATGGCTTCAAGGGACCAATTATATTCCAGGATTTCTTGGTAATTCCTGGTAAATTCCAGAACCTTGGGCACCACCAATAAAGCAGGCAGAAAAATCACAAATGCAGCAGAGTCAGCATATCTGTGCAGAGTCCAGAATCTGTAGTCTTCTTGAGGATTTTGTCAAATTCTTATTTTGACATTGAGTAAGCTTTATGTGTATTAACTCAGTCCTCCCAACAACAGAATGAAGACGATACTGGGTTTAGCACCATATTATATCATCTACAGTGAAGTTTAAAATTGACATAAGATTATACAGCTGAAATGTATTAACCAAGGATTAAAACAGCCAGTTTACTTCTAATGGGGGTATCACGGCTAAGTTTCCAAAATGAAGAGAGGAGAGGACTCTCTTGAAAGTGTAAAATCTTTTTGCCTGGAGTCATGGGAGCATGGGTTAAGGATGGTATATGTAAATTCAGTCTACAACTCAAACTTGAGGCAGAGTAATAGAGAATACAAAATTAGGAAAACCAAGGGATAAGAGGGAGACTACATTCTGTTTTCCACCTGATGCAATAATGCACCATTGTAAATATTTAGTGATGGAATCTATTTTTGCATTTGAGAAAAATTTCCCCAGTCACAGTACAGGAAAAATGCACTGAAAGGTTGAGTAAAGTGAAAGGAAGGATTAGTACTTGTCTTTGTCATAATCATGAGAGCAAATTCTCAGCACAAGTTAATATTCAGAGCATGTTGTATATAAAAATGATTTGATTTTTATGACAGCACTGCAAGACAGGTGCTATTATTAACCTCATATAAAAGATAAAGAAGCTAAAAGGGTGATACACACATACACACAATTTCCAAATCACACCTCCAACGAGTGAACAAGCAAAACCTTGAACTGAGAGCATTTCCATAATCCTAGTTTGAAAGGGAAAATAGAAGTGATGTCTTTCCTCATATTTTCAAAGTACTCGTGGGCTGGATATGATACAAACAGAAATGAACAAACAGAAGCAAAAGAAAAAGATAGTCTGGTAAAATTTGCAGGACAGTTACTTTACAGAAATAGAAGCAAATAGAATTTCTAAATGTCAGGGATAAACAAATGACTTAATTTCAGTGCCCGTTCCTCAGTCAGCAACCTGGGAGGAAGATGTGGCTCAAAGAAAAAAAAGAACGAGTTTACCCTTTAAACTCAGCTGAGGCGGGGCAGCCTGACTAGCAGAGAAATAGGAACCTAGGATTCATGAGAGGAGCCTGAATGACCCCGGTGACTGATGTGTCCTCAGAGGAGACAGGTGGTAGAATCATTGGATATGCAAGTAAAAGAAGAACTCTTACATTTGGGCCACATATCCATTGCCATCTCTAATGTAAGCCACATTTTTAATGTCTCATTATCCCAACACCATGCATAATGCATATTCTTTTTTTTTTTTTAACATTTATTGTAAAGGCAGATACACAGAGAGAAGGAGAGACAGAGAAAATAGTCTTCCATTCATTGGTTCACTCCCTAAGTGGCCACAATAGCTGGAGCTGAGCTGATCTGAAGCCAAGAGCTAGGAGCCACCTCCAAGTCTCTCACATGCATATAGGATCCCAAAGCTTTGGGCCATCCTCTTCTGATTCCCAGGCCACAAACAGGGAGCTGGATGGGAGGTGGAGCATCCCAGACACAAACCAGTGTCCACATGGGATCTTGGAACTTGGAGGTGGAGGATTAGCCGATTGAGCCACTACACTGTGCCCTATAACGCAGAGACAGAGGCACAAGTGTGTGTACAATTTTGTAGACTTTATAAACGGACATTATCAGCCCATATCATAAAATAATAAGAGTGTAAAATCAAAGAAAGGAAGTTTGAAATGCTTTAAGGGTTAAATCTTTTTTTTTTTTAAAAGAAAGATGAAATTAGGGGTAAAGACATTGAGAAGTGTGACAGAAGAGAAAAATAGACAATATGTTATTTTCAGTGACAAGTAAACATAAGGTAAAATAACAAGTGGAAGGAGAAGCAAAGTTTGAAACTGGAATGCAATCTGCAGGCAGTTTCGGTAAGCCTGGTGTAATTGCACAGGCAGAGGGTGAAAATAAAACGTGAAAACGTCAATCATGACCTACTGAAATTCAAGGTTCTGCTGTGATGGAGTTGAGAACCTTTTGGTAGGGATACAGAAGGTAGGGAAATTAAGGAAAACTTGAAAATAAACACCAAACATGTTTATACACCTACCTATTCCCTTTATTAAGAAAGTCACACTTAATGGAAGTCTTCTCTGCAGCTTGTTTTTTTTAAAAAATGCCTTCCCATCATCTGAGAGACATAATGACTGATGCGACACAGGCTGAAGTTATGGATGTGATTTGGGCTAACAGGTTTTTCCCAGGGGCTGGTTTGTGTAGTGGGGAACATTTGATCATCGGTTTTGGTCCTCTGGCCTTCTTAAGGCGGGGAAATGAGGCATTCGCTTCCTTCCCAGTGCTGTAGAGTCATTTGGCTCTGCTCACAGAATAACTCTACCATCTGAAAGGAATTTACCTCCCTGGACTCGTCTATTGAGTTTGTGAAGTAAATCATTTAGTCAAAAGAGGAGATAGTTTGAACTGCAAGTCCCTTGAGTTAAAAATGACCCTTAAAAGCACTGCAAGTGATGGGAGGAAATTAAAACTTTGTGAATGTCACTCGCATAAACATTGATAAAGGACAGAAAATACTGTTTCCATGGGCTGTGGGGAATACTCAACCACTTGTAATGCACAACATAGCATTAGGTAGAAAGAGAAAGAAAAATACAGGAAGTTGTGTGCTGAACACGACAGTGAGAGCTTGTCCCGGTTAATGAGGAGAACGCTTTATCTTGACAGAAAATTGTATGTCAAACAGTCACAATTTCCTTAAAACGAACCACACTGTCTAACACTTCCTTTCATAAAACCCAATGGCTTAAAAGGGGAAAGTGACTGTTTATTTTTGGAAATGGTGTACTTCTCCTTTGTTATATCGGAGCATGTTATCTGCTTTCTGAAAAAAGTCATAATTTCTGTAAGAGAAAAAAAAAATGGTGTGAATAATAGATAGCCAAACTAATGATAACAAAATAAAAAATAATACAGTCCTTGACCTCTCCCATGAACTCTTCTAAACCACATCTTTTGGAGGAGATTTCAAATTGTGTGGTTGATTCTCTTTTGGAATTTGAATTTCAGCTTCAGAAACCAGATTAACTCTCTGAGAAGAGGTATTTCTTGTTTCCAACCGGGCCTGGAAGTTATCAGGGGAAGCACCACTGAAGGGGGCTCCTTTGATGCTGCAACATGACTACCTCCCCTTTCGATTGCACTTTCATTGACAGCCTCCTTGACTACAGCCAAGAAGCATAGAATTTAAATAGAATTTTAACTAAGTTCCTTCCTGGACTTAGCGATGCTCTTGCCAAATTCCATAGGTATTTTCTGAATTCAGGAACAAAATAAAAGGGGGACATTAGGGATAGATAAGCTACAGTGCTTTGAACCAGATGCTACTTGTAATTCCTCTAGGAAAAGATGTAGAGAAAAAACTTTCTCATTTTCGCTACGTACACATTCCGTTATCTGTACAATGGAACCCTAATGAAATACCCAATAGTTTAATATGGGAGAAGAAGGCTGATAGATTTACAAACTTCGTAGGCAAGAGGAAATAATTATCCTTAGTTTCAGATTTTTCTGAAAGCCAATTATTTATAACTAGCAGTACAAGAAATACATATAGTTTGCTCTGACAGTTCATAATGTATTTTAAACTAAAGAATACTAATTTCATCCCTTATTTTCTAACACTGAAATCCTATGCTAATTTGGGTGTTCATGGATTGAGTGGAAGCATCTCCAATAAGGAGATCCATCAGTGTGACCCAAACCTTTTTATACACATGAAGAAGTCACATAATTACATGGGACATCAAGTAAGTCATATACTTTCCACATGTCTTTGTACTCAAAGTTACTTTTGAGTGCAACTTTTTTTTTTTGCCATAATCAGCAGTTCTGTTTACAATAGTGAATTGAGTTAATTTGATGCCAAGGGAAGGCATTGCTAGTGGTTTAAGGCCCCACATACACACAGCTTTCAGTTATGATTTACCTTCCAGCATGTCTCCCTAGAGCTAGGATTCAATCAAAAAGGATTCCTCCTAGGTGTCATGAAGCAGCAGTGACATCTGCCATCTAGACAGGAGTGGGTGGTTATTAAGAAGAGAGAACACCGAGTTCTGGTCCCAGCTCTGCTGCCAAGCTAGGTAACACAAAAGTACTGAGCAAATTAGAGTTTGATGGTGTTTTGGATAAACCCACGCTCTTTTTGATTCACGCCAATCATTCTGTCTCTTCTTTTGGTTTTGTATCACTGCTGATGCCTGTGGAAGCTCCATGTACAAAGATAAGCACACGGTGTGTGTGTAACCCCAGCTGGTCACCACATAGTACGTGTTACACTAGAGTAGAAATCAGGAACACACCTGGGCTGCTGGCCAGCCCTTACCTTCTTAAAATTTCAAAGTGAATTTTCTGTGTCAGTTTTCAAGATTATCTGTGAAAAATAAACAAAAAAGAACCTCAACTTTCAATGTTTGCAGCACTATCAAAGATTTGATTTGATTTTTAATGGCTTCTGTCTAAGTCAATTATTTGTTCTCTTATAACCAAATACAAAATAGGCCCTTTAAGCATTCCCACATGCATGAGAAATTTTTCATGCAAAATCAATATACTTCAGCCCAGGCTGAAAACATTACACGGGAAATTAACAGACATGAAACACCTGAAATATCTTTCTTATTGAAATGACCTTCTGAACAAATGGCGAGGGTCATGTAGCAGCAGGGTTCCCCAAAGGAAAACAGTGAAATGAATTTCACGAAAATGAGTAATTACTTGTTTAAACAAAGCTTTGTGTAATATGATTTTCAACTTTTAGTCAATTTTTTTTCATTCTTGTTATTTTCATAAGAAATAGGCTTTGAATATATATTAAGTTGTACCTAAGAGCCATTCCATATTCGAGGAGCATTAGAAAACATACGTAAATATTGTAATCCAAGTATAGTAGATATATATAGAACTACCTGAGAGTTCAATTATCTTTCACATTTAAGAAAGCACCATAAAGTTGGAGAAGCACATACGGCATTGGATGTATTGCATGTCACGTAGATTTAACAATGCAGCTGTCTTGTGCGGCTTCTCAACATTATTAAAAATTTCTGTGTATGTAGGTAAGCATCATGGACAATCGATTCTTCAGATAAATATATCCCTTTATGGAATAAAATTCTTAGAAAATTAAAAATATTGTCCTGACATATTTTCTGTATCACTTTGGTCTGCTCTTACAGAGGAGATTGGAAAACATAAAACCTTTTCTTCATAATCTAATCCATCAGCAGCAGTATTGATTAATTCAGTTAAAATGCCCTAAGCCTTTTGGCAAAGTATGTAATATTTCTTCCTCATTTAATTCCCAAATTAAATGGGACATCAATTAAGTCATATCCTTTCCACATTATATACCTTATCCAATTATAATTTCCTATTTTGCCCATTTTAAAATATCATTTTCTCCTACATAAGCTTTTGATGATTAGTGTCCTGTTGCCTTTACGTCTGATTGTGGGTAAGGAACACAGTGACGCTTAACACGTGTTTTTTCCATCACTCCCTGCACTAGCCCTCCACCTCTAAATTTGCACCGTCCTGCAAAAAATCAATTGGTTAGGAGACGAAGTGATCAGGAATCTGAGAGTTATATCCTGAGTCAGGGCGATTCATTGAACGCAGGTATTGTGGATTCCAAAATGGCCACTCGGAAACTTCTAACTTCCTAATCTACTGACTTCGGAAGTTGTGGGCTGCCTCAAATATCTACTGAGGGCCTTATAGCATAAACATTTATTTTACCTGTTATTCTGTTCTAAACCCAGGTCATCGTTTTCCCTCATCCTTGTCATTTCTTCCTACTGTCTCTTTTCTTACACATTTTGTTTTCGTGAGAGCAACCTGGACCGAACCAGCATTCAGGCCTGTCCTGAACCACGCAGATACAAGTGTGAACTTACCAGCCGACATAAGTACAGCTGGGTGCTCTGTGTCCAACAGCTCACTGAAGCGCCTCATGAGTTTTAAGATCTTTAATTTGATTGCCAGAGAATTCTAGTTATCAACTCTGGTGAAGTTACAAAGCTTCACTGAGCCTCTGTTGCCTCATATGAAAAATGCTAGTAAACCCATAAGATATTTATGGCAATTAAATGAAGCAAAGTATGTAAAACATTTCTGGCACACAAAATTCAGAGTTTAGCATACTCTAAGTGTTCATTTAATATTAGCTGATTTTGTGATCATAATTCTTATAACTGCACCCAAAGCCTGATGGACATCTAAGAATTTTCAAACTAAGTACAAAATATACACACAAAGGTTTTTTCCAAAATAAAATTAGTTATAATCATAGTAAACAAAATAAATGATGCCCAAGTATTCTGTTATACCTGGGTTAAGGGCACTGTGGGAAAAGAAATGATCATTTTTCAAACAAGGAAGCTTTTAACTGCTTAACTGAGGGCTTCACATTGAGTACTTCAAAAGGAAATATATATGTTTACATATCATAATATATGTACATATAGATATGTAAAAAGTTGAAACATGGATTTTTGTAACATGAATTTTCTATGAATATTTTGAAGATTCATATGCATGAATTTTAACTTTCTGCATTAAAATTTTAAAATTTTAGGTAATTTTATTTGAAATGGAACTAGAGAAAAGAAAAATGTAGCGCTGTATCATCGAAATATTCCCAGAACCTGGGGCCTATAAACGACCCTGGGAATAAATCAGGATTCTAGAGAGCATCTTCAGAATTGCCTTCTTTGAAATACACATCTGCCTGACTGAAGAGTGCAAAATCGAATGAGCTGTTTGCTTCCAGCTTGTCAGATGTGCAATTTTGTCTCTTTGCGTGCTGCATTATATTCACATCATATTCAGTCACCTGTTGAATTGAAATCAGATTTAGGGATGGTAACTAAAGCTGTGTTTTCTCTAATGATGGTGCTCCCCTCACTGCAAAAAAAATTCCTGCATGGGTTAGCCTTGAATAAAATAACATGATCCACATGTATTCTAATGTTTGTCAAATACTGGAAAACTGTGAACCTTAGCCACTTGTAAAGTTTAACAAAGAATGCTTGAATGATAGATCCCTTCCAGCTACTGATCGAGGAATGGATAGGAGCAAGGGTTTAAGCTATTCACAGTGTCTCTGGTAGCAAGGCTAATTGCCATCTGTGTTCTCTGCTGGGATTGCTGAAACTCTGAATTACCAATTCCACATTCCAGGAAGTTTTCTCTTGAGGGTTCATATGAATTGAAGTGACCCTGTACCTCAGCTTCAAGTCACTTCCCTGCAGCCAGTTTGGTGGCCCGATACACAATCTGGAGTGCAGTTGGTTGGTTAAATGAAGGAAAGAGAAGGATACGATCAACAGCTGCTGGCACTGTGGTCTCAGGTTGCTTATTAACTGAATATTGCCTGGTGATAGACAGACATGCACCTGCTTGTGCCTCTATTCTTTCCCCTTAAATGACAAAGATAGGGTTGTACAGATAAGGCTAAATGAAAAGAATGAATAATGTTTTCTTCCGAAGACTTTCTAGATTTATTTGCTGATACTGCTGTGAGTGAATTCTTTGAACTGACATACCAGGCTTTGAAAATTTAGCTCAGATGGAGCTTTCTACATGCTTTTTTTTTGTTTTTTGTTTGTTTTTTGTGGTTTTTTTTTTTAGTGTTATCTCTTCCAGGGAGTCTTTCTTGCCTGGCAGATGAGAAATATTCTCCTTGCATGAACTTTGATAACAATTGTCTCCTTTTAGTGCTATATTTATACTGGTAACATTATAGCTATAGAAGCTGTTGCCAAGCATCCTGTGACCAGGTAGTAGACCAAGAACAAGAGAGTCAAGAAAAAGAAATCAATTCCTTGTCACATTGTTTGAAACCTGATCATACAGTACCTAAAGTTCTAATATGCGTTATCCAATTACAAGTTTCAAAAATTATCTTTTTCTTTTGGCAAGTTTGAATTTACTTAGACTCTTTCATGAACGCTGCTATCATAAGATAATCATTAGCCTTTCCAATTATGATTCATGACATTAGGAGTGAGTTTGGGTTTTATTAACATCTATAACTCCATTGTCTATCAGATTTTTTATAGAGACTATTAAATAAACGTTTGTTGAATTGACATGTAGTGATGGAATGCATATTTTTCTTAGAAATCCTCTAAACAGAAGTGTGAAACCATGATAAGTAGTTTGCTAAAAACAAAAACAAGAAAAATCACCTGAGTTATAAAGAATAGAGACACAGGAGTGAAATGAGAATGGAATCTTGGTGGATACCCCCATGGGAAGCGAGGGGAGGAAGAGAAACCAAAAAATATGATACTAAGTATGAACTAGGAAAGGCAAACCAAAGCAAGTCAGTGTGAGGATAAGCAGAGATACCTCCTGTAACATAGAGGAAGGAAGTGGAGAAAGCATATTAAATCACTCTAGAATAAACCCTAAAGATCACATAGGAAGAGTGAGAGAAAATTCAAGAGGGGTTAGTCTTGTGAAAAGTGACAGGTGAATAATGAAAAGATTTAATTGAACTTTGCAGCAAATGTGATGGAAAGCCTTTTATAAATTATTTGATGTTTGCATGAGTAACTGATTGAATGACAGTCCAGGGGTGAGGATTTGTCTGTCCAAGGACAGTGATCGGAAACACCACTGCAAATTCCATTCCTTCATACCTTACTGTGAGATCATGTCTGAGAAGAAAAAAGGGAAGGGGTGCCATTTATACAGGCCTTGCAGAAATTTCAGATTCTGTAGCTCACCTTCTTGAGGCTTAGTTGTATGTAATGAAAATATCAAAGGTCGGCTGTGGTGTAAGCTTTCAAACTGACTTGAAGACGCATAACACTATAAAATGCAGCCTCAATAAAACTTTCAAGTCTAATATTTGCTAACCCTAAGTGATTAAAACCAAGCAATCTAATCTTTGTGTGCGTGTTCATGAAAAGATGACTGCTTCTTCTGCTAATCTGTGTCTACTTCTCAGTTTTTCAAAAACATCCAATTAAATATGATAATGTATATCATATATGCTGTTGCAACACATAAAGTAATCATATTACTCATTGGAGCTTTTATTGTAGTTCCCTCAAACCACTTTTCTCAGGGGTAGAATTTACATTCGTGGTTTATACAAAGCATTTGTAGTTTTTTTTCCATATAATACAATTCAAATTATTCCTTCTTCTGTTACTGAAATTGTGTGTAAGCAGTTACCTTCTTCCTGCTCAGTAGCCCATTCAACACTGCATTTTCCTGCAAGGAGGAGAGGGCCAGAGCAGAAAGACCAGGGGGAACCCCACCCTGCTCACATAGCTGAGTCATGGAGGGCAGGAGGTGGTGTATTTCATAACAGAAGCATTTTCTCCTTAGATAAATGAGTTTCTCCATTTATCACACCCAAAAAAAGTAAAACGGACTCACCAATGGGTTCCCATTGACCACATTTTCCTGTTTTTCATCCTTTAAAGGGAATCATCATTTTTCTTTGGGGTTTTTTTTGCATCTTTGTGTGTGTGCTGTTTAGATGTAATTATTAATATCCTAGGTAAAACCATGAGTTTATATCTCAACTGTATGTAGAACCGTCACGTTATTAAATGTTTTCCTGCTTTTCCATTGTGTCTACATAACAGGCACGGATATTTCACTTTCTTGAAATATAGTTCAATATGTTTGAAAATTTGAAACATTTAGATTGAGACAGAAATGTATTGCACATGGATTAGGGAATATTATGCAACTGAAGTTTAAGGAAAGCCAGCCGTTTGCAGTGTGGAAAACCTAACATGAGTTGAAAGCATTGATCAGTACTTTACCTTAGATCTTCTTATGAAAGATTGGTGCGGCTCAAAGTAATCGACGCCAGATATGCATTAAATAATAGGAAGTTTTTAGAGTAAGATTGCAAAAAGGGATAAATAAAATCACTTACCAAGATACTATCTATTAATCAAAAAATGTCTTAAAGGTTTTAATAAGTGTCTGCATATATCTTTAATTTGAAAGTATTAGATGTAAGTCAATTTGTTTTTATTTAATTATTAAGAGCTCAATGGCTAAGTGGTGATCAGACATAATGAAGTTTCAGTCTTCATTGTATTCCCAGAACTAAAATGATGCTTCCACTTAACTAATTTTAATTTCAAAGTTTTATTCATTTTTTTGTTTTTTTTTTTTCATGTATCATCTGCCTGGTAATTTAGTTTAAGAGCACTAAATTAACACAAAAGTTCACTAACGCTTCCTTTCTTGGTAGTTAGTTGGGTTACAAATACTTTTTGCTTTTCAAGTCTAATTATTATGAGAGTTACCGATTTGGATTTTTATTAATTAATTAATTAATTTCTTTATTTATTTTTATTATTTCATGAAAAAGGTAGCTGTTCAATCTAAACTCACAGGAAAACAATGCTATTTATTTTTGATCTTGTACACTAGTTATGATATTTACATAATATATATGCAAATATATTATCTATTTTTCTGTTTGAATTTATCTTAATTTTTTTCTTCTTTAAAATACATGTCCTGTTCTAAACGTTCCTATGAAATGTAGTTAAGCATGTCTTACAAATCTTATGGCAAACAGTGTTATAATTGCTACCAATCGGAGCTACTGCAAGCCAGATCATTTGTCTTTTGGCTTGGCATGTTGGAAAACATATATCTGGAAAAAGAATCAGCAAGACATAAAATAGAAGCTTTCAGTTAGAAATTGCTTGGCAACTGTGCCTTAGTTTTTAAATCTTCTAAATCATCTAAAAATCTAATTGTAATTATAATTCATTTTGTAATTGTACTTTTGTAATGGTCATTGTAACTGATTTTTGCATGTATTGCAATAGTGACTTTCATATGGGGAAAATGAAGAAATCTTTAGATATGCTTGGAGTTCATTTGGGTACTAATTGTACTGATGTTCTTATTCACAAACTACAATGCTTTCCCTTTTTTCTTTTGCAGTTTTACTAAAGGGAGGAAAAAAAGAGGAAGAGAAACCATTTAGAGACTGTGCAGATGTGTACCAAGCTGGTTTTAATAAAAGTGGAATCTACACTATTTATATTAATAATATGCCAGAACCCAAAAAGGTAAAAGTACAAGTGTTTGTTTACAAGATGTGAAACAGATCCTCGTTGGATTGCTGGAGAATCCGATTGATTTGTGGGCTTGTTAAACTGGAGATATATATGTACCTGAGGTCTTTTATCCCACAAACACTGTATTTCCAGTAAATCCGTATTTACTGACATTTCCCAACCCCTAACCACCCCCTCCTTTTTTCAAACAAGGTTTTCTATTCTCTGTCATTCCTGGGATATCTCATTACTCTTAGGTTTTTGCGATTTACTGATTATATGATTTTACTAATTACATTAGGGCCACATCCACCTGGATGGTCTGTGGCAGAAATCCTCTGAATTCCAAACAACTCAGGGAGTGCATATCATTTACCACCTAAGAACCTGGGGACAGGGAGTAGGGAACCAATTCTTATTTGCAGAAATACTGCCACTGTGCAGGTGTTAGAAAATATCCCATAGCAATTTGCAATTTTGGAAGGATTTGCTTTACATGCATACTTAGAGTTGGCGCATTGGATTTGCACGTATGGTGAGCAAGTCCCAAGATAAAATGATGGAAGAAAATCCTATTTTCCCTTTCATATGTCTTTTAAATACTCTTCTTTCCTATTTTAATCATTAAGTCAACCATCTGTGCTTTCAATACAATTCAGTGAGTGCCATACATGTGCCTGTTACAAGTCAGTTACACATGAATTCTCAGTGTAGTAAAGAGACAATTTCATAGTTAGTTCAAACTAACGTAAAAGCATAGCAACGCCAACATCCATTTGAAACAGGGTACATATGGGTAGAACAGCCACAAGGAATGTGCTAGAAGCAATAACATTGCTCCTTAACAAGCAAAAGTGTTAACTCAGAACACGAGATACTCAGCAGACAGCCTGTAAAGCTTTTTTCTCTCTTTATCCTACCTAAATGACCCGTCTGCTCCCATTTCCTCAGGATTCCTTGCAAATGCTGACAGAAGGCCTTCCCTGGCCTTTTCCACTATGGCCCCATCCAGAGGACCATGAAAGAATGTCCGACTGCAAGGAAGGCGGGGGTGGGGGTGGTGGTGGTTTCTGTTTTCTCCTTGAAATTTTAACTCTGATTTTTCTTGGCATAGGATAGTTTCTAGCACTTAGTAAGTCTTCAACAAACATGTGTTAGAATGAATGGATAGTCTGTCAATGACAGAAATGTATATACTTCTATTTTGTGTGACACACAACTCCACGTTACTTAGTCTTCCTAATTCCTGATTGTCAATCTTTGTCGAGCAACGGAAATGATTTTTGCAGACCAGTTTGTCAGATGCCACTTTATTGCCATACAGGGAATCTGGATCCCACTCAGGGTTTAGTCAAATCCGATTCTTCTTCAGCCAGTGCCCTCTGTCTCCTGGTTTCCCAAGGACTAGTGTTTTCAGTGACTGTTTTAAGTTTGTTCACTGTCCTGTTTTTTTTTCCTTCTTTGCTGGGGAATCATACTCTTCTCAAAAGAAGACATTATTTTTTTTTTCTCATAGAGGAAGACTCGGAACAAAGTGAACAAAGCTGGAGGGAAGGCAGCTGTCAGGTTCTATAACATGCTGGCCTTGGCCACCTACCGGAACAGTTTGCTTTCGCTTGTCCATTTTGGGCTTCTGAACAAGATCTCATGGAATCAAGTGCTCCATGACTTAAGAAACGAAATAAAACAAACAAAACTATAAATATAGAACAGTCTGGAAGTGAGGAGACAAGACTGACATACTGCTTGGGAGTCTGTTCCATATCCTATAATCATACTTGAACTTGAATTCAACACACTTAAACACAAACACGCACATACCACACACATATCATATAAAATAGATAAGAAGCCACCCCAGCTAAGTGGCAGCTTAACAATAACGAACAATCTCAGTTTAATTACACTCTACCCAAGTTCCTAAAGAACTTGTCCTTGTCAGTTACACTGATTGTAAGTTGACTATAAAAAGTTAATTAAAATACAATGTGACTTTCCAATAAAAAATAGATCTTTAAAAAAATATGATGTGACCTTCCCTTTAGATTTCTTATGACTCCAAGATCAAATATAAAATCAATGCCAAAGTTTTCAGATTGAGAGCGTTCACATATTTTTTCCCTCCGCCTCCAGTTCTGCCACGTGGTTCCCAGTGACACACACACAAGTAAAGCTGTGACTGCTTCTTGAAATTTGATTCTTACGTAAGCACAACACAATTCGAGTTTGAAACCTGTTGAGATAACATTAGGACAGACTCAATTTGTGGAACCATGGCGTGTGTCACAGCATAATCGCTGTTTGCTCACTGGAGATCCTTGAGTTGATTCGTGTCTCACATTCCTATACGACCGAAGTCTAATGGATACAGTTCTCCACTGTACTGGGTGGCTACTGTGTTGATTAACCAGGAGGGCATGATTTAAAATTATATCCCACAATAGGAGAACTTTTTCATATCATGGAACATCAACATTGTTCTGCAATAACTGAAATCTAAAATTCTAAATTCCCACAATGTCAAAAATCTCCTGGATAAGATTTCCAAGATTTAGACCTAGGAACAAAATAACAGCCTGAGTGGGTTAGCAGTGGTAAGAATGTCAATATGTAAAGCCAGTTTAAGCATTGGAAAAAATCACCTCAAAATGGCTTTTTTTGCAGCAAAAAGGGAAACATCACACACCATCATTACCTTGATGTTTACTGGACATATTAGCAGTATGTTGGGAAGGGGCAGAGGCCTGAACATAAAGAAGATCTGGCTGCCTTCTAGAGCTGCTGCTCATTTTTCGTTCTTTCCTTCTCTTCCATGACCATGGACTATTTCAGAAGTAGACACATTGTTCTGCTGTGGATCTGCACTTTCGATTGACATACATCGTTTTTGAGGTTAAAATTTGGTCTTAAATCCATTGCTGTAATCACATAGCATTTTATTTGATAAGAACAATACTATAAAATAACTTCCAAGTGATTTAGAAGCTGATTAATATACTAGTTCAGAAATTGAGTATTTTGTTTGACAGGTCCTGTTCAAATCATTTTTATCAATACTTTCTACACACATAAAATAAAACTGGGGATTTTTAAGACATCTGGAACATAAGAGATATTTTCATCTTTAGGGAAGAATAAGAGAATTACAAATCTAACAGACACACAGTTGTTGGCCTGGCATTGTTCCATGCTTCAAAAGGGATGGCTGAAAAACCTAGGAAAATATCTTTTCCAATGTTATGTCAAAACTAAAGATGGCTTTCCAGGGTTAATTATTCAAGCAGACAGAAAATGAGAATTAAGTCCTTTGTATATCTTCTTTTTGCTTTCATATTATTAAAGGCTCATGGTTACTTTACTCTCTGGATTCTCTTCAGTTAATAGAAGTAGGAAACAGGATTTTCCCATTTATTCCATAATTTTAAAACCACAAACCCTATGACAAGCTTAATTTCCTCAAAAAGAACAATTATCAAGCCTTAACTTACTTATTGTAACATATTAATTTGCTTTGGGGCTCATAATTTTCTTCATTCATGGAAAAGGACTACAGCAAATGAAATCAGTGTTTCTTTTAAGGTTATAGAAAAATAATTTACATCCACAAGTGTAATCACTCTGATCTGTATGGAGAATAAAAGCTAGAAATTATGTGAATCAAATGTCTCCTTCCGGCTTGGGTTTAATCCTCTGTATAATATTAAAAGGTGTTTAAAGCTTGAAAGCACTGACCTTGCCTGGGACAGGAGCCAGTTATTTCCTCCTCGGTTAGAGTTAAGTCCAAGTCAGATGATTAGTAAGTGCAATAGGAATAGTAACTGTAACAAGATCATCTCCATAGGCAGGACACTACCAGGTAGCAGAACATGTGGAATTGGCAAATGAACTGATCAGGTCCTTTAATACTTTCTCCATCTGTTAAGCATATGATTTTTACTTTCCTTCTGAGGAAAAATAGCAAGGTTTGGGGGAGGGGGTTGGGAGGAGCGTTCTAGAGTGAATGAAACTGCTAAATTTGATAGTGATAGGAAACGTCATGGTTAAGGAACTGTAGTGCCAGTGTCATTGACCTAAAGTTTGTAACAAAAAAGAAAAGGAAAAGTTATTGAACCTCAGCGTGTTTTGTCTCTGTATATTCCATATTATTCACAATGAGTTATGAAGGAAATAAATTGGATGAAATTCATATAGGTATATAATACTTAGTAATATCAGTAGCCATACATATTAATTTACATAATGTAATCTAATATATAATAAAAATACTGTATCCAAGGGGCAAGAGTAATGCCAATTCTTGTTGTAGCCCAAACTCTACTCTAAAATCTTTATATGCACTGACTCATGGTAGCATAGGATCCGTGTGTCATTTAGCTCTGTTGGGCCCTTATCACACATGACAGTGCTGGTGTAAGAACTGTGACAGGCAGCCTTCGCTCCTTGACTTCTCTGCCCTCTGCTTCCGACACAGTCATCTGTCTCCTCGTACAGCCCTGGTTCCCTTTGTATCTTTACCTAAGATGCTATCTTGTCATTTCTTAACATTTCCAATGTACCAATGCTTAGTTTTCTAAAACAAAATTTTCTTTAAAAATCTGGTGTGATTTCAAAAGAGAATAAAAACATAGGTAACAGGAATGAAGATCTCTGCAGCGTGCTTTTCCCTTTACGTAGTCCTTATTAACAATGCAGGGCTGTTTTCCCTGGACACATAATTAGACGTTATAACCTGGTGAGCATAATTCAGGAAACTTTTTAGCAATCAATGTCAAGGAAGACAAAATCTGCTTAAAAAATGAGGAGAAACAATTAACCAAACAGGCCAGAATAAAATACAATTGAATAACTGATAACATTATTTTCCCCAAGTGTTTCCCCTTGGACATGCTTTGGTTTAGCCATCAACAGTTTCACATTGCCCACTTCTGAACCACCAGCAGGACTGCCTTAAGCATTACCACCTGCGTTATTCTCACAGGAATCCTATAACTCACTGGCCATCATCATTAATGGCTCCTTTATCACAAATGTACATGTTTATTTTTCTTAATCTTTGTCCACCATTCTCTTCTGAAACATGAGGCTGATCACCTCAACTCATTATACATCTCCAGTTTGCCGGGTTTTATTGATTACACATCTCCAATTTGACTGACTTTCTATTATTTCAATTTTCTTACTTTAACTTTATTGTATTTACACTTAACCAACAAATCTTTATTCAGTACTAATGGCTAAGTCTTACTCTAAGCACTGGAGACAGCAATAACATCAATAACAGTAACAAAATAAGTTGCCCATCTAAAGTGCTGCATTTTGCTTCTCAGTTCTTCACCAAAGCCCATTAGTGAACCTGCCTTCCTTCATTCCTTAATGACTTTTTTAACAAAATTTATTTTAATAGTATTTCCATCTTCATGTCATTGGTTACAACTGTCAAGCAGATTCTTCCCAGTAATTCCGCTACAGGAGTCAAATCCTGAGTCTAGTTCAAATCTAAATAAAAACTGGGTTTGGCATTTGTTCTTTAATGTGGCCATTGGTAAACTATGGAAATATCTTAATCTTCATAATTTTTAATCTTTGGAATGGAAATACTAACTCTTCATTCTTCATAGGATTGTTATGCGATAAAGATATAAAATGCACGTTAGTGTTTAAATTACTGGTATTTAACAAGCACACCACATTAATTATCATTCTTTCTTCTGGAAAACATTCCTGTTTAATGAGAGACAGAGGGAAGGAGAGAAGAAGAGGGAGAGAAAGCATTCCCATATACTGATTCAAATCCCAAATGTTGATTGGGGCTTGGAGAAATCAGGCACCAATAATTGCATGCAGATCTCAGCAAGGCTGGCAGGACCTCGGCTGCTCAAGGCTCCACTGTTGCCTCTGAAGGTCACCGTTACCAAGGAGCCTGGGTCAAAGAGCTAGAGCTGAGCTGGGAAGCCAAGCACTCTGATAACGACAGATAGGTCACCTCACCAGCATCTTAATGAACTCCCAGGCCAAATGCTCACCCCAACCATTCTTTCTGTGTTGCTTAAGGCTTTTATACCTGTATTTTCTTTTCTTGATATAGACCTAGTAGAGCAACTCTGTTGGAAAAACTCCCCATTTCGAATGTGAATGCTACCAAAAAGCTTTAGGAGGGTGAAACCATGACCATTTTCTTCTCTCACATTTAAGCTCTTGCTTCAATTTCTCCTTTAGATCACTGCCTGTCATAGTTCAGAAAACTGAAATTTAAAATTATGGTCTTCAGTGTCTCTGCTTAATCCTATAGGAGCAGTCACTCCTGAAGTGTTGAATCATTTGATGTCAAGATAGGTATTTTATTAATTATCATATCTCCCCCGAGAAACACTGAATAAACTAGAAAGTTTGTTGAGTGAAAAATAAGTAAATTAATAAAGTAGAATTAAGAATGATGAAAGATGAACAGAGATTGTGTTGAAGAGAGGACAAAGAGAAGAAACAGAAGGGTTAAAGGAGTAACAGAAGGGGGACCTTGGGAAAGGGAGGAGAAGAGAAATTTATAATCTTGGAGGTGAGACAGTTCATAAGGATAATAAAGATGTGTTGGGTGGGTGGCTGTTGTCAAATTAGAAGCAGGGACCTCAGGAGAACAATTTTACATGCTCACAAATAGACATGAATATCTTAGTTCCTTTCACTTAGAGCAAGTACATGGACAATTTGTCCTCTGAATGACTAATCTAACCATTGCTTTCATACCCTTTAGCCATTTCTGCTCCAAACACGATGCCTTGGGGAAAATGCTTGATGCTTTCCCTCTAATTGGAGGTTAGCTCTGTGACTGCTGCCGTTGCATCATATCCACACCTTCAGCCAGCTTTCACAATGCTTTAATGTTTGATTCCCCATAGCCCAATCCTTGAATAATCAGGCTGCCACATTCATGCTCCATCAATTATAGCGATTGCACTCCAAAGATAATCCCATTACAAATATGTTTTTCTCCTTAGGTGAACTCTGGGGGGAAATGAGTCAATTTCTAAATGAATAATATTGCAGTTAGAATAATTGAAATAAGCCTGTCTTTGAATGATTTGGACAGCTTTTCCACAAGGGAAAGAAATGCTTGTCGCAGTTAGAAAGATTACAGTATGTCATACTCTCTACTTATTGTTCGTGACTTGAATTCAAGCAAGTAATGTGTTCTCCATATGCTGAGGATCAAATTTTGTCTCTAATGTGGCACTGAACAACCAAGAACTATCACGTGTAAGGATGTAGAAGTAAATATGCAATAAAATATCAAATAATTACATATATGTGATTTTTAAAAAAGTTATTTGTCTTAAATATTTTCTAATTTTGTTGTTTCAATCCAAGTTATCAAAATTTAGAATCTTCTATTTTAACTAATGTCCCTAAAATGTAAATATGCACATGAGATTGTCTCCCTTTAGGACAAAGATTTTTGTGAATGTCTTACAATATGATATGAAAAATATTAATTTGAAACTCACTGATTTAAATGTTTTTAAGTAACTTATGTATCATTGATGGGATTTAATCAGAAACATTCAAATGTGAATCATGGACAGAAGTAATCAATAACAGATTTCAATTATCATTTTCTATCATCACAATTTTTCTTCTTATCTGTAGGCCTATGATTCTATTCCTATTTTGAAGCCTCAGATACATGTTTCTTTGAAATGGGCAAAGCCTTCACTTTCATTTCTACTTTTTCTCTCAGGTATTTTGCAATATGGATCTTAATGGGGGAGGTTGGACTGTCATACAACATCGTGAAGATGGAAGCCTGGATTTCCAAAGAGGCTGGAAAGAATATAAAATGGTGAGATGGAAGAATTTATAGCATGCTTTGAGGGGTTTTTGCTGTTGTTGTTATTTGTTTGTTTGTTTTGCAAAGGTCAACCTCACTGTGTGATAAACCTTTGCAGTTTATATGTGTTTAGTTACTTGAAACATAAAGTGATATAATAATAATATTACTTTCATTAGACAAAAAACGCTTAGAAATGATCTGTAAATCACTTCCATATGTGCACTAGAATGCAAAGCGTGTTTCAGTAATTATTTGGTTGATTGCTATTTATCATCTGGATTAGTTCCTAGTTCAATGAAGGAAAGCTAGAACTCAGGCTGACTATAATATCCAGGCATATCGAGCTCTGCAAGACCCAGATTGTCGAGAAAACTACCTCTTGTTGCGGGCTATGAGCTGAGCTACTCTGATTATGATTGCAATTCTCAAGTGCAATCGGCACTTCCAAACACAGAATTACTAGCTTTCAGACATTTTCCAATTTGTTAGTTTCTAAAATGGTCAGGTATTTACTTTTCCTACCGGGTGATATTGAACAAACCAGACTAAGGTGAAAGCAGTATATAAGGCTGTGAATTATAAGCCATGCTTCACTGAGGCCTCCAACACAGCAAAAGGTATCCTCATCTTCCCGGAACCGTTGTCCTCTTCATTGTTGTTGCAGTTAAACTACTTTTTAATTTAAAGAAATTTAGATATCCCTGATGACAGCCATGATCTAGTTATTTTAAGAGGTAAGCTTTTGATATTTGTCTTTTGGGGATTGACTTATTTCACTGAGTATAATGGGCTGTAGTTTGGACAGTTAGGTTGCAAATGGTACAATTTCTTCTTTTTTTAATGGCTGAGTAGTATTCCATGGAGCAGATGCACTTTAGTTTCTTTATCCACTCCTCTTTTGACAGGACTAAGGTTATTTCCATGTCTCTGCTACTGTAGTTTGTGCTGCTGTAAATATTAGATTACCAATCCCTTTCTCATATGCAGATTTCATTTCCTTTGAATATAGTCCCAGAAGTGGGATAGCTCTGTCTTATGGCAAATCAAATTTCAGTTCTCTTAGCATTCTCCATATTGACTTCCATAGTGGTTGTATTCTCCTACACTCCCACCTACAGTGAAGCAGGGAACCTTTCTTCCTGTACCCATGCCAGCAGGTATTGTTAGTAGAGTTTTGAATGTAGGCCAATCTCACTGGAGTTAGGTGGAAACTCAATGTGGTTTTCATATCCTATGTTCTCTCTGATACAATGCAACTTTCATGCAAAATATCAGATCAATAGATACATAGCTAAATATGCATGTACATATAGTCATCTAGAGGAACTGTATAAAAGAGACTATCATATTGAGATGCGAAGATACCATACAGTATGCATTTCTACTTCCACATCAAAGATGGACTCCCAAAGCAACTGTTAAATATATCTTGACAATCAGATACTGGACTCTGCCTTCCTCCATAACTACAATGTCAGGATACGCTTAAATAGAAAAACAATGGGCTTACAGCTATTTTCTGAAGGACTATGCTATTATAATAAAACAGGGGAATTTATTGGGTGAAGAGATGAAGTCCCAGAGCCTTTAGAACTGCATCATAAATTAATTGAGTGAATATTAAAAACTTTAAAAAAAGAAAAATTAAAAATATTTTAAAAGATGTAAGCTTTTGATAGACACCGATATTTAGGCATTTAGACACAGTGGCTGAGACAGAGCTTGGGTTGCCCACACCCATGTGGTGGTATCTGGTTTAGAATTCCAGCTCAGCTCTTGACTCCAGTTGCTTCTAATGAGGCAGTAGGTGATGACTCAAGTATTTGGATTCCTACCACCCATGCGAGATCCCAGGATTGAGTTTCTTCCTCCTGGCTTCAGCCTGATCAAACCTTGGCTGTTGCAAGCATTTTTGAAATGAATTAATAGATGAGAAAAGCTCTCTAGCTGACTGCCTTTCAAATAAATTAAGTGAAGAGACAGTTGATTTTTTTACAGTTTCATAGTAATGTTAGATTAAAAATATTTCTTTTTTAGAAAGCTAATCTTTCAATTCTTGAGGTTTTCTTTTTTAACATTTATTTATTTTTATTAGGAAGGCAAATGTACATACAGAGACAGAAATCAAGATGTTCCATCAGCTGATTCACTCTCCAAGTGGCCACAACAGCCAGAGCTGAGCCAATTTGAAGCTAGGAGCCAGGAATTTCTTTTGAAACCTGTTATAGGCTTAGTGGTCCCATGTCTTTGGATTACCCCCCACTGCTTTCCCAGGCCATTTGTAAGAAGCTGGATGAGAAGTAGTGAAGCCAGGACATGAACCAGCATCCATGCAGGAGCCTGGTGCTTGCAGGGTGAGAATTTAGCCATTGAACCATCACACCAGGTTCCCTTGAGGTTTTCAAACAAGAGAACTTATAGGGATCACAAATAGAAAAGCAGGAAAGAGGAATTCATGTTGGCAGCAGGTAAATTTGAAGACTGATTAATCTGGAGGAAAAGAGAATTAGGCATGGACTGTCTGATGGCTGTTTCAGTTAACTGGATGGATAGATGCAGCCCTTGAGTCTGTTATTCAAAGCATGTTCCAGTGCAGCTTTTGGGAACTTGCAGAAACAGACAATGTTACATTCCATCCCAAACTGACTGAGATAGAATCTGCATTTTAATACTTCCGTGGGACCTTCTGTAATGATTGGAGGAACATTCCAGAAATGCAGAATCAAGGTGTGAATAAAAAGTCTGTGATGACTGATTTTTGTCTAACACGAAATGATCTGCCTAGTAAGTTTTGAGCCCTTTTCAGTGGGAACAGCTCAGTAGAAGGTTAATTATCATCTTCAGGCTTATTGTAGAGAATTAGAATGCTAGGATAGATTTTAAGGCCTCTTTCTACCAGTGTCATTCTAAAAACATTTGGGAAGGGAGAATGTCTAGAATCTGAAAGAGGGATATGAATTATGTCACTCTGCCAAGTACAGGGGATTCATGTTTTCTCAAATCAACGCACTCGCTAGCTTTGTAATCACTAAAAAGAGACGATGATTAGAGTAACTTGCTTGCCTTGCAGGGACCTCATGCAGATTAGACATAATATCCATAAAGCACTTTGGCACACTGTAGTGTCAATAAATGGTAGTGATTATTATCCAAGATTCAACATCAAAGACTAAGAAAATTTACTTAAGTGTGCTAAAAGAATGTTTGTAAGCCACCTTAATTCATAATAATTTCCATTACTAAAATGAGATGTGATGGGATCATTCTTGTGGTACAGTAAGTTAAACAACTGCCTGGGATGCCTGCAAGCAATATTGGCCCTGATTCAAGTACCAGCTGCTCCACTTCTGATCCTGCTCCCTGCTAATGCACCTGGGACAGCAGTGGAGAGCGTGAGATCTTGGGTCGCTGTACCTGCATGGCACTGGCCACTGCAAAAATTTATGGAGTGAAAGAAGATCTCTCTTTGTTTCTTTCATTCAGTTTTTGTTTGTAACTCTGCCTTCCAAATGAATAAATAGATAAACCAATAATCCTATAATGAAATGATAAATAGAAATGAGATATGGGGGTTATCTGAGAGTTAGATTTCAAATACAGATTCAGACAAATCTGAAGTAGGCTATTAATTAAAATTAATCACATCATCAAAATGAATATAAAGTTATCATTGTGAAGATTTTCCAAATAGACGAATTACTAACTGCAAGGATGTGCTCCCCTGGCAAGTGCAGCACATTTAGTAAGAGACTGACTTGGGGGTACAGGACCAATTCTGTATCGGGGTAGTTAACAAGTGCATTTTAAGTATTTTTTTTTTCTTTACTTGTCAAGACTGATCTCATTTGTTAATAATTTTCCCCTCCAACCTTTTTTAAATGAAAAAAGTTATGCTTTATTAAAACTTGGAAAATTTATCAACTGCAAGGCCAGGAGTTAAAGAAACTGAATTTCTGAAGCATTCTGGCCAAAAGAAATCTTTAAAATTATGATGTCATCAAATGTTACTGCTTGTTTAACATTGAGCAAAACACAAGGTAGAAGAAAATATTTCATGTTTTTTCTTCTAAGCTCTCTCTCTCCTTGATTCCACAAATAACAGATGTAGACTTTCAATGCCAATGCCTGTCAGCCACACCCCTTCCTATTTCCTGCCTCTGATGACCTGGCCGCGCATCTCATTAGTTTAGAGTAGATGTCCTTTGAGGAAAGAACTTGGAATGAACACCATCCTTTCAGTTTTTACCTTTATATTGTTATATACCATGGAGGGCCACTCTTCTTCCCTGGTATAGAAATAGCACTTCATTCTTTCAGCCCTTCCTTCCCCCTATTCGTCATATTGGTCTACATCTATAGACTGCCTCTTGCCTCATAAGGTTTCCAGAACAATATGTTAAAGGTATCAACAGATATAATTACAAATACATAATATATATGGTCATTACTGTTTAAAAATATTTATACCATTGAAGATTTGCAACTTCTTTGATTCTTAACATTGGCTTTGAGCCTACAAAAAAACTTTTTTTTTCCTAAGCTTTGTTTTCAGAGAGCTTCACTTATGAGATTTTTAGCAAAATCTGGTTTACGGATTTGTAAAGATATTTTCTCTGAAGGAAGTCTGGATGGAGGTTTAATGAGGCACTTAGGGAATTACATTAACTCCTTCAAGCCACATGGATAGTATTTAGTGGCCTTGGGGAAACAACATTATCAGCATTACTTTTCCATATAATGATCAATGAAGCCCGAAGTTCTAAATAGCACTCTAACTGGACTAACTTTATAGTAGGCAGTGACTAATGCCCCGGAGACAAACTGACTTTGTTTAGAAAATAATTACCCCCTATAAACAGAGCTTCCTATCCACAACAAACATTTCAGTCTGAATACCTTACTTTCAGGGAACTCTTGGAGTCTGGAAAAATGTTAAGCACACAGAAAGGAGGAGGCTATGTAAAAAGTGAACATTTTGAAATAGATCTTCCTGTGATCTCTCTCAGCTTTTGAAGGAGATGCTCAATTTAAATGTGTTTTCTTTAAATTATCTGTGTGAAAAAAAGATAAAACCCATAGGATTTGTGTACTGTGTCTGGTTTCAATTTTGCCTCGTCCATGCAAAGTCAACACTTTCCGTGAGCATTGACAGACAAAACAAATAAAGTATCAGAGACAATTATTTGATTAATTTGGAGAAGTGCAAAGTGAAACTGAACATCTCTTCAGGTTTTGGTAAAAGTTATTGAATGTTAGTCTTCGTCTGTGTTTGTATTAAATTCGGGTGTATTTCTCTTTTTTTCCTTTAAGCATTGAGGAAAATATCAAACTGGTTAACAATGTATCTTCATTGTGGAATCAAAATCTATCATGTTGCTGTGATTGAAATAAGTGAACCCAGGGGTTTCCATCAAAGTATATGGCATGCATCCTTGAATTTCGTTCATAAAAATGAAGACATTATGTTTTTGCACTTTTAATTAACTTGTTGCTATTTTTCAAATCGGATTATTCTATGATAAAATGTAGACCTGTAGTAGGTTGTTATGTGCAAACCTGTTTTTTTTTTATGTATATTCAACATTTCCGATTTTTGTATATGGATATGATGCTTCTTTTCAAGTAAAGAAAGTTTCATCAGATGTTTGAGGTGTGCCTTGCTATGAAGTTGGGGTTTTAAGATGCTCGTCCTGTTCCTAGGTGCTCCCCAATGTCATCTGATTAGTACATTCTGTCTGGCTTGTGCTTGGAATGGCTAGTCCACATCATACTTGGTTTCTAGCTTTGGTTTTTTAAGTCTCGTTTGTTAAACCTTTTTAATATACAGATCTCTAAGACCACCCCACATATTCTGGGGTAGTCTTCTTTTAAAGCTCCACAATTATCTGCTGAGAGAAACTGTCATATATCTGTTCATTAATCATCATAATTATAAGACCTTTAAAATTCCCTCCTGCGTATATCCTAAAACCTGTGAACTATGGGGAGAAAGAGAGGGACTAAAAGAAATAGAACCTGGAGCAACCGATGAGACAGGTACACTTTAGCAACAGAAAGCTAAGGTAGGAATAAGAAGGTAATTTGCTGTTACTTGTACCTTAATTTAGCAAGCAGTTCCTTTTATTATTTAACTTAATTAGCTTCTTAGAGTAAAACAGCAATACCTATTTTTACATACCTAAACTCAACTTGTCATTACAACACAGAATTTCCGCAAACCGAAAGCCTTTTATCAAATTGTTTCATTAGATTTGGGTTATGACAAGCCTCTAGAATTTTTTTGTTTCCTTTGTCACACAGAGGAGGAAGCTGGCTGCTTAGCATTAAATTGTTAAAAGGTTTGAAGACCCTTCACATTCATAGATTTCAGAAACTATTTTTAAGAAAGTGAACTTATCTTTTCACTTCATTTTCTAAAAACTTTTTGAGGTCCTTACATATTTTATTCTCATATCTTGGGATTGGAAATAGTATAGTTAATGTTCATCTAACATAGAAGGTCATCAAGCCTCAGAAAGGAAGCAGGGGGTTCCACAACAAGTATGTATGTGTATGTCAGAGCAAGGCTTCGCTTTGGAACAGAGATAAGCAGTAAACGTTGTTTGACCCAAGCCAAGCCTTTGTTCCTATGCATAAGCTCTGTGATCATGCTGATACAATACAATTTGTTAACATGGGAACCCAGTTCCTCTTGCTTCACATATTTTTCATCTTTATGATGAAACATTTCTGCAGCACTGCACTTGGCTATTAGAAGGTTTCCCCCATGAACTAGCTAACGACCATGTTGATTCATTGTAATCAAGCATATCCCGTGTATCATAAAGCATTCTAGGAGAGCACTTTGGGAAAGTGTACAAAACAGAACTTTGGTTTCTAGAGGATGATTTTGCTGCTTTCTTTCCAATTGCTTCTTCCTCCCCACCCCCCGAAACAATTAAAAGCAACGTATAAGGAAAAAGTATTTATTTTCACTCACATGATTGCTGGCCTGCAGGCTGAGCTGGGGATGGAGGCGTTTCTAAGAATGACTCTATGCTGCTGATCCATTCCTGGGGTTTGCCTCACATCACACTTTTCCCTGGGGAAGCTTGGGAGTTTTATCCACACAATGCTTTCAACAGCATGAAAATATGTGACCTAAATCTTAACACTTCATCATTCCCAGCCTCTTTATTCGCATTCGGTTCAATTGCTGACTCCCTGGTCCATGGTCACATAGAAAAGGGAATCGTCAAGTGGTTACAGGGAGTTTTGACATGTCCAA
Source organism: Ochotona curzoniae (assembly GCF_017591425.1). NCBI lineage: Eukaryota > Metazoa > Chordata > Mammalia > Lagomorpha > Ochotonidae > Ochotona > Ochotona curzoniae. Next base: position 21,631,769 of record NW_024465751.1, read on the forward strand.
ACTACCGAGAGATTCAGGGGAAAACCCGCTGGTGTTTATCTTCCCAAGAGCTGATGTGATGGAGAAAGAGCTAACTCTGATTTTTCAGCTCTGTACGCAGTGATCTTCTCCCTGGTGTGTAGCACCAGCTGCCACAAATACACATCCACAATTGTATTGTTTTCTGCTACTGTGGAACCTTTGCAAAGTGTGGCTTGAGCATCTTAAACATGGAAAGAAGGAGCCACTAGAGGACCAATTTCAATGAGTTCTACATTTTGGTTCTGAGTGGCAGGAGGAGCCTCCAACAGCATCTATACCCAATCCACTCTGCACAAGGGATCTTCAGTGAATCGAGGAACTAAGTTAAGCTTGTGCTACAGTAAAAGTGTGCATATAAATATGAATATATTTTATTTGAGCTTTAAACATACAAATATTTCTTTTTACCCATTTTAGAAAATATATTTGTGTGTCTATTTAGAATGCAGAGCAATAGAAAAACAGGGAGAGTCAAAGAGAGAATTCTTTTTTTTTTTTAAGATTTATTTTATTTTTATTACAAAGTCAGATATACAGAGAGGAGGAGAGACAGAGAGGAAGTGGAGCTGCCGGGATTAGAACCAGCGACCATATGGGATCCTGGTGCATTCAAGGCGAGGCCCTCAGCCACTAGGCCATGCCGCCAGGCCCGAGAAAATTCTTTGACCTGCTTGTTCAGTCCCATTGTCTACAACAGGCTCTGGGCAGGACAGAATCTCTCTGAATTTCCCACATTGGCATCAGGGGCCCAGATATGTTAGCCACCATCTACTTACTGCCTGTCCAGGTTTCTGCTAAGAAATGCTAGGTCTAATCTCAGCTATATGTTGGCAGCAAAATACGGGGTAAACGGAGACTCTATGATGGACTATGTTAATCAGTGCATTCTTCAAAGACCTCATAGTGCTTGGAGTGGCAAGATTGGCAGCGATTCATAACTGTTGAAATATCAACCACTTGAGCAAGAGCCTCAGAGCATACCCTACATCCGGGACCTGGGAAGGGTGGGAAATTGGGTGGGCCTTCTCCCTTAATACCCCCCTTTAAACATGAAGGAAACAATATGGAAAAAATAATAGTCTTACCCACTTTCCTGTAGCCCTTGAACCTTTTTACCCTAATTAAAAGATAAATAAATAAATAAAAGAAATGCTAGGTCTAGAACTGGTTCTCATATATGGTGTGCTGGTGTTGCAAACCACTGTACACAATACCAGTGCCGCTTCAAGCACTGATGTTATATTTATGATGAAAATATTTAAAATGCCTTATTCTTGCTGTTTAAGTTAGTTTATTTACTTAATTATTTTCATCCAAAATGCAGAGTTACAGAAAGAGAGTGAGAAAGAGGAATCTTCCATCTGCTGGTTCACTTTCCAGATGGCCTCAATGTCTACAGCTGAGCTGATCTGAATTCAGGAATCAAGACCTTCTTTTGGGTCTCTCACCCTGGTGGAGGGGCCAAGGACTTGAGCCATCCTCTGCTGCTTCCCCAGGTCACAATGAGAGGTGGAGTGGAAGTTCAGCAACTGGGACATGAACCAGTGCTCATATGGGATACTGGCATCACAAGCGGACCCTTAGCCTCTATGTGATGGTGTTGACCTCCTCCTCCTCTTCTTCCTCTTCTCTTCATCCTTCTTCTGTCTTCCCTCCTCCTCCTCCTTCTCCATCTTCTTCAAGAAAAATACACAGCACATTATCTGTACTCACTCTGTACAATAGAACACCAGACATTCTTTCTCTTATCTAATTATAACTTTGTATCTATTAATCAAATATTCTCCATCGCTCTGTATTCCCTGGTAACCACCTTCTATGGGAGCGACTTTTCAGTTGTTCACCTTGTTGAGTAAGCCTAGGCATTCAAGTTAAAATGTGTAAAAATCTTTCTTTCCCCTTTGTTAACTAATCCTCATAGCATATCACAGATACAGTAAGGGCATAAATGGTTTTGTTTTGAAACACTAGGTATCTTTCTTAAATAATTCATTAGGTAGCAGCAATGGTGCGTACGCATACTTAATGCATATTTTGTATAGCCTGTGCATCTCAACATTTCAAAGAAAAAATAAAGAACAGAATGGTGATGCAATAAAGAAGAAAGCAGCGAAGAACATGCCATATTTATAATTCTAGAAAACTGACACATATATATGGTTTGAAATGAAGCAATGGTTTTCAAAATTCTGTGATGTGAATTGATAAAATAAGGATGTTTGTAATTATTTCAGTCTGTCTCTCATGTTTCTTAATTTAGATAAGACCGACATTATAAAGTACCTCAATTGACCATCTTTGTGAGTCATCAGAGTGTACTCTATGATAACTGCACATGGTATTCTAGATCTTAGTGCACACAAGACAAATTCGGCAGTTTATACTGACATGATTGACTATGCAGGACTCTCAAATGCTTTGACTTAGTTTAGAGCCAAAATATTTGTTTTATAAGCAAAGCTCTGTTATTATGAGATTATTAAACTTCTTAAGAAACATTTCCTTGAAGCACAACCCTAGGGGCTTTTAGGTTACCTCCCTTAATAATACAGCCACCTGATGGAGCGTTGCCTGCCTTACCCATATCTTTGTCTCTCCCTACTTCACACTCCCCTTCTCTCTCTCTGCTTTTTTCTTTGAACCTAATGAACACTTACTGAAAGCTCAGGGTATACCAGTTCTCCACTAGTTTTTGAGGCCTCACTGCTACAGTACAGCTACTATCAGGGAGTTCACAACCTGATCATTGCAATGAAATTGTTTGTTAATTTCACTGAAACAGCTGAGGATGACGCTAGTATTTGTCTCCCTGCAACCACGTGGGACTCAAAAAAAGCTCCTGGCTCCTGATTTTGGCATGGCATAGTCCTGGTCATTGCAATCATCTGGGAGGGTAAACCAATGGATGGAAGAGTTCTCTCTTTCATTCTAAAACTATTCCTTTCAATTAAATAAAATAAATCCTTAAAAAAATCAAATTAAACTCCAGGTATTACCAAGGAGTGGTTTCTGAAGTCACCGTGCATACCCAAAATCTAAAATGCCAGCCATTAATAGTTTTGTCTTGTTTTTAATTTTCCTATCATTAGTATCTCCAACATTCAGGTTTAACCTTTTTTTTTTCTGGAGACTTCTTTCTTCCCACCATCTCACAAGTAGACGGCTTGAACATTTAACAATTGTGACTAGAATTGCCCAAGAGAATCATGAGACTGAGATGCAAAGCAGGCAGTGCAGGGTCACTAACTGGCTTTTCTAAGTCCCTTTTCTGCTCTAACAGCCCAATGTGAGAGTAGGGCATTCTAGGTGATGGTGGTGTGGATTTAAAAGCTTGCTTTTAATATTTTTTCAAGGTATCAATGGTGAAGCTGCCAAAGTTAAAGGTCAAGTGTAAAGTTGTTACAGGAACATAATTGGAATTGTGAACCCTAACAATACTGCTACATGATTTGCTGCACAGTACTCTGACAGTGTACATGGAGGAAAGTTACAATAACATTCACAATATTACATTAACTAGTAGAAAACCTTCTGAAAAGTGAACGTTGAATTGAGAAATGCTTCTTGGTTGAAACTATCAAAATTTATTTAAACCACATCTGCCACATTAACACAGATTTGGATAATAAATTGTTATTTTGATAAAAGTTAAAACTGAGTCGTGATGGAGACAAAATAGCATAAGAATTGTTGAAGTAAGTCAACAGTTGGCAAAAATGCATGAAATGTTATTATTATTTGGAACAAAATTAAATGCTGAAATCGAAAAGAGTTTCTCTCTAAAGAAACAACTGCATCTCTCTCTTTCTTCCCAGGGTTTTGGAAATCCTTCTGGTGAATATTGGCTGGGGAATGAGTTTATTTTTGCCATAACAAGTCAGAGGCAGTACACACTAAGGATTGAGTTAATGGATTGGGAAGGAAACCGGGCGTATTCACAATACGACAGGTTCCACATAGGAAATGAGAAGCAAAACTACAGGTAAGTCATGTTTAAATGCCCTGCTCAATAACCTTTGGTCTAACTATTTGACAGTTTTAGGGGAAAGGTGTGAAAACATTAAATAACAACAACAAAAAATCATTCTTCAAAATGAAAATCACTTTGTCTAGCCTATGACAAAGAGATCAACAGCAGTCTGATCCCCTTTCATGTTGGCCCAAATTCTAGAGAATAAAATGTTGAATCAAGTATAATTTCATTGTTTTTGTGGTACTATTATCATGGTGAAAGTACAGGGAATTTATGGAATGTAGTAACAAAGATGATATTGGTTCAAAATAGTAATTTTTCTCTTCTAGAAGCAAAATTTCACTTTTGTCTCACTTGCCCATTTAAATAGATTTTCAAATGTCTTAAAAGTGACGATAGTAAAATTATATATTTGTAAGTGATCTAATTGAAAGAGAAGATGGAGAGGCATTTAGAGACAACTTTTGGTAATGAACATGAAGGCCAAAAATTCAAATGCATGACTAAAGATGTAAAAATATATATACTCAATCCAAATTGTGTTCGATTCTTGTTTTCCTCATTAAGTAGCTTGTGTATTAGAAAACAAATGACAGAAATATGACTAAGTAAATAACATGGTGCTCATTCCACAAACACTCTATACTTCCCTGTTCCAGGAATTCTGTTAAGCACTGACCGCTTATCTGACAGTCAGTGTTGAGGTCTCTAGTCTTACTTTCCCATCAGGTCACTGAGAAAGTGACCAACATTCTTTGAGACTAGGAAATGTATTTGAATGACTTTTGTATCACTAACTACTAATACAATACCTGGTAAATGGCAAATCCTTAACTCTGTGTAGCTCAGTTTCATAATCAGTAAATTTTGAGCCATAATTCTTTTTAGCTCTCGATATTGTCGCTATTATGGATTGTTAAACACAGTGGCATAGCGCCTGACATAGATTATGATAATAGCAACCAAAGCTTTGGGTTTTTCTTCCAACGGTGTAGTTATCTCTTTGTTCAGTTGTTTCTGTTGCTTATTTGTCTTCTCACGACATAAAATTCCCTCATGGTTTCTATCTGCGTCTTTTTCATGGCACAAGTCATTGTATTTTAATGGCTTATGTATGGGATTGGCTCCTTTGAGATATAATAATCATTCTGTTGACAAATAGTGATGATGTCACCACAATTGAAGACAAAAACTAAATCTGAAAAGTTGAACTTTCATGGGTGGAGTGGGGTGGGGTGGGGGGTTCATGATATATTTAATGGCAACTCAAGAAACCAAAGAAGAGACATTTATAAAATGCAATGGAGTGTAAGAAGAAATGTTTCCAAGGAGGTCAATATTTTGAGAATTTTATAACAAGGAAAAACCGCTGTAAAACATCAGGGGGTACTCTTATGTAAATGTTTTGAATTGAAACTTGAAACTATATGAAACTTGGTTAATGTCAGACATCCTGACAATAGGATGAGCAAATAATTCCTTTAGTCTTTTTCTAGGTTTCTGAAGAATTTGCTTTGGTTCCATTCCAGAATGTCTCTTTTTCTCATGGGTGTGTGTGTGTGTGTGTGTCTGTGTGTGTGCGTGGTGTGTACAAGTGCATGGTTGTATGTGTGTACCTGTGTAAAGCCCCGGTAATGGTAGTGGGATGGAGATTATTGAGCAAGACTAGAAGGATGATTGGATTCTTCATTAGGTCTTAGGGCATATGGTGTGAATGCCATCCTAATATCTTCTGGAGGAAGGAAGCTTACCTCCTGTTCACAAAAGCCCATGGACCACTGAACATGCCCAATACCTGTGAAATTTTGCATCCTCACCAACAAGTCTTTGCGTTAGGATGAGGCACTCATCCTTCAATTGGGAAGTCAGTACTCATCAAAACATAAGGTCTGCTGGTGGAAGATTACTAAAGTAAGCTTTCTGTAAAATTATGCTATTCACTCTTTCATTGAAAGTGTAACAAAGGTTGAAAAAGAAAAGCTAAGTTCTGGTGGCTTTTACCCCCCAGTAGCATTACCCTATCTCAGTTGTTGCAGGTTATTGGGGGAATAAATCAGTGAGTTCTTTGTGTCTCTGTCAGTGTATCTGTCTTTGTTGCTCAAATAAATAAAAATATTAATTTAAAAGTAAAAAATAAAACTTTTTAAGTACTCCTAACACATGCTGACTAAAAGTAACTGCAGTAAACGGATAGGTGGGCTTATAAAATTTTATTACTGACAGTTGAATTTAGAAAAATATAAATTACAAATTATATATATATTATTGATTTGAAAGGCAGAGTTACATAGAGAGAGAAAGACTGAGAATGAGATAGAAGTTTCATCGACTGGTTCACTCCCCAAACAGCTGAAAGAACCATGTGTGGCCCAATCCAAGGCCAGGAAAAGGCACTCCATCCTAGATGCTCACATGTGTGACATAGATGTAAGTAGGGATCTTAGCAATTAAGAGATATTTCTGTGATGGCTTAAGGTGTGTAAATAATATTATCAGTAGTCATGGAGTTTTTGCAGGGGGTGTAAGTATTAATGGAATGTAGTCAGCATTACAACAAGGAAGGTCCTGGGTAAGTTAGCTGGAAGTTGCATCCACTGGATAAGTAGTTATTGGTCGGCTTGTGAAGGATCTTAATGGTAGACTTTGGCTTCAATATCCTTGAACATTATTGAAATACATAAAGGGGTATCGAGTCTGTTGGAAAAATCATCCCAACAATAGTGTGGAAGATCTACAAATAAAGCCAGGAAATCTCTGTAATAGTGTAGGTGTTAGATGACAAGTATCTGGATAATACTACTTCCCTAGAGGAGATATTTAATAATTTCACATTGATTGTGCATTCTTTCACATGATATGTTTGTCATATCACTACACTCTCACATTATTGTTTTTTTATATTTATATTCTCTTGAGTTCTATAGATTACTTTCTGTCTGAAAAAATGTATATATAATTCAAAATTTCCTTAGAGAATAAAAAATATATATTCATCACAGACACATTCTGGTGTTGAAAGCATTTAGGATTGAGAAAGGTGAGGTGATATATAGAAAACAGCAACAGAGTACAGAGAAAGTCAGATTCATTCCAGGTTGGGGCTTGCCCTATTTGAAGATGAAACCAACAGTGGCTACCCACGATTGATGTTCAGTGCTGTGATTGACTGTGACTTAACTATTTGTTACAAAGGCAAATTACAACATTGGGCTTTTAATTTATGCACAGAAATTAGGTTGCAGCCCATCACATAAGAATTCAAGAATACTGGTATAGAGATCAATTCAGCTTTAACACCAAGATTGTTTAATTCATTGGCTCACTTCCAGTGGCCACAGTGACTAGAGCTGAGCTGATCTGAAGCTTAGAGGCAGCAGTTTCTTCCACATCTCCCACATGGGTGCAGGAGAGCCCTGGCCGTAACCAGAGAGCTGGAACAGAAATACATCAGCTGTGACGTGAACTAATGCCCATATGGGATGGCACCACAGAGTGGAGGATTAGCCTCTGCCCCATGTCACTAACTCATAAAAATTAGGATTTACCATTTGGAAATAAATTTAGTTGTGTGAAAGGTGTTAAAAAATCTCATGGATGGTTTCTCTTCATAAAAAAAAAAACTATGCATAATTTCCAAGTTGCTTTCAGCAAAAGTTAAAGTTACCTTTTAATCCTAGTTTCATAAACTTTTTGAAGCCTCCTGTACCATTTTTAGGTATACAAAAAAAAAAAAAAGAAAACCAAATAAAAACTTTTTCCTTAATCTTAGAATGACAAAATCTTAGTGAGTGCTATTTCTAATTTTATTAGAAGTTGATTTTCCATGTGATTTTCTTCTTCAGATCTAGGAAGCGGTTGGTTTCCTAAAATTACCTTTAACTCTGTTGGTTTAATTATATAATTTATCACAGATAATGGGCCTTTCCTTATTTAATAGAAAATTGTATCAGTTAAGTTGAATGAAAATATTTATTTATAATACATGTGTTATAATTGCAATCTGATTATAAAATGTATTCTACACATTTTATAGATGCCATTATGGGAGAATTGACTGATGCATTTAAAAACCTTACTTTGGAAAAAATTCCACATGAGTAGATGAATAAAATACTTGCACTAAACTTAAAAAATATTCAAGGCAACTTTTTTTACTCTGCAAGTAGTTTAATTTTTGTCCATGCCCTTTGCTGTGAAGTAGTATGCAGTATGTAAAGGAGTGTGTTGGAATGAAAAGGCATCAACTGTAGACTTGTATCTGCATTTACTTTTGTGAATGATCTTGGACAAGTTCCGTAACATTTCCAAATGTCTGATCCTCAGGAGTAAAATTCTGAGAACCCATTTTTTCCAATATTTTTGAGTCATAAAATTCCCATGCCGTGTGTATATTACAAGGACAAAACAAATTCATGTGGGTTGAAAATAATTCTTTTGAGCCTTTTATGTCAGTCTGAGCCCTGCATTTTTGCACATATTGGAAAAGCTATTTCACTTTTCTTAGTGCAATGTTGCTCGTTTTTCTGATCCTTGGTTACAGAGTCCTGGATGAAGCCAGTAGCAGATGTGTTGAAATAATAAGAGAAAAGTTGCTTTCTACAGCCATCTCTGCTGGTGACAGTGTAACAATAGACAGAATCTCCTGGCAGTCACTATCCGTGAATTTCAAAATCAAGCTTTGACTTCTATTTTCAGATAATTTTTCTCCAATTTGAGAGGTGTGTTATTTTTATTTAGACCATGATTTATTTTGTGTCTTCTTTCTAAAACATAGACTTTTTTTATATTAACAGCACTTATTTTACTCTATTTTTTTAACTGACGTTAAATATTCTTGCGGGAAAACACATTCTGCTTTTCCACAGAAATGGGAGAGGCACAGTCTTACAAAGTCACTGTGTACCCTCTCCAGGTCTGCTAAGTGTTTTGAAAATCTCTGGGCATGAAAGCAGGCTAATGCCAGTTACCAGAGTTTGGATATTTTGTAACCTGACAAAAATGTTGTTAGTCCTAAGGATTCCCAGAGGCTTCCTGGTACAGGATTAGGAATGCTAAACTCAGAGAATTGCTTTGCTGTAAACATACCAGTTGGCCCACTTGGCTTTGCCCAGCTGGCACTGCCTGCAGGAAAAAGTGCAAGGGAAGGTGGTATGATCATTGCTGTGGGTTCCCTGGTGATATCCACCAAAGAAGAGACTTTAGGTTCACTGAATTACATGTGATTTTAGATAAAATGATTTTGTAGGTTTCAGTAAAGTCATAGATATGTATATTCATGTATGTGCTACATGTGTGCATTAGGATAGAGGAGCTGGCAGGTAACAGATCAGCAGACAGGTAATCACAGAGCCATGAACACGGTTTCCTAACAAGAACGATAAGCACTGGGGCGACTATTTAACAAAATGGTTAAGAGGCTACTTGGGATGCCCACTTCCCATCTTGAAGTGTTTGGATTCAAGTGCGAGCTCCGTGTCTGATTGCAGTTTTTTTTTAATGGATATGCTGGGAGGAAGTGGATGCCAGCTCAGGCTCTTGGGTTTCTGCTACCAACATGGGAGACCCGTCTGAGATCCAAGCTGCTTGTTTCACATGATCCAGCTCTGTCTCAAGGATTTAGGGAGTAAACAAACAAAAGGAAGACGGTGTGTGTGTGTGTGTGTGTGTGTGTGTGTGTGTGTGTCTTCTACTTCTCTGCCTTTCAAACACATAAAATTAAAATTAAATAATAATTCTTAAAAATGCAAATGAAAAGGAACCCTGACATATTTGAGGAGGTTGAGAAACCTTGCATGCAGTGGTCTGAATTGATGTGAAAATAGTCATTAAAATTCAGAATTGGAGTGGAAGAGGGAACAGCTTGTGCAAGAGTTTAGACGTATGACATAGCATGATATGTTGGGCAAGTTAGAAGTAGACAGGTGTTGCCTAAGCATAGAGCTCCAGTGGGGAATGAACAAACATAGAGTTAAGAGCAAAGGACCAGACATCTAGCAGCTAGTGGAAGACAGGACTGATACTGTTGGACGTTCAGAGAGCAGGCCCTTTGAAATGTCTTCTCCTCACGTGACTTTCCTGCCTCACAATTTCTTGTTTTAGTCATGAGCTATGTCTACAACACCATACAAGACTTTGAATGAAACAAAACATTATAGAACTCCACACCTATCCTTTAAGAGTTTACTGTCTTTTCCTGATCTGATTTTCTCTTTGAAGTCTTTGCTAAGTCTATGGGTAAGGAACCCCCTTCTGTGAGCTGTGCTGTGTACTTATCTTTATCACAACCCTCACACTCCAAGGGCTGGAATTATACATTCACCTCTATGAGGCCAAGGGCCTCTTCAAAACACTTGCCATGTTTCTGGAAAAGGCACACTACTTAATAAATAGTTAACCTACATGCCCTTAGATGTTTATTTTTGGCAATTTTCATGAAAGGTTTTTAATAAAACACTATGCAATATATCTTCTTTTTTTTATTATTTCATTTTATGACACAGTTTCATAGGTTCTGAGATTCCCCTGACCCCTCCCCAACTCCTCCCCCCATATTGAATTCCTCCATATTGTTACATTAGTACAGATCATAACCAGTCATGATTCCTTCATTGCGGGCATGGACCATGCAGAGAGTCCAGCATCTCACTGTCCAGACATATTGAACAGTTTCATTGGGAATCCATCCCTGGTCTGAAAGTAGACAAAGGATCATCCCCTCAATGAAAAGCCACTACACAACTTCAACAACAATTTACAACATCGTGAAGTTAATTCACATGGTATTTTGAGTGACCAATATGTTAGAATATGCAAGTTCTTAACCACATTCTGTGACTACTTCACTGATATCTTGATTTTAGTTTATACACAACCAGCTGCTATACACCTTAAAATGGTTATAGGGTACTATTCAGCTGTCTCGTGTCTGTTTCATTTTTATATTTAGGGGGTTATAGTATTCAAGTGTGGTTTTTACAGAACTACACAAATTTTAGGATAGTCCAAACAGGCTTATAACTCTAATAAGGTATATGTTAACGATTGAGGAGCAGAAAAGTTTTAGGACGGGTGTGCAGAGAAATCTTCAATTCCTTGGTGAGGAGTAACTTTGTGTCCTACCTAATAAGGTATATGGCAGTCCAAGCTAACTATTTCCTGTCTGTTCCAAGCTTTCCTTATTGGTCTCTGTCTATCTGATCTATTTTTTTGGAGGGGGGGTTGCTCCAGAGTGACCCTGATGGTCATTGCAAGAGAGGATGTGGAACCAAAGTTGCAGCTTTGGACCAAAGTTAGGACCAGAGTAAGCTCCTCTCCCAAGTCCTGAAGTAAGTTTCCTGTTCTGTTTCTGCAAATGGTTCAGGGCTCCTGGCTGTTGTTCCGATGTCATTAGATCCTGTGAGGAAGGATTTGGGCTTCTTCCCTCCCGTGTTGGAGATCCGATAGGGAATGGTTGACCTTGGAGTTCTCAGCCTACAAAGATACTCCAATTCCCTGTGATCTCCTTGGCAGTTGGGATATAGTCCTTGGTGAGGATCCGGGAGTCTCCAGGGTTGGGATTCCAGCCTCCTCCTGTCCACCTGCTCCACTCTGGGGTTCCCCCTGCTTTGAATGCAATTGATCTTCTCAGGTTGCTGCTTGCATAAGGCTCACTTTGCCGATTTATTCATGTGTAGATGCCCCTGTTTCTTTTGTCTTGTCCAGCAAACAATATGCAAGAATTTTCCTATTATATAATTTCTAGCAAGTAAAAAAAAAATAATAAAATAGACACAACATTTAGCTTGTTGATTTTTACTTTAATGGACTATAGCTTGCTTTCAAATACATAGCTTTAGTAAAAACATTTTCATAAAAGGTATTATAATTCTCTTGAAATTTGGGTTAATATCCATTCATTTCTCCAGCAAGCTAGCAAATGTTTATGTTGTTATTGTTTCCCTGAACCTATACCAGTTGCTTCCTAATTTGATAGTAGATACATTCAATAAGAACGTTTATTTAAAATGTATGTCTCTTTTTCCCATCTTTTTAACATTAATTTTATTATTCCATGATACAGTTCCACAGGCTCCAGGATCTCCCTTCTCCCCGCCTCAGATCTCCACCCACCCACCCATCCCCATTTATCATTATAATAGTATAGTCCTTCACAATCATTCATAAGTCCATCGTTCTGCCATTTAAGTGTATCCTGATATTGTAAGCATCGACAGTTTTTCTAAATCCACATCTGAGATTCTTATATTGATATAGGACTCCAGTAGCTCAAGTCTATACCGAGTAAGCCCAGCAAAGGCTAATTCAGAAATGAACTTTTAGTAACAAAATCAGATACCATTCATGGTATTCTTATGGGGTTAATGGTTTACAAGAAGGAGGCAAACATGGACTATACTGGACTGTTTTAGTCTGTGTCCAGCTTTTTTCTGGTTTTTTTTTGATCAAGGAAACATATCTATAGATAGATAGATAGATAGATGATTTATTTTATTTGAAAGTCAGAGTTACAGGAAGAGAGGAGATCTAGAGAGATCTCCCATGTTCACTCCCCAAATAGCGACAACTGTTAGAGGTATGCCCGCTGAAACCAGGAGCTCTTTTGGGTCTCTCACATAGGTTCAGGGACCCAAGACCTTGCAACATCCTCCATTTCTTTACCAGGCAATAAGCAGGAAGCTGGATTGCAAACAGAGTACCTGAGACTCAAATCAGTGCCCATATGGGATCCTGGCACTGCAGGCAAGGGATTATCCAGTTATCCCAGTGCACCGGGTCCCATAGATCTTTACAATAATATAATGGAGCTATGAACCTTGATTCTAGAATAATGAGGAAATACAGCATTTTTCTTACAGTTATGCATGATTCTACTTCACACTCCTAATCTCTGTGTAAGAAACAAGATTGGGCTCCTATTAGTCACTGAAGAAGTATGGTCAATTCTATCTAGGTTGAGTGTTGATAGGTTGCAGTGGAGGAGATAAAGGGGTGCCAAGAAGGCTTCATAAAGGAATACCCTGGTTGTTGTGAAATGAAATTGAAGGTTTTCCAGGCAAGTACGGAAAGCACTGGCCAAAGGAAAGAATGAGTTGAGATTCCAGTCAGAGAAAGCAACGCAGACAAAAACAGAGATGGGCGCCTCTAAATAAGAGAACAGCAGATATCTGGTATGTAAAAGTTCATTGTGCTACAGATAACCCAGGGCCATAATCCATGATCAGGAGTTTGGACTGTATTTCATGCTAATTGTGGAGAGAAATAAGCACACTGATGATTTTGGTCAATAGAAGAATCTGCTTATGCACACAGCGGAGTCTTATTTGCAGGCCATATAGCAACACATTGTCCAAGCACAACAAGAGAAAGTATTTCCTCTTTGCAGGAGGCCTCAGACAAGGCCTCTCCGTGGTTTGTAGCATGCTGCTCTCCTTTTCCATCCTGTCTTCCCCCAGGGGATGCTAGAAAACAACTTTCTTGCTGTTCTTAAAACAGAAATAAATAAAAGAACAAACCTACTTTCCTTAAGCCTTTTATGCCAAAAACTACCAGTTTCAATAAGTTTACAAGGTCCCGATTTAATTTTTTTTTTTTTGGTGGAAAAAGCAAAACCCGTCAACCCTCTGAGGGGACCTTTGGCTTAGCCTTCTAGGCATCAGGAGAGATTACACCATGACCCACCCTCTCAGAGCTGGCAATGTGGGCCACACAGGACCCCATGGGAACTGAAGCATGTTTACGGGACTGTATCTTTACAGGGGTCTTAGTGTCACATAATTCATGTTGGCACTCAATTGTTTGATGTGTTCCTAGCAGAGGAGAGGAATACTGGAAGAGTAATTTATGAAACTAAAAAACAGACAGTTACTATCATAGGCACTTCTAAACTTTGGAAACTTGGTATCATTATTGCAGAATTCATGAGAAAAATGTATACATTTTAAGATACACCGTAGATGCACTCTCTCGTCACTAGCCCATGACACCCAGCAATGATAGTGTATGAGGTCACTGTTTTGCTGAATCGAGAGTTTATCATGTATTTTGAACACATGCCAGCTTCATGACTGGCAGAGAGAACACTGAGAACTGAATTTTACTGGGACTTTAAAGCAGAAGTCACTACTAACCTTCCTTGTATCAAGAGCTTGAGAAGAGCTGCACAGTTGATAAAATCAAATTATAAAAATGCCGCATTATATTGATGTTTATACATGAAAGGAGAGAATCAAAAATGCATACTGTAAACAATTTAAATGAATTAAAACCAGTATACAATTTTATAATGAGATCTAATATCTAAACCAATCCCAAGCATGATAAAACAAAACATACTCATAATAAAACATTTGTAATGGGATCAACCTGTTTTGGATATTAATTTTCATGATAAATACCAAATTGTATACTGACTTTTAACCCACTTAAATTTTGATGATATACATTTTGAATGCTCTCCTTTCATGCATAAATATGAGTATGATGTGGAATTTTGTTAAAATGAGTTTTTCACTGCATTCAGAAGAATGCTTACCTTAAACTTGGCAGACAGAATCAATGTAACTCTGATTTCTTGTTGTTTGTACCTCGTATTCTGCTTACTTTGTATGGGAGAATATGTCCCTAAGAGTATGGTGTTTGGTTCATTTTATCCTGAATTTTCTTGCTTCTTGCCTATCTCTCTGTCTTTATTATCTGTGTCTCTTATTATTTCATCATTCTCAGCATCTTTACTTATATTTATACAAGGGGCACCTAAGAATTTGTGGGAAAATGGAATTACTTAATTTCACAAAAATATTAGAAGAATATTGGTTTTGTAGAGGCTGCTTACAGAGAATGCAACTGAAGATCATAAAAATTAAGAACTGACTGAAACCCAAAACATTGAACTCCAAATCTTGTTAGAGTCTACTGATATTAAGGTACCTGTCTCATACGATCTTGTCCTTTAGAAGCTAATTTATCTATTTTGTGAATGTAGAGAAGAGGAAGAGAAAAGGCAAGAATTCTGAATAATGACTTTATTGTCAGTTCTTTCACTTGTACTTCTTTTGTAACAAATCATTTACATCTGCTTGATCTTTACCTTTTAGGTATATTTTCCGCTATCATATCCTTAATTCTTGATTAGTAAAACTGTACATTTTAAATTAATTTAATATTGTTATTCATACTCTCCTTTTTGTCAAAACTTCTTTTGACTATTTTCTTCTACTAATAGATTTATATTTGGACTGCGATCATGGATATACAATGGAGTCTTGGGCACTTTGCTACATGTATTTTTCTGACATTTTTCACAGATTCATTTGTATGCTATTGCAAAAAAATCTATTCGTTTATAGGAAATTGAGTGATAGACTATACCCTAAGATGTGTAAAGGTCTTGCACATAATGACACAAACTTAATAGAGCCTCTTGCACAGAAATCATAATCCTAACATTTAGTATTATAAAACAAACATTCTACCATCTGAAAGTGAGCACAAAACTTTTGACCAAGTCAAAAAATAAATACACAGGCTTCGAAAGGAACCTACCAGAATGGGTGCTTGTATGGAAATAGTTTCCTGCGTGAAAGTTAATGTTTTCTTCTCTCATTTGAATTATTATTTATCTTAACTGGTTATTCTGTGAGCTATTTCTTCAAAACTCTCAGCAGCCACAAATTCCATACTCATTGAACCTGTATTCCAATACGATCAGAACAATCTCAGGTCATTAACAGACAAATTTCAAAAAAGAAAAAAAATCCATGGCCTTGAATTGGTAAACATAATTGTAAGCTATCCTTGAATTGAATAAGCCTGAATTCTAAACAATTTGAACTTAGTTAATTTTTGACTCAATAAATATTTATTAAATTCTTTATATGTATATAGTATTTGGAGTTTAGAAAGATGGTTAGGACATGAATTTTTTTTATTAGTTTACAGGCTAATGATGGAGATAAAGCATGTACACATAGTGTTATTCTATATGCAGAATGAGACGTGTTGTAAGAGAAACAGCTCATCTGTGTAGAGATGAAATCAGAGAGAAGGTTTCCTGTGTAACAGTTGCACTGGCCTTGAAGGATGATTAATTTCAGATTGGTGAAGATAGAAAGAGATGACTTCAATAATGTAGTGGTTAATTATGAGTAGAGAATTGTCTTGTTCAATCGTGGGTGAAAGAGGCCAAAATGTTACCACAAGATGTTAACTTGAAAAAACACTGGCAAATATTTTTTGGATATAGAAAACTATTTTCACAAATTCTAATTAAAAATTCAAACCCCCTCTTGGGCTCAGAAGAACGAACAATTTTCACTTTATGTCAGGATTTCCACTCTTAGTACTTTTCACTGTAACCGAGATTTCATTGTTATATTTACATGCATTTGTTTTGTGAAAAATATAAACGTACAGCTTCAAATGCTAGTGGCTACGAAAAAGAACATATACTATCTTAGATGTGCAGTACCTCTAAGTGCTTTATCTGCTTTGTATCTCTTGAAGCTTCCAACACATTCCAATGGCCAATGGAATCACTTTTCCTTCTTATTCTTTCTTAACATGAAGTAACCTGAAAATTTAGTTCTAGTTTGAATGTCACAGCCCTTGAATCTACAGCTCCATATGTAATCTCCTCCACCAAACTTTCTGAGCACTTTAGAATCATTGAACTTCTCCCTTCCCCTACAATATTAATCACCTGTACACCTTTCTTCGGAACCTCCCTTCACACCTCTTTTTTTTTTGTGTGTGTGGGGGGGTCTCTTTCAAGAATCTGTGGAAAGCTAACATTGTTTGCTCTGTGGAATGATTGACAAGAAAAATAGTACATTTATTTTTGGTCAAAGATGCCAGCTGCAACTTGTGAACTCAGTGTTAACAGATGGGTCCCTCGCTGGTGATGATGCGTAGCCCATTCGGTGGGGTGGGAGTAGGTGCTTAAATCAAAGAGCGCCTTCGAGCAGCACAGAAGACTCATAATCTTGTGGGGGAAGCTCTGTCAGATTGAGTCATTGCTACTAGGCTCTGAAAGCAAGCCATCGAGGTCATTTCGAATTTTCTTCAAGTAATTGAGAGAAAGACAAACTAGATCCAGATGGTAAGTAGGGAGAGAGCTCAGAGCTGAAATAAGAATCTAGCCAGTTGTGAATACCTAAACCCTTAGAGTTCAACTCGCGGAGAGTCTGTCTACTGTTGAGAAGAGTGGAGGCTACACTTCAATTTGTCATACATACAACTCCCACTGCCTCAGATACTGAAAGAGGTTCTTAACCCCCTGAGCACAGGGAGCTGGAAAGCTGTAAGGAAAGTAGGTAGACAAGGCTTAGAGAAGCTGGATTCCTGAGATTGGGAACCTAGGTAAGGAAGGGAAAGCTAGAGCAACATGCAAGTACTACCTGCAGATATGTTGAAACTTGGTCTTCTGTACTTGAACTCATTATTGTTTTATTTTCATTAGGAAATACGAGGTTGTCATCCGTCTAGATACTGAAATCTACCAAAGCAAAGAGGGATAAATGTATTTTCCCTCAGGGATGATCTGCAGCTAGTGACTGGTCTCAATATGCATCCATTTGCTTCTCCCATAAAATACAATTAATAATATTAAAATACTGGCCTATTTTATAGTCATTGGCTCAAAATTATTCATAAATGTGTATGTGTTTTGTGAAGTTACCTGTTTTGAATCCTTTTGATTGTCATCTCAAACAATTATTAAAAATAAATATATTGCGGGCCCGGCACAGTAGCATCCTGGTTAAGGTCCTCACCTTGCACGCACCAGGATCCCATATGGTTGCCAGTTCTAATCCCGGCAGCCCCGCTTCCCATCCAGCTCCCTGCTTGTGGCCTGGGAAAGCAGTCGAGGATGGCCCAAGGCCTTGGGACCCTGCACCTGCATGGGGAGACCCAGAAGAGCTCTTGACTTCGGATTGGCTCAGCTCCAGCCATTGCGGTCACTTGGGGAGTGAACCATCAGATGGAAGATCTTCCTCTCTGTCTCTCCTCTCTGTATTTCTGCCTTTCCAATAAAAATAAATCTTAAAAAATATATATTGCAAAGGATAAACATCATCTGGCTGCTTGTTTAGTGACATGTAATTACATTCTCTGTAGTTTTTGTTTATTTTGTTTCTCTAGAGAGAGGTTTTGCTTTTAATCGCTTAACACAACGTGTTGCATGCTAGCCACATCTATCCTGGCTGAGCATAAGAGCCGAGTGTTCAGAGTCCTATGGCGCTGCTTTGGGTTAAGCGTTTTCTGACGAATCACATTTCTTGTTCTCTTTCACCACAATTACACACAAAGCTAATTTTATTCTTCAGTATATTGAGTTTTCTTTAGTTAGGTGAGGATCCTTTTGAACACCAATGAGCTGCTTAGAGAAACCCATGAATAGCTTGTTCTGTAAGACAACTTTCAAAATTAGTCAGAAGTACTATTGGAAAGCCCAGTTTTACTGTTCTATTCGAACTACAATTCTAATGCATTTCCTAAACTTATTTAGAATCACTTGACATCAATGAGACCAGTCCTTAATTTGCCTGTTACCAAAACCCTGCTACTGTTATTGGCTTAGGGTCAGTAGCTGTGATCCTGTGCTAGCTGAACAGGTGCTAAGGAGAGAGAAGCCCTTGCCGATGGACAGATGTGGTTCCTCCCTAAACAGATTCTCCCAGAATCCTGTGGGATGCCACCACAGCACATCTGTCCTCATTTGTAAATTTCACAAAGTAGTGTTGAAAACAAGTTACTTTTGAGAAATCCCACGTGTCTCCCAGTGCAATGGAATGACTGTCCAAGGAGTTATCTCCTTCATAACGGAATTTAAGCCATGCTTCTGTGACGTGCTGAGGACACAGATGAGGGAGGGTGAATGATACTCTACATACATTACCTGTATTCTTCATTCACGCTGTAGTGGAAAAATCCATTGTTCT
This sequence comes from Ochotona curzoniae, assembly GCF_017591425.1. Lineage (NCBI taxonomy): Eukaryota > Metazoa > Chordata > Mammalia > Lagomorpha > Ochotonidae > Ochotona > Ochotona curzoniae. Next base: position 21,650,702 of record NW_024465751.1, read on the forward strand.
TCCAAACCTTCATCTCTTCAGCACTTAGAGCTGCCTAGTCAGCATGTGTGTAGGATGACACGGCACAGCTTGGATCTCTGCTTCGGCTTCGAGTTTTAGTGATTTCTTCTCCGGGAAGGACCTAAGGAGGTGCTTCTACAGCTTGTTGTCATTTTTCTTTTAAAAATAATTTCAGTTGGATAATTTATCTAAAGGATGATTGCATTTTAATTTTTCTCTCATATATGTCTTGGTTATGCATGAGATACAAATCCCTCAATAAAATGTAACAACTCATAAATATTATATGTAGCCTTTCTCACTTTATTTTGTGTACATAATTCATCGGCATATTTCTGTATCCTGTCATGTCTGAGATAACAAGTAGCAAACCCAGGAATGAAAAGAAGCAAGAACGATACAGCTCAGCATGTGAGGGCCTGTGTACACATGTATGGAATATGCACATGTAAGCATGCATTTTAAATTTTGGTTGAATAGGAAAGTAGTACTTGATTGATTTTCTTGAATTCCTTATTAAATGAAACACAAAACAGGTGAAACCTCAGTAAACATGAGGCAGGCATTTTTTGATTGCTTTGGTTACTGATATTCTAGTTTACTTTTGTTTGAAGGTTAAAAATGAGTCACACTCCTCGTTAATTTATTCAGTGTAAATTAAGGCACTTCAGTATCTCAAATCCTATTAATTCTTCTCTTAGAATTGTAGGAATTTAAAGATGGGTAAGATGCAATTTATATGTGAAAAAACCCATGATTGATTATGTAAATCAGATAAGAAAAAGATAGTTAAATGAAGCAAATAGATACCGTCATGAGGATATTAATTTAATGCTCCCTGAGATTATATTTGAAATGAATCTTAAAGGATGAATAGCAGCTTATCAGTTGTTCAAAACAGAGAATGGTCTTCTAAGAGATGCATGAAAATAAGACAAGTCATTGCTTGGAGGAGCAGATGATTGGGTAGGGTGGAGAACACTCTGTGTGTAAAGGAAAGAAAAAGAAAGGGGATGGTGGGGATAGGCAGCATTTGAGAAAGTTTACAGTGCACAAGGAGTAGACTTCAAAGGCCTTGTAAACCACAATAAGGAATTGATTTTATTCTTTAAGTGTCTCGGGGGACATCTGAGGGATTTTAACCAAAGTAGAGAGATGATGAGATGCATGTTTTGAATGAACCATATGGAGCAAGGATTTTAAAAAGGGGAAGAAGCAGCGAGACCAGTTGCAAGACCTCTGCATTAAATCAGAGAAAACTTGCCATAGCTACAAATCTGACCTCTGACTATTAATCAAATGAGTCCTTAAAAATGTCTCTTTGTTCATGGAATAAAATAACATATAGTAGTGGTGAGGTACATGCCAGTGGTGGTTAGGAAAAGTCACTGGAAACTTTCTAATCCTAAGATAACATCTGCGTGCACATTTTAGAGATATGGGAAGCAATCTTCAATTCCATTACAACTGATAATATGTTCATAAAATATCTTCCAAATGAAGTTGGTGAACCATATATAGTGGCTTAAAAACAGACTATATATTTATACATAAAATGATTTGTAAAACTCTTTCAATTTGTACTTATTTATGAGGATAATTTATTTGCTTTATTTGTTTGAAAGACAGCATTACAAGCAGAAGGGGAGAAACAGAGCCTATTGTTTTACTGCCCAAATAAGCATAATAGCCAGGGTAGAACAAGACCAAAACCAGGAGTTACCATTTCTTCTGGGCCTCTCACATTGGTTCAGGAGCCCAGGGAATTGGGTCATCTTCTGTTGCTTCGTCATACCCATTAGAACCTGCCTGGATGAGAAGTTGGAGCAACTGGCGTTCCAGCTGGCACCAATATGGTATGCTGGCATCCCTGTCAACATCTGTTCACTATGCCACAATGCCAACCTCAAAAAAAAATACCCTCATGTTAAGGAACACAATTTGCCTGCATCCATTGCATCTGAGGAGAGATGAGTTGGGGCTGTAGGCAAGGGTTTTATGCATATTTTAATGTATTTATCTCTTACATGTATGTTTTTAAATGTGTGCATATATTTACATATATATATACGGACACTTAAAATGAAGACTTTTTTCATATTTGGACTGGAAAATGCAGTAAAATTATGTAATTTTAAGAGTATGTATACTCAATGAGTTGTGGATTGATTCTTCCTTTTTTACTTTTTTCATTATTCTTATTTTTTGTCTATTTTTCTGAATTGGCAAATGCTTATATTTATATGATGTCGTAATCCATGAATACATTATAGAAATATCAGTCAAGCTAACTAACAAATCCAGCATCTCACCAATTTGTCATTTCTTTGTGCTCAGAATAGTAAAATTCTATTTTCACAGTAATTTTTGAAAGCACAACACATTACTATTCAATGAAGTCACCACATCATGTCACAGGTTACCATCTTCCTCTTGAGTTATGAGACTTCAAACACTTTGACCGGCATCTTTTCTTTCCCATTTCCTTTCCCTCCTTATCATTGCTATAACCTCTAATAACTATCAAGGTTTCTGTTTCTGAGATTTAAGATTGACCTCTTAAAATCCATGGGCACCTTAGTCTTTCTGTGCTTGACTTCTTTCGCTTAACATAATATCCTGCAATTCGATCCACATTTTTGTGAGTGGAAGCATTTTCTTAGTTGAATGACTGGATAACATTTCACTGTGCATATTTTCTTTTACCATTCATCCTTGAGGCATACTTCTGTTGGTTCCATTTTTCAGTTATTATAAACAGAGCTGAAATGGTTGTGAAAATACAGACATCTGCTTGACACCCTGATCTCAGGGAAGCTTTATATGCTGTTTGGGAATGCGAATCTGTGCAGCTAACTTTGAAAAATAGTGTAAAATGTACTTCAAAACACTTTCAAGTCATTGCCATGTGACCTAGCAATCCCGCTTCTGGAACCTGCACTTGACTTCGCTTGTGCAACTGTTACTGAGGAAAGAAGGGAAGCCATCACGCATTTGAAAAAAGCCAAACAACCGAACTAGACTAACCATCGCTATCATGGACACACTGCGCTGCAACTCTCCCAGCCCCAGGGGGAAAAGAGATTTTTAGACTAGTAGAGTTGCAGCTACTTAATTTTGGAACGCTTCATCCTATTCCCCTGACTCTGATTCTGTGTTCAATAAACTAGCAACTTTGTTGTTTATGATTTGGCTTTCTGGAAATTCTGAGTAGACCATCAGACTTGGCCCACAAAATGCATCTAACTTGACTATAAATGGAGACCTGACAACATGTCTCTAGTGGATTTTAGTGTGCATCTCTGTCTCTGAGAGGCTAAAGACTTCCAGAAAGTGAGCACATTGAACTCCAGGCCAGTCCTGGAGGGTGGTGAGTCCAACAGGACACCATTTCCCAGAACTCACATTGGTGACCTGTCTGTCCTCCAGTTTTCCCCAGAGAGACTCTTCCACAAGCAGGCTGGATGCAGCCTCAAGTATACACTGACACTTAGAAAAACATCTCTAATTTTGCATCTCCGGTGATGTTTGGCCTGCTTTTCAGGTTTTAAAATATTATAAGCTTGTATTTGATTCTGTAGCTTAAGAAAAAGTTATTTTTAGTAAAGCTATTTCCATTTTCTGTAAATAATCAAAGCTAACAAATCTTGATAAAGGCTTAGTTGTATCTTTTTGCTGTAGCTTGAAATGTCTAAATACTTTAAAATATTTTGCACAAATATGCAACAATTGCAAAATATAAAATACTAATGCAACAACTATAAAATATCATCAAACACCACATATTAATAAGAAGACATATATTAGCATATACCTAGGTGTACATAGAAGTCATATATTTATCTGTCCTCAACCCATGGATCTATCTAGTTATCTATCAATCAATAGTTCAACGTATTGATCAATCCATAATTGCTGAAAGGCTATGGGTTTAAGTTCACATTAGTTTTAAATAAAAACATTCCAAAAGAGTAAGGCAGGTCATTTATAGAATACCATACATAAGATTAAAAAATTGGGATTCTGAATTTAAAGAATGTCACTATCATGTAAATCTTTCAGCTGCATGGATGTTTTGTCTGATTTCGTTTGCAGTTTAATGAAATGCACAGAGCAGTGGATGGCACATAGCACATGTTCTCTCTAGGAAATGCATAGAGATTAAGAGCTCAAGTTTTAGAGGGCAGCACAGCTAAATTCCTGCTTACTTAGTTTCACTACACCTTCTTATACAAATGGAGATAGTAACTCCTTGAACACATACTGATCATAAGAATGGAACGAAACAGTACCAAATCTCAAATAGCAGTGTCAAGCATAGAGCAAGTTCTCATTGGTCAAGATTTATTATCTATATTGCTGTTAATAGTGTTTAATAGTGTTAATAGTGTGGTTGCATGATGTACCTATAATTAAAAGCCATTTTGATTAGATACTGATCCCTGCTATAATAAAAATAGCTTGTGTTTTCCTTGAGGTACTTGCATTGTTAGAGAATTATGAGTGTGTATGCACCGTGAAAACTATAACACTTCACACACCGCAGAAAATTCTTCTCTTTGTGATTAAATATTTCTTTCTGACTGTCACCACCTCTTGTTCCACCCTCTCTGTTCTTTACTTTCGTATGCTTTTGGTTCCAGTAGTGGGTTTATTGGAAAAGCTGGGTTTAAAGAGCAAAAAAGATGAAAACAGCGAACATTCAACAATTCAGCTTTCTAGGTTCTGTTATTCATTCAAGTGGCTTGTATTGTATTGTATTGTATTGTATTGTATTGTATTGTGTTTTTTCAGGTTATATTTGAAGGGCCACACAGGAACAGCAGGAAAGCAGAGCAGCCTGATCTTACATGGTGCTGATTTCAGCACGAAAGATGCTGATAACGACAACTGTATGTGCAAGTGCGCCCTCATGCTTACAGGAGGTAAGTCCTATAGTCCATTCTCTAAATTGTGTTTCATTGTTTTGAGGCTTGAGGTTTCTTACCTGTGAGAAAGGAATATTATCTCCTGGTCAGGAAACTTCAGAGCAAGTCCTTACAGATCAGTTTGTTCTGCTCATTAATTTCCTCTTTCTTCTTGTGGAAGATATTGCTAGCATGTTTAGAGATCAGCCGCTCCCTCCAGCATTTACAGGGGACTGTGCTAAGCTTGGTTTGGATGCATTCTTCAGCCTTGTGAAATCCCAAATGCTCTACCATGTAAATCATCAGCATATCCAATGAGAATAAGCAACCATTTGCAAATTCAGCACATACTACAATGGATTATCACAAAATACATTGCAAGTATGAAGAAGAGTCCATTGATCATTTTAATTTTAAATCGAGTAAGAAAATAGCCCTGGCTTTAACTTCTGTGACATTCTTTCCATGTCACTGTACAACAAAAGTGGTTTTCTGTCAGTACAAAAAGATTTGTTCTTTTTGTTCAAATCTAATGTTTTTCTTCCTGCAGTAAAGCATATTCCTGCTATTACTGATTCATTTTATGATATGGTACCACACATGCTATTGTATCATGCTTGATTCCAGATCAGCTCTGTGAAGTAACAGGGAGAGAAACTCTAATTTTTGTTTTTTAATTAAGGAAAATGATAGCCAGTTGATAGTCACTGTTTTATCACTAAGGTATAATGCAGCAGATGTTGACACACGGAAACTCAGTGGCATGAATGAATGAAGAGACACCTTGTAACGTCGGAAATCATTTTTGGTTCTTAAAGCCAATGAAAGTGATGATTAGGTTGACACTTTTTTTCTCATCAATCACCAATGCGTGCTAGAAGGGGGAGAGAAGGATATGCAAAAGTCTTTCCATATCCCGCCCTATCTCCTGCCTCTGCATTTCAGCTAAAACAAGTCCGTTGAGTCCCACCTACGACACGTATGCTTATGTTCTGTATTTGACACCTGCCCTGTTTGTATCCACGTCAGCTTGTGATTCTGTCTGCTTTAGGGCTTTCTCCTTAAGCTTTGAACATACCATGTTCAACCTTGTCAAAACTGCAAAATTCTCCTACCTGTAATTTTATGATACTCTCTTTCCTCTAACAGTTTTTACAAAGCTACACTATTTTGGAAAAAAAATGATATTCACATCTTAGATCTTAAACTTTTTTGGTGAAAGAAAATTCTTTATTTGCTACCTCCCTGAGTCCATAAATGAAAGTGTCAGCAACTTTATACAAACACAAAAGAATGTTGATGTTCTAGTTTCCTGTTCATTTTAATATTGAGATACACTTCATTTTTTCCATGTCTGTTTTTTCAGATAATTTTTCATACCAAATAAATACAGTACATGAAAGACAAGCAATAACATCTTTCAAGTGTGTTTTTACAAAAGCATTCCAATATGTTCACATTCCTGTCATAATAGCGAAAATATGGAAAGAAGTGGAAGAGAATGTACCTCTTAGTTGTTGAAGAACGTTCCTTGCTCAGATTTATGACTTTATTTCTGATTCAGATAATTGAACTTTGTCATGTTCTTTCATCCATAATCATTCTTGGACCTGCTTCTTTCTCCCCAATAAACACATATATTTGGGAGAGCTAATTTCCACTTATTGCTTGGGTTGAGCTAGTCTAAGTAAATGTGTTTTTATAATAAGCGTCATTCCCCTATCAAATATCCATTTGAAGAAATCCAGGTCTTGTAAAGCCATTCACTCTGCAAAGTTGAACTGTGGGATTTAGATAGCTAAGAGCTGGAGAACATAAGGGTGAGTGCCAGTGACAGTCCAAGTAACTGGAGGACCGCTTGGAGCTTGGGTCTTAGCTCTCCCCAACACCACCATTGATTCACTGAAAAATTTCTGCTTAGAAACATTTTCTTTGTCTAATGATTTTTCCATCTTTCCTTTTTTTTTTAAAATTTGGATCTAAGCTTGTTGCCTGTTTAATGTCTCTTCATCACTGGGATTGCACTCTTCGGAATAATAAGTCTTGTTCTTCATCACTATCAATCAAAGCTTTCTTTCATCTTGTTTATATATTTTCTTTTTTTTTTTCTAAAAGAAATTAAAGAAGGTACAGTAAGATCTATTGCCTGCTAACTGCCCTAGATAATTAGCTCCCAGTACACAGAGGGATTTGAGTGGGAGAGTCTAGCTTCCTTGTTTTCCTTATGTGTTCAAGAATGAACCTCAGGAGATAGCCTTAATTAAAAGCAGAAAGTATTTCAACTAGAACAAGGTAGGACGTTTTGATTTTTCTCCCTTATTCCCTAACATATCAGTTTTTAAACTTTATTCCATTAATTCATTGTTTTTTTTTAATTTATTAAAGTAGTCTTTTGTTAAGTGAGATGGGTGAAATAGAATAAGCTTCTATGGAGAGGACAACAAAGAAAGTAAACAATGGATAATGAATCTGTGTGCAACACAAAATATGTGCCAGAATTACTGAGAAGATGGGAAAGTAGCTCAGGTGCAACAGTCAGTCAAGAACAAGAGTAAAAGCCTGCAATGACTTCTGGTAGATTTATAGTTATGGGCATTGTTATAAAGACTACTAAGCTATTCATTTGAAAGAGTTTAACTACACTTTCCTATAATTGTGGGTCTAATAAAAATAGCCTCTCAAATTTTGTTCCAATTTTGGAGCACTCTTGCTGCATGTTTTCAATGTGACTGGTAGTTAAAGGAATCAGGCGTATTATTTTTCAATGCATTGGTGATCATTCTGATTGCTCATCATTATTGAGTAAAAAGTAACTCCCAGAGAAAGCACTGCATATTTGTGCTGATAGTACTAGTTGTTATGATAATACTAGATACCACTTTCTAAAAGCACATTAATTTCTACCTTCCAAGAAATTCAGAAATTCTCCCATCCAAATTAGATACTGAGTTTTATGTTTCATAACACATCTCCAGTTGGCCTAGAACATATACTTCAGTGTCAATATTACCACACATATTTTTGTGTAAGTGACCTTTTAATTAACCATTGAGGAGAGATAGCTTGTCACCAAAGATTTGTAAGCCAGAAATATCTGTGCTATGTGATTGCCAATGGCCCTAGTTTGTAAGTTGCTTTCTTAGTTTTTTTTTCCTTTGCAAAGCTGTGATGACAGGTATGCATATGTGCCTGTAGAGGAAGAAGATATTTGAGAGGTGACTGGAGGAAATATTTCTTGATACCTCTGCAGAGTTCCCATTGTGTCCTCCTGAATCCAAAGAAAGAGATTAGTTTCAGTAAAAACTTAACAGTTCCATGTTCTATTTACCCTAAGAAATAAAAATTCAGATACCTAGAGTGCATGACAGATATGTAAAACTCCTAAGGTTCCATAATAAGGAAATTGAAAAATGGTGGTCACACTCAAAGTGAACTTATGTTCAATTAAAACATGATTTTTGATAATAGGTTAGGATTCTTTAGAGATAAACACTTTTAAAGTGATTTATTCCATGATTATTATGTTGCAAATATTAAATTTCTACTATTTGAGTGCTCAAGACTTATTCAAAGTAGTTTGACCTAAGACTGTTGTAATCTGCAATCACAAAGGTGGCTAACAACAAACACCAATAAACATGGCATTGTTTTGCATTCCTTGATTTACTTTACTTTTTATTCAAGGAGATTTTGCAAAAGTTATGCAAAACTGTGACCTGGGCCCAGCACTATAGCTTAGTAGCTAAAGTCCTTGTCTTGCCCATGCTGGGATCCCATACGTATCCAGTTCATATCCTGGCTGCTCCATTTCTCATCCAACTCCCTGACTGTGGCCTGGGCAAGCAGTAGGGGATGACCCAAAGTCTTGGGACCCTGCACCAATGCGGGAGACCTTGAGGAATCTCCTGGTTTCAGGTAAGCTTAGCTGCAGATGTTGTGACCACTTAGGGAAGTGAATCAGTGGATGGAAGATTTTTCTCTGTTTCTCTTTCTCTGTGTAAATTTGACTTTCCAATAAAATAATAAATAAATATATAAATCTTACAACAGAAAAACCTGTGAACTAACCTTCTACAGAAAGAAATCTGTTGCAATAGAAATTCTGCAGTATTTTCCCACGCATAAACTGTGTCAGCAGATGGACAGGACCTTCTAAAGCTAACAAAGGATATTTCTCGGTCCAGTCCTATATAAGGGTTAAAGCTATATACATAAATTTTTTAGTTTACCCTACAACTTACCAGATGCTATCAACAGAGAATTAACAATTGGTTGCTTTGCCTGCTATGTAATCTTGAAGAAAAAGGTGAGCGACAAAGACAGGGAAAAGGAAAAAGGAAGACAGGAAGAAAGGGAAGGAAGGAAGGAAAGGAGGGAAGGAAGGAGGGCAGGAAATTTAGTTTCTTCAGATGGCAAACAAAATTTTAGTGACAAGATATTTGCAATCCATTATCATTTTAATATTGTCTTAATATTTTTAGCTCAGGAAGAAAATACTAAATGCTGCTGCGTAACTGTCACCTCATGAGTTTTGAAAGTAAACATGTTGAGAAAACTTCTTTGTGGATAACCGAAGGTTAACCAAAGTACTTGACATTGCGTTGCTTCTATCTCAGCCCAATTTCTATATTTAGTAATCTGATGTAGCCCTCTCCCACGTGAAGTGTATTTCTTGAATGCAAGGACATTATAGTGTTCATCACTGCATCTCTAATGCTTGGTATAATGTAATACACATGGTTAGTGGCTCGGTAAATATTGGTTAGGTGAATTAATATGTTATCAGTAACTCTGACAGGCCATCATAATATCACAGATCATCTTGGTAAGAACACATTAAAATGACTCGATGTGAATATGACTGTCACTGTTACAGAAATTTAGATTTTAATAAAGTATTTGTTTGTCTGTAAGGAAGATCTGGAATGAAATAGAGGAAGCAAAAGCAAGATATCTCCCATCTGCTGGTTTACTCCCTAAAAGCCCTAAAGACTAGGACTGAGCCCAAAACCAACAAGACCCAGAAAGTTCATCAATGTCTCCCTTGACACTTGGGGCATCTTCTTGTTTGCTAGCTTTTTCACACATACTGTCAGGGAGCTGGATGAGAAGTGAGCATTCACTTGAGCCAGTTTCTATATGCGATATAGATGTTGCAGCACGGGTACCCCTACACCAGCCCCATGAATTTATTTTTAACATCTTTAAATACATATATGTATTTGTATGTACAAACATGAAACAAAAGAATAAACATCAAAAACTGGGGCCTACTTGTTAGAACAACTAAACAGCAAAAAACTTAAAACTCAGATACACTTGCAAATATATGAGTGCTAGTTTTCTGATTTTTAAAGAAATTGAGTTCTCGAGTACAAGGCTTAGGATGCTTTTTTTTTCAAACAATATGTTGTTTATGAGAAAAAAAACAAATAATATGGGAAAAACATTTTTCAAGTTTAGAAAAAGAGGCATTAGAACTAATATATGTATAATGCAATGTTACAAAGTTAATAATTAGCATGGAAGAAGAAATAAACAACTATTTTAGTTGTATCTAATAAAATAGCAAACATTTATTGAGCTCTTAATACCTAACAAAATATTTTCATTGTTCTAAAAATCAAGAATTGATATAAATACATGAAGCTTCAAAAACCACTCTGAAAAGGGGACACCAGTCATTCATTTGGCCAGAACTGAAACACAGGACAGTTCACTTGCCAAAAGTCGCACAGTATCAGAAGTACAATTTAATACCAGTCTTCAAGTTCCAGAGGCCAAAGACTTATCTGCTATGCCTACTGTCTACAGTAAAAGAAATGACATCTAAAGAGAATGATAGAACTCTATTTACTATCCATAGCTTACTTTCACACTTGAACATGGTTAAAAGGGAGATGATGTCCAGAGGGGGGGAGGAGACAGATATCTTACATGTCCAAGACAAAATCTATGTTATTGGCCAAGCCCTTTTATCTTTAAAGCAAGAAGAAAAGAGGAGATAGAGGGGGTGAAGAAAGAAGCAAATGCTTGGTCTATCGGGGATATAGTACAAAATGACTGAAAAAATTCAGGCCTCTGGAAGGTTCTTTGCCTTGCACACAAGACCTATGCATTTGTTCCTCGAGGCTATCTATAGGTAGACCCAGCTTTGCACACATAAACTCATCAAGCAATTTCTTCATTACAATCCCTCTGATAGCCACAACACTAATAATTTAATTCAGCTACATTGTCAGTGAGAGCAAAACCTTTGTTTCTGAAACAACACTTCTACATATCTTGATTTTTGCTGTGTTATTTACCTTAAGAAAGACAAGTTGAGAAATTCTTGATTTAGGATTCAAAGAATTTAGGAGTTAGATTTCCTGACTTTTAGATGAATTTGAACTTCCTTTCTGAAGTTTAGAGTCAGATTCTTATGTTCTGGGCAAAGTTTCATTTACTAATGATAAAATGTGAATTTTCTGCTTCAAAGATAAAAAAGACTCATATATTTCAAAAGGCTTGGAAGTCTGGGATAGTTATTATGAAACCAAATTTTAATGAGTTAAGTGTAAATGAATTAGAAACATGCATCTCAGATATCTTAGTAAAATATACATGAGGTTACAGGTTATAAAGAAAAATGCTTGGCAAAGTATATCTCAGCAGTTGCCAACCTCAAAACATTTGAGACATTTTATCAGTTGTCCCAACAACGGAAGGAAGCTGCTTTCTTCCTCCTTTGCTTGCTTTGCTGAGTTCTTTTAAGCTTAAAGTGCTTTTTCTAGGTTAGCTTCTTTTGCATATTTCTTATTTATCACTCCCAGGCAAATACAGAACAAAGTACAAAGTTAATATTTCCCCAGGATTGCAAAGTATGTATAATTCAGCTATTTGATAATATTGTCCAAAAGGAGCTGCATATGCAGGCGTAGTCCATGACAGATTCACACAAAATGTTTTAATCTCAAGTACGTTTCTCTAGGTCTACAGTACTACTGAACACATATGATTATTTACAAGTATCAAGCAATACATGTGGGTGTCCAGGAGTGTTCTGAACAACACCTACGTAACATCAAAAAGCTTTAAATCAAAGCATTCCAGAATTTGTGCTAACAGATATGACTGTGACAAGTTTTTTTCTTTTTTCAAAGAAAGGTAATATAGGGACAGGTTATTTAAAATATTTAAAAACATGAATTTTTTTGTTCATCGTATAGTTCTTTTTAAAACATGTGCAAGAGAAAACCAATTGTATTATTTCTGCTGCCTTGAAGATGGAAATGAAACTGTCATAGAGATGATTAACTTTTGCTTTAGTTTCTGCCATCTTTTTTCATCATCTTTGTTATTATCTGACAAATCACGGTGTGCACGATCCACTGTCTTTAGCATAAAAAAGTAATTGAACATTTCAAGTTACTTGATGCCTCAAGAAAGTGAATAGAGTATTGAAGCACAATTCAAATAGGATATTTAAATGCGTTTTCATAATGTAAACATTGTACTATTGTACTTACTTGAACCTAAGTTATTTTCATAGTTCTATAACAAACCCCACTGAGAGGATAAGAAAATACATCGGCACTAATCTCCTTGTCTTCATTCTAAAGCTTCATGGTTCCCCAACAAGATCTAGATTCTTTTCTCTTTACCCTAAGTTTACATCATCATTTCCTAGATAACTAACTCCAAACAGTTCCTGAGGATCTGCCAGCAGCTATTGCTCAGTGCATCATCTTATTTAATACTTAAACGATGCAGTAAAAATTAGTCAGACATTGTAAGCTACATATTACGAATGTGACCTTTAAACTCTCCTTACATTGATACCTGTTGTGGTATTTGCAACAGTGTGTGACTGTCGGCAATAAAATGAGCGTTTATATATATAAGCATCTTCACTTTCTCATAGTCTAACTATTCAGCAGGTTCAACTAACTATTTGATAAATAAAACAAAAACATTATTGCTATGATTGCCTGGGGTATCTTGCCTGCTTCCTGAAGTCAATATAAAAGCCTAGGTCTTCTTTGTTCTGCTCTCTTGGTAGTTCATTGCCCACAAGATGCCTTAAAGTACAACCAGACCCTCTGTGTTCTCTGTTCATCTGGCCCTGTATTCTCCAACCGCTCACTCCTGCCACTCCCGCCAGCCACGTGGCTGGTGGATTCTGCTGAAATCCCAGGCACCTGCTGTACGTTGAGACTCTTCCTGCTGAGAGACTCCACTTCTTTCCTGCGGTTTCAGCTCAGTGGATAACAGGGTGGACTTGGTGGTTCTCAGGGCCCATGGAATATTCTCTCTCTGATGCCATAGGATTTTCTTCACTTCTTTGTGTAGTCCCCATTGCTTCATAGCATTCTCTCTCCTTTACACAAAACTGTGCACACTTTGAAGTCCAGGATTTTCCTGCCCTCATTCCTGACTCCATTCCTGTCTCGTGGTGCACATGTGTTGACTTGATCGAGGCTCAGTTTTCTCCCCTCATCGTGCTGTCACATACAGTCAGGGTAGCTTTGGCAGACTGTATGAATTGAGAGTTCTGCTTGAGGTTTGACTAAACATTTAACCTGGCAGATCTGGTTCCTCTGGCTAAATGTTGGTTTCCACTCTCAAAGAACATTTTACTTATTCACTTGGTGATGGACAAATAGTGTGGATAAATTTTAAATATTTCTACAAACATTGTTTTTCTACCAATACTGCCCTTGGCCCGCATTCGTTTCCTACAGGTGTTCCCTTGTTCTCTTTGTCCATCAGCTACTCTGGTATTTTGGTTGTTCCTAAACTCACCGATCTCCTTTTATTCCTGTTAGGTTTTACCTATGCTCTACTTAGTAGTATTTCCCATCTTCGTGGGGTGACTCTCTCTCTCTCTTCAGTTATCATGTAATATCAACTTCCATGACTGTACAAACATCTTCATAGATACCTGATTTTTTTCCTTGTGAGTTTTTTTTTTTTTTTTAGGGAGGAGGTCACCATATATAGTTGTTTATTTTCTTTTGTGTGTTTAAGCTAGTTTCACTAACTTCTGTCTCACTGAGGATTCTGCAGCAACATATTACAATATTAGAATGTACGAATAAAGGAAAAATGAGTACTATAATCTCAAAGGTCACATTGTGGGGTGTGTCTATTAAATATAGCTATATAAGAAATTAAAGAACCTCAAACAATAGAGTCCTTGTAAGGAGAACTAATCAACTAGTCAATAAGCCTCTATTCACTAATTTTAAGAAAATTGTTACATGTAGAGCTAAGTATGAGAGGGTAGGCTCGTACAAACCATGGCTTTCCTTTACTGCTTGGATAATGAACAGATTAGTTAATTCAGTCTTCACATTCCTGCAGCTTGAGATGTTAACTCTCCCTCATGTTCGCTGTGACCCAACCAACCTTGCCCTGATTGTCTCCAGAATGCCATTCTCCTTAGCAAAACCATTGCTCCACTTTACTCATCAGAAAAAGATTCATGAGATCAATATATTGGACACTCTCACAGGTTCCTACTCATTCCTATCTTCTTCTTCGGAAACTCATCCAAGATCTCCCAGGGGGAATTTCTTCAACCTGCACCCTTTATTACCAGGCTTTTTGTTGTCTGCCTTTCCTCATTCTTCCAAAACTTTTGCCTTTCTAGAAATCAACTAAGCAAAAACACATTTCTACCATGAATACCCTAACACAGCTTAAAAGATCATCTGACACATGGTTATCTTCAACAATAGAGTTGTTGTATTTATTTCAGAAGTATCAGGGATATTTAAAACATTTTAAAATGTCAACTGGTAGTCATAGAAGAACATCCAGTTGAATTTTCTTTTAAAATTTAGTTTTAGTACTTTAAAGGACTCTTCTAGACAATTTCCCTAATATGCCTCTTGTAAACTACACAGCATCTATTTGCTAGGTATACTGAATTTTTTTTTTAAAAAATCTAAATTGAATAATTGAGAAATAAGAAGGTAGAATTTTACAATTCCCAATTCTTTGCTAAACAAGAAGTTTTTGTATTCTGTATTTGGACTGCATTAACATTTGTGTTGTTTTCATACAGTGGTTAAAACAGCACTGAATACATGGCCTTAAAATTCATCAAGGAATTTTTTACTGCAACCCAGTATGAGTTGCTGATTAATGCGGCTTGTGATGCCTCTAGTGTGACTTTATAAACACAACCCAAGCGAATTAAGCTTCCAAAATTGAAAAATGAGAACTAAATTTTCTACATTTAACGTTTTTGAAAGTTTCTGCAAGATGATGCTCATGTTTCAGTTAAACATCAGCTATACAGCTTTCTCTTTCTCTAGCTATTAGTCCCTTAAGTATAACTTTGTAATCAAAGCGAGGTCAGCTGTATCCAAATAGAAATATGCCAGAATGTCTTTGGCATAAATCTCTCCCTAAAGATTTTAGAGGTTTTACTTCAGAAGAGGGAGAAAAGCACTGTATCTAGAAATCTAAGAAGTTAATTCATTAAAAAAATAAAGCCGAGTTATTCAATTATCATTGCAGAATGCTATACAAGCACAGGATTTCCATATTGTTCATGAAGTTGTTTTTATTTTATTATGCTTAGAAAGAAACTGAAGAACCATAGACAAAATATTGCTATCTAGAATATGGCTTTGATTTATGTATTATTTCTTTGAAAGGCAGAGAGAGTGAAAAAGTAAGAGGAAAAATTTTTCTGTCTGTTAGTTTACTCTCCAAATGCCCACACAGCTGAGCTGTGTGCCAGACCAAACACAGGAACCCCAAACTTGGTTCCTTTGTGGAAGGTTGTCTCCCAGGCTCTGTGTTACTTAGGGATTTCTCTACCAACAACTGGCTTCTAGTGGAATGTCTCTTAATGATATCTGCATTGCACTTGCCCTATTTTAAATCCGGCTCTGATTTAAATCAAGAGGTCTCTCAGCACTACTATGGAAATGAGTTCCAAGCACATTACAACAAAGGCTGGTGCTCATGGGAGCATCCTTCCCTTAGACTGTCCACATACAGCGAACCTGAAAGAGTTGCACTATTGTGAAGATGTTTATTGAGTACCTACTATTTGTGAATAACTGCATTATGAACAAGTTCCCACTGGTGAATGGGCACTGATTTCCAAATGTTTGACTTACTTATCATCATTTATTTTTCTTCTGTCATTACTTACACAATTTTCAGGCTGGTGGTTTGATGCGTGTGGCCCCTCCAACCTTAACGGAATGTTCTACACTGCTGGACAAAACCATGGAAAATTGAATGGGATAAAGTGGCACTACTTCAAAGGGCCCAGTTACTCTTTACGTTCCACAACCATGATGATTCGACCTTTGGACTTTTGAAGGTACAATGGTGGAATCCATTAGGAGAGCAACAAAGCACTCTGGAGCACTACCAGATGAGACGCTGTTTTGGAAACTCCTAAAGCAAATGATCTTGTCTCCTTTATGGCAAATGGCAGTTATGTGACGTCAGCATGGTTCTTGACTGTGGATTTGGAGCCTTTTGAGTTCACTGAAGTCTGTGTGGGGGGTCACCATGTGCGTGTGGTTTGACTCCCGAGGATGCCATCCGCTGTCATGCCTGAAAAGGGAAGAGACTGTTCAGCTCACTGTGCTTCAAACTACTATGGATCCTAACATGGAACAATGGTAACCAGATGGCAAATATGGTTTATTTCATATAAAACAAAAAAGAAAAGAAAAGAGAGAGAGAAAGAAGTGAATGAAAAGAAAGAATATACCTGAAGAATAGGAACAGGCATGACGTAATTCTTTGGTAAAGATGTATTATACAAGTGAAATAGTGTTATAGCTATGCAAACTTACTAACAAGTTCATACTGTTGCACAATTTTGATAAAAAAGAAAAAAAAAAACCCTTGCATTGTCTTCTGAGTTTGTTAAATGGCGACAGATTTCAAAAGCCCAATTCCAATGTTACACTTAATTGTTGATTTAAATTAACCCATTTCCAAGTGCAAACTCCCTGTTTAAAAGCCATAATGAATTGTATGGAGAAAATAATGATGTCTTACAGAAACACACTCCAGACTGGGATTTTTTTTGGACACAGTTTTCAGAAAAAAAGTCATAATCAAATATGAACAGAATAGATGAACTATTTACTTCCCCAGGCTACAGTTTTCATATATGTTTAAAATGGAATGATCTTTAAATGTATTTATAGCCTGTGTGACTTTTAAAGAATGTGAAAAATACTACAACACTCTTAAAACTCTTAGGACAATATACATGCATTTACTATTTCCTTTGATATTACGTAAGAAAGCAGTTTTTGGAATGTATTAAGTTGAAGTAAATTCAAGTAAACTGGAGCAGTTCATTTTACAGTATCTTCCTGCATGTGTATACATATGTGTAACTTCATAATTTTAAAAATGTTTTCAGTCCATTTCAGTCTTTCATTTTTCATGCTATTTAATTTTTGCCAGTTGACTGAAACATGTTTACCAGATTCACCATGTTCCAGTTTCTATAAAAAATACATTTGAAATATATAAAAATAAAATTGTACATAGCAATGTTTATATTCTTGAGACACCGGTTAGCTATTTAATCTGGTGTATGCAAAGTGGTCCTTATTTGATACATATGAACATGGGTGTTCAGCAAATCCGTATTATTGGTGAAATATGTTACTTCTCATATTTTTCTCGTTCAGGCTCTCTTAAGTAATTTCTAAGAGTTTAAAAATTAATATTGGAGAAAAATTGGCAAAATGTTCATTCTTACAGCTAAGAAAAACATACAAAAAAAAACTATAGTCATCTAAGCAAATTTTACTGCTAACTGCTGTAAATTCCTTTATGAATGTATTCCTATGGGATAATCTATTTTAAGTAAATTCTGGGGCACATTTTTGTGGCAATTTGATATTTCTGCAATATTAAGAACTGTTTTCTCCCTCTAAGCAGTTAACATTACAATGGTAAACAGTTTTTAATCAAAATATGAGTTACTGTTAAATGAGAAAATTAAAATTGATATTGAATGTCCTTGCTTAGAAAAGGAAAGTTTTCTTCAAGGTGACAAAATCAACATTTTAGGCTTAGTAACTGTAGCTGTTATGCCTTAGCGGCTTTCCTCCATTTGGGAGAATAAAGCTATTCACATTTTTTGAAGAAATGTCTTTTAAAGTTTACTGTCAAGCTGTTTTTATATTTATGTGTTTGTATTCAATCCTTTTTGCCTTACTGTGGTAACTGCTAGGTACTACGCAGATTCCATGTTAACCCTCTCCCTCTAAAAACCTTCTTGATTGTTTCAAGCAAAAGAAAATGAGTGCTTTGTTGTTTGTGTTCCATAATCTTTTTTAAAAAGCAATTTTTGGACAAGGAATATTATTTCTTAACCCATATTATAAAACCAAATGAAATAATGAGAAAACCATGGCATTTACTCTTTTATCTGGGTTTGAAAATGAAATATTGTTTCAATTATTTATAATAAAATGACATGAAATGTTTTTTAGGATTCCAGTATGTGCATTGTGTAATGCCCACATGTTTGTGGCAATATAACATGTATATCCTTTGCATTTAATTAAAGGGCTAAGTTAATTAGGTATTAGAATTTTGTCGTTAAAATTTTATTGCAATAAAATGAATGTGGTTTCTATGCACATTTCTTAATAACATCACATTATTTAATTTTAATAAAATTAGAAACAAATTTGTGCAAGCTCATCTCATTTTAAATATCTTGCTGATGGCTTAACTGCAAGAGCCATGAAAACATGTAATCAGTAGGGGGAAAAAACCACATTTAGTTGAAAAAGTGTCACTCTGAAAAATGCTCAGTCTGGGAGGGAATAAGAAAGCTTTACTCC
Source organism: Ochotona curzoniae (assembly GCF_017591425.1). NCBI lineage: Eukaryota > Metazoa > Chordata > Mammalia > Lagomorpha > Ochotonidae > Ochotona > Ochotona curzoniae. The sequence continues at coordinate 21,669,447 of NW_024465751.1, forward strand.
ATTAGAAAGGTAGAGCCAAGCAACCACTCCAAGGCCTGAGTCCTGATGCATGATTGCTGTGTTGTACCAATTATTAAATGCCATGACCACTGACTATACATCCTGGCACCTCTCAACATTGAACAAAGATGTGTATTGAACATCTGACGATAAAGTGGTAAAAGGGGTGCTCTTTGTTCTGCATGCCTGTTAGACCATCCACAGTCTTACAGATTCATTGTCTAGGGAATTTCCTTACCTTTGTTTATAAGTCTGCTCCAATATTCAACCCTGCAATAGCTTGGCACCTGCAATGTGGAGTATCAGGAAGAACCACCACTTGTGATGCCTGCATCCTATATAGGTCTTGGTTATTAGAGTCCTAGCTCTTCAGATTTGTGATCCAGCCCCCCTGCTCATCTTTCCCAAAAACCCTTAGTTTTCTCACTACCACTATCTTGTTATTCCCAGCAATAACTCTAGTCATATGGAAGAAAGACGAGTAAATAACTGATTCAGTGATTAAGGTTCTGTACCCGAGTGTTTAGTTCAAGTTCTGGAACTACTTCCCACTAAGCATTTACCTAACCTGCGTACCAGGAAGAAGGAGATGATGGTTCTTGTCACCCAGGTGGGAGAATTGGATGAAATTGAGGTTCCTGGCTTTAGCTTGGCTCAGTAATCTGGGAGTGAACCAGTGGTGGAACAACTCTCTGTCTGCTTTTAAAGAAAAAGTCAATAAGCAAACATTTAAAAAATAATAAAAGAAAGCATTATGAAAAAAGTCCCAGAATAGACTCTTTGCCAAAAGCATTCTCTTATCTTCCCCATTATGTTACTCAATTTCTTTACAACATGATTGGGCAGCTCATCTTGTAAAGAGGTACATGCTTTGGCCTTATTCTTTGAACAGTAGGCTGAGAACTGTATCCACGTGGACATAGCAGAGATAGCTTGGGATCCTGAGCAGGGTCTCAAGAGCCCTTCAGCTACACTGTACTTTTGTTGTGACACAAAACCCAGGGAACCCTGAGGGTCAACTACAGGCAACCTGGAGTAAAGCCATGTTTACCAGCTGACCCCATGCTACACTAACAGGCTGACCCAGACAGATGAATCATCTCACCTGGGATCTGCTGGTCTTGCTCAGAAAGCAGCTGATGTGTGCAATCATGAGAAACAGTAATGGGTGGTGGCTTTAAGCCATTACGTTTGTGGAGTGTTTGTTAAGCAACAAAATAATGTGGAGGCAGAATACTATGTTCCCCACCTACTCAACCTCCAGGTCCTGCCTTGTGTAAGTTGTATTCCATCATCTCAGAGAAGACAATCTCCTAGGATTCATCCAACTATCAGTTCTTTCACCACCATTATCTCGTACTCTCTATACTCACATGCTCTTAACCTTCTAATACACTTCCCTTGAGTTTTGTCTTATGTTTTGTAAGTGACACCTGCTTTAATTTCCTATGGTACTTTGTAGAATCTTGTTATTTATTGAATTGCTCTGAAAAAACAATTTCTTCTAGTCACGTAAAATCCCACTTTCAGATTTACATCTAGCTTGTCCTTTGTGGTTTTTTAAAGATTTATTTATTTTTATTGCAAATGTGGATATACAGAGAGAAGGAGAGATAGAGAGAAAGATCTCCCGTCTGATGGTATACTCCCCAAGCAGCTGCAGTGGCCAGAGCTGAGCCAATCCAAACCCAGGAGCCTGGAGCCAGGAGTCTCCCCAAGGTCTTCCATGCAGGTGCAGGGTCCCAAGGCCTTGGGCCATCCTCTACTATCTTCACAGGCCATAAGCAGGGAGCTGGATGGGAAGTGGGGCCACCGGGATTAGAACTGGTGCCCATATAGGATCCCATGGCACACATTCAAGGCAAGGACTTTAACCACTAGGCCATCACACTGGGTCCATCCCTTGTTTTCAAATAATAAACTTAGCCCATTCTCCTCTAGTAAAATATTTTTAAAATTAAAACTCTCATCAAAATTTTAAAGATTATTTTGTTTTGCTTTGGTGAGAAGAATATGATCTTTCAGATATGTATATGATTTTCAAGTATATGATTCCCTCCCATCCATGTGGGAAACTGTGATGGGTTCCAAACTTTAGCCTGGCCTAGCCCTCGGTATTGCAAGCATTTGGGGACTGAACTGACAGAAAGAATCTCTCTCGTCTCTCTCATTCTTTCTCTTTTGTTCTGCCTTGCTAATAAATGGGGAACAAATATATGAATCTGCTTCCTAAAAATGCTATAAGGAACCATAATGATTTCACAAAAGTACTAAAACTTTGTCAGTTAAAATTAGAGAAGCAGAGAAGTTAATCTAAGTTATGTTAGAACTCCAGTTCTAGCACTGAGGAAAAGGTACTCTCTATGTATGCTGAGGATTATGTTGTGCGTAGTCATAATGAATGTAAAGAAAAATAAGAAGCTGTCTTGCAATATAAATTTAATGTGATGGGGCCAGCATTGTGGCATAGTGGATAAAGCCAATGCTTGTAACACAGACATCCGTGTAAACATTTGTTCATGTCTCACATGCTCCACTTTCAAGTCAGTTACCTCTAAAGACTTAGGAAAGGAGCAAAGATGACCCAAGTGTTTTGGCCCATTCCAATCACATGGGAGATTTGGAATAAGTTACTAGCTGCTCGCTTCACCTGATTTGGAAGAAGAATATTAGAAATGTTAGTGTTGAAATACAGATGGCAAGAGAGTCAGGAATAAAATAGAGAGGTAAGTATACACAGAAAATTTGAGTGGAGACCTGTGGTATTTGCAATGCCTTCTAGGACAGTAAAATAGACTAGGAATGTGAGAAATACAGAAACATTGGCTCCACCTCACTGAATGAATTCATTTTAATAAGGTCCTCAGTGACTCTAATGGATGTTACAATTTGAGAAGACACAGTTTATATTCTATTTTCAAGAAGGTTGAGAATCTGATGAAATACAGAGGAAACTGGAGGACCAAGGACAAGGCCATACGATGGCTTTTAGGATCAGCAATGCCTTCATGTATTTTCAGACTAAGGAACAGGAGTCATTAAAGGAGATGAGGCAAAAGAAGAAACACAAAAATATTACAGAGGAAGATAAGAAGTTAGTTTGATTCTAAGAAACATCTCTGCTAGGGGACTATAGGGAAATGTAATCCAGTAAGGATAGGAATCATTTTGAATTTATGGAAGAAATGGAAAGGAAAAGAACTTCTGAGAGCATAAGATACTCATTCAAATTGCAATTTAGGAGAAGTATTGGAGGACAAGCATTGTGGCACAATGGGTCAAGCCATTGCCTGCAATACTGACACCCCATATAGGAGTGCCATACGGGAGTGTCAAGTTCCAATCTTCAGTCTGGCCATTTCATTTATTTGGGGATGAACTAGGTGACGGAAGATATTTTTCTCTCTGTCTGCCTTTATCCATCATCCTACCTTTCAAATTCATCAAATAAATTCTTTAAAGGATGAAGGCAAGTGTGCAATATCTATGTAAAATAATGCATAAACTTATCAGGAACGGTCCTGACAACCTCTTAACAGGAGGTCATATACATGGAGCGGTGGGGGGAGGGGGGATGTGGACCCCAGAGTGGAGCAGGTGGACAGGAAGAGGCTTTTATCCCAACCCTGAAGACTCCCAGATCCACACCAAGGACTATCAGTATGAGCACCAAAGACTACACCCCAACTGCCAAGGAAACCACGGGGAATTGGAGTGCCTGTGGAGGCCGAGAAATCTGAGGTCACCCACCCCCATCTGGATCTATCACATGGAATGGAAGAAGTCCAAATCCTGCCTTGCAGGATCCAAGGTCAGTGGAACGACAACCAGGAGCCCTGAGTGGTCCGCAGAAACAGAACAGTAAACTTCCTTCAGGACTAGGGAGGGGAGCTTTCTCTGGTCCTCACCTGGTTCTGACTTTGGGTCCCCACCCACTCTGGCAATGACCATCAGGATCGCTCCAGAAACCCCTCAAAACAAGCAAACAAACAAACAAACAATCTAGAATAGATAGAGAACAAGGAAAGCTTAGAATCAGACAGGAAATGGTCAGCATGGATGCACTTTTACCTCACTAGGTGGGACATAAAGATTAGTTACTCCTCACTAGAGTATTGAAGATTTCTCTGCACACTCTCCTAAAACTGTTCACCTAAACTGTTGACACATGTCTTGTTAGAGTTATAGAGTTAGACTACCTGAAAAACAGCCAGGTTCAGCAAAATCATGTTTCAACACTATAAACTGCTAAATACTAAAATTAAAACAGACACGAGATAGCTGAATAGTAATTTATAGCCATTTTAAGGTGTATAGAACCCGGTTGTATATAAATTAATAATTGAAATGTCAATGAAGAAGTCACAGGATATGGTTCAGAACTTGCATTCTTTTCTTTTTTTTTTTTTTTTAACATGTTGGTTATTCAATACCATCTCAACTAATTCCATAACATTATAAATTGTTACTGATGTTATGTCGGGGCTTTTAATTGATTGGGATGATACTCTGTCGGCCTTACCTTCAGACCAGAGACGGTCTCCCCAAGAAACCATTGAACTTATCGGGACAATAAGATACTGGACTATATACTTGGTAAATGCTTGCAATGAAAGAATCTCAACTGAATCTGAACTGTGGCAATGCAACAAGGTGGAGGAATCCACCATGGGGGGATGATTTGGGGAAGGGTAGGGGGAATCCCAGTGCCTATAAAACTGTGTCACATAATGCAATGTAATAAATAAAAAAATGCATAAACTTAATGGAACTAATGACTTCATAGGAGTTGTTAATTCAAAAGAAACTATTGAATTTTAACTTGCATTGGAAATCATTAATTTGAACAAGCCTATCCATTTTTTCTAGTGATTTTTATGTGTGGAAATTATGAAATGAATATCACTTCTTCACTTGAGAACTTGGCTTCATTAAACTTAGATCACTTTACAACATCTGATTCTAACTCAGTCTAGCACATTAGTGTCTGTAAAATGGTAGTTTTCCCAGGAAAACTACCTCCTTTTTGAAGTCCATCTAAACTCAAAAAGAGTCCTACCATGGAACTCTGGTGGCTTTGTGCCAGATCATTGCAATGAAGTCAATATCTCAATAGAATAAAGCGCTTTTTGTCTGAGTTGCTTACTGTATGCACATACTACATTGGAGTCTACACAGTGTCCAATAGTTCTATGTCTAGAAAGCACTGAACATACTTGGTTTGAAAACCAATTTATTGCTATAAAACGCTAGCAGTCATCTGAGCCTTTAGCAAGGTGAAACGTCTTGCCTCACTGTTGATGCCTGCTACCACTGGCAATTTAAGTGAATAAGCAGTGGAGCTGCTGCATTAATTGACTCTTCCTTTCACATAAGATGTCATTGTAGCATGCCTGCAATGCTGGTTGATGGCAGCTACCTCACAATAGAAACTTCTCTCAAAATTGGAATGCCACTGTTTAAGCGATTAACTTTATGCAAGAGTCTAAACACTGTGAGGGTTATTGCAACAGTATTGACAGTGTCTTCCCCTCGAGTGGCCTCTAGCTCAAGAAAGCATTTGCTTTGATCATCTGTGGTCAGTAACTCCTCACTCATGGGAGCTTTTATCCTGAGGTGTTGGCAATTCCATCATAACTTCAGGCTCTGCTTTTAACTTTACTTCTCTGATGTCCACCTCATCTGAAACAACTTGCTCCACAGACTCCCTTAAAAGCATCCTTAATGGTCAGAATCAATTTGTTCCAAACTCTTATGAATGCTAACACTTTAACTTCCTCCAATGAATCACAAATATGCTTTCTAACATGAGGATGGAGAACCCTTCCAAGAAGTTTTTCTATTTACCTTGCTCTGATATTAGAGGAATCATTATCTATGGTTTGATGACTTTTTTCTTATATTATTGCGCTTGAAAGCCAAAATCATATCTTAATCCATGGACTATAGATCTGTGTGCATAGATAGATATGGATATAGATATATAAAATGCATATATGTATATTTATATATATAAAACACTGGTCTCATCACAAATATCATCAGAATTTTTGAGTAATCAAGTGGTTTCTCAATGAGCAGAATGATTTTTAAAACAATCTTGACTTCTGAAACAAGGAGATCTCAGCAGTGGACTTAAAATATTTGAGTTAATCCTGAGGATGCACTGTCATTGAGGATCTGTAGTTTCATTTTCATACACTCTAAGCAACACCAGAATTAACCTAATTGAAGGGTCTAGGAGTTTCAGAATGCAATAATAGAGGAGCAGAGGCTTCAACTTCAAGCCACCTGCTGCATTAGCCAGCAGCAAGGGCCAAGCTGCCCTTTGGAGATTTGAAGCCTTGAAGCCAGAAACACTTTTCATTTATGGCTATGAAAATTCTAAATGGCATCGTATTTTGAAATAATCTCATCTACCTTATAATTTCATCTACATTGATAGTATGTTGCTTAGTGTTGCAACCCTTGTTAGTTTTCTTAGCTAGATCTGGTAAACTAGTCCGCAGCTTCTCACTTGAAACTTACTGCTTCATCATACACTTCTGTGTATAGCAACAGTTCCTTTTCTTAAATTATAAAATGTGAATTAAACCTTTAATTTCCCTCAAAAATTTTTCTTGCACTCATAACGTGATTAAGTGCTGAATACAAGAAACCTAGCTAATGAGCTGTCTTAGCTTCAACATGTCTTGTCTTCCTCGGTAAATTTACTCATTTGTGATTTATTGTTATTATTATTCTTATTTGAAAGGCAGGGCAATAAAAAGAGAAGGAAAGAAGGAGAGAGATTTTCCACTAGTTCACTCCCTAAATAACCACAATATCCCAAACAGAGCTATTCTGAAGCCGGGAGCTAGGGGCTTCCTCTGGGTCTTCCATGTGCGTGCAGTGGCTCAAGCACTTGAGCTTTCCTTGGCACACTGACAGTGAGCTGGATCAGAAACGGAGCAGTCAATATTTGAACCAGTCCCCATAGGGGATGCCTGAAACATGGGCAGAGGCTGGGCATACTGTGCCACAAGGCCTCCATATATAAAGTTTGGTTTAAATTGAGAGAAGTGTGATTGTTCCTTTAATTTTATCGTTTAAAGGCCATTGAAGTATTATTAACCTAGTTTTAATACTATTATGTCTCAGAGAACAAGAGTGTGGGCAGGAAGAGGGATAGCAGTGGATTGGTAAAACATGCAGAAAAGATTTAGGCTTAAGTTGGCTATCTTAAATGGGCATCACTTAAGACTTGCTGAATAATCAGAATAACAACATCAGATAAAATTGATCAGAGATCAATTTAACTGATACAATAATAATGAAGCCATTTGAAATATTGTGATAATTATCAAGATATGATGTGAAGACACAAAGTGAACATACTGTTTGAAAAATGGCACCAACAGACTTACTCAGTGCAGGGTGGCTAGAGGACTTTAATTTGCAAGCGCAGTATTTATAAGGCATAGTGAAGGGAAGCATAATAGCATAGAAGATGCTCATGCTTACTGTTCCATATAGGATCCCAGTCCATTTACACAAGAATTTCACAGTCTGATTTTTTTTCTCCTCACCTGTGAGCACACTTGCTCTCTCTGAATGATGAGTTCTTAACATTAAGAATCATATTTAATCAGTTTTTGTGTATCTAGGATAGTCTCAAATCCTGAAGTATCCCATGTTTTGCACAATGCTTTTATGCCCCAGAATATTAGCTTCTAGATAGCTTGATCTGTTTTGTATCTTTCTCTTGTGCGTTTGGGGTCTCCACACTTCCTTGAGAATCTTAAATGATCAATCAAGGTTGGTTGACTGGTTGGACTCACAACACATGAATAAACACAGCAGTTACTCCAAGTGATTTGTCAGATTATTTAGTTTTTCTGCCTAGTTCATATTTCCAGAAAAAAATTCATCCTGTTTCCAACAAAACACTATAAAGACACATATTTTCCCAAACATCAAAGAGCTCATGAAGTAAGAATATCAGAATATTTATGTGCTAATGAGAAGCATGTGGGTTACATTTCCTCAGAAAATAGAGACTTTTTTTCATTGTGAGGATAAAGAACAACAACAAAAAAACACAACAAAAAAAAATCATTGGATCATAGTGTAGCAAAAACATGTGCTATCTGAGATGCTTGTGTCTGAAGCAGTGAGAAAGAGTGAGCGTAAGTGCTCAGAGAGCAGCAGAAACCAGGAGGGGAGGCCCCAGACCAGGAGGATAACACTTCCTGGCAGTAGCATAGGGAGGGAAAGACATGAAAGGATCCAGTGCTAAAAAAGAAAGCGAAGCTTCCAGAATAGTCTCTTTTGAGCAATTGGTTGGAACATTCCTCTTTTTGTGGGGTTACAGGTGGAGGGTGATGAGCCACTCCAATAGGATAACTGGTCCATCTAAGGAGTTAGTGCACTTTGCTGACCATCTTTGGGCTATCTGCTCAAGATTGAGTAGGCTGTAAGCAGACATTGTTGTTCTTCTCCCATTTATCTCTACAAGGGGAAGATTATTTACCGGAAAAAGCTGCCATTCTCTATCAGCAGCTCTTTGTTTCTTGACCAGAACATGTTCAGCTTCTATGGAGGACAAGGTAGAGCTCCTGGAGAGTTAATGTTTGAAGAAACAGTCTTCACAGGATGATCCCAAATCAACAGTTAATAGACCTCTTTACCTAAATGCCTCACCTCTTTTCTCCTTGGCTTAGGTAACTCTAGGATGTATTCTAAAGCATGTCTCCAGTAACCCAGCAGAAATGAACGTAGTTGCTTATTACGGCAATTCTCTTGAAAGCACACAATCTATTGTCTTGTTTCTATTATTTTAATTCAAGTTTTTAATTGATCTTTAGGTAAGTGACAGAGTTGAAGAGAGAACACACACACACACACAAACACACGGGGGCATAAAGGACTCTTCCATCTGCTGTTTCACTTTCCAAAGAGCTGCAATGACCAAAGCTAGGCTCGGCCCAAAGCCAAGGGCTAGGAACTTCCTCCCAGTTTCCACATGGGTGCCAGGGGTCCAAATATTTGGACCATCCTCTGTGCTTTCCGAGGCCATTTAGCAGCTGCTGGATTAGAAATGCATCAGCTGTGACTTACACCAGTACCCATATGAGATATTGGCATTGCTGGGATTGCTGATGGTAGTTTCACCCGCTTAGCCACAGTGCCAGCCCTGTATGTCTTATTTCCAATGTTGTAACAACATTTCCTAGAATCACTTCTGAAGTAAAGGATTTGTCCCTAAACCTTGTCTCTAGCTCTACTTCTGAGTTATCCAAACCAAGAGATGATTATACATTTCAAGGTGAATTCCTGACTAATGGGGAAATGGAGTAATTTCTGTAGTATTCTATACATCTGTCTAAAACAAATAACTTTGGAGCATATCTGATGAGGATGGGTGGTGCCATCAATCTCTCAAAATATTCATGTAAATATCATTTGAGGATCATATTTTAACGCTGTTACTATTCCTGCCTTTATTAAGTTTTGTCAATTATGCCAGTCTAGACTTAAATATAGAAGTGCTTTATATAGTTTATAGAAAACTGGAAATAAAGACATCTGTATGCAAAAATATCTTGACCTCTATTTTAGAATTCTTTCATAAAACAAATGCTTCAGGCCCAGTGTGGCAACCTGGTAACTAAAGTCTTTGTCTTGTATGTGCCGGGATCCCTGGGGATAACTGTTCATCTCCTGGCAGCCCCCCTTCCTATCCAGTTCCCTGCTTGTGGAAGGCAATAGAGGACCACCAAGGCCTTGGAACCCTGTACCCAAGTGGGAGACCCAGAGGAAACTCCTGGCTTCAGATTGGCTCAGTTCCAGCCATGGCAGTCACATGGGAAGTGAATCAGTGGATGGAAGATCTTTCTCTTTGTCTCTCCTCCTCTCTGAATAGCTCACTTTCCAACAAAAATAAACAAATCTTTTAAAAAATGCTTTATAAACGTTTGAAGAATCCTGACAGGCATGAATCTTATTGCTGTATATCAAAATAAACTTACATTTTCCAAACTGTTTTTGAAGTACCCTTATATACTACAAATAACTGAAATAGGATGTGCATTTGTCCCATGCTAGAATAGAAGAGGAAGATAATCGTTCCTCATGATGCAGTTTTGAAGATGGCCATGGACACAGGTGCGTTCCCTAAAGGAAATTGTTCTGGTGTGATGTGCTTTTGAGCAGTAAGTCAAACGGCCACAACAACTACAACCTCATGCTATTTAAGGGTTAATAGATTTTTTTTTAATTTAAATGAATTCAGTATGTATTGGTTTCATTGAATTAGATGCAAGCTAGTGCTTCACTTCCCCACCATTCCTCTAGTTTCCCATTTTTACATGACTTCCAGTGCCCCATTTCCATTACTCTGATATTTACTGCTTCAAACTCATTCTAGTCTGATGCTACAGACACAAAACATATGTAGGTGCATAGAATTATATCGTAGTCTTTCACACTCTTATAAATGACTTAATATACACTCAAGCTGATTTTCAACATTGTCATTTAAATGGGAAAATTTGTGGCTTGTTTCATTTTCCAACATAAAAATCTTACTTGCTCCAAGAAATATTTTATCAAAATATTTGTTTCTAACTGTCATGTCCTTTTATATTAATGTACTAAGCTTTCTGCTCATTGTCTTACAAAAAGCTAAGATCGTGTCAACAGCTGCATTCTCATCTGGAGCTCAGGATCTTCTTCCAAGCTATTGTTGGCAGAATTGAGTTCTTCGAGTTGTAGAACTGAACATTAATTTTCTTGCTGGAGTTCAGCTGAAGTCCAAACTCATCTCTTGACCATTGTGTGGACAGATTATCTGAATCATTTTCACCCAATCATGTGACATTGTCTCATTTAAGAGATCAGAGACATTAGTGAAACCCCTCACGTTCACAGTCTTAGGATTTATACAGGGCAAGGAAGGCAAACTTGTAAGTGTCCCCCTGCTCACTCTTTGAGTTTCCTTTCAGACATACGTGCTACCTAACAAGTGCAATGCCGACAGCAACATAACAAGTGCAAGGCTGTCCAGAGTAGCTTCTTTAGCAAGGAGATCCTTCAGATATAATAAAAGGCAACTGTTTCAAAATTAAATGTTTTTGATATCAATAAAAGAGAAACAAGTAGGAATATCTTGAGCTTCCAAGTCCCAGGATTCATAAGTTTTTTTAAGTGTCTTGTCTGCACAACAGGTGTGTTTCAATTGTCTATTGGATTGCTTTCCAGGAAATCCAACATGTATACTATAATCTTGGATTCTTGGATATAATATCCAGTAAAGAAAAAAAAAATCTCTGCTTGTATTTTCTCTAAAACATTCCATCTCCACTCAAGGCAGGGAAGAAATTAGCTTGGCTACCACTTGAATGGGGAAGGAAAAACACAGTATTAGTGGATTAGTATTAATGGATTAGTATTAATCCATTAGTATCTTAAAAATCATTCTGCCACATACAGTTTTCAAAAACGCACATTAGTTTTTTCCTTGCTGGGAGATGTGTTATGATTACATCTGTCATGTATAAACAAGTAGACTTAGCTTATTTGAGTCAAATCCAGACGAACCAAGCCATATATGGAAAACAAGATCTGCTATTACTTTTCTATTCTTAGCTTTATTTATTCTACCACCTTTCTGGGACAGGTTCTTAAGAATGACCTCAAGAGATAAATGTCCAGCGACCTAAGGACGTGTCAATAAGCCCTCTCTTCTAAATTTTTCTCCACCAACAACCTTTAAAAGCATCTAAACGCTTGTGGGGTGTAAACTACCAGTCAAATCTTTCTACTCAATAATATATAAGTAGAAAATCATCTTATTTACAAATATCTTTCAAATCTTATGTTTAGAACCTTCATTGTGTAGCAGTAGATTAAGTTGGCGCTTGTGACATCAGCATCTCCTATGGGGTGCCAGTTTGAGTTCTGGCCATGCTGTTTCCAATCCAGCTTCTTACTAAGGCAGCAGAGGACTGGAAAGCTAGCCCAAGTACCTGCTTCCTTCATATTCACATGGAACACATGGAACATGCATGAAGTTTCTGTGTCTGACTTTGATATAGCCCAGACCCGGCCATCAGGGGACTGAATCAATAGATGCAAGAACTCTCTGCCTTTCTCTCTATAGTATACAAATAAACATTTTAACATTTTACTTAATGTAAAGCCTCTTGATGATTCTAATATACAGAATTAAACCCCTGCTTTCTATTTTTAAGTATCTAAATAGTAGTCTTCAGATTTTGATCATGTTTTTAATAATATATTGTTAAATGTGCACCTGGATGGGTATTTATATATGCACATAGATATTTACATGCATATAATTAGTTCAAAGACTGTTCTATCAAGTGTTATACATTGTAAAGCACTTACAAAAATAGACATCATAAATACCAAGTGATAACAAAATAAGAAAGTTATTTAATTAAAAATATTTCTATATTTTTCCCACAAAATTGGCAGTACTTTCATAGAAAAATATGACTAAATTGATTTGTTAATTTAATCTTTAATTATGTGAGATAGACCTATTTTGAAAATTCAGAACACTCATAAATAAATAGAACAACTGGACTAAACAAGAATTAGCAACTTATGTTCAAAAAGCAAAATGGGAAATGTTATAGTCCAAGTACATAATTACTAAAACTGAACAATTTGAGAACAACAAAAAATACCTTTTTTACAAATTGAGAAAAAACCTTAAATGACAATCGGTAAATTAATATGTAGAAATGGCAATAAGAATAAGGAAAAGTACTATATAACATTTGCCCTCACTTAAATGTCAAGTTACACCACAAGAAGGTATTGCACTCACATGAAAAAGCTGACATTAAGTGCTTGACACAAACTGGATCCTTGGTGTCAGTCTCTTGGCTGGCAATCTCTTGTACGAATTAGCACATTCTCAGGAAGTTAAACATTGACCAATCTTGTGTCCCACAAGGAAGACCAACATACTTAAACCAGCAAGACTTATCTAAGAATATTAAATTGTGTGTATAGTAGGCAAACACAATAAGTAAGCTCCCCCAATGGCCATCAAATGATCAATAGATTTGAAAAACATATATATTATCACTCCAAATAACAGAATGTTAATCAGTAACAAAAAGGACCAAACTATTGATAACAGACATGAAATAACACATACTGGATTATTACTTTCATATGAATTAATAAAACAGGCAAAACTAGAAAAAATGAGTAAGAACCGCGACTTTCTCTGGAGTGGTAGGTTGCCTGGGGAAGGGGTGAGCTGATCTTCTGAGAGAGTGAATATGGCCTGCTGTGAGAGCTAAGTGAGTTTCATGAAAGTGAACATTTGGCCAAGTGACCACATTGTACAGATAAGTGTTGCAAAAAAACAACGACTGGGAAAATCAAAACAAGAATTGTTCTTTTTAAGTGTTGTCCACACAGGGCCATAAAAGGAACAAATACACAGAATACAAATATCAAGAACGTCCCAGTATACACTATTTATTGATTCAATTTTTGTAATTAATGATAATTAGAAAGCAAAATTCAAATAAAAAGTAACATCCCTATAGTGGGTAAATGAATCACGTAGATTAATCGAGCACTGCAATGTTGACATTACCACAAAAAAAACGAAGTGGGAGAATTTCTTACTATATGGTTCAATTAAGTTTGACATATCACAGTTTCTATGCTACTGGTGGAACATATGTTCACATACAAATATTTATACCGTTGTTTTTGATAGCATAGGTTTTCATCATTCAGAGATTATTATATGCATTCTATAGAATAACTCAAACAAAAAAGCATGTGGCACTTTTGGGGACCAGAAATTTCAGACCAGAAAAAAAAAAAGTTATGTAAACAGAGGTCAATGAAATTAAACCTAAGCCAACAGGCTACAGTCAGAATTACTGTTGTCACTATGGACGTGAGATGCAATTTTCCATCATAAAAACTGTATAGCTCTTTATACTTTCTTCTTGAAACATGTATGGTAAGTGACCAACAAAATACCTCTGACATCCAGATGATTTATTTCTGTAACAAATGGGAAATAGGACATCTTCAAAAGAGGTTAATCCCAGTTTTGGAGAAATAAATGTACTGAAAATCAATGGCACTTAAAGACCACAGGAGGCATACTGAAATAAAACCAAAGAGTCCTCATTCAAGAGGAAAAAACAAAAAAGAAAACATGCAATGGATCAAAATATAGCAAGAATGCCAAAACATATAAATGCAGCATTATTTTAATTTTCACAATGATACACTTTCAATTTTCTTTTTTATTGCAAACCTGCCACAAAATAAAGAATTCAACAAGTAGAGAGCAGAAAAATCACTGTTTTGCTATAGTATACACAAAAGCTGTAAGCAATAATCAAATCTCAAAATGTTAATTTCATTCATATATATCACATTACTATTTTGAACTCTATACTAATTACCATGAATCACAGAAAACGTGATATTTGCCTTTTGGGGGACTGACTTATTTCTAGCTGCACCCACTGCATTGCAAAAGACAGGATTTCATTCTTTTTATGGCTAAGTAGTATTCCACAATGTATCTAATCATCAATTTGTGGATATCTGAGTTGAATCCATATTTTAAGCATGTGATTTGTGTTGCTGTGTTTTTCAACCTAGTTTTTAAAAATAATTTGTTCCTAGAATCTGAAAGCTGAATCTGAATGCTCGGGTTACCTAGTTTCTTTAAAAGCGAAACTCTTACCCCAAAAGCGCCATTGTACTACTCTCAACACCGTTTCCTTCTTTTAAGAGAGCAGAAGTCAAACCACAAGACCATTACCGAGGCATGATATTCGTGCTTCTCTTGGATATTTAATGCCTTTGACCAAAACAAATAATATTGTTTTGCTTCCACTTAATTGTATTATTAGACTTAGTCTCTATAAACATGCCTGAAATTTAAGATCTCTCCATTATTAGCCACTCTTTCTTGGCTTAAAATAATAGACTTGAAAGCTATAAAAGAAAGAATAATTTTTATCTTAAGGGTTTGCTGCGTAACTTAGACCAGAAGGTCAGTTGGAAATGCTTCAGAGCAGAACTCCAATTTTAGCTGCATTTGTAGTTCACAAACACAATTACATGACGCCAATAAGCCCTAAGTTATGATACTTGAAATCCCAAATTCCACCAGTCAATGTTTATAGCACACCCACTGAGTGGAAAACGTTGCAGTGGCACCATGCATAAAAATAAAGTAAGCATTTTATTGCAAGGAATGAACATTCAGTTGGGATATTATTGTGTCAGACCTTCAATATCATGCTAGTCATTTAGACATAAAATTGAATTGTGTGTTAATAAGTGAACTCAACTAAATATTTTTTTCTACAATATGAATATCTTCTCCAAGATTCTGTCCTATGGTAAACTCTGAGAAAGCAGCATTGTTGGGTTTTAAGAATTTCGATAGACCTGGTTCACCACAACCCCCTCCCCATTGTCATTAAAATGAAATGTTTCCTAGATTCTACTTGTAACAAGACTCTTAATCTATCTCCTTGGACACACTGGCTGGGAACTAGGACTGAGTCTCAAAGAGAAGAATGAAACTCGCAAACAATGAAGGAAAAGCTGTTCCAATATTTTTGGAAGGATACCACAAACATTAAAGGTATCCCCAGTGAAAGGTAAGGGGTCATCCCTACCCAGGGATCGAGTTATGTCTCTGACCAGCACATTTTACTAACTAGCGTGCTAAGACTGATGGATGACCAGTCTAGCGAGGAAGAATGGTCAGGGAACAATTGTCAGGTAAATGCACATCGCAAAAGGCGATCAGCAGTTCCACTCATGTTACAAGAAGACCTTGACTACGATTATGTATTTAGTTACGTGTACAAAAGTCAGTTTGGGGGAATTCTGATATGTAGCCTGGAGGAAAGAAGTAATTATATTAACATTTTCTTTGAGTCAGAGCATAGCTAAAATCATTTTAGGAAATCCTATCATAAACAAGGCAGAATAACAACAAATCCGGGTCAGGATGAGTCTGGGTATAGGTGGAAGAGGTGAAGCCAACTGAAATCAGGAGATGTACTGCTGCCAGAAAAGAAAAGGTCCAAGGGATAGTGTTGATTTAGAAGGCTAATGTTCCATTGACAGGATTTCTTACAATTTCTGTTTGTAGCCTTAAGCATGAAGCACATAGACATCAAAGTCTCACTGAGAGAGGAGTTAAGGATAGGAAGGAATTTGGAAGTCACCTTCTATAACACCTGCTTATTAAACAATGAAGAGAGTAGTTTCCAGATATCAGGTACTTCTATCCTAAATGAAAATAGGATTGGGTTATTCTCAGCTCTACTGAACTTGCATGCTTGTAGAGAAGAAATATGAGTCAGGACATAAATTCATTTAATGACATGGCTTCAAAATAATCAAATACACTATCGCGAATAGACAGTGGAAGAGTACTTGGGAGTAAAGGAGCAGGTAACTAAGTGATTATTGTAGAACAAATGTTACTAGATATGAAAAAGAATTTTAAAGGACTGGGATTTAGAAGAAGAAATAAAACAAGAAATGTGTGGCGACAAAGACCCATTGGTGAGGAAGCAGCAAACGAAGCTTCAGAAGCAGGCACCACCACTGCGCTGGACCTGAAGGAAGCGTCCTTTGGAAGGAGTCAAATGCTGTGAGCAAACAAGGATGTAGCAGAGTTTGGCAGCACTCAAGTGCTGCACATCTTCATGGGGTACTTAGACATGTAAGCTTTGCTCCAAGTAGTTATGGGAAGCCCCAGAAGGTTTTAAGGATAGAGCAACGTGATCAAGTTCAACTTTTAAAATCATCTCAATGTTTCTGTTTCATGATGAAAGCTATAACTGGCTCCCTTTCTTACCACTGACGCCATTACAGCTCATGACAGTATGCCAAAGATTATTCCAAGTATTATTCCAGAAATTTCTACCAAGTAGAGCTTCTACCATGGAGAACTTTTCATTGGAGGACATCAAGGGAGGAAAGTGCTAGGGAATAATGAATAAAATTATTCAAGTGAATCTTACAAAGCTGAAGTTTCCAGGTATATAATGCTCCATTATAAATTCCTTAAATAGGTGCATAATAGAGGAATAAAACAGCATACTTGTCTTTAAAAACAAATCAAAAGCATCAAAAGCACCTCAGTGGTGATCAGAATAAAAACTCTATTGGAATACATGGCATCTGGTGGGAAATTGGCACTTCTTGGTTCAGGGTTCTTGCACCAACTGACCCCATTTTCAGACACCAGAGGCACATTTCCAATTGCAGGCAGGCCCTCTTTTCACGGGCATCCAGAACAAGCATGATTATTGAATTTACTTGAAACATCCCAAGAAGAATAATTTCCAGAGGTCTACTTACACCATGGTAACTCTAACGAAGGCCATTATTCTGGTACTGACTCCTCCTGTTGGGGTGGTTTAACATAATTTTTGGATCACTCAATGGTGTGAAACACGTAATCCTTCAATAGAAATTGCGTGTGCAGTTTTGCTTTTTGTTCTTCTGCTGGACTAGTGCTGTGCTGTGGAAGAATACTCTTGAGAAGCTGGGCTGTGACAGGAGCCACAGCTCCAAGTCAGACATGCAATTGCCAGAATGGAATCGTGAGCCATGTTGATGAATTATGCTGTTTTCCAGATTTTTTGACTTAAATATTTTCCATTTACATTGGCTTTTCCAGAACGGAAACCCATTGTAATTTGAGGAACATCTGCATTGTATACAATAGAATACAGATAGAAATAGAATTTGAATGTTCTAACCACAAGGACAAAATGATACATTTGTGAGCTACTATATGTAATTAGTTTGATTAGGCATTCTACAACATATACACTTATCTAAACATCCTGTTACACATTATAAGTGAATGTGTCTCTAAATTACCAAAACTTCTAGTCAATTGTAGCTGTCAATAAGTAGCATAATTTAACTCTTTTTGACTGGAGTAAGGATAATGTTCAAAATGACTAGAACTTTCAAAGACAGCTTTTTTTTTTCTTTTTCAATTTTTTTAAGATCTATTTTATTTTATTGGAAAGATATACAGAGAGGAGGAGAGAGAGAGGAAGATCTTCTGTCTGCTGATTCACTTCCGAAGTGGCTGCAACTGCCAGAGCTGCGCTGGTCCAAAGCCAGGAGCCAGGAATCTCTTCCACATCTCAACGTAGGTGCAGGTCCCAAGGGTTTATACCATCCTCAACTGCTTTCCCAGGCTGCAAGTAGGGAGCTGGATGGGAAGCGAGACCATCAGGATTAGAACTGGTGCACATACAGAATCCTAGTGTGTGCAAGGTGAGGACTTTAGCTGCTAGTCTACCATGCCAGGCCTTCATTTTCATTTCCTAAACATTGTTTTGTTGTTGTTGTTGGAAAGATCGACTTATAGAGAAAAGGAGAGACAGAAAGACCTCCTGTCCTCTGGTTCACTCTCCAAATGGCCACAATGACTACAACTGAATATGAACCCAGGATCCTCCTCTGGGTTTCCTATGTAGGTATAGCATTGCAAGGCTTTGGGGTATCCTTCAGTTTTTTCCCAGGCCACAAGCAAGGAGCTGGATGGGAAGTGGGGCAGCTGGGACACAAACCAGCACCCTTGGCAACATTTGCAGGTGAAGGATTAGCCAATTGAGCCATCATGTGAGCCTCAAAGATGGCTTTTCCCATGCAAAGAGATGAAACTCTCTTGATTGGAGCTGTATTATCTTGTGCAAATGTCTGACCTGTGTGGGTCCCACTTTCCTCAAGGAAATGATTTATATTCTATAAGTCTACTTTAAGTACAAAGAAAAAAATGCATAAACTCACTTCACATTCCAGCACCATGGTTGAAGTGATAAATGAAAGCTTCCATAAGAAAGTTGTTTAAAATGATAGTCAGCAACATCGAGTAGGGCTTGAGAAGAAGGAACACGGTGAGCATCTCTGGTTCCTGAGCCACACAGAGAACTGCAGGCATCTGCAAAAGTGTGTAGCTGGGGGGTCAAAAGCTATTTCAGCATGTGAGTATCTTGAAATAAATTTACCTAAGTTCAACACAGAACAGCTCGACTTCCAAAGGGGTGCTTTAGGGGTGGAGTTTTTTTAAAAAAAGGTTAAATAATGAATAACATAACATGACTAAACATTTACAAGGAGTAACAACGTCTCTGAATGATCTTTTTACAACCACCATTTTTTTCTGTGGCTAGGCTTATGGAAAACCCTAGAAAATGCAAGAGGGTATTTTTCCAAAGCTTGGAATCAAGAATTCTTTAAAATGACATTTCTTAATTTCAGAAAGGGAATCACTTTATTTTCTTGGCCTTCACCGCCAAACTCCTGACCTTTCGCAGGGGAATCTCCAGCAATCTGCAACCTCCTCCATATGGAATGATTTAATTTGGCAAAGGACAAAAAATATCAATTAACTTCATTTTAATTGGCTAAACCGTGCGATGTCTGGAAAAGTTGATGACTCACAAGAAAATCTGACAAGAATGTTTTCAGGTCAGAGGGAAATTGCAAAATTCTGGCCATATACCAAATAGGCAAACTTTGGCAACATCCTGTAATAAACACCAGGAGAAAATTGTTAGGTATGCAACAATTATTGAGGACAAATTTTAAAGGTTTCCACTGAATAAAATAGCTTTTTTTTTTTCATTTAATCTTGAATGCCTCTCTGGGTTTAGGATTCTTCACAATGAGCTACTAATTAGAAGCAGAACTAGGCTAAGCAACTCTGAAATTCTGCTGTTAATGGCTGGCCTGTACCAGGCTGACAATTTCTACTGGATTGCTTCTATGCAGTTTCTTGCTATTAAGAAAATCTTCCTATACTAGACACATTAAGACTCAATTTTGGACTAGTCTTTTTCTTTAATGCAAAACTGCTATTTGTGGATAACTGCTGTGAAATTCCTAGTGTGTGAAAGATGAGAAGATCAAGAAATTATACAGAGTAGAGCCGGTGAGCTTAGACCCCAACACTGTCCGAGATTTCTTCCATTGTTAGCTATGCCATCTTACATTTGTTAATAAGCATTGTCAAGCGTCAGTGTCTTATCTGAAGAAGAGAACTCACAAGACTAATTCCTATCATGTAAAACCATACGAGACATCCCGGCTATTCCACTTATGGTTCAGGTTCCCACAATGGCTTGAAAAAAAAAAAAAAAAAAGCAGCCAAAGCTGCTCTGATTTGTGTGTGTGTGTGTGTGTGTGTGTGTGTGTGTGTGTGTGCGCGCGCGCGTGCGCGCCCATTGTGGGACACGAGGTGTGGCCATGTGGGAAAACCTGATTAAACCCCTGGCTCCTGGCTTCAGTCTGGCCCAGTGTTGGCACAACCCTGGGAAGTGTGGAGTAAATCAGCTGACAGATCTCTGTCTCTCTCTGACTCTCCCTCTGTTTCTATTACTTTTTCAAAATCAGTAAATACATCTTCAAAAAGCAAATTAAAGCGTAAAATATTTCTAAGCTCTATTTATTCAATCTTGGACATAATTTCACAGTTTTCCTGGTATAAGTTTAGAAGAAAAGTACTGATGTACTACACTTTGTAGCATCAATACCATCATATTAATTTTGATTACAGATTAGTTTAAAAATTGATCCTTTCTTGTAAGTATTTCTTAGTTTTAATTTGCAGAATGTATGGGAACTTCGTCTTAGTACACAACTCACTCAAAATGTCTGACTCTATTTTGTCTATAAACATTACTTCAAACTGACTTGAGTCTGAAATCACTTAATTTTGTCCTCATCTCTGAAGCTTAAACCACTGGATATCATTATCACAAAATTGAGAGAATAACTTTCATTTTCTTTTTCTGGCCCCCCTCTCACATTGTTAACTATTCAGACTTGTTTACTACTCCCCAATAATGGTAAACTAATTTGTAAAGTGTTATCATATCTTACTAAATTTACACTTGTGAAAAAGAACAAAGAAACTAAAACCACACTTCTGAAAAGAAACAAGCACTCTGTACTTTCAAACCATGGATCACCTAAAGATACATTCTCGTTCCTTAAGTCAAGGATACCCCAAAGTACAATACCCTGATTCAAAGCTTTCTAGTCTGGATTATCACAGGATCAATCATAATGGGATAAAAGAAGATGGGGAATAGACCCAAGAGATTGCCAGTTGTAAAGTCAAAGAAATGTAATTTCAAACTGACATCTTACATGGGAATGGATGGAAACAAAATACAGATGAGACATATTTCTGTGTGATCTTCCAGGGATATACAGTGGCATCATGCAACTTGTGAAAAATCTAGGAAAAAAAATGCAACAGGGCTGGCCATGTGCCACAGCTGGTTTTATTTTATGATACAATTCCATAGGCTCCTCCCCACCCAAATCCCCTCCCTCCGCCAACAATTTCCCCCATGTAATTACAAAAATATAGTCCTTTACAATCTGTCATAAGTCCATCATTCTGCTATTTACGTGTATTGTCACATTGCAGGTACAGACAAGGACAGAGAGTGCAGCATTTTTCAAGATATATTTAATTGTTTCATGGGAAGACCATCTTTGATTTGGAAGTACAGATGTATACTGCATTGTATCTTCACATCTGCATGTTACATCTCTATTACACTTTTAAAAAGCAGTTTGAACTATCTTGATTTTGTGGTTCTTTGCAGATATGTACATAAGAAGAATTACTGAAAGGAAAATCACAAACCTAAACACCACAATAAATTGTTCCTAGTGTGTTTTTTTCTTTATTAAGATTTGGCAGAAATCAATAATTTTGCCCTTCATTTGAACTGTTAAATTGAGGATATAATAAGGAACTGTGACATGGAAGGATACTTTGAAGACACCATGTGTTTCATAACAATTTTTCTTCATTCTCTCCTGTCTACATTTGTGAGTGTCAAGAAGGAAAAAATGAGTAAGTAATATGTTTAAAGAGTGACAATAAAAAGGAATGCTTAAAACCTTTGGGAAATGATCAATAATAATCTCATATAATTTTGATAGTATAAGAAATATGAGAATAAAAATTCTAAAGCACAGGTGATGACAATATTTTGATATTTTATGCTTCTCTAAAAACAAATATACTTGACAGAGTTCTTGAGATTTTGTATGAAGAAAGTGGAAAGGAGAAGAATGAAGAAGATGAAGAAGAAAGCAAACCAGGAAGGAAGGTGCATGAGAAAGAGAAACAGAACACAAAAAGGAAATGCAGATCTTTTTTTTTCAATCCTTCCCAGACTCCTACGCACAGCTCAATTATACTTTTCCATGTTATTCATCTATCATTCAGAATTTTCTCTGTGACTATAAGGGGACATCCCCTCCCCTATATCATTATTTTATATACATTTCTTAATATGAATATATCAAATTTTAGGTGCTATTTAATAATTTTATTTTATTAACATCTCCTGGACATTTCTTTCTTTTGAAACCTTTAGGGATATATAACACAAAGAAATAATAGTCATCTCGAGGAACTGTGTAATTAATACTATCATATCAATGAGTGAAGATATATTGCAGTATGCATGTCTACTTCAAAATCAAAGATGAATTCCCAATGAAAATGCTAAATATGTCTTGCTATAGAATGCTTGATTTTCTGTCACTGTCAAATCTATAGTGTCATGTCATATTTAAATAGCATAATGTTGGACTTGTGACTGTTTACAAAGAACTACACTATTGGAATAATATAGGGGAAGTCAGTGGGAAAATGGATTGGAGGGAGGATACTGGAGCCTATGCAATTGTATCATAAAATAAATACATTTTTAAAAAGAAAAAACATAATAACCCTTCCCATTTAACCCTCTTTCATTTTTGTCCACTTTCCTCCTCCTCTTTTTTCTTTTAATTTTTTAAATGATGTACATTCAGTTTTCCTTATGAACACAACTTTAATCTTTCCAAATAAAGACTCCAATAGACAGTAAATAGAAATACTACCATTTCTGTGAATTTTAGTGTTAAAACCTTTTCAGTAGATTGCTTCAATTTCTTCAAATTTTGGTAAGAAACAAAGAAAAAAATTCAAACCTGAATGACCAATGATGATATTCAGAGTGCAAATTTCTATATCGTCAGTGTAGTATTTTGTTTCCCATAGAATATTATTGCCTTTGATACTTACATCATTGATTCAATCACCATTAGCCAATATAACTTGTTAATCAAAATTGGATAAAGCTGGGATGGCACCAAGTTCACAGGAGATGTTCAACATTGGAATGAGATCAATACAAGCGATTATTTTGTCATCTCATTTACTAGATGACTGTTGGTTTCTTAACCTCTGAGCATCTTAGTTTTCCTACGGATAAAAAGAGGACAATGATTACCCTGAAGAGTTGTTAAGCCTAAGCAAGTACCAAAACAGAGTTCCTGAACAATGCACATTAGTTTTCTCTCTCCTTTTTTTGAGTGTTTGATTCCACTTTTTAATGTGTATTTGTTTTTAAACAATGAGCAGAGTATTTTCACAATAGGAAGCTGTTTGAGAGTAAGGACTATATTTGGCTGTTTATTATTATAGATTCGAGACTTTCCAGAAAGAAAACACTAAAAATAGAGTTAATATTAGCATTTATAGCATTTTAATTAACACATCATTGATTTGAATAAGCATTAAGACAAAGCTCTATCCTATGTTTTCTTATTACGTTAGCCATTCATTCATGCTAAAGCACGGATGATCTCTGAAATGGACAAAGTAAGTTTGGGTACTTTAAAATTCTGCTCAACAGAAGCTCTGTTTTATTCTCTCAAAACAAGAATCCAAATACACTACCAGCCAACTTCTTGGCACCAGCCAAAATCCCAATAGTTCTAACATCTGTGAGTGTGACCAACACAAGCTGCCTTCTCAGTGTGTATTTGTAGATGTTAGGAAAAAAATCAACTTCCCATTTCAGCTCAAGAGTCAAGAACCACTTTTTCAATAGAATCCATCTGGTTTGCATTTCATTTGAACATTCAAAACCAGGTGTTTTTCATGTGTATTTAATTTTAGAGAGAGGGAGTACCAGAGACTTGGAATTATTTGAAATGGTTTAATAATATAGATAAAGGATCTGCTGATATTGTATTGCCAGAATACAATTACTCCTGGTTGTTGTTCTTATTGTTGTAGGCATGGACTGCATTAAGGATTTTCTTTTAAATCGTAGGCTTGGTTATATGACAGTCAGCCTGACTGTGACAGGATGATCTCAAACAGACCAATAAATAAACACTGTATATGCTCAATGGAAATTTCAGAAAATGGACCCAAAAGACAAAGAAGGAAGAAGGGAGGGAGGATGGGGAAAAGAGAGAGAGACAGGAGGGAAAGGAATCCTTCACTAACATCTTTATCAAGCAATTAGTTATCCTTGGGGAATGTGGTTCGTTTTCCATGATAGTGTGAATTCTAAACAGAAGAATAATTATTACACTAGTTACATAAACTAAGCTGTCTGTGGGGAAATTTTTTTGATAAATGAAGGGCAATTTTATCTCTTTGTATACAGAGTGTTATAAAATGATTTCCACTGGGAGAATGACTTCACTTTTCATTGAAATAGGTCCTATGTTATGAATCCATATACAGTGTTTATTTCTCTCAGTCATCAGAAAATCACCAATCACAATTCTTCTGGTGTTGCAGAGTGTATGGAATTCTACATTCTAAACCAAGAAAATATCTTGATTTAAAAATTGTTCACTTGGGTTCCAGACTTATTTACACTCAGAAAGAAAGAAACTTTCTTGAAAAAGTGGGTCCCCAATCATTTTTCTTGAATATTCATAAAATAAAACTATAACATAGGCATCACCGCACATTAATGGGGGATTTACCAACTAAGGGCTAGAGTTGAACACTTGCCTTCAAAGGGGAACATAAAGTCTTGAAAGGAAATTTCAATTTTAGAGCAGTTTGTCTACTTAGAGAAATTTAGTCTTTATCTTGTGCATCCTAGTTAATTTATCAGCTGATAATAGAAACCCTCTCTCTGCACTGATTAGTTGAAAGATAACCCTTCCAAGAATGCAAAAGATACAGAGGTCAAGTTTGCCAGATACAATGATTAATATCATGCCTTAAAAAACATCTTCTGTATAATTTTATCCATGCTTTGTGCATAATCAGCACAAAACAAATGAAAATATTTTGTGTTTTAGGTATTTGTGCCAGAAATGCACCTTCCAGTACTAGGTGACTTACAGTTTCAGGATAGTCCATGAGAACCCTTTTGGGGCACCCCTTTAAGGATAGAAGCTCCCATAGGTAGGTTCTAGCCAAATACCATGATGACTTTATGTCCAGCCATGTAGAACCAGCTTTTAAGGGATTCCAGCATCATGTTCATGTCATCCATTTAATGACAGCATAAAAAACTGGCTTTGGTGCTTTGGCTTTTAGCAGGATGTATTAGGTAAACTAATCCCTCACACACACACCTAACTCATTATCTAGCACATGGTAAGCAATTAACACATCATTATTACCGTTATTTTTTATTCCTATTAGAAATATTTTCACTAACTAAAGGAGGATGGTTCCTAATGAAGTTTTATCAGAGAATACCGGGAGAAGTGTAAGGATTACCAATCAACAAATTTAGTCATTTTCAAAAAAGTTGAAACTGTAGAATAAAGAAACACATTCCTGCAAGCTAATTAAGATTAAAGATCTCATTTTTCCTATGAGAAACAGAAATAATTTGAGCTTTTCTGCCTCTCTCAGCTTAAAGACTCTAAGCCTTATTAAAAACACAGTAAATAATGGCTTTTCATTAATTTGATTTATTTATATGTAAAGAAACTGGCACATCCTGAACTTATTATAAGTCTATAGCCCAAACTCCTAGACTGCAGACAGAATGGAATAGGTACACACAGCATGCTGCAGAAGCAAACACAGTGTTTGAAAGGTTGAAAATATTTCACTTAAACTCTAACACATGGAAGGAATTTTTCCATAAAAACTGCAAAGATTTGAAAATAAAGATTAATAATAGACATTCAACATGACCCTAAGGTGAACCTGGTAGGTAAGCCAAGATTTAGAAGGTCAACGTTATTTCCCAATGACTCGATTCCTTACCTGCTGACACTCTCTGGGGATTTGTAGAGCTTGTAGTAGTCAACTGGCAGCAGCTGGGTTGGTTATCAAAGGCATCATGGATAAACGTTAATCGAATATCTATTATATCACCAGATGCTGTGTTGGACTGTAGAGATGAATGGTGATTCAGATGTTTCAGCAGTAACCGTCTGTAGAGCTGAGTGGCCCAGAAGCATGAAACTGGGGATTTACTCTATCGTGTGGTGCCAAGAGGCTTTTAACAGCAGCCACAATGCAAGGGGTCATGTGCACTAAGGAGCATCTGTCTACTTTAAGGGACAAAAGATATTTCACTGATGTCCTAATATGTGAATCTGGGGCTTCAGAATAACCTCCCAGAAAAAATCTTACTGGGCAACAATCTGGTGTCATGTGGGTGGCTTGAAATTCAGTTGCCATAGCAATTCATTTAAAATTGATAAAATGTCAGTTGTTCATAACAAAGAACATGTAGAGAGGAACCGACATGTGTTATAAGAAGATGCTACTCCAAGCCATTCCAAGTATCTCTCCCCTCTCAGTACCTCAACTAATTCCTAGTAAATATTTACAGATGAATAAAGGTTTTAAGACTGAACTGAGTAAAGGCTTGTTCACAGGGAAGCAAGATAGAAAAGCAGACTTTAGAGATTACAATAGTTTCATTTGCTGTGCAGAAGTAAGCTCCATCTAAAACTTTCTTAATTCTCTTCTTCATGGGCCTTTAAAATACCAATGCACAGGTTTCTCTTCAGCCCAATACAGCCACAAGACCCTGGAATTGGGTTTTGTTAACATTTCCCAAGGTATTTATTTATTTCTTTATTTGTCTGTTTATTTATTTAATAATACAGTTCTGTGGGCTCTGGGATTCCTCTGCTTCTCTCCAAATCCTCTCGTCCCAGTGATTTCTCCTATTTTAGCACAATAGTATAGCCCTTAAAAAAGTCATAAATCCATCATTCTGATATTTAAATGTATCCCGATATTATATGTATGGACAATAGCAGAGTCCAGCATCCTGTTGTCAAGATATATTTAAATGTTTCATTGGGAGTTCATGTTTGATTTGGAAGAAGAGATAAATACTGCATTGTATCGTCATATGAGAAAGTGATCTGTAATCCTACACTTACAGCAGTATAATCCATGGTAGTGAAGATATCAAAACAATCGAGATGCTTGTTGAGAAAGAACTGGATAAAGAAACAGTGCTACATCTATTCCATGGAATACTACTACTCAGCCCTTAAAAAGAATGAAATTCTACCATTTGCAACAAAATGGTCCCAACTTGAGACCATTATGCTCAGTAAAATAAGCCAATCCCAAAAAGACAAACATCATATTTTTTCTGATATAAGGCAAAATGCAAAATGCAAATTCATTAGATATATAATTAAACATGCGTGCACATATAGTCATCTAGAAGAACTGTGTAATACAGACTATCATTTCAATTTGCGAAGGTCATTCTAATATACCCTCAGACCTCAAACAACCGACCAGGCTCAGCTTCTGTGAGAGAGGGGGGGAAGCAGAAGAAACAGTGAAGCCTCAGAATGTACACCTGCCTTTCAAGTCTTGAAAGCTAGGTATCATCATTGAAGCAGAGAACTCTTTAGGAATTTGCAAATAGACAATAGTGTGGTAGGGTGGATATGTTCTATCCTCTTGAAGCAATACTAAGGATGAGTTCAGCGGGAGATAGATAAGAAGCAGGGACAACAGGTAAGGAGCCCATAGTTTATCAGTTGACATGAGGGTTGGCACATGCTTCAGTAGGAGTGCAGAGAAGTGATGGATTTGAGAGATATTCAGGAGCCCCGAACCTATATTCTAGGAGAGTAGAGGATAGAGAAAAGTCAAGCGAGAACAGCTTCATTTACGTTGGGCAATCTGGTAGACCATTTCACCAATCACCAAGTCATTTCTCAGAGAATAAATTAGAAAGAGCAAGTGTAGAGGCAGAGCAGATGAGTTGGGCATTGCCTTTGAGTCCTAGATGCTTAAGGACAAATGGATGGCATTTTTTCAGGGTATGTGCATATATGCGCAAGGATACGAAGAAGAAAGAATTGAGTTGGAGTCTTAGTGATATGAGAGATAGGCATCAGCAAACTATTAATGACAAATCTCAGTCATGGATGACATCCATGTACAAGTATGCATTGTGAGGAAAGAAGATTGCAGAGAATGAAACCACTCAGACCCATAGCTTTAGAATCTGAGTTCAATTACAGTGTGTTTCAAAATCATATAGTAGCTATAAGAACCTAAGTGTACCAATGTTAAAATAAAGTTTTGTTGGATGAAGAAGGCATACTGAAACACTAAAAATTAAAGTGAGTTTTTTTACCCTATGAGATTAAATTAATTAAATTTCTTTTTAAATCATGAAAACTCACAGACTTTTTCTGATGTAATACTACATACAACTTATACACTTGGTAAAACAATCTTAGCAAGTTAGGACAAGTAACAAAGAAATTTTTAAATTGTTATTGGCTTGTTTCTGAAAATCTATCCTGAGGAACAATTACAGAAAGACACAAACTCTTTAATAAAAGGATATTTAATTCACAATAGCCTCTTTTAACATTTTCTTACATTATCTGCAAGGAAACTTGATCAATAGGCTTGCTGTGAACATGAATAGTGAAGAAACAGAAAGTAAAATTGCGAACATAGTTAAGGGCTTATTAATAAAGGGATTCTTCTAAGCATTAGCATTTTGCACATATTTTTAGAAATGCTTACTTTGTTTTTTGTTTTACCCTGCTTGAAAAGCAGAGTGAGAGAGAACAAGAGAGAGAAAGAGAGATTTTCCATCCCCTGGTTCACTTCCCAAATGTTTGTGATGGCTGGATTGGGACCAGACTTAAACCAGCATGCAGAACTCCATTCACGTCTCCTATGTGGTTGGCAGCGACCCCAGCACTTGAATGATCATCGCCCTTACACTAACAGGAAGTCTGATTGGATTAGTGCCTGGGATTCAGTCCAGCACTGCAGTAAGGAACTTGAGTATCCCAAGAGGTGACTTAACTTACTGTACTGCATCGCCTGTCCCATACACACTTTTCATTTATTTAATCTTCATAAAATCATAGCAAAGTTTTTAATGTAAAGATGAGAAATCTAATGTAATGACCATTTAGCAAAATCATGGAGCTGGCAAGTTTACTAGGAAATTCTCAGAGAGCCCCGTTTCTCACTGCTGAATGCCTGGCACTTGGTATGGTGTTATAAGTGCCAGTGATTATTAGCGTTACTACTTATTTAAAAGATAAGAAAAATACTTATTGAATAATAATCCACATTTGCCTTTTGGTGACAGGCTAATGGATAGTTTTTATTCCATATTATTTGTGAGTTATTTTATTATTAACTTTCAACTTTATAGAACAATAATAAATGTTATCTAAGGCAAGATAAAGCACAAAAGCAGTCTGAACTCTATTTTTGCTTCTTTTAGTGTCATAACTTGACAGAATGGTTGTTCCCAGAGGCTGGGAAGGAGGTTGGGGGATAGAAAGAAGTTAAGGTTACAAGATTACAACAGGGAACAGTAAATTATAATATTTTATAGCATAGTATATTTCCTGCAGTTAATGATGATTTATCATGTTTCAAAATAGCTTGCAATTTTGAATGTTCCATGAACAAAGAAATAATAAGCATCTGATGTGATAAATATGCTAATTCTCCCAACTTGAGCATCACATATTGTCTGCATATGTGGAAAATTCACACTGTGCATAGGAGGAAGCCTCTAAAACCTCATGGAAAATACAACCAAATGTTAGTGCATATTTGCACAAACAGCATCAAATAATATACGTGTATGTACGTGTATGTATATATATATATATACATATATATGTATGTGTGTGTGTGTTTCTTTCAAAGGCAATGTGTCAGACAAAGAGACAGAAAAAGGAAAGAAATTTCCATCTGCTTGTTCACTCCCCAAATGGCTGGAATGGCTAGGATAGGCCAGGTTGAGCCATTCTTTCCCATCTAGGACTCCCACATGGGTTCAGGGTTCCAAGCACCTAAGCCATCATCTGCTGCCTTCCCAGATGTGTTAGTAGGGAGCTACATCAGAGGTGCGGGAGCCAGGACTCATACTGCCGCTCATAGGTAATGCTGGCATCGTAGGCAATGGCTTCATTAATGAACCACAAACACTTCATAGACTTTTTGAAGTCCTGTCATACCCCCCCCAAAAAAATTGCTGGTCAAGTAAAATAGAAAATACAGTAAATTTCAAAATAAATTGCTAACAAACAGAAAATAAATTATTACTAAATTATTCTCTTGTTTCTTCAGTAATCTTAGATTTAAGTTGGAGATGACAGTTAATGATGACTGTCAATATTTCTGGCATTGATTCTTTGTTTTAACAAAATCTATTTTATGTATTCAATATGGTAGACAGTCCTACATCTAAGTTCTTTGATGGTGTTATGAGACAGATACAAGGTTTGAAAGGGGAAAACATATATTAGTGAGACTGGGCTGTCATCCATAACACACTCACAATAATCAATAAGAGTACCATGTTGCTCATGTGATAAATCAAAGGCAGATAAGTGGGAGTGATGGAATGTGAAAAGGTTGTGAAGTCACTTCTGCAAGTGATCCAAGGACTCAACACAAAGGAGATCCATCCATTTTGCCACTTTACTTTCCAAAGTCTTCAAACTCTTGGTCATTGAGACAGGAAAAGACAGGCACCACATAATTACACCAAATCTTTATGTTTGTGACTCCCAAAATAAAATGTGTTGCTTCCACTCATATTCCGTTGGCCATAATCAGCCATATGACTAGTCAACCACAAATATGAGGAGATGGAGAAATGCAATCTTCCGTTAAGTCTGCTAGAATAGATGTAGCTACCAGTGAAACCTAGAAGTATTCAACAAAATCTTCAAGAGGGCTTGAAAAACACCCCAGAGCACCACAAACAGCACAAGTAAAATAGAACAGAAACTGTTTAACCACATCCTGTCCTCCCAGAAATCAGTGAGCCCTTGAGCTTTACAAAGGCTTTCTACAACTCTGCCTTTTTACCTGCTATTAAATGAGAGACATGAAGCCATAGTCTATTGGCCTTCTCTGTGCTTAACGTTTTTGACAGTAAGCAGCTCTTTCTTTTCTTTCTTTCTTTGAGCACAACTAATAATGTTGCCCTCTATTTCACATGTTCATCAATATCATCTTTCAAATGAAATACTACTTCTTGAGAACAGAAGTATGTTCAAATCAAATCCTGAACTGGCTAGCTACATTTACTGAAGAATTACTTCTTTCAATGCCCTTGTATAATGGTGATTTTCCATGACAGATTTGTAACATGCAGTGCATCCTCATATCAGAATCCTTCTTATCGAGTAATTATCCAAAATTTCAAAACCTTCTGGCACACACTTATGAAAATATAGCACAGCCATCATTATAATATTCAGACATGAGAGAGAAACCATGTTTTGGCTTGTCCTATCGTTGTCTAATGTTTTCAACAGCTATATGAATAGGATACAGTTAATCAACGTCCCAAATCCCATGAATGATAGGCGTCTAGCAGCAGTATCTTGCAGTGACTGCCATGTTGGCATGATGCTATGCAATGAAGGTCTACTTTTCAACATGCTCTCTTATGATAGTGAGAAAATCCTTCCAAGGGAGGAAAACATAATCATCACATGTGACCACAGAGCATATTCAGAAAGAGAAGATCAACAAGAATTTTCATGTAAAAAAAAAAAACGACTAGAGTACCAGACAAACACTATGCTTGGAATTAAGAGGCACCATCTAACATACTACGGGACTTTCCCAAGGTAGACATCTAGACACACGAATTGATCAACAGGGAGTTTTGTCAAAAGGGAGATGAGGCCTGAACACAAAAGGGTCTGAAACTGATTCATGATATTCTGTGAAATGAGAATGTCACATCTCACACGCAGGGTTGAGCAGCCCATTTTTTCAATGAGTGAGTAGGTCCTAAGTCAATTTATTTGTAAGACAGAGGCAACAGTTTTATTCAGGCCCTTTCTGAGACAAGGAAAGAGGATGTCCTTTTCTAGGTGTCTTTTGCCCACACTGGCAAGGGATGTTCACTTGATATTCTGGGCAAAAGTACTTATTTTACTTTATGGGATTTATCCTGGAGTTCCTCCTTGATATTGCCAAAAACTAACATCAGTACTATGAGAGGCAGAAAATTTTCATTGCCCAGTCTACCTCTGGCTTGCCTAAACAGGCTCTCCTCTGCATCTTGCCTTAGATCCAAACTCAGTGCTTGCTAAAATATTAGTGAAAATGGTCAGTAGAGATATAGAAAGAAGAACCAAAGAATAAATGAACTTCTGATCCTAATCTGGAATAACTGTTCCCTGCCTGCTTAATTTTCCATGTTGTGGGCATTACACGGAATAGGGAAAGTGGGTGGGAGATCCTCTGTTGAAAACTTCCCTCAAGTATACTTGAACAAGTGGACAGCTTAACGATAGCCCTCAAAACTGGACCGGTTTATTCTTCAGACATTGGAATTGTTCACCAACCTCAGGACTCCACCACAGGAGGGATAAAACCTCCTCTAAAACCACTATTGGCAGTGAACTTGAACACACACGTTAGGGCAAGCCAGAATAGTTCCAGAGGAAAACAGAAGAGAAAAAAAAAAAAAACATCACAATGAAGCAGTTCTTTATAAAATCCAACAGCTCTGTTGATTTCCTTTTTCTCATTAACACTTAAAAAAAGAAAGCATAGAGAAGTCACCACACCTTGCACACACCTGACAAACAGAAAGATGAGTCGGAGAGCAGCAGGAAGACTGGGGCTACTGAGATGGAAGCAGAAAGCAGAGGAAGGAGGTTCTTCCATCCCCCACATTGAGCTAATGCGTGGCGATGCCTTATGCCTTAGTGGCAAATCAGGCACCAGTGTGCATCCCCTGCCATCTGGGATTCTTCCTCGGAATCCCTGTCAGCCATGTTCCTTCCTGTTGCCGCATCTAACATAAGACCTCCGTAAGGAATAACTTCTACCATTTTCTTTCCTTGACTAACCCTTTTTTCTTCTTGTGCTGTTCCTTGCCTGCTATTTCTGCTGCCATGTTCTGACTTTTCCCTGGAAAATGCTGTTGATTGTCAGCACCTTACAGAAAAAAAAAAATGTTCCTTTCTGCATGGCTTTTCGACTGAGGACAGACACCAGAGCTTGCCTTGCGGTCCAGGGCATCTTCTTTACAAGCAAAGCAAGACTGATTTTTCAGAGACAGCTTACAGGCTGCAACTTACTTCAGAAGTCTGAGGTTTCTAGAAGGAGAGTAACTGGATTACAGAAGTTCAGCTCCAGTTGATTGATTTATGACTCACTGCACATGGAATCCAGTGTCCTCGTGTAACTGTAATGAAAGCATGTGCCCTTCCCTTTTCATACAGTTATCAACAACAACAAAAAACAATTCCTGATATCATAAATTACCCTGACTAGCCTTGGGATCAACAGCATATGGGAACCTATTGCAAGGAGATGACCTGGAATGGCAGACTTCACACCCAGCTGAGGACAAAGAATGTGAACATCCACTGTAAACAGCTGAGCTCCATGTCAGGAACCTGGCTGATGTCCTTGCTTTCCAGGATGAATCATCATCAGGAAAAATCTTGAAACTCTGTTTAGATATCAACCTGCTTGATGTGGTGTTTTACCTAGCTTCCTCCAGCTATCCCTCACCTTTAGGAACCCCTTTTTCTGGCTTATGGGATAGAGTGACCTCAGTTTGGATTCAGGGATTTCTCTCACTCCAGGAATGTTGGCTTCTCAAAACAGACATTTTCTTCTCACCAGCCTTCATCTCTGAAGAACTGGCTCTCCAGCGACAAGCAATGAGGGCCTGACTACTTTTCCTGCTGATGAACAAAGTGGATTGGTGATCTGGCCTAGAAAGTTAAGACTGCTGGGGGTGCTCACATCCCATACTGGAGTGCCTGCACTCAGAGTTGTGACTCCTGATCTGGATTCCAGCTTCCTGCCAATGCAGACCCAGGGGAGGCATCTGGTGATGGCTTAAATCAAGTCCTTAAGATGTGTGTCGGGTAACTGCAGTAGTGTCCCAGGTCCCAGTTTTAGTGTCTCCAGCCCAGAGTGTTCCAGAAAGCTGGGGAGTGAACACCTGCCTCACAGCTTTTTTGGCTCACCCCATCTCACATAAACTCATGAGAATAACTGCTATCAGTATTCCTTAAATGATTTATGTGACCAAAAGGATTCTTTTTCTGTGTTTTATTCATGACAGTTTGAGTATATGGTTAACCTCTGTACATACCTGAGTTGACCATTTATGAATTTGAGAATTGACCTACATATTTTTTCTCTCCAAAGTGTCATAACTTTCAAATAAATGATTATGCTATCAAAATATAAATTCAATTTTAAATATTTTGAAAAGCATACATTTTAAATTATAGTTGCATTCTGTGTAAAAGCTTATGTTTTTCTTTTAAAATCACTTCTTTTTTTTTAAAGATTTATTTATTTTTATTGCAAAATCAGATATACAGAGAGGAGGAGGAAAGACAAGAAGATCTTCCATCTGAGGATTCATTCCCCAAGTGACCACAACAGTGGGTGCTGGCCCAATCTGAAGCTAGGAGCCAGGAACTTTCTCCAGGTTTCCCACACAGGTGCAGGGTCCCTAGGCTTTGGGCCGTCCTTGTCTGCTTTTCCAGGCTACAAGGATGGGAAGTGGAGCTGCCAGGATTAGAACCGGCACCCATGTGGGATTCCAATGCACTCAAGGCAAGGACTTTAGCCACTAGGCCATCACGCCAGGCCCTTAAAAATCACTTCTAATATACCATGCTTTAAATGCAACAGGATTGTGGTACAGCAAGTTAGGCCATTACTTGTAATACCTGCATAGTATATCTGAAGTTCAAGGTAGGACCCAGCTTGTATGCCTGTGACATCACCTTGTTTTCAGGGCACAACGCAGGCCAAGGAGTGACAAGACCATTTCTGTCTCTTGAAAACAAGGTGATGTTACAGGCATATATATTTATATTTATAAATCAGAACCTTCACCTAGGA
Source organism: Ochotona curzoniae (assembly GCF_017591425.1). NCBI lineage: Eukaryota > Metazoa > Chordata > Mammalia > Lagomorpha > Ochotonidae > Ochotona > Ochotona curzoniae. The sequence goes on from NW_024465751.1 coordinate 21,704,668, forward strand.
CTTGCAATACCAGAAAACACAAGCAAGACAGCAGGCATGTTAGCGAGAGTCAAGCCATCACTCGTGTCAGCCATTTTCCACATGGGAACACCTGCATCAAATCCTGGCTCTGCTACCGATTCCCGCTTCTCGCTTTTTGTACTCCTTAGAAACACCAGGTGATAGCTTCTGTAGTTAGGTCCCTGCCATCCATGTTGAAATCTTGATTTCTGACTTCACTCTGACCATTTGAAGGTATTTGGAGACTAAAACAGAAGCCAGAAGATCTCTTATCTGCTTATTTCTCACTTTTTCCCTGCTGTGCGTCTCTTTACTTTTTGAATACATGAAAAATTTAAAAATCATCAAAGAAACATTGCTCTAGCTAAGAAGAGTCAAAGAGGCCAGCACTTTCTGTGTGTCTCCTTAATCCATCCCAAGGATTCTGCAAGGGTTGGAAATGATTTTTAGTTGAGTTCATTCTTTGGAAAATGTATATTAATGTGTAAAATGTAGGATGTTTGATCATGTCGTGGAGATGTGATGTCAGTCATCAAGCTGTTAACTAACATATAATTGAATTTTCACTTCAGATGCTACACATTAAATTAATTCAAAATTCCCTCGTTTTTCTATAATAACTGAACACAATAATTTCAGTCACAGTATCAACCATGCAGACATAAATTTCTTCGCAATGACTACATCAACATTTTAATCCAATTGTGGAGAATGAAAAAAGAGACTATGCGTGTTTCATATATCAGAACAATCAATTTGTGACCCTAGGATTCATTTGTATCTTATCTATGGGATATTTATTTGCACAATCCATTGCCTTTAGAATTTTTTAACTGTTAGGATTTCAGATGTAAAGACTGAAGATTATTTTGCTATCAAATTAAGAAATAGGATTGCTCAAGTATGTGCTGTGAATTTGCCCAAATCAAAACCTGTACAATGAGAATACTATCAGAGCATGCAGCACATGTATGAGTGTGTGTGTGTGTGTGTGTGTGTGTGTGTGTGTGTGTGTGTGTGTGTGTGTGTACGTTTCAACTGAGATTAATTGATGTAACTATCTGGAGTATTGAACTCTTTCTCGAAAGAAAGAGAGTAAATATTTTTACATTCATGGACCAAATGTTCTCCATCCCAGCTACCTTGTTCTGCTGTTACAATCAGTAGCCATCAACAATATGTAAATGTCTTTCAATAACATTTTTCCTATGTGCAATAAAATTTGAATTTCAGATAGTTATCATGACATATCACACTTCTCATTTTTTACTATTATTTCTAAAAGTGAGTTATCTTTTCCACAGAGGCCACACAGAAGAATTAATAGGCTTCCATAGAATTATAGGCTACAGTGTACTCTGACCAGTGTACCCATTCCTGACTTATTTCAGTAAAAGGAACAACTTCAAGGAGAGAAGAATGTTTATAATCTTAGGTATTATTTCAGGTCTGACTTAGTTTCTCTGTCTTAAGGAAAAAATAAAAATATTGTAATAAGCTGAAAAAATATATTTGTTAGTGGAAATTATTGATTTAAAGCTTCTTCATGTTAGCATAACTGAATTTAACAGAGACTCCATATGTGGAAGTTCTGTGAAATTATTTTTAAAATGTCACAGAAACCTATTTTTCTTTTTTTCTTTTTTCTTTAATTTGGATAATGCTGGAAGGAGGTAGGGAAGAAATTTGAAAGTTAAAATATATTGAGGTTTATAAAAAACAAGAAAGAAATCACTAGCCAATTAGCTAAAACATGTTAACCAAAATACAACCATCCCCAACTGGATTCTCTCATGTAGGAATAAATGAAAGAAACTTGAGATTTAAACTGAATAACCCAATTAATTGCATGTCATTAAAGCACAATGATCCAAAATCAAAATCCTTTTGGAGAGTCAAGATTGCTATGTTTATTCACACTGATAATGAAACAGAACATATGGTTCACAGGCATATTGTTATAGTAAAACGATTATTTCACTGAAGTAATAACAATTTTTCTGTTTGGGTTTGTTTTTAAATCAATGTAGTCTTTTATGAAAGTTAAGATTACTTCTTGGCTACATAGAAGCATGTCAGGAGTAATTAAATAATCTCTTGTCACATCATCACAGCCAGTCATTGAGTCTTTTGCTTTTTATATCTTATCAAAAAATGAAACCCTACACATTCTGCCAATGTGTTTCTTTCCCCAGTGGTGGAAAAGTGAGTTTACAAAGTCATCAGTTGCCATGGAAACAAAAGCATTTAAGTTGTAATACACAAAATATGTCAAAACATGGTATAGATTATCAGATCAATCTAGAGTGTACAAAAGACCCTTACAACCCTGCCAGTTGATCGTGGGATTTGTGTCCCATGAGGGGTCAGCTTGGTATTCCATCAGGAAATATCATATTACCGTGTTGATTCCATCATGTTTATCTTTACCAAGTGGTCTGGGCCATGCTTTGAGGGGCAACATTTTTTTTTTTACTTTAGTAGAGCTTTCAACCTTTTAGCAATAATTAGGCTCAAAATTTTAAGATTTTAGCTTTGTCTAAAGTGAACCTAGAATGGAATTTAATCTTTATGTCTAGAAAGGATATGAAAAACCTCTTCTAATAAGGCCACGTTAATGTTTCCCTTGTTTATAGCTATGCATATGAACTTCAATTTTATATTAAATAAAATATACAATGAAGAAAATATGTGATCAAATAATTCAATGATTGTTTTAGAAAACTATAGAATACAAATATTCACATTAATTTGTTTCACTTTCCGCAAATACAGGTGTATGTTAGTTACTATTACTTACTATCTTTTTGTTTTGTTTTGTTTTGTTTTGTTTTGTTTTGTTTTTTGGAGGGGCTCTTGAATTTCTTGGGTCTCTCTCTCTCTCTCTTTTTTTTTTGGCATTTTCTTATAGAAGTTTTTTCATATCTATTAAAGTGAATTGCTTACTATAAATAAATATTTGCCAATATATACCTCTTGTTTTCATTGGAAACTAGCCACATAAATATGAGCCATAACCAAAAGAAAAGAATGAAAGTCCTAAGGGTATTTTAACAACTGGATTTAAATATATCAAAATGTTTTGAGTGAATGGAAGTTAAAAGAAAATGAATAAAAATCTATTCACAAAAGGTGACTCTCAATCCATTTGTTGGACTCTTCAACCCATTAAAAATGAACTAAAAGTGAGGAAATTGTCAATAAAACACAAGACTTGTATAACATTCCAAACTCTGTGTTGTTATACAAAAATGTTTTCTATATGAAAAAATCATAAATGAATTTGTATGGCTTCACTATGAAATATAATCAGCTTTCATAAGAAGTTCTATAAGAACAATAATAAAAGGAATATAGAACATGTTATCAGATATTTACTCAGTTCTATTATTACAAGTACTGTTTCAAACTCATTGTCAACAATGATTATTTCTATGATACATATTTTGAAGCAACCCTTCTCTATCAGAGTCTTCAGAGTGGTATAACGTGAGCATTTTTCATAGAAAAATTACATAAAACAATTAGTGTTTTTACTTTTTCTATGTCACCAATCCTCTCATTACTTTAGTTTCTTCATTTGTAAGACAATAATAAGATCACCTATTTTAAAAGGTCCAAGTGAAAAGGTGTACACAAGAATGAAAAATGGAAAGCATAGAAATATCAGCAGGGATTTTTGTGTATGCAAATGTAAAATTATCACAGCCTCCTCCACCATTCTCATCACTATTAAAATGATGTGACTAAGGTAAGTTAATACTAAGAAAATTCATGTTTTTTAACACATGGCACTGCTGCAAACTAAGTTTTTGTCCAGTTTGGTATAATCAAGCAGGGGAACTGCTTATAGAGAAAGGAAAGGAAAGCATAGATATAAATTTTTTCTGCGTACAAATGATCAGCTGGGCATTTTGCTACAAATTTTCTCATTTCTTATTTTTCAGACAGGTGACCAAAGTGATGATCAAGGTACAAGCCTTAAGCTACAGGACCTGGTATAGTAATTTTGTTCTACCTTTCTATTATATTGCAATACCTTGTCATGTTTTTTCTTCTTTATTTGAAAGGCAGAGTAATACACAGAGAGACAGAAATTATTACTTAAATTCATGCAACAACTCAGTCTGGTTAAAGTGAAATTGGGAGCTATGAAATCAGTCTATCCAAGTCACCCACATGAGTGGGAGGGACCCAAGAACCTGAGTCATCACCAACTGCCTCCGAAGGTTCACATTACCAGGATCTTGGGTTGGAATTGGAGTAAGATGCAGACTCAGCTGCTTTGTTATGACATGTGATTCTCAGATGATAACCTCAGTTGGAAATTGTTTTTCCATTCTCTTGACCAACACATACAACTAAGTCCTCTTTATTGATGCTTATGCTATTATCTGAAGGAATCAGACATAACACCAGGGGTTTCTGCAAGCCAGATCTACTGAGCATCACTCAACAGGACATTTTGAAGTTAATGGTAGTCTTCAGCAAATTACTAACGTGGGGCTTCAATGACAAAAAACAAAAAAGCAAAACAAAAACAGGGAACCACGAAGCATTTATACAAAAACATATACCATCACCCACAAGTTCATTCCTTCACAAATCCTTTCCCATAGTCCTCTTTTAACCAGCTTTAGCTTTGTTCCAACACACAACAAAAGTTTCCCTTTTTTGCTCCACGTACTGGCAGTTACTTATCTTTCATCTCCAACAGAATGAATTATTTTTCAAAACAACATTGCTACTGTAATAAGCTGGCCACAGGGTTAGGGTAGCACAGAGCACTTTTGTAAAGAATAGACCAAGTTTGTTCCTTTCTGTTATATAACCAACATTCATGGCCTAAGTATTAAGCTTAAATTTTAGACATCTAAGCAAAAATTTCAGAAAGAGTTGCCTGAATATTTTCTCTTCATTTAAATTTGCCATTATTCCTTTTTAATGATTGAATCAGCACGCCTTTAGAAGGAGAATGCACTTTTTATCTCTGTGAAAAAAGAGGTTTAGTTTTAAAATGAGTAAAAGCTTCAAATTCATAAGTTCAGCAACAGCTACTACGTATATTTATGATCTGGAGTAGGAATTTTAAACTTGAGGGTCCCAGATTCCCCTTGGTGATGACAATGACAATACTGAGCAACACTGCTGCTGGAGCCAGCAGATGAGATGCATATGCACACAGTCTTCCAACGACAAACAGCCTTGTTCCAATGCTTCTTCCTAGTGTGACCATTTGTCCACAGAAGAAGGACTAGCTCTAGAGGACCTTCCTCATATTTTGTATTGTGCTAACTCCAGGGGAGAATACTGTTATCAGTATTTAAGGTTAGAAAATTCATGATTTGTGTCTTTAATTTTTAGCACATTTTACAGGATACACAGACAGGAGTTTGAATGTAGAAATTGGCAAAGGAGACAAAAAAAGGTTTTCATTTATATTGAAACAATAAAGAACCAGGCTATATGTTATGATATCAAGTAAGGTGAAGAATTTGGAAAAAGAACCACATAAGGTGTACTCAAGGAACATTGGCCTTGAGTTAAGGTCATGGTAATGCTACATGGAACCTGATTACACAGGACATTGAAAATTAAGCTAACAAGAACGTATTTTATAACAGTAAGTTGACAGTTTTAATTTTATTTATTATACATATTGTAAGAGGCAAGCTATCTCAAATTCCATAATTCCACCTGTAAGGAGCTCAGGTGCCCAATGAAAGAATCATAAGTTGATGAAAACTATAAATATGCACATACAAATATAACAAATATAACCACCAAAGTCTCTCTAAGTTTCTTCATTAAAAAGACAATCACTTACTGATTTGAAGCTGCCAGGTACCTGGTGGGAGCTCAAACATTTCAGTTACATTCTGCTGCCTTCCCTAGTGCATTAGCAGGAGGCTGTATTAGAAACAAAGTAGCTGAGATTCTGTGCTCTGGTACGGGCTAAGAGTATAGCAGTCCCCTCAGTCCACTGAACCATAAGACCTTCTCCTCTGGAGATTTTTAATGAAAAATATTTTTGCAAAAAAAGCAAATAAATCTTGGCAATGTAAATATGAGGCATATTAGCTACTACCTCTGAGATATTTTTCCCCTTGTTCAGTATCACAGACAGCTTACTCCAGAGAGGTGAGGCGTTGTCAACACAACAATCCATACAACAGAGTGTTCGGCCAGAAGTAGAAGCTGATCACGGAGGAACTCCTTCCGACCACCCTGGAGATCCACAATCCACGAGGATGGCTCAAAGAATTCAGTCTGCAGGCTAACTTACCGCTATGATTTCTTGTGGCAAAAAGTTACAAGGAAAACCAGCAGGAAGGGGATTCCGGAAGCCAGGGCTGAGCTTCCAAGAGGCCTTTCCCAGTGCAATCCCTCACGAAGTTAAAAATGCAAGGGAACTGACTGAAAACCCATAGGTAAGGCTATAGAAGAGTACTTCAAAGATGATGGAAAACTGAATTATTTTGATGAAAAGCATCTTGAAATCTACACATCATTTTTTTTTCCTGTGAATTTTTTGAAGGCATCTCATACTTAATGGTGTGACATATAAGATTACATCTTCCTTGAGATTAGAAGCAAGATTTTACCACTTTTTAGCAGTTCTACCCATCATTTACCCTCAGAACGAACTTCAGACAACCTAGAAAGAAAAGCAAATAAAAAAAATTAAATGGTGTGTATTTGCAGATGACATGATCTTAGGGCGTCCAATACAATACAGATCTTAAAGAAATCAGTGTAGTCACTTTGGAGTATTTAGGATATATATAAAATTCAAATGCATTTCTGTACATCAGAGTGGTGTCTGAAAATTAAATTAAGAAAGCATTTATAGTATTCAAAACAATACATTGTAGAAACGGAATGCATGACATACACACTGAAAGCTATAAAAGGAGTTGAAGACAAAAACAGAAAGAAATTCGACGTACATGAACATTCTAACTGCTGGGACGGTGAGGATTCCTGAACAGAGTTGCTTGTTTAACATAACCTCTGTGAGAATCCATATTGCTTTTCATTCAGAAATTGGCCTTAACATTTATATGGAAATGCAAGATGGATAGAATAGCAAAATCATTTTTCAGAAGGCCAATTCATTCAAAAAATTCATAATTCCTGATTCCAAACCTACCAAGGTAAAAGGATTGGGTGTCCAATTATTCCTTATCTTTATTGCTAGCAGATTTTCTGCAAGAGCATCAAGATAAGTCTGATAACAAAAGTAAGATGTGTTTCCTGTAGGCAACAAATAGATGGGTTTTGTTTTTTAATGCAGTTTACTAATCTATGACGTTTGATTCATGTGTTTAAGCCATTTACATTCAGGGTTAATATGAACAGGTGGTAATTTGGTCCTGTCATATTAGGAATGGGTTATTCATTGATTTAGTCTTCTGTTGTTATTTAACTGGGATGTTCACATTTGCCTTTGGTTTTGGTGGGTGCTATTCCTTTTCTCCATCAAAAGAACATCCTTAAGTATCATTTGTAGGGCAAGTTTGGAAGCGGCATATTCTTTTAAATTTCCTTTACTGTGGAAGAATTTTATTTCAAATCCTAATTACATCTTTTTGGGTAAAACTTCCGCTAATGTGTCCTGGGGGGCATTACACGGGTTCTGGGCTCCTGGCTTTAGCCTGGCATAATTCTGGCTGTTACAGGCATCTGGAGGGTGCATCAGTAGAGATTGAAGACCCTCTCTTCCTCATTCTGCTGCCCTCTGTTGCTCCCACTCTAGTTTTCATGTAGGTAGAGGTAATAAAGTTTAAATAACAAACACTGCAAAGAAATACCTGTTTCTCCAGAATAAAGTAATCAACACAGGGACCCCTTCACTTTTGAAAGCCTCTTTTTTTAATATGGAGAAAGTTTGACTCTTTTATGAGAAAAACATAAATGACAAAGAGGTACTTGCTTTGATTTATAACAGGGAATAAATCTATCTGTACTGCCATTTCTAGGCAAACGCCACGGCATTTCCCAGCATGCGTCTGGCTTCTCTTGTGCCAGATAGGCCAATCACCTGTCATGCTGCAGCAAGCATGCTGTGAAGCGCGTATTTGTCAACTGAAAAGGACAGTGAGAAATTCGAACATTAAAACCTAGTGTTAGAACTTTTTAAAAAAAAATTCTGCCTCACTACTACACTGAAGCCCAGAATCCTGTAACTGATATTGGTTCTAGCTAAAGCTTTGGCAGTCCTAAGGAATTCTATTCTGAAATAATGAAGTTAGCTGCAAATCCTTGTAATGTGAAAACAAACAAACAGAACCCACACACCTTGGTCAAGCAGTTAAAGCCCTTGCCTTGAATGCATGGAATCGCATATGGGTGCCGGTTCTAATCCCGGCTGTCCCACTTCCCATCCAGCTCCCTGTTTGTGGCCTGGGAAAGCAGTAGTCCAGGTCAGCCCAAAGCCTTGGAACCCTGCACCCATGTGGGAGACCTGGGGGAGGCTCCGGCTCCTGGCTTCGGATTGATGCAGCTCCAGCCGTTGCAATCACTTGGGGAGTGAATCATTGGAGGGAAGATCTTCCTCTCGGTCTTTCCTCTTCTCTATGTATCTGACTTTGCAATAAAAATAAATCTTAAAAAGCAAAAACCCTCCAAAACACACATGTATGTGTCAAATAAAATAATCAAGAAAGCAGAAAAATCCACTTCCACGACACGGAGAAAATATTTGAAATCTGATATATCTTGTGGGGAGCGGCCGAGCCTACGTGCATGAGGGGCCGCCGCAAGGTGGCAGCTCTGCCAGGGCCAGGAGGCGGGATTTGTCCCGTCAGCAGATAAACAGGAAGTCACAGGGATAGGCTAGCGATTATGTCATTGCTACTGGCCTATCAGGTAGCGCCCAGTGGACCCATGGGGAAAAGTGATTGGTGGAGAACTGTATATAAGCAGCCTGCTTCCGGCAATAAACCCCTTTTCGTTCGCCTGCCCTTTTTCGTTCCCCTCTCCTTTCATATTCGGCTGTTCGTTCGTGTGTGTTTGTGTGTTCGTTCAGTGTGTGTGCCGGTTGCGGTGGCGGATCCAGGCCCTCAAGATTCCTCGTCATTTTAGTGTCGCCGCAGGATGCAGGAAGGCGACAATTTCCGACAATGGATTAACACCCAGAATACATAAGTAAATGGTAAGTGGCACATATGCCTCCCTGTTTCAGCCAGCCTACGTCCGCGAGCTGCAGCCACTTGGGGGAGAAAACCAGCAAGAGAAATATCTCTCTCCCTGTGTCCCCTTATCTCTATGTAACTCTGCCTTTAGTAGGAAAAAAAAAGTTGTTAAAAAATGGTTTCATCTTGATGTATTTGACCAAAAGCAACAGGAAAACAATAATTACAAGGCAGAGTAAAGGTAAATTCTCTCACTATCTCTTTGGAATGGGATATCTAATTTTCTGGCCATAATGTTTCTTGGTTCCTGGTACACTGAACTCCAGGGACTTATGCTGGTGAATGACAGCATCTGCTCTCGTGGTTCTCAGGCCTTTGGAACTGGATTGAATTAAACTAATGGCTTTCAGGAATGACATGGCGGCATGCTAGGCGAAGCCTCCACCTGCAGTGCAGGCATCTCATGTGGGTGCTGGTTCATGTCCTGGCTGTTCCATTTCTGATTTATCTCCTTGGCCTGGGAAAGCAGTGGAAAACAGGACCTTGAACCCATGTTGGAGTAAACTGGAAGAATTTCCTAGCTCGTGGCTTCATATTAATCCAGTTCTGGTTGGGTGGCCGTTGTGGCAGGTTGAGGACTCAGCTAGGGTACAGATGACATTTCTTTGTGCAGCTCTCTTTCTAACTGCTGTCCAAGCAAAATTAAAACCTTTAAACATACCTGCCATCTTACTTGATCCTACATCTTGCAGATGGCAAGTAATGGAATTCCTTGGTCTTAATCACATGAACCAAACCCCACAATAAATTTGCTTCTACACACATAAGTATAGATATGGATATAGGCAAATATACAGGTTTAGATGCTCTAACATTCAGAGAGACAACAGTGTGTGTGTGTGTTCTGTATACTATAGCTCTCTGAAGATTACAGACACACACACAAATATGTTTCGTGTCTCTGGAAAAACTTAACGAATACATGGAAATCAGACAAGGAATAAAGTGGTTATGATCATAGATTATAAGTGGACTATTGGATACGAATCCCATCTCTGCTGTCCATTCGTTATCGTTGTGATCTTGAATAAGTCACTTAAGTCTCTGATCCACTTTTCTCTTTTTGGGATTGTTTTAAACCCTGAGTGAATTAGGACTTATGAATCAGATGCACAGGTACTTTAAAATGTTTATAAACTGGGCAGGTGTCTGATGCACTGGTTAAGGCATGACTTGGATTGTTCACTTCCGACATCAGTATGTGCAAAGCCCTGTTCTGCTTCCAATTATAACTTCCTAGTCCTGCATCCTGGGAGAGAGAAGGTGATGGTTTATGTAATTGAGTCTCTGCCAGGCATTTGGGGGACACAAACTGAGTTCCAGACTCTTAGCTTCTGCCTATTTTAGTCCTGTCTGTTGCTGCTACTTAAGGGAATAAGTTACTGGTTTGAGTGACTTTCTCTTATGCATCTGTCATGGTCTTTGTCTCTCTCAAATAAAACATAAACAAATCAACCAAATTTAAAATTTTATGAAAGTGAAACTAAAGGAGAATGTGCAGCTTTTCTAAACATTTGAAGGCCCCACAAGAAACAATGTTTGATTTATGGGCAGTGCTGAGTGTATTGCCTGGAAACAGAACTGACCCAGCAATTGCAAAGACCAGCATATGCATAAGCTAATTGGGGCGACTGATTGTGCTGTACCCTGCATTGGCAAGCACACATAAGAATCAGGTCTGGGATCACCTCAGACGAAGTTTCTTTGGAGATATTTCCAACTGAACTGCTGATCTCAGAACCCCAACCATGAACAGAATATGTTAGCCAGTGGATTCTGAATAGATTTCATCGTGCTTGGAACAGCAAGATTGGCAACAATTCAGAACAGTTGAGCTATCAAAACTGCTTGAGCAGGACCCTCGGAGCGTGCCTCACATCAGGGACCTGGGGTGGGTGGGAGGCTGGGTAGAGCTTCTCTCTTTGTTTTTCTCCTGACAAGAAAAAAAAATGATGATAGTAATGTGGTAACAATGGTCTTGCCCACTTTCCTGTAGCCCTTGACCTTTTGTACCCTAATCAACTACATAAGATTATAAATAGGTAGATAGATAGATAGATAAATTCATAGTTTAAATTTTTTTAAAAAATTCTGGCTAGGCGCAGTGGCCTAGCAGTCAAAATCCTCACCTTGCACACGTCGGGATCCCATATGGGCGCCGATTCTAATCCCATCTGCCCTGCTTCCCATCCAGCTCCTTGCTTGTAGCCTGGGAAAGCAGTGCAGGACAGCCCAAAGCCTTGAAACCTGCACCCATGTGGGGGACCTGAGGGAGGTTCCTGGCTTCTGGCTTCAGATTGGCGCAGCTCCAGCCGTTGAAGTTACTTGGGGAGTGAATCATCAGACGGAAAATCTTCCTTTCTGTCTCTTCTTCTCTATGTATATCTAACTTTGCAATAAAAAAATAATTCCCCAACTTAGTGGTCTGCAATCTGAAATAGCTTCTAGATTTCAAAGTATTGCTGCTATAGTGGATATAGTGCTAATAGCAATGCCATATCTCTTCTTGAAACAAACAAACAAAAAAATGTCATGGGATTCACTATAGCTTGAAAAAGTGTTCATATGGCATTGATGTAATATAATGATATTTGTTGAAAAGAATGGGAATGATTCAATTTTGTTATTCTGTTTGTGCATCTAAGAAGTCTCCAAAGCAAATGCAATTGACTTGAGTTCTTCTCATCTAGTTAGATGTGAACTGAGGCCCCAGTTTCCTTCCTCTTGGGGGATGGCAAAGTTACCCTGTGGTCTTCTCTGAGGGATTCTGCAGATGTGACCCAGGGTACCAGCGTATTTTATTTATTTATTTTTTTTGGTACACTAGTGTCTTAGGAGTCAAGGAACTAAGACCACAGAGTGACTCTCAACTGCATTTAGCCGAAAAGAATATAGGTCAGGGATTGAGAAGTGTAGCCAGGAACTCAAGAGTCAGAAAAAAAAGTGAACCTAAGAATAACAAGTCAACTGTTAACAGGAAGAGGTCTAGGTCAATTGCCTGCAACTTTATTGCTGTCTGAAACTTGTCTTTATGTGCAAACCGCAGCAGCTGTAGAATCAGGAGGCAGACTGGGCCGTTTTTCATTCAACAGGTATTTTGGCATACATTGTACCATACTAGGCTCACTGCACCATATGTGAGATTGGAGCCTATAGACATGCCAATACTTCATGGCTGAAAAGGAAAAGAAACTGAGACCTTGGATGGACTCCAGGGAACTTTAAACATTATAGTTGATGTTTTCAAAAAGGAGTGAAAAGGGATACTGAATATTTCTTGCATGATGCCCCAACAAGGAAATTCTTACACCTAATGTGGGGAAAAAAAATAGGAAGATGAAATTCACAGGGGAATGAAGGTCTCTTGACCTACTGACTTTGCCAAGCAGAAAGTCGCTTCCCCTGATGATAGTTGAGTTGCCTTGTTTGTACTCATTTGATCTCTGTACTCCTTTAACCCTCCTCCCAGCCCCCATTTGCCTGAAAACAGTTAAAAGGCAGAGCAGTAAATCAGGAAATCTCCAAACACAGCGGGGCTCAGTTTACAGTACACTAGGGTGAGGGGTGGAAACTAGAGTCATCTAATTCCATTTTCAAAGCTGAGCATCTAATGCTGGATTATCATTAATGACAGACATTGCAGTGTCAAAGGGTTGTGTCAAGTTCCAGACCTTTTCATGCTTTAAATTCCTATGTTTAATCAAATGTTAACCAAATCATTGCTGGTAGCTAACTGCTGCTTGGGTGTATTGTGGGTGGCCTGTCTCTGCTATTGAGTCGGCCATTACTAGTAAGGCAAGGAGTACACTTCTAGTTCCTACATACACATTCCTAAGTATTGATTACTTTCAAAACTGCAGCAAGTAGGTATTAACAAGTTTAAGCCAGAAGGATGTACCATTTTTATCTTTGATTGAAAACTAATTCACTTACTGGAATATATAATTATAAATTTCTTAAATCATTTTTCAATATCTTTGGGTAAACAAGTGTTACTGAATTTCAAGTAAGTGTACATTATGTTAGAAGCTCCTATGTGTTCAGGATTGAATATAAGAATTCTAACCTTAAGCCTAGATTGAAACTGAATTCAGTTCATTGTGTTAATTGTTGTAACAGTAGGATGCACAAAGGGCTTCAGGAGAAGTGAGCTGCCAGTCAGGATAGAGGAGGATTTCATCAGGGTAATGTTGATGATCGACTTGGAAAGAATAGTAGAGACTGAGGCTTGCCAAATACACTCTAGAGCAAAGCAGAAAACATAACACAAAAAGCACAAATGCATCAGAGAGCCCGATATAGTGAGAAAGCTTAGAAAAATTGTGTATGTGGGACCAACATTGTGGTGCAGTGGTTAAAAAATGACAGCATTCCATGTGGGTGTCAGTTTATGTTCTAGCTGCACCAATTCTGATTCGCCTCCCTGATAATTGCCAGGGAAAAGCACCAGAACACAATCTAAGTGCATTGCTTCTTGCATTCACCTGGGAGAACTAATAAAGCTTGTATCCTGGTTTCAAGCTGGCCCAGCATTTGCAGCTTTCTGGGGAGTGAACCAACTGACGAAAGTTCTCTTGAGTACTCTCCCTCTTGCTTCCTGTCATAGATTCTCTTTCTCTTCCTCTTCCTCTTCCTCTTTCCCTTTCCCTTTCCCTCTTCCCCCTTTCCTCTCTCAGTTTCAAATAAATCAGTAAATCATGAGGACGAAAAATTGTGCATGTATCTGTAATACACATGTACTCAGTGTGAGGTGGAATGGTACGTGAAGTTGTACAGCATTTGGCCACAAAATCATTCTGTCTGGCCCTGCCAAGGCAACTCTCCTGCCAAGGTAACAGCAGAGATGGATTAAAAGTCAATAAATCTGTAGCAGGCTAATTTCTGAAATGATAATTTTGTACAGTCTGCAAAAGATGTTATAAATATCTGAGTGGTCCTTAGCAGGAAAGAGGTTCCCCAAGCCTTACGGAGAGTCTTGGGTGGCATTCTCAGAAGCTATGCCTGTCTCTGCGGATCAGCAGCTCTTGGCATTAGCATGCCCAAGAATCACCTGGATGTTTTTAAAAACAGCCTGCTGTGCTCCACCGGCAGAATCTCTTAACCAAAGAAGTCTGGAGTAGGATCCCAGAATGTGTATTTCTAACAACTTCCCAGGTGAGGCAGATCTGCTGATGGGGAAAAATCGCACATTACAGCAATGGCTGCTGATGGAAAGTGGGGGCTGAAAGAAGATTTTTTTTTTTTTTAGTTAGAAAAGAAAATGGAATGGAGAAATGCAGGTATGCTGATTGAGGGGAGAGAAAGAACCCATGGAGTTCATTTATTGCCTTTTGCCACAGGCAGCATTCTGCATTAAGAGCTAAGTTTTTATCTTTTGTTTAACAGAGTTAAGCCCCATATTGCCAGGTCTTAATCAGGAGGCTTTGATTTGGCTGAGTGTTAGAGCCGAGATGCCGAGAGGCATGCATCCAGGCGCTGGCAGAACTGTGTTATGAGGACCGGCTGCAAAAGATGTTGGCTGCCAGGGTTTCGACCATTTCCACTGGGTGAAGAGCACTTTGTTATCACTGCTGTGGGAAGACTGCTGTGTCACCTCTCCTGGACTCCACTGCTGTACTAAATCAGGTAGGTTAGCAGCTGCAATCTACCGGGCTTTCCTGGTAAACACAGGCAAGTCAAGCTGCTAGAGCTTGAAATCCAACCTCCTCATCTGGGATTTTCATCTTCTCCTTCCTTTGCATCACTTTAGGTCTCACCACTTTTAAACATATGTTTATCTTTGAGAGCCTGGTTATCTTACCAGGCCTTAAATGTGCAATTTTCATCCTATCTCCACGCTGTGCCATTTCCTGTACCCGCAAAGCCTTTGACCTCTCCTATCCAGGCCAATCCTCCTGACTGCAAAGCTCAGCTCACAATTCTCTTCCTTGAACCCTTTCTTTTTCATTTTTTTCCTTTTCTTCTCTAGCCTGTACTGATTCTATGCATGATACAAGGTCAGAACCACTAGGAAGGTATAGTACAGTTTGGTAACTATGCATGTTTGGGAACTCTACTCATGTCTCCTTAACAGTTGCTCAGCCAGACTGTGCTTTCCAAGTTGTCTTTCATGTTATCCAGGGAATGATCAGGGTGCCCCACACAGAACAGAAAATTAGATTCTCAGAATCAAATCCATAATCTTAATCCATTACATCAGTGAGAAGATATGCAATTAAAACCTATATCCAACAGAAATTTCAAGTGTCTCTGTAAGAAGTCATAGCAAATCTCCTAAAATAAAATATTGAATGTAATCTACATATTTCTGGTGGATATTTCCCTCAACCATCCTTACTGGACTGGAGCTGGAGGAACACCTCCAGTTTCCGAGTGTATCTCCCATTCTTGTAGGGATTTATCTCCTTGCTTTAGGTTTGTTGCTGTTATTGTTGTTGTTTTCTGTTAATCTTAAGCTTCTGCATTGTAAAATGTAAGGAGAAGCAGGCAGTCTAGATTCAGAATCTCAAATTTTAAATTCCAGGAAAGTGTACTCTTTACTTTTGTCCTAGTCCTTCTGCCTTAGGTGTTGGACCTGGCAGCAACTTGGCTTAACCCATTATAATAGCCCACAACTCCCTGTCTCTAGCACACAGCTATACTCCCCCAGCTATGGGAACATTGCTTTGCAAACCATTCACAGATGTTACAAGTGTAGTATTGGGTATTTTCAACCTAGGACGTGCTACTGCTTTGTTAGTGTTGGTCTAGGGATACCACATCAGTTCAGTTCACACAGGCAGCTACTGTAGGGTTTATTTTAACTTTTTCTCTTGGTTCCTTTGTGTCCTCCGTTCTTTGTTTAGATTTGCAACATGTGCATATTTACCACAGAGGAAGCAACAGTCCCTTGTTCATCATTTGGAGGAATTATAACACTGGCTTCCTTTTTTTGGTCCATTTAATTTAGATTTTTTTTTTCCTCTCCCTAGTTAAGTTGAATTGTCAAAGAGTCTAGGATGATGAGATTCACACATGCACACTCACATAGTCACACATCTGTTATCAACAAAACGTCGAGACTCTTGAAAGCTAAGTGCCTTCGCGCTGGGCCATGTGTGTCTCTTCTTGGCAGTCTTCGCTGCCTTTGTTCTGACTCCGGGAACCAAGTTGGACATCGGTTTGCGGCAAGTCCTTTCATTCTCTGTAGTTCTTTCTTTTTAAAGCATTCTAAAATGTGATGCAAACTATTTTGTTGTGTGCTAGAACTGGTTTTAGAATGGCCTTGTCCTTCGGAGAAAGGAAATAATTGACTAAAGCAACACACTTGAAACACTTAAAATTTAAGGCTAGAAGGGACAGACAATTGGCAGAGCAGTTACATGCTGGTTGGAGCAAACACATGGCATAACTGCAATATGAGAGTTTGAGTCCTGGCTCTGCTCCTGATTCCAGCTTCCTGTTCAAGTGCCCCTGGAGGCCACATGTCACATAGTTGGGTCCCTGTTACCCAGGTGAGGGGACTTCGATTGAGATGCTGCCTTCCAGATTTTACCTGGCCAACTGTGGCCCTTGTGGGATTTTAGGGAGTGAACCTACAAATGGGAGCTCCTTGTCTCTATCTTTCTGCATCTCAGATATACATTTGAAAAATGAAATAGAGGTACGGAGGGCATTGCATTGATTTCTTCAGTCCATCAATAATAAGCCTACAGTAATCTGCTTATGCGTTAAGGTAAACCTTTCTTAACATTATGACTAAAACTTTCTTACATTATATTAAAGTAGGAAAAAAAACATGGACCAGTCTAAAAATTTGGAAGAAATATCTTAGGAAAATAAGAGAATAGTGGCAGATTCATAATATCCTTTGCATTTCTTTTTCAGCCTTTAGTTCTATATAAGAAGTATTAAATAAAATATTTTTGACTAGATAAATTAACATCAGAAAAAAGCCCACCAAATTTGTAACATAGAAAAGTGTCCCCAGTGATTCCAAACTAGGCCGTGTTCTCAATTCAGTATGTTGTAGTTTAATTTCTGTGTTTTGAAAACATCGCTAAGAGCAAAGCCAAAATACATGATGGAGATTACATGCTGAAAATATTGTTAATTTATGTTTCATTTTAGAAGAATGGAATTTCTTAATTTATCTCCCAGGTTATTTTCAAAAGCTTAGTATTAATTACAATGTTTTTCTTACACTTTGGAATCTCTCTGTAAGTTTTAAATTCAGCATAAATGGGGAATCATGTTCTTAACTAAGTATAAAACAAAACTGCCATCATCAGATAGCTTTAGTATTCAAATTAAAAATAAAAATAATATTGAAGTAATTTGAAGTAGACAATTTCCAATGACTCCCCTGAGTCCCTAATCATTTTACATTCTTGAATCTCTGAAACCTTGACTGATATATTAGTAAATGTTTTATTCTGTGTTAGACAAAGAAGAAACCATTCACTACAACTAAAGCCAAGTTTTGCCTTTAAAATATCTCCAGTGACTATCAAACTATATCAAAAGCTAATTCACATCGCCGAGCATATCATGAGCGTTGTACTAATCATAAATTCTGCCTTTAAGTCCAGGTTTCATAATGACAGCTTTGGTTTCAAGCAGTTACATTGTTGGCAACATCCCTCTGCAGAGATTATAAAGTCATCCTTGGTTCCAAAGAATCCTGTAAGCTTTGCAATAAGAAGCCCTTGCTTTTCCAGAGCTTTAAGTATCATGATAAGAAATGAAATACAGGGCCCGGCGCAGTGGCCTAGTGGCTAAAGTCCTTGCCTTGAAAGCGAGGATCCCCTACGGTCACTGGTTCTAGTCCCAGCAGCCCCACTTCCCATCGAGCTCCCTGCTTGTGGCCTGGGAAAGCAGTCAGGGTGGCCCAAAACCTTGGGACTCTGCACCCACATGGGAGACCTGGGAGAGCTCCTGGTTCCCGTCTTCAGATCTGCGCAGTACCGGTCGTTGTGGTCACTTGGGGCATGAATCATCAGATGGAAGACCTTTCTCTCTGTCTCTTCGCCTTTCTGTATATCTGACTTTCCAACAAAAATAAATTAAAAAAAAGAAATGAAATATATCAATAACCTGCTCCATAGGGTTTCTGTCTTAGAGATGTGTGTACATGATCAAACCTTTGGTGCTGATCTCGGTTAGTAATTACTTGAAGAAAAACCATTTGGAACTGTAGATGGCTAGTCTAACTCTTAAAATATTTTAGAAGTTACTAGTAACAAATTTATTAATTTGATTTATTTTAGTACCATCCTTAGGATCAACAATTAAAGACAGTGGAATTTGGAATACACCCTCCTTGATTAGTCACATTGTCATGAATGCTTGATTGTCTTTCAGAATGGCTCTGCAGTATGTGAGTTTTAATTGGTATTAGCCATCACATCTAATTTAAATTTTAATTAAAGAGATGCACATAAGCTTTCTCTGTACTGCTTCCCTAAGAAATCCCAGCCTCCTTGCTGCTGTGGACACTATTTTCTCAACCTGTCAATAACCGCTTCCATACTCACTTCCAAGCATGTCCTACTTTTCCTAGCATGTGCAGCTGTCCCAGGCTTGCGCTTCCAGTGCACGTTGTCTTTTCTTCCATGCCTCTTGTTGTCAAGGCCTTTCCTTTGTGTTTCTCAGAAGCCAAAAATGTCCTTTGGCAGCTTCTGCTCCAGGATGCCGCTTCCTTTATTTTGCATTCTCTGACCCGGATGGCTCTTTGTCTCATGCTTTATTTCGTGTGTCATCAGGCTGCCTTCCATGCCCAGAAAGGCAGGGGCAATGTGATATTCATACACAGCCAATTGTAATGCACAGTATACAACAGGTGTTTCACAATGCTTAATAAATGAAGACTCACAACGCAATTTGAGAAAACTTTTCACTGGTTGCCTTGCCCCTTCATAAACCATTTCTTTTCATGATCCCTCCATGAAGACAGTGCCATAAATGATTATATTTAACCCCCCACTCTCCTTTCTGATCATTTTCAATAGGAACAACATGTAAGTATTATTCATGTGCAGGCTCAAGGAAAAAAAGGGGGAAAAATCAGAAAAACGGTTCATTTTATGATGCAGGTTTATGATTCTAATAAGAACAAGATTTTCAGTTAAGTTGCAGTTTGAATTTTTATTCTGTTTTTAATATTGTAAAAAAAATCATCTGGAAATTGTATGAGATATGAAGCTCTTCACTAGATTTTTCTAGATTCGTTCCTTCACAAATAATCCAATGAATAGAGGCTTGGTTACTCTTGTGGAAGCCTGATGGCATTGGTTCCCAGCCCTGGGACTCAGCAGAAGTAAGCTGTTAAAGAGAGTGAAACAAAAGGCTTCCTGCACCACACCTGTTAATCAGTGAAATGAAGGGCAAATCCAAGGATGTAATCCAACACTCCTAGCTGTCCCAAACTGCTCATGTTACCACAAATTCACTTATGAGGCTCTTGGGAGGGTCACTGCTATAAAACCTGTAAAACTGATAGAAACAAGCTACCCCCTACCCCACTTTCTGCCGAGAAGAGAATGTGAACACTTGACTCACACACCACTTGTTTGTCAGATGAGCAAGGGAACAGAAATTGATGAGGGTGCTAATTATTCTTGAAAGAGCCAGAAAGGAATGGGGAGCATTCAATGTCTCTATCATGAAATGAGCCAAAGAATGAATTTCCCCAAACTTGAGAAGACTTTAGATTCAAAGGACAGGGCTGGTAAGAAGGACAGGGCTTGCTCAATTAAAAACAGACCTCCTCTACTGCAGTTCCGACATCTCTCTTGTGGATTACAGCAGTTGAAGCATACATTTTTTGAAAATTGTGAAATTTTCCAATCTTTTTTTTTTCCAGAACTGAAGACCTATGTGTAATAGGGAAATATAGACCATAACTCCTTTTGTATTCTTGGATCTTATAAAAATTAGTGTTCCCTCCCACCCCAAATTCCAAAAAAAGAACATCATAGTAGTTCCAGTGGCAAAACCTTTTTAAACAAGAAAGGCCCAGATATTCACTACTTAAGCCAACTATGCAAAGGAGCAGTGCTGGGTCTCAGAAAAATTATTCTAGACTTCAAAAAAAATTAAGAACAATTCAAATTTGGGTTCAAAGCCACAGATACTTTCTTGCAACAGATTTATAAGTTAAAAAGTTTACAAGGAACTAGAACAAAGTATTTGGCTTGGTGTTATAATACCAACTAGTAATTATTTCTAGCTCCTTGTAGGGATAATAAAATATCCAAAGTATTCTCTGTACCCATCTTCAGAAAATAATAAGAATACTATGATTCAAGAAGCTGCAGAAAACAAATACCTTAAGTGAAGAGGCACATACTCCCCCCAAGAAAGGGTGTTAGGCTTACTCTGCCCAAAAGTATTGAAATTTTAACCATACATAATTGAGTAGTAAGAGATTTCCAAGTGTAAAGAAATGAAGCTATATCTGGAGAAATCAAATGTCATGATTGGTGTGGAGGGTAGAAAATATTTTAATGTGTCCTGGAGTATGATGGGCTAGCTGACATCAATGAAGTCACACCATGCAAGATATTAAAAAAAACTCAGTGAAATTTTATTATTTGCAGAATATTCTTGTAGATTTCTAAGAGAACATGTACTTTCCCTCAAAAAGCTTGTAATTCAGTAAGGTCACAAGAAACACATCAACATAATGAGGAACGGGTTGATTTAAAACACAACACAAAAAACAATGTGGTGTAAAAATGCAAATATTGAGAAACCAATTATCCATGATGAGGTTGTCAAAAATGTATGATAATTAAATATTCATAGTTGCTTGCTTTAGCTAGTTGTAGAATCATTCCTACTTACTGAACTCTGTTTTTCTAATGACTCATTAAGGAACTTATTTACTCCTGGATAATGCTTTTCTTCCATCTCTCACCTATGTTGTCATTTCTTGGCCATTGGAAACCTGTCACAAAGCAAGATAGATATCATAAGGTTTTGTTTAGCACAGTAGCCATAATTCCTTCTGTGTATCATTTCAAAATTATGCCCAAGAACCCAGAGTTGAGCATACCCAGATAAAAGCTAGGCTTTGGTAATTAAAAGAAACTACCATGAAGAGTTATGGTTGAGTGACCTTATGTGAACTAACAAAATATCTTGGAAACTCAGCTAGGACAGAAAAGACATGTTCTTCCCAGAGACTTGCCAGACCTGTTCCAGAGCCAGTACATTTGATCTCAGTGATCTCCAACAACTAGGACTGTGGCTTAGTCAAATGGAATCATATGGTTCCCAATTCCTGAAAACAAACACCAATTGTGGTTACCATCTGGGCATGCAGGTGCAGTGAAGCATCTGTCTACCCTGCAACACCCAACCATGACAGCACACTTTGTGCAAGGATGCCCTGCTGAATGCTTCAGAGCTACATTTCAAAGCAGGGAACAATTTCCCAGACTGGATGACTTTTTCATGGGATTTGTAAATGCTCTGTGGTTATTTAATTTCACAACCACTAGGTCTGGATTACAGGAAGTAATATCTAAACTACAACAGAAAATCTACAATAGAAGCATTCCAAAAAGATTTCTTGGAGAAGGATAGAGATTCAGAAGGACTGTTTTTTCTTACATTGTGTCTGAGTTGATAGCTTTTCGCAGAGCACTGCCACATGGACCAAGCCTAAAGCAGGGCGTACTTCCTGCTTTGGGAAGAATGTTGACAATTGCTTGTATTTTATCTGGGTCTGCACTTGGTGGATGTGGGGCCTTGAGTGTTGGTCACAGGTGCTCGTTACCCCTAGTTAGGTGTAAGCAGGAAATAATATGCGTCTCTCTGGATGTTTCCTTGTAGGTCAAGAGAAAAATGACAAGATAGTTCAAATGCTTGGAAGCTTTCTGTGCAGTTTTGTGTGCCAAAGGGTCCTTCCTGAGATGTAAGAAAGACTTAACAGAATGAGAGAGAATAGGATATCAATGTCTTTAGAGACTTCCGTCTCTCTTTTGCCATTGAAGTACTCCCTTCTCCTGTGTTTTGAATTTCAAGATATAAGTGGAAACTCAGAAGAGTGTGCTTCTAGAAGAAACTAAAAATGTTAACAAACCTGTGGGTTTACATTCCTCCTAATATCCCCACATAACAGCCACATTATTCTTTTCAAAATGTTCATCTTCTCAAGCCTTCTTTACGGAAGGGCATTTGTATTGATAAGAAAAGGATTTTTCTCATCTGAATTTTAGAGAGTCAAAAATAATTTGCCCACAAAAACCACTTCTGATTGCTCCAAGTTATTTACAGTGTGAATATGATTACAAACGAAGTCTCCTCTCAGTAGAGAATTTTAGCTCCAAACCCCCAGTCTTTAACTCCAAAATTTTTCTTAGCTTCTACAATTTAGTGCCATCTGAAACATTCTATCACTCAAGAATTCTGATGAGCCAAGACTGAGAACATTGAGCCAATCTTCATGCAACTAAGTATAGTTCTATAGAATTACAGAAAAGGTAAAAAAAAAAAAGCATAGTGATTTCTCTTTCAAATGACATTAAAACAGATCGAGAGATCAATGTATAATTTCTGAATAATTTGGTAGTCCTTTTCCCATTTTCTAATAATAAGGGTATTCTTATAATTGTCTTTGTGCTAATGGATGATTTTTTGAGCTACACAAAGTTATTAAAATGTCAACTGATTTTTTTTTTGCTGTAATCTGCTTTATCATCTTTGTTGGATAATGTTTGGCCTGTTGCCTTGTCAATTATAACATCTAGCATGTTCAGAATCTCAGCCAGAGCTGTCAGCACCGCCTCACTCTCCATTTGATATCCACAGCCACTTAATCCCCACTTGGGGAAAAACATACTTCTTCCAGTCTACTACTGATTTTGGATGCAGAGTGATTTATAATTCTTTTTCCCTGTTTTCTAGAGTTTAATTTCCCTCATTTAAATATTATGCTGGATTTACTCTTCTGAAAGTAATTTTTGCTATCAAAATAAAAGATAAACCTGATAAAATGTAAGCTTGACAACAACAAAAATATATCTTTCAGCATGCCAAAGCTCAAATTATCTCAAGGTAATTAGGAAACTGCAAATTAAAAAGTAGTTCTATTCACCACTAACTATAATATTCAACAAATAATAGGAAGACCACTAAGCCTCTGGTTATAGAGCAGATTATGTCTTAGCAAATATTCATAAAAGAGGAAAGGCAAGGAAGAGAATTGAGAGAGAGCAGAAAATGGAAGGAAATATAGTTAACTTCTTAGACATGCGCCTATGAAACGCATGGAATATGTTCGATTTAAATTAATAAAATATAAGTATAAAATGTAATTATAAGCATGATTTTTCAAAATGACAAAAAGAAGAAACATTACTGATAGATAACAGCATAATTGGTATCAGATGTACAGTTTTATTTTACTGTAGAAGCAAGAGATTGAGTTCGCATCCATGGTTCATTCCCTAAATGTCTCCAATAATTGGGTTTGTCCAGGGCCAAAGACAGAACGTAAACTCAGTCAGGTTCCTGCATGTGGATGAGAGGGGTGCAGTTACTTGAGTGTCCCAAAATTTGTGTTAGTAGAAAGCTAGAATCAGAAACTAGAACCAGAAACAAGCCCAGATACTCTGACATGAATGGCCAACATCTTTATTGGCATCTGTCAATACACATTAAATGAGCAATATACACGAACTTTAAAAAGTTCATAGAAAGTTAAATTAATAAAGATGAAACATTTAAAGATTAGCACCAATGCCACAGAAATACAAAGGATCACAGCAAGCTATTGTAAACAATGTATACAAACAAATAGGAAGAAATAAATTCCAGGATGCCTTAACCCTACAAGAATTAAAATATAAGGTTATAGAAATAACCAAGATTGAAACAGTAACTAAAAGTCTCATATCAAAGCCTTTCAGAACCTTTTGATTTTGTATCAAGTGTCTACAAAATATTTAAAGAGGAACTAAATCCAATACTCTCCAAACTATCCCCAAATACTAAATAAAATGATGCTGAACACTTTTATTCAAAGACACAAAACAAAAATAAAATTATAGAGGAATCCAAGAAGGCTGAATCCTGAGATGCCACAGTGACTTCAGCCACAGAAATACAGCAGAAAAACAAAGTCCATGTTCCTAGGGAAGTGATTTCAGAGAAATTTTCAGTATGAACTAGCAAATATACAGCAGACTCCATGTGGCAAGGGAAGAGGACAAGCATTCCAGCTCTGTCCATTCTACATGTAGGTGCATTCTTGTACCTACACAGCTCGCTCCCAGCAGAAAATCATCATCTTGCCAGAGTAAGGTAAGAAGAGGTTGCTATAGCTCTCCCATCGGAAATTTTTTACTGAGAGTGAATCCCAGGATCCCCATAGGCTTGTAACCTGGCCTGGGGACTTTTTAGGGTCCATGAGAAAGGCTACATTGCCACCCTAATCTCTCCCCATCAGCGGGTTAGAATCAGTTTTGCTGTGGTGGAGTTGCTGCTGAACTCTGTTCTATCTCAGATACAGTGGACAACCCTGCTGTGGAAACCACCTGGGCTAGAAACAGGACAGCTTGAAGATCAGAGAGTGGACCCCATGCAACCTGAGACATGGAAGTTCTAGGCATAGGCCAGGAAGCTGAAAGGACCAGGTTGCAGGTGAATCCCAATGCACTCACCTCATTTTGACTTTGGAGACTCGGAGCTGCTTGCACACTGGGTACATGACTCCAGGGTAGGGAGACATACTGCACAATACGTTACTGTTCTGAACATGCCTGGACAAAAGAGGTACACTAGAATGGAGAGTCCACTATAGGCCTAGAAATAGCTGGTTCGCCCTGGCACATAGAGAAACTGGGATTGTAAACACACCAGATGGCTACAACCCTCCCCCAACTCAACCTTACCAAGAGGTACTCCATCATGCCTATCTTGGGTGATACACTGGGCTCATTCTCCACCATACTGTATAGTCCAAAAAGAAAAGAAAAACAAAGAGAATATTCCTACATCTTCAAGAGAGAAGTGTCAGGCAGCATTTAAAGGAACTATATGCTTTTATTAACAGTATTGATAGAGTTGGATTTCCACATGCGGAAGACTGAAAGAACTCTACATTACACCCTCTGTAAAAATGAACACACAATAGATCAAGGATTTAACCCTAACAGGTATTATCATCCTAATTACTGCCCAAATACACAGGGCAAATGCTGTAAGGCAACAACCTAGGCAAAGAGTTATTGGGTAAGACTCTAGAAATGGAGGCTGTAAAAGCAAAACTAGCCATAGGATTACAGCAAGCTAAGAATCTTTTACACAACAAATGAAACAATTAACAAAATGAATCAACCATTATAATGAGAGAAAGCATTAGCTAACTATGCATCCAATAAACAACTAACATTCAAAATATAGTAGCATCTCAAGAGGAGCTGGCATTGCTGCACCTTGAGTGAAAACACGGCCTATGATCGTGGCATCACATATGGGAGTTGGCTCATGTCCTGGCTTGTCCATTTCGGATCTAGTTCCTTGCCTATGACCTGGAAAAAAAAAGCAGAAGATGACTCAGGTTTTATACTCCTGCTCCTCGTGTGGGAAGCCTGGAAGAAGCTCCTTGCTCCAAGATTTGTGACCATTGTGGTCATCAGGAGAGTAAATCAGTTGCTGAAAAATTTCAGTTTCTCACCTTCTTTCACTATGACTCTATCAAAATAAATAGTGAAGGTTTTATTCTAAAAGGATGGGGATCGAGAAATAACTATAACAAAAGAAAAAAATCAAGTTAAGAAATGGGCAAAGTATATGAGCAGCCATCTTTCAAAGGACGGACTACAAAATGACCAACAGACATGTTACTAAAGGCTCAGGACTATCTGCCAAGGAAATAACAATAGAAAGATCCTTCACATTTAAATGATGTGCATATTTACTCTGAATTCAAAACTTAGGTTCTATTTTTCAAGTATTGAATGTAGGATTTTTTTTAAAAATTTTATTTATTTTTATTACAATGTCAGATATACAGAGAGGAGGAGAGACAGAAAGATCTTCTGTCTGATGATTCACTCCCCAAGTGAGCACAACAGCCGGTACTGTGCCGATCCAAAGCAAGAAGCTAGGGGCTTCTTCCAGGTCTCCCATGTGGGTCCTTGACTGCTTTCCCAGGCCACAAGCAGGAAGCTGAATGGGAAGCAGGGCGATAGGATTAGAACCAGCAACTATATGGGATCCTGGCGCTTTCATGGCAAGGACTTTAGGCCGCTAGGCCACTGCACCGGACCTGAGTGTAGGATTTAACATTCCTCTGTTTTATAATATATTAGAATTGCAATAAATAATTTTACATTAAAATATATTGAACAATTAAAATTATCTGTGAATGTAAGTCATAATTAAAAAGAACCAGTCATTTTTCAGTTGCAGCTTGTAAAATGATATATAACCTCAGACTTTAAGAGCAAAGCTAAATGAGATAATTAAAGTATCTAATACATTACCATAGCATTTTTTTTAGTATTTATTTTTATTTGGAAGCAGTCTTCCAAAGAGAAGCAAAGGTGCAGAGAGAAAGATCTTCCAATAGTTCACTCCTAAAATGACTGCAACCACTGGGGCTGAGCTAATTGAAGCCAGGAGCTTCCTCCAGGCTTTCCACAAGGGTACAGGGACCCAAGGACCTGTGCCATCCTGGCCTGTTTTCCCAGGCCATCTGCAGGGAGCTAGATCAGAGGTTGAGCAGCTGGGGCTTGAACCAGCACCCATGTAAGATGCCATGCTTGGAGGTGGAGTATTAACCTGTTGAGCTACCATACCAGCCCCCAACCATTGTGTTTTGAGAAATCTGTTTGTTAATGTTTAAAAATAGAAAGCTGACACAGAGGAAACTATTTTTTTTTCTTTTTGGACAATAGAGCATAAAGCATTTCTCAAAGCACTGTGGCATTAGGTATTTCAGAGTCTGTGTAAATTGCTGCTGTAGATCTCATTTTTTATAACTCAGCTGGTATCAGGTGGAATGAAGATGTTTTAAAGGTAGAAGCTGTTCTAGGTTTGTATTATTGCTCTGCTTAACAAATATGCACAAAAGCACATTGTCACCCTGCAATTTTAAATGACTACTCTATGAACAATAAGCCATCAATAGAGATGAGTTAATCCAGAGAGCTCTTTAATACACCTTCACTACATTCCTAAGTCAGTTGACAACTTCACAAAGATTAGAACAGACCTAAAACCCTTACATTCTAAAGATAAGGCTAAAATCTTAACAAAATGAGCACCAGTGGAATAACAAAGTAGCAGTACATAGCTGATAAGATGGAAAGTCACAGAAATCATAGACATGGGAAAATCAGCAAAGTGGTAAGATGGGTGTCAAAAAACGTAAATGGGATTTGCCAGCATTGTGACCCACATGGTAAGCCACAGCTTGGGATAGCAGCGTCCCATCTGTGAGAGCTGGTTATGATTCTGGCTATTACCACTTCTCTCTAACACACCTGTGAGGCAATAGACAGTGCCTCAAATATTAATATTTCCGCCACCCAAATGGAGTTCTTGGTTCCTGGCTTTAGTTAAACTCAGTCCTTGCTGTGGTGGGCATTTGTGGAGTGGATCTTACCTGTCTCTCTGTCACTCTGCCTTTTAAATAAATAGTTTTTTAAAGAAAAAAAGCACTATAGGAAACATTGAATATTGCTGGTTGAATTTGAGCATATTGGAAAATACAGTCAAATATCTATAAGGTCAGGCATGCAAGGTAAGTCTGCATTTAAAGCAAGCCATTGTGATCTATAATATGAATAGAGGCAACAGAGAAACAGAGGGATACTGTCGTCACTATGCTAGCAGGGTTTGATGACAATGCCACATGGTACTGAAGTGTGGGTTATTGTTTGTAATCAAGGAGGAACCAATCAATCCTGTTTATAGAATCTTCACCCTCCATCTGCTGTATTAACCACTTTCTAATCAGAAAAGCAGAATCCCTAGGAATTACGTGATAGGCTTCAAGCTATTCATGGGAAATGTATATTACCCTTCCATTCTATTTTTTTCATTGACTAAAGTCTGTGTGTGTGTGTGTGTGTGTGTGTGTGTGTGTGTGTGTGTGTGTGTGTGCACGCGTGCATGTGATCGATGATAGGGGTTTGGCCTAATATAATTGCCAGAGTAGGACCTATGGTCTGTCTGGGGCTGTTGTTTATTGTTTCTGTGTCTGGCTCTGGAACTTAGTGTCTAACAGGCAGGAAATTGTGAAAGGAAAAGAGATGTGTGATGAAAACATGGAAAATTTGGAACCTATGAGGTTGAATTGGAACTCATGAAGAAACATGCATGGTCTCTCACTGTTGTCGGTGGTAAAGACCCAGCAATAGAAACAGTAGGAAGAGTTGCTGCTCGCATCACCAGAGCATAAGTAATTATGAGAGTTTAGACATCACTCTGAGCTATTCTCTGGCCTCCAAATGATAGGCAATGGCTACCACAAGAGCAAATTTTGCCTAATCTTTCAGCTTCTCCATTCATACACATGTAGATTAGCTTCTTGCCAAGGAGAACCAGGGAATTGTGCAGGTCGTTTCTGTCATCATAGTTGGAGGGTTGAAAGAGTAGTTGAAACCTGAATGAGATGTTTTACGCAATTGCAGTTCTGGAATTTGCTCTGTGCTGAATGAAATGAGTATTGATTCACTGCTTAATTTCTCTGTTGCTCACTTTTCTCATCAACAAGATGATAGACTTGGCATTGACTCTCGTTTGGCAAGCCAGGAAAGCAACACCTGTCCAAAAGGAAGTAATATGAACAATTGCACTAGGAGAGGCTGCACACATCATTTCTATGCCATCTGTATAACTGCAAAATGGAAACTCTGGAACTGAACTCACAGGTCAATTTAGAATAGTGTTAGTTCTCCCTACTATTAAAAGTAGAAAGGCAGAAGGGTAGTGAAAAGACAGTTGGAACACCTGAATTCAGGCTTCTCATTGGCTTCTTGACCTATGCTGATTCATTCAGCTTAAGAGGATCTTGGTTTTTCTCTCTGTGATCTAATAAGGCACCATAAGGCAGTGGTGCTCATTGGTGGCTGCCCATGAAACCTCACAGGGAGCTTAGAAAAATACAAATGTGCAGGCCCCATCTCAAGAGATATTGATTTATTTGGTCCGTAGTGTGGCCTGGGTTTCGGAATTATTTAAAGCTCCCCAGATTCTTATGTGAGGCTGAGCTTTGAAAACTCTTTATTTGGGTTTGGTTTGAAAAAGGCTTGTATGATTTAAGGGTTATAGGAAGGCTTCCCTCATACCCACACTTATGTCCACCACAAAACTGTCAGACCTCATGACATTTAACCCAAAGAGATTCATCCCATTAAATTTTGAAAACTCTTCATTACCTATTAAAATTCATATATTTTTGGTGAATGTGACACATTGAACTTACAATAAGTTTATCTTACCTAGCATCAGAAAAACTAATTGGGAAAGAATCTCGAAGGTCACAGTTCAAGCTGGCAAGTATTTTTATTGTGATTCTTATAGATAAGGAAACTGAAACTCAGTTTAGGCTTTTCCACAGCATTTATTTGAGCATGCTTGTAGAACGTCATTTTAAATAATATCATCTTTCTTACATAACATTTTTAAGAATAGGAGGTATTTGAATTGTACTTGTATGTTCAACATTTGTAAGCCACCTGTACTTTTATCTCAATCCATTTTAAAATTTGAAATGCTTATACAGGAATCTCGTGGATGATGTTTTAGCCTATAATATGCCTTATTTATTAAAATAATTATTTCCTGATCTGTTTTGTCCTCCTGTGATTATATCCAATGATGGACTGTTCACTGCTTCTGCCTTTCACCTTCAGCCGCAGTATCTGTACTGTTCTGGCCAAAGAATACATCATTGTCAAGCTCAAAGTCAGAAAGAGCTCTCTTTATATCAGAAAACATAGGCGGCTGTCGTGTCGTGCATATGTCTGTTCTCAGAGACATGTTTGGCATTTTGCCTAAGAACCATTTGAGGTTGCACAGGGGTGAATGGAGTCAAGCCTACGAATTTGTAACATGTACTATTAATCAATTCCTAAAAGCAAAGCTTTAGTCATTTAAGCTGCAGGTCCTCCAACTGGAGACCATGTTTCTTTCCCTTCTAATCAGCTGAGCTTTCTAGAAATCAAAGTATTTGAATCAAATCTGAGGTCTCTAAGGACCAGATGTTGCTACAATAATGTTGGCTTCATTCAGGCATTCCACTCCATTGTAAAGGATTCTGAAGGTCTTATCTGAGCATAAGGTCACGATCAAGGCATTTATTACCTGTAGGAACTAAAATTGTAATCAGAATCACACAAATCTGCTTGTGAAAATTCTGTCTTTTTTTGAGGAATTTTTTTTTTCCTATACAAAAATAAGCTTTTGTTAATTCTTTGAAACAGTTAAATGTATCTGAGCAATAAGATGCTGGACTCTATGCCATTGTCCATACTTAAATGTCAGGACATACTTAAATAGCAGGTGATGGACAGATGACTGTTTTTGAAGGACTAAACTATTGTAATAATACAATGGAAATCAGTTGGAAGAGGGCATTTGGACAGGGGGAAGAGGAATCTCAGAGGCTATGGAACTATATCATAAAATTAATTTTTAAAAATTTAGTTAGTATTTTAACAGATTGAATGCAGTTTTTAGATACAATGCTAGGAATGTAATGATGGTACATTCTCCCATCCTTTCCTCTCTGTTCTGTCCTCCTTTCTTTGTTTTGTTTGTTTAACATTTGAGGTAACTTAATTTAGATTTATGCTACTACAAAAGCTTAATTTCTCATCTATTAAGAAGCGTAACAAGTAAAAACCAAAGAGGGCTTAGTTTAGAGGGAAAACACATAGCAGCTATTAACAATTGAATAGAAAAATTGATCATTTCACTCACAGACAATAGATTATAAAGTAAGGATACATCATTAAAATGACAGTGGTATAACATTCTTAATCATTGATTTGAGAAAGGTATAAAACAAAATAATATATATTTATAAAATATAGCATTTGTTTTATATATGTATAGTGATATATATATTTGTAGAATTTTTATATTGAGTTGAGAAGATATTTGGTATATTCTATGTTCCAGCCTAACAGAGCAGAGATCTTAAGATTTTTGTAAATATTCCAAAGAATTCCCAACTTATCAGGCTAATACAATGAGTTTTAAAGATCTGAATAAGAAATGATAGCCCTTAACACCATCTGGCCAAGAACAAAGGAAAACCATTACTTTGACTTACAAAAGTTGCCAACATAATATATGGCACTACTTTTAAAAAAAATTTAACAATTTAAAAGCTCATGTAACTTCTCTTGGAAATTAAAGGATTTATCCATAAAGTAATAATTTCCACTATGGATTTTAATTTGTTTTCATTTTTCAAACATACATCAAAAAAGGCATGACAAAATAACAGCTACTTGAGAAACAAAACCCTTTCTAAAAACAAAATTCATTTACCCTTGGGGAGTTATCACTCAGTCGGTCATGCCCCTCTGCCAAGGATTATGTCAAGCTGCATTTTTTCTAGGAGAGCATTTCTCCAAAATTTTCAAAATCTGTATCTTTTCATGTCCTAATTTTTAAAATATCTTCATACTTTACTATATAATTATATTCAATTTACCCATGACTAAACTCTTGATTCTTCTGATTCACTGTCATATTTCATATCACCACACAGAGAAAGGTGTGTTGTAGATTTGTACATTTGTGTGCTTTTGAAAAAACAGAATTGTGAATTTACTCAATGCATTTGATTACTTTATTTAAATATAGCTATACTATTAGTATACAATACTCATACCACATAGTTCACCATTTTAATGTACAATCCTGTAGCTGCTAGCATATTCACAGAGTTGTTCAACAGCTGCCATAATAAACTTCAGAATATTTTACTATCCTGTAAAGAGCCACCATACCTGTTCTTGGTCACCTCTCATTTTCCCTTAAATTTCTCATCCTTAGGGAGCCTTTAATTTACTATCTCATTGAACTTGCTGATTGGCATATCATGTACATGACAAAAATGTATATATATTTTGCATGTGTTTCTAAATGTGTATCACATTTCTTCATCTAATTGTTCACCCATTAGAGGATACAAGTTTGAGTTATTTATGTTTGGGGGACTGTCACGGGGAATGCAGAGACAGATGCCCGTGAGCACATTTTGTGAGCACGTACTCCTATATTCTTATTTCTCCAAGGTATTTTCCTAGGAGTAAAATTTCTGAGTGATATGACAACTGTACTTAACCATTTGATAAACTAGAGAATAACACTACACAACTTTTTATGTGTCCATTAGCTAATTTTATATCACCTTTGGAGAGTTTTCTATTTAATTCTTTTGCCTATTTTTAACAATTAGATATGTGCTATATTTATTGATTGATTTTTGAGTTCTTTATAGAGTTTAAATGCAAACCATTTTTCAATCCAATGAATTCTTGTATTATCTAGCTGTTTTTCACATACTTTGTGCTATCCTTCAGAAAAGAACAGTTTTTCATTTTGATGGAATCTGTTTTATGCTTCTCTTTCTTTTCGTATTTCTGCTTTTGATGTCACCACAAAGAAGGCTCTGTTGAAATCAGCTCACAGTAGTTGTCTTCTGTTTAATTTCCCTAATGATTGTCCCCTGGTTTTTAAAAATTAATTAATGTATTTTATTATTCCATTATAGAGTTCCATAGACCTGGGATTTTCCCTTCCCCCTTCCCTAAGCCTCACCCTCCGCCATTTTCTCCCATGTCATCACAATAGAATAGTCCTTCACAGTCGTCAGCCTATCATTGTGCTGTTTAAGTGTATCCTGACATCGTAGGCATGAACAATGGCACAGAGTCCAGCATCCTATTGTCAAGATACATTTAACTGTTTCATTGGGAGGCCATCTTTGATTTGGGAGCAGAGATACACACTTCAGTATATCTTCACATCTATATGTGATAGTCTGTACTACACAGTGATTATGCTTCCTCCTAAATGAAAAGTCATAAAAAAAATCCCTAGTTTTTGAGGGTTTTTTCAGTATTAGCTTCAGTGTTCACGAAGTATACCATATCAGATTGTACTTCAGATTTAAACTATTTAAACTAACTTTATTCAAGTTATATATAAAATTGTGAATCTCAATGCCTGTTTTCTCTCTTTCACACTATTATTGTCACACACATCTATGTTGGAAGTCAAAAGTAGATTTTTATGTGTATAGTGTCTTCATGTTCTTAAAATCTAAAACTAGAAATGAAAAGATACTGTGTATGCAAATAACTTGTTAAATTTTTAGGTCTATTCTTGCCTATTTCTGTGGATTCAAGAAAATTTCAGGCATTATTTTCTATCTATCATCAATTGTCTCTATGCACCTTTTTGTCCTATTCTTGTGAACAGTAGCTTTTTGTTTATCTTATCAATTAAAAGACGAAATGGAGATAAACATTTTATATCATTCATGTCTTGTAATTGCAGACCTATATCTTTATGTACTTTGTTTTATTTTTATCGTGTGATGAATTACTGCCTGGTGTCAATTACTTTAAACTTTTAAAATTTCTTTTAGTGTTTCTTACATGGCAGGTTTAGGTTTGTTACAAATAATCTTTCTATGTTTTATCTTGGTTCATCTTTATTACGTCGTCACTTTTTAAAATCAATTTGCTGTTTAAAATTTTTGTAACTTTTTTTTCTCTTTAAGAATTTTTAACATGTCAGTCCACTGTCTCTGTCTCCTGTATTTTTAGTGAGAAGTCAGTAGATAATAGCAGTTTTCTCTGATGAATTATTTTTTTCTGTAATAACCTTTAAGTTTTCCTTTTATGTCACCTTCATCATTTTCTCTATGATGTATTTGGGATATGTATTTCTTTCCACTTACCTCATTGGGAATTTCTTGAGTGTCCTGGAATTATAGATTAATATTTTTGTTACACTTGTGCGTTTTATTCTGAACCACAGGAGTGTTCTTTTTAGCTGTGTATTTTCCCATTTTTCTTTCTGACAAACCATGTGACTACTCTGTTGCTTTCCTGGAATTTCCAACCTTTCTGTATTTCACACCAAGAAACTATCCATACTTTGGATGTTGTCACTAATCATCATTTTCCCCATTGTCCTAATAAAATCAGTCCTTCGGGGAGAACAAGGAAGTTTCCTTTGTATGGGTTTTCTAGCACTTAGGATTTCCCTGTGATCGCTTCTTTGCTTTTTGGCTAAGATCAAGGATTTAACTATACCAGAGCTGGAGTGAAGATCCTACTGTATGTACAGGCCATTCAGTAGGAGTAGGAGGATCTGGTTTTCCTGATTAAACCGCCCCCCCCCCCCAGTCAAATTTCTGCCATGCAAATGATCGTGGGTAAGGTAGATTGGTGTCCTAGTATTGCTGATTCCTACAACAGCAATGGAGCTTTGACTCTGTTGTTGAGAGTCTGGATGCAGGAAGCCTGTTTCTAACTTCTTGATCTCCTTCATTCACACTATGGCATCTGGCACACAAACCTGAAGGGGATGCAAGATGCTAGCATCCTATTCCACTTGCAAAACTGTAGCTCTCCTCTGGAGGACCAGAGTACATAGTTAGGAACCTTGAGTTCTTGGCTATTTAAGAGCACAACTACCATCACATTGAACCAGAGATAAAGGAAGCAGAATAGGAAAATATTAACATTATCCTTATTGAGATTTGTTTGGTTTTTCTTGGAGAATGGTGTATTTGTTAACCCCATGTCCCTAGAACATTTTCAGATATTTTTAGTAGTTGACTTTTTGCAATTCAGGCAAATTATGGTTGTTTCAGTGGGCAGCAGATGTTTAAATCCTTTCGTACAGCAGTTCTAGAGGTAGGCCTCCTGTTGAATACCTTTTCAGTTATTCAGGGGAAAATAAAACTCTTCATTCTACCATAGGCAACTTCTCCTAACACACTGATACTCACAGTTTCTTCAAGGACATTTTTTGACACAATGTTTTTTCATCTGTTTTCTTTTCTGCCTTTCTTCCTATTTACATATACACAGTTTTATATATTTCATTACTTTATGGTTCTAAATATTTACATATTGCCTCATATTCTTTTTAAATGTCGGTATTCATGGGTACATTCTATTTATATGTGTGCTGCATAAAATTTACTTGATAGTGATTTCCCTTATATTAGTCAAATATTCATGTCATTGTATTGTTATCAGTTATTGATTTTTATTGTATAAATACTCGTGAAACAGAAGATCTTATCACTTTATCATATTTTATGGAAAATCAAACTGAAGATTATTCAGAGACAGCTCTGTTAGATCTTTAGAATCTATTACTTTTCCCCCTTTTTTTAAGAAAAAAAAATATTTTATGATACAATTCCATGGGCTCTGGCATTTACCCAGTTTGGTTGCATATAATTTTTTGGGAAAAACTAGCCAAGTTATGTAAGCAACAGTTCTTTTCTTAACTCAATTATCTCATTTACCTGGTTAAATGAAACCATGCCATTATTTTTCACTAAATACATGTTTTGATGAATATTATCAGCAGCCTCATAATGGGAGGACACGTGGACATGCCTTCCGAGTCAAATATTTCACCAGTACTTTGAGACAGTGTTTTCTGTACATGTTCCAATTCATCCCCTTCAAGACAGTGTCCATTAAGTTCAATTGTGTAGGTCTACTGGCCTAAAGATTATTAAGTATTTATGGATGGCATGAATACTTAGGTTAATAAAAAAATCAAATCACATTTCAAAGTGGCTGAGAGCAGAAAGCATAGCATGCAGGTCTGAGTGTGGGCTGATTGTATGAACAGCATCACAGAAGCATATAGTCATTAGAATGCTCTAGGTGTGCTTTGTAAGCAGATAACCAATGCAGAATTTTTCATCATAAGCAAAACAAAACATAAGCAAAACAAAACAAAACAAAAGCTAAAAGGTCAACAAATAAAAATAATATAAATTGATAACTAACTCCCTAGAGTATGTTGTTATCCTATATCCACCCTGGATAAAGAGAATCAAACCAATTGTAAATCCACATCCACATTCTAAACTGAACATAGGATAAGTGATAAATGTGGTTTTATTCTTTCCTTAAAATTCATGGTTGATGATACATTTAATGCAAATATTGGTAAAAGTAGCTAACAGTATACACTAAGTTCATTTTGGAGAGGAATCAACTTTTACAGGAGAATTGTTTTACTCTTCTGGCATGAAGTAACATGTAATCATATTAATTTAGACCAGAAATAAGTTAAAATTATGTGTTACCCCCATTTCCCCTAAATACACATCATGGGCTATAATAACGCTGTTTTATTCTGTTTTGAAAGCAAAACTTCTAACTGGAAACTCGGGAGTCATATAACCTATATTTTATTGGGGGGAGTCTTAAAAATGGAAATTCCATATTGGCATTTTCTCCAAAATGCAGAGGGGGTTCGCTTTTCGAATATGACCTTATG
Source organism: Ochotona curzoniae (assembly GCF_017591425.1). NCBI lineage: Eukaryota > Metazoa > Chordata > Mammalia > Lagomorpha > Ochotonidae > Ochotona > Ochotona curzoniae. The sequence goes on from NW_024465751.1 coordinate 21,741,369, forward strand.
CTGAACCTTTTTGAGATACTCATAGTTGAAAGAATGTATTTGTGTCACCCTATCAGCTTTATAAATATATATTAGACATTAATTTCATATACAGTTTAAATAAATATAAGGTATATATGTATATATGCCCCCTATTAGCAGGAAAAACATATCCCACACGTAATATTTTTAAAACTTCTTCAAAGTTTTGTGTGATGTGTTTCAAAAAGTGAAACGCATGAACGAATGGTTTTATTAACTGGACGTTTTCTCTGAGTTGTTATTTGTTCCTTTCGTGAATTTTTCCATCACAACAAAAATATTGCAAGAATAAGAAATAAAATTCATAATAACCAACAGTCAAATTCCTAGAGTATGTGCTCAGCCTACATCCAACCTTGGATAAGGAAAACAAAACCAAGTGTCAATTTTGATTCTAGATAAACTCTCTGGCCACAGTAATCAAGAAAAAAAATGAAATTTGCCAAAAGAAACTCCCAATAGAATGTTTTTCCTTTGATGATTTCTACAAGATGGGTCTATGTCAGAGGTCACACCCAGTAGCACTACAACATGCCAAGCTATGGCAATTGATTCTTACCAGAATGTTATTTCTAATAGCTTAGAGGAAAAAGCATTAGAAACAGAAATGGTTTATGACTAATCTTGAAAAAGTTTAATGTTTTATTAATGGCATTTTATAAGCTTGAATATACATCCACATATCATGCCAGTGATATTTTTAGTATATATTCCACATATTTAGTTTATGATTCTGACTTTCCACAAGTCACAGAAGCAAAATAAAAACCTTCAAAAGGGAAGTATGCCCATCTTTTGCTACAAATACTCATCTGCCTAAAAGAAAAAAAAGCCAAACTCTGTACTGAATGCAATTTGGCAAACACGCTGGGTCCATACATCTGGCCTCTATTGTGTTTTCCTAAACACATCAGCCATTCAGGGACTATGAAACAAAAATTCATATAAAAGTGTGTCTAAGGAAGACACATTTCCTTTTTAAAAGCTCATTCAATCATGATGAAACTATTAAAAGTACATTTAAGTTAGCAATAAAGAAGAGGAGGTAATTGTGGACAGATGCAGCGGGAAAACCCCAACAAGTGGTAATGGGTTAGAAGCAAGGAAATCCAGAGACCAGACAGACCACAAGTGTGTCCTCTGGAAGTTTCTATAGGGAGGTACAAAAGAAGATCTACACAGATGGACTAACAACTCGTGATAGCAGATAGTAGGCATCACATTTAGTAAGGACCAGGTACTGGGTTATAGAAATGAGAACTAAGAGCTGATTGTAGAAATGAACAAACAGCAGGGAAAGACACAAGTGAAGGAAAACAGTGATAAGTGCCTGGGCAGTATAGTTCTAGCATGTGCTAGGGAAGGAATATTCAAGAATAAATCACCGATATCAGGCAAGACACCATTCTGGAGAAATCAGAGTTGTAAGGGCAGACCACTTCTATTCTTAAATGACCTGTTTGTTCTATCCCCCCCCCAGCATCCATTCTGCCATAATCAGCTTCTGTTATTGATGGAGAAGTATCTTATTAAGAGGGATGTTGGGGCAAATAAAAAAAGGCACAGTGTTAGAAATCACTGAAATACAAGTTTCACCTTTGGGGAAAAAAAAAATTCAAGAGCTCATGATAGTCCCTGAGTGCTGTGTCATAAAGACTAGGGTTTAGGTTGACCTTGATCCTGCTGAATACAGCAAGGAGCTCATGCATCTTGAAGTCAGAGACAAAGAATCAGTTCCCAACATGCTACATCCCTTGGGCATGTTTTGAAACTCCTGGGCTCTCTATGGATTATCATGCCTACGTATACTTTAACATTTTCTTATTTTCTTATAGCTCTTTGCTGGCTTCTGGTATCTCTCTTGATACCTCTCCATAACCTATTCTTTTTCAATCAGTGCAAAGATAGGAGAAAATGTTTCCTAATGTAGTTATAATGAAGTGGAGTTTGACAAGGGATGCTGGAAAGGGAACAGGAAAAATTGAAAAGTTAATTATGCACTGATGGTAAAGTGAAAATTATTAGCTGTGCTTATACAAACTCATGGATGGACCCGACACAGTGGCCTAGCTGCTAAAGTCCTTGCCTTGAACACATCAGGATCCCATATGAGCACTGGTTCCAATATCAGCGGCCCCATTTCCCATCCAGCTCCCTGCTTGTGGCTTGGAAAAGCAGTCAAAGACAGCCAAAAGTTTTGGGGCCCTTTACCCACATGGGAGACGTGGAAGAGGCTCCTGGCTCCTGGCTTCGGATCAGCTCAGCTCTGGCTGTTGCAGTCACTTGGGGAGTGAATCATTGGATGGAAGATCATGCTCTCTGTCTCTCCTCCTCTCTGTATATCTAACTTTGCAATAAAAATAAATCTTAAAGAAAAAGAAAGTCATAGATGGGAGACTGAGGAGGATTTGGGACCTGTATGATGCAAGTACCAAGAAGCAAGTACTGGGTTGATGTTCAGATGTGTCTTTCCAGCACACCCTTTCTGTTCTTCTCGACCCCTCACTGCTCCTACCATGTGTGACAAAGCCTTCACTCTCTAAAGAGTTAACTATAGACTCTAGCATTCATTTAAAATTAGTAAGTATACAAATATGAGTAAAAATAAGTGCTAAGAATAGTTGAGATTGAAATGACAATCTCTCATGGGGGGTCATATTTAAGTACGTATATTAGAGTTTGGAGAAGAAATAGAATATTTAGAAATTCAAGTGTGTAAAGAGTTGCGAGTAAGGATTTCTAAGTAGAAGGAACAAGATTTCTGTTTCATCATCACCTGTTTCAGTAACTTTCCAAGCATTTGCTAGAATCTCTTTGTTACACAGACACCAGATGGGCCTTCAGAATCATTTGATCAATGTATGATTTGATGCTTGAAGATTAAAAAAGAAACTATTTCCATTTGTGAGGAATGAGTCTAAATTAATAGCGTAGAGAAAATGAAATAAGCTATCGTCTTTCCACTGAAACTTAACATATTGTATATGACTTTCTTTGGCAATAGGAGAGGGAAAGTTAGATAATAAGTAGAAATCTCGGTAATTTTCCCAATTTTCTTACCCCCCTAATTTTTCAACCTGCCTTTCATGCATAACGAATGTAGACCCTTTCAGACTTCTCCACAATAGTGCCAGAAATCTCCCACACACACTCTCACTTATGCTTCAAGGACTAGAATGCAAGTCCTTCCCCTTTCTGCTTTATTAGCTCTCTTACTAATACACTGGAAGCACAAGCTTTCATGTGTAGCTACTTGACTTCTGCTGGAACCAGCCAGAAGCTGAGGACCAAAAAAAAAAAAAAAAAAAGATTTTAGCAGCCTATAATATCTGTCTTGAGGTAACTAATTTTATACACCAAGGACTTTACCACAGCACTTTCATTATGGAGCATTTCAGCACTATCTCTCATCATGCCAAGATGCTGCAAAATCTGTGTTTTTCACTATATCACAGAGAGTACACTGAAGAAGCATCTAAGCTTCCTGCTTGTATCTTTAGAGCTCATCCTAGGAGGGTCTCATGCTGTTTGGAATTCTGGAAGAATGGGAGGTCTCAATGAGAACTTTACTAAATACAATTGAGAAAAAAATGTAAATATTATTAACATCCTTTTCCATTTATCTTTGAGAACATAAAATCTTTACCTTCATCTTACAAGAGCATCCATTAGCCTTTGGGAATACCTGAGAGATGAAGGGAAAAGCAAGATAATCTTTGGCCTCTGTGATTGAACCCAACTATTTTTATAAGCTTTTCCACATTGCACAGAACTTTGTCACACTTCTAGGAGGTAAAAAGTAAACTCACGGATGCACTATACTGTGGAGAATGTGCTCTGAATCGATGAAATATAAACAGATAATAGGACAGGAGGGGAGAAATAATAGAAATATTGAGAAATTTTAGGTCTAGGGAATCTATAGAAAGGAGAATAGAGGAAAAAAAAATGAGTGAATTCCTGTAACTTTTCTGAGGTGAAGAGAATATTTGTGAAAGTTGAGGTAAACACTGAAGTTGGGGGGGCTATTGATTTTGTGTTTTGTGTGATGGTTGTGTTATATCAGTGACTGCATGATATCTGTCCTTTTAGGATTGAATAGTTTCACTGAGCATAATGGTCTCTAGTTGGGTCCATTGATGGAACCAAGCATGATAGAATTTCATTCTTTTTTAATGGCTGAGTAGTATACCGTGGAGTCCAGTCCCGTACAGAGAGAAGATGAATGGGACAAAATAGAATCCCCAGAAGAGAATCCAACCATGCTCAGCCAACTCATCATTGACAAGAGGACTGAAAATGATCCAAGAGAAAAGTTTGGTCTCTTCAACAAATGCTGTTGGGAACATTGGATAGCAGACTGCAAAAATAAGAAGATGCCCATCTGTCACCTTATACAAAAATCAGCTTGAAATGGATCAGGGACCTCAATCTGCACATCAAAATATTAGAGGAAAGCATAGGAAGCATTCTCCTAGATATAGGAATTTGGAATGACTTCTTAGAAAAGTCATGAAAAGCACAGGCAGTCAAATCAGAAATAAACAAATTAAATTAAATTAAATTATTAATGTAATAATTTATTAAGTAAATTAACACCAAATTGTTAATTTAATAAATTTATTAATTTAATGAATTAATCAACTAAACAAATAAACATTAAATTAAAAGTTTCTGTACAGCAAAGGAAATGATCAAGAAAGTGAAAAAGCAGCCAACAAAATGAAAGAAAAACCCTTGCACTCTACACAACCGATAGGGGATTAATATCCATGATATACAAAGAGCTTCAGAAACTTAAGGACAGCAAAACAAACAGCCCTGTGAGGAAATGGGTGAAGGAAATGAACAGATTTTTTTTTTTTCAAAAATACACATTCAAATGGCTAATAGACATGAAAAGATGCTCAGGCTCTTTAGCTGTCAGGGAAATGCAAATGATAATTATGTTGAAGTTCCACCAAACTCCAGCGACATTGGTCTGCATTTAGAACTCTACTAGCAATACCTGCTGGTGTGGAGTTGGGGAGAAAGATACCCTATTTCACTATGGGTGGGAGTATAGACTAAGACAACCACTGCAGAAGTCATTACAGAGAATGTTAAGAGAACTGAAAATTGATCTACTATATCATCTAGCTACCCCACACCTGGCAATATAGCAAGAGGAAATGAAATCTGCATATGAGAAAGGAATCTATAATTCTTTGTTTAGCAGTACAATCTATAATAGCAAAGACATGTAATTACATTTTAATAATATTGATTCGCCTAATTCATGAATTGGAGGTGTTCCCAGTTTCTTTGTCATCTTTGATTTCTTTATCAATGATTGACAGTTTTCCTTTTATAAATTTTTATCATCTTTGGTTAAGTTACCATAGAAGTGATTTTTTTTGTAGTTTTTGGAAATGAAATTGCTTTCTTGATTAATGTGTTGGTTTATGATTCATTGCTGATATATAACAATGCTACTGATTTTTGGATACTGAATCTATATCCTGGAATTTTCCTGAATTAATTTTCTTAGTTCTAAGCCTCTTGGTGCAGTCTATAGTTTTTCCATGTGTGAGATTATCGCAATCTGCTAATGCTGACAGTCTAACTTCCTTCTTTCTCAATTTGATTCCTTATTTCTTTCTCTTGCCTCACTTCTCTCTTTGGGACTTCCAGTATGTCATTGGATAAAAGCGGTGAAAGTAGGCATTCCTGTTGGGAGAGATTTAAGTGATAAAACGCATAAAATGATAAAATGTATAAAAGACTGAAAATGTAAACAGACTATTTATATAAAAAGAATATATAAACCAGATGTTTGTTATTATCACTGTTGTATGATTGATTGGGAGGGAGGAATTGTGAATAGTTGGAGCTACTGAAGTTGAAGAATTGAAGGATCATACCCTCTTTTGGGTTGGTTTTGATCCCTTCTAGAACAAGAGCCATGGCTCTGCATACAGGCAGAACTCAGAAATCCCAGTGGTATGAGCAAGGAATAAGTGTTATTATTTTTAAATATGCAGTGTTTCACAAAATCCTGGAGAATAGTACAGAATATCCTAAAGTTTTTAGTTTCTCCATATTTTCCTAACTTGGTGTTTTGGATATAAATTACCTTGACTAGGGAGAAACCATATTAATATGACTGGACTTCAAATCTTCAGGGTTTTTTTTTTCCATTGCCAGTAATTTCTGGGTTGGAAGAAGGCAATCACATCTAGTTTGTGAAATCCTGGCTCTAAGAGATTTTCAATCAACATGGAAAAGTTTGCAGAGGTTGTTCCTTCCAAGAATAATCTCCCAGGGACATAGTCAACAATAAGTATTTCCCAACTTCCCTATGCAGAAGTCTGCATAAGACTGCAAATACTAGGAAATTACCTCTGTATCCAGAAGGCTGATCCGGCAGGATAAGAGCCAGTGCACAAAGAGAGTCTGTTTGTTTTCCTCATTCTTAGTTTCCTCCTCTCTGAGCAATGTACCATGAAAAAGCCTGGGAAGAATGTGTTAGATGCCTTCTTCTCGTGGACCCACTAATTATGAAAAAACAATGATTTTGCTTAAGCCAACTGGATGGTCATGCTTCTGCCCACTGTACATACTACAATCAGGGATCTCTGCAAATCTCCCTCTAGAAAGAGTGCAGGGAACAGTGTCACAGACTTTGCTTAGAATCTTGTTTCAGGCTCCTTCTGCAGAAAATAAATAAATAAATAAATAAATAAGGCCATTTTATGACTCATTGCCCTTGATAACCTGTAGAATCCTATGGGATTTTCTGCTTTGGGTATCATAAAAAGAACACTGCAATAAGAAATGGTTTGAGATCTTAAAAAAGGACAAACGACCAGGATTCAAGAGCCTTAGCTTGTGATTATAGAATGGGAAAACCAGTAACTTCCAGTGTGGCATTGACCAAGACCCCTTACCTCTCTCTGAGGCTTCAATTTCTACCCTCAATTAGAGAATTCCTTGGAATATTTTTTGGAGTTTTTTGGTACAATACTTTAGAAAAATATTTTTTAAGATGTATCTATTTTTCTTGGAAAGTAAGATGTACAGCGAAAAGGAAAGACAGAAAGATCTTCCATCTGCTGTTTCACTCCCCAAAGAGGTTGTAATGACTGGAGCTGAGCAGATCTGAAGCTAGGAGCCCTTCGTGGGTCCAGGGTTCCAAGGTTTTGGGCCATACTCCTTTGCTTTCCCAGGCCACAAGCAGGAAGCTGGACAGGAAGTGGAACAACTGGGAATTAAATCAGCACCTGCATGGGATCCTGATAGGTGCAAGGTGAGGATTTAGTCACTCAACTGTTGAGCCAGGCCCTAGAAAAAAGATTCTTGATTGCGTGAAACATCTTGGCATTCTGAGATGAACTGCATTTCTTGGCAACAAGTTTTATATGATTTTTATTAATATTTTGGTTTTATTATCTTGAATTTTTCCATTAATAAAACTTTCCTTTATGAGATATTTGGATATGGTACGATATAATTAATACATAAAATATAGAAAAATATTTGTTTATTTTCTTATTGCCTTGTGAAATATTATCAAATATAAGAGATCTGTGACTTATACATGGAAATCTCACTGTGACTCTTTTTTTCCTTTTGAGACTCGAATAACTGTCTCTTCAAGATCACCATCTTTGTTTTTGTGCTAAATGAAACAGGTTGCACTTAGTTGGGGGCTATATAACTGCAATAAGTTGTAGCCTTAGTTAGTTTACTAATAGCTAAATTTAATAGAAACTAAAATGTATAAAGTAGAAAGCTCTCATGTGACATAATTTTCCTTGTGGGCTACACGAAGATATTGAAATAATCCATGTATTTCCAAAAAAAAGAAAAGAAGTAATTAGTAAAGGTGAATCATCATTGAGATATTGAAATAGAAGCTCAGAAACAGGGAGTAGTGGATAAGAAAGTCAACGAAAAAAAGAGAGGTTTACACATTTAAAAAACACAGAATAAAGAGATTAGACAAAATTGTTGCCATACTGTGCAATCACTGAGAATAATGGATGTCGATTTGTCTGAAATTATATAGGTATCAGAGGGAGGGAATGTTTTCACATATTTTAATAACAGCATGCTATGATTTTGAAATACTAGCTTCTATATGATCTACCCTGTTTTTTATCAGTAACCACTTGACAAGCCATATATGGTTTTAAGTTCTTAGGAGTATCTTTATTAGCAACCTCCCACAAGTCTACACAGTTCAAATAAGTGCAGGCATGTAAAAGAAATCAATAGAGAACATGATATGTGGAAACACTGCTTTGCTAGTTATAGGTGATTATTTTCAGAAAGAAATGTCATAGTTTGTTTAATGTTAGCTCTACTTAAATGTTCTTCTCCACCTTTGTCTCTTGCTGGAAGTATAAAAATTATTCAAGAGCCTGGCTACACAATAAACAGCTGGAAATAGCTTAGTTAGTTGATCTTTTCTTTTCATACTAACGTATAGGAAATGTGGTATTCTGTCATCTGTGTCACATGCAACTCTTCCAAGTGCTCAATCAGAATTAACCCCGGGATCTGAAACAAAATACTGCAAGTTACAGTGGTATTATGTCACCTCTGGCTCAGTATAGCCAAAGATGCTAAGAAAGTGAATTAAACTCATCCATTTAAATAAATGTCTGAAATGTTTCTAGGAAAATATTGTAGAAAGTAGTCATTTAAATTACTAAAACTATTACCAAAATTTTAGAAGCATACAGCTTTAAAGGTAATCCTCTAACAGAAACTAAGTAGAAGAGGGGATTTAGGAATCAAACAAGCACATTTAAGATGTAACAAGGGAGGGTGATGAAAGCACATTAACAGTGAAAAAAAGCAAAATACTAACAGATGTAAAATATTGTATGAAGTCCAAACCCAATAGGAATCCATGAAGAGAACCATGAAAATGAAGGTAGAATTTTCATGACTTTTTCTTATTTTACTATTCGTGATACAATTCCATAGTCTCAGAGATCTCTCCTTCCAGGCTCCCCAAATCCTTGCCCCTCCACACTGTTTTCCCCAATTATTTTGCAAATGTTTTGGCCTTTCAGCAAAAGTCACAGGTCCATCACTCCAGGTTCAAGTTTAAAGCAAGTTGATATCATCTGCTGCATTGGCAATTCTTTTGGAATTAACACATGTATTTAGCAATCAATCACCGGAATTCTCACAGTTACTCTCCCAAAACAGCCTAGTTTTGTTTCTTACATTATGGCTACACTGGACTTCTATTCATCCTCAAGATGCAATAGGCTCTTGCAACCTTTCCCTGAGCCTAACATGCTTTTTTACTCTAAGTTTCTTCTTTTTTAGAGCTAGCTTTATTCTTCCAATCTTGGTTTAAACCTCTCCTGAGCAATCGATAGATTTCTACTTCAGGTACATGGTTGTTAGTACTTATGAGAACAAACCATTGCGTTCCTGATTCTTCTTCTGCAAATTTGTCACAGCTGGTTGTCTTCATTGAAATGTACCTGGTTGGGAAATGTTAGGATTCATCATTTTTTAAAATATTTTATTTTATGACAGAGTTCCATAAGCTCCCAGATTTCCGTTAACCTCTCGCCAAGTCCTCCCCACCATATTGATTTTCTCTATATTATTACAGTAGTATAGTTCATAAACAGCCATAATTCCATCATTGCAGGCATGGACCATGCAGAGAGTCCAGCATCCTATTGTCAAGAAAAAATTGAATAGTTTAATTGGGAGTCCATCTTTGATCTGAAACTTGAGATGGCAGAATATCCTCACATCTACATATGATAGTCTCCAATAAAGTTATTATACATCCCATTAAATGAAAAACTGCAATACAAAATCAGCAACAGGAAGAAGAATGGAAATTTACAACATCATGAAGTTAACTAACATGCTACTGAATGACCAATGTGTTAGAAAGTGTAAGCTCTTAACCAAATCCTGTAATTACTTCATTGACATCTCAATTTTAGTTTATACATAACTAACTGCTGTAAACCTTAAAATGGTTGTAGGGTACTAGTCAGCTGTCTCGAGTCTTTATACATACATATATATGTATGTATATATATATATATATATACACACACACACACACACATATATATTTAGCAGTTTATAGTATTCAAGCAAGATTTTACTGAATCTCATGAATTTTATGATAATCCAAACAGGTTTATAACTCTAACAAGCCATATATCAGCAATTGAGGAGTAGAGCAGCTTTAGGAGTGGCACTCAGAGAAATCTCCAATAACTTAGTTAGTGAGGGATAACTGATCTTTGTGTCCTACTTAGTGAAGTATATGAGAATTCAAGCTGACTTTTTTCCTGTCTGTTCTAAGCTTTGCATATTAGTTTCTCTGTCTATCTGATCTAATTCTGGGGGCTCCAGAGCAACCCTGATGGTCAGCACAAGAGAGGATGTGGAGCCAAAGTTGGGACTAAGCAAGGACCAGGGAAAGCTCCTCTCCTGAGTCCAGAAGGAAGTTTACTATTCTGTCTGTGAGGACCACCTGGGGATTCCAGATGTTGTTCTAATGTCATTAGTCCCTGTGGGGAGGGTTCTGGGATGCTTCCATCCCATGTGGGAGATCTGATAGGGAATGGTTGACCTGAAAGTTCTTGGCCTACAAGGGCACTCCAATTCCCTGTGAACACATTGGCAGTTGGGATCTGGTCCTTGGTGCCCATACTGACAGTCCGTGATGAGGTATCCACTGCTTCTGTGGTGAAAGCATTTGGGAGGTTCCCAGGGGTCTCTGGGACTAGGATACAGACCTCCTTTTGTCCTCCTGCTCCACTCTGGGGTCCCTTCCTGCTCTGTGCATATGACCTCCTGTTAAGAGGCTGTCAGGGTCACTCTTAGATCCCACTGTATGTCTGTATAGTTTTTGCTAATGTCTAATGCCGTTTCAAGTCTGTTATTATAAGTTACCTGTTACAATCTCGATAGATTATACTAAACATCTTCCTCACACACTCTAAGAAGGTGGAAGATTCTCTGCTAGCCCAAAACATTGCAGAATAACAAAGGGATTCATTATAGCATTGCTTCTGTCTAGGACAACTCCCAAAACATAGCAGGTCTGAGGAAGGTGTTAAATACCTGATCTGTCAAAAATAAAGGTGTCATGGTGAAACTGAAAGATTAAAGGATATATAGATATGTGAATATTGAATGAAGAGAGACACGAATTTGTCATTTTCATTGAGCTTTGCCTAAGCGTTCTCATTCTTCCTATTGAAGGTGTTCTTCACACATATCCAGATGCTCTAAGGGATACAAATATGGAATTTGACTTCAGAAGGGGAAAAAATCAGAAGGGACTAGCCAAAGGCCCACACAATGCAACAATCTCAGGCAAGCCTCTTGGCATGTGCTTAGACTGCTACATTAGCTGGTTTACCCTACCTGTAAATTGGGATATTTAGTACTGCTGGAAAATTAAAGTGACAAAACAGGTTAATCCTTCCCCTGCTGGGCTGACATAGCATTTGATGCCAGTTCAAGTCCCCACTGCTCCACTTCCAATCCAACACCATACCAGTGGCCTGAGCAAGCAGCAAACAAATGGCTCAGGTCTTTGGGCCCCTGCACCCATGTGGGAGACCTGGAAGAAGCTCCTGGCTCACAGCTTTGAACTAGTCTAGCCCTGGCCATTGTAGCCATCTGGGGAGTGAACCAGCAGCAAATAGATGATCTCTCTCTCTCTCTCTCTTTTTAACTCTTTCAAATAAAATAAAGACATTTTTAATAAATATTTTTTTTTTTTAAAGATTTATTTTTATTATTTTTTCATTGGAAAGGCGGATATACAGAGAGGAGAGACAGAGAGGAAGATCTTCCGTCCGATGATTCACTCCCCAAGTGAGCGCAACGGGCCGATACTATGCCGATCTGAAGCCAGGAGCCTCTTCCGGGTCTCCCACACGGGTGCAGGTTCCCAAAGCTTTGGGCCATCCTCGACTGCTTTCCCAGGCCACAAGCAGGGAGCTGGAAGGGAAGCGGGGCTGCCGGGATTAGAACCGGCGCCCATATGGGATCCCGGGGGTGCAAGGCGAGGACCTTTAACCACTTGCGCCACCGCGCCGGGCCCAATAAATATTTTTTTTAAAAAGTCGAAGTGTAGGCATCTTAAGTATGTTCAATTAAATGATTGATAACATGGATGACAAAGGGCTGTCATTTTGGTGAAATCATCTAAGTTTTCCTCTGAAATGCTGCCATTCCAGATGAGACCTCATTCTAGACTCTGCTGCTTCATTTCCAATCCAGCCTTCTGATAAAGCAATTTGGAAAACAGATGATAGTCAATGTACTTGGCCCACGACCTTCTACACGGGAAACCACAATGGAATTCTTGACTCTTGATGTTGCCTTGGCCCACCCCCTGCAGCCACTTGCAGAGTAAACCCAAATGAAAAAGATCTCTCTCCCTCTCCCCCTTCTCTGTGACTCTGCCTTTCAAATCAATAAGATAAAATCCTAAAAAAGAACATGAAAATTAGTACAAGATTTTTTAAAAGATTTATTTTTGTTGGAAAGGCAGATATACAGAGAGGAGGAGAGACAGAGAGGAAGATCTTCCGACCTATGATTCACTCTCCAAGTGACCCCAGTTGGAGCTGTGCCAAGCTGATGCCAGGTGCCAAAGCTTCCACTGAATCTCCCACGCGGGTGCAGGGTCTTAAGGCTTTGTACCGCCTGTGACTGCTTTCCCAGTCCACAAGCAGGGAGCTGGAAGGGAATGGGATGTAGGGTGACAGGATTAGAACCAGTGTCCATATGGGATCCTGGCACGTTCAAGGCCAGGACTTTAGCCACTAGGCTATCATGCCGGGCCCAGTACAAGATTTTTCTAGAAGAAAAAATAAGTCAGTAAAAAAGAATGCTTATTATCAGCATGGCATGAAATCTTTTGGGAACAGGCTAAGATCAGACCATACATGGAGAAGGTGAGGAAAATTGAAAACCAGAGCAAGAACACAGCTGAGAATGACGCTGTGCTGCTATGAAGTCAGATCCCTCCATGAGAGAACACCTACCACGGTCCGGGTGGTTGGGTTCCCAAGGCCAAAGACCCTGAGCGAAGCTGTTCTATTGCTGCTGGGAATGGAACAGACTTTTTTTTAATTCTGATGTCTATTAAGTGAAGTTTGGGCTATAAAGCAACAGCAGCACAGAGGGAATGGACAGCTTGAGTGTTTTCCCATAAGCACAAGGCTCTCATTCAATCCTGCCAAGGGCTCAAAGTCAGCCTGCATTGAGCAGCCGCTGCAACCCTGCCGAGCTGACAGCTGCTGCTGGCCGGGAGCCCGCTGTGGACCTGAGGAGAATAATGCTCCCCACTTCATTTGAAGCTCACAACACAGCTGAATCACCACTCTGGGAGATCCAGCGTGTGTCCATCGGGGGGGACGGAGGTCAGCGCCCGTGCTCTTGAAGCAGACAGTAAGAGAGGCCCCTGGAGGAGATCTTAGCCATGCCAGACACTGAGTCACTTCAGTTTGCTGGCTTGAATGATTTTCCTGTTTACTTCCTAGAATATGGATGGCTGGATTCTTCAGTTAGTTTTGCTTCTCTACTGCTTTTAAAACTTGGAAGGTGACTTTCCAGGCCCTGAAATGTATTTCTAAGATCATACTTGATAAAGAAATCATACAGACCTCTGAGAATGGACTGTGAGTGATGAACAGTATCTGGGGACATGCAGCCAGACTCAAGAAGTATCTATTGTCACCTTTGTGGCCGGAACTTCAGAATTTGTACATATTTCCACAAATGAGTAGGCCAGGAATTGACAAGCAAAGATGAGGTTATGACTTCTTAAAATAACCAAATAACATAATTTCAACAATTTTATGGGATGAAGCTTCCAAAGATTTGCTTTCCTTTTTGACAAAAGATTCTTAAATACGATAATCCACAGTGTACAAATATGTCATCAGAACAAATTTATGAAGCAATAGGCAGTTGCGTGTAGCAGTATATTATACACTTAAACGTAGGAATCTGAGGTCTTTCATATGTAAATTATACGAGTTTTCTATTAATCATCTCACAAATTTTAAAGAGAAATGATTGTTATATAAATAGCCTAAAATCACACGAGTATATTAAAATACATTGTGAATACAGGCAAAAAAAAAAAAAACCTAGAAATTCTTAAGTATAGATGTTTATCTTTCTATCTGCTGGAGAGGTACAGATATAAACAATGGAGAGTGATCATTCATTTACTAGTTCACTCATGAGTTTCCTGCAATAGATGATGCTTGGCTGGGCCATAATCAGCACCCAATTTGTAATCTGTGTCACCTGCATATATGGCAGAAACAATATTGATTTCGCCATTACCACCAGCTGTCAGGGTCTGCACTGATCACACACTGGAATTAGCCAGAACTCCAACACAGAACTCCAGTGTGGGACACAGGTGTCCGGAGCCTAGGCAAAGTATTCAGTCTCAGGACATGGGGATTTTGAAAGTCTAACTCTTTGAATATGAGAGAAATGATTCCTGTTTTAATAGAGAAGTACAGATGAACTAGAATATTACAAACTCTTCTCATTTTCTTAAATCCCATATTTCTTCAATATTGGATACGACTTCATATCAGATGCTATGCTAAGCACCAGGTATTTAAAAGTCAAAAGAGACAGATCAAAATGCATGCCCTCACTAAGGTGAGGGAATATGCTAGTTTACATACATAATCCATATAAAGAAGGAGAAGTTCATTATAGGCAAACAAACTGGATTTGTGAACAACTTGAGCTGGGAAGACTCTTAGCAAGCAGGATCATGGACAAAGGGCTCCAGTAGAGAGAACAACAAAAGCTTGGGAGAGAGTGATCAGAGTGTAAGCAGACTAATGATGAGTTTCTCATGTCCGAAATGTGTGCACGCATCAAAGCAAAGTGCACACAAAGTGCACAACATATTCAACTTGAGTACATTATTAGGTGAAATCTCCTAGGGAACATTTTAGTGAAATAACCAAATTAAAATTCCAAAAGTACAAAAGTGACAAAGCAATTCTAGTGATAAGATTACATTTGTCAGGCTAATAATAATAATAACAGATAATAATTAAATAAAGACAACCTACAGTTACATTGTCTTTTATAACATAGCTAATTTTTGTGTTTTTTAAAATTATTTTCTTTTATTTTACAATTTAACTAAAGCAACCTTAAGAGCAGTTGAAGGAATAGTAGGGACAGACATTTGATATGATGATTAAGATATTACTTGGGACAATTGTGTCTCCTATTGAAGTTCCTTGGTTTGAATCATACTCTCCGTCTCCCAGTTCCAGATTCCGGCTAATGCAAACCCTGGGTGGCAGCAAATGATGGCTCAAATGGCTTAGTCCCTGCCATCAACATGGAGACCCAGATTGACATCTGGACTCCCGGCTTTTTTCTGGCACAGTCTGGGTAAGGAGCAATTGGGCCATTTCTACAGACCAAGTACAGAATTTCTGTGATATAGAAAAGATGTTTGCACATTGATGGTTAGCAAATGCCAAAAATAGTTCCAAGCTGTGAGCTAAACAAAGCTACCATGCAACCAAGCTCACTGGACAAGCTCACCATCATGTGCTAGATCAGCTGCACGGAACCTAAAGGCGTAGGGACTACCAAAAGAAGACAGTTGCAGTATTACATGTATTCTTTATATATTGCCAAAAGTAGACAAGGTTTCATTGTCCTCAATGGCTCCTGAGTTTGCCTAACATCTTCCTTCTGAAGTTCCAGCTGGCAGCTTCTTTTGCTGACTCTCATCTGCTCCCATGGGTTTATTTTGTATCCATTCATATGACAGTAAGGTTAGCCTACTTGACCTGTGCAGTCTCACAGTTATTGTTTTCATTTTAAAATGTACATGACACGTAGACGCCAGCTCTTCAACATCTGTAAGAGGTCAGTCAGTTAATATCTCCTATACTTAAAGAGAGCACAGAGAGGCAAAAGAAAAATTTCACAATAAATTAAAATTTGAACTAAGAGGCAAGAATGAAAAAGATGATTTTATTTTCACCTTGAAACAAAGACTGCGGCAGGAAATGAGAAACTTAATATCATATCAGACAGGTTTCAAAGGTGTTATGATGTTCATGGAGGAGGGGGTAGGGGCGGGCAAGGTGGAAACACTTGATCATTTAATCAAGAAGGCAAGAAAGGACGATAGTGGAAATGAGTTCTAAAGGTCCCAACCAAAATTTAGGATGCACCTTGCAGGAATTAGGAAATCTTGGCATATTAGCTGATAACAAAGGGCTTTGGATTTATTATCTCTGGGTTTAAGTCCTAGCTTTTGCAGATAAGGATAAAACTGATCAGAAAAAAAAAAAAGAGGGGAAGTACAGGCTTCTGTTTTTACAATGGCTTGTGTTTTAGAAAGTGACAAAAGGTATGGTTTAGATTACTTGAACACTGTTGAAGTAAAACTTGAAATCCTCACCTTAACTTGTGTTTATCACTCCATCAATCACTTGTAAACTCATTTTTCTGCTATAGTATTCCCCCTACACTGAACCCTTCCCCGCTCCAGCTACACATCCCTTTTTATAAGAACACTATTTTTTTCTTTAATATTTATTTTTATTTGAAAGTCAGATTTACACAGAGAGAACAGAGATAGAGAGAGATCTTGTATTCGTTTTCACTCCTCAAATGACCACATTGACAAGAACTGAGCCATTCTGTAGCCAGAGCATGCGGCTTCGTCGGGGTCTCCCATGTGGGGATAGAGTGCCAACGTCTTAAGCAGGGAGCTGGATTAGAAGTAGATCAACCAGAATCTGAGCATGCACCCATGTGGGATGCTGACACCTCAGGTAGAGGATTAACTTCTATGCCACAATGCTGCCTCCCTCCACCACCCAAACTCCTCTGAATACAAACATTAAATTCAAGCAACCTGGGTTTGAATATTCACCTGTTATTCATTCTCTTGAATTTTTGCATCTTATAGAAACTGTAATAGTACATACATCATGTGATTTTTGAAGGATCGAATGATACAATTCAAATTTGGACATAGTGATCCCTCAATAAATACTAACTTTTTATTAATATTCTTGTTCTTTGTACAAGGTTCATCGTGCATTTGTAAGAAATGCAAATGAATTAGATGTTGTGAAGAATGTAAGATGATTTAGATGATGAACCTATTTTTAAGAGCTTTTAGAATCAAGTAGGGAAAATACAACATGGATTTAAATGATCGTAATAGAGATGCAAATCTGCTTCAGGAGAGATGTAGATGAAATTATATGAATATTTAAAGAAGAGGACTGTCTTTAAAGGAGAGGGGGTATTTGTTCAGGAAGTGGAATTTGAACCAGATTTAGAAAACTTAAGTTTAGCTGTATGTAGATGGGGAAATGGCAGTGGTTGGAAGAGTGGAAAGACACTTTGCTAGGTAGAGGAATAAGACACGCATTCATTTTGAAAGATGCTAATGCTGACTAGAAAAGAGGTTTCAATAAACTTGCCTCTTATGATGCTTTAAAACTTTGCTCAACTTCAGCATTCATTTGACTGCCCACATATAGGCCGTAAAGTAGTGATACATTTCAAAGAAGCAAGCAACATTTTCAGTGAAAACCATAGGTTGAGTATAATAACCCTTATGACTTTGCGTTGTGATTCCATTATAAACTTCCTTCCAAGTTCTATCATTTAATCACACACATTGTGAAAGAACAGAAGTTTATTCATCATTGCTAAAAGAGGAAGAAAAACCTCATTTTTTTTTCCAAGAACCTTTTTAGATAGTACAAACCTCAAAGTGTACCTTTTTTTGGAATTGTTCTGTTTCACACTTCGAGCCAAACTGAAATGAAATCATGAACAATAGATTAAAGATTTTGGGAAAGAACAGATTTATTTAATAGGATTATATAATAGGAGAAATATTTTTGGCAAAATATTTTCTTGATTCTCCTTCAGGCAGTGATTTTGGAAACTTTAGCACAATTATTAGGGAGAGATCTCTGGAGATTTCTATGCATAGTTTTCTCTCCCCACCACTCCAGTTTAAAAATATACTTTTTAAAAATATAACATATCTCTATATAAATCTGTTAAATTTATACATCCCAATAAAAACTCTGATTGTAGCACAGGGACCTAAATTCTCATGTCTACTAAGGGAGCTTCACTTCCTGAAAGAGCTGCAGGAGAAAGGAGCGAGCGAAGGCGTTATTACTTCATGGACTTGATGGAATCAATTCAGATCAGCTGAGAAAAAAGCTACAGCAGGTACCAATCAGAGGAGCCCGTCTCGTGGAACATTCACATCCTTGGCTAAAGTGTTCAGATAAATGTAATGCACTGTCCTGACAAACCTAGGGTAGCAAACATTTGAACTCAGGTTCACAGTGAAACTGTTAACTTGGGCCATGAAGCACGGCATCCCCTGCTCTCGGGGTATGCATTGAGTTGCACTTTCTTCTGAATCATAAATTCAATAATATGAAAGCTAATGCAAGTCTAGATTTTATATGCGAACTAGCAGATTTGTAATTTCATTCGAATCAAGATAAACTGAATTTACTGCATTATCTGCTGATTGGGCTGGATTGCCATTAATGATTACAGTGTCCTGTCTCCTACTTTCGAAATTCAATTTCTTTTTTATTTCCTTTATATTTTTATAAAGGGGAAAAAAAGTTCAGAGGATTTCTCAACTAGGCTAATGTCCAGATTTATGCAGACTTCATTGTCTTGGGAACCACATTTTGTTGTAAACCTTTTTTTTTAAATGAACCTATAAAGTGCATGGGGTTCTGTGGGAAACCGTGGGCCTCCTCATCTGTATACCACATGAACTGAGGGTTGAACAGCTGTGGTATATGCATGCATGGGTTCACACATTGGAAGTGATAGCTGCATCTGAATCCACATTCTCTGAAGATAACTGCACAGAAAACCATCGGATTGTAGCAGCTTACTGAGGCTTATCTAATGAGGGTGAAGACAAAGGTTTCCACTAGGGAATTCATTTTATGAAAATATCAGTGGATACTAAATCCTAGGTCATGAGAAATGCCAAGTACTGAGAAAGGAATCTTTCATGTGTATGTGCCAAACTAAAGACAGAACAGTTGTTTGGTTTGTTTTTGTTAGTGGATGGTTACAGGAAGACAGTACCACACAGTTGAAAGAATATGAAGTTTAGAGTCTGAAATAGCTGAATTTGAATCTCACCTCTGTAGTTAGAAGAATCCAGGTCTTGAAGAGTATCTTTATATTTTTAATTCTAGTTTCTGAAATATATAAAATATCTTGAAAGGTAGTTGTAGGGTAATAGATAAGAACATGTGTGTATCCCAAATAGCTAAAGGCTTCACAAAGCCATAAAAACTCATTAATAGCAACAATGCATATTTTTTCTCTCTTACACAATCCCATGCACTGGGGAATTTATAACTTACTGTAGTGTCACCCAGCTGTTTCTTGCCATTCCTATAAAAATGACCCTGCTGGCATTGAATAGCTAGCCCTTTCCTGCAAGCTGCACTCTATGCATGAGAACTTTGCCAACACTGCTGATGCACTTGATAGAGTTCAGTAAATGTGCTAAGCACGTTGGCATCCAGTGCTGTCCAGACGGAACACTCTCAAGGTGTTTGAGCCTCTGCCTTCCCAGAACCCTCAGTGCACTAAAGGCAGGATACTCAGAAGTGACAAGAAAGGCTCTTTGTCCCAAGTTCTTTGCTTTTGTCTCCAGAGCCGTGGCCACACCAGCTCCTGCCCCTCTGGTTTTCTGAGTCACTCACTCAGCCCGTTTCTTCACTTTTTACCAGCGGATTTTCTCTCAGTAATGCTGAGAATGGTGAATTCAGCACAGAGCCCAGCTGTGTGACCTTGAGCAAGTTACTAAAAGGTCTGAAGCTGGTACACAAAATCAATATTAAAATATGAGCTTTTTGCAACTGTCATACCCATGTGAACTAATAGTTACCAACTAGGTACACTGTAAGTACTACATATTGCTGGTGATTATAACGTTCATCACTCAGATTTGTCCTAGAATGTAGGCCTTTGAACCAACAGCAAAATGTTGAAGAGATTATATGACTTATATGATTATAAGTACAACCAGATATGATGGGACCAGAATTGTGATGCAAACTGGTAAACTACCACCTGTGCCTACCATCCCACATCAGAGCACTGCTTCAAGTACTGTCATTTCCGCTTCTGATCCTGCTTCCTGGTAATGGTCCTGGAGGAAGATGATCCAAGTAGTCACCTCCTCTGCCACCTGTGGGAGTCCAGGAGGGAGTTCCTGGCTCCTGGCTTTAGCTTTGTCCAACCATCAGTCCAACCTCCTTTCCTCACAACCTGTTATTACCAGACATTTCTCTGTCTCTCTCTCTCTCTCTCCTTTTGTCTCTACATCTGACTTTCACATAAAAAATAAAACAATAAATCCTAAAAAAAATTTAGAATAAAGGGAATAAAATGCCTAAGAAGGAAATAAGGATAGTTCCATTATGGTGGCCTAGCAAGCTAATCCTCTGCCTGCAGTGTCAGTATCCCAAATGGACACCGGGACTTGTCCCAGCTGCTCCAAATCCAAACCAGTTTCTTGCTTTTGACATGGGAAAGCAACAGAGTATGACAGAAGGCTGTGGGACCCTGCACCCATGTAGAACTGGAAGAGGCTCCTGGTTCCTGGCTTTAGATCTGCTCAGCTCTGGCCACTGAGGCCACCTGGGTAGTAAACCAGCAAATGGAAGACCTCTCTTTCACTGTCTTCTTATCTCTGTTAACCTGCCTTTCAAAGAAAAATAAATAAATCTTGAAAAAGGAAGGAAATAAGAGGGCTTATGTTTCAAAAGTAAGCTTGGATTGTGGATAATGTGGAATAGTGAGCTTAGAAATGTAGGTTTGTACTCCATGCTAGTGTTGGGTACTTGGGATCCTGCAGTCCACATGCAAGAGCCAGATGGAATCTCAGGTGCTTGACTTGGACTTAGCCCATACCTGAATATTATCACCATCTAGGAGATAAATCAGCAGATGGAATATGGTTTTTCTATATCTCCTCTCTCGGTAGCTTTTCCGTTCAAATAACTAAAATAAATCTTACTAAGAGAGCTTTATTTTCAAGCAATGAACACTGAATGGTTTTTGTAAATAGAGCCTATGACCATGTCAGTGCTCTTAGACAATGCTTATTTTCAGACCTATGCTTGAAAAACTCTAAATTTGATTTATATGTTCTAAATGTGCATGTTATTCTATCCAATAAATTACATTTTTGTGTAAAGCACTTGCAGTATAACTTACCAATTTGTCAACACCTTAGCAGAAAAATTATAATACTCCATACTTTATTAACTTTTTCATGTACTTTACCATCAAAATTTGTCTCAGCGTGTCGACATTGGTGATAAGGAAAGAGTTCATAAACTATGTAAATGAAATAAAGATGGAAATCATTTGTCTTAGCATACATAATTTTAACCCTAAGTTAGAATGTTATTGATCTAAGCCTGTTGACTACATTAATGTCTTGGACGAAAAAGAGCAAAGCTAAAAAACATGTGTGAAATGCTAATTATGAATGATTAAAATGATATCTAAAGATGAATTGTAATTAGGTATTTTGGATCAAAGTTGTGTCTAGGAATACTTTCCTTGGTAACACAAGATTTTATGGGTGATGTGTGCATATTTAAACTAAGTTTTCAACCATGTGATTACATAAGTAAAATAGTGCATTCAAAGGTGAGGGCTTTAGCTGCTAGGCCAACGTGCCAGGCCCACTTTTGTACTCCAGAGGTGAAAAAACACTTATTGAATTATCTAAGTAAGTAAAATCTAAAAAAAATCTATATAAAATTCAAACCATTAGTTTTCTCTTTCTTATTTCCTGTGGGTGTATGACTTGAGGTCTATGCTTTCAGGCACTTGCATGATTTTATTGCTCGTCCTTTTGGTTCTGATAGAAGCCTCCCTTAGGTATCTCTTACTGGGATAATGATCTGATAATAATGGATTCTTTTGGTTTCTGTTTGTCATTGCAAGTCTTTATTTCTCCTTAGTTTCTGAAAGATAGCTTTCCTGGGTATAGTATTCTTGGCTAACCTCTCCCTCCACTTAGTTTCTTTTCCCCCCTTTAGGACTTTGAATATCTCATTCCATCTTTTCCTGGCCTTTGAGGTTTTAACCAAGTCCTCTATCATTAATATAAGAGGAAACTCCCTTATAAGTTGACTTGACCGTTTTCTTTTGCTATTTTTAGAAATCTCTCTTTGTTTTGTATTTTTACAATTTAATGATTACGTGCGTCTAGGGAAAATTTCTGATTAATGTAATGGGCTCCTGGGTTTAGATGTCTGTATCTTTCTCCTGTTTTTAGAAAGTATTTCCTTGAATAGGTTTTCTGTGTCTTCTCCCTTCTATACTCCTAAAGCACATATAATGTCACTGAATGGTGTCCCAAATTTTCAAAGGTTCTTTTTCATTCTTTTCCTTTTTTCCCCTTGTTGGCTGAATGAGTTATTTCAAATCACATGTCTTCAAGTTCATAAATTCTTCTGCCTATTCACTTCTATTTTCTTTAAAAATATTCATTCACTTTCCCTCTGAAAGGAAGAGTGCTGGAGTGGGGAAGACAATGATAGATCTTTAGTCTGTTGCTTTGCTCCCCAAATGGTTGCAAAAGCCAGGACTGGGACATGGCAATTACAGGAGCCAAAAAAAAAAAAAAACCCATCCTGGTCTCCCACATGAATAGCAGGCATTGAAGCATCCATATGAGATGCCTGCATTGTGACCAACAGCTGTGCTACAATGCTGGCCTCTCCTGCTTTGGAGACTCTAAACTATATTTTTAATTGTGTTTATTTAGTTCTTTGGCTACAAGATTTCTGATTTACTCTTTCTTATTGCCTTTATCTCTTAGCTTTCTCATTTATATCATGGATTGTCTCCTTAACATTGTTTAACTATCTGTTTTCTTGTGTCCCATTAAATTACTTTGAAATATTTATCAGGAAATTTTATTAGAGAGTTATTGTGCTTCACATTGGAAATGATGTTACTCGATTGGCTTTTTTTCTTTTTTTTTCATGTTCTGTGTGCCTCTAAATTTGTTTTCATATATCTGCTCTAGAAGTTTTTCCATTAATATGAATATTTTACTTTAGTGTTAGTTGAATATGTTATGTTGTTTGAGATTCAATAAGGTGTGAGATATATGTAGCTTCTTAAGCTATAATCCACTGTGGTGATGTCTCCAGATGTCTCAGAGGCTTGGGCTTCAGGAGTCGTGGTATTGCATCATCTGGGTTCTAGCTCCCTCAGGCAAAGTAGGTGCATGGAAAACTCTGGGTGCAGCATACATAGCACCTGCTCAAATTTGCATCGTTAAGGGAAGCTGATCACTGGAACATCCTAACTATCATCTTGCCCTCTGAATTAAGTATTCAAAAGTTTGCTTTATAATTGTTGATTAGAAAAAGATCTTGGAAGTTCCTTCTTAGGAAGCTGTTACCTGAAAAACACAGTTCAGAAAAACTAGCCCTGTCAGGATAAATCTATCACAGTATGAAGAAGACTGACAATGAGGCTGAAAGGCAGCAGTTCAACGGACAAAAGCAGATACTCAGATAAATCTAGTGTGGACTGAGCACACTGCTTAGGAAAAGAAAAATCATTCAAAACAGGAAACTAATGTTTAAATCTTATTACTAATAACAATAAACTTTTAAGATGTTAAGAAAATTATATAGCATATGATGAAGCATTTTCAAGAACCTAAAGACTGACCCTTGACCACCAAAATCCAACATGTGAATTACACTATTGAGAAAGAAGTATTTAAGGCAGTGTTTCTACTCCAAGATTCTTTCAAGAAAAGAACATCAATGCTGAGGAGAAAGAGGAACTTGATATGTCATTAGAAGGGACCAAGTCTGATGGTTCTCCAAAGGAAGATCTCATACAGTCGTTTCCATATTGTCTTCTTTCCAAAAGAGAGTTAGTACAATTAGGGAGTACATTTTTAGCCTCTAGGCTTAGTAGTCAAAAGCCTTGCAACAATTTTCATATCTAGGCATGTTTGGCAGTGCAACTAGATGCAGTACCATACTGCCTAAACAAAAGGACTGAATTTTCCCCATATCTTAAGTCTGATGACATTGAAGAGAATCAGAAAGTTTACCAAGCTATTAAAATAATATAGAAATGTCCCCAGCAAGTGTTGGTTGAGCAAAAGATGATAATACAGAGTCTTCATATCAAATAAGAATTTGCCATCTCCATAGAGCTGATTGGAAATAATGTAAAGGAAGGTGAGGATTTAGATTTCAATGAATCCAACATAGACTCATGAGATATTTGAGCCATATCCCAAATATGCCAAATACAACCTCATAAAGCATGGTGTCATATAAATTCCCTGAAATGAAGATCATTTTATTTGCAAAAAGAAAGTTGAAGTGAGGAGAAATGCTTTAAATTAGAATTAATTTCCTGTTGAGAAGATGACATTTTCTGTCATCGTAAAGAATTTCAGCTCATGACATCATCTTTTTAAAATTATAGAATAAACAGAAAAAATTTGAAGGGACAGCTATGGATTTGAAAACAAAACATTGTACCTAATAAATATAACCATGAATATGTCACCTACTTTGTAAAAGCTTGCAGGTGTCTGAATTAATTTTTTTTTACTGTGTGCACAGAATTTTTTACCTCTTGTAGTATTTGTAGTATTTGTAGCATTTTAACTTTACTCTCTCTAAGTGTCCACCTCTGCCATTTCCTGAGTCCTGCTCTAAGCCTGTCTCCACACTCTTGTTCAAGGGATGGGCAAGTCACCTAAGTATGAGAGGCCACAGGTTCCAAATAGAATCCCTTTCTGCCAGAGTCATAAGAGTTCTGCTAGAAAACAGATATTAACCCAGATTAGCCTAATATCAATATTCATCCTACTCTGGTGAAATCTTGCCAGTTAATGGAGCTAAAATACAAAATGCACATGAATTAAAACTCTCCTGAAGTTATTGTTGAAGAGCTATGTCTAGCTCAGCTCAGGTCAAGTTATTCCCTTGACTGTTGTTTGGATATATTTCCTTAAGCAAAAATTATGCACTTATCATCAAAAATCATCCTAGCAACAAGTTCTCGTTGAAATGAAGACTAAAACCTAAGCTACTTAGTATACTATATCAGGGACATTAGAGTGTCTCCTACTGCCTGACTCTCCATGCTCCATCCTTGTCTCCCAGTAAAGCACCAAGCACACTCATCTTCTCACCTCACTCTTTCCTTGTTTCTCTGTGCCTCGCATGACAAGCTTTTTTTCATCCTTCAGGCCTTATCTCAAATATTAAAGAAAATTTCTGAGATCAATAGCCATTCCCAATCTTCTCTTTCATGATTCAATTAGTTTTCTTTGTGAAAATTGTCAATAGCAAAATAATCTTTAATCATTTACTTTTCTCACTAAATTAAATGGATCTCCATAAGGGTCTGCCTTGAGCAGCCTCTGGGGCTCTACTCTTTACAGACACATAATAAATATTCCTGGAATAAGTCAGTTTTATTTTTATATTTAACAATTACAGAGTATGTACTACAGTTGCCATAGTCTGTTTTCTGATGTTGATAACACAATATAACTTACAAAGACAAGAGATTTGTGTTGGCTGCTAGTTCTCTGTTAATGTAGATGGGTTGCAAGTCACAATTCATTTTTTGCTGGCAGACTTCCAAGGAAGTGTAGGGCCTTACACAGCAAGGCAGGGAGCATGTAAGAGACCTACCAAATTGGCTTTTACAACTCTCAAGATAACCCACTAATTCACTAATCCATTAACCAGTTAATCTACTAATCCATTACAGCAGAATCCTAAGCACCTCTTAAATGTTCCATCTGATTGTACCTTTTACTGGGGTTTGAATTTCAGCATAAGTTTTATAAGGGAAAATCATTTTCAAATCAGAGTAACAGACCTAAAAGTTTTCAAATTAATGATATGTTTAATTCTCATAACAATCTAAGTATGCCTTGGTAGTACAATACTAGATTTTTCTACCTTTGCCTATACCTATAATGCCATAATGTATTTAAATAACAATGTTTAACTTGCTGCTGTTACTGAAAGATATATTACTTTGATAATATGGGGGTAATTGGTGGGAGGGTAAAATGAGGATGAAGAAAGAAGAAAAAGCAGGGATTGCTACTACAAAATTGTAGCAAGCAAAATAATAACAAGAACTTAAAAAAGGAAAAAATCTTGTAATACTGAACTTAACATTATTTCCATGTGACTATTAAGCTGAAGTGCAAGACAAAAGAGGAGAACTCAAATGCACATCTGGTGGCTAGCTTTAAAATCTCTTCTCTCACCTTCTGTACCTTTTTCCTCAAAATACTAAACAATTTCAAGAACAAATCGGCACCTAAGAAACTGGATCCTCCCTGGGCAGGGTGGGAATTCTCAATTCTGAACTTAAAAATCACATGTTGCACATGGCATTCCTGACTCAACCCAGAAATGGGACCAGAGATGTCCCACCTGTGGTTGCAGGGGCTCTCCCTCACTCACTGACTCACAAGACTGTGTGTTGTCAAGGTTGCTGCGAAGGATCATGGGTGCGTGTAAAATATGTTACATGTCTTTAATATTGTTATATAATATTGGTCAGTTGAAAAGGCACAAATTAGTTCATTCATGGGGAAACATTGCCAGGGTTGTCAATGAGGAGGGAGCTCAAAGGCATAGTTTCGCCATTCTTCATAAAGCAACTGTGGTATTTTACAATGTTTGTCCGACCATTTGATAGTTACTACTGTTTTAAGTTTTGTAATACACATCAAATCCTCTTTCCCATTTGCTGCTATAATTTTACTAATAGGCTTAAGCAACTCATTTTCTGGAAAGAACATGGATTATAATAAAAAGGATGTTCCTCATTTCATGGTCAAAGGCATTTGTATGTTAACTAACCTAAAAATCTGTGGATATGTTCATTTCTTTCCATTGAGGACATTATTGTCCCTTGTTGTAGTAAATTTTTTTCCCACCTCTTTCAGTAAAAGCAGTCCTCACTGAAATGAGTTGCAGCTGTTTTACAAATTCATATCTTTTTAGACTGATAGGAAGTAGTCGGATATTTCAAGTATTTCATTTTGTTTAAAAGTAAATTCACATTTCAACTCACTCTGCACAAGCTATCCGAGAAGTTGACAGGAATGTGTGTGTGGCCAACGAGTGTCTTGGGTTATTAGTACTTGGGAAGGCAACATGGCTAGACTTGAGAAGAATCATACTATGCCATACACTGGGGAAAGCTCGCTGAAGGAGAATCCGTTGTAGCAATAGCTTCTTGCCTCTGAGTCTGAACAACATCAGCCCAATGATGCACAGACTTCACTGCTAAATGAAGAGCTCTGGCACAATTTCCTTTTCTTAACAATTCCATGAATACAGCAATATTTAGAAACCCAGAATCTGACACCATCTGACCCCAGTTTATTACCAGACTCCCATAAAATAAAAAAATTGCTCCAATGTATTTGTATATGTGACTCACAGCTAACTTGACCACATCTTGTGGAAACTCAGAAAATACTAAATAAATTGCCTTTTACTTACTTTTTCACATCACATTTCCCACATCCCATTTTCTTGATCTTATAAAACATTGATAAGTTAGCACCAGAAACTGAACTGATCAAAGTTAGAATACAATTAATATAAACATGTTACAATGCAGCCACACCACCTAATAGCTGTGAAGCTCAGAGAAAGTTAATAATTTTTTTCTAAACCTACTTTGTTCTTCTGTATGAAGGGGAAAAGATCATCAACTTTATATAATTAGGGGTGAGGACAACATTAAAGAAAATCATGTATGTTTAACACATCATATCTAATAACTCATCAATATACCCAAGAGTTCCGGAAAATTACTGTGAAAACTCAGCATCAATAAAATACTTTGTTTTAGCCCCGTGAGTTCAAAAGAGTTAGGACTAATTCAGATGGAGACGTGCACTGTGGCACAGCACATTAGTTGCTGCTTGTGACACCAGCATCTCATTGAGGGCCTGGCTGTTCCTGACGATTGCAGCTGTTTGGGGTGTGAACCATTGATGAAAGGTTGATCTCTTCTCTCTCTTTCTTTCAATCTCTTTCTCTCTCTCTCTCTCTCTGTCTGTCTGCCTCTTCCTCCCTCCTCCTCCGTCCCTGTAACTCTTTAAAAGTATTTTGAAAATTAAAATTAATTTAACAAAGCTTAAGAGAAAGGCATCATTAATAATCATTCAAAATGAAACTGGAAAGTTTCCTAGGACAAGAATGCATCTAGTCTCAGAGAGGACCAGAAAGAACCTCACGCCCACTAGCATGCTCTGTTTCTCACCTGTTGGCATTTCTCAACAGCCAGTATCCACATTTTAAAATGTTTTAGTATCCTCCCTTCCTGTTTTATTTCTTGCCCTTTACTTGACCATGTGGTAGAAATCGTAACATGTACCAAGGGTTATAAGTTCAGCCCTCTAGGAAGCAAAATTACTCGTCTATTCGCATGCCAAATCCAAATCCTCGATGAAAAGCTTGACTAGTTTACTAGCTCCAAGTCTACTGCTCGTCTAGTAACTGAAGCCAGGAAACTCCTTTCCTATAATCACAGTGTTATAAAGGATTAGTAATTGTGCAAAACAATCAAGTTCATTGAGAAGGAGTTTCTGGGGTGGTATGAAGATTGCCAGTCTTCTTTAGCTCTCTCTGTCCAGCTGTCTTCTCATGTTGGGACATGTGCCCTAGAGAGAGTCTGTCTACTCTTGTCACCAACATCATTCTACTCCCAGCCATAGGACTCTCCCTCAGTGCTTTTTTGAGCACAGTTGGTACAGAGTCTCTTAAGTACTTACCTCATTCTGGTGCTTTCCACTTCCCTCTTCCAGATAAATTATAGAATCTTGGCACATTGAAGTGGATTTAGAAAATAAAATCAAACATTTTCAACATGAGGAACTTAAGCCCCGACAGGTGAAGTCCTTAGCTAATGTCACACAGCAAACAATGAAACAGCATGAGTATCCAAGTCTCTGGGCTAACAGATCCTATTTAGGACCCAAATAACTCCATTAGGTGCAAAGGTTTTGTGTTTGTTTTGTTTTTAATCTGGAGTAATGTGCTGCCTCCCAAACCTACCCTGATAACAACTATACTTATAATCAACTTCTTCAAATACAATACATGCACACAATTGTAAACTTTGTTTTTAATCTCAAAAGCAACAAAATACACCTGTAAGAGGCTTAAAGTATAGAATGCAATTATTATCTTTTCTAATAATTGTCTTTGATACATCCTTTTGTATCTGTTTTAAGCAGACGAATATTTATGACTTTTGACGTGCATTTATGGGCATGTAAGCACTGGGTGTGTAATAATAGAGTTTGACTATGTATTGAGAATTATTATGAAAGTATGTTTTTTTTTATCTCCCCCCGCCTCCATTTCTAAAGGAAAAGGGATTGTTGTTTTCAGGAAAATAAGTCAAATGTTTAGAGAAAACTAATTCATTTCATTGGCAATTCTTCAAATAATCTTAAATATTATGGGTTTTAAATGATCAGTAATGACTAATATTTATTGTGTAATATAAAATATTTCTAAGATCATATTATGATGTCCTGATCTTGAACATATAAACATATGTATTTTCTACTTGCTACTCATTATATATATATATATATATATATATAATATGCATACATGTGCTTGGAATGAGGATATAAAAATATGCAATATATATGTTATATCCTTACCCCATGTACATAGCTTTCATATCTGCTCTTTTTAGAGTCTCAGAGTAGTACTCCAACTTGAAAAAACTCATTCTTTGTATTTTTTGTTCCATTTAATTCTAGAGAATTAACTCCACCTTAGCTCCAAGAGATGCATGTCACCAAATGTGGTCAGTTAGAATAACAACATCTGCAGACTATGTTCGAGAAGTAGATGTCCGTGTAAAAGACGATGTGGCTTGATTTCAAGGCATCATTGACATCATTGAGTAGAAGCCATTGCACAGAATGCTGACATTATACATTCTAATTTAAAGTGTTGGTAGCTGCAAGAAAAGAAATATTTTTCTTTGTGGATGGTAAACCAACGCAAACCAAAAACATATGGAAAAATGCATGGAGTAAGCTGGAATTTGGATGATGTTATATTTATGTACCTTGGTCTAGCTATAAATGGTAGTTTTGGTTACCTTCCAATTTAAAGCAATTATTATTATTATTTTAGTTTGTTTTATTATTATTCTTATTATCCATGATACATCTTGTATTTAGAGGAATTCTCCCATCCACCTCCTTTGAACACCTGTTTTTTTTTTTTTAAGATTTATTTACTTTTATTGGAAAGTCAGATATACAGAGAGGAGGAAAGACAGCGAGAAAGATCTTCCATCCAAGGATTTGTTCCCCAAGTAGCCACAAAGGCCGAAGCTGAGCTAATCCGAATCCAGGAGCCAGGAGCCTGGAGCTCTTCTGAGTCTTCCATGTGGGTGTAGGGTCCCAAGATTTTGGCCCATCCTCCACTACTTTCCCAGGCCACAAGAGGGAGCTGGTTGGGAAACAGGACTGCTGGGATTAGACAGCAGGCATACGGAATCCTGACATGTGCAAGGTAAGGACTTTAGCTGCTAGGTTACCATGTTGGGCTCTGACTGCCTGTTACTTGTCAATTTTCTAAGTCTTTACCAATGCCTATATCTTGGAGAGTGCTTCCTGTCTTTTTCTTCCAATAGCTTGATGGTTTCTGGGTACAAATTTACATTCTTGATTGATTTAGAGTTCATTTTCATACACAGTGACAGATGGAATTTGCATTTCTTACTCTGCAAGCAGATATCCCATTGTCCCAACCACATTTGTTGAAAAGAACAGGCTTTTTCTCTGGATTATTTTCAGTTCTCTAGTAAAAGATTCGTTGGCTGTACAGATGTGGGCTCCCTTCTGGGATTTCTATTCTTTTACACTTATTTTCTTCTCTGTTTCTATGGCATTACCTGACTGTTTGTTACTTCCAATTGGAAGAACTCTGATGTTTTACATAAAATTTTATTTTATAAATCTATGCTTGATAAAGCATTCTTTATGTAGCCTATGTTTGGAAATGCAAAACTCACTTAGAAAATGTAATTGCAAACAATGCAATAACCTGAAGTAGAGATTCACATATTTTCAATGCCAGACGTATAATTCAAAATAGGTTGATGCCAGAATCTGAGTTTTTTTAAGTGTGTTATCTTTAGCAAACAGGAAATAATCATGGCTTATAAAACAGAGAGAAAGGGAAGACTAAATGCTGGGGAGAAAACACATTAGCACTTTGCAATACAAATGATTTTTACCCTCATATTTTTTATGTTTCGGAGAAGAGGCCACATGATTCAGTGCCTTTGAATACTGGAGAACTGTGAAAGGAAGGGCGTTATTCTATCATTGCTTGGTTATTTTTTGCTTTGGCAGCAAGTAGTTTGATAAGTCTGGGGCCTGGATCATGAATAGGCAAGTCCATTTCCATGTTGTGTGGATAGAAAAAGATTGTTTAATAAGACTAGAAGGACCCAGAAAACCATTTGCTCAATTGCTGGATCCTCAGCTTGGAAACTCCAAGATCCCATCAGGCACCAGTTCATTTCTTAGCTTCTCCACTTCCCATCTGGTTCCCTGCTTGTGGCCTGGAAAAGCAGTAGAAAATGATCTTAAGCCTTGGGACCCTGCACCCACGTGGGAGACCCAGGGGAGTCTCATGGCTCCTGGTTTTGGATCAGCTTAGCTCTGAGTGTTGCCACCACATTGGGGGTAAACAACAGATAGAAGATCTTTCTCTCTGTCTTTTTCTATCTGTAAACTTGCCTTTCCAATAAGAGTAAATAAATTTTCAAAATAAAAGGCTAGAAGTTAGTTACTTGGTAGTTTTACTAGCCCTAAGCTAAGATGATAGGAATTTAGCATAAATATCAGTTTGATTACTTCTTGTAATTTATAGTATAAAACATTGGAGAAACATTATTTTCTGATTATGTGATAATATTCTTATAAAATGGAATATCTCCAGATAATTTAAACAAATACTCTAGCTTATATGTTAACTTTCTCATTTTACATAGGAAGAAAGTAAAGATCTATCATTTGGAACATCAAAGACTTGTGTTTTAATACTAATTGCCAGGCCCAGCGCCATGGCCTAGCAGCTAAAGTCAGCAGCCCGGCATGGTGGCACAGTGGTTAAGGTCCTCGCCTTGCACGCCCGGGATCCCATATGGGCACTGATTCTAATCCTGGCAGCTCCACTTCCCATCCAGCTCCCTGTTTCTGGTCTGGGAAAGCAGTCAAGGACGGCCCAAAGCCTTGGGACCCTGCACTCGCGTGGGTGACCTGGAGGAAGTTCTTGGCTCCTGGCTTCGGCTGGACACAGCACCAGCTATTACGGTCACTTGGGGAGTGAATCATCGGATGGAAGATATTCCTTTCTGTCTCTCCTCTTCTCTGTATATCTGACTTGGCAATAAAAATAAATAAATCTTTTTTTTAAAGATTTATTTTTATTTTTAGTGGAAAAGCGGATATACAGAGAGGAGAGACAGAGGAAGATCTTCCATCTGATGATTCACTCCCCAAGTGAGCGCAATGGCCGATGTTATGCCGATCTGAAGCCAGGAGCCTCTTCTGGGTCTCCCACACGGGTGCAGGGTCCCAGAGCTTTGGGCCGTCCTTGACTGCTTTCCCAGGCCACAGGCAGGGAGCTGGATGGGAAGCCGGGCTGCCGGGATTAGAACCGGTGTCCATATGGGATCCCAGGTGTGCAGGGCGTGGACCTTAACCACTTGCGCCACCCTGCCGGGCCCATAAATAAATAAATCTTAAAAAAAAATACTAATTGCCCAGGAAAAATTCAGGAATAAACAATTATTCATTTATATGTGTGGCTTATTAGTATATATCCACAATATTTTTAAACCATTTTATTTTATCAACAGGATATTATGCATGAAATTTTATATAATTCAGAAAACCAGTAGAAAGCCATTCATTACTAATAAAGATAATTATAATCAGATTTCCAAAGATGCTACCTTTACTTCCTAGAACCATGTGATTGCTTTTTGCTCATCATCTTTCTTTGATCATTAAAACAAACATGATATTTAATTGTTTGCTAATTGCCATTCTTGAAAATATTAAAGAGATGGGTATTTAAGAAAGAAAAAGGTGAAGTTTTACAGTACTGTCTCAACTCAAATAAAGCCACTGAGCAGCTAATGGATATAATTCATTTGCAAATATGTCAACGCTTAATGACTATCAAGGATTTTAAAAAGAATCATCTATTGGGCCCGGGCACAATAGCATAGAGGTTAAAGTCCTTGCCTTGCACACGCCAGGATCCCATATGGTTGCCAGTTCTAATCCCGGCAGCCCTGCTTCTCATCCAGCTCCCTGCTTGTGCCCTGGGAAAGCAGTCGAGGGTGGCCCAGAGAATTGGGACCCTTTACCCACATGGGAGACTCTTAAGAGCTCCTGGCTCCTGGCTTCCGATTGGCTCAGCTCTGGCCATTGCAGTCATTTGGGGAGTGAACCATCAGATGGAAGATCTTCTCTATCTCTCCTCCTCTCTGTACATCTGACTTTCCAATAAAAATAAATAAATCCTAAAAAAATAAATGTCTATTAATTGAAAGGCAGAGTGATGGTGAGGGAAAAAGAGAAACAGACACAGCTCTTCATTAACTCAGAGGAGCCAGTGCTAAGACAGACTAGAGCCAGGAGCCTCATCTGAATCTCCTCCATGTTTGTCCTGAACTCAAGTGATTGGGCCATCCCATGCTGCTTCCTACGCACATTAGCAGCAAGCTAGAATCCTAAGTGTGGATTACCTGAGACTCAGGGTGGCACTCTACTAATGGAATGTGAGCATTCAGTGGCACCTTAACCAACTGAACCGCAGCAACCACTCCAATTGCTCAGTTAAAAATATATTTGAAAAAAATATATATTTCAACAGTGGTTGGCATTGTGGATAACAGGGTAAAATGCCCAGCATGGGCACTACTGATTCATGTCTCACTTCATGTCCACTTCTGGTCCAGCTCTGCTAATGTAACTGGGAAAGCAGCAGAGGACACCCAACTGTTTGGGTGCCTGCACTTACCTGGAAGACCCAAAAGAAGGTTCTGGCTTGTGATTTTGGCTAGCCTACCCAGGACAGTTGACAGTTGAGATCATTTGAGGTGTGAACAAGCAGGTGGGAGATTTCTCTCTGTCTCCCCACCCACCCTCTGTCTGTAACTCTGCTTTTCAAATAAATGTCTTTTTTTAAAGTACATTTATATGGTATTTGTGCTTTAACTCACATGAATCCAAACTTTTGTACCTATGTACCTCCTTTAAAGCAAATACAGTAAATTAATGATCAAATATAAAAAAACATACTAGCATTTCTGTTCACATCTAAACACGTAATTCCTATTCTGTTTGTAGGAATAAATGGTGCAATGTAGTCAGAAAGTGCAGTCTGGTTTTCGTTGTCCATGAATCTGGAAATCCTTAAAAATTTTCTGCAGAATGTTTTATGTAAATCAAGGCAAATAGAATTGAGCTTTAAGATGAGGTCAAGAAGATTCCGTTTGCCACATTGTTTTTTCCTCTATATTTGAGTTCTTGTTTGTGGATTCTCTACCTTGCACTCCTTACTCCCATTTTAAAAAGATCCCTTAAGTCTTAATTCATCTACAAAGTCCTCCCTAACAATTACTACCCTGCTCTGACCCTGACTAGTTGAGACAACAGTCATAAAATGGGGAACAATGTCTAAATGACCATAAATGTTAAGTACTATCTATGGGACTAAAATAACTGTTTTTTGTTGACATAGGAGTCATAGCATTTCTTTGACCTGTGATGTTTTTCCAGGCTCCACAGTTTAACTAAATTTATTTTGATTATGCAGACCATATTGCCATCTCATAGAAGAGAATTTTGTTTTACCTAAACAAAAGATTTCTACAATTTGTATTACTTGTTCTAGAGTTTAATTCAATTTCTCTTATAAATTTCAACATTTATTACCATCTTCAAAATACTAGAGAACATTCTGCTTGGTGGGCCTAAGGGCCTAACCATAACATCATCCTCCATAATCTTCAAGGTTTATATTTCTTCAAAGTACTTGAGTAGAAAACTCAACAAATGTAGTGAAATGTCAGACATAATGAAAGGTACGTGTATTTGGAATCACATATCAGGGTTGCAAGCAATAATTTAAATGAAACACAGGAGTTCATCTATTTAGTAATTGACTGGTTTTGCTAGAATAATGTGCAACTAGTAGTCGTAGTTGAAGAGTGAATTACTCTCCGTAGTAATAGAACTATCCTATTTCATTGTTTTATCATTATTCTGCTTTCTATAACCACCAAGATATGACCAAAAAACATTTTGTTTCTGTATTATTCAAACCATAATGTGGTACTAATATAGAAACTACAGTGCATATTTGTATTTTTCCTTTTATATTTCAACAGGAAATGCAACATATTCACCCAAAACATTTTTACCTAATTTGAAATAGAAAAATTAAAAAAAAAAAACATAGGGTTACTCTCCACTGCCCCAGCTTTGTTCCTTTTGTACTATTCACCCTAGATTTATATCTGGGAATCCAACAGAGCAGACTGTAGGCCAAAAGTGATCAGCATTGCTTAGACCAGATGGCTGAGTCTGGGATGAGCAGCACCTACGTGAGAGGTAGCATGGAATTTTCTTGGGAATGTTGCAAGAGAGGCTTTCCCTTCCCTTTGACATCCAGTTTGAGAGCTTGTGGGGAGATGATTCAGCCACCTTGCTACCACAGTGGAAATTCCTGAAACTTCTTAAGTTGTATTGTTGAGCCTCAGAATGAAAACAAAACAGTAACAGGAAGGTCTGATGGATGAAGAAAAATTAGGTCTTGACAACATTTGAGCCCAAAATTTATCTCTGTTGGCATCTTTGTGTTGGAATGTTTCTGAAACTAATAAATACATTTGACCTTATAAAATCTCTTACCCTGTTACTGTCACAGTTTGAGCAGTTAACTAATACAGAATCCTGGTGTAAGGCAGGGATTTTTTTTTTACAGGAATGACCAAATATAATTATTCCTGAGAAATTCCTCATCCAATAAATCTTCATTTTCAAAAACATTTGGGGAGTGCTAACTTTAATGTAGATGCTCTTACTTTAAACTGCAGTCCCTCTATTAAAACTCTATGCTGAGATTAAGACTCATAGGTCACGAGGGCTCTGGGTTCTGCATGGCTTCCCCCTGCACAGCTTCCCTCCATCTTGTGACTCTAATTCCCACTGCTCCAACCACATTTATGGTTTCTCTTCTCAGACTCAGCAAACTCTGTTCTGTCTTGAGATTTTACATTTTCTTTAAACTCTGCTAGGATGTCCACTCTTCATCGGGCTTGGTCTTAATTCTTCTGTCAGCTTGGATGTCTCTGT
Organism: Ochotona curzoniae; assembly: GCF_017591425.1. Lineage (NCBI taxonomy): Eukaryota > Metazoa > Chordata > Mammalia > Lagomorpha > Ochotonidae > Ochotona > Ochotona curzoniae. The sequence goes on from NW_024465751.1 coordinate 21,777,949, forward strand.
TTACAGAAGAACAATGCTAAGTCTATCCTACAATTAAATCATTATCTCTTGTTCATCCTCACGGTGTCATCAGTCCACTACAATTTATTAACTAAATATTTACATACTTATTTGTTTAATCTTTATCTTCCTGTTGCTTTAGAAAACCAATTCTGATTTGTTAATGTTTCTTTGAGCAAAAGATTGGTGGCAATCCTAGCACATAAGAGGGATTGATAAATATTTATTGCTTAAAATCTGTCTAGAGCTGTGAAGTGTGTTGTCATGTTACAGCATTTTAATAAAGAATAACATCTGAATTCACCTATTGCAGAATTTTCCAAAATATTCTGGAAAACCCAACATTATGTGTTTAACATATATTAGCATGACCACAAAGTGCAGCATCTTTTTAGTGTTACAGTGAAGATGCGAGTTAGGGTATTTGCATGCTCTCTCAGAGTGCCTCACATGTGCAGGCTCATCTACTTAGATCCCTGTCACCCACATATGAGGCCCAAATTGAGTTTTGGGCTCCAGTATTGGGCCTGACCCAAGCTCAGTTGTTGCAAGCATTGAGGATTGAATCAACAGGTGGAAACTCTTGTCTCTATGTCTCTCTGCCTGCAAAATAAATTAATAAAAAAATATTAATAATTTCACACACTATGAATTTATAGCTCACTGAAATACAGATGCATGCATACTGAGGCACAGTTGCAAAGTCCAGCATTCACCCTGACAGCTAATATTTTAAGAAAATATCAGTTTATATTGAGCACATCTATTGTAAGTTAAACCTCAAGACTGAAAGTACAAACTTATGTCTTCAGGAGCATTGAAGATTAAGCTTCAGAGATGCAAATGAGAGGAGGCAATAAAGATATTTGAGGACATTAAATTCAACCTTTTAAACAGACATTGTGTTGCATATATATGCTGTTTTTTTAGCAGCAGGAATTTGAAGACCATCAGCATGCACTTCTGTATGACACTAGATTCTGGAGAGAAAGTGAATACTCTCTTGTTAATGGTTCATTCACAAACATACATTTGGCTTTTCTTTTTTAGGTACCCCTTAAATAATGACACTCAATTACATCGCTCAGGGATTAAATATTAACAAAGGGCATGATCTAAAATTTGCATAAAAGTGGGCAAAAAGACAAAAGAATTGATGATTACTATAACAATGCCTTCACTTATTCTGGATATTTATAGAATTCTTTGTTAAATGAGCATCTTTTAAAACAAATTTTCAAAGAATACCTCAAGCTGGCACTCTGAATTTGGAGCTTAGATTTCTACCTGATTATTGAGTCCAGGAATATTTCAAATGACCACACACATCGACAGTCAAATCTTTCAAGAACTAATTCCTAACTCCAGAGCACAATGGAGTGAAGAAAGTATTGAAAAGGCCCATTAGACTGAGCAGGTGTAGAGTGAGCTATCATTTGCTCAACCAGCTGGAAGTCTGCCCCACATGCAGAATTCTGGAAAAGCCACAGACTCCTCACTAACCACATGTAGGAATGACTTGTTTAAGAAAGAAAAGTTTCGGAAAACATCATCAGCTAAACTTGACACTTCTTCCTTTCCACCCTTCATTCTAGCCAATGGATTTCAAACCAACACTTACCAAGGAATGTGTGGTTTTCCACCTAAGATTTGCCTCACACCCTCCGTGATGGCTTTATTGGTGACCCAAACTCACTTTCAACAGCTGTAATATATAAGATTTCTTTTATTTTTTATCCCAAGTTGCAATATCAAAAAGACACATTAACTTTCCAAACCTTAAATTTATCCAGTAAACAGAGATTAGCATTTGACACATCAGTTAAGGCACCCTTTGGATGCCTACGTCCTGTAATTCCTGGTCCCAACTTCAAAACAGCAATATAACTTGCAACAAGTCAGTTTATGCCATTTAGGAAACCTCCGCTTGAGTTTCTATCAAATCTTTAGCCTGAGATTTGAGCATCCTTGTGCACAGAATGTCAACTTATAAGATGAGCCTATTAGAGCTTATTGGAAAAAGGAGATGCCTGGCAAAGATCACATCCAAAGGAATACAGCCAAAGGTATTTGAAATTAGCCAGCAATGGCACATCGGAAATCTGAGGAACAGCTCAATCCATCACAGAAGCTTGAAAAGTGTAAGTGACACTGTGTATACACCATTGCCGTAAGTACACTGTACCCACTGATAAAGCTCACATGTGTGCTGAAACTGCAAGTTTTATGATTGAACGTTGGTATTGAAGTAAGAACAAGAATAAAATGCTTGCATTTCTGCAAATTCAAGAAAAGTCCTTCTGTTGTTGTAAAGTGTAAGGTCTTCATTTTTCACTGAGGTCAATGGCAGCCAACATTTTTTAAGCCACAAGCTGAATATCATTTTACAGTCTTCAGCTGCAACACAATTGCCATGGGCCTTTATTTTCATTTAGTGATACAGGGTAGATTAATTGATACTTAAAAAGTTTTACCTTAAGTTTAACTATACAATGAAAAAAGAATATGTCTAACAGAACAGACTAGGCTTCTTCAGAAATTGTTGTTCCATTATAAGCACTGAAAAGCCAGAGAGAAAAATTACCAGGGAAACTAGATGCAACATTGGAAAAATATATGAAATTCAAATATGCAAAAGAATTTCTCAAATGAAGAAAACAAAATGCAAAAGATGAAACTGACGTCAATAAATTAAACTTTCAAAACCCAAAGCCACAATAACAAAAAAGTATATGAATGGAAAACAGGAAATTAAGAAAACAAAAGAAATAGCTTATTACATATGTGAAGAAACCATCAAATGGAAGGAAGACAAGTCTAATTATATTTAAAGTACAGGAGCAGCTACATGAATGGACTATGCTTCAGTAGAGAAATTTCAGAATAACTTTTTGAAAAGCAAATTAACAAAGGAGATGCAGCAAAATAAATGGAGTCTCAAATTATAATAAAGGCATGTATTTATTTAAAACATCCTTTTTATGCTGTACAGAATACCTTGTCTTAAATTTATATCTGAAAATTCGGCATGCTTACGTCTGAATGGATAGCTTGTAGGATGGGCATAACAGACCCTACTCTTTTAATTAGAAAAACAAAGAGCTGTGCAGCAAAGATCTCATCTTAAAGAATAAAATCATAGACATCTGATATTAGCCAGTAACAATACATCAGCAATCTGAAGGGCAGCTTGCTCTGTCATTTAGTATCTTTCATATATACTGAGGAGTATGTTTGTGCATGCATCATACTGGCACCAGTTCCCTATACTGGTACCTTCATTAAACTCAGGGTCTAAGAATATAGTCAAATGATGTTTTATCATGATACAATTGTGAATTAAAGTTTCACAATGCTATTACAGATTAGGCATCACTAAGAAAAGCATGTATTCTCTTCATTAACTACATATATAGAGTCATGCCACTTACACAAATCCCCTTTCTTAGCTACTAAGTCACTTTGTTGAAAACGGAGAAGTTTTGTCAAGTCATCAAGGATACTGTTACCATGCATTTTATCAGCAAGCGTTTATGGAGTACTTCTGTTTTGTTTGAATTTGTTCTAGATGCAAGAATACAGTAATAAGATAAACCAATATTTCCCCTTCTGTCCCTTATGTTCTGCTAACCAGATAATAACATTCTAGAAAACATAGCACGATAATTTATTAAATACAGAGGAAAATATGAAGCCATTGAAAGGTGCTAGTTTAAACAGAGTCAGAGTCAGAATAAGTATTTGGTGGTGGGAAGTACGGTGTCTAGGATACTGCTTGGGATTTCTACATCTCTTATCAGAGAACTTGGTTCAAGACCCAGCTGCTCTGATTTCTGTTAACAGACACCCCTGAAAGCAGATAATAGCCGTAGGAGCTCGGGTCCCTGTACCCCACGTAGGAGACCTGATGGGGTTCCAGGCTCCTGGCTTCAGCACGGCCACACCCTGGTAGGCAGGTGGTGGAAAGTGCGGCAATACATCATTAGGCAGAATTAAATACTCTCTCTTTCTGATTTTATTTCAAACAATATTAAGGTTGATAAATGAAATGCTGAGAAAAGACAGTGTGTTGAGGAAGTGAAGAAGGCACAGAAGGGATGAAGATGGCCTTGAGCTGATTTGGCAGTGGAAAGAGTGAGGGCAAAGACCCTGCATCAGGACAGAGCGGGTACGTGCCTGAAAGACAGAGTGCAATACGGTGGGAGAGGGATGGAATGATGAGAGACCAGCAAAAGATGAATTCAGAGAATATGTGGGAGCCAGAGCAGGCCATGGCAAATATGAAAATGTCTATTTTTTTTCTTTAATGGGAACCCCAGAGGTAATTTGCTAACACAGAACTAACAAGGTATTTTCCCAACTTTTATTTGCCTCAGAACCAATGGGAAATGAGATTATTATGTAGAACAAGCATCATAAGATACTGCACTAAAGGAAAGTTGTAAAGACTGATGGGGTTTACTAATTAAGTTACAAAACAGCAGAACTCTAGCCCAGCCCAGGGCCACACAACCTATTTTCTATGATGTAGGCTCCAATTCTGTCAGCTCTTGGCATCCTTAGGTGGAGGTAAGAGATAATACATGTAGGGCAATGAGCTAGCTTTTGAGAAGAAGCTTGAAAATATAAAATTCTTTGTCTCAATATTGCTCTTAATATGAAAAGGCAAAAACAAACAGCCCACAGATGGACGCTTGGTTTGGAATTTAAGACATGAGAATGACAAGGTTCAAGTTCTGATTTATTTTCCTGTAAGTGCACACCTAGAGAAGTAAGGATCGTGGTGCGAGTGCTTGAGTCCATGCTTCCTAGTTAGGAGGACCAGTCTGAGGGCTTGACTTCATTCCAGCCCAGCTCTGGCTTTTGCAGGCTTTGGAGGAGTAAACCATAGACGGAAATGTCTGGGCCTCCATCATTGCCTCTCTTTCTGTCTCTCTCTCCCTCCCTCTGATTCCTTCTCTTTTGTTCTCTGTTTCCTTGCCTCTTGAATAAAATGAAAATAAGCACTAATTTAAAGACTAAATAGTCCCACTTGTGCTTATACTTCTGACAGTAATGCAAACTAGAAAGTTAGAATCAACAACTTGTAAAGCAGCAAAATGAAATATAGGTATAAAGCGACAACCCAAATAAAATGATACCAGCAATGAGTGAATAAAATAAACTATGAAAAAAATCTGTGGAAATCAAGTTTTGTTTGAGAAAGGATAGCTACAATCCTGTCCTTCTGTGGTTTTGCTGTGGGAATTCGCACTAACCATGTGGAGCCACCAAACCAAATACAAATTCTTTGTGGCAGGCTGCCATTTATAGCTCATAGTTGTATTTCATGGGAATTACACAGATAAAATTGTAAAGAGTATATGAGTTCAAAATAAAAATCACGGAATCTACGGAAAATTAAATTATGAGTATTATAGTGAACACAAACTATAGATTCAGACTTATACAACATGATGGAATCATCACAAATAAGATATACTAAAATAGTTTTGTTTAATAAGCATAATTGTGAATCAAATATGATAAATGAGACTACATTACCTAACCTGACATATTTTAAGAGCAAAGTAGAACTTTTATTAAAAACAAAACGCTTGAAGTAAGTGAACAGTGTTATATTAGACAAGCTTTGGACAATAATTTTAGTTAAATAGGGAGTTTAGAAATAGCATAAAATGCATGGGAAATATGCAATGTGAAACTGTACTGCAGAGGAATGGATAGTTAAAGGACTGTAATTGTATTGAATGTGAATTATCTCTGTGGGGAGAAGTGCAAATGAGTCTCTACTTAGACAATATACACAGAAACAATTCTAAACGGATTAGGAATTTAAAGCTGCAAGACACAGCTTTAAAATAGCCAGGAAAACATGTTGGGAAATCATTTTTAATTATACACTTAGAGAAGAATTTTTAAAACACTTTCTATATGCAAACAGGAAAATATTTCTATAATTATGAAAGAAAAAATTCAAAAGGAAAACAAAAAATGTAAACATTTCACAGAAAAGGATATATGATTGTCAATAAAGATGTGAAAAATTGTTGAACTCTGACAGCAATGAAATAAATTTCACATTAAGTTGACTTGCTAAAATTGTGACGTCTAGACCAAGTGTTAATGAATTCTACTTTAAAATGTATTCTCATTCCCTATCTGTGGGAGAACAGAGGCAACTGGCTTGGAAAACGATTGGCCCTCACCAAGTACTGTGAGCATGACAAAGGCATATCCCGTAAATAACACTCACACTTATTTACACTGCAGAATATGGAGCGTGAATGTTGACAATGAGAGCATTCTTTTATTTACAACTCTGCTGCCAAACCCAAAGAGCATCAAGAGGGAAAGTGATAGAAAATAGCAGTGCATTACAATAAGGTATTATACAGTAGTGAAAATGGAGAAGCCCCCTGTGCACACCAATGTGAATAAACCTTCTAACCAATGAGCAAACCAAGTCACAGAAAAACAAACATGCTATAAATTCCATCTACATAAAGTTCCGGACCAAGCCAAACTTTTAGGATATGCGTATCTGTGGGAAGAGGTTACTGACCACATGAGAAAAAGCAAATGCGGCTTGAAATAGAAGAGAAATATTTGAGACCACTCAGGTTGTCATGATATTGTTGAGAAGGGGAAATAGCCAGAAATTGTTATGCTGATGTCTGCAGTACAAGATAGGTTTCAGGAGCTTAAAGGGATGGGAGATAAATGTGCAAATGGAGTTAAAGCACACAGAAACATCATGTTACAAAACAATGCCAGTTTTCAGAATCATTAGGTCCTTCATCTTTTAAAGTAAACTCTCCAAAGCGACCTGCATTGGCGAATATAAACATCTAAGTAGGTCACTTGTCAGGCCCATGTTCTTGCACAGAGCTAAAATTAGCCATGTATTACATTGCTTCTTAAGCATGTTCTGAAGTTATTAACACATTCTCCAAGAAGTTATGCTTCTTCCAGGAAGGCTTTTAATCTCTGAGGGATAAAGATTCTTCTGTTTCTTCTACAATAGCCATGAAATGAGACAAAAATTTCCTGCTGTCTACAAGAAATAGTAATATTGGATTGCTGAGATGCTTAAAAACCACTGTGTGTTTCTATAGAACAAAGAACAAGTAAGGTATTATTGTATTTGGGCTTTTTTTTTTCATCCAGTGAGATCTTTGTGTCTTTTTTTTTTTTTTTTTGGTTGGTTTCATTCCAGAAGATTATAAACGAGAGAGAAATGTGTGTTGTCTCCCAAAGGGCAGTTGAACTTTGTCCAGAATGCTTAAGAAAACATCCGGTGGGATGTTTGCAGATGGAGCTATGTCAAGTCATCCTGGAGATTCCCCTTCTAGAACAGTACAGCAGCTATGAGTCCAGATGCCTTGCATATTTTTGTATCACTGGGATCTTCTCTCCTACTGACTACAGAGCGGTTCTAACCAGCTACTGCTGGAGGCCTGAACATGTTGTTTACTCAAGAGCACATTGAAGGTTAAAGGATAACATAAAATTGCAAGAGTTAGGTTTAGGCAGAGGAACTAAACACAAGAGATATTTTTGGCAAATGAGAAAACTCTGTGTGTGTGTGTGTGTGTGTGTGTGTGTGTGTGTGTGTGTGTGTGTGTGTGTTTAATACTCTCCCATTGAGAAGCTGGAAAGCTTTGAACAGTTTGTAAATAAAAATGCCTAAACTGACAAGATCCACACCATAGAATATTACAGTACTTACCAGAGGAGATGTTTACATCTTGGACGAGAGACCCTGCTCACTCCATGCTTCCTGAACCCCCCCCCGAGTTGAGCAGCAGGCTGCTTTTGGATAGAAAGTCTCAGAAACAGGGACAAAGGTCATGAATAACTCTACAAAGACAGCAATTTAAACAAAAAATTACTTGAATACTTCTCCTGTTCCTTTGATCTCTTAATCAAATTATACGTCAAAAGTAACATGGTTCCAAGCATTTTTAAAACAATCTTGATTTATTTTTCTTAATTTAATTCCTTCTAACAGCAAATACTGTTGAAAGGCCATTATGAGCAAGTCATCAGGTGGATGTTAACCACAGCTTAGAATGCTACTAGATTTAACTACTTTGGAAAAAATAAATGTTAATCAGAAAAATTATTCTTTATTCATTTACTCATATTTATTGGTCTATAATATGCTTGGCACTGTAGGATATAGTCATTATCTACCTATTTTATAACCTGCTGGAATAAGTTATTATTATAATCTTCTATAGAATCACATGAATTTATCATTAGTAACTACAAATCCTTCGCCAGAGTATTGCAGAAGTTGGAAGCCTATTCATGATGGATATGAGAATTGATTTCCAAAGGAATCAATCTTGTATAGAGGTAGCCAGTGGTTTGCTTCGTGTGCATTGAAGATAAAGGGGCATGTGAAGGCACTCTGGGCATTGCAGTGTTTTCCAAATAGAAAAGCAGAGCACAGTTTATGTTTCAAGGGAGATTTACTATGCATTCACTGGCCACTCACCCCCAAGAGCTGAATTATATATGCTTTCCATTCAGGACAGATGGCAGCGGCCCTGTGCAGGGCTCTGTCTTCTGCTGCAGCTTAGACAAGGCCAGCTGCCTGCTGCACTGACTTTTGAAACGCTGAGATCCAAGTGTCCCCAAATACCATGACACCCTAACATTTTCCCGTTTCACATGTAAAATGGCTAGAAATTCCTCCCATTGATTTAATTCCTCTGTGTTACACAACTCAATAAAAGTAGGGCACTTCCTCAATTAAGCTACATGCTCTGACTTTTCAAGTCATTGGAATAATCTGGCCCTTAACATCCCCCACACTCTATCCTCTCATTTCTCTCCTACCCTCAGTATAATTTAGCCACTTTAGCCTCTCAGTTCGTCTGCTGCTTCATGTTTCTGCTTGCTTCAGTAACACAAGTTCACATTCTTCCTTCCTCCTGGTATGCATATTATTCCTTCTTTTTTATAATTAATTATGATTTTAACTTCAGATTTCAATACATTTCTCAATTGTTTTTTTCAAAAGTCCCTTTCCAATTCTCCAGCTCAGGTTACTTCCTCTACTTATTCTAGGTTTAGCATCTACACTTGTAAATTGAAACGTTCATCACAATTAAAGTTAACTACCAAACTAAATAATTGATAGGTTATTCAATGCTTTTCTTCTTTGCTACAATAAACACTGACCTTCACAGAAGACAGGTTGTATCTGTGTTTTATTCCTGCCTCTATTTGAAATAATTAATAGCTAGTAGGCATATAGTTATTGAAGGAAGGAGAATGGTCGTGGGGGGGGGCGGGTTAATGGGAAGAAAATATGAAGACGGCACAGGAATTTTGTCTGTTCTGTCTTTCCTTTAAAAACCACCTGCTGCCATTCCAAGTTGTTTATGTGCTGCTGGTTCTACCTCAGAGCATTTGGCTTACGTCTATCCACACCTCCGCTCACCATAATTCACTGAGAAATGGGTCTGGATATCAATTTGGACCAATTAACATTCTCCCCAAGATCTCTTCCCCAAAAACCTTGGGGGAAAAAAAAAGCTCTTATTTCCTCTGCAATCATAAGATAAAATTTAAAGGTGAATAAGATCAAATATACTCGGGCCCAACACAATGGCACAGTGGTTAAGGTCCTCGCCTTGCACGCCCGGGATCCCATATGGGTGCCGGTTCTAATCCCGGCAGCCCTGCTTCCCATTCAGCTCCCTGGCTGTGGCCTGAGAAGGCATTGGAGGGCAGCACAAAGCCTTGGGATCCTGCACCCGCATGGGAGACTCAGCGGAGGCTCCTCTCTCCTGGCTTGGGATCAACTCTGTGGATACTTTGAGAATGGACCAGTGGATGGACAGATCTTTCTCTCTGTCTCTCCTCTCAGTAAATCTGCCCTTCCAATGAAATATAAATAAAATTTTAAAAGGAAAAAAAAATGCAAGTCCATGCTTGGGAATTCATAGGTTCCATCAGCTGATACGGGCTTAATGCATGCTAAAACCTGAAGCTGTTTGCTCATCAATACCCTTAACTCTTCCAAAGGTAAACCTTAACCATTCTTTGAAACCCCATCGCCTATCCAGATGCTTTCCACTTTCCCAAACCTGGAAGATATCGCTTTCATCATCCCGTCGAAACCCTATCTCGCCCCCAATCAACATACATTCTTTTTCACAAGGAACCTTCCATCGTGCATAGTTGTGGTGAAGCTGTTTTTGAAGCATTACATTTTACATGCTAATTTTGGCCATACCTTATGTTTGCCAAATAAAATTATGGTTCTTTTGTAGTGTGTGTGTGTGTGTGTGTGTGTGTGTGTGTGTGTGTGTGTTCTTTGAAATTGCTTTAATTGCTTGTTACTGTGATTTTGTGTACTTGAGGTTACCCAGAGGAAATTTATGGCCAAAAGAAAAAGGGACTTTCTGAAGAATTTTTGTTTCTTTTCTATTTCTTTTAGTATATCATGAGAACAAAAAGGACTATCTCTTCATTGGAAAAGTACATCTCAGAAGTCAATTATATTCATAAAGAATCCAAACCCAAAGTAGGCTTTGAATGATTGTTCAGAGTCATCCCAGAGGACATGATATTAAGCAATAAAGTTCCTGAAATTTATATTCTTAAGGCATACAATGAAACAAAATGTAGATCCCTGCATAAAATTTTACTGAACTCCATGACATTGAGGGACTAAAAATTGTGTTACCATGTATCCCTGATTCATCGAAGTGATACTCAGCGGTGACAATATTGTCTCTAATGGGCCCAACATTTGTTGTGGAGGAATTAAAAAAAATTGTGGTTGTATATATCTGTGATATTACATTTTCTTTGGTATAGGGGGATGGTATTAGGGGAAAGATCTTTTTAGACCTTTTTGAAGGAGAATGATCAAGTGAGTTTAAGATATATTCATCTAAGATTGTGATGAACCTGTTTAACTATTTAATGTTTGCGTGTGTATTTGTGTGTATATGTCTATATATAAAAAAGTGGATAGTCAGAAAAAGAATGCCAGACAGACAACAAGAGAGCAGGGCTTTTCATCTGCAGCAATGCAGAAAGGAGCCCAAAACACAATCTGGGTCTCCCATGTGAGTGGGAGGATCCCATCAGCTGGAGCCTTCCAAGGTGCACTTGAGCAGAAGTAGCAGAGAAAAGACTGATGACAGTATCGAGCGTCTGCCTCTCCAACATTGACTGGCCCTCATTTTAGAGCTCATGCTTCGCAAACAGAATCCTCTGCCTACTGAGATCTCACTGCCTTGATGTAAAGAGCTCTGTCATTGCTCATGGCCATGCCATTCTATGAGTGCTTGTTAAATAGCATACAGGAAGAATGCTACATGTCTAAAATTGAAAATAACTTTCCTGTCATACATTTGAATCAGATTTGTCCTTTGAATTGGTCTAAGAAAAATTGTAAATGATTGGACTTCTTTGCCACATGTCACCCCTTATAATTTGTAAGTACTTAGAGTTTATAAGAACTCGTAATTTTAATGCCAACTCATCTTCAATATCCAAATCAATCATCGCGTCTCTTTTGAAATTTAAATAGAGTTCCAAGAGCCAGACCATAATTATGTCTTCTCTTGAGTTCACAGAAGAGCGACAGAGGGCAATTTTCACACCAACCACACTTAATTACAACAATTTGTCTCTGTGTCCATCTCACCTTTACACTGACAGCTGCAGGTGGGATGAGGGCAATGCCTTGCCCATGTCTATATTCTTAAGCCCTAATGCCAACCAGTAGATGGGATATTCTGTTGCAATCTTTGGATGTGATATACAAAAGCACCTGCTCTCCAGGGGAATTAGCAAGAGGCCACAATCACGGACATTTCATAATAATATTTTACAAAACAATTCTAACTAAACTTCAAAAGAATTCACACTTCAACAGTTACAGTCCTGAGACAGATATTTATTGATGACATGGCTACTTTCTTCCCCATAACAAGTACTGAAAACAAAATTCATTGTTTTCTTTCTCTGTCATTTCTTTTCTCCATTCTATGTGCTGGCCCCAAAATTAATCAATTTCCTCAATTAGAAAGCTGCAAGTCAATCTTGCTTTAACCAAGTTTCTAAAACATATTGGTCTTTCTTGTCTTGTTAATATTTCTTTAATCTTTTAACTTCTAATGTTACAGAAAGCATTTCATAGCAGCATATTTTTTGATTTGCTGAAGTATTTTTGGTATATGAAATGGCAGTATTTATTTCTTGTTTAGAACACTAAAATTTGGATTTGTAATCAGCATGACAGGAAGAGAGGGAAAGATAAACTTTTCCATCCTCAAAGTTATACCCCAAATGATCACAACAGCCAGGTGTCCAGGGCAGGGCCAGGCCCAGCCTAGAGTCTAAAACTCAATTGATATATCCTACATGGCTGGAAAGGACCAAGTACTTGGGTCACCTTCTGCTGAATTTCCTAGGCGCATTAGCAGGGAGATGAATTGGAAACACAGCAGTGACAATTCAAACTGATTCTCACAAGTGATGTCTTAATCAGTGTGCCAAAGGCTGAATATAGCCTTGTTTATTTCAAACTCTGCAGTGGAACAGTGAGAATGGTAGTTTTTGTGAAGAAATTCAGTAATATTTGGAAAAGAATGGATGTTCATTTCAGGTGCAATCTGTAGTCATCTTATTGCACACAGGAAGGAATAATGCTGAAGCAGTGAGTACAACGGGTAGACTATTTTGCAACCATATAGGATTTTTAAAACGGACAGTCCTCTCGTTTCTTCTCTTTAAAATATATACCAGAGACATGTGCACTAGTTATAGATTAATAGTCCTTGTTGTAGTTTATTTCAGTTTTTACAAAAAGTGGTTTAAAATTAAATATGCTAATGCCGTTGGGTGGTGCTCAGCTAGGCCCAAACCCGGATCCTGGAATTCAGTTCAGGTCTCCCATGTGGGCAGCATGGACAGGGACCCAAGTACTTGAACCGTCACCTGCAGCCTTTCAGAGCGCACATTTGCAAGCAGCTGGACCATAAAGCAGAATTGGCACTGAAATGTAACCATTCCCAGTAGGAGATTCAGGTTTCCCAGCAGTGACCCAACTCAAATGCCTGTTCTTGTGCTCATCAATCTTTTTAACATTTTATTTTCATAATTTTTATGAATATAAAAATAGATTTCACATATTTCATAGATACGGTTCTAAGAAAACAGCCATACATTCCTCCCTTCACCCTTCCTTCACATTATTCTTAATTTTATTCTAAAAGTTTCCAGAAAGTCAAATTGCTGAGTCATGGGTCACAAGCATTTTGCTTGCTTTCTCATTGCTACTTCTAAATTTTCCTACTGAAGGAGATTGCATCAATTCACACAGAAAATAAATAAAAAATAATATTTTAAAACCACAATGTGACCTACCTCCACAACAGGGCAGAGATTTGGGCTCCTGGGCCATACCACAGCAGATTGAATGGCTTGGTGTGTAGCAATAAGGAAAGCGCTCTTCATGGAAATGCTGGGGCAAGTTTGGAGTAGCTAATAGCAACCGTCTGCAGCTGAGGTTCAAACCACAAGCAAGTATCCATGCTTCACGTGGTGGTGAGACTGACACCTATTTGGTTTCAAACAAAATTCTTAGCCAGGTTAGTACTAACACTTTCAGGATTAAATCAGAATACTGTGTAGAAAAACATGAGCAGAGCAAAGAAGGGAAGAATAAAAACACATATAAAGTCCTTCAAACAAAGAAACAGAACCAAGATTCTGAAACAACATTTCACAACTTTTGGCTGGTGGTCACTGCATCTCCATTTCAAATCCATGTTAAATCCACACTGTGGAAAGTAGTGGATACTTAATATTAGTTTTGCCAACCATTTTCTCCCTGAGATGTGACAAAAACAAATAGAAGCCTGAAACTTCCCAATGTCTTTTCTAGCACCCAAGCATTATGTGTGGATGAGAAAGACAGTATTTGTTAATGCTCAATAATATTGCTTCTATCTGCAGAGTATGCCTGCCTTAGAAGACATCTCATGCTAGCAGACAGAAACCTGTTGCTTATGTCCTTCCTGCTCACTTCTTAAACAGGAGCAGATATCCAAATGAGGAAACAGTCCAGAAATGAGACCTAACTAAGAGGGTGTTTATATCACCCTCAATCCATAGTCCATGGAATATGACAATCTAACAGAAAATGGGTAGCGTTACAATGCTGAGATTAACTGGACCTTAGGCTATAGAACCCATCAGCAAATTCATCCTGTAGAACACAATTTATAGACAAAAGCCGTAAAATTTTACAACCGGGAAAGAAACCTTCAAAGAGCTTCATCCCTTCAAAGGGGGCAATTTTCATAATTAAACCTGCAATTTAAGGCAGCAGAATACATTTAGTGGGAATGGGGCCTGGTGATTTTCTATAGCAAATAACCAGCTCTCAACACAACAAGGACTTTGCACATGCACGCTTGTGTTAATAGAGGCAATCTTCTGCTTTGCATAAGAGACGGTATATATTGTACAGACACGGCTCCCTACAATGCAGTGGAGCCACTGTGACTTGGCGGCTCGGCATTTATCTAATGTCAGTGATCAGGATATAAGCGCTAATCTGGGGAAAATTCAAGTTCTTTGTTGTCTCAGAGTTAATGGCGTGTATGTCCAAAACCAGAGCAATTTTAAAAATTACATTTAAAGTATGCAAGTAGAGAAGCCCATGAAATCTAACCTCTCTAATAATAATTTTGCCTAGGACTTGATTCTTTTTAAGTCCCTGACTTGAAAGCACCTAAGTCTCCAATAGCCTAAATAGATAGACATTTGTTTCTTTACACTACTCTTGAAATACTTGTTAAATCACCACAGTAAACAGGTACCAAATAACTAGCTTCATTATTACACCATAAATGGTCATTTAGCAAAAGTGGTCCCAATAATATATGCTTATTCAACAGTAGTCATGAATCTACTTAGGACACAGGAAAGGGTTCAGCTATTCAATCTTTCCTCTCCCTTTGTATTTCAAGAATTAGGGACAAGTTTTGGGAAGGAGACTTAAGGCAAAATGAGTTTTGAAAACTTCCATCTTGTGAAATCATCATATTTTTGTAAGAACTGAAAAGGGCAAAGTCTAAAGTTGTTCTTTAAGGTGTGTGGAACTTTCTTATGTATGATCCCCTTTCCTATTGCAACAAGGCATGTTCAAACCTGAAGGTGGCTTCAGAATACGGGAGATGGTGTGTTTTCTTAGAAAACATTTTTATTTAATAGGTTCTTGAAGTTATAGTGACAGATATGACTGTTCACAAAGCAGATTAAAAAGTGATAAATGAGAAATAGCAAAGATAATAGCTAACAGAACAGGGAACTAAAATTTATCATCAGTATTAAGTACAGCTCATGAATCAAGATGTTAATGCTGTAACTCACATAGAAAACAAATTGTGTGACTTATTGCTTAATTCGGACACAAAGCAAAAGATTTTCACGTGTCTTCCCATGATAATTCTAATATCCTGTTCTTTTAAGTAGCCAAGAACAAATCATAAAACAAATGTTTGAAGCAATGGAGATTTTTTAATTGGTAAAAGTAAATGCCCACAGGATATCTTAAGTGCTTCAATAAATGAAAAAAAAATATCACTCTTAACTCAGAAAGTAGAAAAGATAGAAAGTACAGTAAGATCAACTTCAGATCAGAGTGATTTAAGGAACAGTATTAAATAATTATAGTTGACTTGAAACAAAATTGGCTGCTTATGAAGTTGTGTGTTTTTTGTCATATTTGTTCTGTGGAGTTTCACAGAGTATAAATGACTATTATTTTAAAGCAGTTGTATGAAAGTATCTTGAATCTTATTTTTGGTATTACTATGGAGTATCTATTTTATACCAAGCACAAACTATTAGAAAAATAACTGTTTTCCATGAGAGTTGTCACCAGTAAATCACACATACTACCGGACTTGGGGAAAGTGAACAAGCCTGTGTTTAGGCTTAGCTACCTCTAAGTCTAAACTCGTCATCACTCCTTAGAGTATCAGGCTGTCAAAGCAACAAGGGGAAGGTCAAATCTTGCATTTGAAGCCAGACTACAGTGCATACCAAGGCCTGGGAAAATGAATGGGCTAACTCTGGCGAGGAAACCATCTCAACATCATGCTGTGTGTTTAGACAAACTCCTGCTGTCATTGGTGTAAGCCACTTCTTCATTTCCATTTGTTCTTGACTTACCTGGCTTGGAAATCTTAGATCACACTGATGATAAATTTGATTGGGAGAGTTCTGCTCTAGAGCTATTGTCATATTTGAATAATTAACAAAGCCCACAATTACTCTCTAGTCAATCCGAGTTCAAATGATAATTTCTATTACTACTCATCTGTGTCCACTTTGTCCTAGATTAACTATGGATAGATTTCATTTTGTATGATACTCTGAATGAAAACTCCTGCATTTTAGAATTCTTTCCTTGCTTCATAGAGTATAATCATAAATATGATCCAAGTAGATTAGTGTGTACAAGTATCATTTAATATTATGCTTTGCAAAGCGAAAACTGTCTCTACTTATCATACCTTAGAACAAAACATTTTTAAAGTAACTTTTCCTGGTCTAAAAGATGACAGATTCACTATATTCATTTCTCTATATGTTTTGCAAACATATGACACAATAATAAGAGTTTTCCAACTAGCATACTCAATATTGGTCTACACCTCAAAGTTGTCTTTCTCTCTCTCTCTCTTTTTTTTTTATTTTGACAATCTTTACATAGTTAATTAGAGTAAAAAGGTTCAAGCGCTACAGGAAAGTGGGTAAGACTATTATTTTTTTCCATATTGTTTCCTTCGTGTTTAAAGGGAGATTTTAAGGGAGAAGGCCCACCCAATTTCCTAGGCTCCCCAAGCCCGGGATGTAGGGTATGCTCTGAGGGTCTTGATCAAGTGGTTTTGATAGTTCAACAGTTATGAATCACTGCCAATCTTGCCACTCCAAGCACTATAAGGTCTTTGAAGAATCCACTGATTGACATAGTCCATCATAGAGTCTCTGTTTGCCCCGTATTTCACTGCCAACATATAGCTGAGATGGTTGGTTGACCTGTTCTGTCTTCTCTCTTTTCTTGGTTAGGGTTCTGAGTCCAGCATTTTGATTGGGGAGATCTCCAAAGAAACTTTGTCTGAGGTGTTCTCAAGACCAGATTCTTGTATATGCTAGCAAGTAGAGGGGCCTGGCTCAGTCCATCGCCCTAATCAGCTGGTGGTTGCAATTGCTGGGTTGGTTCTGTTTTCAGCCCTGAATTCCACTGGAACCAATGGGTGTTGCAGTCCAGCCTGGTTCTGCCCAGCACATACTCGACTCTTGCATAAACAAGTGGGAGCTGCAGCCTAGTTGGAGCGGCCCACAATAGCCCCCACCAAGCCCGCCCCCTACCCTGGTTTGCCAGTATGTGTAGCAGTAGTCCAGTCTGCCCCACACCCCATTCCACCCCAGCCCCTGCCCTAGTTTTATGCCCTCCCGTGGAAGTGGTAACCCAAGATGGAGGAGCCCACTATTTCTCTCCCAGGCCTCTCCCACTCCCGGATTATGCACTCTCCAGATAGTCTGTGGTTTGACTTGACAGAACTAGGCCCCAGTGCCAGTTTCTGACAGCTGATGCTATGGCTAAGCCCCAACAACCATCACCCACTCTAATTTTGTTTGCACCAGTAGGAATAATGAGCCCAGCCTGGTTTTTCCCTGATCTGGTCCACATGAGGCACACAGGTGTTGTAGCCCTGCTTAGTCTGGTCTATCCCCATCCCAGCCCACGCTCTCCAGCAGGAGTAGCTTTCCAGCAAAGGAGCCACCCCTTATTCCCCTGCCGGCTCTGTCCTCTCCCTTCCTGGTTCTCACACTTGCTGGTTGGGTGCTGTGGTCCCTTCCGGTACAGGCAACCTCACCTTGGCATTCCATATTGTGCACTAGTTTTTGTTGCGACCGAACCCGACTCACTCCACACTGTTCTGGTGCCTGGATTTGCCAGTGGATGACCTGAACAGATTCAGCCTGGCCTTACCCTGACCCCTGCCAATTGTATGCCAGTGGGTAACTTTCCATGGCCTGTTCTGGGCTGTTTTCTATCATGTTTCTTGTGCTTACCTGCTGGGACTATGTTCTGCCAGAGGAGTTGCCCAGGCTCCTCCATCAGAACCTCTCCCAATGCCAGATTTTGCGTATACCAGTGGGTTCATGAGCCAGCCCTACTCAGTCCACCTCCTGTCATAGCAGAAACAGTGGCTTTTCCTGACTGGCCTTCAACCCAAACTGGTCCTCACTGTTGGATGTTTCAGCCCAGCCATGGTTTGTCCATACCCACATATGGCTCACACATGGCTCAGTAGTTGTTGAGACCTTGCCTAGTCCATCCCACATCTACCCTGGTCCTCCAGGACACCAGAGGGTGTTGGGGTCTGGCCCGGGTCAGTGCATCCAATCCTAGTCCATACTTTTGCCAAAGGAGCTCCCCAACCTGGCCTATTCCCAGCCATAGATCACATGCATGCCAGTGGTTGCTCTGACTCAGCTTGGCACAGCCCCTCACCTGTCCTGACCTCTGTCTTAGACACTGTGGCGTAGCATTCTTGGCTCATGCAGACCAGTAGGTGCAAGAGCCTAGCTCAGCATGACCTGTGCTCCATCCTGGTCTTTAGTTTTGCTTTAGTTTTGGGCTAAGGTTTGCTCAGTCCTGCCTGATCTACCCTGTTCCATTACCAATTGACACATTTGCCAGCTGTTGGAGCTACTTTTCCCAGCTTGTCTGACCCCCAGGTCTGGACCACATGTTCACCAGCAGGAGTTATGACTCGCCAAGGGAGTTTTCCAAGTTTCTCCACTTAATCCACTCCCATGCCCAGTTCTCATACATGCCATTGGGTTTAGGCCAGTGCCCAGTGCAGTCTGGCCTTCCATTTGGCCTTGTATGAGCTGGTGAACGTTGCAGCCCAGCCCACCCCACACCCTAATCAGGATGCACATTCGGGTGCTGCTGCCCTGACCAGTTCAGACTATTGGGGGTTCCTTTACCTGTGATTGATGGCAGGTTCCTCGGTCACACTTAGCTTAGTCCATCACCAGCCAAACTCTTGAGATAACCAGTGAGGCTAGAATTTTCACAGGATGTGGCCCACACATCCCTCACAGAATTTACCCCTTGTTATGGCTCTTGAGTGCTAGTTAATGTAATGGCTTGCTTAATGTGACCCTTCTCCTGATCCATCGTCATGTCAGGTAACATGATATAATTCTTCAGGACAAGACCCAAGCAATAGCTTTTGCATGGACTCGTATTTGGTGGTCAGCATTGTTCAGTGATTACAAGTTTTATAAAGGAAGAGTTATGTCATTGGGAATCTTTATGAATGCTTCACGTCCTAGAAGCACAATGGGTTCAACCTGGAGCTGCATAAGCAGCGATTCAAAGAACCAAAACCCTAGAGCTCCCCGGCCGGGTGGCCAGCATGCGGAGGCTGGCACCAAATGGCGCACTGGCCACCCGGGGACAGCTCACCACATGCACATGGTGGCTGTCCTCTGGGATCCAGACATGAGATGCCCCGTCCAGAGACCCACCAAAAGTTTTATTTCTCAAAATCAATCAAGTATCATGAATAGAAGAAACAAAGTTCATGGTCCTATACATCTTCCTTGGACTCGATATAGTGAACAATACTTATTGGTTTATCTGACATATAGAATCTTATATCAATTAAAGCTGAACTTCTGAGATTCCTATAAATTCCTCTGGATATGCATCCAGGCAGTTCAGACCTCATGATGCTTTCAAACACACATAATGCTATGCTAATCAGAATGAATTCTTCCCTGGGAAAAATCGGAGGTAGCATACATTTAATATACTCAATGTAGCGTGTGTTTAACTTGTATAAGTGTAATATACATCCAAGCTTTTTTGCAGAAATCCTAGATCCACACTGAACATAACCATCACCATTTTTCAGCTAACTACAGCAAACGCATTTTTCCATTGAAGCACTGGAGTCCCTAGGTGTAATTTGTGTCGCTTATATATCAACACCTGTACCTGCCCTCTTGGAACATAGGGTCGCCCCTACTAAAATCAGCCATTTCTGAGGTTTCAACAAAACTCCATGTGTTCCACGTTTCACTTCATCACCTTGATTATCCATTAAGAATGACTGCAAGAGGAATCCCTAATAGAAACTGTTCAAAAAAAAAAAAACTATTTTAAGTATATACAGTACTAACCATCACTTTCACAAAAGTTTATTGCAGTTGTTGTCTTTGGAGGATTATCAAGTCCATCAATTTAATGCCACTTGCATAATTTGAACATCTAATTATCCAGGTTTGAAACAGATGTGGCAACCCCAAGAAGTATTTCCTCTGCAGCATGGCATGCCAGTTTTTAGGATACTATAATTCTGGATTGATTTATTTTAACCTGGTATTCCTTGATCTCTTTCACAT
Organism: Ochotona curzoniae; assembly: GCF_017591425.1. Taxonomy (NCBI): domain Eukaryota; kingdom Metazoa; phylum Chordata; class Mammalia; order Lagomorpha; family Ochotonidae; genus Ochotona; species Ochotona curzoniae. The sequence continues at coordinate 21,798,430 of NW_024465751.1, forward strand.
AGAAATAGTGAGAACTGTATGTAACACATGTAAAATTACATACTTTTCTGAGAGTTTCTACATTATCTTGAGTGTCTTAATTCTTCACCATTTTCATATCAAATTTCAAGATTTTAAAAGTGTTTACTCTTCTATCCAACTTGACTTGTTTTCACAAATATTTTTTATCCCAATAGCATTTCTAAAGTGAAAATACTGCTATGTGAATTTGTAGGCATCTTTTCTTTGTTACTTTTGGGAAAAAAAATCATCCCAATTAAGAAAGAGACTGTCCAAATTTTAATCATTTTATGTTATTTTAATTTGACTTATTTTTTCTCTACTTTAATAATTGTAAATCACTGATATAGGACTTCACTTTTAATCTAGCTACTTATTGAAGCATTGCATCAAGAACTTACTATTAAATGAAGAAATCAGTTTGTTACTGTTTCTTTACTCCCATCCTTTCTTCCTTATTTGCTTTTTCCATTCTTATTTCCTCCTTTCCATACCTCAGTCTCAGTACCATTATTTAACATATTTTGGTAAAAAGAAAAACAAGTGCCTATAAAATATTTCCTCACTTGGGTAGTGGAATAAGAATACAGAGGGTGAATGATCATAGATAATATCAAAAAAGCAGTGGTTGAAGTAAACATTTTACTTCACTAAATATTTGTAATCAAGAATGAAATTTTCTTTTTTAATCTTTAAAAGTACAAAAATTGAAATAAATTAGGTAAGTCATTTACACATAGTAGAAACACCTTTCTGTAATAAACACTTCCTGAAATATTCCCCAGGCATTCTAGGAAGTCTTTGTTCCTAATATAAAAACATTTGAAAGACATAAGAGACAATAAAGCATATTTTATCAGAAAGAAAAATTATATTCAATATAAGTACCCTGCAAATTCACACCCTTTTGCTTTTTGTAGAGCTGTGGGATTGTATTCTCTGACACGAATAACACAACTTGTGTCCCTATAAATGGTAGCATCAAGATTCAAACATTAGGATATCTAAAGTCTATGCATAATTTATGTACAGTATTTCCATGGCTAAAGTATGTAGTGTCTGTCTCAAAGAACCCAGAAAACCTATACAATTAAATGGCATCAAGAGATCTAAATTACATTGCATTAAAAAGTATAGACTAACTGAAAAGCATCACCACACTCAATTCATGTGACATACATAATAGTGTTAAAGGTTATGAAGAGAGATCAGTATGGTTGGAGAGCATCAAACAGGAGATGGGAGTTGAATTGGAGTTCAAATATAAATGAAATTGGTATATTAATTAGCTTTTAGCTTTTACTTACTAACAAATACTTAGGGCAAATATGTTAATAAGGACAAAAGTTTATTTACTTACATTTTTAGAGGTTCAAATTCAAGATTGGATAGCCCATTCATTTGGTAACAGTGGTAAAACATATGCTCAGCAAGGATCCACGGCAAATCAGGTTGTGGAAAGAGTGGTTAGTCTGCACTCAGCTTGTATAATCAAGCATCCCATGAGAAGTACCTGCTGAGAACATGCCCCTGATGTGATAAGGATCCCCCGCCAAGTCCCATCTCCTCAACAGCACAGTTGGGTTAAGTTCCATGCTGTTAGCACTATTAATTTATGATTTTTAAAAAATTTAAAGTCCTTTCTGACTTAAAAAAGCTACTCATATTCAAACCATAGACATTAAGTAAGCAGAAATGTGAAAAATAGTGTTGTAGTAAATTTCCAAAAGTTAATATCTTTTCATATGAAATAGTAACTTGGAATAACTTTACAGAACAAAAACATAAACTATTGGAGATGTGAAAGAAAAATGATGTGTTGAAAAGCAGATGGCAATGAGCGAGAGTAGAGACACAAGGTACAATAAAATGAAACAAACTAGTATCAAGGAAACAGAAATCTGCATGAGAGACTGCATGAGTGATTTTGGATGCCGGTACCGTGGTGGTAAATGATGACAGAAGCCTTGGAAAATGCATGAAACATTTAGGCAGGCATCTTTACATGGATGACTATACACGGTGCATTCTTAAAGGTGTGACGTTAATGTAGACATTTTTACTAGTTTATGTTTTGTTTCTTAACCGACTGTCATCTATTTAATCATGTATTTCAAAAATACATTGCTATAATACATTATGCTTACCAAGAAGCAGTTGCAGACCAAAATCTCTCTTTAAGGCTTTATTACAATTTCATTTTTCACAGTGATTTAGCTGTCTTTAAAGAACGACTTTCTAAAGTTTTTTAACCTATGTGGTTAGAGTAAAAGAACTAGAACTAAATGTCCTATGTCAATATTAAATTTGAGTGGAAATGTATGCGACATCAGATATGAACATTTAATCTATGTAGTATTTTTTTATTTTTCCACTGTCAAAGACATTTGATGTTCTATAATGCATCCTTTTAAAAGACTGTTAAAATGTCAACTAAATAAAGTTACAACAGGATTTTGTGATAGAGTATTATATGGGTTATTTAACATTTATTTTACAGCCACAAGATAAATTCATTTCTAAATGCAGTGGTAGTTCTCATTATCAAGATAGTCCTCCCATATATAACTGACCGTGTAAAGAGATGTTATTACTGAATATATTGTTAAGGACTTGCAATCTTCATTCTGAAATCTGTTGCATGCTGTTATTTATGAGTTTCTTATCACTGTGGCATTCACATGTTAAATAAAATTTATAATTTAAACTTCTGTCATCTAAATGTGTCTATGTAAAGTTGAGGCTGCATGATCAGAAACAGACAAACATCTGCTTCCTTGAAACTTCATCTAGAGTAATAATATGTGTGTCAGTGAAGAGACTTAGCCAAATTTCTGGGTAATGTTAAGTCTCAATTTATATAGAGCTACTTCATTAGATAAGCAGGCTTTTTAGAAGCCAGAACTCCCTAACCAACATATGTAATAAAAAAAAAAAGAGGTTGAGTAAGTGGATTTTTGGCGGTAATTCTCTACTTGCTGTTGTTCTCCTTAGTGATGACAGAATTTTCTGCTTCAATTTGCTTTGATTTGTTTGTCACTTGATTTTTTTTTAAATACAGTTCAAAAGATATTTCTGATTTCGAATGGAAAGAAAATTAATTCAACAAGTAGAGACTGGGGAAACCATTGAATCTAAAACATCAATAATCCAAGCAAGTATGTCTGGAGCTGTAAGGAATCTTAAGTCATATAGTTCTTATCCATTTTTATTTTGTGTAAGAATGCTCAATAATAATAAAATGACAAGGATCGTTAATTAAACTAGCTTATTGTATTTTTAATAATCTTGGGATTGCTAGAAGTTAGATGGCAAATATTGTAAGAAAGGTGTAAACATAGGGCATGATGAAATAACTCACCAATAGCAACGTGAGGAAGGTTTCATTTTGACTGGGGAAAGGCAGTGAGAAGAAGCCCCTGTACAAGGTCAACAGAAAAATTTGCTTCCTGAATTGTGAAGTTTCTCTACAGTGCTTTCTAGTTCTTTCCAATGATGGTGTCCAAAATGTAGTTTTCTCATATTTTCCCAATCTTACCTAAAATTTTCACAATGCAGGTACTTCTCTTTATGACAATGCTGTAAAATACAATCATTACCAACACAGTCATTAGAGCAGATAAAATGAAATTTAGTAGACCATGTTATACTACATCCTAATATATGTTGTGAGAGTTGAGGGTACACATTCCCAAATCTTCTGACAGGGAAACTCCCTTCTCCACAAACTTGACCCTCCACATGCACCTGGGTATAGAGACGGTTTGCGGGAAGTATTTAGGTCGAAAATGAATTCTGTCAGAATTCCTACCTCTCGACAGAGACTTAACTCTTACACCAAGGTAGGGATTGTCATCCTTCAATGAGGACAAATTCCACTGAAAATAAAGAACCCTGACTCCTAGGTCTTAAGACACAATACTACAAAAGCCACTAAAGCCTGGTGATCTGATAATGACATTGTATTAGATCGTGAAAAAGATTGTTTTCTAAACATTACTTTGAAAGAACACTAGGTGCTTATTTTAAATTCAGGTTTGTCATTTTGAGTACTCTCGATGACCCCAAGAATTTACAGTGCATGTGCATTTGAAACTTGGCTCACCCTTAAATCTAAGATGATAAAAGAGTGTGCTAGAAATAGTGAGTGGGTAAGCAAATCCAGCATCCACAAACACATATGTCTTCATGATGGTATTTTTTCTTTTTATGTAGAAGTGAGTTTTTCCTGACTCTAGAAAGTGTTTTTCGTCCCTGTGAAATAATAGAAGTATACTCTACATGTTGACCAAAGTAGAGTACTGTACATATGAAGGATGGTGAGGGATTTGATATTACAGAATACTAGCAGTCCTTCCTCAAAATTGTTAATCTTGATTCGGTACAACTTGATTCAAAACAACTATAAAATCTAGATATCATTTATAGAAAATTACTGTGAAATATTATATTGATCACCTTTCTTTGACAAAGACTTAGAAATTTGACAAAACACCGTATTTGCTGCAAAACTGATATGCTTGGGCCATGATAGTTATTATGTAATATCATAGCTTTAATGAGTTTATTACCATTTAAAATTTACTTTATAGGAATAAAGGCAAATATCTTTCATTCAGTTATTATTTAACTTTTATTTAACCTTTTGTTAACTGTAATTTTGTAGCAGCATTAAGACTTTGAACATAATAAAATCTTACTTATAATAAATAAAATATTAAGTTGAACAAAAGTAGATGTGATATGTCATATTAGAATATATTGGAGCTGGAAATCAAAGGCACAGAAGTATTTCTTAGGATTTCAAGAAAGAGAAAACAATTGTGAGATCTTATGCATTATTATTGTTTTCTAATAGACAAATTAATTGCAATAAATTATATTTAATAATAATTCCAATTTTCTTTTTTTAAATTTTTTTTTTACAATCTTGACATACTTAGGGTAAAAAGGTTCAAGCGCTACAGGAAGACGGGCAAGACAATTAGTTCCGTATTGTTTCCTTAATATATCTGATGTAAAAGGGGATTTTAAGAGAGAAGTCCCACCCAGTCTCCCACCCAACCCAGGTCCCAGATGTGGGGCATGCTCCGAGGGTCTTGATCAAGTGGTTTTGATAGTTCAACAGTTATGAATTGCTGCCAATCTCACCACTCCAAGCACGACGAGGTCGTTGAAGAATCCACTGATTGACATAGTCCATCATAGAGTCTCTGTTTGCCCCGTATTTCACTGCCAACATATAGCTGAGATGGTTGGTTGACCTGTTCTGTCTTCTCTCTTTTCTTGGTTAGGGTTCTGAGTCCAGCATTTTGATTGGGGAGATCTCCAAAGAAACTTTGTCTGAGGTGTTCTCAGACCAGATTCTTGTATGTGCTAGCAAGTAGAGGGGCCTGGCTCAGTCCATCGCCCTGATCAGCTGGTGGTTGCAATTGCTGGGTTGGTTCTGTTTTCAGCCCCGAATTCCACTGGAACCAATGGGTGTTGCAGTCCAGCCTGGTTCTTTTTTTTTTTTTTAATTTATTTATTTATTAGAAAGCCAGATATAAAGAGAGGAGGAGAGACAGAGAAAAAGATCCTCCGTCCAATGATTCACTCCCCAAGCAAGCGCAACAGCCGATGCTATGCCGGCCAATGCCAGGAGCCAGGAACCTCTTCCAGGCATCCCACAGGGGTGCAGGGTCCCAAAGCCCTGGGCCGTGCTCAACTGCTTTCCCAGGCCACAAACAGGGAGCTGGATGGGAAGTGGAGCTGTCAAGACTAGAACAGGTGCCCACATGGGATGCTGGCGCGTTCAAGGCTAGGACCCCAGCCACTAGGCCACGCTACCAGGCTCCCAGCCTGGTTCTGGCCAGCTCATGCAAAGTCTCACACAAACCAATGTGGGCTGCAGCCTAGTTGGAGCGACCCACAAGAACCCCCACCAGGCCTGCCCCCTACCTTGGTTTGCCAGTATGTGTGGCAGACTAGTCCAGTCTGTCCCACATCCCCTTCTGCTCTCATACATGTCAATGTGTATTAAAACCTTGTTCCATCTAACCAGCTCAACTATCCAGCCCTCACGGATGTTGTTGGGTGTCTCTGAAGCCACCCCAGCCCCTGTCCTAGTTTTAATGCCCTCCCGTGGGGGTGGTAACCCAAGATGGAGGAGCCCACTATTTCCCTCCCAGGCCTCTCCCACTCCCGGATTATGCACTCTTCAGGTGGTTCTGTGGTTTAACTTGACAGAACTAGCCCCAGTGCCAGCTTCTGAAAACTGATGCTGTGGCTAAGCCCCAACAACCATCACCCACTCTAATTTTGTTTGCACCAGTAGGAATAATGAGCCCAGCCTGGTTTTTCCCTGATCTGGTCCATATGAGGCATACAGGCATTATAGCCCTGCCTAGTCTGGTCTATCCCCATCCCAGCTCATGCTCTCCAGTGAGAGTAGCTGTCTAGCAAGTGAACCACCCCTTATTCCCCTGCCTGCTCTGTCCCCTCCCTTCCATTCCAATTTTCAATGTGAACTACAGTTAAGTTTCTGAAAGCTTAACAAACAATTTTGTGAACAACTTGGGCAAGGAGGACAGCTCTGCTTTACAGAAGAAATCCAAGTAATAATAAACGTTAAGTGAATCAAAGCAGTGGAAACCTCTTTTGTAACACTGAAAAATAATGTTAAGAAATAATGTTACAAACAAAAGTTCCAAGAATGTTAAATGAAAGAGAAACCAAATGTCTGCACAGCTTCAAAGAAACTCCATTGCACATTTATTAATTACTGGGTCATATTTTGCAGATGAACATGTTTTGTAACACACCAATTCTCTGATGCTCTGCTTCAGGAGATGAAGTGAAATCTAACTCCCCTTGAGAGTAGCCATATTTAATGCTTTAATTCCAGAGCAAAGAGGACAGAAAGGGAAATACAGTTGCCTTGCAAAAGCAAACTCTGACAGGGACCACCTAAATTGAGTGATCAGGCCATTATCACTTGTGATAAAAATACTGGCAACATGAAACCTTTCCTAGCCTGATAACACATAACTTCTGTGCATTCTTTCTCCAAATCCATTTTTCATTATAATTATAGGAAACATCTCACAAACCTAAAATAGAGGGGCATTCTACAAAACACACACACACATATATATATATATTACTAACACTCTTAAAAAATATTTCAACATCATGAAATCCAAGCCAAAATCTAAAAAGTAGTTATCAGATTGGAGGAGTTTGAGCCATGACAAATAACTGTAATGTAATATCAAGGTTGGACACTGGAACAACAAAAATAACTTAGAAAAAGTTGAGGAAGTATTATGAAGTCTAGCATTATAGTAGTGTTAACATTTCAATGTGGATCATTTTATCAATTGAAATATGAAAGTTTTACTTTAAGAAACAAGAAAATTCTCTGTACCATCTCTGAAACTTTAAAACTATTTTAAAATAAGTTTTTCATATTGGAAGTAATCTCAATAGGAAATTGTCAAATGTCTTGCTTTGTGGCAGCTAATATCATTTATTCATAGAATGCAAGGCACATAAGACAAAGGAGCTGGTCTTTTAAAAGTAATTTTATTGGTATAAATAGAACATCATTCATGTATTTCATAGATAAAATTGTAAGAACATAAATGTACTTTCTTCCTTCCACCTCTCCCTCAATGCCATGTTTTCCTTTTTATTTTCATTTAATTTTTGCAGTAGCATTCCTTAGTTTATAATCTCAGATTTTATGCATCACTAACTACAATGTTCATCTGACCTTAAATCCCCCAAATCTATGAGGAAATGCAGCTTTACAAATCTGAATCCAAATAAAATCAGCATTGAACAGGATGCATTTATCCTCACATTTTAAAAAGAAGAAAAAAAAATGACTACAAGTATTACAACAAACCTTAAATATTATGGATGCTCTGATCTATCTTTTAACACTATCAAATCCTCATCCTCAACAGTCATATAATTTATTTCTCATCCTCTGATTTTTCAGAAAGCCCAGAAAATTTTGTTGACAAGGAATCACATCGCACTTGCTTTCAAAGTGCCTCAATACTGAAATTAGTTATCACCTTCCAAAAATTTCACGCGTAGCCACAACGCGTGGGGCCATAGGTAACCAGTCAGTGGGTGTGGAAAGTGATCTGGAACTCATTCCTGATCACCAGGAACTTGTTAAATGGTGAACTCTGTGACTGATGGGGGGGTGGAGTTAACACTCCAGGAAGCTGACAGGGCACAGGTTACACTCTGCTTTATCTTCAAACAGGTTTTAGGAAGAAGAGAAAATAGGAGGGTGATTGCAAACAGCTCCGGTGAGAATGCTTCAAATGTGAGAGACGTCCACCCTGCTGTCAGAAAGCCTCGTTCCTGACACATTCCTCTATCTAAGCAGAATCGTCTTTGGAGTGTGTAAATGACAGGATATGGCTTTCCAGTTACAGACAGGGTAACTATTGTGAAGGGATTCCACCATGAAATCTGACACAAGAAGGAAGCAAAAAAAAAAAAAAAATCTAATCTACACTCTACTCCGGAGCCGTATGCACAAATACTGTCTAACTAGCAAGTGCATTGGCCAAAATAAAATATATTCTGTTATGCATTTCTTAGCTCTTCATACATACTCTTGCAGAAAACAAGGACATACCATATGGATATATTTTTGGTAAATCCCATAAAATTTCCAATAAAAATCTCTCAGACTCACATCTGCTTGACTATTTCCCTGGAGAAAAGTCATCTCTCAAAATCACATGAGGGTGTTTAACTTAACGCCCGACCTGCCTTTCACGTTTGGCACTCACATTGTCTTTAAAAGGACTTGGAGAGCAGCAACAATAGATACTAGATATAGAAAATGGATATCAAGTTGAGCATCTACTGATATAGAGATGCATTTTATTTGTTTGTTGCCTTTCCTATATCTCCATGTTTACTTTCATGGGAGCAGATCATACCTAAAATATTTTAAAATGGAATGTCTTTCATCTCTATTATGTAACCCCAACCCCCATCCAGGCCAGCATTCCTCTATTTGTTACCATCCTTGCTTATGACTATACAGTGGTGTGTAATGAATCAGCTCTCTAACAACAATGCAAATCCCAAACAAATAAACAAAAATGTTCATCTACGAGGTTTGTCAATTTAGAATACATAAATACTCCGACAATAGTTTCAAGCTACCAACGGCTTTATAACAAATGCATGAAATTTCTGAAATAGTAGAAGTTGACCCAACTGTGCTGGCCTTTGCTGTCTCAAGCACTCCACTGACTCAGTGGCTGTCCAATGCAGCCTGTTACTGCTATTGCTAAAAACCTTCTAATACTTCCGTTAGCGCTTAAATGTTAAATCTACCACTACATTTATAACTCTTGACAATCTACCCCATATCTACCCCTCCCATCTCATTGATGGGTATCTTGTCATCACACAACAGCTATAGGCTTGACTGCTTTCTAATTAATTTAACTTAGTATGATAACTCTGTCTCTGGATTATCCTTCTATCCCCTACTTTCTTCAATTTGAAATATTCTCCTTTAGTTTGAAGATTAAACATTCATAAACCAGGAAGGCCACATGTCTAACAAAACTCTCTTCATCTTTCTTAATCTAAGCAATATTTGCACTCTAATTACCCTCTATGCTCAAGACCATAAGCTCTCTAGGGTAGAAGCCATGCTCTAAAAACATCACTTGCTTTCCAAGCATGGAAAAAGTGCCTGAATCTTTTTACTAAGACCAATGCAGTCTTAGTAACTATTAAGAAAAGAAGAAATGATGGCTTTCATCTCATACATCCCATTCATTGGGTAAAGGTGCATATTTATAATTCAAAAAATATCCTACCTTCATATAGAGTTATAACTCTTATGCTTTTAATGTCAAATAAATTCCAAAAGGGAAAGTTTTCCAAGTGCCTAAAAGAAAAATATAATTGAAAAATGAGTATATTCTGAAAACATAGTTCTTATGAAGTTAAAAGTCATGTAGCTCACAGTGATACCGGGAGATGCCACCATTAAAGAGGCTTCCAGACTACAAAACAGGAACACATTCCTTCCTACTCCTGGGCACTCAGTTTTCAATCTTGGTTCAGAGCCTAGAACTTAAAGATGAATTTTTATAAACTTGTCAGGACTGATATACAGGAGATCCCTGCATTAAGAAATAAGTCAGATTAGATGATCTTCAACTGTTTTCTTCTTTTTTTTTCAAAGTCAAGGGATGTAAAACTACATAAGGGTCAGGACGTGGTGGAGGAGCCAGATAGTCCTTCACTTCTGCCTCCAGTTAGTCTTGTCCTGTCAGTGTTCTTAGGACACTAATTTGAACACATTTTCACTGAGTAATGTCTAAAAGAAAAAAAAGATAGGGTACCTTGGTTAAAAATTCAATATAGATCTTCAACATTTATATAATGTGAGAACAAGAAAAAAAATCTCAAATTTTAACGAACTAAAGGTGTAGGTGAAACCAAAACAAAATGCTTGAGACATTATGTATGTGTATTATTAAATTGCATAGATTCCTCAGTGTGGTTTTCCATATAAATCAACTGAAATGCTAGAACAATTTATAAGGAATGCCTTGTAAATGTTCGCATGTAGTTTTGAAAGCACAATGGAAACTAGGATTGCAAAAATGAGAAACAGCCCTTCATTGTTTCAGGATACAAGTCCAAAATACCTTGTATTAAGAGCCTTGAGTTAGCTCTCTAGGTGGTATGGGTATACATGGACTATAACAAAATCTGTGTCTACAGAATAAAAGAGTCAAAGTTTAAATACTTGAAATTCCATGATGGATACTGACATAAGGATCTGCACAAATGATTGGGAACAGGGAGTGGCACCATGCATTTTCTTTTCCTTCATTCTTTCAAAGACTGTTTTCAAATAGAGATTAATTTATTAGACACATTTCACTCTTGAATATTAACATACCCCAAACACCGCAAGATTAGCTGTGTACCTTGGTTTTAAATTACATCACATCTTCAAAATGCTTAAATATGTAAAAAAGATGTTTGTGTAGAATTGTGCGAATAATGGACTGCCAAATTCCTGTCAGGTAGGTAATTTTATTTGTGGGAAATTGCTGTTTCATAGATTTGATAAATGATGTGTTTAGAAGGGGGAGTTCTCTTCCGAAGTGCGGGTCCTGCCTGGGTATTGCTCGGATGGGCTGTGAAAATAGAAGAACCATGTTACATTTAGCTGGGCTTAAATTTGTTTAACTGTGCATGTGCATGTATATGTTTGTGGGTGTTATGTGTGTGTGTGAGACACAGAGAGAGAGAGAGAAACAGAGAGAAAGAGACATAGGAGGCATGAAAGGTAGCAGAGAGGATTTGGAGAGGGGAGCACTGATATTCTGTTGGCAGGGACAGAAATTGTATGTCAATTATGAAAAACTGTATGAGATTACCAAAAACTAAAAATAGTACCGTCACATAATCCAACAATCCCACTAATATGAGCATACCCGATAAACTTGAAATTACTATGTCAGAGAGATAGCGTGCATGGTTATATTCATGGAAGCACTATTCACAATTACCAATTCATGGAATCAGTCTAAGTGATCATTGAAAAAATGCACAAGGATGGTGTGCTTACACAATGGAATACAATTCAGCTCTCACAACAAGAAGAGAATTGTGTCACTGAAATATGGATAAACTTGAACGTTAAGCAAAATTAGCCAGGCACAGTAAATCAAGGATGATCCTTCTCATGCAGAAATCACATGTCCTTTTTTTAGCAGGACAACCAGTAAAGGCCTTTCAAAATTGAGTTCCGACCATGTCACTGTTTTGCTCACACCCCTTAAATGTCCTCCCATTGTAAAACAGAAGGTCATCCCTTGAATCAGTTCCCTTTTACTTTTCTAATTTCTTCTCCTATTATTCTTGCTCTTTTTATTCACTACCAACCACGTTGACTTCCTGGATATTTTCACAGCACGTAAGTCACAACAGGGCCAATTTCACACCTACTCTCACTTCTATGAATCCCCTTCCCCTTATATCCTAAACTGGCTTGATTCCTAACCTACATTGCTGGTGAGGTCTTTCCCATGTTAAGATACAACCCACCTTCCAAAGTATTCCTTTTTCCCTCTTCCATGCAGTGTGGTTCCCTCATGACACGAAACACCAAGCAGCCTACTCCTGTATTTACTTGATCTTCATATTGCCTTCCCCTGGAATGTAGGACCTGTGTTAACTGGGGCTTCTTTCTGGTTTTTTTCTTTCTTTTGTTTTTGTTTCTTTGTTTTACAATACTGTTTCTCCAGCATTTAGAACAATAACTTACAATGGGAACTCACCAATGATCTGTTGAAGGGATAACACACATAGGATAACATTCTGTGAGGCTTGTAGGTGATGGTGAGTCTGTTAGAAGACTCAGTTTCTTATTGTTGTTATGTCTTCTTTATGCCTGAAGGGAAATAATTTTTTGCATTCTTGGAGGTTGCCACATGTCATTTTTGCTAACTCCTTTTATAAATTTTTTACTGCCTTTTGTGTGTTCTCCGTCATTATACTAAGCCGCCTGTCACCAAAAAGTGGTGAAGTGTAGAGAACCACACTGCAGATACTTCAGAGATCCTAGAGCAGCTGTCAGGGGCTTGTAACCCAGCAGCTTCCTCCGGCACTTGCCCTGATTAACACCTTTGAATATTCCCACTATGTTTCTGGTTTTGTTTTTGGTGCTGGTGTTGACTTTTTGGGGATTCTTAAGCCAAGTGGCCTCTTGTGCCCCTGAGGTGTGTCTGAGCATAAAAACAGCCACCCGCTCCAATATTAACATGCTGCCCTTAATGCAAGCAGTTCTCATCCCACTTTATAAATTTCAGCATAGCTGTTTACACTAGCTACTTAAAATTGAAAAAAACATTAAATATTTTCATGTGTCCTTTCCAACAGTTATCTTTAGAAAATTATAAATGTGCAAAAAGGTTGGTTCATGCTTTTTTTTAAATTTTGCTAGTCAAAGAAACTTCTAAATGTATACATTCAGAATTCTTTTAATTTCAAATTTCAATAACCCATCTCAAAGGAGAAACAAAAAAATTAAGAAATCTAGGAATTAGAGTGGCTAGTAGAATCTGTATTCAAGGACAACATAAAAGCTCTCTCTCTCTCTCTCTCTCTCTCTCTCTCTCTCTCTCTCCCCCACTCTCCTTCCCTTCCCCTTTCCTCTGTCTTCCCTCCATCTTCCCTCCCTCTCTCTGTTTCTATCTTTCCCCTCTCACTATTTCATTTTTCACACAGCTCTTTTTTAATGTGTAGGCCAGATGGCTGATGAACCCTTAACTGCTATCCTTGTAGCCAGTCAAGCTCCATGAAAACAATGATTTCACTTATGTTAAAGGTTAAAAACTAGGGGAGAATTGTTCTTACTGATATTACATGTTGTGTGTCCATCACTTAGCTAATCTATTTAAAAAGAAAGATTTTTTGACAATCTTTGTAGTAGATGATGGAGAGACTAGGATTATCTCAACCGTAGAACCATAGGAAAGATGGCTCCTTACTCTGGAAAGATTTGCCCCATTAGTCCAATGTAAGAAGCAATCATAAAGTATGCAGTGGGCTGTTAACGACATCTGCTCTACTTTAGTATTATGATTCATATTGTCTCTACCAAGGAAGAAACTTCCAGATTACAGGGGTAATAAATAGTAGGGAGATGAATATCCAATATCCCATTTGTACCAAAAGCGATTTACTATATTGAGGTACCAAATTTGTTTCCTTGTTAATCCTTTCAGCAACCCTGTGGATAAATCTCACATTCCATCTCTCATGTTATAGTTGAGAAAGCAAAATTTCCAAAGGTGACATGCATATTCACCCAAGAATCATAACCCAGTTTTGAACCCAGATCCATTAAAAAAAAAAAAAAACTTGTATTCTAAACATCTGGTATTATTCTTCCTTGGGAAAAAGTGAAAGGCCTTAAAAAAAAAAAAAACAGTATTTTCTCTTCTTTCACAATCCTAAGACACATTACTAGATAGGGGTCAATTTTGGATAAAGGATCCATTCCTGGAATCTGGTACCATGGGTCATAAAATAGCTGGGTGGTCATTAGCATTGAAAGCTCTGGCAGGTTGGGAAAGGCCATCGGATATTATCTCAAAGATCATAAAAGCATAAATATTTAGTATACTTACTACTTACACATATGACCGTGAAATTCATTATTTGTCACAGATTTTATGTTAATTAGTATCATAATATTAGAATTTTTCATCTACATATCAACTGTTATTGGATTTTTACTATGAACTTAGCGTAAGACTTGAAACTTAAGAACGCAAAATGCCTAATAAATCAGTAAATATTGAAACCAGTGCTAAAGGTAAATAAAGGAATGTATGAAAGGAAAAGGCAAAATTTAGCTAAGTCAGATTCTCACACTGACCACTTTATGTGTTTTGACAGTTCTCATCCTCCTAAATTTAAAGAGAGAACATGTTATAGCCAAGTTCAACCCTAGCGCTGCCCCTACAAAATTACAGAACATGTTGAACAGTGTTGTTGCTGTCCAACTGAAAGCTTCCCACGATTATGTTCCTGACATTTTACTCTGTGAAAAGAAAAATCTAATTTCTCCACAGGAAAAATAGGATTTCAAAATTAAACCTAGAAAAGCATATTTCAAAATCCACAAACTCTCGGTTGTTTGCAATGGCGTTCCAGAATCTTTAGCTGGAGTGACTAAAAGAGCAAAGGTTTTCAGTTTTAGTTTCTCATAAAAAAAAAAAAAGACAAGTATATGTAAAGATCCAAGAGTCCCAAAGGGAACTTGATGGAGTTGTTAATCCAGAATAGACATCATTAGTATCCACAAATATTTATTCACAGAAACCTGCAGGGTTATTCAGTTCCTGCAGGAATAAGTCCTAAATCTTAGCATGACATGCTTGGACTTCTATTTTCAGGGTCCTGTTTACCTTTGCTGCTCCTTCGTTCAGCAAGCAATCCACTTGCAAAAGTCTGCTTGCTATTTGCAAGTACTGCAATGCTTTTGCCTATGTAATTTAATACAAATGTGTACCTTTTCGTAGATTATAAATTTCGTAGATTTAGAATTTAAAAATTCTAATGCACCTTGAAAATTAAAGTTAGATTCTAGCAAGTGATGATAATGCATCTTTCAAACCTTATCTTCAATGAAATTATAGGTACCATTCTGAAAGGAAAAAAAAATTCAACCCAAATATCAATTCCTTCAAGGGGCTTTGTTATTTTCCATAATTTGTCCTATCAAATCACATTTATTATATTTAATTATGTTACAATTTACTTGATGTACTTGATCTAGGATAATTTGACTGCGAATTTCTCAAGACCTCATTACATTCACCTTTCTGCTGTAACTCCTATGGGGGCCTTTTTTTAAAACAAATGTTCAGTTCACAGCATTTAATTACTTTATTAACTATTGTATGTAAAACATTAGTATTGTCACTCAAGGTAAACATCCACATAAATAATGCATCCTATTACAGTTTTCCATCTAATTAAATATAAATGGTCAAGAAAATGTTAATGTTAATTATGACATACAATAGCAAATATTTAAATAATTCAAACTATATGCCAAGGACTATTTTAAGTGTTTATGTATATAGCTATCCCCAGTATCTGTGGGAAAAATCAGTTTCAGAACTGGCAACTGGTACCAAAATCTGTGAATTCTGAAGTCCTTTATTATAAAATAATATGACTTTTCCCACCAAGGGGCATGTAACCTGGAATGGGGGCTGCGTTCTCAACAGGAAACAGTTGTAGTCTCCCTTGGCAAAAGTGTGGACTGGGATTGGATGCACTGAACCGGGCCAGACCCCAACACCCTCTGGTGTCCTGGAGGACCAGGGTAGATGTGGGATGGACTAGGCAAGGTCTGAACAACTACTGAGCCATGTGTGAGCCATATGTGGGTATGGACAAACCATGGCTGGGCTGAAACATCCAACAGCGAGGACCAGTTTGGGTTGAAGGCCAGTCAGGAAAAGCCACTGTTTCTGCTATGACAGGAGCTGGACTGAGTAGGGCTGGCGCATAAACCCACTGGTATGCGCAAAAACTGGCATTGGGAGAGGTTCTGATGGAGGAGCCTGGGCAACTCCTCTGGCAGAACATAGTCCCGGCAGGTAAGCACAAGAAACATGATAAGAAACAGCCCAGAACAGACCATGGAAAGTTACCCACTGGCATACAATTGACAGGGGTCAGGAGAAGGCCAGGCTGAATCTGTCCATGTCATCCACTGGCAAATCCAGGCACCAGAACAGTGTGGAGTGAGCCGGGTTCGGTCGCAACAAAAACTAGTGCACAATATGGAATGCCAAGGTGAGGTTGCCTGTACCGGAAGGGACCACAGCACCCAACCAGCAAGTGTGAGAACCAGGAAGGGAGAGGACAGAGCCAGCAGGGGAATAAGGGGTGGCTCCTTTGCTGCAAAGCTACTCCTGCTGGAGAGCGTGGGCTGGGATGGGGATAGACCAGACTAAGCAGGGCTACAACACCTGTGTGCCTCATGTGGACCAGATCAGGGAAAAACCAGGCTGGGCTCATTATTCCTACTGGTGCAAACAAAATTAGAGTGGGTGATGGTTGTTGGGGCTTAGCCAAGGCATCAGCTGGCAGAAGCTGGCACTGGCTAGTTCTGTCAAGTCAAACCAAAGAACTACCTGGAGAGTGCATAATTTGGGAGTGGGAGAGGCCTGGGGGGGAAGTAGTGGGGTCCTCCATTTTGGGTTACCACTTCCATGGGAGGGCATAAAACTAGGACAGTGGCTGGGGTGGAATGGAGTGTGGGACAGACTGGACTACTGCTACACATACTGGCAAACCAGGGTAGGGGGCGGTCCTGGTGGGGGTTATTGTGGGTCACTCCAACTAGGCTGTAGCTCCCACTGGTTTATGAGAGAGTGGAGTATGTGCTGGGCAGAACCAGGCTGGACTGCAACACCCATTGGTTCCAGTGGAATTCGGGGCTGAAAACAGAACCAACCCAGCAATTGCAACCACCAGCTGATTAGGGCGATGGACTGTGCCGGTCCCTCTACTTGCTAGTACATACAAGAATCTGGTCTGAGAACACCTCAGACAAAGTTTCTTTGGAGATCTCCCCAATCAAAATGCTGGACTCAGAACCCTAACCAAGAAAAGAGAGAAGACAGAACAGGTCAACCAACCATCTCAGCTATATGTTGGCAGTGAAATACGGGGCAAACAGAGACTCTATGATGGACTATGTCAATCAGTGGATTCTTCAAAGACCTCGTTGTGCTTGGAGTGGCAAGATTGGCAGTGATTCATAACTGTTGAACTATCAAAACCACTTGATCAAGACCCTCAGAGCATACCCTACATCCGGGGCCTGGGGAGACTGGGAAATTGGGTGGGGCTTCTCCCTTAAAATCCCCCTTTAAACATGAAGGAAACAATATGGAAAAAAATAGTAGTCTTACCCACTTTCCTGTAGCCCTTGAACCTTTTTACTCTAATTAACTATGTAAAGATTGTCAAAAATATAAGAAAAATAAAATAAAATAATATAGCTTTTACATATGATCACCTCCTATGCATGTCCTCCTCTAGATATTAGATTGTCTCTAGATGACTTATACACCTAACACAGTATGATACAAGTAGTTGTTATGTTGTATAATTTAGAGAAAATGATGACAAAATTATGTGGAAAATAAAGGAAAAGGTTTTTCTGCTTTTTTGAAAAAAAAAAAAATCGATGCCTGGTTGAGACTGTGAAAGCAGAACCCATGGATATGGAGGTTTTGATTTACTTAATCTTCCTGATGACAGCTAAGTAGCAGGTATAATCTTACCAACGAAGAAATGAGGCATAGAAAGAATAAGGAATTTGTTCAAGCAGAACTGTGAAATTGGAAGAAAATTTCAAGAAATCCCAATTTAGAGTTACTCTCAACCTATGTATTATGCAACACGTGGCCCAATAACACCCAAAGTTAAATCTATTTAATTAATTAAATCTAATTATTTCGAATACCATGTATTTTATTATTAGCTTGTCCAAAATATCTATACAAAAATAGTCTGTAATTACAGTTTCTCCTTGAATCTAGGATTCGGTTTCAACCTCATAATTCCTCTCACATTCCAGTAAACGTACTAAAACTATTAGGTTCTTTTCCTAGAGCCCCTTTCAGATGAAAGAAGAAGGCATTGATATCAACTACCACCTGGTTTATTCAGGAAACTCTGTATGCACTTCTTCTTCTTACTTGAACTCCATGTAACATTTCGTTCACTGATAAGTAAAAGGTGAAAATCCTGTAATACCCAAGACTATTCACAAGGAGGTAGCAAGTACTCTATGAGATCACCTAGCTCTCTTCTTTCTCCCGTGCTCCATTTGCAAGCAACCCTTCTCTACCAGCCACTATCAACCAAACATGTATGTTGATATAAAAGGGAGAAAATCACAGACAGATTCAGGGATAAAATAGGCACAGGGCGGAAAGGTGAAAAGAGTTGTTTCTGTGTTCATCTTGAACCCTGGGGGAATAGGACATGCCCCTCTACATTACCAGGACTCTGTTGTGCTTGGGAACAGGTGTGGTTACATAGTACTACCTGGCAGGCCCAGGTGAGTAGCGTGCATTCTGGCCAAGGGGTCATTAGGTTGATCCATTTCATTGATTAGGCTGAATGTATTACACAGGACAAGGAATAATATATTTTTTGATATCTGTTGTTAATCAAATCAATGTATTCTATCCTCACTCAATGTTTAGATCTTGCTGCTTCTTCTTTGTATTTAATTTTATGACACAGTTTAATAGGCATTGGGGTTTCCCCTCTCCCTCCGCCCTCCCCCCCCCTTTGTTCTTCTCCAATCTTTGACCAGGTGCCTTTTGACTGCCCTCGGAAATCCATCATGCTGCCATTGAGATGTCTTGCAACAATGTAGGGATTTATCTGTTGTTTCACTGTGAGTCCATTCTTGTATTGCAAGTCCGGGGATTTACTTCTCTCTCTGTTTCTGCCTATGGACTTATTTATTCCCACTGCACTTGCATTATACAGTCCCCCTCAGGTTGAGAGTGAAAAAACAAGGCAAAAAAATTAGGTAAAATGAAACAGTGAGCCATCATCTCCATCGTGTTGTCGAACTCAGAGCAGGGGTATCGATGTGACGGTAAGGTGATGAGAAAGAGTGTCTAATATCTTCCTGTAGAGATTAATGCTAGGGTATGCGGGCCTTGCTTCTTAAATCATAGCAGAAAAAACTATTGCTTCCATCCAGGGCATCATGCTAGACTCATGGGATTGCCAGTATTCAGAGAGAGCGAGAGAGAGAGAGAGCTATAGCCTTTTAAGTGTCAGTAGCAGATTTTAATTTTTTTTTTCTCTCTTCCCATCCTACTTCAGCTCCCATGGTTTCACAGGTGTCTGTCCCTAATAAGCATCTTACATATAAAATTCCACCTAAGATCTGCTACCAGAAATGCTGCCCTGGGACCTCACAAGAGTGTTGTAGTTTTGATAGCATGTTATTTCTTTTATTTCTTCTTATTTTTTTCTATTATACATTTTTATTATAGTTTTATTATGCAATTTTGAATTTTATGGTACAATTTCATAGATACTGGGATTCCCACCCCCCTCGGCAGGGTTTCCCCATGTTGCTACAACACTGTAGTCCCTCACAAGGCGTCACTGATGGAATTGTGAAAGCTTATTTCTATAGTTAGTTCGCTGTTAGGTCTATAAACCTTGAGAACAAAGAAAATCCTAGTTATTTCTGTATACCAGAACATAGCAAGTAGTGATTTAATATGCCGCTCAACATCCATTCAATGACTGAATGAAAAAAAATCAAATGAACTTGAAGGGAAAAATAAAATTGTTGTTTAAGCATTCACAAAGTTTAATCATCCTAAAAATAACTATTGTGGGTCATGTTACTTTAAAATGTGTCAGGGGTTGGGAATTTGCAGGAGGCGGGGTGCGGTGGAATCCCAGAGTCTATGGAATTGTACCATAAAATCCAAAATTCAAAATAAAAATTGCAAAAAATTCTTCCAGTGAATTAGGTAGCAGTGTAACCTCACAAGTAAGTTTTATCAGTAAACTCAACACAACCCGGGAAAGAATCCTCTTAACCTGCCAGCTGCAAGTTTTTTTGCTCCAAGCTTGTTACTAGTACTTAGAGAAGTCAAATAATGAGCAATGTATGTACGACATCTGGTGGCTCCCAGTTTATGTTACATCAGCTTTGCCTGGTGTCTTATGCCATGTTGCTGGTTACCGTGCTAATTATTACATTTTTTTACATCAAAATTCTGCACAAGATTACCACAGGTGAGTCAGTCATTGCCAAGAGCAGGGGAGCTAGTAAATTTACCAAATTCCTGGTTTTGCTGAACGTAACAGCTTCATTCCTTAAATCCCTTGGCTTATACAGTCTTTACGATTAATAATCATTCATCCAATTAAGTGCATTTGGACTGGGCCCCTGGCCAATTCTATGTCATGGAAAGTGATAAGATCTAGTAGCTATAAGCTTTAAATTAACCAGCGTCAGACTCAAGGGAAATATATTGCGCAAATGAACCACATCCCTTCTAATTCTGTATAATCATGACTGATGCTACAGAATATCTTCATTTCATGGCATCTGTTCTGGTCTGAAGAGCAGTGCTACATGCTACCATGAAGATTATAAAGCTTAATCTCTTCCACTTTTTCAAAGACAAGTAAACTAAGTTTACACAGTTTAAAAAAAAAACTATGAAAATATGCCATGACCTAATACAGATATGTAAGTGTGTATTAACATGTAAAGAAATGAATGAAGAACTTCTTACGCTGCTGGTGATATTAAAATAATACACTGGTGTGATGAATGCTTTGACTATTTTAAAAATGCTCTTGAAAAAGGAACATCAACTGTTTTTCTATTTAACAGATACCAGGACTAAAATTGAAATCATACATGTATTATATATATTATATATATTTTGGAAATTGACCCTCACATTGCATGTATTCTTATAGTAATTTTAAAAATTGGAAAACAGGGCCCAGCGCCGTGACCTAGCAGCTAAAGTCCTCGCCCTGAACGTGCTGTGATCTCCTATGGGCACCGGTTCTAATCCTGGCAGCTCCACTTCCTATCCAGCTCCCTGCTTATGGCCTGGGAAAAGCAGTCGAAGATGGCCAAAAAACTTGGGACCCTGCACCCGTGTGGGAGACCTGGAGGAGGTTCCTGGCTCCTGGCTTCGGATCGGTGCAGCTCCAGCCATTGTGCTCATTTGGGGCGTGAATCATCGGGTAGATCTTCCTCTATGACTCTCCTCCTCTATGTATATCTAAGTTTCCAATAAAAATAGATAAAAATCGTTAAAAAAAAATTGGAAAACAAAGAGTTGAAACGGATGCAAGTGTAGCTCATATAACAGAAACTAGGAGAAAAGCAAGGTCTAAATTTAGGAAACATTTGCCAAATATTCTGGAGTTTCCTTAGGATATGAAAAGGGAAATCCACGAAGGCTAGGTCAGTAGTTAAGAGCAGCTCACTTCGATTTTCGCGTGGACTACTAAGGAACACACTGAACTGAGGACCTTTCTTTGAACTACAAATCCTCAAAAATAAAAACTGATGAAAAGGGTCAAGAAAGTTAAATCACCGTGAAAGCCCTGGGAGTTTTACACTCTTAACTTTCCAAGCTGACAAGTGTCATTGTGTTGAGGTCAGCATTGGTATCTCAATAAGAATGTATTTACATTCTTTATAACTAAATCCTGATAAATGTTTTATAACATCGATAATGAGAACGTCAATGCATCCTGAAGATGAATTTTGAATTTTTCTTCCATGAAAAGAGAATGAACATTTTTTCCCACAAAAGTGATATCAGAAAAGAATCCTGATTGATTTGCATCTAGCGCATATGAATTACTTAAATGAGAATTTCCCGAATTTATCAAATGTGGTCCAGAGAAAAGCAAGAGACTTTCTGCATCAAGTTACCTCATAGTTTATTTTATTCTGCTTGATGTCCAGTGATTCATATATAATCTCCTGGCCTCAGAGTTCACAACCAGGATGAGATTAACCAGGAAAGACCTGAAACAACATCTGGACTTGGGGCTTGCTAAGACACATGCTATGAATTCAAAACTAGGAAATTCATTCAATATGAGTCTACTACAAAGGTGGTCTTCTAATCCCTTTTTTGATGATGCTAACAATATACTGTGATATTATAAATTCTGGTTTATTTATTTAGCATATTCATGGAATTTTGATCCTTCACTAAATTTTAAAAGTGACCCTCTTTGATCCCTATCACAGAATAACATGTAGAATAGAAGTAGACTGAAATTGTATTCCTGAAGTTCCAGAACTGTATTTTTAAAGAAAATTTAAGTGGGTTAAAGTATAGAATTTTAATGAAAACGAATTGATGACCTCATGATAATAAACCTAAACCTTATCTTTTAATAAATTCCAGAGCTTTGGAAATTAAAAGAAATATATTAACACGTTTTTCTTTCTTTTCTCTTGTATTTAAGGTGTATGACATGAAGTTTTGAGAAATGGTCAATTTTAGCCATCTTATCAAAATAGAAATGCAATACTTTGAACGACTTAATGACTGATGCTCACGACGCGGTATGGACTTTGGGATTTGTACCAACAGGCAAAAGGTTGCCACAAGAGAAAGCGGGTAACTAAGGCAGGTACTAACAACGAACACAAAAGGTGCTGAAAAAGAAGTTTCAGAAGAGAAAATGCAGAGACTTGACACAGCTAAATCATCACACATATCCTAAACTTAATGAACATCATATTGGTTCTGCAATGGACTGAGGTTTGCGCAGGCTGTGTTTACCACTCTGAGGTCATGGTGAACGTTCAGGAAGAAACTAGCAGGGAGAGACATGCGTGACTGATACTGTCAGGAACATTGCTCTAATTCTATTTTCACGGCTGCCTTTCCTCACAGCTAGATCCAATTTCAATCACGTCTAGCTAGCACTAGGATGGTGTCATGAGGCTCAGTTGTGCCCAATGAAATGCAGCAGGTGTGTTGTGCCTCATTTCCAGTGCTAGGTCTTTTGTAAAAGTAAAACTTGCAACATCTTACCTTTTCTTCTCCACCAACTGCTAACTGCATCTGGGTCCCTAAGGTGGTGATGGAATCATCCTGTGGGAGCAGAGGGGTGTGACAGCGCAGACCAGACCTCCTCCTGCTACAGCGTCTCGTTTGTCTAGGGGTGGCTAAACAAACTGTCCTCACGCTAAGACATTCAGATTTCATGACTGCCAGTCTGCCCTGAAAAGCGTGTGTTTATCTTTGAGTTCAGCAGAATGTCAGTAATTGATCATCCCAACTAAAATTTCTACTATTTGGCAGTAGTATATTCTACAATTTGGCAGCAGTATATTTAACAATGACTGTCAAGAGCGAATGGAGCATCACAAGTGTTTTGAGTATTTTCCTGTGAAACCAGAAAAGCTTGTACATAAAAATGTGTTCGGTAGCCACTTGATTTGTATATAGAGGAGTATGGTAAGCAGAGAAACGGTCTTCAAAAGCACTCATGCCTTCCTCCCTGAAGCCTATCAATATGCTGTTACATTTCAAGGGAACAAAGGCTGCACAGGTGGAATAGGGTTGCTGCTAAGCTCGTCATACAAGACGACTGCAGGTGAACCAGATGTAAGAAAACAGTACTTAAAGGAAGAAGAAACAGGCAGATAAATCAGAACCAGAGATGCTGTAGTGAGGAAGACTCAAGTGAGGTCAGTCTGTGAAAAACAAGAAATGTGTTCTCTCCTGGAACCTCCAGAATTACGGTGGCCCTGCTGACATCTTGGTTTTAGTGAGACCACGCTTGGAATTCTGACCTCCAGCAGAAAAAGGTAATGCATTTATATTGGTTTAAATCACTGCTTTTGAAATAATGGGCTGTATTAGTCACAGAAATCTAATGCAAGGGAAAAAGTTCATTTGTAACAAAAACATCCAAAAATGCCATGTCTAGGAATGCACTGCATAAAGAAGAGATTCTCAATACATGGGGAAAATGAGATCTTACTCAAAACTGTAAGGAAAAGCTAAACAGAATTACGATATGGTTCCAACTCAGAAGCTTCAGTACTATACACTGTTCAGTGTTACCAAACTTACATACACGTCAGTTCTGTTATCCAGACTACTAAATCTAACTTGAACCACATTTTTAAGTGATTTTCATTTCTGAAAAGCAAAGCTAGAAAACATTGAAACGTAGAGTGCTCTCTCTCCCTCATCGTCTCATAGCTGATTTTTATTATTTTCTAATTCAGACTGGTTTGTTCACACACTCCACATGAGCAGGGCACAGCTTCTCTAAAATATGTAGATAATAAATTAAATTCCATGGGCTGGTTTACACCACTGTCCCTGAATGCAT
The DNA here is from genome assembly GCF_017591425.1 of Ochotona curzoniae. Lineage (NCBI taxonomy): Eukaryota > Metazoa > Chordata > Mammalia > Lagomorpha > Ochotonidae > Ochotona > Ochotona curzoniae. The sequence goes on from NW_024465751.1 coordinate 21,822,907, forward strand.
GTGTGTGGCAGTGTGTATTGTAATTGAACCAGTCTGTGAGGCTTGCCTGTCCTGTAGCCAGAAGACAGGAATGCGTCACCAGGAGAAAGAGAAATGAGCAGAAGAGATCTTCAACATGATGATTCTACTTCTAGAAATATGTTACAGAAAAGAGATGCAGAGAAAATGTGCTCCCTGTGTAAATGTTTAGCAATTTTTAGTATATGTAAAGGTAAAAAAATGTATATCCATCAAGATAGTAAACCAAGTCATGATATATCCATATAATTAAAGACATTCCATGAGTTTGCACAGATAATTGACAGAATTCATATTCTATGCAAGAATATTCACAAAACAGTAATAATTTAGAAAAGTGAAAAGCAAAATAAATGCCAGTGTTACCAAAATATTAATAGTATGATCTAGATTACAAAGTTGCATTTTCTTTCATCTTTTCAGTGTTTTTTTCAACAAATGGAGTAAGTGATAGTTTGCAGAATTAACAGTTATGAAATTGCTTCTGTAAAATACATGGATATTGACCTGGTGCAGACACACCTCGTGCCCCTAGCACCCAGGGCTCTAGTTCAGTGGTTCTTAGGCATGCTTTCATCACAGTCACCTGGGAGCTTGTAAAAGCATGCATTCCTGGCTGTCACCCCAGCGCCTCTGCTTCATTAGATCTGGTGTGGGGCTCGCACCCTACAGGACTAAGAGGAGTTTCTTGTGATGCTTAGAATGACCTGGGGACCACAGCTTGAGGACTGCACTATTCCAAATGACCAAATGGAATGCCTTGAATACCTGTCTGATTAATCTCTAAGTCTGTCTCTAGCTTCTCACTCTCCAGCTACCAGCCTGATCACCACACTGGCTCAGCTGTCTCAAAGCACCCTGCTCAACAAACAGCTGACACGGTTCTGCTAAGAAGTATTTAAGCCTTTGTAATCAGGATTAAATGGCTTCCTTGCCTGCTCTCAAAACAACTTGGGCTGACTTCTTTTAGCCTCTCTAGGCGGTCTAAAAGCTAGAATAGCTTCCAGCATAGCTTTGTTTGGATGAACAAACCCATCTTTGAGATGCAAAACGTGGTGGTAAGCATTTGATCCACTGTACAAATCAGTAAAGCGGTTCAAAGAGGTTAGTTGACTTGCCAAAGTTGACCAGATAATGTCAAGCTTCAATTTCTGTTTGCCTGATTTCGTCTCTTCTGTATTGGTCTGTAATGTTTCCCAATCATAGCTGAAGTATTCTAAGAAAAGAATGTCTTTGCCCTGTTGTCTACTCCTGGGAGAACAAGTTTATTCAAAACTAATGAATCTGAAACTTTGGTTTTTACAAACTTGAAGAGTCACCAGTAACAGGAAAGTAGGAATCATGGAAAATTATCCCTGTTTAAAACAAAAATGCTTATATTTAGCTAAATCAATTTTTCTTTTGCAACAACTTTATTACCTACTACTGTTCATCTATTTTTTAAAAATAACTGAGCTTTTTAACATCACCACAATCAATTTTAGAACACTTTGATTACTGCCAAAAAAGCCCCCCATACTTTAACTTTCACTTTGATCCTTCATGCTGTAGCCCTGGGAAACTGTAAGATGCCCCCATAGATTACCCACTCAGACATCTTGTGGAAATGCTATTATGAAATGTATTGTGTTTGTGATGGCTTGAGCTACTATCAGATTTTCAGCGTACATCTATCTGTTGACATTCCTTTATTTCATTGGCTGATATCTCATGGTGTTTACCCACTTTGCTTATTGACTAATGCAACTAATGATGCCATGGCCCATTATGTAAAAATGTGTGAGTACATACTTTTCCTTGTCCTTTGCTGTGTATCTGCAGTTGCTGACTTGTAAGACAGTTCTGTGCTTTGAGTTTAGGGAGAACCATCAGGCTGTTTTCTAATATGGCTACACAATTTTAGGTTCATTTCTTATCTGGTGAATTTATTTTCTGGTATATTTCACTTGCACAAAAACAAAGTTTAGCCAAAATATTTACTTATCATTTTTATTGTCAAATAAAACGAGCAACCACCTGCCTGTGTCAGGAAAGGTGTCTAAAGCATCCCCACTCTGCCTTCTTGTCTATCCGTTTTCTCCTGGTCTGTCACCCATGCATTGCTCGTTCACCATTTCGGTCACTGTTCATAAGGGCTAACTAAACATGTGACATGCAATTTCCTGAGGTTTCCCTTAAAAAGCATTGCTGAAAACATGTGAGTTTGCTGAAGCCGCAGACTTAGTGCCCTCATCTTCCCGGGTGAACATTTTAACCTCATAATATAGTTCTGAATTCTTGGATAATATCCTTTAAGAATTCTACTCAAAATATTGGTTTTCTAACTCAAAAATATGTATCTGTAGCCCCATCTAGGTTTTTTTATTCATGATTCAAATAAGCTCTTCCATATTAAGAAGTAGGTCTTTGCTAAGCAGGTAAAAGAAGCTCATTATTTGAAAAATGTTTCAAAATAGTAGGGAAGATCAACCTGAAAGTATATTGCATTAAGATGGTTTACGTGATTCTGAAAATGAAATAAGTAAGTCATTGCGATTATGACTTTTGTTTCATGAAGAGGCAACAACATTCTGTAGGACTGTGATGTTTCCTAATTAATCCTACGATTCCACGTGCAGGCTTTGGACACATATAGCTTTGCTTGGAGCTCTGGATGTGCAGATTGCAAGCTGGCTGACTGCAAGCATGTAATGAATTTTCTCTAGTCTAATTCCTTCATTGGTAAATTGGAATATCAAAATTAATATCTTTGCATCCAATTTTTTGAGAGGATTCAACCTGATACTGCAGCCAAAGCTCCTGCTCCTGTAGTTGCATGATTGTAAATATTCAATGTAGGCCAATTATTCAGAATAGCATCCTTATTGATAGGAAGGTAAAAGAATCCTCAAAATGTCTCCTTCCCAAAAGATTGTATTAAATACTAACCAATAAATGCTGAAACTGTGCCAAGTCATAGATGTGAATGAGTTCAGAATAATATCCAAAGAATATATTTTTTTTAACATTCAAGCAATTCCACCTAAACCAAATCAGGTTTTAAAGCTGAGTTTTGGGAAGTCCCCTTCAACGAACCATCTGCTTTAAACCACTTAAATCTCGTCTTGGCTCACTCTAGCAGCTGTATTGTTGGCTTCCTTTCCCAGACTGCCTGCATTCACTCTAATTACATAATATCAATCTTCAAATAGTTTCCCACACGCAGTCCTGCCCCTTTAAGCTGTTTTTTTTTTTCCAGACACAAATCACTCTCCAAACTTCCAACGCTGCAATCTGGTCTGTATCTTTCTTATTGATTTTTATTATGTTCATTTTTTTTTCTGTATCCATCTTATTTCCATCACTTGTAATTTCAAAGCTTGCAAATGTGCAATTAATTGCTAGTAGGGTCAATTAAATCAGTAAATCACTCTCCTCCCCAAGGCGTCAACCTCTACCTTGAAAGTTTAGGCGTCAGCTAAGCTGCCCCGTTGGAAGGCGTCCTGGGCTCAGCATCCCGGATGCCAGCTACCTGCTAAAGCGGATACTGACAGAGAATGATGCTGGAACAGGTCACTGGGTTCCCGCCACCAAGCTGGAGGCCTGAATTGAGTTCCTAAATACCAGCTTGAACCTTGATCCAGCCGTGGTCATTGTGGACATTTAGAGAGAAAACCAGTAAATAGGATTGTCTGCTTTTTAAATAAATTACTTTATAAATTATCTTTTTAAAAGATTTATCTCATTTTGATTGGTAAGTCAGATATACAGAGAGGAGGAGAGACAGGAAGATCTTCTGTCTGCTGATTCACTCCCCAAGTAACAGCAACAGTGGAGCTGAACTGATCTGAAGAAAGTAGTCCAGAGCCTCTTTTTGGTTTCCCATGAGGGTGCATGGTCCCAAGACTTTGGGTCATCCTCGACTATTTTCCCAGGCCACAAGTAGAGAGCTGGATGGGAAGTAGGGCCACTGGGATACAAACTGGCACCCATCTAAGATCCTGGTGAATGCAAGGCAAAGACTAGCTGCTAGGCTATTGCACTGGACCCTTAAATTACTTTTTAAAGACTTATTTATTTTTATTGGAAAGTCAGATTTACAAAGAGGCGAGACGGGAAGAAAGATCTTCCATCCTCTGACTTGCTCCACAAGTGGCTGCAATGGCCACAGCTGAGCTGATCCAAAACCACAAGCCAGGAGCTAAGAGCTAGGTACTTCTTGTAGATCGCCCACACAGGTGCAGGGTCCAAAGCGTTGGGCTGACCTCCTCAATTGCTTTCCGAGGCCACAAGTGTGGAGGTGGATGGGAAGTGGAGCAGCTGGGACAAGAACTTGAGCCCATCTGGGATCCTGGCACATGCAAGGATTTAGCTACTAGGCAACTGCACTGGGCCCACTTTTAAATAAAAAAAAAAAACTATCTTCACGTATAGATTTTCAAATTTTTAAAGAAAAAATTACTTTTAAAATTCAGGAAAAACTATTTTTAGAGTTTAAATAATGCTTCCACCTATATTCACCAATTGTTAATAAAGTGCCACACATGCCACATTTAAGCTTCTTTATCTCTTTGCCTTTTCTGCTGACACATACACATCTTTACAGTTTATTCCCTCAAAAATAGTCAAAAATTAAACCCAAATGTCTACCCTAAGTACCTCAGCCAGTATTGCCTAAGAATTATTTAATTTAGGAAGTAGTTAAATTCTATATAATATGATTCATATTTAAATTTCTCCAAAGAGATATCAGAGCAAAATTTGAATATCTTTTATTCCAAGCTAAGTTCATTCAAGCACAATTTACCTATTGGTGAGTGTGGAGACTGTAAACATGTACTCTGAATGCCCCATTAATCACCGCAATTATTTTCACACCTGGAAAAATATTTGAATTTTCTTACTCCATGACTAACATGGTTTGAAACATTTTAATGAACCCAAATACAATAGTTGATAGAGCATTTTTAAATAACATTTGCAAACAAGTCAAGAATACGTTATTTCATTGGGACTAGATGTCTAACTTTATTTCCCTAAAATCTTGACACTCACATAAAGACTACTTTACACACGTGGAGAGTGCATAAAACCCAAAATTCAGAACCAATTTCTAAGTAAACATGAAACTTTACCTGTCATGCAATGCCTCTTTTTGTGGCCCAATTAGTGATTACAACTTATCAATGAAAATGGAAACAAGACAGTAGCTGGAAACACACATTTTTATACCACCTGCTGAAATGAGAAAGGTGGAAAATAAGTTCAATGTGGCGCTGGGTTCCCTTTCAAATACAGCAAGGGCAACTGGACTTGTATAGTCAAGAAAAAAATTTTTAAAACTATTCTTGCTTGATTTTTATTTTTGTGAAGGGTGATAGGAAATGAGACATCGTTAAAGGACAGATATCTGGGATAGGAATAATCTCACCGAACTGACCTACGGGAGTCCTAATGAAGGCAGACAGGGTGATAACATTGTACCAGGGAAAGTGAAGAATTTGATAGAACGTGTAGGGTGGAAGATTCTTCTAAAATTGCTTAGCACGCATTTTGTTAAAAGAAGGATAAAGAGACTCAAGAAAAAGATCCAAGGACAAGGCCAAGAGAACGGGTTTCAAGCAGCAGAACATCTAAAGTTACATCCAAGAGTTTTGTCAACTTCGTTATGTACCCTACTCTGGTAACTTATTTAATACTTTTATTCTTTCCCTGTGCTATTCCCAGTTAAGAATCTTTTTCCCTCTCTCCATTCTTGCCTGTCAGCACTTAGGTTGAATTTCAGGTTTTCTGTGAGGCCTCAACTCCAAATCAAGTGTACCCTTTTTTGAATGTTTGTCAATATGTGATATGAAACCTCTATCAACTCTTGTATCACATTACGTTGGTATTACTGTTTGGGCTCCACTAAGTGATAGGCAGTTACTGGAGTCCATACGAATTATTTCCTCCTGTGGCCTGCTTTATAATAGATACTCAATAGACTTATGTTGGGCAAAACCTTGGGCAGAGAGTACCTTGGAGAACCTATGGGTCTTAGAAACTTGACAGTTGAACTGAAAGAAAAAATGAAATAATCCACTTACCACAGGACATTTACATGAATAACCACAAAAGATTCCTTGCAATGTTAGGTTTGTGGTGTGGGTCTCAGATAAATAGTTTCTTCTGTGAACTATGATTTTCCTGTCAGTAAAGCTTAGCCAATCACAGGTTATACTTTCGTGAGCAGCAAACAGATGAACCATCTTTTTGCATAATCTGTACAGAAAATAATTCAGTCTGGCAAAGTAGAGTACCATGACAGCAGAAATTCCAATGATTACTATAGCATTTTAACATTAGAAAAATCTCCGAGACCAAGGAAATCGACTAGTTTCAGGCTAATTTGCATGAGCAAGCTAAGTGGTAGAGAAATTACACTATTTTCTATCTCAGGCTGTGGCTTCGACACCATAGATCCAACCAACTTGAGGTCAAGTATTTAAAAACAAAATTGTGTCTATTATTGAACGTACACATTTTTCTTGTCCTTAGTTCCCAAGTGTAACTATATAACAAAAGTTTACATACTTGAAATTGCATCAGACACTATAATTTAGAGAGATTATAAAGTAAGCAGAAGGCATAGGTAGGCTTCTGCAAACATGATTCCGTTCTATGCAAGGGAGTCAAACATCCACAGATTTTAGCAGATCGAATCCCCTTCTCACACCAAGAAATGACTGACTTTCCTGAATCCACGGTCAGGACGTTAAAGTATTATTTTGTGCTCCTTTGTCTTCAGAAAGAATTAAAACTGAAATGTAAGAAACAAATAAGCATGAATACTTGGAGAAAGCTGCTCACAGGTCAGACTTTCTCCATCATATTCTGTATTTGTAATCGAATCAAGCTGCAGTAGTGTCTCCAGCTTTCAGCACTGCATGTCCACGTGTGTTCACGAATTTGTCACTGGTTTATTCTAGACTTACATATCTACTTCTCTATTCCATTTTTTTTTGTCCCCACAGCAGTAAGAATTCAACGCAGAGGTATGAGTAGAGGGAAGGGTTTGTTTTTAAATAAGAGACTGAACATAAATTCACACTTGAGTGTGGGCCACCCACATGGAGACATACCAGTCATGAAGGACCAGATGTGAAGAGGGAGACGGAGGGTGAAGAGGCCCAGGAATGAGACCCAAGCACCATCAATAGTGAGATAGGGAGCTTTTATGAGCTAAAGGTAGAGTCCTAATCGAATATACCAACAATGTGCAGTGTAACCTCCGTAAGACTTCGAGATTTTCATGGCACTACACACAGTTTAACTCCCACCAGGACACCTCTTCCTTCCTGGTCCTGGGTGAGATACATGTCCGTCGTGGGAAGAGGGGGATATGAAGTTCATTGTTGAGGCGATAGTTATAATATGAGGGTGGCGAGCATGCCTTGTTCCCGTGCATCAGTGTGGTGGCAGACAGTCTTTCAGATTTCTGACATAAAAAGCTCCTGAGGAAAAGGGTGTTTAAATCCATAGATATGCAGGCATCCATGGTTCAAAAGAAATCAAAAATAGGAATTTAAAATAGCAGAGCCCAACTCAGCCTTAGGTGTACCAAACAGGTTTAAGTATTTTTTCAACCATTTAAATCAAATTACCATGAAAATCTTCATATATACCTAAAATGCTAGTGATAAATGAGTATTTAGGTTACTAAAGTATACGGATAGCTGAACCCAAAATTCTATAGTAATGATTCTTGAAAAATTAAAGTTATAATATTCACAACACAATCTCACAACAATTGATTCTGCTCCTCATATTTTGGGAGTATGATGATACAAAGTTATACTAGATCTGAGAAGAAATTGACGAAACAGAAGAAAATCACACAGACATTTGTAATGTAAATTTTGCATGAAATGGAAGCGTTTAGTAAAGAAGACCTAAACAAAGAAAGAAACCCAGGTATGCTAAGTTTGACTGAAAAATAAAAGTTATAGACAAGAATGGTTGGATAAAAAAGAATATGATCTAATAATTATAAACTGGGAGCATTTGCAAAGTCTTTCTCTGTCTCCTGAAATGACTCTGTAGTCTTTTGATATATTTTTGGTAAAGATGCTATAATAGGATGTAATATGCTCTATTCCTCATCAGGGAAAATGAATAAATAAATGGACAGGCTGATTCAGAATAATTTTAATTTTAACCTAACAAAATTTAAATATTTAATTTCATAAATAGTATAAGTACAGCAAAATTACTATAAGAAATAAGCATAGAAGGTAGGGAAGATGTTCCTGGGGAGAGAGAGAGAGAGGGATATAGAGAGAGAGCATCACTCCTCTAATATTTTGGTTTAATAATTTTTGTCACCATATTTAGGATAGAATATGCCTCAAAATGGGTTATCATTTTCTTTCCATTGTGATCAGTGGGTATAAATTATAAGATTAGCTGAGTGTGAATAGCATCTTCTGAACTAATGACAAAGTCTACGTCACTGTGTCAAGAGTAAGCAAGGCTCTCAGAATTTCAGTTGTCATGAATTATGCAAATAAAATGCCTGAGTATTTTAAAGTAATCAACCTATATCTAGCAAATTTAAAAAGAGCACAAACATGATTGATTATAGCAAGGTATGAGTATACTAGCAGAAACGATTTTTGCTGTCTTTTTGAAATACGTCCATGAAGTTATGGAAAATATCAACTTGAAACAAATTTGAATTGAGTTCCTTTTAAAAAGGAAAATATTTAGAAACCTTTTACAATGCCTAATTGACACTTTCAAAAGTTACTGCTTTGATAGAAATCATTTTAAAACAAAATCATTGCTTAACTTTTCAAACATTTGGAAGTGTAATTTAAAAACTGTAAGTGCTTTTGTGCAATATTGGTAAGTTTGCAAATAACGCTCATTGCTCTCCACAACACCACCAAATGAAATTTTTATCATTTTTATAAAGCTTAAATATATTTAAAGATATTGTTTTCTATTGAGCATACTGTGGAACTTCTAATTTCTCTTAATTCTGTGAAAAGTGAATAGCGGGTTGAATATTTGGTCTAATATGTAAGTTACCAGTGGGCCACTTGTAGCCTATATCATAGGGCCGAAGTTCAACCTTGCCTCCAATGCCCTAGCCCAGTCTCCTTGTAATGTGCATCTTAGGAAGCACCACATGATGGCCCAAGTCACTGTGTTCCTGTTACCCATATGAGAAGCCTGAATAGAATTTTCCATCTTCTGGTTTTGACCTGGCCAACCGCTGCCATTGGACGTATTTGAGCAATGAACCGGATGTAGTTTAGTGCTCTCTCCTGATGGCCATTCAAATACTTCTAAAACCTTATTCTTTAAAGAGAGAGAGAGAGAGAGAAGCGGCAGGGGGAGGTGGGGATTGGGGAGGGAAAGGAAAAGGGAGGGAGAGGAAATGGAAGAGAAAATGAGTGAAGGAAATGAACGCTTGGCTTTCAAAAAAACCAATTTAAATCATTAATAGACAAAAGAAAAAAATGCTCAGGCTGCCTTGCTATTAGGGAAATGCAAATAAGATCACATTGAACTTGGCACCTAACTCCAGAGATATTGGCCTACATTCAAGCTATTTTAACAACCTCTGATTGTGTGGATATAGGAAGAAAGGTACTCTAATCGACTGTTTATGGCAATGTAAGCTAGTTCAACCACTGTGTGAGTCAGTATGGAAAGTCCTAAGACAACTGAAATATTAGTTACTATGTAGCCCAGCTGTCCCACTTCCAAGAATAAATCCTAAGAAACTGAAATCTGCATATGAGAAAGTGACCCGCAGCCCAATATTTATAGCAGTACTATCCACAATACCGAAGACATGGAAACAATCCATATGCCACTCTAAAGAGGAATGGGTAAAGAAACCGTGGTACATCTACTTTGTGGAATACTACTCAGCTAATTTATGCACGGGAATGTAACATGATTACATGTGCATTATTATCTTAAAAAGCTAGAAATGAGGAACATGAGTGCACCCTTGCTTAAAATGACTCCTAAATTCCAGAATCCTGACGCAATGAGCTTAGTGTCCTCTGGTTTTGCTGACATCCTCTATGTGTACCACATGATGTCTTCCAGTTGAGTTCCTTTTGCTGCAAGTAGTAATATTTCAGCCATATTTTAGAGTGGAATAATATTCTGTCCCAAATATTAAAAAAAAAAAAAACATTTAGCCATCCATCTGATGATGGACACCTTGGTTGATTCCAAATTTTGGCTATTGTGAGCAGTACTGCTATCCACACGTAGGTGCAGGCGTCTCAATGATTCAAGGCGCTCGCTACTTCTGGCTGTGTACCCAGCAGTGAGATTGTTGCATCATACAGAAAAGCTATCAAGTCTATATATTTAAATAAATCTCCATATGATTTTCCACCAGTTAGTGGTTTGTTTGCAACAGTGTATAAGTTTACCCTTTTTCCACAGTCCCACCAACATTTGTTACTCGTTTTTTTTGAATTTTAATCATTCTGACCGGAATGAGGTGATGTATCATTGTGGTTTTGATTTCTTTTCCCTATGGCCAGTGGTGTTGAACATTTTTTTTCGTGTATTTTGTTGTTCATTTGTATTTTTTTATTTGAGAATTGTCTGTTGAAATCCCTTTTCACATTTCTGAGCTAGATTTCTTTTGGTTGCTAAAGTTGTTAAGTGGCTGATCTATTTGGAATATCAATCCTTAATCAGATAAGTTGTTTACAAAGATGTATTTTTTACATTCCGTTGGATGTCTACTCACTCCACTGATCATTTGCTTTGCTCAGAAAAAGCTTTTGATTTTGATTAGAGTCCCGTATGTTTCAGCTTTGCTTTTGTTGCCTATGCCTCAGGGATTGTATAGATGCAGTTGCCTACTTCTCATTCAAGAAATTATACCAATGTCAGAGTGTTTTCTTCCAGGAACTTCATAGTCTCTGGTCTTAAATTTAGGTCTTTGATCTGTCTTAGGTTGATTTTTATTTGTGGTGAGAGGTATGGATCTAAATTCATATCTGTGTATATGTATATATCTATATACACCTATTTATGTATAGACACGTATGTGTGTATATAAATACAGTATTGACAGCACTGTTTGTTGAAGAGATTACACTTACTCCACTGAATGGTTTGAGCATGTGGATTATTTTCTGGATGCTCTAGTCTGTTCCACTTGTCTGTCAGTTTTAATACCAGTACCATGCTGTTTAATTACTGTGGCTTTTGTAGTATGTTTTAAGTCAGGCATTGAGATGCTTTGAGCTTGCTTTTTCTGATTCAGGATTACTTTTACTCTTTCAGGTCTGTTGTGATTAAATATGCATTTTAAGATTTCTTTATAATTCTGTAAAGCATGTCATTGGAGTTTTGATAGGGATTGCACTTAATCTGTACATTGCTTTAGGTAGTATATGAATCATCTCAATGGTCTAATCAATAAGCAAGAAGTATTTAATTTTTGTGTGCCTGATTTGCTTTATCAATGCATGTTTATTTTCAGTGTAGAGATCTTTTGATTCTTATATTTATTCCTAAATATTTGATTCTTTTGTGCCTGTTAAGAATGGGATATCTTTATTCATTTTCTTTTTGTGAGGTCATCATTAGAATACAAAAGCTACAGTTTTCTGTATGCTTAGTTTGTAACCTGCAACTTTACTGAATTAGCTTATCAATTCTAAGAGATTTGGGATAGAGTGTTAGGCTTCTCCATATAGAGCATCATGTCATCTGCAAACATTGATAATTTTTAACTTCCTCTATTTCAATTTTGATCCTATTTCGTTTCCTCTCTAATTGCTCTTGCTAAAAGTTCCAATCATACATTGAGTAACAGTGGAGGAAGTGGACACATTTGCTGTGTCCCCAATGTGAGGGGAAATGCGTTTAGCTTTCCCCCATTTGGTATTATTTGGCCTGTTGTTTTATGATACATAACCTTTATAATTTTGACAAATGCTTCTACTACAGTTAATTTGTTTGTGGAGGGAGGTATTTAAAAAGTAGATTGTATTTTGTCATGCTTTCTCTATATCTATTGAGATAAATAGTCTTTGTTCTTCCTATGAAAGTGATTTATGATATTTACTGATTTGCAAATTTTTAATTTTTTTTTAATTTTTTATTTCTTTTTAAGACATGGTTTCATAGGCTCTGGGATTCCCCCAGCCCCTCCCCATGCCCCCTTGTTGGATTCCTCCACATTGTTGCAGTAGTATAGTGGATATCCAGTCCAATTCAAAAAATAGTACATATAAATTGTAATATTATTTCAACCTCAAACAACCTGTACTACACACAATAAGATATTATGATATAACCAATGAACCAACAATCAATGTGATCTACATCAAAGGACTGTAAAACCTAGTATGCTTTTAATACCCTATGTTATCCTGCAACAGGTCAGGAGAGCAGAGAAATCCTCTACCTTCTTGGAATGTGTGAGGAAGATGTTAAGTATAACCTATCAAGAATATAACAGGCAACTTATAGAAAGCAGACTCAAATCAGCATTAGACATTAGCAAAACTATAAAGACAAACAGTGGGAATCAAGAGTGATCCTACAGCCTCTTAACAGGAGGTCATATGCACAGAGTGGGGAGGGGGCCCCAGAGTGGAACAGGAGGACAAGAGGAGGCTCATATCCCAACCCTGGAGACTCCTGGATCCTCATGTAGGACTATCAGTATGGGCACCAAGGGCTATACCACAACAGCCAAGGAGACCACAGGGAATTGGAGTGCCCTCGTAGGCCAAGAACTCTGAGATCATCTACTACCATGTGGATCTCCCACACAGGATGGAAGAAGCCCAGATCCTTCCTCTCAGGGTCCAATGTCATTGGAATAACTGCCGGAAGCCCTGAGTGGTCCTCAGAAACTGAAGAACAGTAAATCTCCTTCAGGTCCCAGGGGAGGAGCTTTCTCTGGTCCCTTCTTAGTTCAAACTTCGGATCCCCACCCTCTTTTGCAATGACCATCAAGGTCATTCCGGAGCACCCCCCCCACAAAAAATTAAATTAGATAGACAGAGACTAATAAGGAAAGCTTAGAACAGACAAGAAATGGTCAGCTTGGCCTCACATATACCTAACTAGGTAGGACACAAAGATTGGTTACTCCTCACTAAGGTATTGAAGATTCCTCTGCACACCCTACCTGAAACTGTTCTGCTCCTCAGTGTCAACATATGCCTTATTAGAGTTATAAGCCTTTTTGGACTATCCTAAAATTTGCCAAGTTCAGTTAAATCATGCTTCAATTCTATAAGCTGCTAAATATAAAAAATGAAAGTAGACACGAGACAGCTGAATAGCACCCTGATTTGCAAATTTTAAACCACTCTTGCATTTTCACATAAATCCCACTTGATTATATGTATCATATTTGATTATATTTGCTAATATCTTGGTGACAATCTACAGCTATGTTCATTGTGAATACAGTTCCGTAATTTTCTTTTTGTTTCCAAATCTTTGGCTTTGGTATCAAAGTAATGCTGATTTCATAAAGATGAGCTTGTTATAATTTCATCCTTTTCTATATTTTGGAATTACCTGGTGGGTAGTAGAGTTACCTCCACTTAGAATATTTTGTAGAATTCAATAAGAAAGCATCACACCCCAAAATTTTACCTGATATAGAATTTCTGATTACTGCTTTAATCTCATTGCTTTTTATGGATCTTTTTTAGGTTAAATACAACTTGCTTTATTCTGAATAGGTTATACAAATACAGGAATTTATCGATTTCCTCAAGTTTTTCAGTTCATTAACATCTAGTTATTCATAGTAGCTTTTGACAGCTTGTATTTCAGTGTTGTCAGATGTAATGGCTTGTTTTCATTTTATTTTTCATTTTTTTCTTTTTTTTTTTGGTAGTGGCTAGATTTCCATCTATTTTTGTTCTCAAAAGTACAAAGTGCAAGTTTTTTTGGTTTTTGATCTTTTCAATCAGAAGCAATTACATTACACAGCAAAGTCTTAGGTAAGGTTATATATTGTGCAATAAACAGAACAGAAGTAAAGGTGTCAACAACATGAATTTCTGTGTTTTTAGTGCTTTTGAATGTGAAAAGGACACTGAGGTATACAATTAATGGACTGCAGACTTATAATAAAAAATAATGATCTGAATTTTAGAATGACAAAAAACCCACCAACTCTATACTTCTACAAAACGTTTCCTGTAAGAAAGATTCCCTTTTTAAATATCACACATTACCATGTAATACTGTTATTCAAGCATATATTTCTATGGGTTTGATTAAGAATTAAATAAAGTGTCCCAAATGCTGATTTCCACATCACAACACAGAAGTATTTTAAATCTCAACTTCTGGGTGGAATACTAAATACACAGGTTCCTTAGCAGTAACCATCACTTATGTAATGCTTTAGATTTAGATTATATTTTTCAAAAGATTTATTTTTATTGTAAAGTCAGATATACAGAGAGGAGGAGAGGCAGAAAGGAAGATCTTCCATCTGATGATTTATTCCCCAAGTGGCCACAATGGCCAGAGCTGTGCTGATCCAAAGCCAGGAGCCTGGAGCTTCATCAGGTCTCCCACACGGGTGCAGGATCCCAAGGCTTTGGGCCATCCTCGACTGCTTTTCCATGCCACAAGCAGGGAGCTTGGGTGGGAAGCAGGGCTGCTGGGATTAGAACCAGCACCCATATGGGATCTCAGCATATTTAAGATGAGGACTTTAGCCACTAGGCTACAATGGCCTGGGCCTTAGATTATACTTGTAAGAACTTTTATTTAAATGTGTATTTTCTGTAATGGATGATAATATAATAGTAATTAAAGGCTATTAGTAATGTATTAAACACATTTTTTCTCTGGGGCTGTGAACCTCCAGTAAGTTCACTTGCCTCTTGATGATTTCCAAATTCAGAGATAAATGGGTCCTCTCCAGGACTCGGGGCCTCTGCCCATGTGCTGACCCAAACTGATCATTCTGCATATCTTTCTGGTTGGTTCTTCTTAGTTCTTTCTCCTCAGTGATATTTGCATTTTCTCACTTCTTTAATCTGCCTGTTTTCTTATGCATTTCATTGGCTTTTCTCAGATCAATCATTTTTAATTCTATATCTGACGTTTAATAAACTTCTTTGAGTTCAGAATCTAATTCTGAAGGATTGTATGTTCTGTAAGAGCTGCCTTGCTTCCTTGCTGCTTCATGCTTCCTGTCTCCATATGCTGATGTTAGTCTACCTGGTACATTCATCTCTTCTTGTGGAGCAGATTTTATTGCAAAGGAGTTCATAGAGTGACTGAAATACAGGGCATCTCTTGTTGTTGTGTGCCTCTGGCCGTGTTTCCGGCGTAATCTCTGGGCAAATGATTTTGCCTTCATCAGTGTCAGTTTGTGACACAGGGATGTCGTCCGATGCAGTGCATAGGGTAACCTTGAGTGTGATTGGTGTCACTCTCCCTCTGAGTATGACAGCCAGGTCTTCTTTCTTGGGGCTGTGGAAGTCGACGGTGACTGCCCGGTTGTACTGGCAAACCTCAGTGTTGCAGAAACTTATGGTAACCAGTTGTGGCTCTGGGGCTTTGTGAAACAAACCCTTCTTAAGGTCCTGCTGGGACATCGCTACTCGTGCTATGCCTGGAACATACCAGATGCCCTAGTCCTGCGACTAGGGGGTGTGAACTGGATCCTGTTTGGATGTCACAGGGCAACTTCAAGACATGCGGAAGATTTCGCTCTGTAGGGTTTAAGTGTAGTTTGGTGGAATGCGTGTAGGACCTTCCCTAGTCCATTGGGTGTAATCCCAGTGGCACCAAGAAATTTCAAAGAAATCACTGTAATTCTGGTGTTCTGAAGTACAGCACAGTCGTTACCCAGATCTTCCAGGGTGGGAGTGAATGTTTTCGATGAGCTTTTTCTGGTGGTGGCTCCAGAAGCTGAGGTAAATTCCTCTAGTCCACACAGAGTACATGTGTGTAGCTCTGAGGCTCCTGCCCCAAAACTCAGCAGGGAGTGGTGGGAGGATGTAGGAGATCTGTCTTGTGCCCCACACATTGCCCTGACTTTGACTGTAACGCTGGTAGGAACAGCACAGAGGCACACAGCATTGCTGCACGGCTCGTTGCTGCCCAGTATGGCGTTTGTGAGTCTGAGTAGAGGAAAGCAAAGCGATGTGCTTGCCTGCAGCAGTGTCTCATCTTCTCGTTTTACTGATTCTTCACTTTTTAATTCTTTCTTCTTCTTTTTTTTTTTTTTTTTTGGTTGAGAATTCTACTAGTCAGGACTGTGAAACAATCTTTTTTCGTCCTTGTCGATATCCCAAGTTATTGTGGTTATATCCTAATTAGCCACTTTGGATCCCAAACCAGATAGGATGATCTGCAGTGTCTGAAAGATCAGAGAAAAGA
Source organism: Ochotona curzoniae (assembly GCF_017591425.1). Taxonomy (NCBI): domain Eukaryota; kingdom Metazoa; phylum Chordata; class Mammalia; order Lagomorpha; family Ochotonidae; genus Ochotona; species Ochotona curzoniae. The sequence continues at coordinate 21,839,308 of NW_024465751.1, forward strand.
ATGTTACCTTTCTAAAAACTGATTTCACATAATTATAAGCCTACAGAATGTATGCGATGAGAGCATGAATTATTTCACAAGATGTAAAAATTCATTTTAGAAATAAGCTAGTTTTGGCATTTTATTCAGTTTTAGTTCTCAATTTTTTAACATTCAGTGTGATTTCTAAGAACATGATGCTATTTCACCCCACTCCCCTCCCTCTTTCTATTTTAGTTTTTGAAATTATATATTTTAAATTTTGAATAAATGATTTAGCATTTCACAAATAAGTTTAATAACTCAAAAGTAAACAGTATTCAGAGAGTAACATGGAATAATCATGCTGGATAATAAGCATAAAATTAGTCCTTTATGAGGAAAACTGAATCATTCTAAGTATTACAAATTTATTTACATGCCAAACATAGGTGCTTTCAAAAAGTAAAAAGCAACACATGGTCATAGTGGGCTAATCCTGTGCCTGCCGTGCCGCATCCCAAGTGCGCCATTTCCTGTCCCAGTTGCTCTCCTCTGAACCAGCTCCTTATTTTTCAAATAAAAATTTTGAAAAATATCAAATGAATTAATATCCTGAAAGATTCCACATTTCCCTCTAGTGAATATAATGCACAAGTTGTCTTGCTAAAACGACCATAGGAAGGCACCAACTTTCTAGCCTACCATCCTCTGATTCACCTTGCTGGCTCTTTGTATCTGAAGTCTTGGCAGGTTACCCTCCTAACTCCACTCTCTACTGTGACCCCATTCATGGTTGAATAGATTCCCTCCATTGAAATGAGAGCGATATTCTTATTAGACTTTTACATCCAGAAATGTCAGAGTTCATTTGAAGCATTTGCCTACTTTCTGAATAGAATACAAACTGGTGATTGTCTACAATGGCATTTTCCAGTAGTATATGTTTTGCTTGTATTTATTCTACTGTATACTGCTTTATGTTGACTTGCTTACATATATTCATCCCTGCAGTATAAGAAAGCCGAGCAACATCATACACAGATCTTAATTACTACTCCTAATTTGCAGATGACAAAACTGAATTCCACAATTGCTACGTTTCTTTCCAAGACCCAGCTAATAGGCATAGAAACTAGGGTCTAAATCCAGAAGTGTGATCCCAACCACATTATCATAACAGTATACTTTACTAGGCTCAGCAGAATGTCAGAACCAACATGGAATTGGAATCTATGAATTAATAATTCTTGCCATCTCTTGCCATATTACAATCTCTTTTATAGTTAAATATGCTTCCCTTATAGTTGAATGTCTTCCAAAAACTATGTATGGTTAAACTGAAAAAAAATTGCTTTGAGGGCATGTTATTCTTTGAAGATAAATATATCTGAATGTTATTGGAGAAAGGCACGAGTCCATGTTTTAAGGGTCAGATAAAAAGTAGCTATTTAAACTCCTAAACCCACAGGAAACCCACAGCTCATTATCCCACAGTGCAATCAGTTGAGTGGTCCAAGTATCCTTCTTTCCAAATAAACTTTCTAAAGGACAACATGAAGTTGACTGGTTCAGTAAAATCCCTCAGTCAGAAAGATACTTTAACATACTAGTCATGTAAAGACGGATTACGTGTCTCTGTATGTTGACCAATTAGGTTAAACAGTATTTCAATTCTTGAAAACTAAACAGATGTAATCACGGGAACAGTGTTAAGCATCACAGGGCATGATGAAGTTTCTTACGGCCTACCCTTGACATGAAGTAGAGCTGTATTCTATTGTAAAGTTGAAGTTCTCTGCATAACTGGGTTTGCCGTTATTGTCAGAATTAAGATCCTCTTGCTTTTCGTTTATACTATTGAAAAACATTACAGATTCTATTCATTTTGAATATAATCAAAAGATTTGAAGTTCTTTCACAAGTTTCTTAAGTAGACAATATAAAACAGTAAACCCAGAACAACAGTAAAAAAATTGATTCACATGCTATTTTTTCTGTACCTGAAGACTATTGGCTATTGTTGGAAAACATTACACTATATATTTCTTGGTTTTCTGAACTGTAGAGTGCTAACTACAATCCGTGAAATCTTCAATACTCTCCAGATATAGGCAACTACCCGGGTTGTCTTATACTCAGGCAAATGTTATGCTACTGGGAGAAAAGCCACCAGTAGCAGGCATTCTGGGCTGATTAATGCCAAATTTATATTAACTATGCCAGTGAGCCAGCACAGTTGCTTTCTCTTATTTATTTATTTATGTATTTAAGCTATATAATGAAGGTGGGAAACATGGGACCCAGACATACCACAGTGGCCTGTAGGGGTGAGGGGCTGCAGATTGCCCAGGGAAGGGGTCCAGGAATTAGAGAGCCAGGGGCCAAGGACATGTTTGACAGAGCAAGAATGACTTCCGGTGGCTTTCATGGACCCAGCCCCCCTGCTTTTACAGGTAGGCAAGAAAGTTGAGATGGAGTGGCTTAGAAAGGAGGAACTGGAGCGCAAGTCTGGACCAGGCCAAGGCACACACCCACATGCAAAACCTGGGCTGAGCTAAATAGCATCACCCACTGCGAGCTGGGGCACAAAAAAAAACCTGGACAAGGGGGCATGCCTAGTTAGGCTAAGCCTGCAGGTGTTGGACCAGGGAGTGGACCACCTCCAGGTGTTGGACCAGGGAGTGGACCACCTAAGACTGGGTCATAACACCCACCAGAATGTTACAGAACCAGCTCTGGGAGCAGATTCTGTAGTGGACTTGTAGGCTTGTCTTTTCAGGACTGCAGTGCTGCTGGTCTGTTTGCAAGCTGAGGGTGGTGATAGTTCAAGCCAGGATGTATCACAGAACTTGCCTGAAAGGGACCCACCTGGCATTCCTGGGAGCTGGACCTGGGAAGAGATCAGGCAGGACCAGACTGCAGCATCTGCCAGCAAATACGAAGGCTGGGACTGAAGGAAGACCATGCCAAGCTGAAACACTACTCCTGTGTACACCCATGAGCTTTTGGGCTGGGAGCAGGCCTGGTTGGGGAACTTGGGGAACTCATCTGCCAGGTGGAGCCTCCTATTGAGGAACACAAGACCTAGGGTTGGGGAAGACCCAGCCAGGCAATGCTACAGCACTTATCAGTATTTGTGTGGGCCTGGTCTGAGGCCATGTTGGGCTGGGCCCTGTCACAGCACCTACTGGTACACAGGAGAGCCAGGACAGGGTGTGGGTTCTGCCCAGCTAGGCTAGACTGCAACACCTGCCAGTGGATGCTGAGCTGAAGCATTCGTCAGCACACACAAGACCCAGGTTTGGAACAGGCTTGGTGGGGAATTCCAAGGACTCCTCTAATGGGCTGTATCTCCCAATATGAGAACCAGAGCTGGGAGCAGATCAGATTGTACAAAGCTATAGCACCTTTGGCATGCATGTGGGATGGGTTTGGTGTGCTGGCCAGACTGGGCTATGCTACAGCACCCATTATTGTTCAAGAGAGCCAAAATCAGTGTGGGATAAGCCAGACAAGGCTGTGGCACCCACTGGATCACATGACAACCAGGTCTGGGGTGGGATAGGTTGGCCTAGTCTGCACCCGTAGGTGAGATCTGGAACTGGTGCAGGCCAGTTGGTTCAGGCCACAATACCCACTGAACTGGGGTCAGATCATGTCAGGCTGGGCAGCAGCACCCACCAGCACATGTAAGATCCATTGCTTGGAGTGGGTCTGGTAGGGGAACTTAGAGCAGTCCCCTGCCAGGTCATAATTCCTGCTGGTGAGCACAAGAAACAAGACTGGACAAAGACAAGATCAGGCTGGGTTGCAGAATCATTGGCAAATATGTGGGCTGGGTCTGTGGGTAGATTAGGCACAGTAGTCCATAGCACACACTGGCATGAGTAAGAGGTCAAGATGGGGTGCAGGCCAGGCCTGGGAGTTGCCCAGGCTAAAATAAACTGTTGTACCCAGTGGTAAGAGCCAGATTGGGACCTGGCTGGGGTGAGCCAGACTGCAGCACCTGCTTATAAATGCCAAGACTGATAGTAGGGCATCTTAGACTGGGCTACAATACCCACAGGTACATGTAAGATCCAGGTCTTGGAGCAGGCCTAGTAGGGGAAACTTTGGGATGCCCTTGCTAGGCCACTGCTTCCATGGGTGAGTGTGAGAGCTATAAAGGGGGGTGGGACAGGCCTGGCTAGGCTGCCACACCCATTGAAATGAGAGTCAGAATGAGTATAGGCCAGCTGGCCTAGGCCACAACACCCACTGGCAGGTGCCAGGACTGGATACAAGTAGTGTCAGGCTGGACCATAGTATTCTCTGGCAGGCACAAGATCTGGGACTGGGAGCAAGCCTAGCAGAGGAACTATGGACACTCCCTTGCTAGGCTGAACCTTTTACTAGTGAGCATAATGACTAGGAGCAGGTCAGGTTGGAAAAGGCAGTGGCACCTGTCAGCAAAATGTGGGCTAGGTCTAGGAATGGGACAAGCTGAACTAAGCCAAAGTGCCCAAGAGCTGCATGGGAAGTGGGCTAGGCTGCAGCAGGGGCTGGCCATATGCAAAAACCTGGGCTAGAGGTGGACTTTGTGTAGAGGATAATGGGTCACCCCAACTAGGCATAGCACCCACTGATATAGATTAGGATTGAGTTTGTAGTTGACTGCCTGTGCTTTGCTGTGCTGCAGCACCTGCCGGTTCATTTAAGATATAAGGTTGGATGAAACAAAGGACCAGGCAGTTGCATCCACTGGTATGTACATTTGCTGGTGCAGATAACAGACCACACCTAACCCTGCACTGGCTGGAGCACGCAAAAGTCAAGTCTGAGGTTACCCCAGGCAAGGTTTCTTGGGATACTCCCCGACTGGTCTGCTGGACTCAGATTCTGGCCACAGGGAAAATCACAGGATGTATGTTTGAGCCTTACAGTACATGTATCATGCCTGGGTAACATCAATTGCTGATGCCTGTGAGGTGGACAGCATGCCCGGATACACACAGGGTACATAACAGGCAACTTATCCAGGCCAGCAAAGGGTATTGACAGTCCTGTCAAAGGACAAAACACAGAACAGGTTGGGCAACTCTCCTAGCCAAGCTCTGCAGCATGTTCCTGAGTCTGTGGGTGCACTAAGGGAGACTGTCAACCAATAAACCTTGGAAAGGTTTCCCCAGCCCTGGAACTACAAGAGCAATAGCTTAGCAGAATTATCAAGACCATTCAAGTAACACCCCTGGAATGCTTGTCCCCACGTCGAGTCTCTGGGGTGTCATCAAATGATGATTCCTCCATTCCCAGGTGTTGATGTGGTTTCATAACAAGGCATACGCCCCTCTTCCTGAAATACTTATCCAACCATCTTCCATACTTGACTATCCATTCCTGACCCTTCATACCTAATCCTCCTGACCCTGATCACAGGCCCATATGGGCATGCATCCCTCTCCATAATGTAAACAATATTAAAAAGAAAACACAACATTAAAAAAATGATCTTCAATATTAGTTCAATTAAAGTGGCCAATGTGCAAAACCATACCCTTTGATATATCTACCCTGTTATACATGTTTGTGTCTATATATGTATGTGTAAATATCTGTATAATATTTCCTTATGAAAATACGTGTAAATGGGAAGTTTGAAGTATCACAGGATGTAAACTGGAATACGTTCAGAATTTCTGAGATTAGCTCTTTCTAGGCCGAACATTCATTTTGTTTATTTGAAAGTTATAATTACAAATGAGAGATCTTTCGGTCCTGGTTCACTCCACAAGTGGCTGTAAGGGCCAGGGCTGCATCAAGCCAAAGGCAGGAGTTTATTCCAGGTCTTCTGTTGGAGGGGCAGGGACCCAAGCACTTGAGCTGTCATCCATTGCTTTCCCTGGTCATTAAGGAGCCAGATGGGAAGTGGAAAAAGCAGGAATAAAAACCAACACCCAAATGGATGCCAACATGTGAAGTGGTGGCTTATCCTATCACACCACAACAGTGGCTCTCAGAATGACCTTTCTGAAAAACATGCGTTTGATTTTTTTTGAAAATGTGCTTATTTTTATAAAATGAACAAGTTTTACATATTTCACAATACATATTTAGGAGCATACCCTGCACTCCCTGTACTGTCCCGCCTGCCTACATTCCCCACCCACTCTCTTCCTTTGTTTCTGTTTTAAATTTTTACAGTGGTATCATTTAGCTGTGCAAAAACAGGCTTAACATTTCATTAAGATATCAACATGTAGCAAATAAAAATATAAAATGGCCCCACTTCTCAAGAGTCAAGATTGTAAATAATAATTCAATTCCAAAATGTTAACCTCCTTCATACAGATTGCACTTGACTTTCTGTGACTAAACCCGCTCGATGCTGGCCTGCTGTTAGCACTTACCTGGGGTGCACCGGCCTGTGTTGAAACTGCTTGCTGTTTATATCCTGTTCAGTAATGAAAACATTTACATCTTTAGTTTGCATTCTTGGTGTGCAATTTAAGGATACTTAAATCTTTGATTACAAAGTGTTACAACAGTAACTTGGCTTTATCAGTCAGTGTTGTCTTTATTCAGATTATACCCAAATGTCAGAATCACAGGAAGCTTAAATGCATTTTAAAATGACCACTTAGTGAATATTATGTTTATGTTCCTTTCATAAAGTGACTAGTGAGAAAGTTAAAATTCACACAAGTAAAAAGTAGCTTAGGGCCCTGTGGTGTGGCCTAGTGGCTGAAGTCCTCACCTTGAACATGCCAGGATCCCATATGGGTGCTGGTTCTAATCCCAGCAGCTCCACTTCCCATCCAGCTCTCTTCTTGTGGCCTGGGAAAGCAGTCAAGAATGGGTTAAAGCCCTCTGACCCTGCACCCATGTGGGAGACCCAGAAGAAGTTCCTGGATCCTGGCTTGGGATCGGCATAGCACCAACCGTTGTGGTAACTTGGGGAATGAATCACTGGACGGAAGATCTTCCACTTTGTCTCCCTTCTCTCTGTATATCTGACTTTCCACTAAAAATAAAATAAATCTTTAAAAGAAAAGTAGTTTAGTCATAAATCTCATCAAAGAAATGTGAGCTAGGAGAGAAATGATTCATTGAAATAACCACACTGCTCCCCACATGGTCCCAATGGCTAGAGCCACGCCTATCCAAAAGCAGGAGCCCGAGGTTTCTTGTGATTCCCTCACATGGGTGCAGAGGACTAAGTCCTTGGGACATCTACACCTGCTTTCATAGGCACAAGAGCAGCAAACTGGAGTAGCATTGCCTGTTCAAAATTTGAATGACCTCCTTGTCTGTTGGCTTTATTGTCGAGTTTTTTGAGGTCTTTATAGATTGCTATATTAATCCTTTATTAGTTCCATAGTTTTTAAATATTGTCTCCCATTCTGTCAGTTCCCTTTCCACTTTGCTAAATGTTTCACTTGAAATCTAGAAGCTGCTTGGCTTGATGTAATCCCAGTTTGTCTATTTTGCATTTATTGTCTGTGCCTCTTCTAAAAAATCTTTGCTTATACCTGTGTCTTGCAGCATTTCCCTAATGCTTTCCTCTAATAATTTAGTACTACCAGGCAATATTTAGCTCCTTGTTTCACTTAGAAGTGATTTTTGTGGATGGTATAAATTGGGGTCTTGTTTCATACTTCTGCAGACATTGATTTGATTTCCTCAGCATCCTTTGCGAGAAAATTATTTCTCCAGAGATGGATTTTAGCTTTTTTTTTTAAGTAGCTGAAGGTAGATGCATAGTTTTCTGATGTTTCTCCTCCATTCCATTGATCTCCATGTCTCACTGATCATGTGCCAGTACCAGTTGTTTTAACTGTAACTTCCCCGAAATGTATCTTAAAACCTGGTGTTTGCATATTGGCTTAGTTTCTGTTGTTTAAGATTGCTTTAGCTATTCAGGTGTCTTGTGCTTCCATGTGAATTTAACATTTTTTTTCCAGATCAGAGAAGAAGGTCAATGTTTTGATTGCAATTGAACTGAATTATTAGGTGTTTTTGTTTGTATAGTATGGCCATTTTAATTATATGAATTATTCCAATCCACAAACATGGATTTTGCTGAGGTTTCCTCAATTTAACACCTGTTTGAATCATACTTGCATTCCTCAAGAAGGATACTTGTGAAAAATGTTTCATGATTATTTACACGTTTAAACTTTTTTCTGTAGTTTTGAAAGTTGAAAGCTTGGCAAAATAAACATTCCCAGTCACATGCTATTTCCTTGAGATGCTGAAAAATACTGGCCTATAAAAACATATAGAAGTTGTTTAAAATAAGTCTAGTAATAGAATAACTTAAGCCTACTAATAATGAACGTTTTGCATAGAAGCCGTAGGGTAGAACATGATGACTCAATTAGTTGCCAACTGCAACTGCTGGGATCCTGTATAGGCACTGGATTATGTCTCTGCTGCTCCACTTCCCATCAAATAACCTGCTTGTGGCCTGGGAATGCTGTGGAGAACGGCCCAAGCTGCTGGGACCCGCCACTCCATGGGAGACCTGGAAGAAGCTCTTGGTGCCTGGCTTTGGTTTGACTCAGCTCCAGCAGTTGCAGCCATTTGGAGAGTGAATCAGCAGATGGAAGATTGCTCTCTCTCCCTTCCTATATAAATCTACCTTTCCAATAAAAATAAGCCCTCAAAAAAAATCCCAAGACTATTTTTCATTTCATAGTTTAATAGTTTTGAAATATGTGATCATTTTATGCATTACATTTTATTTCTATAAAATTCTCTTGGCTTGTCAGTTTAAACATGATCTCTGTCTCATACATTTGTTTCTCATTTTATCAGTGAGTCCTGCTATACCTATATCAAACCTTGTTGTTTTTACTTTCTTTAACCTCTTTCTCTTAAATACTTTTTCATTTACTTTCTTTTTTATTCATTTATTTATTTTAGCTCATTCCCATTCTCTTGGATGTTATGCTTTTATTTAATACTGTTTGATTTTTTATTTGATTTTTCCTTGTTCATCTTATAATTTATTTCTTGTTTATAAAGAGTGTGTTGAGGTTTTCTTCAAGAACCAAGTATAATATCATTTTCCCTTTTTTCTTCATGTGTTTTTCTAATGAATATCTAATTTTTGTGTGTTTTTAAATATACTAAACGGAATGTACAAACCCATGTTTGTGAAAGCACAACAGACCAGAACTGTCATTTCGTTACGCAGTTTAAATCACCTTTGGGAAGCCTAGATTCTCATGTTAGATTGTCAGGAAGGGTGTCGCCTCCAACGTTCTGTTCATGTGCACCCACTGAAGCAGCAAATGAATTGGGTGGGTTTTGTCCCTGCCACCCACCTGCAACGGCTGGATCCTAGCCTCAGCTTAGTCAGCCTCTACTGTTTGGGGTCTTGAGGAAAGGGGAAAGCCAATAGATGACAAACCCCTCTCCTTTCTCTCTCCCTCTACCTCTCTCCCTGCCTTTCAAGTAAATAAAGACAAACGTTCTCAAAAAGGCAAATATGATTTCTCTAAGATGGGGCAGCTTATACAGAACACATAGAAAAACTTAGGAACAAAAAGATCACTATGGGATTGGATTGCCATGTTTAGCCTATCTGTATTCCACTGGAAATGTGATCTTGCATTCTTTACTTGTTGAATAATGATTACTGTCAAATTAAGCCCATGAATATAAAGTGAGTTAAAATAATAGCTGTGCAAATACTGTTAAAGAGAGGGAAAGAGGAAAAGATATTTTCAGGGGAACAAAGGAAGTGTGATTGTCTCCTACAACTGTACATCTGGAATGCATGAAGCCTGTTCTCTTTGTATTAATAAAAATTTTGAATTGTTAAAAAATAGAAAGCTGCACAAGGCAGGTGACCTTCAGAAACAATGTGCAATTCTTTACTTGTCTTTTTCTGTAAAATCATTTTTCCCAATTTTACATCTTTTGTGGTTCTCACAATCTTCCATATTTTTTCTATTTTTACAAGATACAGACAGCTTTAGAATGCCTTAATGTAAGCTTCTAGCACTTTAGACAAGGCCATGAGGACCTCTCCTCACAGTGGGGTTAAGGTACTACATAGAGAGACTTTGTGCAGCGTTGAGTTGGTTTGCCCTTCCGCATTTGGAAACATACAAGTGCAGCATCGGTGATGTAATCTTGTGTTTCCCAAGTCTCCAGAACATGAAAGAATACATTCCTGTTCTTCATAGGTTATGAGACAGGTCTCAGACATTCTGATATGGCAATGCAAATAGACTAAAACAGTATTGATACAAACATCCTCCATAACATTGTCCCTCAAATGTTAGTATGCTTCTAAACACCTACAGACTTTATTAAAACAAACATGAATAGACCCCCAATCACAGAATTTCTGATTTTTTGGGCGAGTCTAATATGTTATTTTGATCAAGGTCCCAAATGATGCTGATTCCACTCAACCACTCTTCAAAATGATGCCTTCTGAATGCTTCAAATTTCTTCTCAAAGCTCTCTAGTTACTTGCATTTTGCCTTTCTTGTGGATTTTCTTGAAGGAATTTGTCCTATATCATTATCATCTGATAATACTAAATATTTATATCATTTGAAGAATTTTAATGCAGATTTGTTTGAAAGAGCTGGCATGCCCCCTGCAAGTCATTCATTCCCCAAGTTTCTGTAACCCCCAGGACTAGAATGGGGAAACTTCAGGAAGCCAGTAACGTGGCACATGTTTCTCAGCAGTGGCCATCTCTTCTGTCTTCTAGAGTCTACATTACTGGAAAACTGGACTTGGGATTCAGAGCTTGGATCACATCCAGATCCTCCGATGTGGAATACAGGTATGTTTTCCTCTAGGCCAGCCACCTGCACATCATTGGCTATTTGACAATAGGTTGCTTGTGTCTACATCATTAGTTACCATTATTAATGATAAAATGCTTATGCACTATAATTTTGGACACATTTTATACTATCACATAGCAAGTATTATCATTTTGTTACAAACTATCATACAGATAGTTTGCTAATTATCATGATTGCTAATTACAGGCCCATAAAATGGAGAAACATAACAGTGATAATATAGGACTAAGATTGGAACAAAATTCTGCCCAATTCCTGATTGCAAATTTGGTCCCTATGTGTCATTTCCTTGGAGGCAATACCCTTGTAGAAATGATATCTATTGCTTTTTGTGCATGTGGAATAATGTAATTATTAAAGGATTATCAATTTCTACAAATGAAATTTGTTATATTTTCTTGAGGACATGATTAACTTTGGGCACTGCAATAAGTGTATGCTTTCTTTAACTTCTTTTGTGCTACCACCATACTTCATTAGTACTCACCAAGCTCTTGGAAGGTGTATACATTAACAAATGTATTTTCTCGAATTGGTAAGTAAAAATTGCACAAATTTATGGATTTAACATTATGTGATATAAACATCTTGTAACAGCTCAAACCATTTAATATATTTTACCTATCATGCATTTTCATTTGTGACAAAGAATATACTAGTAGGAATTTTTAATTTAATAAATATATAATGGGTATTGAGATGTAGCATATTTGTGGACTTTCTTAGCTTACTCCTTCGTGTTAACATTTTCTATCCATTCATCAATATCTCCCCACTTTTCCTACCTCTAACCTTTGGCAACAAGCATTTTTCCAAAGGTTTCTGTGAGTTCAGCTTTTTAAAATTATTAACAATACACATAAGTGACATTATGTTCTGCTTATGCAATTTGTTTTTTAAAAATAATAACCACCAGGATTATTGAAAATTGCCCCAAATGACAGTGTTCTCCATCTTTTTTGTTTTTTAATTAATTGCATTGCATTATGTGACACAGTGTAATAGGCACTGGGATTCCCCCCACTCCTCTCTGAGCCCTCTCCCCACGGTGGATTTCTCCACCTTGCTGCATTTCCACAGTTCAAATTCAGTTGAGGTTCTTTCATTGGAAGTATTTACCAAGCATAAAATCCAGTGTCTTATTATCCTAGTGGGTTCAACAATTTCTTGGATTTATTGATGAATAATATTATGTTGTATGTTTATATAATTTTTCACATACATTAGGCACATTTGAATGTCATCCCATGAAAACCTCCCTCAAGTTGATCACCTTTTAAGATTTATTTGTTATTTTCATGAAATTGAAAGGAAGAGTGACACAGTGAAGGGAAGAGAGACCGGAATAGAGATCTTCCACCCACCGATTCACTGTTCTAACTCCCACAAACAGTTAAAGCTGAACCAGGCTGAAAGTAGGAGCCCAGGAATTCCACAATGTTTGCCTCATCGGTGGAAGGGACCAAAGTCCTTTGCCATCATTGGATGTCTCCAAGCCACATTAGCAGGAATCTCAGTCAGAAGTGGAGTCAAACCATTTAATTTGAAATAGTGTGCAGTTGTACCAAGTAGAGATTTAACCTGTAGTGCTACAAAATCCACACGTTGATTGCTTACTCTTGAATTAATGGGAATTCCTTTCCTGTTTTGGACATTATTTCTTTACCAAATATAATTGACAAATATATTCTCCTACTTTTAAGTTGTCTCTTTACTCAACTGTTGCAGCCCAGGTTTTTTCTTTCACTTAATCCATCTTCTATTATTATATTTGTTTAGGGGTTCATATCCAAAAGAATCAATGCCTAAATGAATGTCACAAGATCTTATCCTATTTGTTCTTTTAGTAGTTTTATAGATTCAAGTTCCACATGTAGTTCATAGTCCATTTTGGTTTGATTTTTATATGAAGTATAAAATGAAGGTCTCTATTTTTGCTGCAAATATTGTTATTTGATATGCCGTAGTCCATTTGTGTTTCAAGATTTGGTTTCAATTTGCCCTCATTTTCACTTATATAAAGGGGACACATTGCATGTATCCCGTATGTACCATTTTTAAAAGCATAATGATATTTCCTATCCCATCTATTTCCTTCCCTCACTTCTGTTGCTCCCACCTTCTCTCCTCCTTCCATTGTTTTCTTTAATTTTCATAATGAGATGCTTTCAATACACTATTTAATAACAAACCAAGCCTTTTATCAACTAAATGAACAATTGAATATACAGGGTAGAATAGAAAATCCACTGTTGATCAAAAGTATACACAAAGGCAACATACAATGATCAAGCATCCAGTGCAGTGTATGGATTTATAGGATACTGTGATAACCAAATATGCCAATCTTAGGAGTTCCCAAAGGTGTGGAAAGAGAATGGGTTAGAAAACATATTCAGTGAAAGAACAGCAGAAATTATCCATTATTTGGATAAAGATAAATACATCCAAGTACAGATAGCACATAGAACTTGTAACAGGCATGCTCTTGGTCCAGTTGGACTAAGAGCATGTTGCTCAGTTTACACATGAATTTTTATTTTCTAAAAATTCTACCATTGCAGAAAAAATTCTACCATGACTTTTTGTTCCCATATCAGTTTAATCCAAGGATATTTGATATGAGTTTAATTGTCTGCATTTTTGTGATTTGTGTCCTAACATCTTTTCATTTTTGTGCATATCAATTTTAATCTACTTGGAAAAAAGAATTATAGAAAAACAGATCTTCCACCTACAAGCTGTCTGTACAAATCTAAACAGAAACTATTATTGGGCAAGGCTAAATCCAGGGTCCTAGAATTTCATCAAAGTTTCTTACTTGGCTAGTAAAGTCCTTGAGCCATCTACTGCTGCCTCTTAGGATGCATGAATAACGTAGCTGGATTAGAACCATAGCACGCAGGAATCAAATAATAAATTCAATGTGAGATGTGGGCATCCCAAGTGATGCTGTTAACTGCTGTGCCACAATGCTGGTCCCTGCATGAATTTAGAAGACAGTTTTATCCTGCTGATAATAGCCAAAACATTATGTATGTGTAATGTGCACCATTTGTCTAGAATATATTGGAAGTCAATAACAATGTAATTTATTTTCTGTGTGGATGATCTGTCAATTAAAAGTAATGTATTGAGGGGCTGGCTCTAGACCTATTAGGCTAATCCTCAGAGTGTGGTGCCAGTATCCCGTATAGGTGCTGGTTCATGTCCCAAATGATCCATTCAGATCTATCTCCCTGCTAAATACCTGAGAAAGCAGTGGAAGATCCCCAAATCCTTGAGCCAATGCACACATGTGGGAAACAGAAAAAGCTCCTGGCTTCCAGCTTTGGACCAGCCCAACTGTGGCTGTAGTGGCCATATGGGCAGCTGAAGTGGCCATTGGAAGGAAGATCATCTGTGCCTCTCTCTCTTTCTCTCCACTTCTCTAATTCTGACTTTCAAGTAAAAAATTTTTTCTAACAAAATATGCTGTTCTTATAAAATGACACTCTTTCTTTGTAAATCTACTAATGTTTGGTTTAGATATTTATGTGCTTTAACAGACATATTTATGTTAATAGATGTTGATGAACTTACATCTATCTTTTTTAAGATTTACTTATTTGAAAGTCAATTATAGAGAGGGTAAGAGAAAGACAGAACAGTGCGTCTATTTGCTGGTCTACTCAACGGATCAAAGTGGCCAAAAACTTCACCTGTGTTTTCCAGATAGTGGCAGAAGTACGTGGCATGTTGGGCCATCTTATGGTCTTTCTACAGGTGCATTATCAGGGAGGTGTATCAGAAATGGAGTCATCAGTAATTTGACCAGGGTCCATGTGGGATTCTGGCATTGATGATGGTGGCTTAATCTGATATGCAACAGTGTTGGTAGCATCTTTGTTTTTAATATGCTTATTTCATTTTATAGAATTTGACCTAAGGCTTAGTTTTGTTCTTTAATTCGTAGATATTCTACTTCATTTTGCTTTCATTTTTTTTGTGTGTGTGATATCTTTGGCTGGTCCTTCACTTTCATTCTGCATGTGTTCTCATGTAAAATGAGTCTAAAGTAGAATATTATCATATTGTGTCTAATAATCCTGTCTCTTGAATATAGATTGTGATACATTTACAATCAAGGTAGTTATTGATAGGTAGGTGATTTATACTGTATTGGACATGGTCTGCTGGCTGCTTCTAGCACTCTGTCTTACTTTCATTGACTATGTTTATATCTGTGGTTTGTGTTTGTAAGCTTTGACTCATTTTCTGTTGAGTGGAGTTTAACTTGTAGTTATGACAAAATATCATAAAGTATCTTTCGGTTACAACAGAATGATAACAGGTTAATTCTATATAGAATAAATACCCTTTACTCCTCCAATTTAATGTTTTAGATGTCACAGTTTACAGCTTTCCTTACTGCATGTTCCTAGACAAATTGTTCTAGCTGCTTTTCATGGCTTGACGCTTGAACCTTGACATACTAGCATTGCAATAATCAGGTAAGAGGTTGTATCATGCACTTGCTGTTACTGGTGAGTTTTATACTTTGACATGCTTTGTGCAACTAATTCACAACCTTTGCTTTTGGCTTGAAGGATTCACTTTATCATTTCTTGTCATCAAGGTCTCATGCTAAGAAACACCCCTGCATTTGTCTAAGAAAAGCTTTCCTTCCTGGATGACAGCTTTTCCAGCTTTGGTTTGCAGAATTTTTTTTCCTTCAGCAGCATGAATATATTACCCACGTTTACATTACTTCTGTTAAAACAAAAATCTCACACTAGAATTACTCAGATTCTTTGGTAAATGCTTTTTTTTTTTTACTCCAAGTTTTCAGGTTGTATAATTCTTTGAAATTTAGTGAAGTGGTTTCATGTAGTCTTGTGTAGATTGAACCAAATTAGGGAACTTTGACCTCTTTATACCTAAAAATGTATATATTCCTGCAGATTTTAATAGTTTTCTCCTATCCTTTATTCGAACTTTCTAACCCATTTACATCTGTCTTCTGTAACTGCTGTGATTTGAATATTTACATGCTATTTCACTGTTGTTTTTTCCTTTAATTTTAAAATATTTATTCAATTTCACTAAAATGATAGTATTTTTAATAACTTGTATTTTCATGATGTTTATTGAATTTTCTTAAGATTTTCAAAAGTACATATTAAGCAGTTCATATATCTCGATTTGTGTCATCTATTAGATAATTGTGGAGATTTTTTATTATGTTATCTTTTTTTCCCCATGTTTCTTGTTTATTTCTTGCCTACTAGATTTGTGAAGTGATATGCTGTTTTGGGCAGCATAGTACTGAGTGCTGGGACACATTTCACTCCCTATTGAACCAAACAATAGCAGAGGTTCCATGGAATAACACAATGAAATAAAGAGCAGACATATAAAAATATAATATAACTCTAATTCTCTTTGAGCGATACCATCTTATGCTCTACCTCTGAGGAAAGTTTATTGCAAAGCTTTGGATGAAAAGAAGAAGAGTTCTTATTCTGCAAAAGTGTAATTCCATTCATATCTGAATATGATCACCAATTCTAAGGGTGTAAATTTCTGTATTATATTTACATTTCAAGTACAAATGAGGAGTACACATTTATTTTAAGTTGTCTCCTTTCCTACAGTGCTTCCCAAAGATGTAAATTTACCTTTGGAAGAAACTAGAAAAATAAAATTAAAATGCTGATTAAAACCCAGATGTTGGAAAAAAATCTATGGCAAACTGCGTGGCAAATATCTCTATTTTAGTAGCATAGCTATCAAAAGCGCTATATTTAAAAGCGTGTGTTGAAAGGAAACCAGAAATGAATCTAATAGTATGCAAAAAGCATATACTGTGATGGTCGATCTGTGAGATGTTTAAGTCAAACTATGAATCAAACGATGATACAATTTGAAAGCCCTACACAGAAACAAAGAGAAATTGAAGTATTTCATAGCCAAAGCGCTGAAAGTAATAAATAAACTAAGACATCCTCTGAAAAAAATTAATGCTGTTACAGTCCTGAGGGTTAGTATCTGAGAAACAACCTAAATTTAATCTCAGTAACATTTACCTATGTATTGAAATGCAAATGTCATGTATAAGTGTGTACAAAAACTGTTCAAATGATTAGGAGAAAGCACATTTGAGAGGGCAGCATGGATTTCAGAATTTTTGCATAAAACTAAATTCATATCTCTAAATTATTGTTCTTTAAAAATTAACACTTTTTGATTGCTACAGGCAATTCATGTGCAAATATCATGCACAGACACAAACAACACATGCTATTTTTTTTTTCAGGGAAACAGATACTGTCGCAGCACTAGTGATTTAAGACAATGTGAGGAAGGGATCATTTTTGCCATGCATGCAGTATAGTTCAGTGAAACAATATTCAGAGTGCTAAATGACATGGCATCCTCTCATTTCTCTCTCATTTCTCTGAAATATATATATATATTGATTCCTAGGAGCAGGTTACTTGGGTAACATAGCAGATGCATTGTGATTTTTGGATAGTACTCATTCTAACTGGAGTGAGATGATATCTCAGTGTGATTTTTATTTTCAATTCCTTGATGGCTATACATTTTTTTTTATGTGATCCTAAACATTTTTTCATGCTCCTCTCACCCTTTGAAAAATGCATAAATATTTTGTTCACTTTCTAACTGTATTGTTAGTTTGTTGTTAAATTTCTGAAATTCTTAAATAGTTTAGATATTAATCCTTTATCAAATATTTATGCAACATCAAATATTCTTCCATTATGTCCATTGTCTCCTCAATTTTACTGCTTCCTTTGCTGTGTAAAAAGCTTCTTAGGGGCCCGGCGCGGTGGTGCAAGTGGTTAAGGTCCTCGCCTTGCACGCCTGGGATCCCATATGGGCACCGGTTCTAATCCCAGCAGCCCCGCTTCCCTTCCAGCTCCCTGCCTGTGGCCTGGGAAAGCAGTCGAGGACGGCCCAAAGCTTTGGGACCCTGCACCCACGTGGGAGACCCGGAAGAGGCTCCTGGCTTCAGATTGGCATAGCATTGTCTGTTGGGCTCACTTGGGGAGTGAATCATCGGAGGGAAGATTTTCCTCTCTGTCTCTCCTCTCTGTATATCCGCCTTTCCAATAAAAATAAAATAAATCTTTAAAAAAAAAAAAAGCTTCTTAGGTCGATCGACACATCTGTCTATTTTGACTTTTGTTTTCTGTGCTGCTTCGAGGGTCTTGAACCAAGAAGTCATCACCTAGGCAAATGTCTACCAGCACCTGCACTGTTTTCTTCTTTTATTTTTATGGGTTCAGGAATAAGCATGGTTTCTTGATCCATTTTGGATAATATTTTACAGTAGTTATAGACTAGGGATCATGTTTCTGACTTCTGTGTTGTCGAAATCCAATTTTTCAAACATGATTTGTTGCAGATCTTGTCCTTTATGGGTGGAGATTCATGTTGAATTGATTCTTTAATAATCTATGGTGTCCTTCCCGATCTCTCTTTAACACTTCTTTTTCTTAAAGTCTGTTTTGTCTGACACAAGTATAGTCGTCTTTGCTCACTTTTGATTTTCATTAACATGGAATGTATTTTTTATACCTCTGCTTGCAGTCTGGATTTTACTAATCAAGTGTGCTGCTTATAGACAGCAAATAATTAAGTCATGCTTTCGTATACGTGAATCCAGTATGTATCTTTAAATTGGAAAGTTTAGTCCATTTAAATGATGTCGTTATTGGTAACCCAGATTACTTATCTAAATTTTTATTTATCCATTAGATTAAAATGAAAACGTTGTCTTAAGATTTATTTATTTTTATTGGAAAGTCAGATTTACAGAGAGAAGGAAAGACAGAAATATGTTTCATCTGCTGGTTCACTCCCCAAGTGGCTGCAGTGGCCAGAGCTCAGCTGATCTGAAGCCAGGAACCAGGAACTTCTTCCAGGTTTCCCATGCAGGTACAGGTTTCCCAGGCTTTGGGCTGTCCTCGACTGCTTTGCCAGGCCACAAGCCTGGAGCTGGAAGAGAAGTGGAGCAGCCAGGATATGAACTGGCATCCATATGGGATCCTGGGGCATAAAAGGCGAGGACTTGAGCCACTAGGCTACCATACCAGGCCCCAAAAAACTTTCAAAACAAGCAATAATTTTAACCCTTTGTCACCAGCTGACTAGGCTAAAATGCAGAAATAACAAATCAAAATCTTAAAAAAATATTAAGGAAAAAAAATCTCCTTGTAAGGAACAAAGGAGGTTCAAACAAAATTTGAAAAAATAAAAGGAATCTATGAAAAAAATGTCAAGATCACCTCATTACTTATGCTTAATTTGGGTTGGCTTTTTTTTTCGTTTTAGAAATTGTCTCCCTTCTCTCTTGGCCTGTTGAATTTTTGTTGAGAAAGTTAGGGTCAATCTGATAGGAATTCTCTTACACATTTAGGATACTCTGTTTAGTTTAGAAAATTTGAGTATAATATGTCATGACTAGAATCTTTCCTCATCATGCTTCATCAATTCTATATACTTACTATATTTAGATATTGGCAATTTTCTCCAATTTGTGAATATTTTCACTAGTATTTCATTGAATAGATAATTGCTTTTTTCCATTTCCTTTGGGTTATTTACCAATATGTCTATCTTTGTTGAATATACCGAACATATCATAGACTGATTTCCTATTTTCATTCAAGTGTTTATATGTATATGTGTGTGTATATATACTATTCTATATATACATCTTTATTTGCTATTGTTGATGATAGCCATAGTAAGAATCTGGGCTGTTCTGTAGCTCAGTGCTAACTGATATTCCTATTCTGCAGGTCTCCAGGCATATTTTAAAGGAGGTGTTGTGTGATGAGCTGTTGTGTGTGGCACAGGTGGGGGAAGCCATCCTGATATTGTGATTCTACCTGGCACTTAGGTTCCTAGTCAGTGTGCAAGTCAGGCAGTGGAGTTGCAAATTCCATACTGGGTCTAGGAATTGGCTAGAATTTGTGACTCTCAGCTACTATTCAGATCCAGAGATCTAACAATTGTACTAATGGTGAGTGAAGGAAGGAAGACCCAAAGACAGTAGGAATAGTTAGATCTCTGAGAGTGATTTTCACTCTACAACAGAAAATCTGAAAGCTTGGCCACTCTCTGAGTGCTGCTTACTGTGTTAGGTTCGATGTAGCCTTCCTTGAGACCAAGAATCAAGTGCACACAAGACCAAAATTTGTGTTGCTTCCATTGGAGTTGACAGAGGCTGGAGCACCAAACTCTAGAATTACCCTACCAATGGATTCTCTGGGCCTGAGATTCCAGTAAGCTCAAAGCACCCAAGTGTGAGTCCCACTGAACAACGTAGACAGGTGCACAGGATCATAGAACAGAAAAAGTACAGTGCTGTGTCCCCAGACTCAATGCCAGATGTCAAATATCTACAAATCTAAGCCTAAAGC
This sequence comes from Ochotona curzoniae, assembly GCF_017591425.1. NCBI lineage: Eukaryota > Metazoa > Chordata > Mammalia > Lagomorpha > Ochotonidae > Ochotona > Ochotona curzoniae. Next base: position 21,859,520 of record NW_024465751.1, read on the forward strand.
TACGGTGTCTGTATACACTCTACCTTAAAACTGAAAATTCTAGTGTGAATCTGTTACCCAGATCTACTAGTAAACACAGAGTTATGCCTAGAATGTGGGTACAACTCGGTCATACAAGAACTAGCAATTAAAGTATTAAACATTATCAATTTTTAATTTAAATGTACAATAATTGGAAAGGATACACGAAAGACAAAATGTTTATACCTCCTTGTTTTTAAGTGTAATTGATAGGGCATTCAATAATATTATCAGTGATGTGATTATCAAATTTTAAATGTGGTTAAAAAACCAAAGGACTTAAAATCAAACATCAATACATTCACATCATTGCTTTGTAGTTGTTAGCTGTGTTACATCAGTTACTTTTAAGATTTATTTTACTTAAAGAATTATGGAGAAGGAGAGAGAGAAATTGATTGATCAATTGATTGATTGCTTGATTTTCCATGTTCTGGTTCACTTGCCAGTGCTTGCAAAATGGTCAAGGTTGAGGTCCTCTGAAGCCAGGAGCTTCATCTTGGTCTCCCACATGGGTGACAGAGGCCAAAACACTGGACCACCAGACGATCTTCTACTGCTTTTCCCAGACCATTCATGGGAACTTGTTGCAAGTGGAGTAGTTAGGACATGAACTGGTGCCCAGATGTGATTTAGATATCACAGGAAGTGGCTTTTCCCACTAAGCCATAATGCTGGCCTAGGCAAGTTTCTTAACTTTACTGTGTTTTTTTTTCCTTTCTAATTCATGAGTTAGGTTTACAATATGAAATAAAAACCGACCGGATATGAGCTTAACACAATACCTTCTTCCATGTCTATTGTATCGTGAATGCTCACTAAATTGGGCCCAGAGTGAGATTTACCATACAGCTAATAACACTTACACTTTTGGTGCCCTCATTTTTGGAGAGTACTATCTTTCTAAATTGTAATGTGTTCTTTATTTGATAGGCAGAGTGACAGAAAAACGGAGAGACAAATATGTTCCATCTGCTTGTTCACTCCCCCAAGTGCCTAACGCAAGTTTCCCATGTGAGTGGCATTTACCCAAACCACTCCGTCACCTTCTGCCGCCTTACCAGGAGCACTGGCACAGAGCTGGAATGGGAGCGGTTACAGCTAGGACTTGAACTACTGCTCCAATATGGAATGTGGCATTACAGATGTTGACTGAACATAACAGCTACAGCACCAGCCCTTGAGGGATCCTTCGTCACTTTCTAGGAGACCCTCCAGCTGAGTTATTTTCATGACACATCAACTAGAATGTTTTAAGATTTTGTTTCAAATATTTCCTCACAATTAGTATACTTTAATAACAGATTTTGTCATTTTAATGGTGTATGCCTTCTTTTCCTTACACAGAATATCATAAATTGAGATTATATCCCACAGTGCATTTATTCGCCCATAAGAATGGCTGTCATTACAGACATGGCAGTTAGATCTAACTTGACTACATTTCATAGCTCAGAATGATTACTAAAGTTCCTTTGTAAAGAAAATTACCTGAAGCTCGCAAATAACTTCATGAAAGAATAGACTTAAGAAGTTCGGATATCTATTACAAGACCTATCTAACTTACCAGGGAGTGTGGATTTGCTACTCACCTTTGGCTCCTGATTCTGTGTTTCTACAAGCACAATTTGGGAAATAGTGATGACTTAACTAAGTGGGATGCAGCCACCCATTCTTTTAATTTCAACTTCCATGAAATACCCTAGAAGAGAATGCAGATGTTCATACATGGGTGCACACACACACACACACACACACACACACACACACACACACACAGAGGTCTCTTCTGCTGTTTCACTCTCCAAATGCCTGCAGTGGCATGAGACACCAAAGATGGAAGCTAGAAACTCAATGCCAGTGTGCCACCTTGGTGAGGGCACATAACCACGTGAGCCATGAGAGCTGTCCCCCAAGACTGCATTAGCAGGAAGGTGAACTCAGGAGCTAGAACCAGAAGTCAATCCCAAGCAATCAGGTGTGATATTGCAGTTTGGCTAAACACCTGCTCCATGTTTTGTTTATAAAAAATTGTATTGTCAATGATGGGTTTGCATTTTGAGGATAGTGTCTTAATGCAAGGGGGGATTAGAAGCCATATGTTCAATGAAGTCTGTTGCTTTCAAACAGAGCTTTTTTTTAACTGAAGTCGGATATAACTGAATGATAACATACTTTCAAAACTTGAGTGTATTTGCAGGAGAAATAAGCTCTTGTTGTTTTAACCTCGTGAAGCAGAGACAATTAGTGAGATGAGAAAGGAAGCTAAGTTTGAGTGATGTTGGATCTAACCCCAAATTGTAAATATTTACAGAAACCACATCTTCCCAGAACCATAATTTCTAAACCACAACCTGAAGGATGAACAGAAGAGTTCAATTACCAACACTGTCTAATTCAAATATTCAGGAGAAAGGGAAAAGGGAAATCAAGAAATGTAAGGGAACTATCCTCCTACTCCCAAGCATTTCTCAATCTTTTTTTTTAAGATTTATTTATTTTTGTTGCAAAGTCAGATATACAGAGAGGAGGAGAAACGGAGAGGAAGATTTTCCATCTGATGATTCACTCCCCAAATGGCAACAAAAGCCAGAGCTGTGCTGATCTGAAGCCAGGAGCCTAGAGCCTCTTCCAGGTCTCCCACACAGGTGTAAGATCCTAGAGCATTTTCGGCCATCCTTGACTGCTTTCCCAGGCCACAAGCCTGGAGTTGGATGTGAAGTGTGGCTGCCAGGCCTAGAACCAGCATACATATGGGATCCTGGCAAGTGCAAGACGAGGACTTTAGCCACTAGGCTACTATGTTGGGCCTGCATCCTTTAATCTTGAAGAAAAATTGTGTGGTATCTGCTGAGGGACTATGCCTATATACAGTATTGTATGCTAACCCTAAGGCAGTCCTTGAACAAATTTTATTATTTTGCTTTAGACTCTGGTTTAAAAAGAAAATACTTGATGTGATCATCTTTAGTCTCAAGATTAGATCACTTCTCAAGATTATATTAAAAATCACAGTAATACAAGTATACATTATTGGGTAATAACACTAATATTTTCAAAAATATTGTGCTTCCAATGGTTTTCTATAAATCAAATTACCCTACCTGATTTTACTTCATTCTCTTTATAGCTGATCCTTTCAAGTTTAGGCTGACAGACTCCCTACCTTTCTTTCCTAGCTTTCTCGGGTTCTTCATTTGTTGTGTATCTCATTTACAGTGCTAGAGACTTTAATAGTAGCCTACCCTAAAATTTTGAATACTACAAAATAGAATGACCTTATGGAGCATAGCAACCAATTCTGGTTTTCTTGTTTTTCTGTTGATCTATTTAGCTCAAGAAAATAGCAGTGTTCTCCCATGTTACAGTTTGAGACCTGTTAAGAAACAAAGACATTAACTTTTTCTGTCTCAATGATTTGGAAGTGATCACTTTAAAATAGCTTGAAATGGCCTAAAATAAGGAAAACGTGGCTTTGAGGCCCCCATGTAGTTCACATTTTGTTAAAATCAAAACTGATCCATGCACCCTTGCAGATCAAAGGGCACAGGGACACCACTGTTTGGGTTGCTGGTTGTGTGTCTATTTTTGTTTAATTGTGTTTACATGACAGATAGCCACAGCTATGAAGGAAATGGGATTCAAAAGGCATTTCCATTATGAGGGAAATGTCTCCAAGTAGCCCTTAGCTGAAGCAATGTATTTCCTGCCAAAACTTATTCAAAAGTATTTCAGTCATTCTTCCTACTTGGAAGAAGGAGCAGAAGAGAACTGTCCTCCCTGAAGCTCTCTATCGCACTTATTTGAGCAAGAGTGGATGAAAACACCGAAGGGGAGAGATAGCAGTTGATAGAATCTCCGGATCTCAGAAAGTATCTGTCTCTTATAGGCTGAGCTTTCCACAATTGCAGGCAAGGAGCAGCATCAGCTGCTGTCATCGAGAGACCCAGATGTAGCAAACAGGAGCAAATCACATGGGTCAGAGGCAGAAACACAACTGAAAGATTTGAAACAGACCAAGACCTGGGTGGACACAGCAGTTATTCATCCCATGAAGGGATGCAAAACAGCTCTCAATGAGAGAGGCTGTTCAGATTACTGGGTAGCCACTTGATAGTCTTGTCATTTCATTCCCTACATACTCTACCTTTGAGCTCAATGGCTTTTCATAAGTAACAGAACATAAGGTGATACTACTGTCATCAACTTATGATTTTAAGTGTAGAAAATACTGCAATCTGCAAGCAATTGGTTTTAAGCCCTCTATTAAATAAAATTTTCAAATTTTCAAAAAGTATACTTTCAAGTAATTCTCTTGTTGATCTTATGAGGTATTAAGTATAAGGTTTTGTTTAGAGATTAAAGAAAGCAATGAAGGCCCAGGTAATGTACTGTATCAGGACATTTCCTTCCTGGAATCAGTCCATACATGGTGTCTTCTGATACGTCTGAACAGAGCCTAAATATATAAAGGCCATCATTGGAAGGGATATAAGGCATGGTAATTAAAAGACTGCTTGGGTGCAAAAATGCTGGTGCCTCAGAGAACATACAGCACCCACGCAGTGTTTTTCTTCTAACCACAGTTATATTTGGAGATTGTCAATAACGTTCCAAAAATTCACTGAAAAGACATTCCAATATTACAAGTCATTTCCACAGGAGATTTATGCTTAAACTTATGAATAAGTATTGCATTTACAGAAATTTTTAATGGGCAAAATAATATGCTTACACAGGCACATATAAACCATATTTAAAAATGAATAGTAAAAAACAACAGTTAGAAAGACAACTTTTAAACTCACTGATATTCTCCTGCATTTAACCTGATTATTACATTCTGCCTTTTTCCAGGTACAAAAATTTTCATGGTAGAACTTGTATATATTTTGGCACTTAAGCAGTTTTGATATAAGTTTATATGGTACAATGGTCAAATCAATTTATTTAACAATGCACTACTACACATATTGAGAACATTTTAGTAATTATCAAGTGTATGGTCACCATGAGAACTATCAAACTTATTCCTCCTGTTCAATTGAAATTTAGTATTCTTTCACCAGTGTGCCACAATCTCAACACTGCAGCCTCTATTGTACCTACTGTTTCACTCTTCCTGAAAGTGCAAAGCTTTGCGATCTAAATCTATGTGACAACATGTGGTACGGCTGTTTTTTTACGACCACCTTATTTTACTTAACGATGACCTTCTAGGCTCACCCAAGTTCTCAAAAATGACAGAATGTTCTTTTAAAATCTGCATAATATTTTGTTGTAAAAACATACCTTTGTTTCTTTAGTCACCCATTATAAACACTCATGGTGGTTCCATACCTCAGCTAGTTTAATTGGTACTATCATCAACACGAGAGTGCAGATATATTTTCAACAGGCAGGATTATACTCAGTAGTGTGATGCTTGGATCATTGAAGCCTAGATTTTTACAGCACTGTTTTCCATAGTTGTAATAATTTAAATTCCCATCAACAGTAAATGAGGCTTCTCTTGCCTACATATTTCGCATTATTTGTCTTTTTGAGAATAACTGATCTAAAAGTGAAATAATGATTGCTCTCAGGTTTCATTAGCATTTGGGGATGATCATTTTAACAATCATCATGTGACTGATGGCCATTTATGTCTTTTGATAAACAGGTCCTTTGGCAAATTTAATTATATTTTTTGTAGTTGTGGGATTATTTGAGCTTCTTTGTGTAGCACACTACCTGTTTATCAGATAGTTCAAAATGATATAGATTGTGTAAATCTGCTTCTACACTTTATTACAGAAGCATTTTACTTTGATGAAATCCCACCTATTTTGACTTTTGTTCACTTTCAAAAAGTTGACCTAAATAAAGTATTTAGTTCTTTTCCACGTTTGCTTCTTGTACTTTTATAACTGGCAGTCCTATGTTCAATTTCACCCATTTCTTATTGGTCTACATATATGTAAGATGAAAATCTGGCTTCATTCTTCCGAAGATTGATAACCAGATTTCCACAAAATATATTGTAGAACCTGGCCTTTTAACCTTTGTGCTTGATATTATTGATAAAAACCAACTGACTATGACTACATTAATTTATCTGTTGGCTCTGTATTGTAGTGGGCTATGTGTGTTTCCATATCCTAAGCATGCTGTTTTTATTATCATAGCACATTTTTTAAAAAATTAGATAGTGTCTAACATTTCTGGCAAGGCAGTAGATAATGGCCCAAGTTCTTGGATCTCTGCCATCTAGGTAAGAAACTAGGATCCTCTCCTGGTTTGTACCTGGCTCAGATCTTCCACACCCTTCCTTGTGTCTGTATTTCTTACTCTGTTGTTGTTTCATATTTTTAAATATTTCTTTTAAAAAAAGAAATTCTGAATATATGTACATATATTTCACATATTTAAATATTTCTGTTAAGAAATTCTGTATATATGAATATAAATATATATATTCCATGCCCCAAAATTGTACTTAATTCACTTATTCTATTTTTGTGAGCTCTTTATGATTTGATATAGGATGTATCATGTCACATGCGAATGCATGGCAACTGCCTCTTTTCCTTCTTTCTCTTGCTAATTTTCTATACCTGGGATAGTCACTACTGTGTCAAATAGGATAATTGTGAATATGCCTCTTTGCCTTGTGCTTTCAGCTTTTCACCATAGATCATGATATTACCCATGGACTTGTTCTAAATAGGCTTTATCATGGTACACTCCTTTTATATCTAATATGATGAGAGGTTTTATCATGAAAAGATGTCAGCTTCCCTTGAATGCCGTTTCCAAGTCAGTTGGGATGCTCACTTGCATTCTGCTTTTATTATTTTTTTATTCTTTTTTTAATTTTCATGGTATTTTGGTAATACCATAGCTCAAGTTTATAAAATTGAGTATGTTGAGCCCTCCTTTAGTCTTAGGAAGAAATCTCACTCCAACTTAGTGATGCTGAATGTTGCTCTTGTGATGTGCTCTGACTTAATTTTGCTCCTTTATTTGCTTTTTTGACATCTATGTTAAAAAGGGATATGAATTTATATTATGCTGTATGCTTATAAAATTTTTACCGATTAATTCTGATCTCATAAAGCATATTAGTTGGAAAACACTCCTTTCTCTTTAAAGGAGTCTTAAATTATGACGATTCTAAAAATGTTTCCTGAAACTTGTTAATGAAGCTCTCAGGCCTCTGACTTTTCTTTGAAAAGGATATCCAGGGACTTCTCCATCAAGTATTTGCCAGGACAATGTATATTTCTTTAGTAAACTAATGGATTCAGGACTTAGGTAGATAGCCCTGATACTGTGAGTTGATTTTTATTTTATAGGGTGTAAAATAGGGGTCTTATGTAATAATTTTGTATACATAGATCCAATTTTCCTACCGCCATTTGTTGAGATTTTCCTTTTTCCAATGATTGAAGTTCATTCATGAGTCAATATACTTGCATGGATCAACTCCTGGCTATTCTAAATTTGTTCCATGTCTCCAAATGTCTACTTTTGTGCCAGTATCAGATTGTTCTGATTATAAAGTTCTCGTACTATGTCTTGAAATTTGATATTGTTATTCTTCTGGCTTTGTTTTTACTGTCTACAAATGTTTTCACTGGTCAGGGTCTCACATTTCCATATGAATTGTAAGGTCACTTTTTCAAGATCCAAGAATGTTATTGAAATTTTTACTGAGAACACATTGAATTGTAAATAGTTTTAGGTAGCATGTATATTTTGATGATATTCTTCCAATGAATAAACATGAATAGGCTTTTTTCCATGTCTTGTATCATCTTCTGTCTCAAATTTCATTGTAGTGATTTCTCATGTTTGATTAAATTTATCCCAAGGTATTGAAGCTATTTGAGGCTATTGTAAATGCTACTTACCTTACAAGTTCTCAACTATGGCATTGTATGAGTGCATGTGTATATAATATGCATAAGATTTTTGGGTTAATTTGAAGCTTTCCAATTTGCCAAACTCTTTTGAATTCTAGCCATCTGCTAGTGGAGACTTTAAGTTCCCCTACATGTAGGACTGTGATATGCAAATAGGAGTAATTCTTTCCTTCCCATTTGTACTCACTTTATTTTTGCTGGCTAATAGGTCTAATGCTTCCAAAAAATGCTCTATTCAATAGCAGTGGCAAAATGGGTATCCTGGTCCAGTTCTATATCATAGTGGAAATTTTTATGACTTTTCCCCATTAACTACGATGCTGGCTATAGGTTTGTCATATATTATGTTGATTGTGTTAAGGTATGTTCTTTCTATATCCAATTTATCATGAAAGAATGACTTATCAAATTCTTTATCTGCATATATTTAATGAAATAATTCTTCAATTTGTTATTCTGATGCATTGCATTAGTGATTTATTTAAACCAACTCTATACAGCAGAAATAAATCTTACCTGGCATAGATGAATTCTCTCTGATGTGCTATTTTGTAGTATTTTGTCGAGAATTTTGGTATCTACATTCACTGAGAATATTAATCCATCGTTGTCTTCATTTATCTTTTTCTGGTTTGGGGAATTATGATGCTGGCCTCATAAGAAAGAGTTTAGGGGGATGCCCCCAGAATTTCAACTTATTTGTTTGGGAAGAAATGAAAATGATTCTTCCTGAAAAGTCTGATAGAGTATAGCAGTGAAGCCATTACATTGTGGAATTTTCTTCAGTGAGAGTATCTTTATTACAGATTAAATCTCTGTCTTTGCTTTTGGTCTATTTGTTTTCTATAACATCATGACTTAATTTTGGTAAATTGCATATGACTAGAAATCTACCCATTTTCCCCAGATCTTCCAATTGGTTAGCACATATTTTTAGTAATTCCAGATGATTCGCTTTATTTCTGCTGTATCTGTTGTAACATCACCATTTTCATTCTGAAATTTTAACAACTCTTCATTCCATTGATCTGTTGTATTATGGTTGCAATTTTTAATTTTGTTTATTCTCAATTATTTGTTCCTATTAATTTTGAATATGATTTGTTCTTTTTAGGATCCTTTAGATGCATAGTTCATTTATTTGCATCTTAATTTCTTTTGTTAGATACTATTTGCTATATAGTTTCCTCTGAACACTGCTTGCCTCTCGGTCATATATTTTGATATGGTTAATGTCATCTTTGTTTCTAGAAGCGTTCATCTCCTGATTTTTTGCTATGCCTGCTGTTCATGAAGTAGTGTTTTGTTCAGACTCGATGAGTTCTGAATTTTTCTGGAGTTTCTTTGTAACTATTTGATAGTCTGAGGCAGATAACTTCCATCTACTGGTTCTCTTCCCTCAATGATCACCAGGGCTAGGGCTATAATCAGGAATCAGAATGTTTTTCCAGATATTCCACAAGGGTATCAGGAGTACAACTACGTGTGTTATCCTCTGCTGATTTTCCTAGGCCATTAGCATGGGGCTGGATCAGAAGTGAAACAGCTGGGACATACGATGCCAGTATCGCAGGCAGCAGCTTTTCCTGCTGTAGTACAACACCGGGTCTGTCCTCGAGTTCTTTATGTTGCTAGCAGGATGAAATGTCCTATAGACAGCAATGAGACTCTGTTGGCTATTGCTGCTTTGTTATTTTTTGTTTAATTTATCTGTCCATTGATTAAAGTCCCACTTTATAATTATTTTGGAGCCTACGTCTCCCTTTAGTTCAATGATTATTTTGAAAGAATAGGTGCCCTCTTACTGTGCTCATATACATTTCTATGGTCACATCTTCCTACTGGTTATTAGAAAATACCTTTGTCCTTTTAGCAGTACCCATCTTATTGATTATCTATAATAGTATTATAGTGTTATTGATATAGTATATAATAGTATTACTGATTATCTATAATAGTATTATAGATATTATCTATTTCTCTCTGGTATTAGGATGGCTACCCTAGCTTGTTTTGTCTTCCCATTTGCATGGAGTAAGTGTTTCCAATCCTTCACTTTGTGTGTTTCTGCTGATGGGATATATCTTTCATAGGCAGCAAATAACTGTGTTAACTTTAGAATGGATTTTGCCAACTGAGATTTAAATAAGGAATTTGAACATGTGTATCTAACAGTGCAAAGTAGCAGGAATGGCCACATGCACAAGTTAAACATTTGTACTGAGAATCTTGATGACATCATTCAACATGAACTATTAGATCCCTCGAGCATGTAGGGATTGAGTGTATCATGCTGTTTCACTGTGCTTTATTTATCTAAAGAGCAAATATAGAGTTCTCTTCCCTTGGCTGTCCACTCTCCAAATATCTGGCCCAAACAGGGCTGAAGCCCAGGGATCAGGGCTGAAACCATGTCCCCAAAATTTATTTCTGGATGTCAAGGACCCAACTAAATCAAAATCTACTGCCAGTTGAAGAACGTGTTATCAGGAAGCAAGAATCAGAAGTAGGTCTGGAACACAAGCGCAGATATCTGGCTTGGGTTGTGGACATGTTAATGGTAATATTAACTTCTGTGACAAATACCTACCTTCATTTTACATTGTTTTGCATGTATAAGGAGAAAAACAAAGAAAGGGTACAAAGTGCTTAAGTATCCACGCTACTTGGAATATGGTCAATATTTTTGGTGTCCTTAATTTGTGAGGAAATATTTTTGATCAGTTTTACCTATTTAAGAATTTTTAACAATCCATAATATCTTTGCATTTGTATTAAGTATGTGTTTCTATATGTGGTTACATTAGACACATTAGGAAAACAAGTATCAAACATTTATCACCTCTGTGTGGTGATAACAAGAAAAAAGTAAATTATCATCATACAAACTACAATACAAACCACAAATTATCTACTATGTAAATATAGCATAGGGGAAAAGGCCACGTAATGGATGCTGTCTCCTTCCTTCCCTCTCCAGCCTTCTAAAAGCACCATTATACTTTTTCTATGATATCAAGATTAAGCCACAGCATTAATGAGATTATAGATATTTGTGCCTCTATATCCGGTTTATTCCAATTTCACACATTTATCACAAATGGCAGGATTTTTCTTTTGTGACTAAATAGCATTTACTCATACTTTTCTGCCACATTATTCTTATCCAGACATTAGCTTTTTAAAATTAATTACATTGCATTATGTAACAGTTTTATAGGTACTGGGATTCTCCCCACCCCTCCCTAAACCCTCCCCCCATGGTGCATTCCTCCACCTTGTTGCATTACCACAGTTCAAGTTCAGTTGAGATTCTTTCATTGCAAGCATATACCAAGCATAGAGTCCAGCATCTCATTGTCCAGATAAGTTCAATGGCTTGTTGGGGAGACCATCTCTGGTCTGAAGGTAGAGCCGGCAGAGTATCATCCCGATCAATTAAAAGCCCCAACATAACATCAGCAACAATTTATAACGTTAATGGGGTTAATTGACATAGTATTGAGTAACCAATAACATGTTAAAAAAAAATGCAAGTTCTGAACCACATCCTGTGACTTCTTCATTGACATTTCAATTTTAGTTTATATACAACCAGGTTCTATACACCTTAAAATGGCTATAGATCACTATTCAGCTGTCTCGTGTCTATTTTCATTATAGTATTTAGCATTTTATAGCGTTGAAGCATAATTTTGCTGAACATGGTTTTTTTTCGGGTGGTCTAGACTGGTTTATAACTCTAACAAGACATATGTCAACAGTTGAGATGCAGAACAGTTTTAGGAGGGCTGTACAGAGAAATCTTTAATACCCTAGTGAGGAGTAACTTATCTTTGTGTCCCACCTAGTAAGGTATAAGTGAATCCACGCTGACCGTTTCCTGTCTGATTCTAAGTTTTCCTTGTTCATACATTAGCTTTTAGAGAGTCAATATTTTTCTATTTCTTTACTATTGTGTGTAGCACTAAAATAAATGTGGGAATGTAGATGTCTGTTCAACAAACTTTTATTCTCCTTCCCTGTGCTCAAGCAGGATTGCCAGATTGTAAGATAGTTGTTGTTCTAGATTTTTGGGTGATCTCTATACTATTTTTCACCATGGCTGTACTTGTTTACATTCCCACGGTGTGTTAGAGTCCCCTCTCTATAGCACATCAGCACCTCTTGTCTTTCTGATAATTGGCATTCCGACTACAGAGAAGTATTACTTTGTTGCAATTTTGATTTACATTCCCCTGAGGTTTTAGAGATGTTGTTAACATATACCTATTGAACTTGGTATAAAACTTAGAGAAATGTCACTTGGTTTTATTTCCCATTGTTTAGTTGACCTATTGCTTTGCTATTAAGATGTTTACGTTCCATATGTATCCCATTAATAATCCCTTGTGATATAAAACTTGAAAATTTGTTTCTCCTATTCTGTAGGCTCTTTGCTCTGTTCTCTTTATTGTAAAAGCCATTCAGTTTAATGAAATTGCATTTGTCATTTTAGATTTCCAGTGTTTTAGGGACCTGATTCCAAAAGTCCTTTTTTATTGCAATTAGTAGTGTATCTTTCTTATGTTTTCTTCTTGTAATTCCATAATTTTTAAGTCTTGCATTTGGGTAACACTTTTTGATTTTAGTTTTGTACATGGTGGGAGATAGTCTGTTTTTCCTTATGTGAATATTCAATTTTCCCAATATTTAGTAAAGCATATGTATATCCTTTATCCAGAGTATATGATTAGTCAAAAATCAGTTAGCTGAGATCCATGGGTTTACAGCTAGACTCTGCTGCTGGGTCTCCTTTTTGCCAACACTGTTGTGTTTTGATTACTGTAGCTTTCTAATATAACTCAAAGGCATGCAGAATAATAGTTCTTTAGTCTTTTTATTCAGAATTGCTTTGGCTCCTCAGAATCTTTGGTGGTTCCTTACAAACATAAGTAGCGTTTGCTATGCTTTTGTAAAACATAATTGTAATTGATTATTTCTTGGGTTCTATTTAATCTGTATTCTTTTGGCTAGTATAAACATAATAATGACATTAAATGTCCCAGTCTATGAATACAGGATATTTTTCTATGTGTATCCTATTCAGTTTTCCACATCAAAGCTGTATAACTTCAATTAGAGAAAGTACCAGCTGAAGCCTGTCACAAATGATGCTGGGAGACCATCATAATGTACAGTCCTATTAACGTCACACAGGACAACACTTGACACTGGAGCAGATCCAGCTGCTCCACACACAGAAATTGGCCTGGGTGCTAGTACTATGAGTATCTGACTAGGGTTTGATTTTATCTAGTCAGGGATGACGCCCGAGACCATTTATGTGGTCCCTTGCTGTCTGTCCAAGACTAGGGCAGGTACAGTAAAGGTAGTCTTTCAGCTACCTAAACTAGCACCAAGCTGGGTATACTCTAATTTGAGTCATCAGGCTTTGTCATACTCATGTGATGATGGTTGTGATAAACACTGAAATTACTCTGTCCCAACAAAATGTCAATTTTCTCCTGCATTTTGAGGCAATTCCAGAGGCACTGACTATGAAATTTGGCCTGCAAGTAAAGCCTTTTTAACTTAGATTGGTGCTGGGTCATACTGGTGGCAGTGGTGGAGGATTGATCCGGGATTTAAAGCACAGTCCTATGTTTTTTTTTTTCCCACATTACTCCCATCAGCTGGATTTTATCTCTATTTCCTCCTAGAAAATTGTGGGAAAGAGGAAGAAAAAGATTGGATCCTTATCCAGGACTGAGTCCTAAGTCTCAATCTTCAGGTCTGGAATCAGAGGCCATGCAGTGGGACTGATACATCTAGACCTTGGACTTGAAACCCAGTAACAGCTCCTCCTTCGGCTTAGCAGGGATTTAGGTAGTTCTCTCTGCAATGTACTATTAGGAGCTTCTAGGGGGAAAACAGTACAAGCCTGCTGTATACTTCTTACCTTCTTCAATGTGTGTGTTTTTTTTTTTCTCCTACTAAAACCAGACACTGTCATCTATTACCTTACATTCATAGTTTGTGCAGTTCAGTGGCTGTATGAAAATTTATTTGAATTGGTATCTGTAGGTAGTGGTAAGAGCATCAGAGTGGTCTGCCATGTTGTGCTACCTCTTTCTCCAGTGGATGGACAACGCAATAACCTGGAGGCTTTCTCCTGAGTTGATACATGAGGATCAGAATCATACCTGAGGCTGTGAACTCAAATTCCCTTTCAACAGAGTTCAAAGTAAAAATAAACCTTGGCACAATGAATAAAAGCACAGAAAATCATTGGATATAACAAGAAATTAGAAGTGATTGGGAACCTGATTCTTTATTAACATTAGCACTATAAGAAAACAGATCTTTTTAAGCAGAGTAGATCAAATTCTAGTATATAATCTATTTGAATTAATGTTTAATCTTAGAGAAATTTATAATAATCTCCAAGTCTTAGCCACTTGAATCACATAAAATTTCTTCCAGTAGTCGCTACAAGCCAAAATAATTTGCGATTACCAGTTTTGACTAAAGTTCCATTTATAATTTTAGAAAAAATCAATTACTTCAGTGCAAAAAAGTTATTTTTGCCTCAACAAAGCACATGTTTACTCTAAGCTTTCCTTAACATTGTTACCTTATGGGATGGATTGCTGCCTTATTTCTCATAATTTTAGTTACATACATCAGAATTTTCAACCCCTTATTTTCCATGATTACTAAGAAGCAAGTATTTAAGCACTATCAAACCACCATCATACAGCTTACAAATCATGGATCCTGATTCCCCAAATCACATACTCCCTAAATAGTATGGCTTTTCAATATGTCTAAGTTTCTAACTTCTAAATAGCTCTCATAAGATATACAGAAGCCAATGTTGTTTCACGCTTTCATGAAGTTTATTTGAAATGCAGAAAGGAGGAGGAGAGAGAATGGGAATGTTTGTGTGAGAGAGATCCATCTTCTCATTTCCTGGTTCACTTCCCAAATGACCCAAACAGTTAGGTCAAGCTGATGTCAGAATCCTGGAACTTGATTCAGGTCTCCACACGGGTGGCAGGAACCTGAGTACTTAGGACAGCACTTGCTGTTTAGTACATTAAAGAAACTGGATTGGTAGCAGGGTAACCAGAACTCAGAGCTGGTACTCCTGGGGGTGAGAACCCATTGAACCACAGTGGCCCCAATCACCACTCACTCACTCCTTGCTTGCTTGCTGGTACAGGTTCTCCTTGACTTCATCTTTTTGTTCTTGATTATAGAATGTTAAAACTTCTGGTCCTGGAAGACAACTTTGAGTTTTAGTAGTGGAGTTTGACTCACTCAAGAAGAAAACACATTAAACAATCAGACATGGTTATTTTTCTTGCTCATAAACTCTAACGTGAACAAATTTTACTAGTTAACTTAAAATATTAATCACATATTTCTCCCTTATTAAATAAATTCTGACAACTCAGGAGATATGGCTCTCTAAACTATTCACTGAGGATTTTCCCACATTGTTAAATCTTTTTATTAAATATGATTTTTTATTGAAGTCAATTGAATAGAGTCTTTACAATTTTGGTAGTGCCATCTGGAGTTAGAAAAAAATCAGACACAGACCACATAGAAATTAAAAGTGCAAGCAGAAGTAGGTATTGCAGGTTTCATATTTTTTCCCCCATTACACAGGTATAGTACAAAGTCCAGAAGCTCACCATTAAAGAACATGTAAACCAAATTATATTTCTGCAGATTTAAACATTATTTCACACTAAGATAACAAGTATTTTTTTCTCAAGTATTAGTAACAAGTTTGTATGAGTGATTTTTCTTTTTGTTGTTATTTTATGCTACATTTCCATAGGCCCTGAGATATCCTTTATTCCCTCCCAATTCTCCCCCACCACTGCGTTCCCTTATATTATTACAATTGTGTAGTTCATAAACAATCCTAAGTCCCTCATTGCATGCATGGACAATGGTAGAGAATACAGCATCCTATTGTCAAGATATAGTTAACAGTTTCATTGAGAGTCCATCTTTGATCTGGAAGTAGAAGTGTATATTGCAGTCTATCCTCCGATCTGGATAAGACAGTGTCCATTATACAGTTACTATGCATCTCAAATGAAAAGCCACAAAACAAAAAACAATAGAAGAAGCAAAATCCTGTCTATTTGTTGCCTACAGGAAACATCTCACCAACAAAGATCACCAGAAACTATCTCATCAATTTTGATATTTTTGTTTAGTTTCATTTCATCAATACTTTTGTTCTCACTAAATTCCTCACTGATTCATAGGTTATACAGTAGCATCATTTTCAAGAAGGTTTGTGATTTTTCTCTTTCATTGCTTCAGTGACACATTAATCCATCCCGTGTCATGATATTTATCTTCATGGTGTTTTAAATTGCTTTTTCCTTTCTGTATTAGTGATGTTTTAATTTATCCAGTTTCCAAATATATTTTACCTCCTGATGAGTCATCTCTTCCCTAATCCAATTTTTTCAAGGAATACCTGCTGTGTCCCAAGGAAGATCCATCTAGACAATTTGTCTCTCAAACATTGATCTCAGACTAAAAGCCATCATTCACCTGTTACAAGAAACAAGTAAGCAAAAGCATCATTCAAATATGAACAGGAAAAAAATCCTTGAATCTAAACATTTAAGTCAACTCTTTCTCAATTTTAGCAGTTGTTCATGGTTTAGACCTCCTTGTCTCCCAAGCAGAGATATTAAAAATCATTAGATTATTAAATATTCAATAATTAAATTTAATAATAATTAAATTAATGTCAATATTAAAATCATTTACTGATACAAATGTTCTTTATAAGAAGCCCTCAGGAAGGGCATTTATAGTTTTAATGCTGGAAAAGCATATTTTATAAAAGAGACTTTTGAGTGTGAGATAAGGCTAGAACCAGAGATAGGTTCACCATTTGTTTTCAGGATTCAATGAAACACTAGAGAGTGGCCCCAAAGAAACTTTACGGTGTGATAACGTAGCAAAAATTAGAAGATAGTGTAGACACAAGTTAGAACATTTTGACAAGAAGCACTTCCACTGAGAAAAAGTAACATCAATTGGGGAAAATGATTCCAAATGCATCTTTGAAAATGACCCAGATATCAGTTTAGCATATTCAGAGGAAAAGACCTTTTAAACCTAAATAGTTCTGTGGTGAACATTTCAAATCATTTCTCTAATAATTTATTGTTTTTTGGCATAGGAGGGAAATCCCCGGGGCTTTTAGCCATTACGAAAATAGCACAAAGAGGAGGAGGCTAACTAGATAGTTACAGTAAAAGTGGATTATCCATTTCCCCAGTGCTTGGCTATTTACAATAAAGTGCATGCTTTTCAGAGCAGAGTTTCTTTGGTTGGGGTTCCATGGCTCTTGTTTAAGACAAAAGGTCATCCTCTTGATCCCTGTCACTTTTGTAGCTATGAAGGCATGCATTTTGTGAAAAATTTTCTCTTTCCCATTTAGCTGTTCTTTCTCTCACCGATCGTGAGACTTTCTATTCTCACTAGGAAATCACAAGCACTGAGTCCATAGTAATTATATATGAACTATCCTGCAGTTCTAGGTTGGCGACTTCCACACTCCTTGGGTCAAGGGGAAGCCATTATGCTCTGCCCTTCAGTTTAAGCTTCCCAGTTGGAGATTGCCTACCTGTCAAGTCCATTTTCTGTATTAGGAACAGTTTTTCGGAACCGAGTCCAAAGAATCGGTAAAATAAAGCAAGCTCAAAATGGACTCAACAGAATCCCAGTCCAAGAACTCACCCATGGCCTTCCATTCCTACACAAGTAAAATGATCCTTGAAGGAACATTTGCTTTGTCACTTGGAGTTCCTAGAAGTCTTCTTGAGATACTGCTTGTGATCAAAGTGTTAAATAGCTTTAAACAAATTTAATACTAGCAGAGTTTTTTCAGCAAAAAAACGTGTGTATGACAGAAATCAAAATTGTAACTTCAAAAACTTCTGCCTAGCAAAGTGAACTGGTTCTATTTCTGGCCTAAAAATAATACAAACTAGAGAGAACTTCTAATTTGCCACAGTGGCTATAGCAAACATGAGTGTCAGTATGACTTATCACATTATGCCTCAGTATGCAGATGCCTACCTTAGATCCTGGCATATTACTTTAGCACCTTCTTCCCATAGACTGTGCAGCTGCATGTCAATATATTATCTGGAAATAATCGCAAGGGTGGTCACAAACATGTTTCCAATATTGTATACCAAGTCTACACTGATTTTGCCCAATGCCACTGCTCCATTAGCTCATAGTATATTCATAATGGCATAAGGTATCCAGTTCTGTTTGTTCACATTACTTCTTTCATTGTGTTTATTTCCCATGCACTTTCATGTTTTTCTCACAAACAAAATCATCTTCTGTGAGGCCCTATCTTTTTAAATTTACAAATAGAGAACCATGGCAGTGGAATGCTCTGCCTATGAAAGAAAATAATATCTTGAGCCATCCACAATGAGAAACATATTTAACGTACCACCTAAGAATTTCCATGAACCCTTCTTTTACTGTAGTATTTTCTGCTAAAATTTCCAACTGTGGTGGGATCTATTCCCTGACATACCTTTCTCAAAATGTGGATCAATAACCTTACTATTGAAAGCCACATCAAGCTAAGAGTGCTGCTTCTCCCAAAGACTGTGCACAAGATGATTTATTTGATGTAAAACTAAAATATTACATGAATCAACTTATATAGATTACTTGATCTTGAATTTTTGTAACTGTGTTGCTCAATCCCTATTTTACAGTCAAAAATATCACCCTAATACTCAAACAGTGGAATTAGATGGTTTCAATATGGTGCATTTATAATGCATTTTGACTTCTTTTGAATACTTAATAAATGACAAGTATTTCAGTGAAAGATTAAATACAAGCAATTTTAGTAACAGCCAAGATGCTCATTAAGACAAATTAATAACCATAAAGATGGCTAATTTTTAAAAAGCCAAACCATGCACAATACCAACAACTATCTACCTGTAATATAAATTAAACAAATGATCCCAACTTACATAAGAAACAATTCATTATCTGCAGGGTATTCTATGCATATGTCAATATGTATTTCACTTGTATTATAGGGCTTCAACTAAGATAGGATTGCCAAGTCTGGCAAATAAAACATGAATGTCCCATTAAGTCATTTTTGGAGTGTATATGCATGTTCACCAGATTACTGCATAATGTTGAAAATGATTCACTGATCATCTAAAACTCAGTAAGTGTCCTGTATTTTTCTTGGCAAATGTAGTCTGTGATTGCTCTAAGGTTCACATCAATATAATAATTTGACAATATTTGCTCTAGGTAACAGTATAGGAGCGAGTACAACTTTTCCTCTAACCATCTTACATTCGTAACTGAAGTAACAAAGAAGGTAAAAACCTTTCCTATAACAAATCAGATTATAAAAATGGAAAGGATTGGGACACTTTCATCCCATATTGGGTTGTCTGGTTTCAAGTTTATTTCCAACTTGTCACTGATAGGTACTACAGGAGATTATAAGTGTTGGCTCAAATACATAAGTCCATCCCAAATGGCCACAACAGTCAGAGCAGGGCCATTCCAAAGCTAGGAAGAAGGCACTTCCTCTGGATCTCCCACAGATCCAATGCAGGGTCCCAAGCCCTGGGATCATCTTCCACTGGAACTGGCCCCAGTGTGGGATGCTGGTATCACAGGCAGAAGATTAGCCTACTAGATCACTTCAGTGGTCCCCATAGTTAAATCTGCACAATTTTCAATTTTTTTTTTATCACAGGGCAAAAGCAATATCTGTTGTTAAACTGGGGCCATCTAGTAATGCCTGTTTTATCAGATTCCTGTTGGTATCCCTAGAGATTAGGATGTTTCTACACTTTGAGTCCAGAAAGGGCACCTCTCATGGCAGAGGCTCTTATCTTCCCTACAGAGTCTTCATAAAAGGGCAGAGAGAGGCAAGTGGGATCTTTCTACTCTTGCTATTTTCTCTAATTCCTTAGCTTTAAATATTCAATATGTTTTTGATAACTATTCTGAATCTTTTGACAAAAAATCAAAAACTACATGACAAAGGTAAGGACAATCAAGATGCAAAATTTTAAAAAAAAATGTCATATCTGTTGATAATCTTAGAAAAGCAAAGGGAAGGTTTCCATGGAAAATGTTGCATTTGAGCCCCACCTTCATTTCTCAAAGAAGAGGTGCTATTCTCCTTGCTTTAATGCAATTCAAAGCTCAGCTTGGAGAGTCTGTAATGGCACTGACTGAGAAAGTTAAAGGGGATTGTACAGGGGTAATTGAAAGGTGGTGTTTGCTATGTAATCATGCTTCTACTAGCAAGAACTAGAGAATGCAGGTTTCCTCTGCAGATGTGAGCAAACTTGGGAGACTGCTATTGTCAAGCACCAAGGTTGAGGAGAGAAAGAAACCAGCCATGCCACCAGGGTTAGGGGCCGGACACATGTCTTAAACACAGGTCCAAAGGGAGGCCATCTTAAGAAAGAACCTCTCAGCAGTAACCAAAGGGGTTCCTCCTCCCATCTTCAGTCTCACGTGGCAAAATCTAATTACAAGTGCAGGTCCCAGAAAAGGAAACAATAAGTATTTTTTCCCCAAAAAATGTCCCAAGCTCTTCTCTACTAGCCTCAACATGTTATTCTGGATCAAGGTGCTAATTAGCATGTTACACTAATTATTTTTAAATCATGCATTGACACTGTGTCTTATAAAAATTACTACATATCTTAAGTGTAAGCATGAACATTTTGGATCTGCAAAAGTTTCTGTGAACAGGAAAATAATGTTTCCAGCTTTGTAAAATATAGAGGAGTGATAGTATATAAAAATAGAACTATTAAGATTATACCCCATGCTTCATCTATATTAATACACCAGTTACAACAACCAGCATTTTTAAAGTCTTTACTATAAAACTGAGCTTGTCTGGAATATCTTCAAGATTAATTCAGCTGTGTCTGCCTGTCCATCATATTGATTAGCCAAGAAAAGTGCTATAGCTTCTGAACTGGCCACTTTTGCCAATTAAATCTAAACTAGTTTTAATGTCAGAAGTCTATGCAACATGCTTTTAAGTATGCATCATTGAATATTTCCTTATTTTAGCTATTTCCCGAGAATAGAAAGAACATGTACACATAGGTTTATGAATTTGCAGTTTTTATACCTGAGCAATATCTTCCTGTAATTTGCTTGTGGTAATTTTTTCATACAAAGACTTCATTCAAGCTTTTTCTTTTCCTTTTTGGCTCTATGTTTTGTGTTAATTTCACCTAACTCTTGGGAATTCCTGAATCATTCTCTGCAAGAAAAGGAGCAATGCTACACAGAGTGAACCTCCAGAAACTGAGAACAAGAAAAAAAAAAAACATAAACATATCTGGAACCAATAACAAAAATCTATAACATAAGACGATCTCAGGCAGCCAAAACATGATGTTAGCCTGTTAGCAAATATTGCACAATGCAGAAAGCAGCAATCAAGTCCTAAAGTTAGTTGATCATGTCAGCAGAAACAGAATGGCCAAATTTTTATAATTATAATTAATTATCCCACTGGAAATATAGAAAAAAGTGAAAATACCAAGACCTGATCTGATATATGTGTCTACTCTCAAAAATGCACAAAGGTCCAAAATGCCTAACGAAGATAATTGTCATGATATTCTTTATTTCAACAGCAAAGAAAGGCAATGTGTGCTTTTCTTGTGAACCCATCAGTGGAAAAAAAAGTACCTCCTACTCTTATGTTTACAATAAAAAGCAGGTTTTAGGCCAAACTAAAAAAATATATTTACTGTACCTATGAGTATTTCCCAAATTATACATTAATAACAACCACTTTTTCAAGAGAAATTTTAAAAGGAAGAAACTGTTAGGAAGAAGGGTTTCTAATTTGTGACCCACTATCTCCTAACTGTGATCCAAGGTCTAGTGAGCACAGAGACTCACAAGAAAACCTCAGACAACCAGGCAAACATGTGCTCACATGCATAGCCCATTGCTTCTGCATCATGAACAGTTTGGAAATGAATAACTCATGCCAATGAATAATTCCACCTTGGAGCCTTAGTTGAGAAATGCCTCTAATCTAAAACAGATTTGTCAGTAATTTCTCCTCACTTCCCACCCCACCCTTTCTCAATACAATAGTATGGCTTTTTAAAGTGGAATAAGCTAGATGGATATAGCACAACTAAACACTCGAGTTAAATTCCTACTTGCCCATGAAAGTAATCAAAACAAAGTTTTTCAGTCAACTGATTCAAAATAGACCCAGCTCTGCAACATCCAGAACACTTAACTCATTTTAGCTCTGTTAGGATCTCCTATGACAGATAACACATGAGAACATTAAACTACATTTTTGAAGTTTCATGACTTTCCTTTGGCCTTAATAATGTTGAGCTGGGTGAATTTCATTATATTCTTCATTATAGTCCCCGTTTTTAAAAATTACATTTACACTGTTGTTATTGAATATAATTTCCTTGATTTTTAATTTGAAGCAGACATATAAACTCCTAAAAGTAAAAACAAAGCAGGGAAAAGTCATCAATTTTCCTACCAGCTACATTTCAACTCTTCTTTCCTCCAATGTTGTTCTTCTAAGCCTTTTATAGAAATGAGTACTTTAAAAATATACATTTTATTTTATAGAATATTATTATACATGGCTTTATGCCCTGCCATTTGTACTTTACAGTCTTCCAATAGTATTGCCATGTTATATATCTTTGTAAGTATCCTCATACTTAGTGTTTCATTGATGTCTTCAACTTTGTATGATATTACTGAAAATTTTTTGAGTTTCTTTCAGAGCAGATATTTATGGTAGAATTATTGTTCAGAAAACATTAGGATTCTTAAGAGTCTAGGTACTTACTGCTATGCAGAAAGTTCACATCCATTTCCTCTGCTAGCAGGAATGTCAGCAGCACTCCATGGCACTTATTGGTGGCCCCATTACCATTGCTAAATTAGATCTCATTGTAACTTCAAATGTACATTTTTTTTTATCAGCCACCTATGAATTTAAAGCTTGAAAGCTTTAAAGCATTTTATGAAACCTCCCCCCCCAACCTATCCGCCTTCCCCATGATACCCCCTAATCATTTTCTTATTCCTTAGAGGCAGATGAATTGCAGACATAGCTGTTTCCTTTTATACTGAGACAGCCCACAAGTTAGAGCGGTATATCATGTCCCCCTCAATTTCTGATTGCTGAGAAATCAGATTAGACACTCCATTGCACAATGACAGGGAGCTCCAGGTTTTTTAAAAATGCTCATTCAGGACATCCAGAGGTAAAGCTTGCTTCTTGTTCCTTAGTATATTTCAATCCTCTTGTTCCTTAGTATATTTCAATCCTCAGTCTGTTTATGGGACATTGTTTATTCCAGCCACGCAGCACAATGAAGAGGTCAAGCGTGATTCTCTTTTACCTGCCTCTGCTCTGGGTGCTGATTTTCTGTCTTCTCTAGTGTGGTGTATCCAGTACATTGCGGGATGAATCCCTACTGCCTTCCTCAAAGGTATCTTGTGATTGAGATATGCTGTTGTCTTCCTTTGCTCGTACTCACTGCTGTGATCCTGAGCAAGTTCCTAAAAACCCTGTGATTCCATTTGCTTTCCTGCAAAACAAAAGTCATGACACTTAGTTCATAGAACCTGGAAATGTTTAAATTATGATGAGTCTATAAAACTTAGAAAGTAAGGATTTCACACATTTTTTTAAAAAGCTTGTTGAAAATGGAATGAAAAGATTTTGTTGTAGGAGCTGGTACCATGACATGTCAGGATAGATCTGCTGATAACCTGGGAAAGCAGTGCAGGATGACCCAAATGCTTGGAACCTTGCATCCATTTGGGAGACAGAAGCAGCTTCAGGTTTCTGACTAGCTAACATGGCTAGAGCTGAGCCATTTAAGAAGCGATCCAGTGAATGGAGGATCTCTCTTCCTCTCTCAAGTAGAAATAATTATAGAAAATGTTTTGTTGTGCAAAAATTGAAATCTATGTTCTTAAGAGTTTTCAAAAGTTTCTGGAAAATAAGATATTTTAAAACATTTACAAAAAAACTTTTTTCAAAATATTAAGAAAATCAACTTTAAATTCCTTTACCCAGAAATACTTTTGCTATTTTTAAAGATCTATTTTTTGTATTTGAAGCATAAAGTTATAGAGAAAAAAAGGAAAGACAGAAATCTCACATCTGCTGGTCCACTCCCAAAATGACTACAGCAACAGCTTCACCTAGGTCTCACATGTGGGTGCAGGGACCCAAGGAGTTGCATCATCATCCCTTCTCCCCTAGGCCATTAGCGGGGCCGACATCAGAATTCATGTATAACATGTGTGCTGCTGTAACTACAATGTAATGCTAGCCATATGAAAAGACATCTTAACGTTCCAGGTTTGCGTTCATTGCATCTTACCCATGTATTATTCCAGAACCTACACATTTCTATCTTTTGGTCTCGTTGCCTATCATGCAGAAACTTTCTGTACCCAACTACAAACCTGTTCTTTTACAAAGCTGTTATTTTTTTTTTTTAGTTATTTTTATTGGAAAGTCAGACAAAGGAGGAGAGACAGAGAGGAAGATAATCCATCCTTTGATTTAGTCCCCAAACAGTTGTAACAACTGGAGCTGTGCCTGTTCTGAAGCCAAGAGTTTCCACTGGGTCTCCCACATGGGTTCAGGATCCACAGTTGTTGGGCTGTCCTTGACTGCTTCCCCAGGCAACAAGCAAAGAACTGGATGGGAAGCGGGGCTGCTGGGATTAGAACTGCCCATATGGGATCCCAGCTCATGCAAGACAAGGACTTTAACTGCTGAACTACCATGCTGGGCTCTACTAAGCTATTTTTATGGCCATTTTAGATACTAAGGGATATGCCACTGGACTTACATCAGGATTTTCAAGCTTATGAATGAATCCAGAGAGAATAAACACCTGCTCAATTGTTCAGTTATTAATGTTGTGAAATATGTCCTACATATCTAGCATTGGATATAATCTTATCGGAGAAGGCCACTATATGTAACAATGGTGTTTTTTAAAAGCATGAATGAGTATTACACAATTACAAAATCAGAGTGCTTGAGTCTGTAAGACTGCTACCTTTTGACACTGAAGCTCAAAGTCGGTTAAGCAGAAATTTGAGAATAGAAGGTGTATTTAGCATAGGTGAAAGTAATGACTAGCTAGAACTTGAAAGAAGGAGCAAGTAGGTTTGGGAAGAGAATAGTCTGTATGGATTTGATGATGTGGGTGTCCTATCCAGGAAGGTGTTATCCTTCACTGTGGAACTGTATGCGCACCTTCAGTGTGAAAGAGGATCCCATACCAAGAATTCAGAAAGCACCACTGTGTCTGAGCTACACAATGGCTTCTGCTGAACTTGTACTTCCCAAATATCCTACATAAACATCTCTAATGGCCCACCCAAACTGAAAACACACCCAAAATTATGAACTGTAATTCTGGACAATAGTTTGGCCTAGACAAATTGACGCATTACAAACCCACCACATTGCAGAATGGTTGCATGAATCATCTATGTTTCATAATTAAAAACATTACAGTATTGATGTGATAGTTATATAACATGCTCACTGCATAGCTATAAACCTTGTAATCCCCATTTCATGTTTCCCTCCACCTTGTCTTACAAAGTCTCAAACCTAATTATCCAATCCTGAAGTCTCAGCTCTGAACAAGCTAAACATGATGAGAATAAACTGAAAACATGCTTAAGCAACCCAACCTTCAATGTCTGAAAAGCATCTAAGCCCTCAGTACTGCCTGCCAAATGTATTTTAATATTACATTTTCCTTATCAATTCACTATAGTTTCTGTTACTAATTTAACATAACTTCCACAATCTCTAGCACCTCCTCCCATTAGTCTTCACACACACACAAACACACACACAACCTAGGTGGGCTCAAACAACACAAGTTCATCTTAGCTTTCTGGAGGCCTGTAATCTAAGATCAAGGTCGCAGGGGTGCTAGATCACTGGCAGGGTCCCTTCTCTTCTTGACTCACAACTACCTTCTTGCCATGTCCATAATAGACACATCTTTTAATAGCTTGGTCATGCCCTTTAGAAAAATGCTTTCCTCTCCGCCTGAACAGTTGAGAATAAAGTCCTCACCTACTTTACTGTTTTTTTTTTCATAAGACCCTTTATTGGTAAGCTCACTACCCCTTCTTCTTAAGGTCAGAATGTCCAACAACTCAATTCTCAGTCCTTCCAGCACTACTTATTTGTGAGTTCGTCGGTGCCCTTAGTTTTAAAGTCATGCATGCACGACCCATTGCTTCCTAATCATGTAGCTACCAACATCCATCTACACACGTATGCAGCTGACCACTCAACAGTTCCACCTAGATGCCAAATCATCTAACACTGAAATGAAAAACACATTTCTCAATTATCATTACTTCCCATCTTCCCGCTTCTCAGTAAATGGCACTCTGTTCACAGGTCAAAAAATGTGTAGACTGATCCTGTTTGGCTCTGTGGTGTGACATAGGGAAAATCTACCAAATATCCTAATAGTCTCTCATCTCTAACAAAAAATTGTGATTACATAGTCTGCACAACCCATACTATGTCCCATAACTAACTGACCTAACTTCCATTTGCCTTTATGCAACTATAATCTCAACTGTTTCTTTGCCTCTGCAGAAAGGAATTAAGCATACTCGAATAACAGGACTTTAGGATAAAAATACTGGACAGTGATAATAGGAACTAAAGTGTCCCGTAAATACCATCACATCACATAGGTCATTATTCAGCCACTTAGAATAGCACCTCTGACAAGTTCTACATCCTTTTCAATTATTTTTTCCTATAGCTAATCAACTCTACTACAGGAGTGTTAACCATCTAGAGCTGCAAAATGTTCTCTTTGTTTTGTTGGTCCTAAGTACATTCCTTACCATTTTATGATTCAACATCAAAATTTGTAAGATAGGATGGGAATGAATAATAAAAACTGATAGGGCCATTAAATCATGTGATTAGATAATTTTACCCATTTTGTGTACATAAAGATGAAAGAAGTACATGGCACATAGCACTTTATAGGCACCATTACAATAAATGTTTCTTCTGTTTAGAATGCAATTTCAAGGAGACAAATTTTGCATCTTGTTTCCTATTAAATGCCTATTTCAGTAAGTAAGCCTTATTAGAAGAGAACATGAGATTTATGGAGTGAATTAAAAATAAGCAGTTTTACATGCAAATATACATAGATAAGGATATGTATATGCAAATTTGAATTTTAATATTTTCTAATTATTACCCTATCTGCATTAGTCAAATAACAATAGGATGATTATCTACTGGCTCATTCCACAAATATCCAGACAGGCAAGGACTGGACCAGGCATAAGACAGAAACAATGAGTTTCCAGAGCTCCCAGATGGGTAGCAGGGACTCCACTGAGTCTCCTCTGCTGCCTTGGAGAAAGGCACTAACAGGAAGCTGTAATCCTCATAGGCAGGTGGTGTTTGTTGATTTATGCATGTAAACAATTCTCACTGGAGTTAGTGGAACTTCAGTGTGGTTTTTATTTGCATTTCCCTAATAACTAGGGAGCTTAGCCATTTGAGTGGTTTTTTTAATGTCTAAAAATATCCTCCAACCATTTCTTAACAGGGTTGTTTGCCTCACTATTTTTGAATTTCTGAAGCTTTTTGTACATATTTTATATTAGTTGTGTACTGTGCAGGGATTTTTTTCCTATTCATTTTTTTTTTTTTTTGGCCGTTTCTTTTGCTGCTCAGAAGTTTCTTAGTTTGATGTAATCCCACTTTTTAAAAAAGTTTGGCCTTAACTACCTGTGTTCTTGATGTTGTTTCTAAGCTGTCTTTGCCTATGCTTTGTATTATAGAGTGTTCTCTATGTTTTCCTCTAATGATTTGATGATCTCTTGGAGCAGAATTAAGTCCTTGATCCATTTACAGTTGATTTTTGTATAAGGAGAAAGGTGGGGTTCTGTTCCTATCTTCTGCGAGTTAATATCTATTATTCCAACAACATTTGTTGAAGGGACTGATCTTTTTCCTTCTGGGTTATTTTCAGTTCTTTTGTTGAAGATTAGTTGGCTGTGCATGTGCGGGCACACTTCTGTGGGTTCTGTTCTGTTCCATTGATCTTCTCTAATTTTGTACCAGTCTCAGACTATTTTGAATACTATTCCCATATAGTATGTCTTAAAATCACATATTATGATTCCCTTAGCTCTATTTTAATGTTTTTATTTCTTTGGCTATTAATGGTCTCTTGGATTTCCTGATGAATTTTTGCATCTTTTTTTGTAGTTCTGAGGAGAAAATGACCCAGCCACCCATTCCAGGGAATATATTCTAAAGAAATGAAAGCTATAGGTAGGAGAGCAACTTGTAACCCTTTATTTATAGCAGCACAATTCACAACAGTGAAGATATGGAAATAAGCCTGATGCCCATCCAAAAAGGGGTGGATAAAGTAACTGTAGTACGTCTACTTTCTGGAATACTAGTCAGCCATAAAAATGCGATTTTACTGTTAGCAACAAAATAGTCCCAACTACAGACCATTATGCTTAGTGAAATCAGCCAGTCCCCAAAGGATAAATATCATATGTTTTCTCTGATATAAGAAAGCTTTTAGACAAATTACAAAATAGTTACAGGTAGTCAAGTATATACATATATCCTCACAGATGACCTGTAAATGGAGACTAGCATTTGGGAAGTAAAGTTACATTGTAGTACACATATAAACTCCTAGTACAACTAGGACTTCCATTTTCTAATACAAGAATATATCTGCACAACATAACTAGATTTTCTACTTTTACCTATACCTACCAAATTAAGATATATTTAAATAGCAGAAAGAATCTTATAACTTTACTAAGGGACTATGCTACTATGGTAATTTGTGCAATGATGGTTAGGGAAAGCAGAGAAAATAACCCTTATACCTAAAATATCTATCATGGAAAAGTAAGTAAATAAATACCTGCTCTAACTAGAAAAAAAAAATAGGCCCCTTAACCTATGTCTTCCCTGCCAGCGAAATGCCCAAATTCAAGGTTCTAGAATATTCTAGAACATTAGCCATATTATGTTTGCAGATATCAAATATATCAACTTCAAATAACTTCTTTCCCATATTTACTATTAAAATAATTTGTGTCTTTTAAAAATATATTTAAATCACTTTGCTCCTAAAAGGTAAATCCTTTTTATGTATCCCAACACAAATTTAGGAGATAGTAACACTTCATACCCTGTTGTTCCTTCTGTCTGAATTTCTCACCCTACCATTTCTTTTTAAACTTTTTATAGTGGTATAATTTCAGTTCATTTTACAACCACAGACTTAACAATCTATTAGGTAAAGAATTGAAGAGCAAGTAGGAAAGAAAAAAAAAACACTGTTCCTCAAGAGTATAAAGACTGCAGGCAATAATCAAATCTGAAATGTCAATTTTACTCATAGATTACATTTTTGTAGTCCACATTAATTACTACAGATCAGGTAAAACAATATTCACCTTTGGAGGACTGGCTTATTTCACTAAGCATAATTTCCAGTTGCATTCATTTGGTAGTAATAGAAGAGAGAGTGCAGGGAGAAAGAGGAGAGAGTATGATGGAAAAGCGAGAAGGGGTAAAGAAAGAACAAAGGAAGAGATTAAGAGAAGATAGAGTAGACAGACAAAACAGGAGAGAGGAAGGAACAAAGAGAAAAGGGGAGAAGAGTGCAGGAAGAAAGATGACAGATTAAAGAGAGGAGAAAGACCGGAGGGAAGAGATGAGAGGGTGAAGCAAGAGAGAAAGTAGGGTAGGGAGAGAAGGAATAAAGACAAAGGGAGGAGGCGAGAAAATAAAGCAGAGAGATGACAGTGAGTGAGAGTAGAAAGAGAAGACAGCACTGACAACAGACCAGGGAAGAAAGGAGGCGAGAGAGAAAAGGGAGAGAAAAGGAAGTGAAGAGAGTAGACAGAAGCCAATACAGGTAGAAAGTAGAAATGAGAATAGACAAAAGAGAAAAGCAGAGGAGAGGAGAGAAGAGATGGGGAGAGACACTATAGAAAGAGAATATAGGAAGGGTGAGCACAGAGTGAAGATGGGGAGGGGAGGGGAGGAGTGTATACAGAGTAGTGACAAAAGGCAGAGGAGAATGAAGAAACAAGTCAAAATGAGACAAAATTGACTGAGAGCAGAGGGAATTGAGAGAAAGACAAGAGGAAGAATGTAAAATGAGAAAATGGAGTGGAGAGGGTACACTATTAGAGGAAGTGAAAGAGTATAGGGGAAAGGAATGGGGGAGAGGAAGACAAGAATGGTGCAGGGGTAAAGAGAGAGAGGAGAGAGTAGAGACAGAGTGGAAAGAGGGAGAGAGCGAACGAAGAGGAGAGAATAAATGGGCAGAATGTAGAGAGTAGAGGGAGAGAGGATAAGAGAGGACAGGAGAGAAGAAACAGAAAAAGCAGACAGTGGAGGGAGAATGAAAAGAGAATCAAGATAGTGGAGAGATGAGATGGAAAGAGAAGGAACAATGCAACACTAGGAGAGAAAAAGGCAAGCGGAGCTTATAGAGAGAAGAGAATAGAGAGAGTACAGTGGGAGAGAGTACAGCCTGTATAAATGGAAAAATCTGAGGGAGAAAGGGGAGAAACAAAGAGTAAGAGATAGATGAGAGGGAGCACAAAGAATACAGCACAGAGGAGAATAGAGGTACAAGGAAACAGACTGCACTAAGAGACTGTTGAAACACATGAGCATTTTGTGAAGTTGAATTATATAAATCAACACATAATTAATAGCCTTTGCATATACAAAAAAATGCTACAGCTGAGAATCAAATTACACATTCACTATCATTAGCAAGACCACAACAGTCATATACCTTGGAATACATTTAACCAATGCTGCTAATGAATGAAATAGAAGATGACACCAAAAGATGGAAAAATCTTCCATGCTAATAAATTGGAAGAATTAGTATTGTCAAAATGCTTGTATTACCCAAAGCAACGTACAGATTCAATGCAATCCCTATCTAAATGCTAAAGGCATCCTTTGCTCAGAGCTAGAAAAGAATGCTAAAATTATTTGGAAACACAAAAGACCCTGAAAAGCTACAACAATATTTTGAAAGAGTTATTTATTGTTATTTGAAAGTAAGACTTACAGAGAGAAGGAGAGAGAGGAAAAAATCATCATCTCCTGGCTCACCCCCAATGGCCACACTGGCAAAAGCTGAGCAGATCCAAAAGCCAGGAGTTTCTTTCAAGTCGCCCCCCACACATGGTTACACAGCCCAAGTGTATTTCTGCAATGCTTTCCCAGGTCATAAGCAGGAATTTTCATTGGAAGTGGAGCAGCTGGGACACAAACCTGCATCCATATAGAATGCTGGTGCTTGAAGATGTAAGATTAGCCTGTTGAGCCATGGCGCTGGCCCCCCAAGCTAAAACAACCCTGAACAACAAAAACAAAGTACACATCACAGTACCAGACATCAAGATATGTTACAGGGCAGATATCATCAAAAAAAAAAAAAAAAGATGTGTAAGCCAGAGAGATGGCAAAGAAACCCCGGAAATTAATCCACACAACTATAGCAAATAATCTTTGGCAAACAAGTGAAAATAATCCCTGAAAAAAGGACAATTTATGCAAGAAATGATATTGAGAACATGAACTCGATGCATGCAAATACACCATGTGTCTGACAAGCTTCAACTCATCATGGCTCATAGAGCTAAACCTGCAACCAGGTATCATCAGATTAGGAGAGCATCAGTGAAACTCTGCAAGACATTGGCATATGCATTTTTGGAAAATACCTCAGAAACTCAAGCAATGCTAGGAAAAGTAGACGGGATTACATCAAGGTAAGGACAACAAAGAGGCAACTTATAGAATGTGAAAAAATATTTACAAACTATGCCACTGATAAGTGATTAATATGCAAGATCTATAAAGATCAAGAAACTCAATAAAACGAAAATCCAGTTAAATGAGCAAAAACAGGCATTTTTAAAAGAATGAAATACAATTAACCAACAGATTTGTGAAAAAATTATTCGGCATCACTAGCCATTATGTAAACGCAAAGAAAACCACTATGAGGTTTCTCCTGTACCATAACACACACACACAAAAAAAAGTTAGTGAAGTGAAGATGTGGATAAAATGGTATCCTAATATATTTTTGTTAGGAAATATAAACTAGTACCACCACTGTGAAAGACAGTATGGAATTTCTCAGAAACCTTGAAATAGATCTAGCTATGACCCAATCATCCTACTCCTGAAAATATATCAAAAGGAAATAAGTCAGGCTTGGGCACAGTAGCCTAATGGCTAAAGTCCTTGCCTTGCCTACACCACAATGTCATATGGGCACCGGTTCTAATCCGAGCAGCCCTGCTTCCTATTCATCTCCCTGTCTGTGGCCTGGGAAAGCAGTCAAGCATGGCCCAAAGCCTTGGGATCCTGCACCCGCGTGGGTGACCCAGAAGAGGCTCCTGGCTCCTGGCATCGGAATGATTTGACTTTAGCCATTGTAGTCACTTGGGGAGTGAATTAATGGATGGAAGATCTTCCTCTCTGTGTCTTCTCCTCTCTGTATATCTGACTTTACAATAAAAATACTTTTCCTTT
Organism: Ochotona curzoniae; assembly: GCF_017591425.1. Taxonomy (NCBI): domain Eukaryota; kingdom Metazoa; phylum Chordata; class Mammalia; order Lagomorpha; family Ochotonidae; genus Ochotona; species Ochotona curzoniae. The sequence continues at coordinate 21,892,176 of NW_024465751.1, forward strand.
AAAAAAAGACTTAAGTCAATCTATGAAAGAGTTATCTGTACCCCATGTTTATAGAAGCTCGATTCACATAAGATACAAAATCAACTCGGGGATACATCAGCTGAGGACTAGATAAGGAAATGGAGTATAATACACGCAGAAACTACTTACTGAGAAATGAAGTGCTTTCTTTTGCAACAAAATGGATGAAAGTGGAAACCATTCTGCTTACTGAAATAAGCCAATCCCGGAAAGACTAAATCACTTTTTCCCTGATATGTAATAGTTAACACAAAGTACAAAACAATGTAGAGAATCAAAGCAGATGTCTTATGATTTGATTCATTTTTTTAGTCCCCATGTATATTCCTATGGAATTGTGGCCTTGACATGTTTTCCTTGTTGATTATTCTGGTTTGTGGTGCATTAAGACTGATTGTGGTGGGGACTAATGGGAGGAAAGCAGGGGATTTAAGGAAGGAGGGAGAGAAACATGGCATCATGGTTGTTTCCCTACAAGTGTACCTATGAAATCTACTTTATATCAAGAACATTTCTTTTCAATTAAATCAGTTTTGAGACTCAACAAATTCTTTTTAATTTGTCAAGAATTTCTAGATGGTGACTGCTTAATGAGTACATCATAAGCTTGTATGTGCATGGAACAAATCAAACATGAACTCTAACTTACCAGCCAGAAAATTTGCAGCAATTTATTGAATCTCTCATTCTGTTTATATTCTTACTTCCCTAATTAATATGTACTTCTTGAATAGAGAAAATATTTTTATAAATAAATGAATAGTAGATAATAAGCTTTGTTTGTTTTTCCTTCATTTTAAAGGTCATTTTAAAATAATGATCCATTTGACAAATGTGTAAAAAAAATCCTTAATATTAGCCTTTAATGCTGCCATTCAGGTAGAGACTTCCCACAGTACAATAGTAGCAGTAGATTATAAAGTAATTATAGTGCAATTTCAAATGCATATGGACAGATTATCAAGTACTCTTTAATGAATAAGTGATATTAAGTAGAAAACAGTATATATCTTTCTAGAGATTCTAATATAATCTTATCTGCTACACTGGTGAAAGCAAAGTGTAAATTTGGGAATATATTGGCTCACACTACTCCATATCTGTTTGGATCGAGGACGGGGGCAGTTTGGAGACATTTAAAAAGGAGCATGCAGGGGCAGGTGCCTGGCACTGTGGTTAACATGCTGCTTGGGACGCCTCTATCCGGAGCCCTTACATCGCAGTCTAGGCTCCCCCCAGTCCCTGCCCTGAGTCAGCTGTCTGACAGTGTGCTCTCAGGTGGGAAGCAACTGGTAACTTTGTCAGTGCCAACCACATAGGTGGCCAGGACTTGATTTTAGGCCACTGACCTCAGCCTCAACTGGAGAAGCATTTGGGGAGTGAACCAATGGAAGGAAAATCTTTCTCTGCATCTAGTAGGAAAAAATTAATTAGGAAAAAAAAATAAGCCTTCAAAAATTGCAGGATAGCAGGGCTTCAGGGCCTTAAGAAATAAAAAAAAACATTCAAAACAGATCTTAAGAGGGGATATTCATAAACATACAGGTTATCCATCCATAGCAGTATGATGGCTCTTCAAAAAGTTTATGGTAAATGTCTAAGATAAAAACATATATAGGTTTTAAAGCATGTTGCCCCAAACCAATTTACTTCCACTTTTTCACTACAATTTTGAGATGCTTTTGTAGGTGTGGACCATTACCAAAGCGGGGGAGCACACCCTCTTCCCCAAAATAGATTTCTAAATATCCTTCAGCTCTTCCCTGATCTTTGTTTCCATATCTTTCAAGTCTTAGAAAAATAAATTGACATAATTTAAGCTTAAACTGAAAAACTTTCTTCTCACCTATTATCATCATCATCTTGCCTTAGAAAACAACAGTTTACTGTGCAAACACAGCTTGGGTTGATCCTCGATTCTCAAAACACAGATGAATGGTTCTAGACAAATGCTTTCTCAATGACAAATTGGCCTGGAGGGAAATAAGACCACCTTAAAAAGCCACAGAGCCATCTCCTTTTCATTTCAGCAGCACACTTTTGAAGTTATTTTCTCATCTTAAGTTTCTAAGTAAACATGCGTTAAAGTAAATATTAAGGAACTCTTAAAATCAGATTTAAAGAAATCCACTAAAGGCTAAGATTACAGGTTTAAATAACCCACTAATCAACTGATTTTTTTTATGGCAATAAAATTATTGGCAAGACTTTGCAAAGTGGTTGATGGCACTGAGCAGAGAACTCTGTGTATAAGTATACATTATCACGTTAAGGGCACACTGTTTTGATTTTGAGAGAATTTCATTGAAGTTCTGACCTTTAACTGATCTGATTAATACCTTTTCTTGTAGTGGCTGTATTTCATTTTGACAATACTCAGAGCAAAATATATAACTTCTCCCTTGAAAACTTAAAATGGCTCCAAGTTTATCACTGGCATTTATAGCATCACAGCTCACAACATTATGTCCCAGGTATTTTCCAGAAGCCGAGTCAGAGGAAAGACCTGTGGTTGCTTTTACATAGTACTTTCAAAAGGAAGAAGAAAGACCCAGACAGCTTATAGCCAGAGAGCCCTGAGCCATTCCTGATCAACTTAGGTCACATTTTCTCTAACCTTGGAATTGGGCCTTCCGGAATATACACATCCAAAGTTCAGCACCACATAAAACAGACGGTAATGCTATAGATTTTTATTGCATATTTTGCAGTTGTTTTGTCATCAAAATGTGTTTTAATCACATATTTAGGAAGTTAACTAACCAAGGTTTAAGTGTAAAGAATAACTGGGGCCTGGTGCGATGGCGCCTTGCACACCTAGGATCCCATATGGGTGCCGGTTCTAATCCCGGCAGCCCCACTTCCCATCCAGCTCCCTGCCTGTGGCCCGGGAGGGCAGTCAAGGACAGCCCAAAGCTTTGGAACCCTGCACCCGCATGGGAGACCCAGAAGAGGCTCCTGGCTTCGGATAGGCATAGCATCGGCCATTGCGCTCACTTGAGGAGTGAATCAACGGAAGGAAGATCTTCCTCTCTGTCTCTCCTCTCTGTATATCCGCCTTCCCAATAAAAATAAAAATCTTTTAAGAAAAGAAGAAATGCAAAACAATATGCATGCCGGGCCCGGCACGGTGGCGCAAGTGGTTAAAGGTCCTCGCCTTGCACGCCCGGGATCCCATATGGGCACCAGTTCTAATCCCGGCAGCCCCGCTTCCCTTCCAGCTCCCTGCCTGTGGCCTGGGAAAGCAGTCGAGGACGGCCCAAAGCTTTGGGACCCTGCACCCACGTGGGAGACCCAGAAGAGGCTCCTGGCTTCGGATCGGCATAGTATCGGCCGTTGTGCTCACTTGGGGAGTGAATCATCGGACGGAAGATCTTCCTCTCTGTCTCTCCTCTCTGTATATCCGCCTTTCCAATAAAAAAAAAATAATAAAAATAAATCTTTAAAAAAAAAACAATATGGATGCTTAAGATTGTGCTGAGCAAAAAACAGAAAGGAAAAATGGGTCTATGGGTATGTTTTATACACATGAACCCTATATACATGCAAACACACAACATTTTTCTTAATCACAATTGTTTAAATGCTGAGGAAGATGTGACAGTTTGCCATTTTTCTTTAAAATTATATATATTTATTATGTATTTACCTATTATAAATGAACATAATACATGATAACTGGATTCTGATCCTCTCTACTTATCATTGCTTCAGAAATCCCACAGCCTGGGCCCATAGCATGACGACTCAATAGCTAAATCCACATCTTGCAAGCATCAGGATCCCAAGTAGCACCAGTTCATGTCCCAGCTGCTCGCTTCCCTTCCAGCTCCCTGCTTATAGCCTGGCTAAGCAGTGAAGAATGGTCCACAATTTTGGGACTCTGTTCCAGTGAGGGACACCCAGAAAAAGCTCCTGATTCCTGGCTCATCTCCAGTCATTGTGACTATCTGAGAAGTGAACCAGCAGGTGGAAGATCTTTCTGTCTCTTCTCTCCATAAACCTAATCTGCCTTTCCAATAAAAAGAAATAAATCTTTAAAAAGGAAAAACAGAAACCCCACAACTTAGGAAGAAAAAACTCCTTTCACTAATCCTGAGCTACTAAACCTCTTCACCCACCTATTGAGGGAGGTTCGAATTTCAACGTTTTTGTATTCAAACAATGAGCTGAGCTTTCTTCAACAAGCCAAGCCATGAGCAGCCTCTTTGTGCCTTCTTCACCTCAGAACTCATTGACTTCTCTTGGAACTCTTTGTACATCTAATTCTCTCAGGATATTTACTGAATAATGCTGTGTTGTGCAACCCAGACACCAACTGTTTCCTTACCACCATAGTTACATCACACTTCTGGGGAAAAAATTACTAAGTAAACTGTTATGTCACATATTCCAGTAACTTTAAAAAATGCATTTACTTGGAAGCTTAAGAGAAAGAGTGCTCTTTCATCTTCGGATTCACAAGTCAAAAGACTGCAGTGGCTGGAGCTGGCATAGGCTGGAGTGAGGACCCAACAGCTTCTTCCTGTTCGGTCACTTGGGTGCAGGGGCCCAGACACTTGGGCAGTCCTCAGTTACTTTCCCAGGCCATTTGTAGGAAGCAGGATTAGAAGTTGAGCATCCCGGTCACATACTGGCACCCAAAAGGGATGCTAGCATCCCAGGTGACAGTGTTGCATATTGTGCCACAATGCTGGTACCAGTTGTCAATAACTTTGTTTTTTATTGAGTATCTCTTTTCCAAGCACTGTCTTTATCATTCTCCTGGAAATATCATGGCTCCACATGTATTTTCCAGAAACATCAAATGCTTTTTTAAAGTGTTCGACAAAATAAGCTCATGCAAATACAAACTGCCCATTTTACATCCCCCACCCCTCAATGAGGGAACTGAACCAACAGAACCTTTGGTTTTCTGAGCATTTGGTTTGAAATGTTCCCCAGCCCACCTAAAAAGACAAAAATTACTTCAGCATCAGAGCTGTGCAGTTCTTTGGTCAGGAGCTTTGCCAATGTGATTCAGCTCAGCTTTTCGGGAATGTTCTGTCTGCCATTCTCCATTGTCAGAGAGGTAGCCTCCACACTGTGCTGTTCTTTTGTTCTCCACTATGGATGCTCTTGACTCACTGTGTCTGCCTCACTCATAGCTCCAGTCTGTACATGAATGCATCACAGCCTCTACCCTTTCAGCTTCTGCTTCCAATACTGCACGCCTGAGATACCCAAATCAGTGTCCTTCCTTATCTTCTTATATTGTTATCATAATTATGTAGTCAGCTTACGGATTGGCTGCTCTTTGAGTTCTGTTCCATTCTTCTAGTCAGTTGGGATTTTTATGAGTTTTTAGTACACAATGACCAAACAAACTTACCCCTTCCATGGCTACTGCTGATGACCTGATCTGTGAAGCTAAGGAAACAACTACCATGACTGTTGGGAATCATGCCACCTGTGGGTTCCTCTTCCCTATTGCAATAGTTTGGGTTCCCACACTGCAATCTTGCTGCAGGGTATATACTTACCCTGAGTTCCTATAAATGCGGCTTCTAAAGCTTACAGTCACCCCACTTTTCCAGGGAACTGTTCTCAACTGATAAGAGCTCCCTCAGCCCATAGGTGTCATTTCTCCTCATATCAACTCTTCTTTTGCTTTACTTCCTCTCCCATTTTTTATTGTTGTTGTTTACATTTTTGTAATGATTTGTCAAAAATTTCCATCCTGCTCCAATGCAAAAGTAAACAATTCAATATTTACCAAATGCCTTTCTATTGAATAAGGAGCATTTGCTTTCTAATGGCTTATTACATCTGCTTTCTAAATGTATCACTACTCTTAAAAAATACAGGACTCCCAAGAAAACAATTAAATGTACATTTACAATATGATACTAGATTTTCTTACTTTAATATATATCATGTCATGCTTTTATACAGCAGCAAGTTAAACTGGTAAACTGTTACTTAGGGACTACATTATTGCAATAATACACAGGGAAATGGGGAGTGAGAGTGACGACCCCTATACCTAAAAAATTATCATGGAAAATTATTTTTAAGAGGTACTTTTCATAGGGCCTAGAACAATAGCTCAATTAGTTAATCCCTTGCAGGATCCCATATGTGCGCTAGTTCATGTCCCAGATGCTCTACTTGCAGCACCCTGCTTGTGGCCAGGGAAAGTAGCAGAAGATGGCCCAAAGCTTTGGGACCCTGCACCTGTGTGGCAGACCCAGAAGAAGCTCCTAGATCCCAGCATTAGGGCTATTTAGGAAGTTAAGCTGCAGATGGATGCTCTATCCTCTCTCTCTCATCCCTATAAACCTGCTTTTCTACTAAAAACAAATCTTTTTTATAAGGTGCTTTTCTTACCAGCAGATATTGCAAAATACTATATTTGAAATTCCTCTGTATGTAGGGTTCTAGATGCCAAGCCAGCTCTGTCCTGAGATCCAGGCATGCAAGGACCAGACAATGGAAATGAAGCAGAGGCCAATGACATACTTAGATACACTCTTCCAGGGTCCATCACAGGCAGGATTCTTGGTTCTTTCTCGGGTTGTGCTCCAGTGCCCAGTCACTACCTAGGCAATCCCGGAAGCAGTTAACAGGAGAAGCTGCTGTGGCCCCAATTGTAACAGAGGGAGCAGCCTTGCTGATTGAGCTGGTTCTCAGGGCTGTTCTGAGGTTAATTCCTATAGCAGCTGCCTTTTCTTCTTCAAATAGCTGGCTTTTTGTTTCTTGCAACTACGCTCTGACTCATCACTTCCTCAGGAAGAACAGCTTAGTAAAGAAGCTGAAATGTGTTTGAAGCAAATGAGAAAATTCCAATGGCAAATTTGAAACCAGTTCCAAACAACTCAGCCACTGAAGATCAAACTCAATAGCCTCCAGCATTTGGTGGACAGGCAGTGACTGATTCGTCACGCTGATAGGAAGTGCAGCAGGGTGCAAAGAGGCTGTCTGTGGCTCTGTCTGAAGGCAGACAGGAATGGACAATCTGATGGAAAAAAGCAGAGTCAAATCAAAGCAGCAGCAGCCTGAATCAAAGCGAACATACTTATCATCACTGGAAGATCAGTGCTCCATGCCTGCGAGGGCAACCCATGCTGAACCAGACCAGGAAGCTGACTTGCAGCATTGCAGAGAAAGAAAACCACAAGGCAAAAGGCCCGAAGTCTGAGGCATGCTGATTACAGGACTACCAAGATTCTAAGTCTCTAAACCCAGGTTTCCAAAGTTTTAATATTAGACATTAATACCATCTCCATGGGATTGTCTTACTAGGAGTAAAATTGGCAAAGTCCTCCGAATAGGGTGGGACATGGTGCTAATGATGCCCTAGCAGCTATTACTTCTTCCGTGTTTACTAGTGAGTCCAGCCTTATTGATACAGAAGCAGAAATAAAATACAAGGATTGAAACAAATAAGCCAAAAGATGAAGAGCCAGAAATAGAATCGGGGAGCCCAATGCTGCCTCACAGACCCTGAGAGGTAAGGGGAAAGGAAACATTGTCCTAGAGTGAGAAGAAGAGAAAAACAGACTGGAGCCACAAAGAATCCAGGCCGGAGTCCCCCCTGCTGTATGAACACTAGGTGACTGAACAGGCCCCAGGTCTGTTCTCAGCAGTACAAGCATGCAGGAGGGCTTCCGTTATGGTCTTGTTTTCACTCAAAACTTGTACAATTTACTTTTGAGATGGAAGAATTTGATATTTTTCTCCAGCTCAAATTGTTCAGTTAGGTAGCTTCAGAAGAAATCCAAGACAACTTGTTACTAACATGTAAGGAGGTAGAAGAGACCAAGCTTTATGACATTCCCTCTGAGGCATTGTTAAGAGAATGTTACTGTACTGTAGAGTACGCTGTTAAAAAATAGATAGGATTTGAGTTATTTTCACCATCAGAGGTGTTCAACGTTTGGTGAAATGTGTCTACCCAGACTGGACATTCCCCAGTGTGGACACATGCTGAAATATCACATGATATGCCACAAACATGCTTGTGCCTGCGAAAGCTGTTTGAAATTACTTTTAAAAGATGCCATTGTTTTTTTATGTTGAAATTCAACATGTGAAAATCTTTGCAATGCAGTTCTGAAATTCTTTGAAAGTTCTACATATGAACAATGCTGACCAGAACACTTAATCAAAGTCCATGAGCAAGCAACCATCTTCCCCTTTTATTTATGCCAGCATGGCTTAATGCATGCCACCTGCATCTGCAGCCGACATGCAAAAGTTCTAGAGTAACGCAGTGTGGAAAGTGCTGCTTCGTTCAGCTAAATCACTGAAACCATTAGTTCAGTGAAACAAAACATGACAATTGTTTTTCCTTGCCAATCAAACTTATGTACAGACAGATCTGTAATCTTCTATATAACTTAATTTCCATCATTTAAAAAAAATCACATCCCAATAGCTTAGTACATTTTTATGGACTTTTAAATATAGATTTTATTACACTTTTAGGGATTTCTAGCTGTGCTTAATAAAGTTCTTTCTATAAGAGAGTTTCCTTTGGTCAAGCAAAAGCAAGTCTGAAAAGTATAATTCTTGGCTTAGAAATATATTGTTCTGCATTTGCTCTGTTTTGTACCTTATCTAAAATACATACAGGAACTTTTGTGGAAACAAAAATCTTATTTCAGTGATAATTTGGATATTACAGTTCAGGATTGGACACCCCAATAATCTAGGGTCAAGTAGGAGTTGGTCATGTCAGCTACAGAAGAGCCATGACACCGTGACCCACACAGAGGGCAGAAGACTAAGCAGTAATTAAATGCATATATAATTATTTTTGCCATGCTCTGAGGATATGCCCACATGATCTAAACACCCCCCAACAGATCGACTCACAGGTGTCATAATCAGAGTAATCTCTATCCATAACTCACCAGCCATGAGACATGATAGTTTAAAACATCACGAGTTTTGGGGAGACAAGTCCTACTAAACCTGTAACATGCTTGCTAAAGAAGCTGTGAGTTCTACACATTCGAGAAATACCAGCAGATGACGTAAGTGAACTGAATAGAACTTTGAAGTCCAGCTTCATTCACAAAGTGGTATTCCTGCAGACATTTAAACAGAATAAAAGTCATGGAGTAAGACATGTTGAACTCTGACGAATACAAAGTGTCTGGTAATGACTATTATTCAGATCAGCAATTTCCCTGAGACATTAAGAAAATGCTAGAACATCTCCTCCACACTTAGATACCAACCTCTCATAGTATGCTCATTAATGATTAATATCTGATTCAAACCCTCAGAAGAATCTGGCCAATGATTTAAACTTGCCTTGGAGGAAATCAGCTCTCTCCCTTTCCTATAGAAGACTGTTCCCAGCTTGCCAAAATTCTGACACTTCAGCCTATGGTTCGCTCTAGCCACAGACTCTTACTGTATGAAGCACTTCAGCAAGAATCAAATTAATTATACATGTTCAGAAACATGAAATAAGACCCCTACCTTTCTACTTGCACAAAATCAGTTCTGCATGGATCAAGGAACTAAATCTATGATATGACATGAACTATTAGAGGAAAACATCAGAACATTCTGCAAGACATAGGCAGAGGCAAAGACATCCTTAAAAAGACCCCAGAAGCTCAGGCAATTAACTCAAAAATAGACAGGATTACATCAAGCTAAGAAGCTTCTGCACTAAAAAGCAAGCCAACAATGTGAAGATGCAGCCAAAAGAATGGAAGAAAAAATTCACAAACTATGAGGCTAATAAAGAAATAATATACAAGCTCTGTAATGAGTTCAAGAAAACAACAAAACAAGAAATCTACGTAAGAAACAAGAAAAGGAAGTAAGCAGACACTTTTGAAAGGATGAAATTCAAAGTCCAACTGAAATGAAAAAAAATGGTTCACCAGCCATCAGGGAAATGCAAATAAAAACCACAATGTGGTTTCAACTCACCCAAGTTAGAACTGCAATCATGTATAAATCAAATAAGAATAAATCCTGGCAAAGATGTGGGGAAAATGCACCTTAATCCAGTGTTGGTGGGAATGAGAACTAAGGTAATCATTATGAAAGACATTATAGAGATTCCTCAGGTACCTGAACATATGACCCAGTCATTCCATTCCTGGGAATTTATCCAAACAAAATGAAATCAGCATATAAGAGAGTTATCTATATTGTCATGTTTATAGAAGCTCAATTCACAACAGCTATGATATGCTTTCAACCCAGATGTTCACCAGCTGATGACTCAATATAAAAAATGTGAATATACACTATAGAATAGTACTCAGCCATAAAAAGGAAATCTTGGGGTTTTCCTTTACTATTAAACAATTCTAACTGGAAACCATTTTTCTTAGTGAAATAAGCCATGCCCCCCTCCCCAACCTGACAGCCCCCCCCCAAAACAAATATCAAAATTTTTTCCTTCACCTTTGACAATACACAGAATACAAAATGTATAAAGTGAGACTAACATCCAGCAATTTAATTGGTTTGCAGCCTTTACATCTGCTCTGAGGAAGGTTTTACTGTTGTTTTGTCTTTTTTGCTTTTTACTTGTTATGTGTTATCTTTACCAAGTATAAAGCCAATTACTCTGCTCCAATGCCTGTGTTATAAAATACATGAAGTTTATTCTCTTTTTTTTTTTTCTTAGAAGTCTGGTGTTGCTGTGTTAAACAAGAATATCATCGGCTCCTTAGGTCTTCTATCCCGTCTTCTCAGACTCCTGGTGCTCAATACCTTACCCATAGCTCACACCACCTCTAAGTCTGCCTGCACAGGTGGTTCTCCTGAGGCCATCCTGGTGGTGGAGTGATTTGTTGTGTGCCTGGTTGGCTCACATGACTACAGACAAGCCCCTGATACTCACTGCCTTTCCTGTTCACCGAAGAAAACTGACAAAACCAGAAACATCATGGTCTTTTTCTGATTCTACCCATCTACTTTGATTGTTTTTAGCATTAGGTTTACTTTTTGATCCTCCAATCCATTCCAACATTCGTTTTGCATTTTAATATTTTAATTAAGACTTGCTTTTGTTCTGATTCTGCCCTGCTCAACATTAACTCTTAGGTTCATAAACATTGTATATTTTACAGGATTTATGTACAAATACTGCACATCCTTGAACTAATGATTTCTGACAATTTAAAAGTGATAGCAACATTTTATATTTGGTATTTATGTTCCACTTCGAAGCACGTTAAGCATTCTGCATTTATAAACATGGTGTGCCATAGAATCAAATGCATTACCACAGTATCAGCCAGCATAGATCTGAATTGGTATTTGAGTAATTTACTTGACTTGAAATCTAGGCAAATCTACATTCTAAAGGACTTCAATGTTCTCCTGTACACAATGGAAATGCTACCCAGTGTCTACCCCAGGGATATGTGGTGATCAAGAGACGATGCATGTGAAACTTAGTCACTATCTGGCACTTACTAAATAAGAAATGCCGCGTATTGCTGTTATTGAAACTTTTATTTTTGATGATGTTATTTAAAAGGAAGCACATAACACCATCATATAGATAAGAAAAATAAGATCAGAAAAGCTAAGCCAATTTCACCTTATCCTGCAGCTGATCATGGACTGCAATGGGATTTCTTCCCAGTTGATGACAGAACCCAGGTTCTGACAACGCACATTGCCAATGCTTGCCCATGTCCATTAAAACTACAGTAGCACATGTGTGCCTGTGAGGGTTCACATTCATGGGTCTGCTTCTGCATCTTCAAGTGGCTTATTTAGTTTCACACATGTTTTAGATGCAGCTAAACAAAGCACAGCGCCTCACACTTGAAATACAAGCAAATTAAGATAAATGGGATTAGGCATAGGAAGATTATATATAAATTGTGGTTCATTTTAATATCTGCTGCCTGTGAAGAACCATTGTAATCACAAGGACAAATGCTAGGGTGAGATTCCTCAAATAAAGTTATTGCTCATAAGACAAACGCATTGCAGCTGACAGAAGATGAGTCTGTGGAAGGCCACTCAATAGGCAAAATGACTAAGTAAATCACACTTTAGTCCTGCAAGAAATGTATGACTGGCTTTGATGTAACAGAATCTACGTGGATCAGAAGAGGTATCTGAACCCTTGGAGTCGGGGACACTGCGACCCCCACTCACATCTCCATCCCCTGTGTAACCAGCACTTGGAGTCGGGGACACTGCGACCCCCACTCACATCTCCATCCCCTGTGTAACCAGCACTTGGAGTCGGGGACACCGCAACCCCCACTCACATTTCCATACCCTGTATAACCAGCACTTGCCCCTTCAGTTGCTGGAACCTTTGTACCTTCCTCTTCTCCCCTGGTGCTTGAACTCTAAATCGAGTCTTACTAACTTCTATCACATTAGATTCCAAGCATGTCTCTGAACCCTTTGTTTCCACAAGTATATCACAACCCCACTTTTTCTTAACTAAAGCCAAATGTTCATTTGCCATTCAAAAATATCCATCAGGTGGTTCCAGCACTGACCTCCAGGTTCTTTCCACCAACCAGATCTCAGTTTCTCTCCACTGTGCCTTAGCCTATTCTGTTAGAGCCATCTAGAGTTCCCTACTGCTTGCCACCATCCTAAGTCCTTCCTTACTGTGAAGGAAGAGATCAAAGTCAACTCCTCCTCAATATGTCTAGATTTCCAGAAATAAAACATTTCTCATACTCATGAACTCACACTATTATTTAGATATTCCTAATGTTTTATTTAGTTCCATAGAGAGAAAAGAGTATTTTCCTCTACCCATTTTATATTCTGCAATTTGGAACTCTTAATTGGATTAGCTAAAAGGAAGTAACTGAAGGGGATTTTTTTTTTTATTGGAAAGGCAGATTTAGAGAAAAGGAGAAGCAGAAAGAAATATCTTCCATCTGCTTGTTCATTCCCCAAATGACCACGACAGCTGGAGCTGAGCTGATCCAGAGCCTGGAGCCACAATCCAGGAACTTATTCCGGGTCTTCCACATGGGTTGTAAGGTCCAAGGCTTTGGACCACCCTCTGCTGCTTTTCAGGCCATAAGCAACGAGTTGGATGGGACGTAGAGCAGCCAGGATATGAACCGGCACCCATATAAGATCCAAGTGGATGCAAGAAAAATTCTTTTAAAAAAAGAAAACGGGCCCTGCGTGGTGGCCAAGCAGCCCAAGTTTTCATCATGAACATGCTGGGATCCCATGTGGGTACCGGTTCCAATCCTGGCAGCCGCTTCCCATCCAGCTCCTTGCCTGTGGCCTCGGAAAGCAGTCAAGGACAGCCCAAAGCCTTGGGACCCTGTACCCATGTGGGAGACCCAGAAGAGCTCCTGGCTCCTGGCTTCGGATCAGCACAGTACTGGCCGTTGCAGTCACATAGTGCGTGAATCATCGGACGGAGGATCTTCCTCTGTCTCTCCTCCTCTCTCTATATCTGACTTTGCAATAAAAATAAAATAAATCTTTTAAAAAAAAAGAACAAAAGAATAAAGGAGTATGGGGGCAAGGGTATGTTCACCTCCTTTGGAAGAGGTTTGGAGGGTGATGAGGGCGTGGAACTGGAAACATCAGCTCATCCTGGAGAGGAAAACACTTGGGACACTAAAAGTTGCTTGACTTAAAGATTAATAAGACTCAGTGGCCCTGAAATCCTTAGGAAAGCAACCCTTCTCTCCTGGTTTGAAATTAACGCAGCAGATGTTATTCCCAGTCCTACCGTGATTTGCTGTTACTCCTTGTAGATGAGTTACAGCAATCATGCTCTCATGTGGATGCATTGGAACTGATAGTAACACTTCTAAAATGTTGAGGGAGGGCCACTGTCCTTGGACAAATAAAGCCACTGCAGTAGATGAGCTCTGTCCTATTCGCAGAGGTCAGGGCACCTTGCACATCAGCTGTTAGTACTTGAAAAATGAAAGCTGTCTACTTACATTTTGGTAACTGATACCTTCTTAGATAAGCAATTCATTTTCCTTGGATTTTTTTTTCCTGAGCCATAAACACATTTTATATTATGAAAGTTCTTTTTGATTAAGATATGATTTATTTATTATTTTCACAAACTGCTATGATTCCTAATATTTACAAAGAAGTATGTTAGACACAAGAAGACAGATAAACTAATTCATGTGCCCGAAAAATCAATACATTTAGAAAGGTATTCACCAAATATGTACATTATTCAAATATAATTCAAATTAAGTTAGTAAACTTCTGCTCATCTATCCAACACCTAAAAAGGCCAACAGTCTGGAAGTCAGCAAAACTGTTGAGTAAAAAAAAAAATCAATCAATATATAAATCATGAAAAACAAAGTCAAGTCACAGAAAATCAGTCAGTGAGAGAAGATCCCCAAGGCAAAGTCTGAGCCGAGATCTATCATTTATGACAACAGCGTGCAGACAGAATAGCATGTGGTAGACTCTAAGGTCAGTTACATCAACCAACAGCCCTGGTGGTGAGACACCAGCAACACATAAAACACTACAGTAATGAAGATACTTCAATGTCCCGCTTTCAGCAAGTGTTCAGTGAGTAAAAACAATAAACTACAGATATAGTGGTGAATATATAGTAAATCCCAAGATGGTAGGATTGTTTTATACAATGAGACATATGCTGAGCAATTGGCCATTCCACTGCATGACACACATCTTAGTAACAAGTGCATTGTACCAAAACAAAAAGCATCGGTGAGTTCAGCAGACCTGATATTTAAATCACACCTTAGAAGCTATACAGATAATCAGTGGAAAAGAAGGATTGAGAAATCCAGAGTCTCCAGGAAGAGGAAACAGCTGATGTTTTTAAGATTGGTTTCAGTGGATGTGAGACCAGGTTTATTTTAATTTCTGAGGACATATTTGTAATTTGCAGAAAGCTTAAAATTGATGGGCAACAGAGGTATAACAAAAAAAGTATTGAGGTATTGTATACCAATGGGAAAAAGCACGGTCTGTGACTTGATAAAGAACAGAGTTGAAGCATATTTCAACTGGAAATCTTTGTGTAAGAATTAATTAGCCATGCTGTTTTGTATGCCCCCTCTTTGGCCAATGAAAGCAACTTTTAACAATACATTTTCTTTTCAAATTTCTCTCAAAAGAAAATGTGGGTTTTTTTTTAGACAACAGAATTTTATTTTCACTCATACTAGGTTAGAGGTAGGAAGAATAAATTTTGTAGAAACTAAAGTAACTCACAAAACAGTCACACACGTACCATCTAAAGCTTTAAAAGTAATTTCGAATCCTGAACATTTGATTTTCTTTTCCTGGTAAGACCAACATAAAGCATGCATGTTAACAAGAACAAGGTTGCTACTCCACAAAAAAAGAACAATTTGTGGGAAAGGCCAAAATCTTTATCGTTCTGGATTTTTACCAAATGACAGAGAGCTTACATGATTAAAATCTGGCATTTACTGCTTGACATCGGACTGGACTGTCAAAATAGCTTAGTTGTACAATTTCAAAAATCGATGCTTTGCATAGTCTATGGCATAATAAACTGCCTCCCAATGTATGGAGCTTACACAGAAACACTGTGTAAGTTGTGTTGCGTCACCACAGTGTCTCAGATCATGAAGAGGGCTTCTGAGCACCATTTCCATTTCTGGTGAAATCCCTGCCCATATTTCGTGGAAGCCTCTGTTACTGTAGGTGGGCAGACTTTGCTAAATGAGCTGCAGTTGCTAATAGTTGTGGTCCACTCATCTGGCTCTCTCACTGCTGAGTGCCATGGGGCAGAGGCTGTTCATTGTTGGACTTTCCAACTCTACAGCATTATATATGTTAGATGCTCACAAATATGTTTCCAGAATTAAGACCATCAAAGATTGGACCTTCTAACAAACATGAAGAGCGCTGCATCAAATTTAAAATGCAATACTCATTTACAGAGCTCTCCCTGACCCTCCCCCACAACTACAGCAGTTCTCCAATATCCGCACAGCCATTTTGACACCTAGTTCTTTTAAAAGCTTACCCCTCTTTCTCTGTAGTCACTCTCACGACCCAATGAGTCTAGGAAACACAGCCATGTTTGAACATCTGGCATTCATCATGCTGGTTCTGTTAATCAAAGTTCTGGAGATCAGTTCCAGATGTTGACTAACTAAAGTTACACAGCATTGTTCACATTCTTATCTACAATCAGACCTAACTTTCCATATCTTTGAAGGAAGCTTAATTTATACAGGTAGGAGTTACACTCCAGACTATTTTTTTTAAATTAAATCTCAATAAACCTAGTGAAGGGTTAGACATCGACTTAGAAGTAGATGAAGGTCAATGAGCATTCAGGGCGCATTTTGGGAAACCATATACTTAGTCATCTTCATTCATAAGTCATAAAAAGGGAGAAAAATTAATACTGACCAAATGGCCACTAATATACCAGACAGTATGATGAGTAATTCAACATTCACTATCTTGTTTAATTTATTTAATTCTCATAATTGTATAAAATAGAAATTATCTCCATTATACAAATGAGGAAATACAGGCTTATTGAAGTTAATTATATTGTTGAAAATCATACGCTTAGTGTCTAAGCAGAGATTATCATCTAGTTTTTCTGACCCCAAATTCAGTATTCTTTCCACATGCTGCCTTTTCCTGCAACTTGAGACAAGATGGACTGGAAGGATAAATTTTGAAAAAGCAATGATATCTATAATCTACTTGGAAACATTATTCGGAACAAAGATGAGACATGCAAAACTTGCATCTCTTTTCAAGTGTACTTGATTAAAATGATATTTCAGATACCTGAAAACATAACTGGGGTTTTATGAAACCTCAAAAAGTTCCATATATGAGAATCACAAAAGAAATCAACCCACTTCCAGTGCTGGAGGCTCTTAAAGATCCGGAGGTGGTCCAGGACTAGAAAAGCTAGGGTGTTATCCAAGTCAGAAGCTGACTTGTAATAGTTCCTCAGTCATGTGATCAAAGCTCCAAGAAACTCATCTATGACAGTACATGTTGAGCTTGCAAACTTACAATAAACATCTTTTAAGTACTGTTGGACTCCAGAAAGGGAAAATGAGCAAAGCCCTGTGCCAGTTAATATGCAAAACATCAAGAATAACCAATACTTAAAACAGTTCTAGTCTTGGGAGACACCTGGGCCATTCTTCAAGGTAGGGCATCCATGTTAGGGCAGAATCCTATAGAGGAGCAGAAGTGGCTACAAATCTATCACAATGGCTACACTGTGATAAGACCAATCCTGTTCTAACAAAGTACAATAAAACTTCTGCTTTTATATCATATAAATGTCAATCCTGGCTTAAAATATAATGCAATAGGGAAACATTTAACTTGTAGATTTATGGTTCAAGTGAATATGTAGATGAAAAGAATTTTATGATCTTGGAATAAATAAGATGTTTGCTAGCTTGAACTGTGTAATCCTGAATTAAATACTTCAAGACTATCCAGACATTTACTGTAGACCTGCTCTTTGTAAGTACTGTTCAGAGTTCTAGTGATGGAGTGGCGAACAAAAGAAGCAATCTCCCTGTGTAGCGTGAGTAAAAGAGAACGGGCCATACAAGAGTATGAAAGTGTAACCATTAAAGAATACAAATCCTTGGTGCTTGTCCTATGCCATCACCCTCTTCTATAAATCTCTATGAAAATTATTTCATACTTTTTTTTCTACCTTAACCTGCACTGTTCTTCCAACTTGGGCAATATGTTGCAGAAATAAATTTGAGAAATTTCCTATAAATGTGAGACTTGAATATGCATTTTGAATACATAATATATGCAAGAGCTAGATCAAACACAAATTTGACATACCTGGAAATCTTTTCTTTCAATCTATTAAGTTCCTTCTGGTGCCAAAGTGGTCAACTAGTGTATTAGGTATTTACACTTTGAAGAAATCTTTATTAGCACTCCATCAGATGCTAATGATTGCGCTTCCATAGCTGCAGTTTCTGCCATTTCACCATAAATCATTTGAACCTGTCCAGTGTCCCCCAAAAAGAGGATCTTACATCTCATTTTACTTTTGCAGGCATCTGTATCGTAATTTTCACTACTTCCTATCATGCTTTCCCCACACCTGTCATTTTTTTCTCTTGCTATCATCACCCTACTGAACACTTAGAAACTCAAGCCATTCCTCATCTAACATCATTGATGATATGTGAATCATCAATAAATAACTGTCCCCCAGAACATTGGTGTTGGTTAATTTCCAGGTTTTGGTTCTGTCCCATTGATCTACATGTAATTTTGTAGCAATACCAGTCTGTTCGTATATCATGAATTCTGGTATTGTGATACCTCTAGCTTTTTTTTTTTTCTGATCAAGTGATGCAGGAAGTTAATCTTCCACCCTGTGGAGAATGTATGAGCAGCCCATATGTATCCTGGTTAATATTCCAGCTGCTCCATTTCCAATACAGCTCTCTCCTTGAGGCATCATGTGGGATGTGCGGGGGTGGGTGAGCTGCAGAGGATGGTCTGGATTCTTGGAGTTCTGAACCTACACCAGATACCCAGAGGCGGCTCATGGCTCCCAACTTTGAATTGGTGCAGCTCTGGGCATTGTGGCCATTTGGGAAGTCAATCAGCTAAGAAATGTGTCCTAATCCACTACTGGTAGGAATGAAGACTAGCGCAACCACTATGGAGGACAGTATGAAGATTTCTGAGATAAGTGAAGATAGATTTGCACTATATGTCACAGGGATCCCACTCCTGAGAATTTAGCCAAATGAAATGGAATCAGCATATGAAAGACCATTCGTGTTTCATGCTTATTGCAGCTCAATTAACAATAGCTAAGATTTTAAGAGAACATAGAAATGTCCATCAACTGCTGATCTCGAGATAATATGCTATATCTATACTAAGGTATACTGTACAGTCATAAAAAGAATGAAATCCTGTCTTTTGCAACAAAAGCAACTAGAACTTAATATTCTTAGTAAAATACACTTATCTCAAAAAAGACAAGAAAATATTCCCTGCTTATAACAGTTAAAATGGAATACAAAAACACCTATAAGAATGAAATGGTCATGTTGGGACATGATTGTCATGTTTAGTTCTTGTTTATACTCCAGTGCAATAGCGATCTTCCTGCTTTTTACCTATCATACATTAATACACTTTAATCTTAGCCAAAAGACTGAAAAGCAATGTTGAGTACTATTGGTTGATAAATTAAGGACAGTGATTACAGACTGAATTAAATGTGTATCTTTGCAAAAATTAAGGAGAAGTTGGGGAGAAGAGAGAAGAATAGTAAGGGTATCGGGGAGCATGACGGGAAATAAGGGAAGTGTGACTATCCTCCTGGAACTGAACCTATGGAATGTACAAAAGGTTTTCTTCATTTTGATAAAAACAGATTTATAGAAAAAGTTGGCAAGCTTGGTACAGTAGACTAGTGGCTAAAGTCCTTGCCTTGCATAGGCAGAGATCCCAGATGGGCACTGGTTTGTATCCTGGATTCTCCAATTCCCTTCCAATTCTTTGCTAGTGGCCTGGGAAAGCAGTAGAGGATGGTCCAAAGTCTTGGGACCCTGAATTCACATGAGAGAACCAGAAAAAGCTCCTGGCTTCAGATCTGTAACTCTTACTGTATATAAAAATCAACTAAAGACAATCATGCAAACTATGATATTGCTAGAAGAAAACACAGGAGAAATACTCCAAAACACTAATATAAGTACTTACTTCTTGAATAAGATATATATCATATGATATAAATGCCATAACAAACAGTGTGGGGACATATATAAATATACTAGAAACAAGGGCCAGAACAGTAACCTCATGGCTAAAGTTTACCTGCACGCACTAGGATCCCATATGGGTACCAGTTGTATCCCGACTGCTCCACTTCCCATCCAGCTCCCTGCATATGGCCTGGGAATGCACAGAGGATTGCCCAAGGCATTGGCCCAAGGCCATTGGGATGCTACACCCAACTGGGAGACCTGGAAAAAGTTCCTGGCTCTGAATTGGCTCAGCTCTGGCCGTTGCGGCCATTTGGGGAGTGAACTTGTGGATGAAATATTTTCTTCTCGTCTCTCCTTCTATCTCTAAATCTGACCTTCCAATAAAAATAAGTCTTCAAAAACACTAGAAATACATGGAAAGTAAAGTTTAAAACATCAATATAGACCCAGAAATTGAATTAGCAGGTGCTAGTTGGTAATAGAAACAGAATATGGGTTAAGAAATTAAAGGGAGTTAAAGTGCTATTCATTATGACAAAGATACTCAGTGAGATATTAATAAAAGCAAGCAGTAAAGAGAAGTGTGATGTAATACTACCTCATAATTTGTGTTTTGTAATTTTAAATCTAGTCTAAAGCAAGTTTAGAAATACTCCTCACAGGAGTCCCGGCTTCATGATGCTACCTAATTAGTTCCCAGGGCTCACGCTATCATTAACACGTGAATTTTTGGATTATGAGTCCAGCACTTGCATTCCTAGCAACAGAACAAAGCTCTTCTGCTTACTCCAGCATCAAGTATTGTAAGTACCTTCATGCAAATTGAACTTTGCTATAAATTATTTAATATTCTTTGTCTTTGCAAAATTAAATAAATCCTTTAAAATATTTATTTAATTCGTGTAGTACTTCATTTCTTTGTTGTTTTTACTGGTCCCAATTGTGTCTTGCAGATGCAGTTCTTATCTTTCTATATGAAGAATAATTTTCCAGTGGTATGAGAAAAGTGGTTATTTATATCTGGTCTGTGTGTGGTTGTAGGTTTTTTGTTTTGGGTTTTTTTGTTTTTTTTTTTTTTGTACAATAGCACTGAAAAACAAAGGGGTCACTAATCCTTTTCTCAAAGGAAAATAGAAATCAGTTGTTACTTTCAATCCAGGCAGAGAGCCAAACCTAAAATAAAAGAACTCATATGTTTGTTTTTGAGAAAAAGGGACTATATAAGCAGGGATTTTCCCAAAATAATTAACTTTGTTGATGGCTTTTAGTGGGTGATGGAGATAAAATGACCAGACTACAAAACTTTAAAAATATTTCCCAAATTCCTTCAGGTAATAGTTGAAGATGAAGAAATAGCAGGATAAAAGATTCAAAGCCTTCATGAAGACTGATTAATACCAAGAGGGCAGCCCTGGGATGCCAAGGTTCACCAGTCTCCCTGCACTCAAGTACAGCTGAAACTTGTTCCCAGATATTTTTATCCATGTCCCAAACAAGAAAGATCAATGACTGCATAGGACAGAGCCGGAAATGCTGCCCACCCACATCCATTCCTGAGCATTTTGTGTATGTAAAGATGTGAGTGATTTTTTCTAAATGCAGTTCAGTGCACTTTAAGAAAGTCGATCCCAACATCTCCAGGTTAGAAGGGACTAAACATTCTCCAAACAAATGGCTCTTAACTGGGATAATTTCACTCTATAACATGAATTGTTAGTCCAGAGACACTTTTAGGGTCACAGTTGGAGGAAGGGAGAGATAGCAGTGGTATCTATTAGCTGTAGAGGCCAGTAATGCTGCAAAACATCTTACAACCCACAGGACTGCCCCTGACAATAAGGCACTCTGGCGTAACCGCAAATCTGTAAGACAGGAATGCTGCACTAGAGCGAGTCCAAGTCCCTGAATTAACCCAGTGTGAGAAAGCTGATTCTCTTAATGGATTGATTTCTGACCTAGCAGCTATTACCTCCTACAGTGTGTACATGTAATTGATGTGGTTTCATTTCTAAGTCAGGAGGTCCTCCTTATAAGCAACTATTTGAAACTATTAGTCTCGCTCCTCTCTTCTAGCAGAGCTGGCCAGATTCTGATCTGCTGTGGTCTAAACATGAAGACAAAGGAGGAAGGTTCAGGCTGTTCCAGCTGTGATTTTTGGCTTTTCTCAGCCCACCTGAAGTATTTAAATTAAGCCAAATGACATTGGGAATTTGTGTTCACCCTTAGGCCATACAATATATTTTTCTGACTCCAAAATAAAAAATAACTGATATTTGAATCCTATAAGCTTATATTAACTCTTTTTCTATTTTATTTTCATGAAAGAAAGACAACAACTTCCCATGCACTGATTTATTTCACAAAGACACACCTGAGTCAGGGTCGGTCCAGGCTGAACCTGAAAGCCCAGAACTCAAGCAAGGTCTTTCACATGTGCGACATGGCCCAAGTGCTTGAACCATCACCTGCTGCCTCCCAAAATGTACGTATCATATTAGCAGAAAGATGCATAAGAAGCAAAGTAACTAAAACATATACCAGGCATTCTCATGTAAAATGTGTTCACTGGGATTCCAAAATTGTTGGATAGAGAAAAAACATGCTAATTCTGACCAGAAGCTAGTGGAAGGAAAATGCAGGAAGTGCAACCCCAGAGAAGAGTTGAAGAGACATTTGCAGTAGAAACTCTACAGGGGGCAGACACCACGCAGTTTGGTCAATGTAACCACATAGTGTCAAACTGAGACACCATCAGCAACCCCTGCACCTTTGACTAGAGTAGATGCTGGCTTTTGGGAAAGAGGTGAGACCAGGTTGCTTTACTCATTGTCACTTACAATATTATATCAGGTGGACACTTGAGGCCCACAGTAACTTCAGGCCCAGCCTGGAATGACAGTGGGGATAGAAGTACAGAACCCACATACATCATGGAGAAACAGCACTCAGCAACTAGCGTGGAGATAGCACCGTCTTAATGCCAAAATAGTTTGTGGTAGATTTCCATGAATGCAACCAGGGATTTTATCAAAGGGAAAAAAATCCTAGTTCCCCTCTGATATTGAGATGAGCAGGGTTTTAGGATTGTGAGGCACCACATACGCAATATCCATTCCATTAAAGGTACCAGGAATCAAACTTTCAAGATGTAGCACTCATAGGCCACCAGCTTTGGAAATACCTGTGTTCTGTTTTGATAGCAAATACTCACAGAATAGATAGAGTGAATACCCAGCATCCCATGACTAAGTGAGTCTTTTTTTGGTATTGCTGGGAATTCTATGATTGCGGATAGGATGATGCATACAGCTGGGCAGTCACTGTGTCTGACATCAGAGTGTCAGAGATCCCACATAGCCTGGTTCACTGCAAGGTTCTGTGTTCACTGAGCACTGTACAGATCATTTGTGTGTTTCATGTGCTGGCATGGGTGGCAGATGTAGCCCTGTGTGAGAACCCCCGAGTTGGTCACCTTGGAAGAGAGCATATAAAGTTCTGATTAGTACATTCACTCCTGCTGACAATGGAGAACTACCAAGCCCTAGCTAAGTGACACCCTAGACTCCCACCCACCATTAAGCACAGAGCTTTCTGCCTCCACTCACAATGCATTCCTTAATATCCACTGAAGAACCAGTCATTCCTCAAGTCTTAGAAGCATAGTTTGAAGGTAAAAGCCATCAGAGCAGAAAGGCACACATGCCTAACAATAAATGTAGAAAATCAAGAATCTAGAAGGAAAACAATATGACGCCACCAAAAGAGCACAATTGGAAGAAGAATTTGATGAAATGCCTGAAAATTTTTTTCTAAAAATGAATTAATGTATTTTTTTTATTTATGGGTAAAATAGATATGAGATCCTGAAGGCAGAGAAAGACAATGGATAATAAGGGCTAATTCAGTGAGATAATAGCAAAAAAAACTTCCCACTGTAGAGTAAGAAAGGGAAATGCAAGTACAGGAAGCACACATAACTAATATGTTTAATCAGAGAAATTTTTGGCCTGACACATTATTTTTACTGTTGAAAATTTTAAAGATTCAAAAATATTCACAAGATAAAGAGCAGATCATCTTCAGAGGGTTTCCAATTGGACTAACAGTGGGTAGCTCATTAGAATCACTACAAGCTAGGAGAGAATCAAGAGACACAATCCAGATCTGAAAGAAACTGTAAACCCAAAACATTGCATGCAGCAAAACTCTAATTTGTACATGAAAGTGAAATGAAGAGTTCCCCAAACAAAAAATGGAAGAATGCAGCACCTCTTATCTAAAAAATGATGCATAAAGATGTGCTACACAGAGAAGCAGAAATGATAACCATCATAAATAAAAGATGTGAAGACAGAAAATGTCCTAGTCAACATACAAAGGAAATCCAAAAAAATAGTGTTTATGAAAAAATAGTACTACTGATGGTAGCACTTATCCATAATAACCTTGAATGTAAATGACCTAAAATCTCCAATCACAAAATACAGACTGATGGAAAAATGAGCATGGGAAGGCATTCTAATATCAGAAAAGACTTTAACAAAACAAGCCTTAAAAGAGATGAGAGATGTAATGATTAGGGGATCAATTCAACAGAAAGATGTAACTATAGTAAGCATATATGAGTCCAACGGTGGGGCATTTGGCTATTCAAAACAAATGTCACCAGATCCAAAGGCAAGGGTAGATTCCAATAATGGGAGACTTCTAACAGCGTTGGTGGTATAGTGGTGGGCATAGCTGCCTTCCAATAATGGGAGACTTCAACACAGTGCTTTTGCCAAAGGGCAGGTCAACTGCTCAGGAAATCAAAACATGATCACATTAGCAAAGAAACAACTGAAATAATTTGCACTATGAAATAAATTGATACAACTGATTTACAAAACATTTTACTTCACAATTAAAGAACACTTTCCTTTCAACAGTTTCTGGAATTTTCCCTAGGATAAGCCATATGGTAGTCAATAAAACAAATTTCAGTAAATTCAATAAATTGAAATCATAATTTCTTTTCTGGTCATATGGAACGCAGCTAGAAATCAACAAAATAAAAATGTAGATAAACAAACCTTGGAAACTAGACAACATGGTTCAGAATGAACAGCGTGTGATAGATCAGAATGGGAGTCAAAATATTTCTGGAAACAAATGAGGCTAATTGTACAACCTCTCAAAATGTATCGATTATAGCAAAAGTGGTGTTAAAAAGGAGACCTCTCACAGGAAACTCTAAAGGCCAGAAGAGAATGGAGCGACTTATTCCAGATTCTAAAAGGAAAAAATTGTCAGCCCAGGATAATGTGCCCAGCAAAACTTTCCTTTGTCTTTGAAAATGAAATAAACTTCTTCTACACTAAAGAAAAGTTGCCTTATAGATGACACTTAAAAATGTTCTCTTGGGCTCGGTGTGGTGGTCTAGCAACTAAAGTCCTTGCCTTCACCGGGATCCCATATTGGTGTGCCACTTCCCATCCAGCTCCCTGCTTGTGACCTGGGAAAGCAGTCGAGGACGGCCCAAAGCCTTGGGACCCTGCAACCCGTGTGGGAGACCTGGAAGAGGCTCTGGGCTCCTGGCTTTGGATCAGCACAGCTCCGGCCACTGTGGTCACTTGAGCGGGTGAATCATCGGATGGAAGCTCTTCCTCTCTGTCTCTCCTCCTCTCTGTATATCTGACTTTGTAATAAAACTAAATGAATCTTTAAAATAAAAAGATGTTCTCTTGACAGAGAAAAGGACTAGTGCCCAGCAAAACCAAAGGCAAATGCGAAGAACAGCCCAGTGAAATAACAACAGAAGACTAAATCAATGAAAAACCCATTGCTAAAATGACAGGGCCAAATTACCACCCATTCATATTAACCCTGAATGTAAATGGCTTAAACTCATTGATCAAACATAGATTAGTAGAATGTATTTAAAAACAAAACCCATCTATTTGTTGCCTACAGGAGACTCATTTCAGGTACAAACAGCAGCGGAAACTATAGCTCATAGATTTTGAGGTGTCCAAAAGAATGGGAGAAATATTTGCAAATTGCAACTGATAAAGGACTAATATTCAAGGTCTATAAAGTGCTCAGATGCAACAATAACAAAGCAATGTAAAAAACCAGCAAACTACATGCATGAGCAGGCAATTTTCAAAGGACAAAATACAAACGGGAAAGACACAATGAAAAAAAAAGTTCAGGAACGCTAGCTACCATGGAAATGCAAATGAAAAGCACAATGAGGTTTCTTTTTCACCCCAGTTAGAATATCCATTAGGCAAAAATTAGAAAAACAGTGCAGATGAGGATATGGAGTAACAGACACTGCTGTAGAGTTGGTGAGAATGTAAACTCATACAACCATTATGGAGGAAACTTCCTCTGACATCCAAAAACAGAGTTACCATATGACCCAGTCATTCCACCCTGGAGAATTGACTCAATGACATGAAACCAGTTTGTGAAGGAACAAGTTGTAAACCCATGATTATTGCAGCTCAATTCACAATGCCCGTAATATCAACTCAACTAACTGCCCATCACCTCATGACTGGATAAGAGAATGCAGTAGAACGACACTACAGAATAATATAGAAGATCAAAACCTGTCTTTTGCAACAGCAGGAATGAGACTGCAAACCATTATGCTTAGTGAAACGAGTCTGCCTCCAAAACCCAAACATCACAAATTTTCTCTAATACATGGCAGTTAAGCCAGAATTCAAAGTATGTATAGGAATAAAATGGTCACATTGGGATATAATTGTCATGTTCAGTCCTCATTTATACTCCAATGCAACAGGAAATCTCTACCTCTCACTTGTTCAAAGCTATGTTTTGTAACCAATTAAGTCTGTAAATACAGGGTGGATTACAATTATATCTTAACAAAATGTGATATAATAAGAGGAAGGACTAAGGGGTTTGGAGATTAGGGGGCACTGGGTTTTCTTCTTGGAACTGTACCACTGAAATGCATAAAATCTGTTCTTTTTATATTTAAAAGATTCTTTAAAAGTTAAATATGATTATCATAAGAGGCAACCTGTGATAAGTAAACACTTGAGACTAAAATTAGTATATTTGACCCAAAAAATGGCCACGTATCACATAAAAAATTAAGCTTTGTTAATTATTTACTTTAGTTAAAATATTTAAACATATTAAATACCAATGTAATATGGCAAAATACTTTTCTTGAAAATATTTACAGGCCTGGCGTGATGGTTCAACTGGCTAATGCTTTGCTTCACAAGCGCCAAGATTCCATATGGGTGCTAGTTTCTGTCTGGCACAACTTTTAATCCAGCTCTCTTCCTGTGGTCTGGGAAAGCAGTGGAGGATGGCTCAAAGCCTTGGGAACCTGCATCCACGTGGGAGAACTGAAGCATGTTCCTGGTTTCAGAACAGCTCAGCTCTGCCCACTGCAGGCACTTGGGCAGTGAACCAGTAGATGGGAGATCTTTCTATGTCTCTTTCTCTCTGTAAATCTGACTTTTCAAATAAATAAATTTTACATTCCCCCCACCAATTGAAAAATTGTTCTGGAATAATGTGCTTCAAAATATTGGTAGCCACCATTATTTAATTAAGAAATGGTGGAAATAGGTAGTGTTTAAGGGTTTTTCATGACTTTATTACATAACAGTCTTTTTTACCAAAGCTGTAAGCTGTTGGTTCTCTACTAATTTGAAAAATAAAACCTGCATTTCTGGAACCACTGCTGTAGTCTAGTCCACAATCAGTAACCTATAGCCAACTGGTCAGGGATTTTACTTAAGCTATTCCAGCAGTAAGGAATCCTTTTTCTGAAGCTGGCCATGCTGTATTACTAATCCTATTGGAACGGTTTTTGTAATGAAGTATAACATGACATGCTTAAGTATCTTGCAACTTCCAATCCTTGGTTCTTGCTCCATTGTACAGGCAACAGTAAGCAATCCAAATTCTATTCACGTAGGACAGCAATAAGCCTGATGGTTACCAGGTCTTTAGTTAACCCTGTCTTCTTTAGGTTGAACCCCCTTTAGTGCCAGATATGACAACTGGAAATTCTACTCACTTCCTGCCCTTTGTGCTCTAAAAAGAATCCAGATCCTATAAAATTGAGTAATGTGACTTTCAACTTCTACTACTATAGTTTTGTGTCAGATGTTTACTTTACATGGTGCAGCTTTATGATACATTGTAAGACTTACTAGAATTAACACATTAAATTCTTATCAAATAAAACCTAAAGGTTTAAACCAATTCTTCTTTGGACCCAAATGTCTCATACTGTGTATGCATCTAATCAGTGGATTTCTGTTTGATTCAGATTTTTTTATCATTCATTGTTACATTTTATAAATGTCAGCACACGATTCTGTTGGGATTACTGAAAATATCTTTTTCTTATGAACTATTTCAAACATCTGGAAAATTAGACTAACATAATGAAAAGTCAGGAGTTCAAATCAGATTTAATAAACAAACATACTATATATTGTTTCTTTTCCCTCAAAAAAAAAAATCAAGCATCAAATATAGTTGTAGTCCCATTGATAACTGAAATTCCACCATCCTCCCTTTCTCTCCTCTGGAAAACCACAGAAGTGGCTGTACTCTTTGTCCCATATTTGTACAAGCATGTCAAATATTTAATATGAAAGCAGTGTCTATAAAGCAACTTTAAATACCTGTTAGAGTGTAGGAATCATTGTGAACTACGTATGTGTTGTTGATTTATTCTTTAAAACACACATTTTGAAACATGAAGCAGCCATTCTTTCATGTTTACTTCTGTGTTTATCTAGTTTACTGTTTTCTTTGTTTCAAACACTGTCCACGGGAGCATCTTAAAGATTTCTTTGTTTTTATTAGAAAGGCAGATATACAGAGAGGAGATACAGAGAAAAAGATCTTTCACCTGTGGGCTCACTTCCCCAAGTGGCTGCCACAGCCAAAGTTGAGCCAATCTGAAGTCAGGAGCCTCGAGCTTCTTCCAGGTCTACCAGGTGAGTGCAGGATCCCCAGGCTTTAGTCCATTCTCGACTGCTCTCCCAGGCCACAAGCAGGGAGCTGGGTGAGAAGTGGACCAACTGGGACACGAACTGGCACCCATATGGAGTCCCAATGTATGAAAGTTGAGCATTTGGGCCAGGTGTGGTGGTCTAGCAGCTAAAGTCCTTGCCTTGCACATGCCAGGATCCCATATGGCCACCAGTTCTAATCCCAGCAGCCCCACTTCCCATCCAGCTCCCTGCTTGTGACCTGGAAAAGCAGTCGAGGATGACCCAAAGCTTTGGGATCCTGCACCTGTGTGGGAGACCTGGAAGAGGTTCATGGCTCCTGGCTTTGGATATGCGCAGCACAGGCCATTGTGGTCACTTGGGGAGTGAATCGTCGAATGGAAGATCTTCCTCTCTGTCTCTCCTCTCTGTATATCTGACTTTGCAATAAAAGAAAAGAAAAAGAAAAACAGAAAGGTGAGAAATTAACCACTAAGCTATCATGGCGGGCCCAGGTAAGCATTTTATACACTCTGTCATCCATTTGTGATAGCCGCTCTCAGCCAGACTTCTAGGAGCAAAATTTCTGAGTTATAGTTATGCACCCTCATTTCAATAGTCATTACTTTTTTCAAAATAGGATAATGTAACAGATCTCTAGAAACATTAAAGATGGCCATCAAATGACAGAAACAAGGAGGAAGTATGGATCAATCTATTCCCACAACCTTCAGACAAGAAATAAAGTTAGCATTCTTGAAACAGATGTCAGCAAACTGTGAAAAAAAAAAATGATCTCTAATGTTCAAAGCACAAAACAGAATGGTCTGACTTTTAAATACTTACCAGCCCCAGTCTAAGTGGCATACAGCAGATTCTTACTCTTATTTTTATTTCCTTATGTCAATGGTTCAAAGTTTTATTTGTTTAAGTGTGTGTGTGTGTTTGTGTGTTAATCATTTGGGTTTTCTCTTCAGAGTTAATTTCTACAGTCTTTGTTTCACTTGTAACTCATTCACCTCCAAAATTGCAATGGTAATTTTGTCACATCATTTAAAATATTGAACAATATCATCTATGGAATGGGCTGTTAGTTTCATGATTAGAGATATTTCCAAGTTATAGTTATAAATGTGACCTACACATTTTAAAGGTTTTGTTCTTTCACAAATTATTCTCTAATCCACCTGGATTTGCGTGTTTATATGCGATGATACCAGAATTATTGCATTATCCATTTAGGTCATCTGTATTCAAAAGCACTTACACATTTCAATTTAGTGTCAATTGCTGCTGCTTCTTCCTTACTCTGTGTTGTTACACATGTGTGACCCAGTTCCATAGCTCTGCATTCTATTGTTCTGATCCCATTTTTAAATGATTTCTTTATGATAAATATGTAACAATCCTTCCCATAGAATCCTCTGAATTTTTTTTAAAAATTTATGCTTGTTTTCTTAATTTTTAACTCTTATCACTAAAAATGTGAAATATTTATATTAAATCTGTAATACTGAAATTGATCTGTGATGTGGCAGATTTGAGTCTGCATATTGTAGAACTGTTTCAAAGTTATGAGCTAGATGTCTTTCAAACAACTGCTAAGGAAGCTTGTGACACTCAGTCTGACAATCACATTAAGGACAACTACATGAGGAGTGAGAGGATATTTTCATTGCACCACCAAGTATTGTAGTAGTTTCTTTCCCTTCCCCTTTGGGGAGAAACACAGATCCTAGGACTTGCGAAGAGCTTTAAGGAGAGAGCAATGCGGCACAGAGGGTTAGCACACTGCTTGGAGTGCCCACATTTCATTTTGGACTGTTGGTTTAATCCTGACTGCATCAGTCTTAAATTCAGATTCTTGCCAAAGCACCTGAAAGCTTGCAGGGATTGTTAAAGCTCTTGGGTTCTTGACAACCATGTTCAAAGACCCTAATGCAATTATGGCATTCCTGGCTCCCACTTTCAGCCTGGGGTGTGTGAGTAGCTAGCTAGCTAAATCGACAGAGGGCTGCACACACACATATAGAAAACAAAGCATCATGGAGCTTGACTCTAGTCTTCCCAGGCGCCAACAGCAAGCCACCAGTAAAAAGAGGAGACTTATCCCTAGAGGCAGCAGCTTTGTGTGAAGGGAGCAGGTCACAAGTAAGAAAGAGGCACTGCCTGTATCAGGGAGCAGCAAAGTTTCAAGTTGAAAAATACCTGAGGAGCCTAAACATGCCCTCCAGAGCAACAAACAATCAACATCAATGTTTCTCAACCTCTGCCAAAAACTAAAAGAATACTTTCCAAGACATTCTCTGTGGCTTATGTTACTATGATTCCCAGAGCGAGAAAAGTAAAACAGTATAGATCAATATCCTTTATGAATGTGGATCTAAAAATGTTTCAGCAGTATATGAAATTGACACCAACACCAACTAGAAGTTATTTCACAGACACAGGGTTCACTCAATATATAAAAGTTCACCAATGTAAAATATTATTAACTAGAATAAGAAACAATATCACATGACCATCTCAATGGACATAGAAAGACATTGGCAGAAAAAAAAAAGTGGCACCCGTTGTTTTAAAAGTACTCAAAAAACTAGGAATAGAAAGGAACTTTTCAACCTGAGAAATGGTATCTATGAAAATATCATAGTTGGGCCTAGCGCAATAGCTTAGTGGTTAAAGTCCTCGCCTTGCACGTGCTGGGATCCCATATGGGCGCCGGTTCTAATCCCAGCGGTCCTGCTTCCCATCCAGCTCCCTGCCTGTGGCCTGGGAAAGCAATCAACGACAGCCCAAAGCCTTAGGACCCTGCACTTAAGTGGGAGACCCAGAAGAGGCTCCTGGCTCCTGGCTTCAGATTGGCTCAGCTCCAGCCATTGCGCTCACTTGGGGAATGAACCATTGGCCGGAAGATCTTCCTCTCTGTCTCTCCTCCTCTCTTTATATCCACCTTTCCAATAATAAATAAATAAATATTAAAAAAACAAACTATCATAGTTAACATCTTAGTTAAGGGTAGAAGACAGATCTTTCTCCTTAATGTTAATAATCAGAAAATGACATTTGCTGTTACCAGTTGTATTCTCCATTGTACTGGAAAATACAGATCAAATAAGTAAGAATATATAAAAGGCATGCCGGGATTTCTCCTTGAAATCCCTGACCTATGGAACTGTATCATGAAAAAAATTAAAATTTTAAAAAGGCATTCAGCTTCAAAAACACCCTTACATGCAACACTAAAAAGGCAAATGACCTGAGTTACATATGAGCAAATGAATTACATATTTATCCAAAGATGATCAATAGCATTAGTCATTAGGAAAATGTAGATTAATACCAAAGTTAAGTACACTTTCTTTCAGGTTGTTAGAATTTTTTAAAAAAGGAAAAAAAAAGCCAGAAAACTTTTATTGCTGGTACAAATAAAAATAAAAATCTGTAGCTTCTTTTAAAAGCAGTTTGTCAGTTTGTCCAAAAGTTCTGCCTAGAGTTCTTAGGATTCTGCAATTTCATGACAAAATAGCATTGTGTCCACACAAAATCTTTGTATTCAAATATTCAAAGCAGCAAGTACTCAGAGTATGCAACAAGTACCAACTATTCATTGCTAAGTAAGCACAGGAAGCATTGCATACAATGAAATACTATGCAGCTGTAAAAAAGAATGAAACTATAATACTAACTACTCCTTTGGTGAACTTGAAAACATCATAATTCAGAGAAGCCAATCACATACAGATTCCAAGTTAGAAATTATCTAGAATATTCACTGATAGAAAGCATCTTGGAAGTTGCCGGGCATTACTGCAGAAAGGAAAATTGAGGGATAACAGCTTAACAGGAAAATGGTTTTCTTTGAAGTGGCTCCAGCATACTGATACTAGATAAAGGAACTGGCAGTATAGATAATATGATAGTATAAATCTATCTATAAATAGATCTATAAATCCTCAACTTGCTTATGCCAGGATCCCATATAGATGCTGTTCAGCTCCCTGCTTGTGGTCTGAGAAAGCTCAAGGACTGCCCAAAGCCTTGGCACCCGGTGCCCATGTGAGAGACCCAGAAGATGCTCCTGGCTTTGTATCTGCTCAGCTTCAGCCACTTGGGAAGATCTTTCTCTCTGTATCTCCTTCTCCCTATAAGTCTGACATTCCAATAAAAATAAATAAATATTTAAAAGAAAAAGGAAATTTTATGAATTTTTAAAAGCATACACGTTCTTTACTCAATAGCAAGTCTACCTATTGTCTCAGTTCTAGAAATGAAGTCAAACAAAGTTACGAGCAAAATTTTATTTGGCTATGGGCTTGCTTCCTTCCATAGCCAAAAGGAAGGACTCTCTCCTAGTTGCAGCTAGACCCTTGGACTTTGGTATCTGCAATTTTCTCATGGTGTTCTGTGTCATTTTAAATGTTTTTATTATTAATAAAAGATAACAAATTTTATGTATTTCACAGGTGCAATTCTTAGAACATTAGCTTACTTCCCTTTTCTTTTTTTCATTGTTACTCATGTCTCCTTTTGTATAAAGATACTAGTCATATTGGTTTAGGACCCATGATAATGACTCATTTTAACTTAATCTTTCCCAAGGATCGTGTTTCCAACTAGGGTCACACGCCCGAGTCCTCGGGACCAGGAGAGTGCAGCCTGTGTCTTCAAGAGGGTAGAAGGACCCGGTGCAGCCTCTTACATTAAGCAAATCAGGGAGAGCTCTATTATATCAAATAGCAGAGTCAGATACTTCTTAACACATCCCAATATCAAGTTATGTTCTTTTAATTTGAGGACTAAAGGACAATAAAGAAAAATAACTTAATTACAATAGCAAAAATTAAAATAAGATCAGAATAATTTAAGTAAAACAATTCACGATATGCTTTGCTATTTCTTCTGGAAATCAGGAATTTGTAGTTCTGGTTATGTTAGAACTATCTATCAAAACACAGAATTAGACAAAAAGAGCTCCATTACTACCCATCCCCAAATGTCAAACCCGCAGCACACACCAAAAAACTGGAGCATAACAAAATAATCTTCTGGGGGACACACAATCCCAGGAATTCTGCATGCCCCAAGAATGAGCAGCAGATGGTACGGAGTCCAAAAACACTAGTAAATAAAATAGCCAATGGTTTCAATCAGCTGAAAAACTGGAACGTTAACTCCAAATCCTATGAATACCAGTTTCCACCAAGATTTTTTTTTTTCCTTTTAAAAGAAAAACATGCTTGCATTTTGATGGCACATTTCTTCCAAGGCTTTCAAAGCATTTCCACGGATGTGTTTTGAGCTTTTTTAAGGTTCAAGCAACATAAATCTAAACAAGCCAGAAAAAATGGGGTTCCCCAATATGTTTCCATAAAATCTCCCAGATCAGTATGTTAAAGTTCTATGCAGAATTTAAAGAGTCAATAAAAGATTATTCAAGAACCAAGCCAAATCTTGAAACATATTTATACCAAAGCACAACAAAATCATCCTGATAGAAGTTACTTTCTAAAATAAAGCACCTAAGAAAAGTACACATTCTCAAAATTACCTCCAATATCCTCATAGTTATCTTTAAAGTACTCTGTGTTCTGATGCATTGTGCCTCTAACACATAGTGAAATCACATTTTCTTTTGCTTTTTGTTTGTCCTTTTGGAGCGGGCACCAAATAAAAGTAAAGCAATTAATTGATGTACAGCAGCCATGCCACAACAAATAAATCATGTGCAACATGGAATTTTTTATATGGAACACATGTAGTTAAACTTGAATCACGAATACGCAGCTGTATATTCCCTACAACTCAAATCTCTATCCACTGATAACAAAAGAAAATGTGTTATATACACACTAAGAAATGCTATTTGGCAATTAAGAATGAAAATCTTTGGCAACAAAATGGATATAAATTAGTGAAATAAGACAGTTTCAAACAGGACAAATATCCTATGTTTTATCTTAAATTTAATAATTAATATTGCATACCAAAAGTATAGTAATTTTCTTAGTCCTGTGTCCTGTGGAACTGGTCTTTCTCTTTATTTGCTGACTATATAGTTCATGATACATTAAATCCTGGTATGCACTGGATTGAAATTATGTATTTGCAAAAATAAGAGGAAAATAAAAGGAGAGGAATTAAGGGAGAATAGAAGGGAATGAAGAATCATTACATTCTTAGAACTGTCCCAATGAAACACATGAAATATGTTCCTTTTATATTAATGAAAACTTAAAAATTATTCTTCATATTTAGGGTTCATTTAATTTTTACACAAGTCAGCAAGGAATCTCTAGGTCCCACATTAATAATCCTCCCCATTATCCATTCTTGTTGTCTTTTGTATCTCATAAATTCTAACTTATTCTTTTCTTTTTCTTGGGTCCCACGGGAGCTGTAAAACACTTGCTAGTGCTGCCTACAGGCCATCCTGGGAAGAAGTGCCCAGTACTGCAGGACTAGAAGCTATACTGGCCATAAATTAGATACAAAGCCTTGGGTTACTAAAGCTCTCTATTCACGAAGTAGAATATAATTTTTATAACTTAGGCAGAACAATCTATAATGTGCATATTTTCCTTATGCATTTTGGATATTGATCTTCTAGAAGTTGCATAATTTGCAAATGTTTTCTTCTACTCTATGTTTGCCTCTTAACTCTGTTGACAGTTTCTTCTGCAGTGCGGAAGTTGATTTTTGTATAAGGTGTAAGGTAGGAGTCTGTTGCACACTTCTGCACAAGTAGGTCTGATTTTACCAAGCACCATTTGTTAAAGAGATTGTCCTTTCTCTGCATTGATTTCAGTCCACACAGTTTTCTGTACACATGTGGGCTAATTTCTGAGATTCTTGTCCTGTTCCATCAATCTGCAAGTCTAGTTTTGTGCCAATACCAGATTGTTTTAATTACAATTGCCCTGTGGCACATCTTAGAATTCTGGTATTGTGATGCATCCACATTTCTTTTTGTTACTTAAAATTATTTTAGTTATTCAGGTCACTTTGTGTTTCCATACAATTTTTAGCAGCAAGTTTTCTAAATCAGAGAATATTCTAAGTATTTTGATCACACATTGAATCCGTAAATTTCTTATGGGCAGTATGGATATTTTTGAAGATATTAATTCTACCAATATACAAACATGGAAGAATGTTTGAAGGGATTTGCCCCCACCAGTCCAGCATTGTAAATGACGACTAAGGATGTGGTATATTTAGAAATAGAAAATGATGAATATCATAATGAAAGCATGAAGTTAGAAAATCTTTTAGTAAAATTACAAAGAAAATCCAAATCAAATATTTATGGGAAAATGGTAGGATCCAGTTGTTACATTTTAATAGTAACCTTGAATGTAAATGGTCTTAATTCTGCAATTGAAAGATAAACTGACTGAATGCATTAAAAAACAGGACCTATCAATTTGCTGCTTACATGAAACACATCTCATCAACAAAGATGCAAACAGACTTTAATGAAAGGATACAAATATCTACACCCAAATTAAAGTACTCCCAATTAAACCATATATATATGTGTATTTATATATATATATGTGTGTGTGTGTATATATATATATAGCTTAACAGTATACTAGATTTTCTACCTTTGCCTATAGCTATAATGCCAAGACACACTTAAGTAGCAGAATATAAAACTTGTAATTGTTCCTAAAGGCTTATATTACTGTAATAAAATGGGGAGGGGATGGTTGGAGGGGAAAATGGAAAGGAAACGAGGAGAAGGGAGGAATCCCTATACCTATAAAACTGTATCATGGAACATAAAAATCTAAGAAGATAAAAAAAAATTAGAAAGATGGAAAAAGATATTCCATATAAACAAAAAGGAAAAATGAACAGGAGTGGCATTCTAATATATGACAATTAACACAATAACTGTTTAATGAGATGAAGAAAAGTAGTACATAACAAGCTATGAATTTAACAAGAGAATGTCTTTATAGTAAGTGCATATGAATGCAATATCAGGACACCTGGCTATTTACAATAACTGTTAATGAATCCAAAGGGATAAAAGGATTAGAGAACATCAATAATGAAGAAATCCAATACCCCACTTTCATCAATGTACAGGTCAAATAGATAGAAAATCAGCAACAAAACAACAGAGCTAATTTACTGTGTGGACCAAATAGACTTAATTGGTATTTACAGAGTATTTCAACCTTCAGTTGCAGAATACGAATTCTTTTCATCAAGTGTAAAAAAAAACCATAGAATGCAACATTCTAGGCTATAAAGAATGCCTCCTTTTAAAAAAAAATGAAATAATACCGTCTCTCTATTCTGACTACAGTAAAATATAGCTGGAAATCAACAACTCAAACTCTAGAAAATATCCAAACGCAGAATCAGCATGCTATTGTATAGACAGGGGATCACAGAAGAAATTGAAGTGAATTCTTGCAAACAAATTAAGATAATCACACGAAATACCAAGTATATGTGATACAGCAGGAGCAGTATTAAGAGAAAGGTTCATAGTATTCAGCTCCCACATCAAGAAATTAGAAAGCCATCAAGAAAATAATCTTCAACGAATCTGATGGATCTAGAAAAACAGACCAAACCCAAAATTAAAGAAACAAAATTGAATTAAAAGGAAACCAAAGATCAGTGAATTGATCTGTTGAAATGATAAATAATTTTGAAACATCATTGATCCAATGGACTAAGGTGGCGGGTGAAGATCCAATTTAATAAAATAAGATGAAAAGGATGTAACAATGGCACCACAGATATGCAAAGAATCATATTGCCAACAGCTATAGCCAACAATTCAGAAAACCTAGAAGTAATGGATAGCTTTCTAGGCATATACAGCCTAGCAAAATTGAGTAATAACAATATAGAAAACCTGAATACAACAAATAGTAAAAATTAAATCAGTAATAAAGACTACTCCAAAAACAGGCCAAAAATCCAGGACCAGGTGGCTTCACTACTGAATTCTACTAAGCTTTTCAAGAAAAATTAATTCCAATGCTTATTATACTGTTCAAAACAACTGAAAGGGGAGAAATCCTCCCAAACTCCATTGATGAGATCAGAATTACCTTATTGCCCAAACCAGAAAAGATACAGCAAAGGAAGAGAACTATAGAACATCATGCCTGATAAACAGAGATGCAAAAAAAATTTTTTGATAGGTCATAGAATCTAACAATATTATCAGAAAGAGCATTCACCCCGCACAGGTTGGATTTATTTTTGCTATGCACAAATGAATGGTTCAACATGTGAGTCAATAAATGGGACATATCACATTAACAAATTGAAGACTGAAAACTGTACAGTTCTCCTATTCGATGGCAGAGAAAGGATTGGACTCAATATAATATACTTTCATGACAAAAACCTTAAATTTGGTATAAAAAGAACATTCCTCAACACCATCAAGGCAATATATGACAAGCTCACAGTCAACATTATATTGAATGGGGGAAAAGTTGGAAAAATTCCAGTAAGTTCTGGAACCAGTCAAGAATAACCACTCTTACCACTACTATTAAATGTAATCCTGAAAGTTTTAGCCAGAGCCACCAAACAAGTTAAAGGAATTAAAGGGAAATGAATTGGAACTGAGAAATCAAGTTATCCCTTTGCAGATGCTATCATTTCATATATTGAGGAAACAAAAGACTCTACTAAAACTATTAGGAGACTATTAGAACTCATAAGAATTTGGTAAAATAATATAAAACCAACACACAAAAATAACCTTTGTACATATCAATTTCAAGGCTGGAAAATAATTTGTAAAATCAGTCTCATTCAAACTAGCTGCAAAAAAAATTTTTAAATACCTTGGAATAAATTTGACCAATGGCACTTCTAATCCGTATTCCTATTAACATGCCTCAGAATGCAGTGAATGATGGCCCACGTACTTGGGTTCCTGCCATCTATGTGGGAGACCTAGCTGGGGTTCCTGATTCCTGACACCGTCCCTGACTTTACTCATTTTGGGTGCAAACAGGCAGATGCAAAGTAATTTTTAGTACGATAAACAGAAAGATTGGTCAATTGATCTCCTCCATGCATTCATTACTATGCTTTTCAGATAGATAAATGAATCTTTAAAAAAAGATGATTAACTCCACATTGATATCATAACTGCTAAGGCATCTTTAGTGTTCTACTCCAAGAACTCATAATTATGTAGGTTACCTTAACTGTCCTCCTACTTCAATAAGATCAATAGTAAAAAGGAAAGTACTAAAATTGGGATTTTCAGTATTATTTTCAGAAACAGGCACAGATAAAAATCAGAGCATACCAAAAATAAGTTAATACAAACGAAATTCTGCATTAAGAAACTAACGAAAATTTATATGTGCTATTTCCTTTGTCATTCAACTAGATTACTTTTCTTATGATAATCTTTTAGGATACATACAGGATAATCTTTTAGGGGTGAGGATGCTTTCCGAATTTGGCAGTTTTGCTCATTGGCCATGATAGATACATAACAAAGAACCATGAAACAAATGAGAAAGATTGCAAAACTCTCAATTACTGACAACCTATACTACATTGGTTGTTCATCATTGTTCAGATATGAAAAATTCCAAAACATTTTCAAGAATGTTGTTTTTCTGACTACAAAAGGAATATGCATGACCTTCTCGAATAATTCTTTCTCTGAAAATATGGCCAGAATAGAAAAACCTTCCATAAGCACCTTTGAGATAACTTTCACGTTAGTTTTAAAAATGTAAAGTACTAGGAAAAATAATTAAGTAAATTGCTGACAAAATTTAGTTCTGTGATGAGTGATTAAATTATACAATTTGCAACTCAAATTTCAGGAAAGTCTCTGTAGAAAATATTTGCTAAATTCTCAGTTAAAATGAGTCACCAACTGTTCATCAAAAATACTTCTCATTGAACAAATATTGATTCATAATATACTGATTAAATGCTTAATTATAGACATCGTTCTCAATAAAAACAAACAAATGTAAACTTTTAGCATTTTAGAAATTATACTTGAGAGGGACTATTTTCCTTAAAACATAATTGTTCAAATGGTGATAAGTGATTTTAAAATATAAAGCCAAGCAAAAACTATGAAGCTCATAATTTTAAAAGGTGGTCAGTAATGGCCTCACTATTAGGAGCATAATTGGAATAAAGCCTAAAGCAGATAACTGAAAATTCACACCTACATATAGGAAAGAGCTCAGCAATCCCTCACTTCCCTTCACTGTCCTGTCAGAAACAGATACAGTGTCTTTTAAATGATAACTACTGAATTCCAATGTAGCAAAATAGAGCTTTAAATGTATGCTACTTATTGTAAATAATTATCACCCTATGCAAATACATGCATCTAGATTTAACTTTATGCAAGTCAGCCCATCACAATATCCAACCAATTATTTGCAGTACATTTGTACTGCAAATCGAAGTAAAAAAAACAACTGTTCATTGAAATTATACCGTGAAGTATTCATTGTCACACTTTAAGCCTAGCATGCTGGCACATGGTTGCTGACACTCAGTGCCATAAGGAATGATCAGACTATTATAATGACTTAATATCAGTCAATAATTGGCAATTTTTTTCAATATTTTCAATATTAAAAAAAGAAAAACTCCATAAGCATATAACCAGATTGACACATGACATGTTCTCATGATTAGTGACAATAAATTTCAGTTAATGTTGAACATCACATGCTGACAACAAAAGGTCAGTTTTAGCTATCATGTTTCCTCTTGAAAACTTCAGGCATTGGTTGGAAAACATATCATTAGGAAAGATATGTCCCTTCTCACACCACCTTATCTGCCACTCTAGCCAGATCATTGAAAGATAGTACTTGGACTTCAGGAAGAAAGAGTTAACAATTAAGACTGAGCTTGTTTGGGATCCTGCACCCTCTTGAGAGACCTGGAAGAAGCTCCAGGATCCTGGCTTCGGATTGGCTCAGTTCCGGTAGTTGCAGCCACTTCGGGAGTGAATCAAACAGAAGATCTTCCTCTCTGTCTCTCCCCTCTTTGTATATCTGACTTTCCAATAAAATAAATATATATATAAATCTTTAAAAAGACTGGGTTTGTGTGATTAGAAACAAAGTCTATTTATCTCACTAGATCACCAGACAACCAGAATCAAATAAAGGAAAAACAAAGCCCTCAAACCTAAGTTACAGGACACACTGCACTCCACAAATGAAGGCTCCTTCCTTACCACGGGGGATGAACCACATGATTCTTTTCCCTAAAGTATGAACTTTGAAGAGTTCAGAAGTCACCATGTAACAGCAAAAGTGACTCCGTGAAGAGGAAAATCATATCAAACTGGAGAAGAAAAAACACAATTCCCATGCCATCAGTGAGAAAATTAGCTCCCATTCTTAGGAAAACAGCATCCAGTTTATATCTAGCTCATTGCCTGTCATCAGTGTCTATGTAATGCCAATCTGTTTCCATAAGGGATGGTCTCAATGAATATACCCTGGTATTAAATGACAAACTGACAGACCTAGCAGCTCAATCAGTAACAGTGCCTCATAAGAACACAGCTCATATTTCACTTCAGGGGGGAAGGACCAGCTAGCTGCTATCAGAATTTTGTATCATTAATTAAGGCTGATAGCTGTAGTAGCTCCCTGGCTATCACCAAAGCTGGAAACTATCCCATCTTGGAACCAGATTTTCTTGTAAAGTCTTAATGACAAAGCTGTACCAGAGCTAGCAATTCAAGAAAATATGTATTTTTCCTAATAGAATTACCCAACTACTACCCAATTACTATTTTTCCTAATAGTAATTACCCAACAACGGAGTTGATTGTATCTTAGAGAAGCAGTCTTATTCTTTGGCTAGATACAGCATTCGTATTTTCAGCAGAGCATTTTTGGTCTTGATTATGAGACTTAAGATTAGAAAGTCAAAATAGATAGTCAATGTTTTAGTGAGGTAATCTCTTACATCAACTCTGTTGAAGCAGTTGTCAGCACTACAGGTTTTTACAGAGGCCAATACAGTGTTATTACCAAAGACTCAGGCCAACCTTGAGTAAAGTTAGAGATACCTGCAAATACTCACTTTACATGACCTTAGAAAGTTTTGAGAGTGTAGGAAGATCCATGTTTTGTACTCAGCAATAGTATGTCAGGCCCCTCATTCTAGTCTCATACAATTTAAAATCTCTTCGCCAAGTGTAGAAACTGACAAAAGAATAGTTATAACATTTCATTCAAATCTTAAGAATTCACCAAAATGATCATATCCTGGACCTTTGAGCTGTTAACCAAACTCTCAAACCAAAACAAGGGGGGAAATTTACTCAAATCCTCAGATCCATGAATGGAAGTTTCCTGGACTCCTTACTCTGAATGTAGAATAACTATAACTTCGGTGATTCCTCCCAGAAGAGACAAGACAAGGTCCCAGCTACAGCCAAACAGCATGAAAGGGCTCCCACAGAGCAATCAGATCAGGTCAAAATGCCCAGCTAAAACCAATAAGAGTTTCCAACAACACCATCAAAATACATGGGAGTGGTTTAGTCTTATT
This sequence comes from Ochotona curzoniae, assembly GCF_017591425.1. Lineage (NCBI taxonomy): Eukaryota > Metazoa > Chordata > Mammalia > Lagomorpha > Ochotonidae > Ochotona > Ochotona curzoniae. The sequence goes on from NW_024465751.1 coordinate 21,934,435, forward strand.
TTTGGAACTCTGTTCAGCGATTCAAGGATTTGACATTCTTATATGGCTAAGAACCAGCATGACTGAACTAAAAAAGTCACCTCATTCTAACTTTCCAACTATTTTTGAGAGTGTGCTTTAGTTTATCAACTAATTTTTCTTTATTTCCCAGCTAGTCTTTTCCTTGCACTATCCTGAGACACCTTTGATTTCCATACAGGCTTCAATATATATATCAAAATTTGAAAAGCTATTAATAACCTCTTTATCTACCCTTTCGCATAAAAAATTTAATCATTTTTCTGTGAGAAGAAACCTCATAAGGAAGTTTGTCCCACCATTCAACTGTTTTTTTTCTTGCTAGTTTAATCATAAACATTCGCTTGTCTTTCTTAATTTTCTTAATGAATGTCACCTAAAAGTACATCAGGACTGTACTGCCCTGATATAGACTGATTCCAAGTGTTTCCATGTCTGATTCCAAGTGTTTCCATGTCAACTATGAAGAATTTCATAATCCTATTTACTCTTCATAGTAGACATGTTATGCAGGGCAACAGCAATATACAACAAAAATCCATAACCAACCCATTGTCGGCCATTCTGCCTCAGCAACAAGGTCCTCTGTAACCTAGAGAGAGGGAATCTTCCTGGTTTAAAGGTAATACAGTGCTTTTGACACTTGGAAAAGACCACATGATCAGTACTAATAAGGTTTTCTTGCGTCCGGTATCTTCTGGTATGCAAGTACCAAGGGAAAACATCAAATATATGTGCAAGCTCAAAGAAGCTTATCTTCAGGGGTAACAGGAGATACAGGGTTAAAGATATAGTTTGACACCCCAGGGAGAGGCATGCTTGGGTCAGTGTAACTGAAGCACCTGTTAAGTTTTTGAGAGGGAGAGGGAGGTAGAGAGATTTCCACTGACCTGTTCAATCTCCAAAACTCCACAATGGCACATAATGGACTGTGCAAAAGCTGGGATCTGGATGTTTTCTCATGCTCCCCATATTGATAACAAGTATCCATTTACTGGGTCTTCCTCACTATCTTCCAGGTCATGTATTGGTAGGGAGCTCAAGTTGAGCAGCTTTGCTTGGTATTAAATCCTAGTATTCTATGAGATGTTGGCATCATTCACTTTCCAACCACCACCAGGTTGCCATCTGCCTTCTCCCTGAAGCCTGATCCCCAATCATGAAGGGGTCAGGTTCATTGCCACTCTGCTGACAGAAGGTTCTCATCCAGATCAATTAAGTTTCTTTGAGATGTGTATTTTGCTAGTCTAGTGCCTTAATATTTTTAAAAGTTGATTCAGATTTTGTCTTTCTCATGGATATCCAACTCCTCCTTCAACAACCCTAAAGCAATTCTTTGCATGTGGTAACCCAAAGGTCTCAGAATGCTAGGCAGAAATTTTCACAGATCTGGTGAGATGCAAGAGCAAATGAGCTTAAGTGGAGCACAAACAGAGCTAAGAAAATGACTCAATGGTTGCCATTATGCATAGAGAGAAACTCAAAACAGCATCCTTTAATCTCTTGCAGGATTGTTATATATTATGTGTATCCTGGAAGCAACCCTGGGAAACCAGGAATGCTCTGAATTGACTGTGAGTTTGTCACCACATCAAATAAGACTTGAATCACAAACTGAAATAAATAAGAGTGGAACCAGTGGGTTAGTTTAACTCTGCTATGTAACAAATAACACAAACACAGTGACTCAGAACAGAATCCACTCATTAACCTACTGTTCTGCAGGTCAAACATCCAGTGTGGCATGACTTAGTACTCTGCCAGAGCCTAATATGGCTCAATAGAAGTGAAATTTATGCTGACCTTTTTTGGGGAACTCTGTGGAAACATCTACTTCCAACTTAAATCTTAATTATGGCAGAATTTCAGTTCCTTTTGGTTTTAAATTTCAAGGTTCCTGTTTTGCTGGATTTCATTCAAACACCTTCTTCGCTGCTCTAACACACAGCTCACATTCCTAGCCTTTGGGCTGTTCCCAACTTCAGGCCACCTTCCTGTGCTTCAAATGTGTAACTCTCCTGTGTGGAGACTCAGTGTTAAAGGGCTGACATGATTCCCTGGGGCCTATCTGGAACCCAACTGTGCCATCCAACATAATTTAATCATAATATGGATTTCTTTCATGTTCACAGTAGCCAGGGGTTTTATAAACTTTGCATGCCCTGGGATGAGAACTTTGGGAGATATCTTAAAACTCTTTTTTCACAACTATGTTCCTTTGTATACTTGAATTAATAGAAATATCTTTACTATTTTCATTTCTGGTTTGTGAGATCCTGGGAATGAGCAACTCTCTCAATGAGTGACAATGCATAATAATGTATCATAGGTAATCAGAAATTTGACTACTGAAAGTATGCAAATACTCATACTGGTAAACAGAGAACACACAGCACTACTCCTTATAAATACTTTTAAATTTGAAATAAAAGTTGAATGAAATCTATAAATTTCTCCGGTTTCTTAAATTTTTTTTTACCTTTGAATTCTCCTTTATTTTTCTTTATTCAGCTTATGCCCAGGACCTGTCATCTTTGACCTGAGATCAGAGGAACTAGGCAACTTAAGTCTTAATTGTAAAACTGGTAGCCTTGATTAAGTTTCTCAATCTCATCTTGCCATTTATGTCTTCATTAGTTCTAGGAAGGATGAAATGGGGGTTGGAAATATTGAAATATAAGATACAAAAGGAAGGCTCCAAAATAAAATTGAGTCACATTAGTTTCAATATAGCCTCCTCTATGTACTAGTGCTAAAATTTAAGCAAACTTGTATAATCTAGTTAGTTCTCAGCCTCCTAGTTTTAAATTAGGAATAAAGATATACCTAAATTGAGAGTAGTGCTATCTTTGACGCTTAGCACATTATCTTTTACATACTAAATTGCCAGTAAGTGACCACATCTAGGCTTTGTAATCATGTAAGTATACATTAATATTTGCTTCATTTTAAATTTTATTCACAGCTGAAGTATTAATACATTTGTTAGTTCCTTTGGGAAAGCCTTAGGAGGGTTGACAAAAATTGCCTGGCACTACAGTATCATTTTTCTGTCACTACTTCTCCTTGTTTTCCTACAACCTAAGTGGATCTCCATCCTTTGATAATAAGTATGGTCCTTTTTCTCCTCCTACTTGTATCTGACTTGTTTTTCTCCCACTTTGGAAGTATCACCAATTTGCAGGTAAATTATGTTTTTAAGATCTATGTCTTATGTAATCGTTTACTTACATGTGCATCTAATCCACATTTAATAAGTTCTTCTAGCTTCAACAAAGTGTCAACAAGAACCTTCTAGAATGCCATTTCTATCTTTCCATAAGCTTCAGGTAAGTAGCCATGGGAAAAAAAAATCAAGGAGAAAGAAACTTCAGAACTGGGTCACTTACAAAATGGTAAGAGAAGTCAGGGAGAACGTGTTAACAAATGCAAGCTCTGGTGAGCAGAGTAACATATCATTCTGTAGACTCTGAATCTACTGTTTTACATGCCAAGAAAGACATTGAGGATGTGAATAACAATTGTGAAATGGACAACATCCAAAGACTCAGGTGTTCACAAGAATCCTCATGGGAGAAAGAGGGAGGCAAGACAGCGAGTGTCAGAGTGATGCGTACTTAAAGGAATTCAAACACCTATTTACGACTTTAAACATGGAAAGGAGCCATGAAGTTCTAAAACTTGGAAATGTCAAAGAGATGGAGTCTTTCCCTCCCCTGCCCCGCTCAAGCCTCTAGAAGGAACACGACCTTGCTATTCTTCGTGTTTATACTCTGGCCTATAGAACTCTACATCCCATAAATTAGTGATTTCAGCCACCAGGTATACGATTATACCATACAGAATTAGAATCTGATACTGAAAAGGTAGCCAATAACTATACAATACTTAGCAGTTTAGCAAAAATAATCAAGCACAAAAATTTAAACAGTCAGTTTCAGTGAATTGTGTCTCTCTGCCCACTTCTGCAAGGTCAGGTTCCCCACAGCACTGTGCATTTATATTATTTTATGGAAGTTCCTCTTAATTTCTCAAGAAATAAAACATCCAAAGATGGACCAATCAGGCTCTGTTTTCTAGAAACAAATTCTCTTTTCAATCAGCATTAACACAGGGACTTGAATGCCATCGGTGAATATTTTCATCCCAGTAGGACACTGATAACAAAGAAAACCTGTCTGCCAAGAAAGGAGAAAACCAGAGCTCTGCAGAAAAAGAAGGACAAAGAAAATATTTATAGACATGTTTGTGTAAGTGGGAACTGGAGAGAGACTATTCCCTAGGTTCCTTACTACCTTCCAGCTCCTGGCTTCAATCCACCCTCAGGCCAGGCTGCATTCCTGTTTTTCACTTCCATGAAAAAGTTCTCATTCATGGAGAGTTACATAAGCCAATGTTGCAGGTGGTTTCTTTTAGCTATAATGCAAAAAGTTTCACATATTACAGACAAAAGGAAACGGGAAAATAGACGGATGGAGACTTGTATCAGAAAGCTACAAGCAAATGAAAGACATCAACTCACTGTATAAGAAAGGATCAGAAGGATCAGTGACCCAGTTGGAAATATGTGTTATGTTTCAATTTAATAAATTACAAAGATGAAAAAATAGAACTTTACAAAGGTGAAAAGTCTGATGAAAATGCTGCACGTAAAAAATAACAGGCAACACCTAGGCCAAGGTTCTCCCATCACCATTAACGTAACTTTTTAGAGAGCTCGACAGACTCCAGAAAGAAATATTCCCTGAGGTGGATATTGTGGAAACAGATCCCACACTCCACTGAGAGCTTAGTGGGTGACCCATAAAGTGAAGGCGCACTGAACTAGGATGACTAGAGGAGATAAAGGCATAGGAATGCGAAGCACTGGCCTACAGCGTGTCCTTTACAGAGAATACCATGAGACGTAAGCTCACCTAACTCAAATGCTTGGGTTGCCATCATAGAAATCGTGTCACTATGGTTGAGGACATTCCCAGTGCTTTTTGAAGCAAATAAAACTCATGACTGCTCCTCCTGTGCCATTAGAAGATAGTTACCTAAGGATCACCTCAGATGTTCCTTAAGGAGCAAAGAAACTTGGCTCCAAGTTGCTAAATGCATACAGCTTCTTGGGTACCCACAGGATTAGTACAAATGGACACACAGTGATTACCCCAGGTAAGGGAAGAAGTAAGAGGTTCCTTCTTTCACAGATACATAAGAGCCTATTCATGGAAACACAAGGGAAGTAGGAGCTTTGAAACTGTTAAGCCCTGAACATATTTCAACCAGCTAGGAAACAACATTAGTATCACCTTACCCCTCCTACTTCCCTGTGACTCAACCACGCTAGGGCAGAGAACAGCCACCGGAGGAAAGAGTAAGAAAGCACGGAGGTAATGATAACACCCAAGACCTTGGCTGGGAGAAGCTGAGAAGTTGCTTTCAATAAAAACATGTGCTAATAGCTTGGATCAGATACTCTAATTTTAAAATGACTGTTTTGTAAAATAAGTCAACTCCAGGGCAGTGTGTTGCTTCAGCTGAAGGCAAGAAATCATGTGTTTCCGCAGATAAGTGTAAATTCAAAAATTACGGGTACCCAGTAAGAAGAGATTGACTGAAGTATTCTTACTGAAAGGGATGTTGGCAGACAAACATTCTGTGTCATGCATTACATTTAGCAGTTACACATACCTAGTATTAAGTAATATTTATTATAAATGCTATGATTTTTCACATCTTAAGACATCTGCAAATAATTCAGTATGTATAATATATCATAAATGTCAGCTTACCCGTGCATTTGGTGTAACAAGTTCTCAATGTGAAAGGGGTCTGCATAGATACTGTATAGAAGGTGCCTCCAGTGCCTCACTCTATAACCACCTTGCATTCGGTTTCAGGTGTACTGGAAATGTTCCTAGAAGTCTGACGGGTTTAATCTTCACAACAATGCTGTATATACTCTCTGTACTGATACACAGATAGTTAACAGAAAAACAATACAAGCAAAAGTTGTATAAGATAAAAGTGACTCTCTGACCAAGAAGTTACAGGCAGAGGCAGATGGGGAATGCAACAGAAAGGCAGGTAACCATGGCTTCCTTTGGAGATGGCGGTCTCTAATTTTTTACGTTTTTATTTGTGCACATTTCCCATGTCATAAAATTTATTAAATATCAAACTAAAATGTACCCAATATTTGTACATGTTTGATTACTAATGCATGAACACACAGAGGACACAAGGTCTGGAACTTCTGTTATGGTAAATTCATTCCTTTGGTTGCAGCTTGATCACCACTTATGAACCAGAGGAAGCAGAACAGACGCTGTCCTGAGGTGAAGAGACGACCCTCCCAACCACAGATTATGAAAAAAGATTTAGCAGTAAAGACTGGTTGGCCAAAAAAACCCTTAGGGGCCAAAAAAACCCTTAGGGGCACAAGGAGTATATTTGATAAGTCGAGTGGAAAGCTAATAGTAATAGGAAGTCTTTGCCCAGATTCCTACGTTGCCCTGTGAGAACACATTCACTTGAGAACATGTAGCAAACACAAAAGCAGAAAATAGTCATAGGGAAGAAGAACCTGAGCTTATCTTTCTAGAACTTTTGTCAACTGCTCTTACATGAAACAGAGCCCCGGGATTCATAAGTGTCCTGCCAAGGGATCCAAGATCTTTGCGGGTTCCACAAAGACGCAGCATGGGGAGGAGCAGACTGTGGAGAGATAGCAGGACAGAGAGGAGGGAAGGAAAGGAAGTTGGAGAGGAGCAGCAGCAGTTGCCTGTTGTCTCATCGCAAACACTTTTGGACAACTGCAGAGGCAGGAGATCTTCCAGACATGCCATAGGCATGAGCAGTGAGGGTGCCAGTGACCTCGTCAACAAGTCTCCCTGCTGCACATCAACAGGGGCTGCCACCACCCCTTCTGCCCACCAGCAACTGTTCCAAAACCAAGAAGTAAAACTGGGGAGAAAAGAACAAGGCTAAGGAGATATAACCACATCAAAATGTCACAAAATACACCTAGAGGGGAACAAATAAAGAAGAAACCACATGCTGTTTTGGTCAGCTAAAAAGACCAGATATGGTAAGTCATAAAACCACAATGTGTTTAAAACACGTTTTCTTCGGGGTAACAGTGGACAATGGGACTTGGAGTTTTGTCATGGTAAAATGGAGAGTGGAGAGAATAGAATGTCATGTAACAGACCTCCCAGCCATGACCTCCTGCTTTGAGTCACATCACCCCAGTTCTGTGTCAGCATTAAATCATAACTGCATATCAGAGTTGACCAGTGTGGAACTAATTAATCAAAAGCACATAAGGTTTACATTGGGCTGATTGACTTCAAAACAAACATAAATCTTGAGAACATGTTCTATAGAACAGCTTAAGCTGGAGAGAATAAGCCATAGTCACCTCAGCTCCAGCTCTGTAACACTTCACATTGCCTTGCCATTTGTGACAGAAGATGACCAGGTTTTATTTTCAAGTTTTGTTTCATTCTTGATGGAATAACAATGACCTGAAAACTAAAATATGTGGTAAGTAAACAAGCCATTTCTGTGATACAAACCCTTATTTTCACAGCCAGTTTTTGCAGGTTCTTACTAAGCTGAATGAACTGAAGATTATTCCAGCACAATCAACAAAGCTTGAGTTGAACTGGGGTGAGAAAATCTACTCCTGCTCCCATCTGGTGCTCTGCTGAAGGGGATACAGCTTGTAATGAGCTCAGAGAGACTTTCTAGCTCATTGGAAAGCCAAGCCCAGAGGCAGCGTGGCTGGCAAAAAAAAAATCACCTTGGCAGCATGACACATTGAAAGCCTTCTGACTATTGAAGACAAATAGATCCTAATTAAACTTCTGATTTTGTTCCCTTGGTGAAAGAAGATTAATAGTAAATGACAGTTTTTAGATACAAGCAACAGATGATGTGGACGTGATTTTTAACATATATATGTATATATAGAAGGAGGAGGAGGAGGACTGGAAAGCTCTGATTCAGGGGACAATGAGTCTCAGATGACTTGGGGAAGACTAGAGAGCCAGTCTACTGGCTGACCAACCCCACGGTATCTTCCACTAGCAAACACTACAGCTTGTCATCAGCTTGTATCTCCATACTTTCATTAATCACTAGATTGGCTTTGCTTTACCGGGACACTAAAAGATTTGGGTCAATGTCACCATCCCCTAGTCATGAGGGAAGCTGACAAAAATAAATGGAAAGCAACCTGTGTCCCTCAGTCAACTATAGGCACTTCTCTAGGAACTTTGTGGTAAATGTCAAATCCTACAGGCAGGTAAAAACTCCAGCAGAGACCTTGCCCTCTAATTTAAGGTTGGCATACAGACTAAGCTCCAAGAATTATTAGCATAATGAATTTAACATTTATTTGAATGGCAGAGGTGACAAAAGAGAGACACATAAACAAGCAGTCCTCCAAGGCATGCAGTAGTTAGGGCCAGGTCAAGCTGAAGCCAGGAACCTAGTTCCCCATTTGGGCATCCCATGTGGATGGCAGCTTCCCAAGCACCTGAAACATCACCTGTTACCTGCCAGGATTCATCAGCAGCACTGTGCACTGGGAGCAGAGTAGCCAGGATAAGGACTAGGCAGTTCATACTGCAATGTGAGCATCCCAAGTAGCAGCTAAACTGCAGTGCCAGAACACTCACCTCCAGAATGAGGATTCTTTTAAAAAAAAGGCAAAGAAAAGATAAACAACATGGTGAAATTCTTATCTGTGAGTACTTGATAGATCAAAAAGGAAAGTTCTTTCTGTGCCTGATCTGTATGCCAGTCACTTCTCTAGATATTATATTCTACAAATTGTAACTGGCAATGAGAAAAGACGGATTTATTGGCTAACATGCTCAAATGGCAACTATGCATTCTATAAGTTATCAATTTAAAAATAGAGTGAAATCAGTTCATGCTACAAATTTAAAATACATCCCTTTTTAAATACTTAAAAAGCTCTGAAGTATTACACACCAGTCATTACTTATTATATCGCTCATTATAATATTCAAAAGGAAAATCACAACATGGACTTCTTAGTTTCAAATTGCCTCCTATAACAACCATTAAAATATACTGTCCTTGATGAGAGTAACTGGGAAATTAGTACTAAAATCAACTGACTGCTGCCCACCAGAGACAGGAGCTGCCTGTCAACATCAGCCCGAGTTGTAGCTATGTCCGACAATATCCTGGGGGAAGCAAAGCTGGGTATTCACGAGCTGAATAAGTGCAACTGTTGAATCCAGAAGTTACCCAGCAGACCACAGAGCTCAAGAGGAGTGTAAGGACTTGGCAGTCAGAACTGGCCACTTTCAGAAAACAGTTGTTGGCTCAGTTGAGTCGATTGACTAACTTGCAAAGGAAGCAGAATATCAGAGGGTGAAGGTTACGGCTACTACAAGCTCTATAACAAAGCAGAGATGCCTCACAGTAACCAGCACAGGCATTCACAGAAGAGAAGATGCAATGAGAAAGGGTTCAAGCCGAATATAAACCACCGTGCCAAGTAGCAAAGGAAAATGAACCTACTGGCCATTTTTCAGAATGAACCGAAAATTTCATTTTGATAAGAGGAACATTAAAAAAAAAAAAACCAATGAAAGCTCCCAAACGCAAAAATCTGTTTCCTAGGTTATGTGAGATAGCTTCTGCCCAGAAGCACTGCCCACAAAGGCTGTTCTGTCACTGCCACACGGCACAGCTTCTTACCTCTGCCATTCGGACTAAACTAAATCATCTGCAAACTCTGAGGCTGGTATAGTGGCATTGGAGCCTCACTTTCACCTGCAGCACTGTCATCCCGTGTGGGCACCAGTGCATTTGTGTCCTGGTAGCTCCAATTCCAAACAGCCCTGCAAATTTGGAATGCACTGAAGGATGACCCAAGCCTCTGCACCCACATGGGAGACCTGGAAGAAGCTCCTGGCTTCCAATCAGCTCAGCTCCAACCATTGCAGCTATTTGAGGAGTGAACCAGCAGCTAAAGATCACTCTACCTTCTGTTTCTCTCTGTAAATTTGCCTTTCAAATAAAAATGTTTAAAAAGCAATACATTGTTTTCAAATTTTACAAAAGTACAAAAACCTTTAAAATCATCATTTATATAAGAGCAATTATGTTTTCAACAGAAAGTAAGGTTGCCTTCAAACACGCAAAGTAGTTTTTGAATGCCTTATTAATTATCCTTCATTTGTGTTTTAAAAGGTACAAATCTTCTACCATATCTTCTTGCTAATGAAGGAATGCTGGTGATAGACCAAATATTCTATTAAATTCTGAGAATTCGTAAGTATATTAAAAATCATGTTAGCTTCTATACAAGGTCCTTAAAAAAATTGCAGGGAAGGTAATTTACCGTAGTAAATCTGAATCATTTTCTGTCTCTACCTCTGAAATTTGGGGGCCTGCAAAAATTATAAAATGAATGCAAAAGTAATTCAAGATGTTTTAAACCATGGCAAATCAGAGTTTAACAGCTCATGCAACAAAGCGCTGTGTTCAGTGTAACACTTTGGGCCATCTAGATCACCTTTAAGGTAGGGGAAAATGACAACACGTACAGGCAAGAATCAAAGTACCATGCAACAGCGTTCCCAACTTCCAACGCTTTAGGTAACCCTATTGCTAGATACAACACAAAACCAAAGGTTCAAGAAATGATTTTTTTCAAAATCACATTTAAAAATAATACACACATAATTCACATTGAAGGGAAATACAAATAAGCAAAATCACAGTGAACACCATTGTACATACAAACTGCATGTAGCTATATGAGGATGCATGTGTGTGTGTGTGCACATTTTCTGACAAAAAAAGAGCAAACTCCAGCCACTTTGCATAACAGCATTCCCAGATAATATTATTTCTGGACTGTTAATATGACATTGCATGGAGCTAAAAATTTGCTTACCTTGGCATTTAGGTTCATTTTGATTCTTCATCAGTATAAATAATAGAATTAAGATACCCTCACAGTAGAAGGAAATCTGATACCATATTTGATCTTTGCCCACTAACAGCTTTTAAATCCCACCTCTTCCCCCACCCCCACCCCAGTCAAGCCCCTAGAGAAGTCCAAACATTGCTTAGTCTGGCATGGGTCCCACTGGAGACCTCACCCTTGTATCAATTCTGAAGCACAGGAAAAAAAAATGCTTTTTTTCTTCTGCTTTGTTCAATCCATTCTAAACGATCACAGTATTTATGAACCCTTTTCTTTAGAGTGGCCATTTCATCTGTGGGTCCCCACATTTGATGCGGAAGAATCCAGGTTCAAGTCCCAGTTTCTCTTCCAATTCTAGCTTCCTACCAATGTGTGCCATGGAAGTCAGAAGTCATGACTCAATTAATTCTTTGCCAGCCATATAGGAGACCTGAATGAATCCTTAGCTCTGAAACTGAATCCATTCTACTTCTGACTGTTACGTGCATTTGGAGAGTAACCTAGCCGATAAGAGGTTTCTCTGTTTGCATTTGTGCCTCTCAAATACTTTCAAATGACAAACCAAAAAAAAAAAAAAATACAAAGACAAACTTTTATTGTCCTTTTGGTGTATGTAGAACATCAACAGTCTCAACAGAGATGCCAGTTTTGAAAGTGTTACCACCACTTTCTGTGGGAGAACAACACAGTTGGCACCACCAAAAGCAGGATGGTCTGGAGAAGCTTTGTTCTCGTGCCACTGGCTGACTCATCGCCTGCTGTAGGTACACATGACAAGCTGTTGTGGGGTTTGAGCTATGCTCCAGCCCGCATCTGCAGAGAGCTACATTGGAAGTGGCACAGCCAGGACTCAAATCAGAGCTCCAATATGAGATGCCAGCAACACAGGCCTATGATGCCAGCCCTTTTTTCTTCCTATTGAATGTCCTTTTTCCTACTGAAGTCTTTGCTTAAACTCTGAAGAAACTAATAATAATCCTTTGTAGATTACATATCTTATAAATGCATCCAAATACATATACTTCTAATAAACAAAATGTAAGTATGAAAACACAAAATACAAATATTTTAAATCACAAAGACATACAGAATGATTGCCAACTGCCTTATTTTTCCTATAACTTATCGTTTGAAAACAGAGAAATTTTAAAAGTTTATATATGAAATTCACAGCCTCTGACATCCACTTATTAATAAAATAGTTACGGAAAGAATCATCTTTTCTAACAAATTAGGAAAATTTTTAGCTTCCTCTTTTGTAATGGGTATTAGAAACATTCTATTCCCTATGAGTACTTGAAATTGTTTCAGCCATTGAACAAAGCAGACATTAAGTATAAATTGAGAAGGAATGTTTATAGTTAACAATAAAATTCTCTCTGGCAATACCTAGTTTTGAAATTCAGGATACACTGAATATTATACAACCTCATTTACTTCCTCCTCTTTATATTTAAAGCAGTAGCCAGAGGGATATTACTAAATTTTAAGTCAAAACTTCCTAGTAGCTTCTCCTATCACTTAAAACAGTAGCCCACCATTTGGGAAAATTTTTCCCAGGCGTTTATGTGTGGCAATGTCTGGACATATTTTTGTTCATTACACTAGGGGAGTATACCTGTAATTTAATTCCTATAGGCCAGAGATACTAGTAAACATCGCACAAGTTTGAAATATCAACGATGCTCAAGTTGGCAAATCCTGAGAGTAACAGGTACTCCTTGCTATGATGCATAAAGCTCTGCAGTATTTGCCTCCTGTCCCCAGCTGTCACCACTCTTCCTAATCTTGATCTTCCCCTGACTTACTCTACTTTGACTATACTGATCTCTGAGCCTTCCATGCCACTGTCAATCAGAAAGCTTTTCACCCCAGGACCTTTGAACATCCTTCCATCCTTAACATGATTTAATCCTTTCCCAGCATGACCCTACTCAATGCCACCTCAGAGAAGCTTTCTGTGACCACAGGCTATAAAATTTCAATTTCTTCCCCTGCCATAATAGTTCCTTCAGCTCCTTCCTGTTTTTTTCTGATTGGCACTCACAGACCAGTCACGATATTTATCAATATATTATCTCCCTCCTTAGTTAGAGTTAAGTTCCAGGAGAACAGTTAAAACTGCTCTATCAGATTCTAAGATACTCCTTAGCATTCTGCAGTACCCATCTTACACAGGTATTCATTTCCAAAAGATAGGAAATAGAACTTGTTATACAAACTTGAGCTGTTTGGCAAGAGCTTTAAATCTGCACTAACACACAGCGGCAGAAAGTTCAGCATCTTACTGTCAGGATAAGAGTTTCACTGCAAGTTCCTCTTTGATTCAGAAGAGATGCATACTACAGTGAATGTCCACTTCCTGGTATGTTAGTCCCCATCATACAGTCCCTCCAGACGTACATAAGCACCAATGTCTCTACCTACGTTACCATGATATGCTTAACAGCAGAAGGATGGACTTCTGGTTTTGAAGGGCTATAATATTGTAATAATGCAAAGGAGGGGCAGTGGGGAGAGTGGAAGGAGAGATTCCTGAGCCTATGGAACTGTATCACGACAAAAAAAAAAAAAAAAAATCTGTACCTGCATTTCTGTGTCAAAAGGAGAATGCATTCAACATGAAACAAATGAAGTCGGCACCACAGTGATCCAATACTGATGTCCTAATGAGAATAAATTGAGTTCCTTCTGGGTCAGGTCCAAAGATAAATCTTACCAACCGCATGCAGCTCAGAGAAGCCATGCCTGTCCCAGGCTTCCAGTTCTGACAGCCTGTTACAGAATGGTCTGAACAGACCATTCCCACAGCTATCCATGTGGAAAATTTGATTTTGAGTGAAAACTCTCTGGACTTCAAAATGTTAGGTTGAAAGGAAAATGTAAATATGAATCATATAACATTGGTTCTCTGCCTTCATCGGCCAAGAGATCAAATGAAGTATATACCATCCCATCTTTGCTCTCTCATTTTATGTCATCAGTTTACTTAATGAAAGGTAGAAATTTTGCATGGCTCAGTGATTTGTACAGATTGATTGTAAATCAAGGAGACTATAGTTTCATTTTGGCAGAGGAACTGAATATCAAGTAAAATACCACTATCAATCCAGAATTCTAGACGTAAATGTAAGGCAAATTTTACACATTTAAACTAAGCCCTGATACTACTCAAACTATTCAAAGTCACAAAGGTTTTTTTTTTTAATTCTTTGCTATTATTTTCCATGAGACAATTTTGTAGCTATAGAGACTCCTCCTCTCCAAGTTTCCCTCATATTATAGTAGTTTAGTCCTTTACTGAGAGTTACAAGTTTAACATTCTGCCATTTAAGTGAATCATGACATTGTATAGACAAAGGTTGAAAATCTAGTGTCAAACTGTCAGTTTCATTGGGAGTCCTCCTTTTATTCAGGAGTAGACACCCACTGTGACATAGTTTCATTTCCCAGTATGCTGCTCTCCGTTATACAGTTCATCTGTGAGAATATATGTTTATACTTGTTTTATATGTATGTGTGTATATATGTGTATAGGTGTATATCTGTCTGTGTGCATATATGTATATGTATGTGTATGTATCTATATACACACATATACTTGTTTCTTCCCAAAATATAAACGTTGGTCAACAGTCCACTAGTGTATTTATTTTTATTTTGTTTGAAGGACAGAGAGGATGTCGAAAACATAAGATAACTGAGAAGATAAAGTCGTTAGATATGAAAAGGAAGCATTGAGTTCATGGAGCTGCAGCAGCTGAGATTGTTGTGAGTCTAGCAGAGCTGACTGGCAGCCATCGAGCGCGCTGCCACAGGAAGGACGCGGGGGAAAGGCGTGCTAGCCCTTCAGCGATGTCTGCCTGGCTTTGTGGGAGAGGTTTGGAGTCATACAGACATGGTTAGAGTCCTGTTCCTGGATGCAACTACTGAAAATGGAGGTGATGATCCAAAAGATCAAAGGATGTTTGTAAAGACTAAAGAATGTGTGAAACAACTGACCCATGGTAAGCACTTAACCACTGGTAACTTCCTTTATAATGAAGAAGTCTATACACACTTGTTTATCTATAACCTGTCTTGTTCCACAACAGACCAGATTCTGTCTTCCTTTCCTTCCCTCCTTCCTTCTGTTCTTTCTCATTTGTTGGCAAAGCAGAGTCACCCAGACACGGGAGAGACAGAGACAAGAAGCGATTTTCAACCTGTTGGTTCTTTCCACATGCAGGGTCACGCTAAAACCAAGAATTAGAAACTCCATTCAGGTCTCCCGCGGGGATGAAAGACAATCACTTGCCTTGCTCCTGCTACTTTCCTAGGCACAGCAGCAGGGAGCTGGATCTGAAGCAGAGCAGCCAGGACTTGGATCAACAGTTCCAGACAGGATGCTGACAGCATAGCAGCTTACCCAGTTGCTGTACAATGCTGGCACAAATTGTCCATTTTCAAAACTGTGTATTAAGTGGTAGGAATAGTTTACAAAAAGCAGTGAGCTTTAAGAGAATGATTTGTGCTAAGAAAATGAGAGGAAATTGGGTATAAGAAATTATTTCTCAAAATATAGGAAAAGTTTCAAACTTATACCAAACCCAAAGCACACGTTTAAATTTAAATCTTACAGGGAGTACAAGGAAGAGACTTGATCACTTTAAAACCTCACTGGGCCCTAATGTGGAAAGGGTAATCATTCAGATGGTGCTCAGCTTCTCCAGAATTCTCATAACAGCCACACAATTGACAGAACACTGGAGTTTTCATGGAGATCTGCCTCATACAATAACTTTCAAAAGACTTCAGCACCATTAATGGCAATCCACTTTTTGTTTCAAGATAGGCACACATAAAAAGGTGTTATTAAAAAGTTTGTACTTAAAAGATTTTTTAAAAAGATTTTTTATTTTGGGCTCGGCACCGTGGCCTAGTGGCTAAAGTCCTCACCTTGAACGCACCGGGATCCCATATAGGTGCCAGTTCTAATCCCGGCAGCTCCACTTCCCATCCAGCTCCCTGCTTGTGACCTGGGAAAGCAGTCGAGGATGGCCCAAAAGCTTTGGGACCCTGCACCCATGTGGGAGACCCGGAAGAAGTTCCTGGCTCCTGGCTTTGGATTGGCATAACATCAGCCATTGCGCTCACTTGGGGAGTGAATCATCAGTTGGAAGATCTTCCTCTCTGTCTTTCCTCCTCTCTGTATATCTGACTTTTCAATAAAAATAAAAAATCATTTTATCTTAAAGATTTATTTATTTATTGGAAAGTCAGACATACGAGAGGAGAGACGCAGAGGAAGATCCATCCGCTAGTGGCCACAACAGCCAGAGCTGAACAGATCTAAAATCAGGAGATTCTTCTGGGTCTCCCACACAGGTGCAGGGTCCCAAGTCTTTGAGCCATTCCCAACTGCTTGCCTAGACCACAAAAGCAGGGAGTTGGATGGGAAGTGGGGCCACCAGAATATGCACTGGTGCTGTTATGGAATCCTGGCGTGTACAAGGCAAGGACTTTAGCCACTAGGCTATCACGCCCTGGCCACAATGCATAACAGATTTTTAAAGTATGTTTATTTTAATGCAAAAATATTTTTGTAAGTCAGATTTTATAACAATTTTTCCATGAATCTTTTGAAAGCCCCTAGCACAGATCTCTCAAATCCACATTTTCCCAAAGAACTGATGTTCTTCGTGTTTTAAACAAGAGGTTAACATGATGACAAAGATAAACATGTTAATTTCTCTGAAAATTATTCTTCTGCTTCTCTGGAGATTATGCAAAATCTACACATAAAACTATAGGGAAGAATAAAGAAATATTCCATGTAAAACATGTAGTTTATTATCAACATTTAGTAAGTTTTGGTAAGATGATGGCTGGCAGTGGACTCACCAGCAATGCACTTTGCAAATAATGGGTAGGGAAATTCAGTGAGAGATATTTGTGGTGTTAGCTACTTCCTCATGGTCTTTGGTTCCATTTTTCCCAGATTGCCACATCTGTTGATGTCCTTGACTAAAGATTCCTTGGGACAAAAAATGCATAAGATTTAAAAGAGAATCTTTCATTTGTTAGTTCACTCCAAAAATAGCAGCAATAGCCCAACCTAGTCAGTAAAAAGCCAGGAGCCAGGATGTTTTGCTGAATTTCCTTCATGAGTACAGGGACCCAAACATTTGGGTCATCTTCTGCTGCCTTGTCAGGCAAAATTAGCACAGAGCTGTACTAGAGGCAGAGCAGCCAAGACTTCAACCCACACCCATGTGAGATGCCAGTGCCATAATCTGTGGCTTGACCTACTCCAGCACTTAAGACTTGCCCTAAAAAGCCCAAGAATCTAGCTTTTTCACTAATAAGAACATTTGGCATGCTCAAGATGATTTTTCCTGATTTATAATCTCTCCGCTATTCTTTCACGTCTGTTTATTTTGCTCTAGGGCATTTTTAATTGTTCTGCTGCGAATACGTAGTAGAAATTTACCCGGGGTCATTGTCATTGGACTTTAGATCACAAACTACACTTTCAAAAATTTCACCAAAAACTTGGTAATTCCCTGAGCAGTAAAACAAAAACAAAAACAAAAAAAAAGGGTCCAAATACCTGGGCACCAACAACCCAGGGGAAGACCACTTTGGAACTCCTGGCTCCTAGCTTTAGTCAGGCCCAGACTTGGCCATTGTGGTCATCTGAGGAATAAACCAGCTGATAGAAAATTTCTCCTTCACTGTCTTGGTCATCCTCTCTTTTCCTTGTGCTCTGTCATGCAAATAGGCAAATCATATTTTAAAAGCTGTAGTATTATCAACATACTATATGTAAAAGTTGTTTATAGTTCAGCAGACTATGCTAAATTTTGTCTACATGTATTCATCACTGAAAACCATTCATAGATGAAAATTTAAAGCTGCTTTGGATTATGCAAAAAACCAATGGCCAAAGTTGAGATTCAGATCAGGAACATCTAAACTCCAAAGTTGCTCCACCCCTACTCTATTCTACTACGCACAGACTCTAGCTCTGGCTTCTAGTTCCCCATAAAATAGACCCTCTTATCAAGGGGAGAATAAATTAGGAGACCCCCAGTGAAAGCTTCAGGCTGAAGACAGGACCACACCTTCTATATGAGGGCATTTCAAAAAGTCTGTGGATAAACAGAATTAAAATGTAAGTTGATGCTGGTGAAAATGTATGAATTTCATGCAGTTTTCCCATAATATGTACTTTCCATTAAGAAAAAAATAGAATTCCATATTCTATGAACTTTAAAAATATATTATGTTCTCTTAAACATATATACACATAGTTAATGCCTTTTTCATCTTGATTAAGCACTTAGCATACTCTATGACGATAAGCTTTTCTGTCTGTGGTTTGATAGCAAACCTATCTTTTCTGTCCTTTTTTCCTCTCTATTCTTCCACAACTTCATGATTGAATTTCTTTTATATCTTCCACAATTTCATGGATAGAAACTTTTTACCACAGATATGAGCAACTCTGACATAACGTTGTTCTTTCTTATTAAATAAAGAGCAGTAGAGGATGGCCCAGGTCCTCAGGCAACCTCACCTTTGAGACTCAAAAGAGGCTCCTGGCTCTGGTCTAGTCTAGCGCTGGCCATTTCAGCCAGTTGGAGAATGAACCAGCCAATGGAAGATTGGTCTCCCTATCTCTCTCTCTTTTATCTAACAAGGTTCCGATAAATACTTCTAAGATAACTAAATTAAAACTTATAAACATTATTTCTGGAATGTGTCATCCGATATTTTTGGCCGGTGGTTGACCCCAGACGACTGAAGTTGCAGAGAGCTACACCATGCGTTAGGGAGTACAGTGGTACACAGTTTAATCCTTGGGATGCTACAGCCAGAAACATTTCAGCTGAGGGTTCAGCTCAACAATTTTTCCAAAATGTGGTGAGGGGGATAAATCCATTAGACTATGTTGGGAGATACATTAAGAATCTATCCAATTCTTTCTCTGGGTCAGCTCGTAGTATTTCTCTACATGAAGAAATGACTCAAACGTTTCTCTCCAGCTAGGATGCTGACCTTTCTATATGTAGCCTATAGAACACTGGAATAAAATTCCCCGAGGGTCAAACCAGCTAGATGCATTTTTATGTTATTGTGCACATGTATATATGTATTATATAAGTATGTGTTTTGCATTTTTAAATCTGAAACTAATATAATGAAATTTAGAAAAATATACACAAAAACACTAAAATCAGAAATGGATTTTGTAGTCATCTCCTTTTTGAGACAGAGGATGCTTGATTATTTACTTCTTTAAACTAGAGACCTGTGCATAAATAGCAGATACAAAGAGAGCTGAACTGACGGCATAGTGGTTCTCATGTGTCAGGGACTCAAACTCACAGCCTAAAAGGGGAAGAATTCATGACCACCACTCCTTGATGCAGTGATACATCATGTAAATCGGAAAGTAACACAGATTTTTTTTTTCTCTAAGCTCTAATTAGATAAAGGGATATGATGAATTGCCAGCAGAGGTGAATGAATGTACAGCATGAGAAATGTTATAACACTTTTGCCCCAAACATGTTTCTTTATAAATTACATCCATTTCCCAGGTGATACATCATGACAAACAAGCTAGCACTTAGAGGCTGTAAAAGCAGTGTGAATATCTAGTAGCTGAATCTGCTCAACTTGACCATGAAGCAAAGCCTCTGGTTGTTCCTTTGAGGCCCATCAACTGTCCGATCTCTCCTTTTTGGATCACAATTATTCCATCTGTGAAATCAGAAAGCTCGCTTTCTCCTCTGCAAGGATGTGATGGTTTTATCCACTATCGCCCAAAGAATTATTGATTACTCAGGAGAATATATACAAGTGTTATGAACAATATGGAATTATAACCTTCAGCTATTTTCTTTCTTGGCCAATTGGCAGCTACTGAAATATTAAGACATAGCTCCAAAGCTTCAGATTCCAAAGATGTGCAGTCACAGTCTGGAATATTTCATTTGAGCATTAATATAAATCTTATTCTCTGCTCACCTAGAAAACGCTCCTGCATATGATGAGTTCCTTATACTTAGAAACAGAAAGTATCTGAGGACTCCAATAACAGTTTCAGGATTGTGACCAGAAATAATTTCTAAAGTGTAACAGTACTGATAGGAGAGAAACTTACAAATAGATTAAGGATGTTTATTAAACTTCTGACCATCAGTAAGCTTTAGGGCCATAAGCTCAGAATATTTGTACCAACAAATTAGATGCAGTAAATTTCTCTAGGCATTTTCTCTGCTACACTTCACACCCCTGCTCTGTGAGCATGACATAACTTGATGCGGGTGGGTGTATGGCTTAGACAGAGGCTGCTGAGACATTCTTTGTGCGAACAGAGGATCGAAGAGACACATTTTCTCAACTATTCCAGATAAAAATAGTTTTATCTATTTTCCTTCCTATATGAATAGCTAGAGAAGCTTTAGATTCACAAGAAAATTGAGCAGAAGGACAGTCGAATTACACCTGCACCAGGTTTCTTCTTGCTCAGCAATACACAGCAAGATAACAGATCTTTTAGAGTTGAAGCTACTTCAGTTTGTTGCTGTCACCTGAGATCTGTCATCTATGACGAGATTCGCCCTTGGACTTGCATGTTCAGTGGAAACAGATGAAGCCATAATTACATTCATCACTGACTGTAATATCTTACAGAATTGCTTCCTTCCATAAGAGTCTGTGAATCTGATTATTCATCCTTGCTAAACCTTTGCAATAACTGATCTTCCGACTCATCCTCCCCCAAATGTCTCATAGATGGAGTTGCATAGTACCTATCCTTTCACAATGGCCTTTCACATCAATATGCAGTTCATTCTCTCCGTTTATTTTCGTGGCCTGAAAGCTCATTTCATAACTGTCAATTATCTACAGGCACTACAGTTCATCCACTGACTCACTGAAGACTGCCTTGGATGCTTCCACATTTGGGTATTTATGAATACATCTGCTGTAAACAAAATGCAGGGTTTTGCATATACAAAATTTTTCAATTTCTTTGGATAAACAGCAGGAGTGTAACTGATGTGCTAAATAGTTAAGACAACATGTTAAAAAAAAAAAAGACTACCAAACTATCTTCCAAAACAGTA
Organism: Ochotona curzoniae; assembly: GCF_017591425.1. NCBI lineage: Eukaryota > Metazoa > Chordata > Mammalia > Lagomorpha > Ochotonidae > Ochotona > Ochotona curzoniae. Next base: position 21,955,546 of record NW_024465751.1, read on the forward strand.
CTCATTCCTTTTTTATCCAGAATAAATTGTCATAGGATTGTAAATTTCTCATGTACATTATACCATTACCCTAAAGACTGCCTTTGCGTGGAGCCAGGAGTCTTAACGGGATTCATTCATTTCCTCTTATATTTCTCCCATCTCTGTGCAGGGTCACTGGGAAAACCTGCTCAAGACTACAACACTACTCAGGTGGCTAAAACTCAAATACAGAAACATCTAACATCTGCTTCACGTCAGATAGAAATGGCGTCTCTTACTCAGGCCAGTTAGTGTGTTGTTTTGACAGTAATCTTCCTTAGCACATGCCAAGTGTGCAAGATTCACAAACACTAACAACGGGCATTTCAGGCAGCCTTGCTGCTCCCCATACGTTATCATCCACTAAGTTCTTCAGGACTGCTGTTTAAGATCAGCCAGATTGAGCATCTGGAGCATGGAGAGTATGAGGTTTTGTATCTGTGCATACTCAATCCCGCATTCCTAACTGAACAAAGGAAGGGACAGTCACTCTGCCACCCACTACACACAGCATCACATTCCTATCCTTTACTGAGACAAAGACACACCCTCTAACTCCGAGATGCAGCCTCACAAACAAGGACACATAATGCATCGTTCCATGGGCCTCCCCGCATTCTCTAAAGACATAATATTGTCAGAAAACATCATGTGTCACTTCTCTAACCTAGAGACAAAGGAGTCACCTGGGAAACATAAGAGAGGTATTCAAAACATTTATGAAAAGACATTTTAAAACTGCCAGAATTTCAAATGTTTGGGAAAAAAAGTAAACTATCTCTTCATAAATTTTTTGAATTATCCTTTTAGATCATTAATATTCACATCATAAATGCATAATCCTTAATTCCAAAATAGAGTAACTGGAAATTAGTAGTATTAAACTTTAATTTGGGGGACCTGACCTAACCTTGAAAGCTTTTTTTTTTTTTTCACACGAAGGGACACATTCTGGCACAGCTCATAAGCTGCCACTTGGAATACCATCATTTCATATCATGTCAAAGTGGCTGGGTTCAAGTCCTGTCTCCATTTCAGACTCACCTTCCAACTAACATGTATCTGAGGAAGCAGCAGGTGATATATGAAGAACTTAGGTTTCTGTACCCACACAAGAGGCCTGATTGGATTCCAGCCCCTGGCATTGTCCTGGCCTAACCCAGGCTCTCGCAATGGAATGAACCAGGTGGAGACGAAAATACTTCTCCACTCCAACCCCTACACCCTCTCTAAGAAAACTGTACCTCATGAAGATCAATTTGGCAATTGCTGTGCTAAGTGGAAGACTCCTGTTTTGAAATTACAAGGGATCTAGTGAAAGACATTTGCCAGTCAAGTATAGATTGAGAAGAGATGAATAACAGATTCCTATGAACAGCTCACAGCAGCCTATGGCTCAAGGGGCATAGGAAAGAGCAGGAGACGGGGATTCTACGCACATGCAGAGTTGTACAAGGTGGCTGCTGGCCAGAATACATGACTTCCACAGCAAAACACAACTAATCTGTGCCAATGGAGTGGGAGGAAAAATGCCCCCAACTCACCTGCCTCCCCAACCTTCAATATCCTTTCTCTGCCTCTCCTGGTAGAAGCTAACAAGGATTGTGGAAAGTAAAGGAGCCTGTGGCATGGATATTATCAAGAAAGAGCAACTGCATATTCAAGCTGAAGTCTTTGCAAACTGTTTCTCATTAGCCTGATCAAAGCTTCCCTCTTTAATATCTAACTGCTTAACTAACCTTTTGGTTTAATCACAAAGGAATGTATCTGCGAACCCTAAAGCATTTGATAACCACAAACCTTGTAAAATGTTTGGAAAAGGAAGTTACAATCATTCACTTAAACATGCACTTAGCTGTAAGTTTAGTGTATTACTTAAGTCATAAATGAGCTCCCCAACATCAATTTGATAATAGACCCTGTCTTCTCTAAATACCTTCACCCTCGTGGATTCTCTGGTAAGCAGTGGCATCCTAGCTGCTCTCCTCCCTTAGATACAGGAAAAAGTCACCTCACTCCTGAAAAATGCATTGAAACATTGAACAAAATTAGTTTGCTTTGTTCTCCAAGGTCATTTTCTTATGTTTTGGTTGGAGACCTCATCTGCTCATTGATATTCATGTGTAATGGTCACACTTATTGGACCTTGAAATACAGAAAACTTCTAAATTTTAGAAATTCTACATGCTAAATTGTCTTAATTATGATCATCCAAAGAAAAGCAACTCCAGACATTTGCAGAGTACTTAATTACTGGGGTCAAGGAACAATAAGAAACTCTTGGTGTTCTTGTATGATTCTTCAAAATTTATCTGCCATTAGAAAATGTGGCAGAAAGAACAGAGTAAAGACGCAAAACAATCCACTGCTATTCTCTTACACAATGAACCTTGGAACGCACTTCGGCAATGTTTTATGAGGACCCAGGAAATTACTGCGATGTCACTTTTGACTACTTTTGACTTCTATATCCATCAAACACATTTTGAAACCTTCTAACTTACCACAGAAAAATGGTTTTGAATTTTTAAGATCATTATTTTCATTTTATTTGAAAGACACACACACACACACACACACACACACGAGAGAGGGGCAGGCAGAGAGAGGGAAGATGAATGAATGAATTACCCTTTTTGCACCCTTTTCGCTCTTCAAATGCCTGCTATAGCAAGGGATAGGCCAGGCTGAAGCAGGAGACCACAATTCAATCCAGTTCTCTCTCTCAGCTGGCAGAGATCCAGATATCTGAGCCATCACATGCTTCCTCCAAGAAAGAATATTAGTAGGCAGCTAGATCAGAAGCAGATGAGCTAGGATTCCAACCAGGCATTCCAATATGAGATGTCCACATCCCAGTCAGTATCTTAAGTGCTGTGTAAGATGCCTGCCCCAAGCCAATCTTTTTGGAATCAAGCACCTGTTTTCATAATTGAATCTTTAAATATGCTAACTCTCTACAGTATTTTTTGCAAAAAAAATAAAACAACAAAAAACAAGGTAGAATGCAAGGAACCAAGGACTTGGGGCCATCTTCTGAGATGTCTTCCCATGCCATTAACAGGGAACTGGATTAGAGGAGCAGTCGCAACTCAAACAAGTGTAGATATAGGATGGCGGCACCAAAGTGAAAGGTTACAAGAGTGTCGATCCCCTAAATAGACTGACTTTTGTAATCCAAGGGCTTCTAATATTTTCTCTTTGCATCTTATACCTTCTCAGAAATTCTCTAATGGTCTCATTTCCTAACATTTTCAGTTCTTTTGCATTTTACTGAATTTCTTCTATTTAGAATCATGCCAAACTAAAGCTTCTCCAATTTTTTTTAACTTTACTCTTTTCAGGATGGTACCAAAACTTTGTTCTCTTCTCATAGCTAATTGAGAAACAATGGAATTAATGTTTGCATACTCATTCTCTCCAGTATGTGTTAAGTGTATATGGTGTCTTTTATACATTTCCAAGTGCCGAGGTTGAAACAAAATAAAGAAAACTCTTGCCTTTACTGAACCTCTATCTGAATTTTGTTATTCTTTAGTCCACCCACTGAATCTCTTTTCATACTCGAATTCATCTGAAGCTGATTTAGCCAAGACCAGGAAGAAACTGCCATTGTCTCCATGACCCACTTCAGCACCCTGTGCCATTCAACACCTTAATACCTGTTTATTAACAAGTGCTCTGTATTTTGCCATGCACACAGAAAAATAATCATTGCAGTCAAGTAACCATGCCTATTGTTGTAACACCTAAATATCTGACTTCGAAAACTTGCAAAATGTAACACCATGCTATCAACTATAATCCTCATACTATACACCTTTATCTATATCATTAGGCTGCTTTCCACTTAAAACAATAGGAAGCTACAGTACAGTTGGCCTAAAAGTAACAATATACGTTAACTAAAATTCTTAGACATATTTTAGAGTTTGATTAAGCACTACATCCTATTCTACATCTATGGTGGCAACTTCACCCTGTTTGAAATTTTCCATTAACCTTCTCTATCATTCAAAAAATAGATCATCTTTTAGAATATTTTACCCCCCTCCAAAAAAATCCTAAATTCCCCATTACATACCATTAAATTAATCAAGCATTGCCCCTTTCTAATACAAATTGATTCTCAACCAGAGAATGCCATGTCCTGATTGTCTTAGACTTGATTTAAATGAGCCTGCCATTATGCCAATGGAATGGTACTACTCTGTGGTTCTGAAACCACAGTACACCCCTGGAATTGGGCCAACATTCTAGGAAATTCATCAGCAATATTACAGATATATTGATATGCAAACATGAATCCATACTATTATCAAGAGTGATTATAAACAAATAACAATCATTTCTCTCAACTGTGTATACAGCAATTTTGGACAATCTAACCCACTGCTCTAGGAACAACCATATTATAGGCATCGAGTTAGTATTTGCAGTATCAATTTTTTGCTAAAAAACTAAATTTGTATACACAAGTTCTGCAAGATTATTATCTTGGGGGAAAAGCACAGTAGCCTGGAGTCTAAAGTCTCGGCCTTGCGCAAACACACAGGGATTCCATATGGGCTCTGGTTTGTGTCCCCGCTGCTTCACTTCCCAATCCAGCTCCCTGCCTGTGGCCTAGGAAAGTAGTTGAGGATGGCCCACAGCCTCGAGATCCTCCAACTATGTGGGAGACCCAGAAAAAGCTCCTGGCTTCAGGTAAGCTCATCTCTAGCCATTGCAGTCACTGGGGAGTAAACCAGTGGATGGAAGATCTGTCTATCCTTCCCTCTCTATATTTACCTTTCTAATAAAAATAAATAAATCTTAAAGATTATCTTGGCTCATTAATACTTTGACTTGTGCAACAAGTATATAGACATCAGGAAGCAACACACAAACATTGATTAATAATCATCTTTTACTTGTTAATGCTTTCTCCAAAATGTGGCAATTACTTGCAATATGTACCCAATATTTAAATTTTTGTTTTCAATTTGCCCTTTGCCTAGCATATTACTGTCACTATGTGTCTGAGAGTTTTTACAAGGAAAAACTGTTGAACCTTCGTTCCTACCAGTGTAGTTTGTTCATTACTCTTCACTTACACAGTATCAGGTCAATATGGTAAATTAACTTTGTAATACACAATGGCTAATGTCATTATACTAATTAAATCTTCCTTGGAGATTTGACTGGAGCTAAGCAACTGAAATTACCTTACTTTTTCATGTCTTTGCTCACCATTTATTCCTTATACCGGGTATTTTCTCTTCTTCCATTCTTATGAGAAATATTCACTGACCCGATCTCAATGCTGAAGTTACTGATTTCACTTCCAAACCTCTTACATAGACTTTATCCTCTGTTATAGAAAATGCTCCACACTGAATCACGATTATTTAGTCCTATACGTCTCCACAGTGGGTGGCAAGGTCCTTGTTGGGTATCATTTTTAGTTTGAAGATTAGGAGGAGGAAAACAAGGAACGTATGGCATAATTAATCATCTTTACCACCTCCCTTACAGTACTCATCTTCAATATTCATAGACTTTCTTACAATGGAGAAAAGCAATTACCTACTCATGAACACAAGGATTGGAATCTAAATGCCTCAATTATTCATTATATGGACTATGGCCCCTGGCCTGGGAATATCCCTCTCCTTTCCAGTTCCAGCATCAGTGACTTATAAATGTGGATAATTCTAATCAATCAAATTTTTCAGGTTGGCTCTGGAGTGAACATTATGGGATGTGCAGTTCAGTGAAAATGTTATGTCTCAAACGAAGCATGTTACATTAGTAATATGTATCTGGTTTCATGTGCCGCAACACAGGTTTGCATAGGCACCAAGTTAGACACAAAAATCACAAGAGGATAGCAGATATCTTTCTGGTCCATTTAACAAACACAACTTTTTCTTGTTTCTTGGAGATTGAGCTCTTATTTCACTTTCTCATTGCCTATCCATCAGCCTCAGAAGACATCTGCAATTGTATTTCCTTTATAAAGACATAAAACCTGGCAGCAGTTACCGACACTCATCTAAAAGCTCCATCCTAAATTAGCTTTGTCAGGCTGTACAGAAAGTAAAAGGCACACTTTGGTCTCATTTGATTAAATCAGTGGATACCAGCTAGCCAAAGAATGGAAAATCCTTCCCATCAACATGCACCATTAACTGCATTTCACTGAAAAAAATCTCAGTGCACGTCTTTACCTCTGCTCCTCTAATTGCTACTTACAAATTCTTTTCTCTCGATCATGCACTCTTATAAATCAGGAAGGAAAAGCATCCGTGACTGGATCCCTGGCTCTAATTTAACATGATAGCCTGCTATGCCACTCTAATACCAAAGAATAAAGTGCCAAGTCACCATGGGAACCAGGGCAGAAAGAGGTCAAAGCCCTTCCTTACACAAGACAAGTGTGAGTGTGGTAAGCACGTATGCCAGACTTATCAACGGCACTGCTATTTTGCCAGAATTTCTCAGACCCAGCCCAGTCATAACCCCTGAGAACTATTCGTCTCTTCTAAAGTTCCTGAAATTTGTAGTTGGTTTACACCTCCAGTGGAGAGAAATTAGACAGTTCACATTATAGGCAGATTCCTTATTATTTTTCATTACAGCTTTGTAGGTATTCCCCCCCACCCTTCCTCCTCTCCCCATTCTCCCCTGTATTTCACAATAATACAGTCATGCAGCCATACTCTCTACCCCAACTTATTGCCCTTTATGTGTGTCATGATACTGGAGACAAAAGCAATGCTAGAGAGTCTACCATCTCAATGTATATGTAACAGTTTTATTTGGGATTGCTTTTATTTTGGAATAGAGATGCTTACCACAGTTCTTCCTTGTCCCCAGTACTCTGGGCTCCGTTATGCCATTTTTTAAAAAATGAGATTACAAGTGTATACTCATTTACCTATATATCTTTTCATCTTATATTTTCAATGAAACCCGCCTTACATCAGAGAGCACATATTTGTCCTTTGGGGATTAGCTAACTTCACAGAGCATAATGTTCTCCAGTTAGGACCACTCGGTTGCAAATAGTAGAAGTTCACTCTTTTTAGTAGCTGAGTAGTACTCCATGAAGTAATTGTACCACCCTTTCTTTATTCAGTCCTCTTTTTATGGGCATCTAGGTTGGTCCCACACCTTTGCTATGGCGGATTATGCTGCTACCAATTTGGGATGTAAGTTGCTTTATCATATATGGGTGTCACCTCTTTTGGATATATTCCCATGAGCAGGATTGCTGGATCATATAGACGAATTTTCAGTTGTCTGAGAACTCTCCTTACTGACTTCCATAGTGGCTGTATTAGCCTATACTCCCACCAACAGGAAAATAGGACACCTTTTCCCCACATCCTTGCCAGCAGGTGTTATTAGAAGATTTCTATATGCAAGCAGTTCTCCCTGGAGTTAAATGGACTATTAATATGGTTTTTATTTGTATTTTTCTCATCACTATGGAGCCTGAGAATTTTTTGGATCTGTTAGCCATTTGCATTTGCTCCGTTGAAAAAATGCCTGCTCATTTCCTTCACCCATTTTTTACATAGTTTGTTTTGCTAGTGTTGTGCTTCTGGAGCTCTTTGTATATCCTGGATATTAGCCCTCTCTCTGTTGTGCAGTGTGCAAAGGTTTTCCCTCATTCTGTTGGTTGCATATTTGCTTTGCTGACTGTACAGGTATATCCTGTATCATATGTTTATTGTATATTCATTGCCAAGAAGCTTAAAATTTTGGTAAAATATTGAAAAGCCACTTTAAAATAAAATCAGATGAGGGTTACTATCAGCACTGGATTAACATATTTTACTTTTAAAGAATGTGCATCCTAATTGCTGTATCAAGACTACCTGCCAATCACTAAATGTGCACAGATTAGTCAAAGTAGGAAAATATGGCTACATGATTCAAAATTAGCCAAAAATAATCAAATATGTCTGGAACTTCAGATCTGCAACAGGGAACTATGTCATCTTTTATCAACATTAATTCACATAGTGCAGTGGTAATGCCCATTTCTAGTGACAAATCTACTCGAGCACATAAACCTACTCCAAGTCACCTAAAGATAAAGAAAAAGCTCCCATAGAATCCTCCTGCCTCCTGAGAACTTTTTTCTCAATTCTGATTTACATCTTAGCTGCTGTTTTGGGGGGTTCATGCCATCAAGAATTGTCAACTTCAAAGTAGTAGTTTAACTTCTACCCTAAGATAAATATGTCAGAGGAGAGGACCAAGAAAATTTAGAGTAGTAAGATCATGAACTAAGGTGATGAACTAAATGGCTTTGGAAAAAAGTTAAATTTACTTTCTGTGTGATGCCACAGGATACGAATTTCTCTTCCTAAAATATTTTGTTCATAATTTCCAGAACTGAGTTGAAATAGCAGCCATATCTTAATATAATTCTTTATGATTTGATAAAACTGGTATACAATGGATTTCTGGTTACCAGAGCAGAGCAATCTTTGTCACACAGTGGTTTAAATGTTCAGATTATTGTTAAAATACTTTGATTTTAATGAACCAAAGAGTGCTATGAAACATTTTGTCATTTAGCAACTATATGTGCTAGTGAAATTCTAATTCAGAGAAGTTTGTGTGAAATTATTAATATTAACTATAACTTTTCATTATCAGAATATTTCATTGGATGATTTACAATTAATGAGAGGCTAAATTTATAGCTATTGTTTGATTCAGTAGAAACAATTTATGTATGCACCACTAAGCAAGAAATACTGGAAAGTCAGAGTAGATTAGGAGATGATTTTTGGAAAGAAAACTCTTCAAATAATTTGGCAGACCTGTGCTTCCCTCTTAGCAGACTAAATGATGTCACATAGAATTCAGTTATGTGTGTGTGCTCACAAACACACCATAATTTTACCAAAATATAAAGTGCTTTCCATAAGCTGTTTTCAGTATGCCATTTCTTCAAATTGAATTTTTAAGAGTGAGGTTACTTTAAAAAGTTCATTGAAAATGGAACTCAATGTTTATTTTGATGCGAAAGTTTTTGAAGTCCACTCATATGATGGATCAAAGTTTATCGCAAAGGTATTATTATAAACTACTATACACCAAAAGTTAATTTATCTTTTAATTCTATTTCATCACAACACTTAAAAAGTGTTTCTTTTATTCAAAAGTCAGAGATACAGAAGAATAGAGACAGATCTAGCCCTGCCTGCTGCTGGTTCACTTCCCACATGCTAGCTCACAGTTGGAGCTTGGCCTAGCCCAAGACTGGAGCTGGAGACTCAACCCAGATCTCCCACATGGGAGTCAGGGATTCTATCTGCTGCTTGAAAGGTGCGCATTAGCAGAAAACCGACATTAAAGCAGGACTCAACCCCACACACTGCAACATGAGATGTGATCTTATCACAAGTAGCATCCTAATGGCTACACAAAATGCCCAAACTCCCCGTAAATAATTTGTAGAATCCTTCTTGTGGGGGAGCTATGAAGATAGAAAAGAATTATTATCAGGAACAAATAATGCTTGAGAACCTATCATGCACCTGCGTTGGCAGATGCTTCTAACAATTTCATTTAATCCTTAAAATAGTGTTACAAGTTGAGCATATATAACCCTTTGCTGATTTTCAATGGTGTATTAATGTATTTATATATACTTTCTGTGTACATGTATGTAATGTATGTGCATAATATAGCCTTATGTTTCTTTCTAAGGAAGTTTAGAGAGCAAGAAAGTGTTTCACACTAACATGTTTTTGTGTCATATTTCTCAACTAAAAGTCTAGGTATTCTAGAAGACAGAGAGAAATGCCATCTCTTGATATTAGTGAAAGCCTAAGCACTCAAAATCACGCCAAAACAACCACATAAAATACTATTTGCAATAATGTCATATACAAGAGGCTAACCAAAATACTCCCTGGTCATCTGAGAAAGTTATTCATCTTTTTATCTTTTAAGTTATTCATCTTTTAATCTCAGGTGTTGCCACAAGACTTGCTTTGGAAAATTAAGAGAACAAGGGGATGCGTACCACTCCTCAGAAGCAGTCTTCAGAATGAGTACACAAATCAACAGGTTTCTACTCCCCCTACCCCCAAAAGAAATTTCTCCACAAGGTCAACTCAAGGATGGAGGAAACAACTGGGAAAGCCCCCACTGAGCCTGCAATGACCATAAATGACAAGTATCTTTACAGGTTAAGGCCGCTGAGTTTCAATGGTCATTTTTTTTTTTTTTACTGCATCCTCACTTTGTGCATCCCAATGAAAACAAATTGGATAAAAGAAGTGAAAATGATGGTTTAATGGCCTTATTGCAAATCAGATTTCTACTATTATTATTTATATGCTACTGAAATTTACTTCCAAAATATGACCTTTGACCTGCCAGTCAATGCAAAGCAGATTTGTTTCTTTAAATGTTCTCAAGAACTATCAGAAAAGAACAAGCGAAAAAATCTATAATGCAAAATAGACCACAAAGGCCAACATTTCACAAGCATGTGTAAAACATTTTCCAACACGCTACCATTTTTTTTCCCTCAACTTAAAACTCAGACTTGGATGGTCTAATCGCATCCAATATCATATCCATGAAGGGTTCTCAAAAGTTTCGGGGAGGATCACATTATTTTTTTAAAAAATCTATGTAAAACTTCAAAAACTTGCACCCAAATAAGCATACCTTTTAGTTGCATTCTTAATGAACTTTTGCAGCTCTGACAGTACTATGCATTTAATAACTGAACCATTGTCTTGCATTCCATTAGTGGACTATAAACAGAAAAATGTTAATGTTATATATCGTCCTTTATACTTTGGAGTCCATACTGAGAAAATAATGGTATGTGACTTTCTGGTATGTAGTTTTGGCATAGTTAGTAATTCATGGCTTATCATTATTTATAATACTTTAATTTATGATAAGAAAAATAGAACATCTGTTCAAGTAATTTTATCTTCCATGCTTTCAAAATTATTTTCTGTTGCACAGAGAAATACTAATAGCATATCATGGCTAAAAATAAACTTGGGGATTAATTCAAAGGAAAACAAAATCAGGCCTATTTGGTGAATTTTGTACCTAAAACTGAATGCAATGGAAAATTATTTGTTTAATAAGATGAATTTCAGATTTAGCTTTGAGATTCCTAATGTCCAATGAAGATAGCAACGTACTTAATAAATACATAATGTCCAAAACTTTAAAAATGCTCAAGAATAAAATACTCAAGAAAAAGTCAGCTTTTCATGCCATGGAAATCTGATAGACATTTCTTCTGTAGGTTAACAGAAGAAAAATGTGAGATATCATGCTTAGCAATGAATTTATCAGTATCTCCACATCAATGGCAATGTCACCATAAATTTTCTTACAAATAGCAAAAGCACACATTTCCAATGCTACATTCTATCAAGAATTGCATTTCATCCCATAACTTGAAACATCTCAGTTGTTTTATTATATTAAGTTTAATGAGTCATTTAGAGTTTTCTTATGTATCAGCAAAATACTCCATGTGGAATTTCTGAACAACATACAAAAATGGAGATTGAAACATTGCCTATTATGGATACTCCATGGCCTATGAACCACAATTTCCTCAAGTCCACATATTAGAAAAACTGATTTATCTGAAAAAAGAATCTTTAATACACACAATCACATTCTTCAATTCCATATGACAACCTCCACATCTCCCACCATCAACACTTCTTTCAATTGTCATCTGCAATTTCATACTTCTGACGTAAAGTTTCTGAAGTCATTCTGCTTTACCATTTCCCTCCCCTCACTCAAGTGACAATCACATGGCACTGACACAAGACACTGTGTTCCCAGGCAATACTGTAAGTCATTTCAGACATGTCCTGTGTGCTGTTACGGAGAATAGGCAGTAATGTTGACATTGGCACTTCTCTATAGGGTGTCTTGCTTTCTTTGGAATCTTCTGGCCTTGCTTGTCTTCCTACATAAATGTCGATGATAGATCACAAGAAAAAAAAAAAAGCTAGCTGAAGTCTATCAACAAGTGCAATCAAGAAAACTGGGATGAAGATCAGGAAAGTCACGGGTAGATGTGAACATCTGAGAATCAGACTTAAATGTGAAGTGGTCTTCAAAAGCCTCATAATGAATGAAAACAAAACAAAATCTTCATTTAAGTCTATAATCTCTGTTCAGCTGCTCATTTCTTTTAGAAGGATGTGAGAAATATTTTGGTTTAGAACCCAGTGTCTAGATGTGTGCCTCATATTGTTAGGGGTTTATTTGATCTAGGAGGCACTGGCCTATGTTTGTGCTTAAACCTAATACATTTAATACAGAAAACCCTAAGGAGTCCACTAAAAATTATGTGAACCAATAAATGACTCCTGTAAGGAGGTACAATTTAAAAAAAGGCTAGTGTGAAAAATAAAGGATTAAATGGGAACAATCTGAATATTAAGTGGTAACCTTCAGCCGTGGAAATAATTCTTATTCTTCCCATATATCATCATCAGCTACCCAATAGTTTAAAAAGATACAAATGGGCACATAAACATATATAATTTTCATATGAATTCCAAATTCTGCCTCATTAGGAAGAAGTGAAGTGACATGTTTTTCTTCTTGTAAAACCTGTTTTCAACGGACACTGACATTACAATCAATTTTTTTTTAATATTTCTTATTGGTAACATTTCTTCAGAATAGTGCTTCTTACTAAATGCTTAAATAAAATGAATTTTAGGACTGTTTCAGTTCGAAACCCTTGTCCACCATTAAATGTTTGCCCTTAAAAGCTTTCCTCACCTAAGCCTGGATTGTTGACAATAAAGTAGCAGATAAAGGCTTTGTCCTCAGGTCAGCATGCACAGATAGAACCTCTAGAACTGCGTTTGCTATAGAAGAGACATTAAAACCTGGTAGAAGATTCACATTTTGGCATTCATCTTGGAATTTAGTGCCAAGCTGGTAAAAGTAACACTGGATCTTAATAGTCCTCACCAAGCCAGTGCCTACAGATGGAGGCTCTGGACCTGCCTGTATACCAAGAAGGGACCCATGATCCCAGTGGATTCAACTTACATCCCAATCAGCTTCTGCCATGTCTGCTTACACTCCCTTAATGAAAAGCCGACCTCAGGAGCTATCAGCCCACGTTAACTCAGCCTTGACCCTTCTTGGTGAGTTGTGCACTTCAGGAAAAATCGAATTCAGTGCCACTGGTTGCCACAGGGCTGTTCATTTCATTCCTCCTTCAACCTCATGCATTTTGATATGGAGAGGAAATTTCCTGATCCTCAGCCTGTGGCACTGGCATCATCCCTATGGGCACTAGTTTGTGTCTCGGCTGCTCCACTTTGAATCCAGCTCTCTGCATATAACCTGGAAAAGCAGCAGAGGATAATACAAGTCCCAGGGCTGCTGAAAGACATAGAAAAAAATTCCAGTGGCTGACATCTCACCTTGCACATACTGGGATCCCAAGTTCATGCCCCGGCTACTCCACTTCCCATCCTCTTCCCTGCTTGTGGTCTAGGAAAGCAATCGTCGATGGACCAAAGCCTTACACATGTGGGAGACCAGAAGAAGGTCCTGGCTCCAGATCAGCTCAGCTCCAGCCATTGTGGCCACTTAGGGAGTGAACCAACAGACAGATCTCTCTCTGTCTCTCCTTCTCGCTGTAAATTTGCCTTTCCAATTGAAAAAAAAAAAAACATAGATCTTCAAAAAAACAAGTAACAAGACTCAACAATATGCTACCTACAAAAATTTCACTAGTCAAGAAAAAGACAAACTGAGAACTGTGAGTCACTGGATGAAGAATACGTATATTCCATCCAAGTAAAAAAACAAAACAGGAATGGTCACACCTATATTAGATAAACAAATTTTAAGATATAAAACCCTAAAATGAGACAAGAAAAGTCACTAATAAAAAAAATCATGAATGAAAACACAGATATCAAATATTAGAATACCAATTTCATAAGTATTTCTGGATATTAAAGGAGAGATGGACTCTGAAACAATCACAGTATAAAACTTCAATATTCTACCTTTATCAATGTGAAAATCCAAACCATCACCCTAAGAAAATACAAGAAAGCATCACTCTAGACTGAAGAGGCAAACAGACATTCACGGAATACTTGTTCCAACAGCCACAAACATATATAGTCATTTGATCAATATGTGTAAATTCTTTAGAATAGACCATCTATTAGACCATAGGGAAATCTTAGCAAATATATATATACATATACCTATATACATATATATAATGAAAATGCTTTCTTAAAATTAGTAGCAAAAGAAACTAGGAGGTGCTCAACATGAACGTTGAGTAACATTTCTGAGGGAATAAGTCACTGAGAAAAATCAATAAGAATTAGGAAATTCCTTGAATTTAAAATAAAAATAAAACGGGGCACGGCAAAATCTTTAAAGTTCTTACATTCCAAAAATATGTTATAAGATAAACCTACTGATGTTTTTAACAAGAATAACCCAAATTTAGTAAAAAGAATGAACTAAAAATCAGAATATAAACATAGTTCAGGGCTGCATTGTCATGTTCTCAGGCAGCCGCTTGAGGCACTTGTTATTTGCTCACCAGGAGTGCGGCTCTGAGTCCCAAGCACTCCACCTACCATCGGATTCCTACTAATACATCCTGGAAAGCAGCAGGTGACAGAAAATGCTTAGGTCCCTGCTGAGTTTGCATTGGAGACCCGGATGGAGTTCCAGGCTTCTGAATGTGGCCCAATACAGCCCTGAAGGTTGCGGGCATTTTGGAACTAAAACGATAAATGGGAAATCTCTGCCTTTCTCTTTCAAGTAGGTGAAAATATTTGCAAAAATAAATTTAACAAGCAGAGATATACAAGAGATCAATGAGATGAACAGCTAGGTTTTTTGTTTGTTTGTTTGTTTTTTCCAGAAAATCAGGGACAGACAGAACAAGAGAGATTTCTACCAGTGGTTCATTCTCCAGGACAGTCATGGCTGTCCTGACAGCAATGAGTGGGCCAAGCCTAAAGCAGAATCCAGGAACTCCAGCCAGGTCCCCACATGGGCGGCAGAAACCCAAGTTCGTGGATCATCACCTGCTCTCTCCGAGGCACGTTAGCTAGAAGCTACACTAGCAGTGGAGGCAGGACTTGATCCCAGGCAGGAGAAGAGGGGACACAAGCATCAGGCATCCCGTGTGGCATTTTAATCCTCTGCAGCACCATGCTTGCCACCACAAGCTGTAAAAAAAATTAATCGTCACTGAGAGACGAGTGGAGAAGGGAAATAGTCTGAAATTAACAAACCCAGCTGATAACACAGAAAAACAAAGGATCAGAGAGTAAGAGAACAACTGTGTGCCCACGAAGTGAAAGCCTACAAGAAAGTATAAACCTCTGGACACACACAATCAAAACTGAACCATGAAAATATAAAAAATAAAAACAGAGCTTCTATAACAAAGATGATACTGCCATAAAAGCTGACTTGTAAACCACTGAAACAGAACAGATTCCAGAAATAGATGTGTCTACAAAGATCTCAACAAATGTGCCAAAAATACACACTGGTGAAAAGACAGTCTCTTTAATAAATGGTACTGGGCAAACTAGATATTCATGTACCAGTCTAAACTGCTCCCTGCCTCTTATCCTACCAAAAACACACACACACCAAAATCTAAACTTCTAAAAGACAATACAGGAGAAAATACTTCAAGACATTGTCATAAGCACAGTATCCCCAAAGCACAGAAAAAAACAGCAATTTGGACTGCATAAAGGAAAAGTTTTCCCTTTGCACACCCCTCCCTGTTATGCTAGTCCTCATCACAGTTACTGGGTATATATAAAAGACTCCGAGCCATCAACCACATGAAAACAGTGAATTTAAAAAATAGATTATATAGCCAGATGAGAGGTTGACCTACAGCCCTATTTGGAATCAACATAAAATAGGCTCTTTTTGGAATCACAAGTCAGCTTTTTAAAGTTACGTAATCACTGCATCTGATAACACTTATTTTACAGAAAAAAAGATTCAATTTTCATGGTGCTTCTGAGAACAAGTCTTTATTACATTTAAGTTACTAATGTCTAAATATCGCTTCAGAAAACAGTACTGCCTTTTCCTGGTCATACATATATCATTGCAGCCTATTTTGAAATCAAATATTATTAAAGTTAAAAAATTAACAATTTTTTTCACAGCAAAAGGAACAATCAAAGAAACAGAATAATGCACAAATGTATTAATCTATTACACTGAATATTTAAACAGATTGGAAATTCTCAAAACAACTGAAATAGTTAATAGGCATACAATCTGAACAGGCATTTCTCAAAGAAATGCCCAAATACATGAAAAAAATGCTCAGTGACATTAATCACAGTCCAGAGAAAGATAAATCAGCACCACACTGCCACATCATCTTCCTCAAGTTGGAATAGCTATTATGGGAAGATTTTTTTAAAATAACTGCCTGCAAGGTTTTGAATAAAAGTGAACTTTTCTACACCCTTAGTGGGAATGTAACTTAATAAAACATTATGGAGAAGAGTATGAAATATCTTAAGATTTCAAAAATGTGCCATCGGACCAAACTATCCTCCTTCTGCAGAGATAGATGTCCTAGGGAAATAATTACATCAATGAGACAGCTCCACTCCCATGTCATCCACTGTATCATTCCTCACTATAATGAAAGGTAAAACGGCCCCAGATATGAAATGAACTGAGGTATCTGAAAATATAAGCAATATATACATATACAAAATGGAGCACCATACCATAACAGGAATTTTCACATTTCCAGAAACATGGATTAAACAAGGCGTCATTAACCTAAATGAAATAAGGCAAGCACAACATGGCAAACATCAAATTCCTCTCTGATGTGTGGAGGTTGTATTCACACAGTGTATTTCATCATAGACCAGTGATTGCTGGAAGCTGGGAAAGGTAGAGGATAGTGAGGAGAGAGGATATGGACCATGGATACCAAAATATACTTAAACACAAGATATGAGGTCTAGCATTCCATAACACAGTAGGATAACTATAGTAAACATTATTGTATTATATACTAGATAAGAGCCTAAAAAGAAACCTAAGCAAAGAAAATATGATGAAACAAAGTTAATTAACTACGAGTTTATACTGCATAAATGTTGAATATTTCACTGTACATCAAAAATGTAAGCAATATACCATATTAACCAAAAGATGTTTGTCTTAATTCCCAATGTTGCAAAAATAGCATATTTTAAAGTAAGAGTGAGAAGAAAATGGGAAGGATGGAGGGACAGAGAAGAAGGGAGACAATGAATGGATGAATGAACTTCCATCCACTGATTCACTCCCCAGATGACCACAACAGGCAGGGACTGGCTTGGCCTGGCCAGGATGAAGCCAAGAGACTGGAACCCCATGTGGATCTTCTACCTTGGTGCAGAGGCCAAATATTCAGGTCATCTTTCACTGCTTTCCCAAACGCATTAGCATGGTGTTGGAACAGAAATGAAGCATCCAGGATTGAAACCAGTGCCTTATCCACAACACAACAGGTTGGCCCCATTAACTCACTTTTTTAAAAAGATACTTGGCTCTGAGGTTAAGAAGACTCTTATATACCTACAACTCACATTCGCATGCCTGGGCAAAGTATCAGACATTCTACTTCCAATCACATTTATGCTAAAGAACACACTGGGAGGCAGTAGGCAATGTGTACACACCTGTTATTTCCTTAGCTTCTATGACTTCATTGTCCTCAGTCTCTATAATAGCAATCAGTTGTCATTACTAGAAAGAATAAGTTGTATTTTATTAACAGAAGTATATGCAACATAGCAGTAAAATGAACAAAAGATACTGAGAGGAAAATATGCTCCAAATGAGGATGTCCAAATGTACTTTTTGCAAAGCTATAAAGAAAAAAAAACTAAAAATGCATCAATTACACAAATGGTCTTCAAAAAGTTTGTGGAATTTGAAAATTTGGGGGATCCAGAAATGAGCTAGTCTTTTAACTATTTTTCACAGACTTTTCCAAATGCCCTGGTACACATCTGTGCCTTTAATTCAAGCAGACAACACATGACCATTTATACCTGAGTGTGCACCCAAGTGATAGATTGTGAGGATAAGCAGAGTTACAGACAAGATTATAACTCCTGGTTTAGATGAGTTGGATAGGTTTATAGAAACAAAAATAGAATCTGAAACATGCAAAAGGGAACTTCAAAAAGTTGGTAGAAAAATGCAACTAAAAATATGAGCTGATCCTTGGATTCAAAAATGTTTGTAATACATAGAAAACTAGTTCCTTAAAATTATGGACAAATTTTAAAATGAACTGTTTCTGCATCAAAGTAAGTTCAGATGCTTAACGTTATCTTTCAGAAAATTTTTAAGTAGCCTGTATTTTATTTTAAATACTACCATTTGGGCCCAACACAGTAGCCTAGGGATTAAAGTCATTGCCTTGCCTGTGATAGGATCCCATATGGGCACCGGTTCATATCATGGTGGCTCCACTTCCCATCCAGCTCCCTGCTTGTGGCCTTGGAAAGCATTAGGTGGCTCAAAGCCTTGGGACTCTGTACCCGCATAGGAGACCTGGAAGAAGCTCCTGGCTTTGGATTGACTCAGCTCTGGTCTTTGTGGCCACTTGGGGAATGAAACAGCAGATGGAAGATCTTTCTATTTCTCCTCCTCTCTGTATATCTGACTTTCCAATAAAAATAATTTGCTGGGGTCCATGTGATGGGTGTGGAAGACAGGAAGGTGTGAAGAGTATCGTTCTATTGCAGGCAAGGCCGCAAGGAACTTCCTGCTGTGTGGCAAGGCCCGGAGGATGTCTCTACAACACCTGAATGCAGCTCTGCCTCCGTTTGCATGGACACCAAACAACCCCATTGAGATTTCTGTAATCCATTTAGGCATTGTTTGCCTCTGCGGAGTTACTGTTAAATATCAATGGGAGCTTAGAAGCTGATGTTGCTGTTGCCATTTTTTAGCCAAAAAGCTGTTATTGTTGTTACGGCTGCATCCTGTGGCAATATGCTAATTAAGGGTGCTAACTCCCCTTTTGATCCTATGCTAATCAAGGGTATTCTGTCTTCAGGTGTAGTGGGAATCTATTCTTTCCCTCTTTCTTGGATCTTTTAGGTCCCTCCTGTGAAGCCCTTCCTTCCTTGACTGTCTCAAGACCAAGCTGTAGAGTAATTGTGGTAGAAATGTGTTAGTGATTGATATGCACCATCTATTGAGAACTTTTTCCTAGCCAGGCACCAGGTGGATAACATCCTAGCCTTAGGTGAAACAAATGGCAGAGTTATCTGTAGAAACACCCACTTGACCATGATGTAAAAAGTCTGAGCCAGAGTTTGACTGATTTTGTATAAATAAAGCAGACAGCTTTTGTGCATGATCCATTATGATGAAGTTGTAGTGGTCCGTCTCTTTCTTTCTTTGCGCCTCATCCATGCACCCTTCGCGAGTTCCGAACTCAGCTGGAGCTGGACTCCAGCAATAATTTTTTTTAAAAAACTACCCTTTTACCCTTTAATTACTATCTCCTCCTACTCAAAAATAAAGTAGAAATGGGAGCAGGTGATTTTCAAAATGTTTTATCTTGCCCCAGAACTACCTTATTTGTACAGCATTTCCTCCCATGGCAAATCAGATCTTAAGCCATTTTGGCCATTCTGATACTAAACAAAAGAAAGAATAGTATTGACCAACTACTTGAATTAACAACTACCAACTTTTCTTTGGTGTAGGTAGCATAAAATGACAGTAAGAGTTTATTCTATCGGATGTGTGTGTGTGTGTGTGTGTGTGTATGTACGCATCCACATATACATACAATTAAACTGGAAAGCATTTGCAGCAAACATAATATTCATACTCCCAGGAGAATTGTAATGGGCAGAATTAATAGGATCAAAATATTTATCAAGCTATTATGAAAATCAGTAGTCTCTTTAGTAGACATTTGGTTTCCTTAGAGGATCATGTTATTGCAAGCAGAGAGAGAGATCAACTTCCTCCTTTCCAATTGGATTCCCTTTGGGTTTTTGGCCCAATAGCTCTGGCAAGTACTTCCGGTACCACAGTGGGCATCCTTATCGGGTGCCAGATCTTAGCAGAAATATCTCCATCTTTTCCTTATCAGTATGTGATCCAATCAAGAAATCTGATATTTGCAAATCTAGTAGATAGTAATTCACATGGAAATGCAAGAACACAAATAGCTAAAGCAATCTTTAGCAACAAAAACAAATCTGAAGGTCTTACAATATCAAAGACATAATGAAGGGCAGTTGTAATCAGAATAGCCTAGAACCGGCACAAAACAGATCAATGAAACCACACATCTACTGTCAACTAAATTTTGACAAGCAAACCAAAATCAATCCAGGGGAAAAGGATAGTCTCTTCAATAATCGGTGTCTGGAAAATTGGATCTACATGTATAGAAGTATTAAACAAAACACTTCTATCTTTACACAAGAAAACCTAAGTGAATCAATGATCTAGAGCTACAAGCTGACACCATCAAATCACTAGAGGAAAATATTGGAGACATTCTGCAAGACATAGGTGTTGGTAAAGACTTCTTGAAAAGCACCCCAGCACTTGTGGGAGGGGGGCGCCCCTGCCAGACGGAACCCACTGGGGACTCGAGCCAAAGCCCCCGCCGCAAGTCAGTCAACAACCTCAGCTATTTGTCAGCAGCGAAATACTGGGCAAAAGGAGACTATGAGGGACTGTGTCAATCAGTGGATCCTTCGACGACCTCATCATGCTTGGAATGGCGAGACTGGTAGTGATTCATGAAGGGTGAACTATCAAAACCACTTGAGCGAGTATCTCAGAGCATGCCCCACATCCGGGCCTTGGGGTGGGTGGGAAACCAGGTGGGGCTTCTCCCTCAATGTCCCCCTTTACCTCGGATACAGGAGGGAAACAATGTGGAAACAATGGTGTTGCCCACTTCCCTGTAGCCCTTGAACCTTTTTGCCCCGGTTGACTAGGTAAAGATTGTCAAAATATAATAAAAAAATACATATATATATATATATTTTAAAAACCTAAACAAAACAAAAAAAAAAAACACCCCAAACGCACAAATACATGAAATTACATCAGAGAAGATTCCGTGCGCGCACACACACACACACAAATCAACTTTCTGTTGCCTTCCCAGATCTTAAGCAGGAAACTCGACAGGAAGTGGAGTATCCAGGATTTGAACTGGCACGCATATGGGCGGTTGGCCTACTTAGTTGGATTCTGTTGGAATTCCTAATATTTGACCACTCTTAACCTGCAGCTATTGCATATGGTTCATTCTCATTCCAACTCAGTCTAAGTCTCTTCCTATACAAGCCCATATATATTTAAAATGATTTATGGCAAACTGAATAAATTTCCATTGTAGGTTTTCAATTTATGTGATTTTTCAGAACATTTATATACAAAGTTTATTAAAAGCAGATGTTTGGTGATGCTTTTAAAAGAAACCTTATTGTCTATCTTCCAAAGTTGAACAATAGCCTGATATCTCTGTAAGCACAAGGGTCTTTTTTCCTTTTTTTTTATGCTTTTGTGTTTATTTTACTGCATCTAAAACTCGCCTTCCACTGTGTGCACCTGCAGAGGCTTAATCTGGCATTGTTTTTAATCACTGTCAGTTCTCCTCCTGCTTTTGTCTCTTGAAGTGCAGCACCAGTAGGAATCTCTTGGGAAAACCATATGAAGAGATGTTAGCATGCCCCTCCATTGTGAGAAACTCCTCACTTGCAACTAGTGTCCAATAGTTACTTAGGTGAACCTGGCTGATAAACATAAAAAGATGTTCATCACGCCGGAATCTATATGGTTCTAATCCCAGCAGCACCACTTCCCATCCAGCCCCCTGTTTGTGGCCTGGGAAAGCAGTCGAGGACAGCCCAAAGCCCCGAGATCCTGCACCCGCATGGGAAACCCAGAAGAGCTCCTGGCTCTTGACTTCGGATCTGCGCAGAACCAGCCATTGTGGTCACTTGGGCAGTCAATCATTGAATGGAAGATACTTCTCTGTCTTTCCTCCTCTCTATATGTCGGACTTTTCCAATAAAAATAAATAAATCTTTTTTAAAAAAAACATGTTTATCAGGAGCTAGTTTCTGATTGAATTTAAAGACAGTAAATCACAAGATTTTTTCCCCCAGACGTTCAGATGCAATGTGCAAGCATAGAGGATGAGTAAATTCCGGGCACTCTAATGATAACCGTTATTGTTGTTCCAATAAATGGTATTCAAAAGTGTTTGAGCAATATTTTCCTGATAATTTACATTAATAATCATTTGCATCTTTGAAATGTTCATGGAAGAGGCAAATTATTTTATGCTTAAAAAATATAAAATTTCGGTTAAAAGATAACCATTAGGAACATGTATTTATGTGTGTTTACAATGAGAATATGAATCACCGTAAATAATCTTTAAAAATTAAAAAAAAAAAGTATGTGTACCATGGAATACTGCTCAGCCATAAGCCAGTCCCAAAAAGGCAAAGGTGTTTTGACTAATCTGCTATGACTAATACACAGAGTACAAAAAATAATTTGTGTTAAGAGTGACACTCTGGAATTTGCTTATCATGTACAGCCTTTGTCAATCCACATCAATAAGTGTTTTGGTTCGGTTTTGTTCTTTGTTAGTATTTTCTGCTCCCCACATGTTGCTATCTTTAGCTGAGGAAGAATTAAACCTGTGATTGAGAAATGAAAGTACGTTTTAAAAAAAGGGGGTGGGGGTTGATCAGGAGGATAGATAGTGACTGCAGGGAGGATGTGAGAGATAGGGAGGGAAGGATCTGGAAGCTCCTAAATATTGCTATCTATATCAAGCTTTCTACTTTATATGAATAATTAACTAAAAATATTTAGATAGGCAAATCTATGAAAGCGAAGTTGATTAGTGGTTGCCGACAGCTGAAGAGCGAGAAGAGCAAATTAGAGCGTGATGATTAAAGAATGTGAAGGTTTTATGGGTGATGGGAACATGCAAATCAATTGTGGAGATAGGTGCAAAACTCAGATATTCAGAATATACTAAAAGTCATTAAATTGTAGACATGAGACAGGTGAAGTGCATGGCATGGGAATTATACCTCAAAATGCTGTTCTAAAAATCTTTACAATTCATTAAACTTATTTTAAAATCATAAGAAAGAAACCACAGAGCTTTACCCAGCTATGTCAGAGAGATATGCTGTTTCATACAGAAACAGAACAGAGAAGACAGAAAAAAAAAGAAAAAGAACCGCCCATTTCAGGCAAAAGACCCAGAAAGCAAACCTGCCACGCGTGGGAGCTGAGAACGGTCCTCCACTGACAGGCCATCAAGAGATGTGGCTCATTCCCACAAGCACAGGGAACGGACCTGACCGGAAACCAGAGCGAGCAAGGTGACCGGTTCTCAAACACAGAACCTCAGAAAGGAGCACAGCCTTTTCAACACCCCATTTTTAACCCAGCAAGATCGGGGTTAGGCAAACCTCCTTCCTGAAAAACACACAAAAGGATTGGAAGGCACTAACATTCATCTCTACAACAAATGATTTTTGCTCAGATCAGCCAGAAACAAGTACTAAGTACACATAAATAACAAACACTCAAAAAATACTTATGGTAGTGACCATGAATAAACTGCCTTGGAGTTTTGATAAATTTCACAAAGCTCCCTCCCCCCACAAAACAAATTATTGGTTGGATGTCTTACTATCTGAAGGTGCCATACAAGATTATCCAGTTGTACCGCAATGAAAATTACATTGAAAAATAATATGCTTGAAATCTTTCAAAATCCTACGAAATCAGTAGTAAGTTAAAATGAGCACAGAACCTGAAGTGGTCTTCAAAACATATACACATATTGTACTTATGATAATGGAAATAAACATATTCTATCAAAGAAAGAATATAAGATAATGTCTCCTAGAAAAATATACAACTTGTCAAAATTGGAAAAGGCAGTATAGTTCTCATTCAGTTGTGTTGATTCAGATTTTGGCAATACACGGTAGGCTATCAATTCTCCAAAATTAGAAGGCATGTTTTGTCTTATAGGAGCGGGCATAGCTGTGGAACCAAATGTCTCAGGATATATTGAAAATGACAGTGATCAAATAAAAAAATAACATGGTTAAAGAAATATGCATGCCACTCACACGCTACTAGCAATTTAAATGGCATGAAACAAAGATGCCCTCACTGGGTGACATCAATCTGACATCCACAATAGCACCAGGAGAGAATTATACCTAAATACGTTCCTGTCACAAGGACTTAGCTTGAAGAGAAGACAGGAAACCCAATGTTTTACTTTCTATCAACAGTTCAACGCTGATCTCGGCCCTTCCAAACATTCTGTTATTTTCCTTAGGATTTCTATAAAGTACTTCTTAAGTTTATAAGGAAAGCCTGCACATTAGTCCAGTAATAAGATATTGCCTAAGACCACACCAGCACGTCTGATGTGTTTAGTAAATATTTGCTCGATAAATGAATGCATAAAGTTAACCGGTATTCCAGTTGTTAATAAATTTTGAACTTCCTTCTGCTCATAGTTTTAAATTTTTCATTGATTACTAACAGCAAAACAACCTTGGCCAGTCTGCACCGCAAAGTCATCTTTTTCATAAACAAAACGAGGGGTTTCTATCCTGTCCCAATTATTCCTAACCACAGCTCTCTCGAATATGCCTAATACATCATTCATTAGAATCACTTGAGCTTGTTTGTAAAGGAACACTACTTAAATTCAAACACCTCTTTCAGATTAAGCATGAGAACATGATTATTCCAGACTAATGCATTTTCCTGGAAAAGACTTTCTAAAGCTCAGAACAAAACATGCAATAGTACGAACATGTATTATTAATATTATGCCAATGTTTAATGTCCTGAATAAAATAGCTCCCTGCAAATATGTACTTGGTTTAAGTCCCTCTGGAAGAAATAGGAATTATAAGTAGTATTTAAGGCACTCAAGAAATCATTAGTGAGTGTCTATACCACTGTGTCACATAGTGCAATGCAATTAATAATAATAATAATAATAAAAGAAATCATTAGTGGCTGAAACACTACAAGTAATTCAAAGCATCTCAGAATATGTTGCCGATGAATTACACCAAACAAATAGCGAAGGAACAGAGAGGTCACAAAAGGAAAGAAAAAACACAGGGAGCATTATTTTACAACACTATGACCTTAGTACCATGATTACTTAATGAAAAGATGCTGTGAGTCGAAACCCACTTAGACACACAATTGAACAAACGAGTTAAATATGTCGGGTTCACTCGATGGAAGAAACAGCCCATAGTAAATGTTATTCACCTGCATTAGCAGATTTAAAAGCACGTAAAATTGCAGAGGACAATATATTTGTGCAAAACTCCATACCAATTAATACTGACCACTTTTTATAAAAATAAACAGATGAGAATTTCATTTACCTCATCAACAACAAATATTTCAACAAGTACCATATTCACAGGCAAATCATTGAAAGCAGTCCCTTTAAATTCAGAAACGGCAGGGTCCCTCGCTGTGGCCTAGTGGCCAAATCCTTGCCTTGCAGCCACCGGGATTTCATACGGGCACCAACGTGTGCCCCATCCGCTCCACTTCCCATCCAGCTCCCTGCTGTGGCCTGGGAAAGCAGTAGATGATGATCAAAGGCCTTGGGACCTGCACCCACATGGGAGAACTGGAAGGAGATTCTGGCTTAGGATCAACTCAGCTCTGGCCTTTGCAGCCACCGGGGGAATGAATCCACGGATGGAAGCTCTTTCTCTCCATCTCTCCTTCTCTCTGTAAATATGCCTTCCCAATAAAACATAAATTTAAAAATTCAGAAATGGCTACTGCCTGTCATATCATTGTTTCAAAATTTGATGATAGTTTCACAGGCCATGGGATTTCACATCACCCCCACACCTTCTGCCTGATTTTCCCTCTTCTATGTCAATGCACAGTCCTTCAGAAAGAGTCAGAAGTCCATCATTCAACATTTACGTTTATCCCGACACTGGAGGTTGGCATAACACTTTTAACTGACATTTTCCTGAGGTCTGAGATATCAAAGCAAAACAGAAAACAAAAGGCTCAACAAGCGTAAAAGAAAAAGTGGAATTTAAAAAAGTCATCTTTCTACATATGCAACAAACAGGAAAAGAGAGTGCATAGAGCAACAAATACAGGCAGCATGAAACCGTTAGCACTTCACAAAGGGCAATATAAAATCATACCGTAAGAAATCCAGTCTCCTCTTCCGTAAGCAGGACGGACGACGGCTTGCGGCTCACGGAAAGCACTTGGGGGGTTTTTAAAGCCTGACCTGTGGGCCCCACCCCCGTGCTGTGATTTCATTGGTCGGCCGGGCAGGGTAGGGAGTTGCAAAGGTCCACAGCTGATTGCAATGTGCACTCAAGCTGAGAAGCAGCATTGGAGCGGATTGTAGAAGGCTCAGGCACATCCCTGCCCTGGGAGGAGAGCACCTGTTTCCCCAGCTGCTGAGAGTTCCCTGCCACTCCTATCCAAGACTCGCCCTCAAAAACCTCAGCTGCAGATACTGCAGAGTACCTCGCCGCCATCACCTCTGCTACGCCAGAGTATCACGACCCCATGAGGTGTTTTGATTCATGTGGGTTTCTTAATTTTTTACTACATAGGTGTGTGAGCTCCCATCTGCTGGGTCACTCGCTAAATGCCTACATCAGCCAGGGCTGGGAGCAGGGAGCCCAAGGCAGCTCTGCCACCTGGGTGGCAGGGACCCAATGAGTTGAGCCATCACTGCTGCCCCTCGGGGTGTGTGTTAGCCGAGTCCTGTCTGGAACGGAAGGCCAAGTCCGATGTTGAAGCTCTGATGTAAGACTCGGGCATCCTACCAACAGGCCGCCCTGCGGGAGAAGAGGTTTGAACGTGTAAGAAACGCTGCGAGGAGGAGCTAAAATCAAAGCATTTACCCAAGTCTCAAGCCCAGCCAAAAGACCACGCTCTCACCAACATTTCTGCCAATTCTTCCGTGGCAGTTGTTTGTTTTTCCTTCATCACGACCAAGCTGCCATTCTGTGAACGCATTCTACTCTTTTTCTTCTTAGGGAGCTCCATGTGCCATCTGAGAGAAGCACTGTCCTGCCACAGGCAAGCTCTTTCTTCCTCCTGCTCTGTGCTCCCATCTTGAGCTCGCTTCCACCGTGGTGGTCTATTGTTAGTGGGAATAACCACAGCACCCACACACCTGGCCACCTGGAGTGACATCATGCTGTCCAGGGGAATTACTTTGTCTCTCAGAGTTTGTTTCCTCATCTATAAAACAAAAATGAGTATTACTTAAAATAACATAATTCTTTCAGAATCACATTGAGGAAAATCAAGATATGAAGTCATTGTGCCTCTGCCTGCTGTACACTATGAAAGTTCTTCAAAAAGCTCATGTAAAATGCACGTCCTAGGGTCAGGCGCGATAGCATAGCAGTTAAAGTCCTTGCCTTGAACGTGCCGGGATCCCATATGGGTGCTGGTTCCAATCCCGGCGGGCCTGCTTCCCATCCAACTCCCTGCTTGTGGCCTGGGAATAAAGTCAAGGACAGCCCAAAGCTTTGGGACCCTGAACCCGCATGGGAGACCTGGAAGAAGCTCCTGGCTCCTGGTTTCAGATTGGCTCAGCTCCAGCCATTGCGCTCACTTGGGGAGTGAATCATCAGATGGAAGATCTACCTCTCTGCCTCTCCTCCTCTCTGTGTATCTGCCTTTCCAATACAAATAAATATAAATCGTTTTTTAAAATGCACATCCTGAAAAAACTAATTTTTATCTTTTTGCACATTTAATTCCATTTCTCCACATTTTTTTAAATTTATTTTTTATTGGAAAGGCGGATATACAGAGAGGAGAGACAGAGAGGAAGATCTTCCGTCTGATTCACTCCCCAAGTGAGAGAAACGGCCGATACTACGCTGATCTGAAGCCGGGTCTCCCACGTGGGTGCAGGGTTCCAAAGTTTTGGGCCATCCTCGACTGCCTTCCCGGGCCACAGGCAGGGAGCTGGAAGGGAAGCGGGGCTGCCGGGATAGAACCGGCGCCCATATGGGATCCCGGGCGTGCAAGGCGAGGACCTTAACCACTTGCGCCACCGCGCAGGGCCCCCATTTCTCCACATTTTAAAGTACACTTGTGCATTACTTTCTATTTGTTTTTTGTTCCTTGTAAAATCTCTCTCACTTGGGGGTCACCATTACATTGCGGCAGGTTAGGCTTTCATATGCAATACAGCCCTTCTTAATCAGAGCTCCAGTTCAAGCCCTGGCTGCTCCACTACGGATCCAGACACTTGCTAACATGCTCGGAGAGGCAGCAGGAGCTAGCTCAGCGTCGGATCTCTTCACCCATGCACGACACCTGATGGAATTCCAGGCCCAGCCACTGCAGCTATTCGGAGATTTAACTCAGAACTCAGCAGATATTCTCTCTCTCTCTTTCTCTCTCTTTCTCTCTTTGGTTTTTCAATACATAATTATTTTTATACATTTACATCTCACAATAACTCTCACTATAGACTGTTACCCAGTTGTGGTTCCCATAGACAAACGTTTTGGTGGCGTGAATTTCTTAGAATCAGGGAATTGACAACCTCTGTTTGAATGAGTTCTCGCGTGTTCCCCTGACAGGCCACAGCAGATGCTACACATTCAGAGTCAGCTTAATGTAGCCACTTCCCAGTTCAGCTCACACATGCTCTATATATGACCTCATTTTATGTCTCTTTAAGTACATTCTACAAATTGTATCTTGTCAAGCACATTGTAACACTCTTGAAAGAAAAAAATAAAAATCCATTGTCTAGTCTATGGCAGTATTTTTAAGTTTGGGATCCCTACTTTCATAGGTGGCTATACAATCAGGCTGATTCACCAGAATGTGTGTCCATGCTCATGGAGAGCATTTCTGTTGGATTTTCCATGTATGACGAATGAGTTGGGGGCAGGGTGGGGGGGTCTGGCCTTGTGGTATAGTAGGCTAAGCCTCCACCAGCGGCTCCTTCAACCTATATGGGTGCCAGTTTTAGTCGCAGCTGCTCCACTTCCAATTCAGGTCCCTGCTCACGGCCTGGAAAAGTTCAGACAATTGCTCAAGTCCATGGGCCCCTGAACCCACGTGGGAGACCCAGAAGAAACTCCTGGCTTCAGATCAGGTCAGCACAAGCTGTTGTGACCATCTGGGGAGCGAACCAGCAGATGGAAGGCCTTTTTTTCTGTGTCTGCTTCTCCCTGCGTAACTCTGCTTTTCAAATAAAAGTAAACCTTGCAACAACAAAAAGATTTGCAACATCAAATTGAGCACACCGCAGTGCATGTAAAACCAGCACAAAGGAGTGATCAGACATCACTGACGTATCTCTGGTGTTGGTCCTGGCAGTCTGTGATTCATATGGGCCGTGCATAGCACTGACTCACTTCACATTCAGACAAATCTAACCCTGTCAAACTCACTGGAGATCCCCTGGAAGAAGTCACAGCTACATCGTTACTGCCGGGATGAGCTTCGATTTTAGTTTGGCTTGGATTGTTCTGGGTTATACCTGCCTCCCAGAATAATGATTGCTTTAACTTCCTCTATTCTTCAATGTGTCCCACCTTGATAAATGTTATGATGACCATACATTCAACTTGAGAATGGCTGAAGACAAGGTGGGCAACTGATAAAGCTAACAAGGCAGCATCATCCACTAGGTTCAAACGGCAGGGAAGGGGAGAAGAAAGTGAAATGAGCTCCAGATAAACATGGCCATTCTTTCTGGCAATCGAGAGATGATTATGACCCCATGTTACCAAGAATTAGAAATTTTGTGCCAAATAGGCCTCTACAGCGCCTGTTTGCTGACGGGTGGGAGAATAAGACCACATTGTGGGAAAGTAACCATCTTATGAGAGAAACAAGTGCTTCCATGGCAGCATGACGAATGGCTGTTTGTCCCAACGCTGCCCTTTCACTACCCAAACAACTCAACCTCTGATCTGGTACAACTACTTTTAGAATCCAGATTCCCGGAATTCTTAGTAATTTGTCTAAATCTCAACAGCAAATTCATAATTCCCAGAAAGAAATCATGCTGTGAAAATTCCTGAAGTACCATTAGCAGCTACCCAGTATATATACTTTAAATGGAAAAATGTTTACTATATTTCCTATGCCTACCCATAATACAGTAAGAAAGTGTAGATATTAGAATGGCAATACTAACTATGTTCTCATGATGATAAAATGATATGTTATAATCACATGAATGCATTGTTTTAATATTATGTTAACTGAACCTACAAAAATGAATTACAACCTATGTTAATAATGTGGAACTTAGTGACATGAAGCCTTTCAAAAAAAAGAAACCATCCCAAATTTTAAACCCCTAGGGAGATCATTTATTAGCATAACACATTGAAAGCAATTATGAATGAGAGAAAATATTTAGTATGTTATAAATTAAAAATCACATCAATAAAATGTATGCTAAGTGAAAGAGCTCCTTAACAAAGAAAAATCACTACAGAATAAATTCCTTTTATTTAGAAAGTTGCCAGAGCTTAAAGTATATTGAATTAATGTGAAACTCTGATGCCACTGAGGGCCAGATAAATATCATTAGAATTTACCTGGCTTGACTAATAAAAAT
Organism: Ochotona curzoniae; assembly: GCF_017591425.1. Taxonomy (NCBI): domain Eukaryota; kingdom Metazoa; phylum Chordata; class Mammalia; order Lagomorpha; family Ochotonidae; genus Ochotona; species Ochotona curzoniae. The sequence continues at coordinate 21,986,306 of NW_024465751.1, forward strand.
CTTCTTGCTGAAAGTATTTTATTGAGATAGTAAAATCGTTCAACTCTCATACACTCTCCAAGGAGAAATTTCCTAAGGAACCCATCCTACTAAACAAACAAAAGTTAAAATAAAAAAGAACTTCATTTCTGATAAAAGTGCTGATGGTCTCATTGAACATTCTCACACCACAGAAATTTCTCCTTCAACTTGAAGTGAATCAATATTCAAGCATAATTGACCCCCAGGGACATGTTCCTTGTTCTAAAATCCAATCTCACCGAGTGCAGTAAACCCAGTTGTACGTTAACCTTGAAGGGATGGGTGTTTTTCATTTGACTTAAGAATGTGATATGTAGAACATGAGCTGGGAATACAATTTAGCCCAGTTCCCACCCCAAAACGTAAATCCAAATAAATCCCCCTTGGGTTTTATTTTCCTAGTACAATAGACGCTCTGTCAAGTTAAAAGAAAATTGTGACATGATGCACTAAATGGATTCCTCCCCAGCACTGAAGCCAGTGCCAAGAAACTGGAATTTTTATAGGACAAACCCATATCCTGCCCAGACTTCCAGTCCTTGGTTATACCTAACCATTCCTTATTTGGCCAGATGAAGATATTCCAAAATACATGCTATTCTGTCAACAGGAAAATTGGCAAGATTGTTTGCAAATGTCCTACAAAGTTACTAGCTCCTGAATATTCCATACACTTCTCTCCCAGTGCCAAATCAATGCCATTGGTAAGGATGGTAAGTTTAGTGGTAGGTCTGACATGGGCCTGAGCCCTCCCCTCCCCTCCTCTTCCTCGCCCCTACTCACCTTGCTTCTGCTCTCCACCGCTCTCTTCTCCTCTCCTTCCTTCTGTTTGAACCTAGATTAGTATCTTGTGTCCCTAGAAAGTAAAGCATGGTAAAGAATGCTTCTGACACAATCGCAGGTCCACACAGATTTTTGTTCAAGAAGATGGGTTTTTACTTTATGTATCCTCAGCTAACGTTTTTCTCAATTAGAATAATGTTTTTGTTCTTTAGAACATTGATATAAAATAAGGTTTTATAACTCAGCCTGGGATAGCTTATGGAAACTATTGTCTCTTCTTAAGTCTTGAAAAACTAGGGAGAGTAGGAACGCAGTGACTTCATGAAAAATACATTCCTCTGAGTTTCACATGTATATGAACAGACATCTGAATACTTCCAGCTATTTAAAAAAGCATACTTTTCAGGTATAGTTCTAAAATACACCCTAAAGAAATAACAAGATCAGAGAATGTGTATAATACAAGCAGATATTCACACCAAGTGGTCAAGATACGTCTATGTATCAGGTACCAAGGATCGTACTTTTAAATAACTGCATCTCTTCTCAGATAGAAACCTGCCTAATGAGGTTTGCCATACTCCAGTACAAATTGAGAAGGACTTTTAATTGGCTTCCTTCTACCTTCTATTTTATCTGTCAACTTAGAAAGAGGTACCAATATGGCTGATCAAATTTTATTTTCTATGAGTCTATGGGGGTGTTTTTGTTTGATAGTAACATCTTAATCAGTAGATCGAATAAAGCAGTTGTTCTGTCTAAAATAGGTAGCCTCCTTCCAAGTGGAAGTCTTTAATATAAAAAGGCTGGCCCTTCTGCAAACAAAGAGATCTCTCCTGACAGCCGTCTTTTAAGAGGGGACATCAGCTTTCCCTGCGTTTGAATTCAACCTCAAGCTTAGGTTCTACATGTTGAAACTTACAGGCTTTTGCTCTGTAATGGCCAAGCGGTGTTCATTGGCTCTCCAGACTGCTGACCACAGATCTTGGGACCCATTAAACGGAAAGACAATCTCATTTACTTCCTGTCTATTGTTTCAGTTTTTCTGGAGAATTGCAATTAATGTAGTCAAGAGAAAATGATTTTAAAACCAATAAAGAGATACAAAATGTAAATTTTGGATCTCAACTCCAATTAAATAAATACACTTATTTACATTTCTAGAAAGCCAGTACTATTCCGAGGCACACAGAAGAAAATTACAATATTTACAACCTAGTAAAGAAAGCTCCTGATTCCCAGCTTCGGATTGGCTCAGGTCTGGCCTTTGCAGCCACTGGGTAGCAAAAAAGCATGGAAGATCTTCCTCACTGTTTCTCCTTCTCTGTATATCTGCCTTTCCAATAAAAAAAAAAATCTGTCTTTAAAATGCAATTGAGTGCTAGATGGTAAGAGCAAGAGTTATTATAAAATTAGAAATAGCCTTGTGTTGACACCAGTTATCACTGGCATACAAAATTGGCTTATTTCACATATATATTTTGCATTTCTTGCTTTATTCAACTTATCTTATGCCTTCCTGAAACTTGGGAACTTTTTCACAGGATAAATAAAAGAAAAACCAAGTCACAGACTGAAGAAAATACATTAAAAATCTGTCAAAGGAATTGCTTTACACATTTCATAAAGGTTTCCTATGACATAATGATATTAAAATTATAACAAAATTTTAACAAAAAATATTTGAATAAAATATGCACTTTTACTTCATAAAGAAGATTCAAAATTGATCAGCTTTATGAGTGATCAAGAAAATGCAAATTAAAACTACATTAAGATGCCAATACACATCTACTAGAATGACTAAAATTGGGGGCTGACATTGTGGCTTAGCAGATTAAACTGATTCCAGTTCAAGACCTGTCTGCACCGTTTCAAATCGCACACCTACTTAGTGCAACAGAGAACCAGCAAGAGCTGTCCTGGGCACTTGGGTCCCCACACCACACGAAGAAAACCTGGAAGAGGTTCCAGGTTCCTGGCTGAACTCAGTCTGACCCTGCAGTCATTTAGTGACTGAGCCACTGAATAGAAGCTTTCTCTATATTCCGCCCTCACTTCTCTTTCTCCCCCTTTTCTGTCTCTTCTTCTCTCCATGGAACTCTGCCCTTCAAATAAGTTTTAAAATAATTATTTTTAAAAAGAATACCGTATGTTTTAAAGATTTATTTATTTTATATGAAAATCAATTACAGACAGAAGAGAGGAAAAGGGAAAGAGATCTTCCATCTACTGATTCATTCCCCATCCTCCACTGCTTTCCCAGGTAGCAGGGAGCTGGAGGTAAGGTAGAATAGAACCATCACCCATATGGGATGCCATCACCACAAAGGGTAACAAGAGTGGCTAAAATTCTTAAAGTATCAACTCTTGCAAAATATAGAACTACTACACAAAGACGGTGTAAATGATGCTATCACTTTGGGAACAGTTTGAGAGTTTATAAAGTGAACAACACATATTTCTATGTGAAAGGAAAATATACATAAACAGAAGATTTCACCTTATAGTGAGGATAGTAACTTTATACATAATTGTGAACAATTCAAAGCCACCCAACTATCCCTTATAAGTGAATAAAATATAAAATATGATACACAATGGAAAACATAGCAGTATAAAAAGAATGAGCTGCTGAGAAACAAAAGTACAAAAGCACAAATGACTAAAACCTGTATAATTTAATTGGTATACAATTCTAGAAAGAAAATATTCCAACTAACATGTATAGGAAGCAGATTAATAGTTATCTGGAACTGACAGTGAAGGATGGAGATTGATTGGTGTGGGACATAAAGCTTGGAGATTCTGGACATGTGTCCAGTTTAGTTATGATGATAATAACATGAAATATACATTTGGTCAAAACTTATCACTTTGTTATTATAATAGTTGCATTTTATATTAGGTTATAATGCCACAAATTTGACTTTAAAGAGTTGAAAATAAAAACAATATAACGTGCTTCCCCCTGTAACCACTTGACACATTTTGTATTCCTGTGAGCCACTTCTCAGATGTTTTTCCCCCCAATAAGGACTTCCCCAAATGCTGTATTTAAAACTTCAGCCCTCTTCCAATTACTCCCCTGACTTGGGTTATTTTTCCTAGCACTCAATACCAGCAAGTATGCTACATGATTCTTTCTCAATGTAGAATGCAATTTTTCCAAAGGAAGAAAAATATTTTGTTTTCATGTTTTATTCACTGCATTAGAACTTTCATGTGCCATAAACACAGCAAATAAGTGATTGAGCCTTTATTGGATAAATGAAAGAAATTCCAAAGAACCAGTGTTTGCACAGTAATCTAGTTGTAACCAAGTCACTAGATTCAGTGTACTCAGACATCTGTGGCAAAGTCATGTTTTCCTTCATCATCGTATCAAAGCAGTTTTTCACAAACCTATTCTTACTGCTTGACTGCAGGCAACAGCTGACACACATATAAGTGGTATTACTGTAGATACAGGAGAACTGAGAAGTGCAATTTTTTACATCATATAAAGATCATGGTGGCATATATTCCGTGATGCGACAAAAGAACTGACACAAGTTGTCCCAGCAAATACTCACTTTAATTACATTTACCCTTAGGAATGCTTTCGAAGTTAATTTACTCTTAGGGTCATTTAAAGGGGTTTATTTACTTAAGTGTCAAGTAAACTTTATTCTATTTGTGATAATGAAGTGATGTAATCTTTCTGGGTTAGTTGTCTCATCTACAAAATGAAGGGCATACTGAAAGTACGTAAAATTGGTGAGTTTTGAAGAAACTTGCCACAGTTCTAATTTTTTACAAGGATAATTTGGCATAAGTAACTAACTTTTCAAACCTAAGTTATCAAAATGTCAATACTAAAGAGATTCCCAAGTTTCAGCAGATCCTCCACTTTTCCAAAGTTAAATTCTCCCACTCTCGCTTTTAAAAAGTATGGTTTAAAAAGCAGAGTTTATAGAAACTGAAGGAGAATCAAAGAGAGAACGAGATCTTCCATCTGCTGGTTCATTCCATAAATGATGACATGGGCTAGAGCTCAGTTAATCTGAAATAAAGAGCCAGGAGCTTCTTAAGGGTCTCCCTATAGGCTCAGGGTCCAAGGTGCTTGATCCTTCCTCTGCTGCTTTCCCAGGCTTATCGCTAAGAGCTGGATTGGAAGTGGAGCAGCCAGAACACAAATCAGCAACCATATGGGATGGTGGGGCCACAGGCAGAGGACTGGACTGAAATGCCAGCATGCCACCCCCTTCCCAGGCTCCTCTTTTAAGCTTATGTTTACCAGGGTCATAAGCTTAAATGTTGTTTGCCACTTAAGGTAAACTAACAGAGAAATGGTTATTTGCAAGATAGGTATAACAAGTGTCACATGCTAACATGTAAAATAAAAACTGGATGGAGGGAAAATAAAAAAGTTTAAACCTTCTGTTAGCAGTTGAGATCATTTTAATTCTTGCCAGCCTAAATAGAAAAGTTGTTTGTTTAAGATATTGTGTTTTGAGATCCAGAACATATGAGCAAAGATAGGAGTTTCAGGCTTCTGGATAGGAAATGATGAAAGCCTGTTCTTTAAGATTTCATAAAATATTATGAGAGATATTGTGAGAGAAAGGGAGAGAGAAAGGAAAGAAGAAGGAAGGACAGGATACAATCAACAGAAGAAGCATTAGGCCGAGCTGTTATGACATGAGGTAAGATGCCTGCATCCCAGGTCAGATTGCACCGGTTCAACTGCTGCCTTTCACTTCTGACTCTGGGCTCTTGCTGATACAGATCCTGGGAGGAAACAGTAATGACTCAACCAACGACTCAACTCACCCAGGTAGCAGCTCCTGGCCTCAGCCCTAGCCTGGTGGCACGCATCATGAGCACTTGGGTGGCAAATTAGGAAGTACAAGGGTTGTCTATCTCTATCTCTCTTCTCTCAGATATATGTTTTCAAAAAGAGGACCAGTAGTCCAAAATTACCAATGTTCAAACACTGTAATTTTATAATTTGCTTCACTTCTGTTTTGTCTGGGATTATATGAAAATAAAATACCAAAGAAATGAAGGAATGTGAATAAAATTGAAGAACTTTATCCAATAAAGAAGATATGCAAATGAAAAAAGATTAAGAACTCCAGCAAGCAGTAAGGAGATAAGTCTAATCTAAGCAAGTGAATATGAAGAATTCCACCAAGCATCAAGATTAATCTAACAAGGTAAGAAAGTCGATACGTTAGGAAAATAGAACAGGATAGCTCAAAAACAAATCCATGCATTGGCCACAAAATTAATGTTTGCCAAAGTAGCAAAGAACACAATGTTTACAGAAGAGTTATTTCAATAAATAATGGTGGGGAAAGAGGATATTTACATGCCACATGCAGAAAATGAAATTAGGCTACAACAGCTGGGGTTGGGCCATGACAAAGCCAGGAGTCTGGGATTCTATCTGTATCTTGATCCTTCTAACATGCACTTTAGCAGTAAGAAAGAATAGGAAATAGGACTTGGACCCAAATACTTCAATAAGGGGTGCACATATTCCAAGTAGTGTCTTAACCATTGAACCAAACATCCAACCCATCACCGCATTTTTAAATACTTCTTTACTTATTTTTGTTAATATCTGTTTGTTATGAGTCATTATCACCATGAGATCTAAATTTAGACAAAACAAATTACCTGCAAGAACTTTGCCTCCTTCTCTTCGTGTCAATTCTGAGAGCATATAAAAATTTAAATATATTGCTAAAATAGAGGCTCTTTATAAAGGACCAGAAATTGAACATTCTGTCTTATAAATACCTACTTCACGCTTATTGATAATCAACCAGCTAACCATTATAACAATATGTAACAATAGAGTATACCTGCTATTACATTCCAATGTCATGTAGATTAATGGCTATTAACTATTTATAAGGAAAAAAAAAACTTTCAGAAAACCCATCCCAAGTGTTGAATGTACTTTTACTCGGGGCAAGAAGTAAGTTTCCCCATAAATATAACATGAAGAAAGAAATCTCAACTCAGTGCCTCTGTTGATGAATCTAGTGGACAGGCACTTAATGTTTAAGGTAACTTTCCATACACAAATGTTGATACTCTTGATTGTATTGTGAATTGCAGCCTGCTAGATTTTTTTCATTTTTGGTTTTGTTTTTTTTTTTGGGGGGGGTGTATATTTTGGGGTTTTGGTTGTTTTGTTTGTTTTGTTTTGTTTTTGGCAAAGATAAATCTAAGCAATGTTCTAACCATAAACCATGAAATTTTTTAAATGTATATTTGCACCAATCCAGAAACTATGACTAAGTTTTTAGGTAGGTAGGCATGTTGATATCACTACTTAGCAACAGTAAATCTCTACCGCCATTTCATATGAGAATCATCTGTTAACCTTACAACAGTCTTTTTCTTTGTTTTTCTTTTTTACTTCTTTATGTGAGAGACAAAGAAAAATACATGGGGTTGGAGGGATGTTCTTCATGTTCCTGTTCAACCCTCAAACACCTGTGAAGGACGGACCTGAAGCTGGAGCCAGGCACTCAGTCTAGGGCATCTATGGATAGTAGGCACCTGATTCTGGCTGCTTCCCACATTCTCATTTGCAGAGATCTGGAGTCAGGAGCCAGAGGAGAGTATCAAATGGAGGGACTCCTACGTAGAACAAGGGTGTCAACCAGTGTCCTAGTTACCAAGCTAAATGCACGTACTTACCTGGTACACTTCTGAACCCTGTACTCTTAAGCCTAAACCAAAAACAGATGGACAGATTCCTACCGTGGTTTACATGAATGGCTCCATTTTGAAAAGAATATGTAAGAAAAGCTTCACATTCATAACAGAAGAATTTGCTACAACATGAAAGCCAAACATTTAAAAAAAATTTTTAAATGACAATAACTCAAGAGTTAAGTAAGGAGCTTATTTATAAGAGGACTATGAAGCTCAGCCAAATGCTTAATCAGAAGACTCAAACCTTCATCGTGTTAGCAGGTAATTTCTTAGCCCCTGCTTCTTTATCTGTAATGAAAGGGTTCATGCATAATCCATGGCGCTATCGAATACTGCGTGTAAATAAAGCTCCAGGTGCCCGGTACTTATAATGTGGCTCTGAGACAAAAAGCACCAGCATCCTGTGGGAGTCTGTTTAAAAGTCAGCAACAGACTTTCCCCAACGCGCTGAATCACAATCTGTGTCTAACAAGAGCCCTAGGCGATCTCTACACAATTCAAGTTTTGAAACTCCTCTGTACATCAGCCTTGATGTGATTTCTAAAGAAGCCAGTGTAGAGTGCTTTTAACATCTAGTCCTCCGATAGAGTCAAACAAAACAGCTAAATGGACCCAGAACTTGACACGCACACAGAAGCACTGAGCAACTGCGAAGTGCTGTTATCGGCCAACAGGCACCACAACCTGGCAACCTGAGAGTGAGAATTTGGTTACCTCACTAGTCAGTGTATCAAAAGGAATTCATGCTGTGAACAAGCTTTCAGGCACCTGCTCCAGTGCCAAAGACACCTCACTGGAGAGAGCAGTGTACATTCAAATCTGAGAGGAAAACCTCAGCCCTTGTACCCCCTGTAAATATACAAGAGCTTGGAATCCTTTCCCATGTTAACTGGAGAATGAGACCAGGAAGCAGAGCTGAATTTTATCAGCTTTAGAAAACAAGAACCCTTTCAGGAAAAAAAAAAAAGGAATGATAGGATTCGGAATTGCTACAGAGAATAGGAAGCTAGCATTTGTAATTCTTGGTTGTATCCCATTTCTTTGGTTCTCAGGAGCTTTTCTGAGCATCATTTTCCAGCAATGAACCACAGTGGTGCAACTATAGTCTAGTAGGCAAAACAATTCTTGACAGTAGAACAGAAGTTGTCTGGGTCTGACAGAAACTGTTTTTCTTGAGACTTAATATGCAAAATGAAAACTTGCTGCATTGTTATCATTCATCATTGCTCTGAGTAAGAGGACACTCACACCACCCTGGTTGATCTTCATGAATGAGAAATGAATATGTATCAAATGGTAAAGTTACAATTTTGTACTAGAATATCTACAGAAAATGTTCATGTAACACTCTCACAGGTCCTGGTGAGAGAACAGGAAAGGGCAAAATATTACAGATATAAAAAGTGCCTGCATTCAAAAAAATAACTGCATGTTAGTGGAGATTATACACACACACACACACACAGTTTAAATAGCAACATTTGCTCTGCCCCCAAATAAAACCATAGACCCTCCTGCTAATAACTGTTTGTTAAAAATTGGATGGAAAATTTTCACTGTTTGCAAACAAACTTTTTTCAACTTGGTTGCTCTTAAAGAATGGAAAGGTTGCCCATAAAGAATGGAAATCCTATTATTACGCACATTGATGAAAACAGAAATTGTCCCTCCCAGCAGGTGCTTCATTCAGGTAGAGCCAGCTTCATTTCCTATAAAGATTGAAAGGCTAGGAGGAAAAGAAAGATTAAAAAAAAAAAATGAAGACCAAGAAATAACCTTTCAACTAGGGTTTGAACTGGGATCTTAAGAATGTTTGGATTTTGACCCTTTCTCCCCAGGAACTAATAGCAGCATCCCTATTGGCTAGCATTCAGATCTTTTGCCTAGAGGTACACTAGGTGTGTCCTCCAATTGTTCAGTATAACAGTTAGTGTATTGGTCATTAGGTCTATTCTCTTAAACTACCCAAATCTACTATGTTGCATGTTTTATTGTGCCATGTTGTTGGCTATTTTCCTTTTATTGTTTTTTTATCCTAGATCCTGAAATAAATATGACAAATTCACCTTAGATGATGACACACTTTTCAATTTCTCTTTGTTGTCAAGCCAGTTTTTTCATTTTTAATTTTGAGGCCATGAATTTGTTTTAGAATTGTTCTCCACTCAAATCAGATATTTTTCTCCTTTTGGGGTTACACCTAAGAATAGTATTTAACCTTTACTAAATTCAACTAGAAAATTATTTTTACCATACATTCTAGTCTGCCAGATATTAATTAAATTACTTATACTTTTTGTTAATATATAATATTTTCCTTAAAAATTTTAATACCCTGTTATTCTGTCCAACTGCCTTTAAACATCGTAAATATGATCTTAAATTTATTGTATTTTAACTAAGTGTATTCCATTTTATTATTTGCATTACTTATAATTTATATAACTTTACCACATCACATTTCCTTTTCATCTCAAATTTTCCTATTTCTCTGCTATCTTCGCTTACGATTTTCTTGTTTCCTTCATTTGAACTAATTTATTCTAGTAGTTTTCACATTGTGCTCTCCTTTAAGTGGTTCCATTTCTAATCCAGTATAGAGCTAGTTGAAGCAAGTGTTTTGGCACAGTGGCTGCCACTTGGGGGATGCCCACATTACATGTTAAAGTGCCAGAGATCAAATACTGCTGCCACTTCAGATCCAGCTTCCTGCCAGAGTGAGCCGTGCGCTGCAGCAGCTGATGGGTCAGACACTTGGGTTCTTGACACCCATGTAGAACATCTAGATGAAGTTTTTGGCTGTTGATTACCTTCTCATATTGTCCTAGTTGTTGCAGGCACGTGGGGAGTATGTAACCGAATGAGTGAATGGCAGATCTCTCTCACTCTCTCTCTCTCCTTATGTTTCTGCCACATTGCCTTTCAAATAAATAAACCATTTTAAAAAGTATAGAACCAGAGGCCAACACAGTGGCATATCAGGCTAATCCTCTGCCTGCCATGCTGGTATCCCACATGGGTGCCAGTTTGACTCCTGTCTGTTCACTTCTGATCTAGCTCCCTGCTAATGGACTGGAAAAACAGCAGAGGCTGGCCCAAGTTCTTGAGCCCCTGAACACACATGGAAGATCCAGAAAGATCTTGGCTCCTTGCTTCAGATCAGTTCAGTTCTGGATGTTACAGCCAATTGAGGAGTCAACCAGTGGACGGAAGACTTTTCTCTGTCTCTCCTTCTCTCTGTAAAATCTGCCTTTCAAATAAAAATAAACAAATATTTTTGAAAAGCATAGAATAATTCTAATATTAATGAAGATCCTTACTTCTGTCCCCCAAAATAAAGAAAATTTAGCATTCAATCCTGATAGCCTCTTTTCCATCATCTTAACTCCACCTCCTTCCATTCAGCAAATACAATCCATACAGTATGTTAAGCTCTATGTCATAAATTCCATTTTTCTCTTAACCTCTCAGATGTATACCATTCTACCCTTTTCCTCTATGTGTTTCAAAAATTATACCCATAGGGATTTTTTCGCACACTTTTTTTGTGTGTCTTTTATCACACAGTTTCTAATATCTTCCTTCATGTGAGTTTTCTTACCTCTTAGAGCTAACAAATAAGGTAATTTTTTTCTGCTTTAAGTGTATTTGGAATATTCTCTAGTGTATATTTATCGATGATGAATGCTCTGTCTGAAAATAAGTATTCTACCAATATTCTTGAAAACTGCTTTCACTAAATAGTTCAAGATTGATAATTAGTTTCTTCAACACTTTGAAAATACTTTCTTATCTTTTGGATACCACTATTAACTCAATCATCCATCAAGGTGTTACTTCTAAAATTTATAATTATCAGTATTTCTGTACAGGCTTTTAACATGTGCTTTTTGCCCTCAGTATTCTACAGTTCCTTTTGACCATTCTAAATTAGGATTTTTTTTTTCAGCTTATCCTGCTCAATTTTGTACTTAATGCTTGTTTTTATTCAGAGTATTGACATCTCTGCAACATTCTAGAGAATTAGTAGCATTTATCCTTTAAATGCTGTTTCTTCCCCTGTCTCTCTGATTTCTTTTTTCTATAATTCTAATTAGAAATATATTAGCTACTTCCTTTTCACTACCCTCTTCTCTCTTAACTCTTTTTACATTTTCTGTCTCTTTGTGAAATCCAAAAAAAAATATTCAATTATACACTTACAGACTCTCACAGGATTAAAGCGGCAATGCTTGGCATAGTTTTGGAACAGATCAGGTTGAAAACCTGCACGAGGATTAACTTGCAGGACAAATAATTAAGGGAAATATTCCCCCCTTTTCAACTTGTGCCAAAGTTATTCTCTCTTCAGCATGGCAGTAATTTCTCATTTCCCATTACAACGAGGCGTAGGGCTTTGTGCCTCCTGCCTTGGCAGGAGACTTCTATTAGATTTTTCACACTGTAAGACTCCTAGGCTTTATCTCTACACATTAAGCTCTGTAGAACCCTGAAAATCCCCCTACCATTCTGTGTCTCATCTAAAAAATGTGTATTTACTTTTTTCTTTCATCAAAAATCTGTGCACAATTCCTAAGAGACACACACTGCTAACTTGGACCAACAGAGTGAGATGATGCCACCTCAGAGATGGAGACAAAGACAAGGAAATTCTGCTCACTCGTTCAAAGAAGAGGTTATTGAAAAGAGATAGCTTTAATGAGCCTGTTGGGTAACTAGGAAAACAGGTGAACTGACAGATTTAAACACAACCAGTTAGATAAGTATTAATGTATGCTTTTGTGAATGTGTGTGTGTGTGTACAAACAGCTATGATCATTTCCCAATCTATTCAATGAAAGGGAGAAGTGATTCCCCAATAACACCAGGCATAGCTCTCATCCAAATCACCATGATTTCGGAATACTACTGATCCCTAGATGGACTCTTCCCTAGATAAATGGTTGAATGAAGGATTAGTGTTCAGGAACAAGATTTATCACAGGGACTTGAACTGTGGTTATGCAGCAAGGGGGAGGAATCCACCATGGGGGGAGGGTTCGGGGAGGGGTGGGGGGAATCCCAGTGCCTATAAAACTATATCACATAATACAATGTTAATAACAATTAAAAAAAAAGATTTATCACAGGGAACTTTGTACACAGATAAAAGTACATGCAAAAACAACACAAAAGAAAACTTGAAGATGCTCCCATTGTCTGAATTGAGGAAAATCCAGGAAAAGCTTGGCTGAATCTGGGAAAATCAAAGCAGCAAAACAAAGAATGATATCTTTACAGGGAAATGATGATGAAGCCCACATCAGTTCCTGATTCATATGGAAGAATTGCCACACAAAGAGCGCAGTGAACAAGGCAGGATTTGTTTATGTAAGAAACCTCCTACCATGACAACAGAGGGGGATTCCAAGAAAAGCACTTTTAAGTACAATTTAGGTGGGAAACTGAATAACAGCTAAATATCAACCAGTGGACAGGGGCAAAGCCACCAGAAGGTCAGAACTATAATCCTGTCTAGCCTGCTCAGGATGAAAAAAAAAAAAAAGAACACCTAGGTATTTGTATTCTCAGGAGAAAACTAGATAGAAACTCTTAGGTGTAGGACTGGCATTTTGTCTTGCTGAAGGCAACTTCTAGGGAGCAACAAGCATCTTGTCCACTCTGAAGGAACTTCCCCTTTCCTATCTTCCTATTAGCCCATCTGCTTCCTCACATTATAGTCCACTGGATAAAAAATTAATTTAATAACTATTCAGAAAACAATATAGAGATTGAACCATTAGGAAAAAGCAAGGCAGTATGACATTCCAGTATTGGCAAGTGAGAAGAACTAAGCCAAAAGAATTTTTTTCATGAAATGATAGAAATTAGAAGCTTCTACAATCTGAAGAAAGATGTGGAAATCAAAGTATAGAAAGTCTGTAGCACTCCAGTAAATATGACCAGAAACGATCATTACCATGACACAACACAGTCCAATTGTATTTTGCTAAAATTTGCAAGAGAACAGTGTGTGGTTTGTTTTAAGCAAACCCTCATTAAATTCACAGATTTTTTAAAATCAGAAACCTTACATGCAAGAAGGAAATTAAATGATATAGCTTCCAGAGAGAAGAACACTTAGTGAAGTTATGTTTTACAATGAAGGAAAAATAAAGACATCGCAAGACAAACAAAAACTAAAGGAATTTATCACTTCCAGCTTAGCTTTATAAGAGATACTTCAGTATAGCCTACATACAGAAACAAAGAAAGACAAGTACCATCAATGAAACATGGGGAAGTACAAAATACAGTGAAAAAGACCACTGTTTTGCACAACCCAAGTGTTATATTGATACTTTTGTTACAAGCTCAATAACAAGATGGAGATGAAGATTAAATATTTTTTTCTTTGTTCTTTCAACCCATGGAAGACTGAAGCTAAGGGGCTGTACAATGGAAACACAGCAGAAATAAGCATGCTCATAGGTAGAAACAGAGAGAAGTATGTCCCCATGCATGTAGTACAAGGATGGACTCACAGAGAAATGGCAGATAATCTCCTACTTTGTTGGAACACACCTCAATGGCAGTATGATGGACATCTGAGGGAACACAAGAGACGCCTACTCTAAGACTGGAGGGGAGAAACATAAGGGGGCGGGATACACCAGTGCCTATTAAACTATGCCAATGAATAGATAGATAGATAGATAGATAGATAGATAGATAGATAGATAGGAAGGAAAGTGTTAAAGAAAAAAATTACAACTAAGTCTTTACTTTTCATTTACAACCTTGAGTATAAATGACCCAAGAACCCTTAAAAAATTAAAAAATGCAGACTGAGAGAGCCTGTGTGGTAGCACAGTGGACAAAGCTGCTACCTGTGACATGGGAACGCCATATGAAAACCAGTTTAAGACCCAGCTGCTCCATTTACAGTCCATCTCCCTGCTAATAGACTGGGCCCAGAAGAAAGCCAAAGTTCTTGGTCAACTACCACCCACCTGGGAGCCAGATTAAACTCCTGTATCCTTGTATTAAAACTTAGCACATCCCCAGCTCCAATCATTGTAACCATGGTGATTGAATCAGAACATGAAAGGTTTCTCTCTTTCCCTACCCCTCCAAGCTCTCTCCTCATTTCTCCCCCTCTCTCCATGTCTCTGCCTTTCAAACAAATAAATGATTTTAAAAGATACAGATTGTTGAAAGGATAAAAAACATGCAAGGTTACATAGCTTATAGGAAATTTATTTACCTAGCATAGATGCACAGATTGAAAGAATTGAAAGCAGGAGTAGCAAAAAAAAATGGGAAAAAAACAAAAATGGTGTTAGTAACTATGTAATAATACAGGAATCAATTGAAATAGAAAATATGACTAGTGTAAGGTTATACACACCAAATGTTAAAGCATTCAGCCTTATAAAATAAACATTTTAATATTTAAAGGGATAGATAATATTAAGGGACTTAAGTACTCCACTTTCAACATGGGACAGATCATCCAAAAGTTCACCAAAGAAACATCAGATTTTATCTAAACTGTTCACCATGCCACCATAAGCACTCACCAGCCACAGGACCCATTGCCATTGCTGCTGCAAGGAGCACCCTGCAGGGGGCATGCATGGCTATGGGATGGGGGGCTGGGGATAAGCTCAAATGGGGGTTACTAAGGACTTGTTTGACATATATAAAAAAGTCTTCTTCTCACCTCCCCCATCAGGGCCTGAAATGGCCATCTCCTTCCCAGGCACTGACAGTGTGTCAGCAAGGAGTGTGACATTTTCCCCTCTCTAGTCACAGGAAGGAAAACAGAAAACATCTATCGCACCCACCTTCAACTCTCCTCCCATAATCCCAATTGGAGGCCACACGGATCTGTAATCCCCTCATCTTTGCAATAAATATTAGATAGATAGATAGATAGATAGATAGATAGATAGATAGATAGAGAAAAACTAAAATTAGAAACCTTCAACTCAAACTGAATGCAAGACCTATAGTGATGAAACTGTTAGAAGAAAACTTAGGGAAAACACTTCAAGAAATTGATACAGGCAAAAACTTTTCAGATTACCCCCACAATATGAAGAAGGGATTATACCAAGTTAAGATGCTCTGCATAGCAAATGAAACAACCAACAGAGGATAAAAGCAACAGAATGAGAGAAAATATTTACAAATTACTCACCTAATGAGAGCAATATTGAGAGTATTTAAGAAATTTAGAAATCTCAGTAACAGAATAACAACCAATCCAGTTAAGAAATGAACTAAGGATCTGGATGGACATTGTCTCTAAGCATCTCCTTACAAAATGGATATTGGAAATGGAGGAGTATTTGGGAGTGATTTTGCACTGTAGGAAACTATAGGCATAACATTAATAAAGTAATATAATTTAGCAAAACCAATAACTGGATAAATAAACATCATGTGCCAACCAACAGGGTTAAATGATACTCAAATAAAAAAATACATAACCTAGAAATAATCAGAGATAGTAGAATGAAATTGAGGAACTTTCTACAAAACGATTATCCTAGTGTGACAAACCATCAATGTCATGAAGCCAAGGTTTCAGGTACTGTTCTAGCCTGAAAGGCACCAACGGACGTGCAGCTGAGGGAATACACAATCTAGGGCCGGATGCTTTGCTGTAAGGATCGTATCTGGGAAGTGTCAAGTAGGAGTTAAGTTGCCATTGCAATGCTGCCGTCACATATCAGAGTATCTACATTCGTTTCCCTGCCCCAACTCCTAACACCTGCTTCCCACTGATGCAAATACCGAAAGGCAGTGCTTTGGTCCCTGTCACACGTGTGAGAGAAGTGGAATAAGTCCCTGGCTTCTGGTTTTGGTTTTACTCAGCACTGATTGTTATAAGCATTTGAAGAATAACCTAGTAGGTGAAGTGCACTTGCTTGCTCGCTCTCTCCACACACACACACACACACACACACACACACACACACACACACACACACAAGCACTGTCACACTCTTTCTCTAGCTTAAACAAATAGAATGAAAACAAGTGAATAAAAACCTGAAAAAATATTGTCAACTCAAAAATAGTGTGGAAAGATACATGGGTGTTGTTTGTGTTATTTTACTTTATGTAGTTCTAAACTATGTCAAAATGAAATTTTTAAATTATAAAAAGAAATCTGAAGTCATTTAGGATATTTTCAGGGTATTCCATACTTCGCAGAATTCTGACTTTCACATTGCTTTGGGCCTGTATGGATGCATTTGCTCGTTAGTTCAACACTAAAGAGATACTTATGGGGTGGGAGTTTAGTCTAGCAGTTAAGATGACCACTTCCATAGCAAAGGACCTTGGATCAATCCTGACCTCTGATACTTGACTCAAACATCCTGTTAATGAAAGACAGTGGTGTTACATTAGCAGTTGGACCTTGCCACCTGTGCAGTTGACTCTTCCCACCCCCCCCACCGTTGTCTCTCTCTCCTTTCCTACTTAAAAATATATACCTATAACTCTATACTTTTTTTAAAAGATTTGCTGTATTTTACCCCACATTCTAAGTTATTTTCAGAGGGGAACAATATCACACGGTGTCTGTCCCTGGCACTGCCGCAAACTGTAGTTTCATATGTTTCAATATGTTTTGTTCTATTTTTGCCATTCTATTATTAACAAACATAAATCGTGCGTATTTGGTATCTCCTTTGCGCTTGCCTTTCTACCATATTTAGCATACTTTCTGGGTTTTTTTTTTTTGTAACCCTATGTTCTTTTTATTTACTTTGCTCAATTTCCTTATTCTTTTATGTTTTTAATTTCTGGTATACTTTTACTAATTTCCCACATTTACTTCAAAAGGATATTTTTAACACATATTGTCTTAGTTGCATTTTGAGCATTTCAAAATAGTCACTACTAATATAATTTTATAAAGGCATTCTATCCTGATTTTCACCTGCTTGGTGGGGAAAAAATCTCAGAAAAACATGGTAAGTATTATAGTTAGGTGTATGTGGAGTACTGGAGGAACACAGGGATATGCTTTAATTACTCACTGTGAATGAAGATCCAGCAGAGACAAACAGTCCATGGTTTCAGGCAGCTTCAGGATGATGGAGACAGAGCAAGGCATTCATCATGAGAGAAAGATTGGAGAGGTGATGGCAAATTATGACAAAGCTGAAGGTGACAGGGTGTCAAGGGAAGTGACACATCAGCAAGGAAGCCGTCAGGTCACTTTTTATCATTTCATCAGGACAAAGTTGTCACAGGCCACACGTAGCTGAACTGGCCGGGTGGCAAAGATTCCTGAGTGACCAGGAAGGAAAGTGAAGGAATAGGCAGCTGTGTCTACCATAGGGGGAGATCAGTTCTTGCCTGGTTATACAGTATCAATTATTACATCATATTACAGATATATTAAGGATTCAACTAACCCTTACTCAATAGAAAACTGAAACAGGCAAGAGAGTAAATAAATTTGCACCAAATTTGCAAGTCCTTGGGATGACAATTTTAATGTGTGTTCTGAGTCAGGCTGAACAGGGAGCCCAGAACAACTGACAGTCGAGAGAAATCCACCTCATCTATGAAGATATTTGACAGCTTCTGGTTGCATCTTGTGGAACAAAGTCTCAAGTATAAATGTCTCAATCTCCACTACTCTCTGTCTGGATTCCTCTCCGATTCCATGGTTGTGTGGCCGGTAGGGAGCAGAGAACCAATGCCTTTTTCAACAATGATTGTGATTATCTGAATAATTGTAAATACCACCTGGTCTTCAGCCTCCTGGAGAAAGTCCATTCTACAGCTAACAGGAATCTCTGCTTCGGCCACTTGACATGGCTTGGCCTCTTTTGCCTTTGCCTCCTGCTTAGGTGAGGGAACACAGCACGTGCTTTGGTTTTGTCTGAACCCAAATTAATTCCAGATTCCACCATGAGCTGTTGGGTGTGTGGTCTTGGTCAATAAAACTGAGCCTCAGTCTACTCCCCAAGAATACCTACTGTGCAATGATACCTACTGTGCAATGATAAGCACTGTGTTTCTGTAAGTCACAGAACTTACCCCTACCATGAGGGACAGCTCAGTTCCTAAGAGCCTCTCAGCCTGTTTTCTCATTTCTCTGTGTGCTCAATTAGTTTTCAGGAAAGGCTTATTTTTTTAAGTCCCTTAATTCAAAATGAGATGATTTTTTTTTCTTCATTGAAGAAAAATAACTATTGATGGAGGAATTTGTATAACACATCTTGTAACACAATTTTGTCATAAAAAAAAAAACATGAACCCAATTAAGGACCAATCTCTTTTGGAGTTCATAAAGCGCTGACAAGTAAAATCAAATGTTTGCCACATGTTCTCCCATCAGCTGGGAACTACAGCTTTCTTGGCATATGGTACATGAACATCCACAGTCATGCCTATGGGCTTAAGGGCATGGAAAACGTAACACATGGAGCCTGAGCTCAGAGTGCTGGGGATCAAAATTGTCCATGAACACGGAGCCCTCAGGCTGGATATGCCCCACAAAGGACCACTAAAATTCAGTGCTATGAGTGCTATAGACATTAAATGCAGGCAAAGTCTTTTACAAATTCCACAGGAATCTTTTCGTGGTTCATGTGATAAAACAGGTTACAAAGTAAAAGGTATAGAAACAGGCCTTCAGTGCCATGGTTAAGAATTGTTTATGGGGCCCAGCTTAATGACTCAATGGCTAAATTCTCACCTTGCAAATGCCAGAATCCCATATGTGCCCCTGTTCACATCTTCGATGCTCTACTTCCCATCCAGCTGCCATAAATCTGATCTGTCTGCCTCTCAAATAAAAATAAATACATCTTTAAAATAAAAAGTAGCAGCAGCTGTTTATGTCATCTATATCCCATGTCAGAGGGCTTGGCTTTGAGTCCAGGCTCTTCTGATTTGGAATTCTTGCTAATACTGCCCTTGAAAATGCTCATCACTGGGTGATGGCTCAGGTACTTGAGTCCCTGCTACCCTCACCGGAGACCTGGATTGAGTTTTAAGCTCCAGACTTGAGCCTGACCCAACTTCAGGTAGTTGGGGAGTGAACTTCTAATAGGATACCTCTCTCTTGTCTTTCTGTGCTTTACATAAGCTATATAGATACACACATATATAATATGTATATTATATGTTTATATATATATATATTACATTAAGTGGTACCCAAGTGTTTGAGCGTAAACAGCAGTTGTTTTAAGGTGAGAGTAAATATGGACATCCCGAGCAATCTCGGATATCTGACTGTGCCACATGCCTGCCTGGCTTCCCCTGTTTTAGTAGAAGGTGCAATTGTACCTTCCTTTCCTGTGAATGCAAAAGCGCCAACTGAAGCTTTCTTTAAGTCTAACTTTCGTTTCTCTGGTAGGATCAAATCTTAAAAAATTTAATTCACTTGAACTTTTCATTGAGATAAATGCTACTGATTTGTTTCACTGTCAGTAAAATATGTCAGTGAACACCAGTGGCCTTTCACAGAATGAGGCAATTTGCATTCCTGGGCTATGCTACATCTCCTATTTGCAATTGCATACTTTATCAGTTTAATATTTTCAGATGTACAAAGTCATTGAAAATATATGTACACCTTGTCATTTTCTCTGTGTGTGGTATTGTATTTTGAAGGTAAAATGCTTTACCTGTCAATATCTTAAAATAATTTTAACCTTTTTTCCCACTAATGAATATAATGGTCACTTATGCCTGTTTTAATGTGCCAACAAAATCCTAGGATTTAAAATTTTTGTCTGGAATCTGTCAAATATGCTAATTAAACTTTCTGAAACTTTTAACAGAACCTAAGCCAAACAAATGCGGATCTTGGCTGTTAGAGTAGCTGGTAATCCTCCTTGGAGATTCAGACTTCCTCTCTGCTTTCTCTCTGTCTCTGGCCGCTGTGCTAGTCCCCCCTCTGTGCAGGTCTCCTCCACGCTCCCCTGCTCAGCCAGCTCTGCCTGACCTCCTCTGCCTTGAAACCTTTACTGGAGCCACTGGCCATTTGTAAACTTGATGGCCGCTTTCAGCAAAGCTCCATGTTCAACATGAACCCAAGAAGGGTCTGGGGACAACGATAGGACGTCTTCTACTTCAACAAAGGGTACTTAGATCAATTCCGCGATTAATCAAAGTCTTCTCACCATCATACTTTGCATACTTGTCTTTTCTCCACCAATTAATCTACACATTTAACAGCATTCCAAAATAAAGGACACAAATTTTCATTTATCATCCACATAAACCTGCAAATTTCAATCTGCAACTCTGTATTAAGATAATGTCCTGTCATCATGATGAACGTCTTCCACCACATATGTGTTTCAAAAGTAGTTTATATGATTCCTTCTGCACTTTAAACTTCAAGTTATACATTTCTTACTCAAAGATGAAAGTACTTTGGAATGTCTAATAATTAACAGAAGAGAAAAAAGCAAAACAGATGCTTTTAGATGGGAAATGAATGATAAAATTGGTGATGGCTAAAATGATTGTGCCCAATATTGAACAACTCCGCTCCGTGCATGAGAGCCTAGATCCAAGCACCTCCGCTGTGAGCATAAATGGTCGTCATAATTTTGTGAAATAACTGTTTCTCATGTGAGAAAACTGCTTCCAACGGACACAATGGCTTCTAGAGTTTTTGAAACAAGTGACAGACATGCGATAGACATAATAGATTGATTCCCCGCCCTCACTCTTGAACTATTACTTTCTTATACAAAGATCAGTGAGTTGTTTGGGTTTGTTTGTTTTTTTTTTTGGACTCATAACGTTTTTCACCTTTTAAGGTAAATGGTCCATTACTCTTTTTCACAATTCTGAAATAAAAATATATAAAAAATATAATATGTTGAGAACCTTAAATGAAATATCTAATTGTTAATATAAAGAAGAAGCAAAAAGAAGGCAATGTAAAACAATGCATACTCAATAAAAAACAATATACTAGAAAAAAAATCACCTAGGCAGACAAAAATCCAAACTGAGACAGAAATGTCACATTTTTTTTTTAATTCAACTATTATATACTGCATTGTAATCAGTGGTTAGCTTTATCATGATTAGGGAAAACTCATGATAAATTTCCAAATAAAACTAAATAAAAGTATTTTGCTGTGCATACAAAGGTTATAGAAAATTTGGTTGACATCAGAACTGCATAAAATATCACAAGCTTATATATAAAGATACTTCCTAAAGATAATTATAATTAGGTTTTGTGCATATTGCAGACTGCTTCACAAAGTTGGTGGACAAATGATATTGAAAGTTTATGAGGTAAGTGTTGTGCAGTGGGTTATGCTGCTGCTGCAGCCTCCCACAACCCATATCAGAATTCCAGGTTCAAATCCTGCTTCTTCCACTTCTATTCCAGCTTCCTGCTAATGCACTTGGCACCTAGGAAGGTAAAAAATGTTGGCTCAAGCTCTTGGATCCCTGTCACCTATTTGAGAGATGTGCATGATCTATGTCTATAGGCTGCTGGAGTTCGCAATTCCAGCTGCTGTGGGCATTTGGGGAATGAATCAGCAAATGAAAAGTATTCTCTCTATATCTATCTCTTTTTCTCTCCCTCTCTCTCTCTCTCTGTCTCTCTCCTTCCCTCCTACCTTCCTTTCCTCCCTCTTTGTTGCTTAAGAACAATCTTTGTTTTAAAAAAGACTATACTGCCTGTGACACCTACAACACCCATGTAGATGTAAGTTCAAATCCCAACTGCTCCACTTCCCACCAAGCCCATTGCTAATGACCCTAAGAATGTATCACAGGATGGCCCAAGGCCTCGGGCACCTGATACCCACATTGGAGACGTGAGGAGACTCCTGGCTCAGGAGCGAACCACAGAATGTTATTTTCTCTCTCTGTCCCCAATCCTTCCCCTCTATCTGTGTAGGTACACTGACCTAGTGTACTGCAGGCAGTTGTTGAAAAAATGGTGTTTCTTCTGCTTCATTTTTAAAATTCAACCACGGAATGCACAATTCACATTTTCTGTGAACTCAGATAGACACTGATCTTCGAAAACTTTGGGTTCAAAATATACTAATATTCTAATTCTACTTCAGGTTGATTCATACACATGTCTGGTAGGTATCTGAAAGTCAACAGCACATACTACAATTCTTAATGACAGGAGACTTTCACTCATTGATCACTAAGGAGGGTCTTTTAGTTATTGGGCAACCACAAAACAGCCCTTGGATTGTGGGATCCCAAAATGTCACCCAGCAGGGACAGTCCTTGCTGGCACTGCTCTAAGGGAAAGAACCTGATGGTACTCAGAACAAAGCATCCCCTCCATGAGAGAAAAGTCCAAGAACAAAAACAAACAAACAAAAAAATACCTTGACAAAACGCATCATACAGGAAAGACTGTGCTTCAGTCTCAAACGGATGTTGCAAACAGCTCTCCCAGAATCTCCTGACACTGTTTCTCTGCTCAGCAACACATGGCCTCCCTGACACTTCGGAGTTTTCATCTTTATCTGGCTCCTTTGCCATGAAGGAAGTTGTACCATATGTCCACTTTTGTTTTCTGAAACGGAAAGCGAATTTGCTCCAGTTATTTATTCCATGTCAAACTTTACTACTTCTGTTCTTACTTTCCTATTATTCCAAACAAATTCCATTAGAAAGCACAGAGAGACGCAGATGACCCCAACAAGTATTTCTAATGAAAAAATCCATCTGCGAGTCATTTACAGAGAAGTCTACTCATGGAACAAGTATCATTCAGCACCTTTGACTGATATGCCTCGTACAAAGGGCTGAGGTTCCCAGAATAAGACTGGGTGCATGTTCTCCATCCACAGGGACATATAAGCCGATTGGAAGACCAAAAAATGGGCAATTTCAAGACTTTTTGTGGTAAATACCATCAATGAGTCCAGAAAGATATTAGGAGTGTGGAAAGGCACAGTCATTCACACTTCTCCAAATCTTGAGGAGAATGAAATCCAAGGGACTGAAAACCAATGTGGGGCATAGAGCAGAGACCCTCTCGGCAAGGGTAGTATTGTGGAGAGGTATACAGAATCTAGGTCCACAGAATTTGTTTTATTCGTGGAACATATCTCTACCAGGGACAGGACTAAACTTATGTTTAATCATCCTGGATTGACTAGAGGAGGCCAGCTCATCCTGGGCCCATGTCATGCCAAGGAAAACAGACTTTGTCATCAGGAGCCCCACTGTATAGTTTTCATTATAAGAGATGAGTGTTGGAGCATTCTGGCCTCATTATGAGAGATGAATGTTAGAAGGACCATTCTGGCCTCCTACAGAGAAGAGATCGGCGAAGGATAATGATGGGGGCAGAGAGATAGGTACATGGATCTAGTGTTACCGCAGGTGGGTGCTGAAGGTCAATGGGAAGAAGTAGGGTCTGCAAGTATGGGTGGAGTGGTCAGTTGTGAGAGTTTTGATGGGTAAAGGAGTGGGGACATCTGTGCACTGTCAGCATCAGAAGGATGGGGATGGACCTCACACAGGTCTCTGCTCAGCACTGCCGTGGAGGTCGAAAACACCAAGACAGATCCCAGGAAGAGTAGGCTAGTTGTGACAAGAGTGTGGAAGAGCGTGTCTAGGCAAAACTCCATCTGACAGTACTGTTACTAATGTCACCAGCTGCCTCAGGAGTCACCTTTTCTTTTTAGAGCTATTGGCACTTATAACAACAGAACCTAGTCTTGGGTTTCAGCTATGTAACCTTTCCTGAAGTCTTAAGGAAAACCTATACAAGGGAAATCCAAAACATTTGTGAAAGATAGAATTACAAAATGAACTTTCTTATAGAAAAAATTTGAAAAAAATTGAAATTCATGCACAGTTTTTTCATCATATGTATGTTCCATAAACTTTCTGAAAATCATTTTTGGACATGATAAGGGGGTGATTAGTCAAAGAAGGAAAATAGAAAGCTACATGGAATAGGGGTTGAGGAAGATTGGGTAACAGGTAAAAGTCACAGTGAGATGGAATACATTTCTAGGGAGCAACTGTGGTTCCTAACAACCTAGTATCTATTTTCTGAGCAAAAAGAATAGGAATGCTCCAAGCGTCCAATCATAAGGTAATGATGAAGAAAGAAAACCATTAATTATTCTAATTTGATCAGCATACATTATATTCATTTACGGGAATGACATAGTGTTCTCTATTATTCATTATTATCCTTCATAAAACTAATATGTAAAGAAATGGTGATGTTAATCCAAATTATATTCATACACCGAATATATGTATTGAATTACCATACTGTAGACCATAAGTACGTAAAACTCACAATGAAAAAATTAAAAAATGTATTAAGAGGAAAAATGGAAGCAAGGATTACCACGTAATAAACAGTAACAGTTTAGAATGTAAGCAAACA
This sequence comes from Ochotona curzoniae, assembly GCF_017591425.1. Lineage (NCBI taxonomy): Eukaryota > Metazoa > Chordata > Mammalia > Lagomorpha > Ochotonidae > Ochotona > Ochotona curzoniae. The sequence continues at coordinate 22,011,213 of NW_024465751.1, forward strand.
TTAAGAAGTCATCGGAGGAGTCTGGTAAAGTCGTGTATCAAGCTAAGCCTCTGCCTGTGTTACTGGCATCCCATATGGGTGCCAGTTCAAGTCCTAGTTACTCCAGTTTTGACCCAGTTCCCTGCCAATGGCCTGGGAAGGCAGCAGAGTCCTTAGGACCCTGCACGCTCGTGGCAGACCTGGAGAAAGTTTCAGGATCCCAGCTCTGGACTTAGTGGTCACTTGAAGAATGGACCAATGAATGGAAGCTCTCTCTGTCTTTCCTTCTCTTTCTCTCTAACTCTGACTTCAACTAAAATATAACAATTCTTAAAAGAATTACACTAATAATTATTATTAATAGTAGTAATTGTAACAGAGTGTAAGACGACAGAAGCTAAGAGGTAGAAGTGAGGAAAATAAACATGAAGTATAGTGGGCGTTCAAGGGAACAATTCCAGGTAAGACAAAAACGGGGGGACCATGGACCCGGCGTGGTGGCGCAAGTGGTTAAGGTCCTCGCCTTGCACGCCCGGGATCCCATATGGGCGCCAGTTCTATCCCGGCAGCCCCACTTCCCTTCCAGCTCCCTGCCTGTGGCCCGGGAAAGCAGTCGAGGACAGCCCAAAGCTTTGGGACCCTGCACCCGCGTGGGAAACCCGGAAGAGGCTCCTGGCTTTGGATCGGCATAGCATCGGCCCGTTAGGTTCACTTGGGGAGTGAATCATCGGACGGAAGATCTTCCTCTCTGTCTCTCCTCTCTGTATATCTGCCTTTCCAATAAAAAAATAATAAAAATAAATCTTTAAAAAAAAAAAAACAGGGGGAACCAGCAGAGGGAAAGCCAATCAAGGCACACTGTTCTCACACTGTTCTCATGTATTGAATTCCCAGGTGTGTGTGTGTGTGTGTGTGTCCATATGGGATACCAGCCCTTCAGGTGGAGACTTAACCTACTGCTCCATGGCACCACCCTCAAATTTGTGAATTATGTAGCCCTGTTAGTGAGCATTTTGACCATGTACTCCCAACAAATATATATATATATGTATATATGCATATATATATAAATGCATGTAAGAACCTACTCTGTATGAGTAGTATCAATGTGTATAAATTTGAAAAAGGTAAGACGAAAAATCAATAGAAATATCAGTTCTAAAATTCCTCCTGAACTCAATTATTTTGGAGTACTACACATCCCACTTATCTACTTGAGACCACTGGACTAATTATGAGTAACAATATCTGAATGTTTTCCATGAGAATCCGAGTGCATATATTCCCAGATAATAGCGTCGTTACCTACATTCTTTGTTTATGACATGTTTGAACAGTCTGACACTGCTACATGTTTTTGCTATGTTATGTAAGGGTGGAGAGGTGAACTAAGCTTATTTATATATATATTTTTAATGTTTATTTATCATTATTATTTTTTTTTATTGGAAAGGCGGATATACAGAGAGGAGAGACAGAGAGGAAGATCTTCCGTCCGATGATTCACTCCCCAAGTGAGCACAACGGGCCGATACTATGCCGGTCAGAAGCCAGGAGCCTCTTCCGGGTCTCCCACGCGGGTGCAGGGTCCCAAAGCTTTGGGCCGTCCTCGACTGCTTTCCCAGGCCACAGGCAGGGAGCTGGAAGGGAAGTGGGGCTGCCGGGATAGAACCGGCGCCCATATGGGATCCCGGGGCTTGCAAGGTAAGGACCTTAACCACTTGCGCCACAACAATCCTAATGTATCTTTACCATTCTTTTAACATCTTCTTTGCTTAATATTTTCACCCTTGGAAGAGCATCTATTTGAACTTGAGATTTTCTCATTTAAAAATTTAATCTACTTGAATTTATTAAATCCCAAACCAAATTCATTATTTATATACGAATTTAATATACTCATAGGATATAATTTTCACTGTTGTTTTGTTTCCATATTTTGCTGTGAAAGCTATTGCTACATTTACTCTGAATTTACCAATTAAAAGTTACTCAAAAATAATTTGAAAGTGTTTTTGAAATCAGCTTTCATAATTTTCAACATTAAGAAATCTGGCTTTTCTTTCCTTCAATTCTCTCCCACATACCAAGTTTTTATTTCTCAAATAGATACAGCTTTCTTTTATTTAGATAACATGACTTTCTGGACATAAATCACTTTTATTTTATATATTCTCTTTGGACATAGTTTTATATTTATATCATTTATATTTACAACAATAATTTATACCTTTATCCATATATTTCTGATTTCAGTATTTAACATCAATCTTTTTATGGTACAAATTTGTCCTTCCTCTTTTAATATTTTATTCCAATGGATATTTAATCTGGCTTTATAGCAGTAGATGGTGGTATAATTTTTGAATCTCTAGTTTGATGAAACTGTCTTTTCCATATATTTCATATTTCACATATTCACATTTTCATTTCATATCCATGATTAATGAGATGATTTGGGTCACAATTTTTCTCAAATCTTGTGCCTTCAGAGTCTAATATTTCAGAGAACTACCCAGATCCACTGCAATTCACTGATAACTACACCAATTTGTTTCTCATTTTCTTTCTGTTTGAATTCTTAATGCTCCCCTCTGGCTTTAAAATTTAGCAAATCATCAAGGCTGTTTGGAGCTTTCTTTCTCCTTCTCCTCTCTTTTTTTTTTTTTAATGATTTCTCTTGCTATTCGGTGAGCCTGTTTTATCTATTGGTTAATAAACCTTGATGTTTTCATATCTTGCTCTCTTACTACTCAGTTTTCTAATCATGAGGCTCAGCATCCAATTCTGACAGGACTTGTAGAATGTTGCTATATTCTTCACTCTTTGAATGAACTTTGAATAATGCTATTTCACATTTAGGTTTTCAGTAAAAAAATTTTTTTTTCATTTTCACCCACACTAAAATTAGTCCTTTTCTCCTGTTATTATCATATATGTGGATGTGCATGTGAGCGTCATATTTTTATACAATATATTTTCTTGGGATCAGAATTGTAGCTCAGTGTAATAAACCTCTGCCTTTAGTACTGGCTTTTCATACCAGAATCCTGGTTCAAGTCCTGGTTTCCCTGCTTCCAATCCAGTTCCTGGCTGATGCATTTCAGAGGACAATAAGTGATCGTCCAGGTACTTGAGGCCCTGTCACCTACGTGGGAGACCCTGGTGGGGCTCCAAGCTCCTGCTTCCTACCTGTCTCAACCAGCCCACCCACCATATCCATCTGGGGAGTCAAACAATAGGCAAACATACCTAGCTTGCTCGCTCACTCACTCTCTCTCCTCTTTCTTTGTACCCCCCAGTCGAACACTCTGCCTTTAAAATAAATAATTCTTTTAAAAAGAATAATTTGTCTTTTCAGATTTTGTTAAACATAAATTTGTGTGTGTGTATTTGTTGTGTTCTTGGTAGATTTCCCCACAATTCAAGAATGTTTCCTCTAGATTGCAGAATCCTGTTGTAACTAGTAACTCCACTGTTCTCGTGTGTTCTCTATTCAGCTTGGGTATTTTGTACAAAAGCAGTGCAGGAACCTTGTCCCTAAAGCCTGCATCTGACATTCGAGACAATGTCCACAACCCCAAATCAAGTCCTGCCGGCTGATACTCCTCCTGTAAGCATTCAGGCACTGAGTCACCTGCAGCTGGTGGTATCGGAGAGCCTTCTAAAACCAATGACATCTATGAAATGTTCCTCTCACCCACGGCCCCAGCGCTGTTCCCTGGCATCTTGTCCCAATCATGGTTCTGAACTCAGTTTCGGAAGCACCATGCCTAAGTCCCAACCCCAGTTCTATCACTTTAGGAGTTTTCTTACTCAGGTACACGGTTTAGAAAAAATTCTCTGTGACTGTACAGAAGATGCACGCTATAGTTCTGTGTTTTCTCATCTCTACAGCGCAGTAATGATAGGATTTTCCCTTCTTACAGCTCTGAGAATAAAATGAATCGCTGTGTTTATAGCACTTTAAATAATGTCTGGCCCACGGTTACTATTACATGGTAACTAGTAGGAAACTTGAGCTTTCAAAAGGATTAGGAGGAGATTTTCAAGTTCACCATTTGTCCAGATCTATGGACTATTCAAATGAAACTAAAACAATAAGGGAAATAGAAATACAATCAGTGACACTCTCCAAGTAAGCAAAAAAAAAAATTCTGTCACTATTCATCATCCACTCCATTCTGAGGAATCCGGGCCCACACAGAACAGATGCCCCCCTGGACATGCTTCTCTGACATCATGTCCTGAGGACTTTGTCAAGCCCAGGATGTACATTCATGCCTGTTAGGTTGAATGGAAAATGTGTCCATAATTATGTGAGTATTTTCCCTATCTGGCTGCAGTGAGCCCAAGAAAAAGGCAAGATGTCTGAGTGTGGGAATTGGAGGCAAGGATAGAGCAGGGAACTGGGACAGGCGGGGGTGCACTCCGGGGTCAAAGAAGGAGCAACAGAACAGACTCGAAGAGAATTGATCATGGCAGGGAAAAAATAGCCAGGACTTTCCAAAAAAAGACACAACAGACAGGGAAGAAAATTCAAACGTGGAAGAGGTTTCACCCAACAAAGCACAGTGCAGGATGAGCCTGCCCACCCGGCACCCACGGGAAGCGCCACTGCGTGCCAGACACCAAGAGATGCCCAAAGCATCCCCAGCGGGATCAGCAGTGAGTACAGAGAAATGAGCTCTGCTCTAGAGAACAGCAGAGATGCTGAGAGCAAACCTAATGGAGAGTGGGGAAGAGGAAAACAAGACTGTGTTTAGATTCCTTTGGCAACACACACACACACACACACACAGAGCGCATGCCGTTCTGCACATTGATCACGCAAGGCAAGACAGGCGATGCATCCATTCATTCAAACAAGCCTTTCAAGTCCTTGCCTATGCTTTCTTACCACTGGTGCTTCACTACCAACAATCTTAAAAAATTTTGTTGCAAAAAAGCTACACAGACTTTTTTTAAAGTTTGTTTTTAATTACATTTAACTTTCTTGAAAGGCAGAGTGACAGAGGATGGGGAGAAGATACTTTTTTACTTAAGCCTCAACACTCCCCTCCTAGCTCAACCACCAGCATCCTGCTCCAAGTGCCTGCAACAGCTAGGGCTGGCCCAGGCTGAAGTCAGGAACCAGGAACACTACTCAAGTCTAGCCTGTGGTTGGCTAGTGCACATCAGCCACCATCTGCTGCCTTATCCCCTCTCTACAATAACCCCTCCTGCGCCTACACCCTCATTCTACGGCCACCCCCAACCCGGGTGCCATTCCCATCCTAGTATTTATTAGCAGGAAGCTAGATTGGAGGCAAAGAAGCCAGCACTTGAACCACACTTCAACGTGGGGTATTAAATCACATCACTGGCTCTGTACCACAGGCTTTCCTGCACTGATCTTAGCCAAAAGGCCGAGAAGCAATCCACAGGTTTTACAATTAAGAAAAATACTTACATGAAATAGAATTTGACTCAAGGATACCAACAAAGAAGACATCAGATTGTTACCATTCCCCAACTCTAACCAAGGTTTTCTGACAATTTGGTTTGAAATTACTCCAGTAACTGGATATTTTATGAAAACACCTTTTTATCTTCACTGTCTCAATAAAGGCTTCAATTCATGTTCTTTTTAAAATCCACCAAGTGTTCTAATTCGTCTTTGGCCATGCTGTTAGCATGAGCAAGCCAGATTTAAACAGCCTCTGGTCCATTCCTTATCGTGTCCTCCAGGGGGCAGCAGGTATTTAGACCGAGTTTAGAATTCCTCTGAGTCTTCTCACAGCTCTTTTTCGATTTGGGTCTATGAATTTATTAGCAAAAGTTTATGTGTCACATGCTTTACTATATTTTGTTGAACAGCATCTTCACCCAGCCCAGGAAGAAGGGTTTTAGAAGGACACAGTCTACTCAGCTGGCATCACTGTGCACTCACCAAACAAAAATCACGACCAAAAATCTTTTTAGGTTCCTACTGAGACATTTCACCAGTTCCCTGCATAATTAACAATGGCATCACACCACTCACTTCTAGAAGGCAGTAGAAGTTCTGGCACATGAGCCTGCTTGGACTACAAAATCTTCAATTTTTTTCCTTGCACGCAAAACGGTTCTGTGGGATTTTTCAAATCCCCTAAACGCAAAGTATTTTGAGGTGGACACTATTTAAAACACTCTTAGCGGGCCCGGCACGGTGGCGCAGTGGTTAAGGTCCTCGCCTTGCAAGCCCCAGAATCCCATATGGGTGCCGGTTCTAATCCTGGCAGCCCAGCTTCCCATCCAGCTCCCTGCCTGTGGCCCGGGAAAGCAGTCGAGGACAGCCCAAAGCTTTGGGACCCTGCATCCACGTGGGAGACCCGGCAGAGGCTCCTGACTTAGGATCGGCATAGTATCGGCCGTTGTGCTCACATGGGGAGTGAATCATCAGATGGAAGATCTTCCTCTCTGTCTCTCCTCTCTGTATGTTTGCCTTTCTAATAAAAATAAAATAAATCTTTAAAAAAAAAACTCTTAGCAATGGCAGGGAAGGAAATGGGAAGCTGATGACAACACAGAGGAAATCGGTGAGTGTAAAACGTCGGTTATTTCATGACAAAGAAAGTTTTCTTGTTACAATATCTGAAGAATACAGAATATGTCCAAGCCCAAATACCTCTGTGGGATGGATCTGTGAGTTATAGTGAAAGCACACCCCAACTGACTCACTCTCATCTCATCACACATCACAGGCATTAAGAAAGGAATCAAAAATGCATTTCTCTGTCATGTGCCACTGTGTGAATATGTAGTTTATCATACTTCTCTTCTTTTAATACCATAATACTGACCTGCAGCCTTCTATGACAGTCAGACGTCAATCTTAGATCAGAAAGCGTGCAGGTTACGTGGGAATAAGAAAATAGCATTTCCTGAGAACTTATTACAAGGTGCTTTGCCAAATACATTATGTGTATGTAATACCATATCCTTTGGGTCAGGTACTGTTCACACTTATCAACACCCTTTCACAGATCAACAAACTGAAGCTCAGAAAAGGTCCCACATCTGGGACGTTAAGTGCTAGAATTTGAATCCACACATTGTGCATTCAGAGCTGGACCCACAGACATTAGAGACAAGATTCTATCCTTAGGGGCTGGGGCTGGCCCGGTGTAGCACCATCACTGACAGCAACCCGTGGTGTCTGAACATAGATCGGAAATCGCAGTGTGCACTGCAATTGTGTAAGAGCAAGGTCATTTCATCCACTTTATTCGTAAATAGTAATAAAAAGAATTAGGTACAACTTCAAAGCAAAGTGAGCTCAATTCATTTTATGTCATTAGGAAGCAGCAAGAACAGTAAAGGAACTTGATCTGCATAAAATTTTAAACTATCATGAGACCATCAAGATCCACGCGAATGAATCCTCTGGGATCATTCAGAGCCTTCTCACTCGCTTATTCACCTCTGTGCATCTTAACAGAGCTAAACAGATGCCTTAATGGAGCCTGATGCCTTTTTTAAGATTGCTGGTGGAATAGTGCTAAAGGATAGGAGAAAAAAATATAGTAGTAACCCAAGGAGAAATTTGGGCAAAGCATTTGAATTAAGTAAGAGACAATATTTGATAAACGTCCTGAAATACACACAGCAATATTTAGGATGTAAAGTGACCTATGAAAATTATTTTTAGTGCTCACCTCAGCTGCACATATAATAAAATTGGAATAAAAATTATTTTTTAAATGATTCTGGGAAAAGCTAGAAAACGGTAATTCCTGGGGGCAGAATACTATTGCATATTAAATCTGAACAAGAAGTTTTTAACTATGGCATTTGAATTAAAATTTAAAATTGTAATTTTCACATGTATGTTGTTGCTGGAGGAATCAGAAATAGCAAAGTAGTCATAAATAAGGTCCAATAATGGGAAGAGATTGAGAGAGAAGGATAGAAGGGTGTGCAATAAAGGAAGAGACTGCAGCGTATTACACACAAAGAGAGCCGTTTCAGAAAATGATACCATCTCACGTCCTTACTAATTGTAAATGTCGACTCCGATGGGCTGCCCAGCTTGCTGATAAGACGTTATCTCTGAGTGTATCCAAAAGAATGTGTGGAAGAGATTGATATTAAAGTCAGTAGACCTGAGAAAAGAGGCCCAGCTTCACCAGTGTTGGCATCACCTGCTCTACTGAAGGACTACACACAACAAAAGGAGGAAGACTGAATGCACTGCCCCGCTCAACTGGAGCATTCACCTCCTGTTCTGGGATACTGGCCCTGCTGGACCTTGACCTTTCAGACTTAGAGAGGTGAACAAGCAGTTCTCTTGGTTCTCAAGCCGTCTAGCCTGGCTAGGTCCTACACCACCAGCCTCCCTGGGTCTCTAGCTTGCAGATGGCATATCCTGGGATAGCTTAGCCACACAATCACATTAGCTTATTCCACACACACACACACACACAGAGACCCTCTTTACGTATGTCTGCATCTATCTTTCTGGATACTTCTGAGAATACACCAATGATAGTTTTTGAAAGGCAGGGATTGCAATCTTGGCATTGTAAGAGTAAAGAAACAAAGGGTTCCTGCAGAATTCATGAACAATAGTAATGAGGAGAGAGAGAAGGTGCTACGATGGGCAATATTCATACAAAGAAAGACACCAAGAAGAGCTGTGGGCAGCAGTGAGAAAGAAGGAAATTATGTGTACTACCTCTCTGTGATCAATGGAAAAGACAAGATTAAAAAAAAAAGAAAAGTAAGATCATCAGGGAGAACCATATCTCAGTTAAAGACAGTGAGTAGAAAGTGTTGCAGGAAAATGTGCAAACCGCAGAGTTGTTTATCAAATGGTGATAAGAATGCTGGGTATTGTCAAGCAAAATCAAAATACTGGTCAAAGACCTAAAGACAAGAGCTGAAGCTATACAATGCTTGGAAAAAGCAACAGGAAATCTGTGCCACCAACAAACAATAAAAGTAAACAAAATGTACTTCAACAAAATGAAAAGCTTCTATAGAAACAAAAAGTTTCTATATCAAAGGATACCATAAAAGAGACTGAAAAGCTACCCCACAGAATGGGGAATAACATCTGTGAATATTATACCTGATGAGGGTCTATAAAATATATAAAGAAACCTCATAAGTCAACAAGAAGAGAAACAAAACCCAATTTGCGAGTGTGCATATGTATATAGGTATATTTTTTGAATATTTATACTTTCAATAATACATGAATTCATAGATAAATAGATATAATAAACAGAAGCCTCAGACAGCGTATCAAAGTTTTAATGCCTAATACTTTCATTGACTGATGGTACATATCCAGTGAAATTCTTGATTGCCCAAACAACAAAAATGATTCCCAAATGGTTAAATTTTACTGAAAATTGAATGTTGCCTAAGGAGTATATTATGTTGTTCTTTTCCAAATAAATTAGCTGGTACAACAGAAAAAAAAAACAGTATGCCATGGACTTAACATAAGATTCCACTGAATTTTGTAAGTTTATAAAGTATAAGAAAAATACAGTAAACTGTGAAACGGGCTCCCATTAATGGACATTTAGTTGTTAGTTACACAACATTCTCCAGACCAACTACATGACAAGAACAATCATTCACACTTTTGTAATCACACTGGTAGACACAACACCGTTATAAAACATCTATTGTAGGTAAGTGCTATGGCGCAGCAGGTTAAACCACCACTTGGGGCTTCCTGCATCCTGCATCAAGATGCCTGGGACCAATTCATGCACCTGCCTCAGATCCAGCTTCCCTGTAAGGTGCACACTGGGAGGCAGCATATGATGGCTTAACCATACAGGTCCCTGACACCCATGGGGGAAACCTGGATAGAGTCCCTGGTTGTTAACTGTAACCTGTTGAACCTTGTCACCAGCCTTGCTTGTTGCAGGCATTTGGGTAGTTATCTAGTGGATAACAGATCCTTCTCTCTCATCTCTCTCTGCCTCTCATTCTCAAATACTTGCATAAACTTAGAAAAATCATCTCCAAGTTTGCTCAGCACATTTACTCCCAAAAAATAAACTATTACTACAACAGTATTTCTTTAAACACACTGGAAACTCACCAAGAACATGAAAGCAACCAATAAAATCCATGTAAATACCTGAGAATTTGAGATACAATATCAAAGTCTTTGACGCAGTGTAAGATTGAAGCCTGTAATCAAATGTATAAAAAAGTTTTTAACACATAAAGCTAAGGTGAAACAAAGCATTGGCAAAAAATTAGTGGCTGTATTGGCAGCAAATTGAGCTACACTAAGAAAACACCACATTAAATTGGTTTGATCCTGTCATCTGTGACATAGATGACTTTGGACGGTACAATGCCAACTAGGCTATACGCAGAAAGTCACTGACCATATGTCGTCACTCACTTAGGGAATATGGAATCAGGCAAAAATATTTTCATAGTATAATCATACTGAATACAATGTTCTTTCTTTCTCAAAGTCTGGAACAAAAGCTAACCAGTGGGCCTGTGATAAACTTGAGTATCTGCTCAGTTCAACAGATAAATAATACTTTCTTGATCATTTCAGCAACTACCCATGGGAAAGGGACCCGAAACTATAAAGTAATTGGGAAAAAGAAAAAAGAAAGTAATCTGGCTTCCCTAGTCTACATGACCACAGAATTAACCAGTGTACCTGCAGCTGGCTGTAGCACCTGATGCTCTAGACATGGCTGGTATCAGCACTTCCTCAGCATGCGAACTCATCTTTTGCACTCCTTAAAAACTGAGTCAGGCCATCCTCCTTGAGTGGGACAGAAGTTCTTCTTTATCCACTAGTGGATTAAGCTTTCTCTTTATTTTCAAATTTTGTCTTTATTATTCTATTTCACCAAAACTGACAAGGATGAAGCTTTGGGCAATAAATAAGTATGGAGGAAAATGGTGGTGAAGGTGAAAAGGGTTGGTCAGGCGGTGATGGGATGGATGGTGCTGAAAGATTATATACAATGACAGGTAAGTGGACTAAATTAGAGCAAGGTAAGTGCAGTAAATGACAAACATATGTTATTGAAAAATTAAAACATGAAATGCTTATTATGTGTTCTCATGACAAAAATAAGTACAAGATGATACATTCATTAAAGCCAAGTAACAATGTCATTAGATATTTATATATAATGACAACAACATGCTGTGCATGATAAATACATAAAATGTTATCTGTTAGCCTAAAATAAATATATGTAGCAGAAGGTGAAAAGAAAAGGAAAGGAAATAAAAGAAAACAACCTTACGTTCTTTGGACTTTTTATCATCTTCCTTGAAGATGTCAGTCATCATCCGTTAGCTTTGTATCTCAGGCTCAAGGTTGTCACATTGGACTAGAAAAAGTGGCCTGGTTTCCCCAGCATATGGTGACAATTTCACCTTCAAACTTTATAATTTTTCCAAGAGGGTCAGATTATTTTACCACTGAATCAAAAGACAAGCCATGTGAGGCAAAGTTAGTTCCCAAATTAACCAATGTATCACTAGACACAAAAAAGCCAAAAAAAAGCAAAAATAAGCAAAAAAAAAAAAAAGGATTTATGAAAGGATATGAGATAACAGATAGGAAAAAACTACCCAAGTTCAAAGCTTCAATAAAAATTGCAAAGCTTGAATCGATGTAAGAAATTTGCCACATAATCTGATGAATGTTTTGAAATGGATCCAGACATTCCTATGTGTTGTCGAGCAATCAACAAGGTGAGAAAAGCACCTTTTCACTTCACTATGTCATTTACACAGTGAATTCTCCGAGGAGATGAAGTCACAGCAGGATGCGCCTCAGATGGCAGGTTGAAGTCATTGGAATTTATTGCCCTAATGTATTATCTCAGTTTCCTGATGTAAGCCTTGGAGGCAAAAGGCACAGACCCAAACAATCTCATTTGCTTAAGGCACACATTTGTCAATGTGTCTGCCATTCAACTAGAATGAAGGACTGGGCCACTTTGTTAGACTTCAGCAACTGGCTCAGTGACAGTTTGTTTACAAATGAAAACTCAAAATTGGTTGCTATCAGAGTATAGTCAATCAAAATTAGAACACTAAATCAGATTCACAGTGATCATGACCCAGCAAGCACAGGTCCATTGCCTAATGCACCTGGCTCAGTGACGCATAAATGAACAAAATCATTTCTGTGAGCTGAGGTCTAACATAGGGACCATGCCAGGCAGAGATGTCCTTACAGTTCGGTTGCTGAGGAAGCAGAACCAACAGGAATTGGGATATTTAAACACTAATCAGATTCCATCTACTAGAGGAAATGAACTGACAGTTTTAATAATACATATACCCAATTGTGGGGCAAAATAGAAACTTTTTACTTGGGAGTTAGCATGAGTAGACAAAACAGACACTGGAAAAACAAGCAAATGAATAGTGAGATTCACAGAAAATGCCCATTCTTACACGTGGTCCATTCACACATTTGTCACGTTACAATAGAACAGGTGTATACTGCATGTTTGCTATTTGAGAACTATATATACTTGCTAAAACACAGATGTATTTGGCCTTTCTGATCTTAGTTTCCATATTTTGTGTATGCAACCAATTATAAATTTCAAATATTCAGAAAAATATTGTTTCCATACCAAACATGTAGAATTTTTTTGTTATTGTTCCCCAAGAAACATGTTCCAATGACTATAAAGCATTTATTCTGTACTAGATATCTTAAGTATCTAGAGATGAAATTCAGTGGAGCGTACTCTTAGGCTACATGAAAATACTCTGCCATGTTATGTAAGGAATTGATCATCTGCAGATTTTGGTATCACCTAATTGTCCCTCAACCAATCCCTGAAAAGGAAACATGTGAGTAATTATACAGGGATGAAAACAGCATGCAAAGATGCATATACAAATGTCCACAGTAGTTCTTTCTGCAGCAGACTAAATCCAGAAATAATCCAAAAGTCCATAATGAATCAATGGATAAATACAGTATAAACATGAAAGACTCCACTATTCAGAGATGAAAAGGACTGAATACTGACACATGCTGTAACATGAATGAATCTTGAAACCATTAGCTGAAAAAAAAAGCTGTTTCCCATCTTTATATATTCAACTCTTTGTTTTAGAGTCCACTTTTAAGTGAGAGAAAGCCTCTTTTTCTTCAACAGAATCGAACTATATTTGAACAAGTGAGGAGGTGTAAATCAAAGGATCCGATGCAGGAAATATTGAGGATGGATGAGTCAAAAGGTCTACTGAGAACTGGAGTTAGTAACAGTGCATTGCGTTCTAGATCTTTGTTGAGTGAGACCAGAGTGGTTCTTGCCACAGTGGGAAAATCTGTTCTACTACGCGTTTATACCTTACAATACCCTTTTGTATATACACTTTGGATACATGCATTCAAATTTATCTTTTATAATGGAAGAAGCTAAACATTTCAGTATAGGGCCATTTATTATGACTTCACTGATTTGAAATATCCAAAATAAGCCAATTCATAAACAGAAAGCAGATTTGCCGAGAGTGGTAACAGGGACGGATAACCGGAAAGTGATGCTTAACTGGTACCGACTTATATTAGTGTTGATGGGAAAAATCCAGAACTAAGCACGGTGGTGGTTGTAAGACAGTACAAATGTGCTCAATGCATTCAAATTTACACTTTAAATAGTAAAACTAAATGTTACATTTTGTGTATATTCCAAATTTTTAAATCTGTGGTTTCAGAAAGCACAATGGAAGAATTCAGAGAGGTGTGCTATCCTGTCATGCACAAAGACACCAGAAAGGAAGCTTGGGGTCTTATGATAAAGAGCCCTGAACACCACATGGAATGGACTGTGAATCACCCTAACAACAAGAGTTTTAAAGTACATGGTACATTGATCTAACAGTTCTAATACTTCCAATACCATTTTTTGAATGGTGGCCAGGCACAGCATCCAAGCAGCTACTAAACATTCTCTTTTATTGAAAGTCCAATTAGTACAGGTATTTGTTCTCTCCTTTCTGAGGAATTCAGGGTTCATAAGTGCTCCATTAGTACTTACTTTTTGCTAAATTCTATTAACCATGAATGAAAAGTAGTAGCAAGAGTAGTGATCATCCTTAATAAGGTTTTAATACCTCTCAAAGAATACTATTCACACACTGAGAAAACAATCGCAGAGCATAATGTCTCCATAGACTATTAGCGGATTAAGGGGCTAGGCCCTTTCATAAGGAAAATATTCAACAAAAATATTTCCTTTGCTCCCAAACACCACCGATGCTTCCTCCCAGTTACAGGATGATCCTTTGTGAGTTAGCACAAAAGCCAGGGCTGCTAACATTTCATGGCAGCAAGTCAACTCTGCCGCCTGCAAGTCTGGCATATAAGGCCACTAGATCTCTCCTTAATAAAAATCACAGGCAGTTGGTACTCTGGACACTCCAAGAATGCAAGCCAGACAGCTCCATGATCCAATCCCAGCAGAAAGCCGGCAGGGATACCTGATGCTGAGGAACGGTGAGACACACGGTCAACCCACAACCTCTTTAAATACACTAAGCACTACTCCGCCTTTACTGGATGGATTCAGGAAGTCCATGCTGAAGCCTCAGACTGCTGGGCCGCACGTGTGGCCTTCCTAGGTCTTAGTCCACATTACAGGTTCCAATTCAAACATTTAACAAAGTAATATTTTCTCTCTTTGGAAAATCAACCAGATGTCTGCCTATATTCACTCAAGATCCTTCATGAGTTACCTAGAATCACTTCCCATTCCAGGCTCAAGTGTCCCTTCTGTTTTCTCAGATTCAATTTTTTGCTTATTTATAGAATTAACTGTGTACCTTGTGATGTGAATGCAAAGATGAATATGATATACTTCCGGTTCTCAGGGTATTACTACAGGGCAACAGAAAAACATTGGGTTCTTGGAAATACGGGGTGTCTTCCTTTGGGCTACGTATTTGAAGAGAACAAATTCCACATATTTCACAACACATTTTAAGTTCAATCTGAGAATAAGTCCCGCAGTACACTCCATCCAGCCTGTATTCTTCACCCACCCACCTCCTTTCTTTTTTCTTTTTCTAATTTTTCAAAGGTATTCTTTGATTTCACTTCACAATCACAGGCTGACCACCATATCAGCTTAAGATGTCAGCACATACCAAGCGGAAAGTCATAGAACAAAATTTTAAACAGCCCTACTCTTCCTCAGGAGTGTAGACAAAGGCTGAAAACAAGAACCAAGTCCAACAATGTCAGTCTCACTCGTGGAGGATGTATTGCTCTAGCATTGTGTTCAATGTCTGCCAAAACTATGTGACAAATAACATAGAGCAACACAAAATCAGACATCTTCCCATCCTGGGTAATTATTACCTTGCACTTTTTTATCACAATGAGGTTGAAGTTTAGGAAAACAAGACAGACCAACCCAAACGACTTTAATTGTGTAAAATACTGTGTCGAGCAATATCCAGGTTATACCAGCTCTGTTCTAGACATAAACATGTACATCTCCCCACCCTTCTCCCTAACCTGAGGAACACAAAAAAATCAGATACTCTAGACTTTATATCCAACCTACAACCAAACCCTCTTTTGTAACCTACTGTGCTTCAAACTCTGCCATTTTCTCTTTTTTCTTTTTACTTATTTTGAATCATGATAGGACAGGAGTATCTCCAATCTGTTCTACAAATAAGAATCTATCCTGCAGTAACTTGCTTAATGAACAAAAAACAATGGAAAAAGATGCTAGCTTCTATTGGTTTACCAAGAAAAGATAAAGTCAATAGCAACTGTTATTTGCTAAGAGGCAAGGATTTTGATGCCACAGCTTTCAAAACAAATTAAAAATTGAGCTAGGTGTACAGAGTTTACCATACATGTCAATTGTGTTAATTTACATACGGATGCACTCAATAATAGAAAGGTTATATGGGACCCCCAGAAGCACACTGATGGGAAACACACATGGTTTTGAACCTCTTTTGCTACTAATGAACTCAATCAACTGTGAGAAAATCCAATCTGCCTTTATGGCTTTGGCTTCCTCACCTGAAAAATTACAAACTGAGATGAATTTTTCAAGATCCTTTCCAATTGTAAACACTTTCCCATCTTGTAGTCTGAAACTGTAGCTTCCATCTCATTCTGAGGCATTCGTCAACGATTCCTCCGCCCTTTTAGTCCAACCCCTAGTTCATAAGTACTAATGACCTGGGGGAGCATATATAATTGATTTTATCTTATATCACTACGCAAAGATAGCAATTTTAGCCCTGGATTTGTTTTTATGGGAAAGTTATGCATACTTTTCCTGCAGTTTATTCAAATTCCCATAGAAGTTTTTCATGGAACTTGCCTTTTCACTGCTATTAGGCCAACCCTGTTAACATATATACATTTCATGTAATTCGTTAATAAATTTTCATCCCTCTTCCTCTCACTTTGAACATTTATGACCATCTGAAGAGTCAAGGTTTATGATTTCCTACCCGAGAGCTCTACCCTTGGCTCAGATACTCCATAGGGATAGAGTAGAAACACGCAAGAAACAGCCATAAACCCCCTACATCATAATTAAGACAAAAAGTGTTGTAGGCTCTCCAGTTACCATGAATAGGATTTCATTTTGACCCGTGTCAGACACCATTCCAAGGCTATAATGGAGTTAACACCTAAGTAGACTTTCTTAGAAGTATCGCTCTTATTCTTGCCCACCCATCTGGCTGTCTAAACAGTCCATGATCCTCCAAGTGGCCAGCGGAATTTAAGTCACTGTATGTTCTACAGCCCCAGATTTCTCCAGGGCTAGCTCAACTAGATTTCGATGAAGGAAGTAGGAAGCCTCTAATTTTGCCCTAATTACTAGTCAGAAAGCTTTGGGTTTCGGGCTAATAAAACAATTTAAGTTTATTTGTTTTTCCTGGATCTGTTTTGCACCTCTTGGCACTCAAAGCAGAAGATTTATTAAATGGTACACAACAAGTTAGCCAAAAAAAATTAGAGATGATTTCTACATTGTTTCAATTCCATGACTCTTCCTTAATGTCCTGACTTCCTTTATGAAAGGAAAACAGTGACCCCTTATCTCTCATTCGTTCTCTCCCTAAACACACAAACAAAATATCTGGTTACGAAGGTAGATAAGAGTCTAGAAAACAAGAAAGATCTGATGAGTCATGTCGTCTTAGCTTCTCCCCCTTTAGGAACACATAATGGGGGACAAAGGGCCATACAAATTAGAAAATTAATTCAACTTTAATACAAAGTCTTAATGGTAATCTTCAGAAAACACACGAAGCCCTCATCATTGGAAATGCAAGCTGAAATCTAGGTCAACAGGCTCTCAAAGAAACACACTGATGGTGTGAGAAATCGCTTCACAGTCAAAAAATGCTAAACTGTTACCTACCAAAACAGAACCCACAGAAGGGCTCTTTCCCCCTCACAGCAACGCAGCGAGAGGCCACCAGGTGGCAGTGCAAGCCAGAAATCAAAACCAGTTTGCGGGGTATTGTTAAAAGCACTTGCGTCAAGGTCCATAAACAACATTCTGGACATGTTTGATATCTTTCAAAAATGAAATATCAAATACAGAAACTCACTTATATCAGAGAACATTTACATCAGTTACCCAATGAAACACTCGGGAGTTAAAAACAAAAGACTATGTCGCTTATGGAAGTAGCAAGTGGTACACTTATTCTGATAAAGCGGTGATCAGAGACATTGCTCCCTGGGATCAGAGCCAGCAGCCTGGGAAATTCACATCTGTGTGAAAATCATAGCTACAGAGGAATTCCAGTGGGGAAAACTTTTTTTTTAAATTGGAAAGGGAGATTTATAAAGAGAAGGAGAGACAAAGAGAAAGATCTTCCATCCACTGGTTCACTCCCTAGGTGGCTGAAAAGGCTGGAGCTGAGCTGATCTGAAGCCAGGAGCCAGGAGCTTCCTTTGGGTCTCCCACACGGGGCACAGGTTCCCATGGTTTTAGGCTGTCCTTGACTGCTTTCTCAGGCCAAAAGCAGGGAGCTGGATGGGAAGTGCAGCAGCCAGGACATGAACCAGAACCCAAATGGGATCTCAGTGAACACAAGGTAAGGATTTAGCCACTAGGCTACCACTTTGGGGCTGATATCCAGGAATTCTTTTCTACATGCCCCATGCAAATGATTTTGCTTCAGATTCTTAATGACAATTTTAGAGAAACATGAGCATTGAACAGAATTCTAAACACAGATGTGATACTGGCAGGACAAGGTTGGAGACAGACAACCTCTGGCAGCCCATCAAGTCACAGGTAGCTGTGGCCAACGGCAGGTGCCCCAGGAGGGCAGGCACTTAGCTCGTCCCTTACCACATGGTCAAGCAAAGGCCAGACATTGGGCTTTCCTCAGCAAAGAAGGACACAATGGCTGGGCCGTGCTGCATAAGTGAAGGGCCACATGGACCACAAGTACGGAGGTATGAAAGCAGGGAATCCGCCGCAAGTGCAGCTCTAGGTGAGAATGAGGTGAGAATTCCCATCATCTTTTCACCTCTTGTTAATAATCAAAACAAAACAAAAAATTCCAAAGCAGCCATTTCCTCTGTTTAGCTAAAACTTCACTGAGTTCTGAGCACATACATAGAGAAAGAGCAGCAGGGTCACCCAGGCATGCAGATCCAAAACACCTACATTTAATACAGAGTCAAATGTCACACAAAGTGCACTCTGGCCTTGACATATGCCCTCCAAGGGAGAAAGCTACAACCTATTTCTAAATGTTTTGTAACTGCCAGATATCAGATAGGCTGGCTTTAAAAGGTGAAAATTACACAGAAAAAAAAAAAAAAAAACGAATGCGCTGTCAAATACCCTGTTTTATAAGTGGGGAGGAAAATCAGTTTTTATAATAGCGTCTGACTGTGCAGGCTGACACAAGCCATTCAACTTATTAGAAAAATGAAGCCTTTCTGATGTGAAATACAGTTCAAAAATCTAGGGCACATATAAACATACAGATACGTATACATAATATGTATTAATGCGCTTATGTAGGTTATACCTCTGACATCATATTGAAATTAAATAACTGCTCTTGGTAATTTTAATTCCATACAAAGAAGAGGCAATCAACAGAAGCAAAAAAGGTTCTCACAACAGCCAAATACGCACCATGAGAGACAATGAGACATTTGAGGACCAGCGGCGACTTGTCCATTCATTCGTTCATTTAGCATTCACTGCACACCTATTTGGCAGACAGAGGTTTAGGTAAGGGCAGAAGAGAGATTACCAAACGCTGTATAACAACTTCATCTAGACTGTATCAGCTTAAAACAGAAAAATAAAACAAAACAAACAAACAAAAAAAACATTATCTTGTGCAGTTCCTGAAAGTCAGGAATGTGAGACTGGACTACTTGGGTAGACTGACTTGAGTTTCTTGTGAGTTCACTGTTACAGCATCAGCTGCAACTTAAGTACAGCATCGGAAATCTCAGCTGGATCTACTGCCATGATCACCCAGGCAACTACCGGCCACAGCCCTCAGTATCTCTCCTAGGAAACTCATTTCCTTAGAAGCATCCTGTGTAGTGTCGAAGGTGATACTCTACCACTTTGATCACATGCTAGGGACCAAAGAGACCAACCTTGGGCCAATGAACGGTGAGACCAGGCTATGTAAAGAGCAAGACACTGAGGCAGGAACTCAGAGGGCCTCGGGCAAGCTGGGGAAAAGTCAAATGGCAGACCTACGGCCTCATGGCCATTCCGTTATAGCCGGAGAGAGGACAGCCTCGGACAAGCCTTCCAAAGCCGCAGAATCCTGGTGCAAGAGCCAGACCACGGTAAGGAAGAGCCTGCGAATCTGTAGAAAACAAACTTGCAAGTAGGCAGACCAACACAAAGACTAGGGAACTGAAGTCACAGCGCAGGGTTCATCCTCCTGTGGACAATGTTCTGGGGCCCCCATTTCGGACTTTTTCTGTCAGATCCTGCTCATAGACAAACAGGAGTCTCTACTTTCCCTGAATCTCGACATTGCTGCCCTTTGGCTTCCCACCTGATGAAGTCCTCTGGACCCCAAAATGAAATTCCATCAGATTCAGACCTTCGAGGGGGTTCTAAACAAGAAAAAAATGTACACACACACACACACACACTTTATCTTTGGAGGTGATTACCAGCCTCCACAGCAAAACCATGAACAGAATATTGGTTCACGCCACCAAGAAAAATTCTAGGCTTCAGGCATTCAAATGATTCCACATGCCTCACACAGCTCTAAAGGAACATTTCATTTCTTATGGTCACTGGACTAAATTATTGGTTTTTACCATGACCAGAGTTTTGGGGGTTTATTTTTTTTTTTCTATGCTATGATCAAGGTTTTTAAAAAGTGAAGCAAGTGTGACTGTGTGGTGGTTACAAAACATGCCTGCAAATTCTTTGGCATTTCCATCATCCGAGGTAGGATCTAACGCCCTTTCTCTTAATCATGTGCCAAGTACACTAACCCTCCTAACAAAAAGAATGTGGCAGATGTGACTTCACGGGTTAGTCACACAAGCAATCTGACCACCATCAAAGCCATATGACTGCCACCTGCTGCTCTCTCTTGAAATCTACACACTTGGGGACCTGAGTCATCATGAAAGATGACCAGCCACCTTGACCCCACAACTGATAAGAGCATCTAGCTAAAACACCAAGACCCCAAGAGAGACCCCCTTGCCGTCCCCACTGCGGCAGCCCCGTGACCCACAGCAGAGATGTGTGTGGCAGGCTGAGAGCAGACCTCTCCCTTCGGGATGTGGGACCGCTATCTCATGGCAGAAGTCGAGGAGAGTGCCTTTGCTGAGCTCAGCCAATTCCAGCACTGCCTGAGGTAATAATAAGACATGAAAATTACTGTTTTGTCACTGAGGATTTTTTTAAATATGTAGTAACAGCACATCAAACATGAAAATTCCCTCAATCACAGCTAAACAGATTAAAATAAATTGTTTATTTGTATTTGAAAGGAGATCACCGTAAGTTAGAGGACTTTAGTAACCCCCAAAGTCAATGATTTCTCTCCCCCATTCTAGGCAGGCTTCTTGCAGCACAAATGCAGAAGAGGTACTGGGTCAAGCCTTTCCTTCTAAAAACAAATCAGACACCCCTTCGTAATATCTGTGTAGAAATTCTAGTGAATATCACCTTCAAAAGTGGAGAAGTGAAAAATTCTACTTAACAGCTGACCGTACTTGATTGGAAGATGGCAGCACCCAGGGGGCCATTTTTAACACAGAATTATTAGGAATTTCATGGGCCTCCACTGTGATTTACTCCAAGCATCACGTAACACGCTGCTAGAGGGCGCAGACATACCCATCTCTACAGGAAGTGACTTGTTTATCAAAAGATGCCAAACACAAGAATGATCTTGATGTCTCAGCTCTGTAGATCAGAGAGGATGCTAGATGCACCACTCCCATCTGGAAGCAAACTCTTAGAATAATTAGTTCTATATATTCCAGGGAGGCAGACTCCAGGACTCTGTGACTGGGAGGCTCAGGCAAGCAAGCTCACAGAGCGTGGGAGGGCAGACAATCAGCAGAACAATAGGCTGGGGGATGGTTAGGTGAAGGCAAACAACTAAACTCACACAAAATAACTTCAATGGCTTTTCCCAAGCTCAGGGTACCTGGTGATGCCACAGTTGGCAAATGGGAACTAAGTGATCTGGGTCCTCCTTGCTGCAGGAAGAGAAAGGCAAAAAGCTTGGCCTCCATACCCCTTTGGTCTGAAGGGCTCCGGGGCCTCTGAACCAGGTTTTTGACATTGCCTTATGGACCTTTAATCCTGGTCTGGCACTAGCCTCTGCAGCAAATGTGTTACCGGGATATGCATGCTATTCTGAAGGTTCTTTTTGGCTTCTAGGTTATTCTGCAGGTCACACCCAAGTGCTTCCTAACAACACAGAAAACATACTCGAGTCCATAGTCTCCATATTCAAAAAGAATCATGAAATATTTTGTTATATTAAATTGACAAGAAGGTGTTGAAGAAAACATCTATATTCTCCATAAATGTGCTTCATTGAGCAATCCCTGCATCTGCATGTACAGCAGCCATCACATTCACTGCAAAGCATTTTTGTTTTTATTTGTTTTTGAATTCGGCAGCTTTGAGAATCACTGAAGAAACTTTGCAAAAGCACTAAAGCCATACCTGTCCCAGGCCAACTATATTGATATCATTGCAGAGGTCCAGTAATATGGCCTAGCCAGTAAAGCCTCTACCTGCAGCATAGGGATCCCATGTGGGTGCTGGTTCGAATCCCTACTGTTCTACTTTCAATCCAGTTTGCTGATAACGCTGTTGGGAAAAGCAGAATATAGCGCAAGTCCATGGGCCCTGGTACCCACGTAGGAGACCCAGAGGGAGCTCCCAGCTCCTGCTTTGGCTTGGTTCTGCCCTAGCCATTCCAGCTATTTGAGGAATGAACAGCAATTGGAAAACTGATACCTTTCTTTATCTCGTTGTAATTCTGCCTTCCAAATAAACAGGGTTTTTTTTTTTTTTTGCTCATTGTAAATAAGGGATTGACACAGATATCTGTAGGAATGCCTTCCTGATTTTAATATGTACCTAGGTGAATTGTTGTGTTATATTATTTCCACATACAATACATTTCTCTTGGTTTTCAGAGCAAATCACTGTTCCCAAGGGTTTCTGAGATTTTATAACTGTTCTCCCCACCTCAACAATTCATGTTTATTGCTGAGGCTGGCCCTGGAAATGCTCCTACATCCTTGTTAAAAGGACACTTACCAATCAGCAGCAAGGAAGACAATCAGAAAATGTAGAGTTCCGAAGAGCAACTGTCTATCACTTGAAATTGCAGTTTTGCTCTAGTCAGATTTCTTAAACACTTGCGGTGCTCCCAGATCTTTTACAACCCCGGTACAGCTAGGTACCATGTGCACCAGAAACAGCATAGTGCTGACCCACGTGATAACATAACCACATTTGCAAAACACTTTAATAGCTGCTCTGCATCTTATGTTTCTTGAAAAGTGACAGAGGGGGAAAAAAATGATGTTGTAAAGCATGCCTAACAATTCTCCCTCGAGGGCAGACATTTGGCACAACACCCCAAATTGCCAGCATCCCAAACTGGAGGGCCTGGGTTAGCATCCTGGCTTCACTTCCTATCTGAGGGAGCCAGTGATGACTGTGACTAAAGCACTGGGGTCGCTGTTAACCACACTGAAGTATAGCTGGAGTTTCCAGCTCCTGGTTTTGCCTCCCCTAGCCCCAGCTGTGGTGGGCATTTGGGTAATGAAAACTCTCTGAAAACTCTCTGACTTTGTATGTCATGCTCTCTCTCTCTCCCTCCCTCTCCTCTCCCTCCCTTTCTCATTCTCTTTCTCTGTGTGTATATGTCTTTTTCTCTGAATCTATGCCTTTCAAATAAATTTAAAATTCTTAAATGTCCCCCAAATTTTACATCACAGTTTAGCAACCATCTCTAATAGCTTAAGTATCTGTGTATGTCTTTTTAAAAAAATCTTTAAAAGTACATCCTATTGAGGATTTTACTTTCCTCTCTTTACTTTTAGATCTATTCTTTTTCTCTATAAATAGCTTTCTGCTCCTTAATATTTAACTGATCACTGGCAACTATGAATTTTTATACCCAGATTCTGGAAACTCTTTCCTTCTCAATTTCATTGAACGATAAGTGATGAATAGAAGTCATATTTGCTGTTAACTATGTGATGTTATGATATAGAATACAAAATCAGGGCCTGGCGAGGTAGCCTAGTGGCTAAAGTTCTCACCTTGCACACACCAGGATCCCATATGGCCACCGGTTCTAATCCCAGCAGCCTTGATTCCCATTCAGGTCTTTGCTTGTGGCCTGGGGAAGCAGTCAAGGATGGTCCAAAGCTTTGGGACCCTGCACCCATGTGGGAAACCTGATAGAGGCTCCTGGCTTCAGGTTGGCTCAGCTACAGTCGTTGCAGCCACATGCGGAGTGAATCAGCAGTGGGAAGATCTTCTCTGTCTCTGCTCCTCTCTATAGATGTGGCTTTTCAATCAAAATGAATAAATCTTTTAAAAAGAACATAAAATCATTAAATCAAGCTAATTAATCTGTGCGTTACTGACTTTACTTTTGTCGTGACAACATTTGAGTTCAATTTTCAGATATAAAATACATTATTGCTAACTACAATCACTATGCTACACAACAGATCTCCAGAACTTACACCTCCTAGCTAAAATGTTATTTCCTTTGATCAATTTCTCCTGTCACTTTTCCCATTAATAAAATACATTTTCCTAGGAAAACCAACTCCCCTGACCCTGCAAAGTCGTGTTGTGGCTCATGAGCCCTCCTGGCCGAGCAGCTGCAACCCACAGGATCTGTTTAAAATGAACCTACATCTCAACTGAGCCAAGATCGCTTTTTCATTTGAGGATGCCAACCTTAGCAATCTCAGGCTACTTCAAAAAGTTCGTGGGACATGGAATTAAAAGAAAAATTACTTTGGAACAAACATTTGAAATCCATGCATTGTTTTTTTTAATGAACAAAAACATGTGTAATTGCCAAAAGGAATCTGAGAATGAAGCCAACAACAAGGAAATGGAATTTACGGGTGAAAATAAAAGTACGTCTGGTATGTGGCTACTTAAGTAGGTTTACTTCAAACTAAGCTTTTGATGGAATTTATCTCTGCTTCAAGAAAATTATACCATGTTACACAAAGAGAGGTTTTATAAATATGGAATTGACTGAGCTGTGATGTGTAGTCGGTAGTAAGGATATCTATTGCCTCACCAAGCTAAGGAGTTGGCCATGTTTGCTACACAAGGTGGCTGACTTACTATTTTACCTGAAAATACACGTAATGTGCCTAACCAAAAAGGCTACCATATTAGGTAACCGTTCAGGTAACTTCTAGCATGGGGACAAACCTAAATAACGAAGGAAAACTCTGCCTCCAAGTGATTGAGGGTATTTAAGTCAGTCCACTGCTTTCATTTGAGTCAGAGTTGCTAAATCCTTTGCCTGAGGCTACAGTTGGAATTTGAGGTTAAAAGTAGAGCAGAAGATAAGATAGAGACCCAGGGGGAGGAGTGGAAGCTTTCCTCCCCAAATCTTCTAGAAATCCCAACCTGTGAACTCTCTACAACAATTATCACTGTCAAGGAGAAGAGCCAGTCGCTAGATGACAGGTTGGGACAATAAAATGAGCTGAGGCTTTTGAGTTGTCTTAAACAGATCAAACTTCAGAATATTCATCTAACCTCTAATCAGCTATGCAGCGCTCCCTCAAGGAGCCTCTGGCCAACATCTAAATCCCAGGGCACCGACTAGACAAGATCATCAGCTTTATCAAGACCAGAATTGACACACAGCAAGCAGATCACAAGCCTAGGCTTTTGAGAGAATCACGTTTTGCAGATAATCCCGTCTGTTGAACAAAGGTTTATACACACATTGTTCTACAACTTTCTTTTATTTATTGAACAATATGTCTTGGGAAGGAGTCACATCAATGACTACTGGCTAAACTCCACTTGGCACCCACAAATGGCTTTGCATTGTAAAAAGTTTCCTATCATGAAGTACATTGCTGCTTAACCACTGACTGCTATACGGTTGAGATATTTGTTAATGAGTCCATGATTATTCTTGACTAAAATAATGAAAAAGCTTTTTTTTCTTCCTCAATGTGCAATGCTAAAAATATGAAAAAGGTTAACATAGTCTACCTGACAACTTCTGGGAACTCAAGCAAGTATTTATTTGGAAAATTAATTGAAGATTATTATTATCTCCTTAACACTGTATATCATAAATATCCTCTGTAATGTGTCAACCACGCCCCCCAGGAACAGAGGCCAAAATGTACCGGGCCTGGTTATTTCTTCTGCTTAAGCAGCCCACCAGTAAGGTCTCCACTCCCCTAATCCTCTTTTCTTTCTGGTGGTTTGGTTAACACTCCTTGCTCTCCAAATATGCCAGGAGCATATTTGTTTTTCATTTGCTTGTGGCTTATTAAAGCCACAGATGTGGGTGGGTGGCAGGAACTCAGCACTTTGCTTCCTTAGCGATAAGTACCGCCACCAACCATACACACATGGCTCCTATTAAAGGCGATGGAAGGCACGTGTCTAATTTGGAGGACAAAATTGGCAAACCTGAAACAGCTGTAGTTACTGACCCTCTGTTTTGAATGGGCACTACAAGGTGAGGTGACCAGTTCAGATCCCTTGTGTAACCTGTTGATATGACTGCCTCCTCCCAAAATGATCAATTTTTTCTACTGCTGTTCCCATACCCTGGCTTTTCCTGGTTAGATGCACTTATTTCTCCTTCATGATGACAGAAGAAAACTGGGAAAGTGATGTCATACATAAACTAAATAAAACAAACAAAAACCTTTCAGTACCAGCAGACACTGGAAAACCAAATACTGGAATATTTTAGGGGAGAATCAAACATGTAATTGAAGCAATGGACTGAAAGTAAGATATCATTTAACCTCAATTGTCTATGATCTATGAATTAGTTCAGCAAATCTTTTTTGAACATCTCAATATGTCAACTGTGGGTCAAATCTTGGCACAAATACAACAGACTTTGTATTTCTAAAAACTTCACATTTGAGAGAAAAGTTTCTACAAAATTGCCACACAAAACCATGAACAATTTTAGAGCATGGAAACTATGCTATTCATGATCATTGTGTAAATATTTTAAAATATGTGCTTTATGAATACAAACATAACATATATATATATGAGAAATTAACTGGAAACAGTAGAAACCAGATGTAAGGATTAAAAGAAAGGTGGAAGATTCAAGGTTGTTTTTCCTTGAACAACAAACATTTATTTTATGCAAACCGTTAAACAAGTTTGAGACAAATACATAAATACGTATACATGTCATTTCAACTGCTTTCCTTGTAACTATCTTTTTTCAGTAAGTACTTGTTCTATAATCTTATATCTTCATTTTATGATTCATCGAGCCTGTAATTCAAATAAATACATTGCAAATAGGATATTCAAATTTACCTTGGTCTATAACACTGTAAATGAATAGAAAATTAATATTTAAACGTTTTCTTCAAGTATTAACAAAGCTACAATAACGAACTGACCTCAACTGCAATGGACCTCCACAAAAATTTCTCTGTTGATGATCTGAGTTTCTCTCTCAACAGGAAGGCTAGCAGGTTAGGGCGAAGGCCTCCCTGGACATGGCCCTGGAGGGTTCACCTCAGGAGCATGAGGCTTCGAAGGTTGTTGTTGTCCACATGCTTGCAAACTCATGCTGGAATACGGTCCTCTCCCCATCATTTCAGGTCAGTTGGCTTAGGTTGCTTTCCAGTTGAAGGAAGCAAATGAAACCCTTGTCAGGACTCCATAAATAGTGGCTGGGGAATTCCACTGGTTTCTGTCTCCGTTAAAGCATGGCTTATCTGCTACGCAAGAAGTTCCTTATTAGCACCAAGAACTTCCCAGAGAAGCAGTGCTAGCCATTCTCTTCATTGCTAATACAAAAGGTTCTGTATGACCAAGTGTTTTCCTTATTAACTGTTACCATGAGTGATTTAAAGAAAAGCATATCAGGTTGCTAACTGTTCTGCAAAAGCTGTTTCCACTACCGTAAAAACTTGACCATGATTCCCAGTCATCTTTGCAGCTAGATTGGCTCCTATGACTGAGTTCCAGCTAGAAGGTGTGAAAATCGTGAATCTACCCTAAAGTGGCCATAGAGAAAATGTCAGAACAGGTGAGAGTGAGATATGGCCAGTTTGGAGCAGCTGATCCCAGATAAAGGATAAGGAGCCATTAAGATAGAGAAACAACATGAAAAATGACTTATCATGTCACAGAAGGCAGATAGAAAGGTAGGATAGATGCTGAAGCTAAAAGCAAGCCCAAGAAGAAAGGCAGCTGCTTGTGCTGCCCTGGAGAAAAATGCAATGAACAAATCTTTTGGAGAATACAGACAGCAACGTTAGTTAGAAGATGAATTCTCTGGGACCAGACATGTGTGTCTAACCAAGAAGCTCAAAGAGAAAACCAGTTAGAAGGGAGGAGCAAAGGAAGGGGGTCACAGTCCTTCCTATGTTTTGCCAAATTCTTGTCCGATATTGGCTCCCAGAACTACTTTCTCTTTTTCTGTATGGCCAGAAAATGGAATGAAATTAACATGCAATGAATTTTATGTTGCGTAGAGCAAAGTTAGTCAAGAGCCATCCCAGCATTAGTTTGGTCACCTGTCAATGGATCTAAAAGACACTTTCCTGGGAATCAGTCAAGTGACTTTGGCACTTTTTTTTCAACAAATTTTAAATAGAGTTGGTAAAACCATCACATGGTGAAGCAATACTTTGTACAATAAAAATAAGGTGGAATGTTAGAACCAGAAATTACATTAGAATTAAAGTTTCCTGCCCCCCTCATTTCGAGTGAGAAATTGAGGATCAGTAAAATGAATTCACCAAATTTAGCCAGATGGTTAATGTCAGTTATAACACTATTGCAGCTATTCAGGAAAGGAAAACGCAGAGTGATTTTTCCTGGCATAGTCTGAATGCTTTAGAATCACAGGACATAAACTGGTTCCCAGGATCCTTGAGGTCAGGAGCCAATGTTTCCCACTGGATGGTAAGCCAAAGTACTACAACAAGAACCATCAGTGGCCACTGGGGCATGAGCTCATTAAAGTACCACATGCAGAGGGAAAGCCTCGTTGAATGAGTAGCACAAGATTTTTCCCATAAGGCCCCCCCAGTCAATTTTGCCCTATGAAAAACTTAATATAATCTCCGCAGTGCTACATTTCCAACTTGTGTGATTTAAGAAAGTCCTATATGAATCAAAAGTGACATTTATTACCCAAATGCCCACATTCATGTAGCAATCACTATTAAACAGATTTGGGCATAAAACATAAATATCCTAATTGTAGAACCTCTGAGTTCGCATTCCCCATTAGCATATAAATCACAATATTTGGAACCCTTCAGTCTTCTAATGTATACTATTTTGCCAGATTTTTCTCTTCTCCCAGATTCTGTATATCTCATTAGCCTGTGTTCTCTGGAGAAACAGAACCAAGAGGATATGGAGAAATATATAAGGGGAGATTCACTATGGGAAATGACTCATATGATTACAGGAGCAGAGAAGTCCCATAATGTGCCATTTGTAATCCAGAGGCATAATTCAGTTCAGGTCCAAAGTGTCAAGAACCAAGATTACCAATGTCTGAGGGCAGAAGATTAATATCCTACTGTGAGAAGAGAGAGAATTCACCTTTATTTTTGCTGTATTCATGTTCTTCATGGATTGGCTGGCACCATCCACATTGGTGAGGGTACTCTTCATCTAATCCATTGATACAATGGATAATCTCTTCTAGAAGCACCTTCACCAAACATAGAAATAATGTCCAACCAACTATCTGAGCAACTGTGAATCTAAGTTGACGCAGAAAATTAACCATTACAATCCCCAAATCCTTCTAGCCACCAGCTGCTTCTGATACAGTGGTCATCTCCAGGGAGTATAGAAACCATGCTTGATTTTAGAAGCAATAGGTGGTACAGACACTGTTTCCCTCCATTTCTCACAGCATTGTGGAAATGTGCTACTTTTTACAAGAAGTCTCTTCTAAGAGTAGCTCACAGATGTCTCACAGTCTCTACTCCTTTCCATATGCCTTACAAAGCAAGCTTCTATGACATCTCTATCCTAGGTTCGTATGTCAGAGCCAGGGAACAATCCTACCTCCAATCACTCTAAGTGTTGCACGCCTCACCATGTATACCTCCAGGTCTAGGCTAGGGGAGCCCAGAACTTAGAGAATAAAATGCTTTTCACTTCTTGGTATAAGATTCCCTTAGGGCTGATTTCTTTCCAAAACGGTTGCCAAACAAATGGTCCATTTCCTTCAGAGGCAAATGCAGTCATCTCTACAAGGCTAGGACTGAGCTTCTCACTGGAAATTACACCATGGCTGACATCAACACCGTGCTCAAAGTTTGTCCCAATTTAGTTTGTCATAGTCATAGCTCAAATCAGATGATGCTAAAATTATTCTGTAATAACAATCATAATATTGGTACCTAAAAGTATCTCCATCGTAATTTTGGAAGCTATGAATATGTATGTTACCTTACACAGCACAAGGTACTAAGCAGATGTAAGTGAAAGATCATGAGAAGGGAAGTTTATCTGGATTATCTGAGAATGACTCCAGTTACAGGACTGCTGGTTTTGACATGGAAGAAAGGGCCACAAGCAAAGAAACACAGGCAGTTTACGGGGGAAGAAAGGGACAAGGAAAAGGATATTCTGTTATATTAGGCCTCCAGGAGGAATGCAGCCTGGCTAACTCCTTGGTTTACTGACAGAGATCCACATTCGACTTCTGCCTTCCAGAACTCTAAGACCAAGGTTTTGTATTCATTGAAGCCACTAAATGTATAGCAAGTTATTATGGCAGCAATGGAGAACAACTTCCTATTTCTTTTTTTAGTTTCTCTTCATTAGGAATGTGGAAAAAACAGATACGAAGAGATAGTCCCCTCTTGGATGAGATGCGTGTGGGTTCATCATGGATGTGATTTAGAGGACTTTAATAAGCAAAAGCTCTTCCCTGATTCCAGACATCATCAGACTCAAGAACATTGCCTAACACAGTCAATGAAGTCGAAGTCAGTTAGAAACAAACATATTGTAACTTGTAGTTTTTCAAACTCTGCACTATGAATATTTGAGCCAGATATTTCTTTGTTGGGAGGTAACGGATATTCTATGCATTGTAGGATTTTTAGCAGCAGCCTTGGCCTCTTCATGGATACCAATCACAGCCATCAAAACACTATTAAGATATCGCCAACTGGGGCCAGGCACACAGTAGCCTAGCAGCTCAAGTCCTCACTTTGCATGCGCCAGGATCCCATACGGGCACCATTTCTAATTCCGGCGGCCCCACTTCCCATTTGTCTCCCCGTGTGTGACCTGGGAAAGCAGTCTAGGACAGCCAAAGCCTTGGGACCTTGCACCTGCATGAGAAAACTAGAAGAGGATCCAGACTCCTGGTTTTGAATCAGTTCAGCTCCAGCTGTTGTAGCCACTTGGGGAATGAATCATCAGACAGAATATCTTCCTCTCTGTCTCTCTTCCTCTCTGGATATATAATTTCCAATAAAAATAAAATAAATCTTAAAAAAAAATACATATATGTTGCCATCAGTTGCCTGAGAGGTGAAATCTCTTGTGATTAAGAGCCACTGTTCTATCCCAAAGATCTCTTACAGAAAAAGATCAAGCTGTTTTATATGGATAACTTTGATATTTCAGGATACAAAAAATGTTCAAAGTGTGTGCTAGCAGAATGTGTCAATCCCATGGGCCTTTATATTTCCAGTGTGGGGGAAGAGTACAAACTGGATCAGGGAAACACCTCCAAGTGAGTTAGGTATAGCGTCCCTTTTAGGTAAATTTCCTGTAATCTCTCCTACTTTTAAAACAAGCTCCCTTTGCATGAGTCAAATGTTTTTGCTGGCAATGTGACTTGGAATGACATTAAAAAGAGCAAGGCACTGTGGCTTTACTTTAAGGGCACAGGTTCTTAGAATGTCACACAGGAACACAACCAACTGCAGGTGGCTTCAAGTTACAGACTTCAGGCCAATCAGGGGGGAGGTCATCACAGTGCTACCAACCCAAAGGGGGGATGCCTCAAGATTCTCCAAATTAGCTTGGGCTAAAGTTAACAGAAGAGAGAAAAATAAAAAGTTCCATCTAGTCAGGCATCTCACACACAGCCAGTCCCTCACTTGTAGGCGTGGACTTTGGCTATCACACCCCTAAGCTCTGCCCCCTCGGGCTATCACATGCAGAAGTAATTAAAGGTTACCTATTCTGCTTTAATATGGTAATGATCTAAAATTAGGAAGTGATTTAGAAACTAAACAGAGCAACTGATTCAGTTTTTATAACCTGTGATTAAATCAACCCATGAATTCAACTGATTCAACTGACAGCAATTTGGAATGAAAGAATTCACCCTAGCAAAATATGCAGGTCATCATCTTATTGCCCCAAATAAAGAAATTACTCAAATGGGTGATGCAAAGTTCAAGTCTTTAGTAAATAGTTAATGGTTTATGTGTCAGTTAGTTCATAACATTACTAAGCTGACAGGCTCTCTTTGGGAAGACTCGAGAATTTCACCATTGAAATGTTTTGTTGGCACGCTTTCCAGGTTAACTCCTTCAGTGGGGCCTGAGTCTCTGTTGTGTTTCTCCAGAACCAGAAGCCATAAATGGGAGTTTGGGGTAATGGGGTGTCATAGCAACATGCACAAAATTTCTTTATGTCCTTGTGAAATGTCAACTGCTCAAGACAGGGAGATCTCCTTTGGATTATTTCAGAAGCAGCTGCAGCATCATTTATTGAAAATGGTGTCTGTGACAGCCCTAATTTAAATCATCACCTGCACTAGCAATCCTTCGAACAGCCTATACTGTGGTAACTACTCCAAGAGCAGCTGCCCTTGGGATCTCCCAGACCTGGGTTCTTAGGAGCCAGATGACCACTTCCAACTCTCTCCAGCCCCAGAGTGACCTAGCACTTCCCCACCTCCGCCAGATCATCCATGACTGGGACCTGGACAGGCATCTGTGTTAGTCACTGGTCAGAGCAAAGGCCAGCAGAGCACAAGGAAGGAGCCACCGTCCCCTACTGTTTGCCTCCTGCTCCGCTAACAATAAGTTTTTGTGACCCAGTTACCATTCCAGCCCTAATAATGTATGCCCGCTCATGTGTATTTTAAGCTAGATCAATATTTTGGCTTAAACACTTTGCCTTAGGAATAAAAACTGAGATCATTCTTTTATTCAACAAATATGTATTAAGAACTCACGTGTGTCAGGGCCATGAGAGGTAACGAGAACAGAGCAGTGAGGAACACAGGGATCCTGACTATTAAGACCTTCCCAGTCAAACAGAGAGGACATGCAAGAAGGAAAGCAACTGTCAGAGTGAGATGTAACAGGGAAGCAGAGAACACAACGGGGCATAGGGCAGTAGATCTCACCCACTGGGTGAGGTGGGACTTGCATGGGCCTGTAAGCTGGGAGCCAAGGAAGAATGGGAGAGTAGACACAGAATGAATGCTTCAGAAGTGTGAAAGCCAAAGTCAAGAGAGTCAATGGTTATTTGTTTTGCTTTGTTTTTAGAAAAGATAATTTTTTACACCACTGAATAGTCCCCAAAGAGCAACATACACCATGTTTATTCAATCAATTCCTTTCAAAGAGAGGAGCTGTATAAAGCGATACTGTTAATGTACATGTCCCTATATTTAATGTGGTCACATTAAATATCCTCAGGCTTACATACTGCAAATACATGTTTTTAGAAGTAGGGCTAGACATTTTCACAGAAACGGTATAGGCACTGATACAGGTAAAACTGCCGCAGAGCAAATCCTTTTTGTTTGTGCTTTCTAGTGCTGACATGGTGATATGCCCCATATTTAAATTTATTTCCTTTAGGGCCTGGCACCGTGGCTCAGCAGCCAATGTCCTTGCCTTGCATGTGCCAGGATCCCATATAAGCACCAGTTCTAATCCCGGCAGCCCCGCTTCCCATCCAGCTGCCTGCCTGTGGCCTGGGGAAGCAGTCAAGGATGGCCCAAAGCTTTGGGGCCCGGCATCCACATTGGAGACCCAGAAGAGGTTTCTGGTTCCTGGCTTTGGATTGGCACAGCACCAGCTGTTGTGTTCACTTTAGCAGTGAATCATCGGATGGAAGATCTTCCTCTCTGTCTCTCCTCTCTGTATATCTGACTTTGTAATAAAAATAATAAATAATTCTTTTAAAAAAATAAATGTATTGCCTTTAACTCCTTTCATGGAAAGGGTTTTAGCCGGAAGTGTTTGTAGTTAGCTATCAAAGAGACACAAACTCTCATACCTTGCCTTTATTCTTCAACAAGTTTAAGCATACACGGACTGTGTTGTTTATGCAAAACTTTCCTCTTCTGGTTTTAAAGGGAAAGATATGAGTTTCAAGGTGGCTTTATCTTAGAGTTATCCACATAATACTAATGTGAGACAAAAACACCAAACTGTTTCCAAAGTCACAAAATGACATCACTAAGCACACATGCTTCTCTGTTTTTCTTTTTGAGAAAAAAAATTAGCAACTATGCTGGAGAACATGTTTTTCAAGAGAAACAGATTCAAGAAGACCCCCCCTTTAATCACATGCAGAAAAAATAATTTTTTTTAATATCGGAAGGCCACATAAGAGCAAATTAGTCCTTGCTTCAGTGTCCAGCACTATCCTATTAATTTTTAGCTTAAAAGCAAAAAAAAAAAAAACCTTATGGATCTCAAATATTTTTAATAACTGCCAGCATAACATCTATTTTTCCCAACATTTTTAATTGAACTTCAAAAGATCACCTAATTTTTCTATTTCCTTGAGGTACTGAGTTAATTTTAAGAGTGTTTTGGTTTTATCTTGATTGAGATATGCTTTTATAAAATACTTTATCTTTAGTCCTTTCTGTGGGTTCATCAGAAAATTCCATCTATGTCATCAAACAGAATGGTGTCTTTCTTGCTGTAAAACTATAAAATAATTCCCCATATGACACTAAGAAACTTCACATCTAATAGCCCTCTCTTGGGAGTACGCACCATTCTCAAAGCAGCACTAACATAAAATATTTACCATTTGCTTATTTGCACATTCCTAGCTGATTTCATTTTAGCTTCAATCCATTTAATATTTGTTGCAGACAAAAAAAAACAATTTCATAATCCTCATATGAATACATGAGGAACTCATGAAAACACGGCCACATTAATTGCATCCTAGTCTCAGCACAAGGTCCAATGGTCCAATCATGTCAACATTTAGGACCAAACACTTTTTTTCCTTTCCCTGGACAGATTCAATAGTCCAACTTTATACTCTTTTACTCTGTAAAAGTTTTTAGTAGGTTTTCTTCCCCATTTTCTATTTCAATGACAGCATCTTTAATAGCAAGATCATTGACAATATCAACATTGTCAGGGGGTTGAACCAAGAAGTCTGGGAAGGTCCCCACCTGTGTTTCCATCCTAATTTCCTCACTTGGTTTTAGTTTTAGAGTTCCTGACTTCATATCATTTTCTGCATGTTCGCCTTTAACTATAGAACCTAACCAACGTTTACTGTTTCAGCAGCACCTTTGCAAGTGTCTTGAGAAACTGTTTGAGGTCTAGCACAATAGCAACTTCTGAAAGTGTTATCAAATATTCCTGTCTACCCCATTTTAGCATGCTTGGAAAAACTATTCGTGAGTATGAGTAAATGAGTAAATAGCTTTCCTTTAGGGAAAGTACCTGGAATGAAACCAATAGTCACCAACCCAGGGACTGGTCACAGTGGAATCTCAAAATGTTATTTGAGGAAGTGGTAGAAGGTGCGTGTGGTCCATTGTAGAAGAACAGAAAGGAATCCTGAGCAACAAGGCCAGGAGGTGGGTGAAGGTTCCTCTCCCCTTC
The DNA here is from genome assembly GCF_017591425.1 of Ochotona curzoniae. Lineage (NCBI taxonomy): Eukaryota > Metazoa > Chordata > Mammalia > Lagomorpha > Ochotonidae > Ochotona > Ochotona curzoniae. Next base: position 22,046,770 of record NW_024465751.1, read on the forward strand.
CATGTCTACGTAGTATAGTAGAAGCAAGTCATACATGGGGTAGACAAGCAAGTGCCAGCAGCAAGCTCTATCCAACAGTCCGCTGGTGCCTGCTCTGGAAGCGCCAGGTGGCATTCTCCCTTAGGTACTTTCCTCCACACATCCTAGAGGTTATTGACACCAATGATGGAGTCAATGAGTTTCCCCATGCCTCATTTGTCAACAGCCACTGCGTGATTCCATCTTTGCCCACAGAGGCCCTCTTGATGATGTATCTTTTATGGTCCTATATCTGGGTCCACCACAAACTCCTTCACTCCAGCATGATGGACAGGCTTGGGCAGGACTCTCCATCAGCACTTTCTTCAGGGTATAGTCTTACTCACAAGGAGAGTGAGGTTAATGAGGAGAGTAACAGCACGTTAGCACTTCCCTTCTATACTAGAAGGCTATCTCCTCTACTCCTCTGCTTTCAGCTGATTATAGAGAATCCTCTGAAAAGAAAGGCAGCAATTCTACACTCTATTCACCACCCAGAATTTAAGTTACATGATGGAAAAGAATACAGATTATGAAGGCAGTTGTAACCAATGACATTTCCTCCCTAATGACATGTACATTACTCAGCTAGCTTAGGAGAAAAAATAAATGTTTTCTCAGATTCCTTCACTACCCATCAATCTTATCTCCAATGACTGTGGGTTTTCAGTGACTACTCCTGCCCTTTTCTCAGAGCTGGCGGCCGGCCTGAGCCTTGGTATTCAGTAATTTCATGGACGATGTAGAAACTCGAAAGAGGACTGGCTTGGATGCCAAAGATTCCAGGGAGCACAGAGAGGCCACAGATGTAGACGGTTAGCTCTGGTAAATGCACCTGCAGTTTTCTGAAAAGTATCATAAGTTTGGTAAATTTGAATCTGATTGATGATTGATGAACTTAAAGAATACTGTTCACTTTTAAAGTGTGATTATGGTATTACAGAGATATTAAAAAATGAGAGAAATTGTCTTTTTGGAAGAGAGGCTGAAATATGTATCATGAAAATAATGTTCACTGTAGTATAATCTGACGATGGCGAGGGAGAGTGGTTATGTCTGTAGATACAACAAGTTTGGATATCAACTTGCAACTTTTGAACCTAGGTGACAGAGACTTGGGATGTATCAAAATTATTGTACACTCTTTACTATCTATGTTTAAATTTTCCTAAATTTTTTAAAAATTATTTAATTATAACAATGTAAACAGATAGCTTTACAACATCTGAGATCCTTAAAGATTTTAGTAAAAGATATTTCAAACCTGGATATAAAAAAGAACAAAGTCTTTATGCTACATATTGTATTCAGTAACACAAAGATTGATTTTCGAATATATTCTACTGTGGGTTACAAGTAAATCAAAACATTGCCTTGAAATTTTAACATTAGATCACATAGAAAGAAAAGTAAAAATGGCATGTTACATATTCTTTCTTGGCAATGATACTTTTGAGTTTACCAGCAAATTATAAATATTGAGCAAAAAAGGGGACATTTATTTAATCTCAGAAAAGTTAAGTATAATTTCTCTTAAGCACAGAGGTGCTTCTAGCAAACCTTCAGGTCTCTCGACATGGCTTCTGTAAAACCAAAGGAAACTATGAAGCCCTAAAGTCTTCTTTTCTGTTCCACTGAGGACACATTTACCCCTCTTCAAAGGACTGGAGATAGTTTAAACCAATAGTAACCCTTCTCCTTGGGCTTGTAACCCTTCTAGTTGGGTTTGATCTTCAAAAACCAAAGAAAAGCCAAGAATGCTGTGAGCTGCTCATGTCATTCTGCCTTAGAATTTAGATGCCTGTCACAATTCCAATTCTTAGTACTGTGTCCATTAGAAACTGTGTCAAGGGATGGGCATCTGACAGAGTTGTGAAGACATCGGTGAGTACCCCAGGACCTGGGTGATGGCCCTGGCTCTCTCCTGACCCCAGATTCCTGCTCACGGCCACCCTGGAGGCAGCAGATGATAACTTGAGTCATTGGGCCCCTGTCACCAAGCTCTAGATGGAATTCCTGGCTTCAAAACTTCCCTCCCTCCCTCTCTCTCTGCTCCCACCTCTCCCTTTCTTTCAAACAAATAATTAAGCACTTTAAAAATCACAGCACGATTTTCACTTCACATTTCAACCACTACTCAGGAGATGCTTGATGCACAGGCAGATACTGACAGCTTGAACAAGTGCACAGGGCACTCTCAGGTGGGCTCCTGTGCTAACAATGAATCATTGAGTGTTCCCTGGGTGCTAAGCATTTCGCTGACATCATCACATAGAAACCTTTCAGCACTCTTAGCCCTGAGGTTCATGAGATTCAGAAAGTCACCTGAGGTCAAAAATAGTTGAGCGGCAAAGTGTCAATCTAAAAATGTCTGAACACAGAATCCAAGTTCTTTTGTATGTCACAAGTCTATTTCAAGAAATACAACAAACACAAAGTACATTAGAGCTTGTGTTTCCCCTGGCATTGACCAAGTAAACACATACTCTGTTGTTGACTCATCAAACAAGTCATCCGACTATGTCCTTTTATCCCTCATTGCAGTTAACATCCAGTTCTTGGATACCCCTTTTCTTTGCAGATAAAAGATTCCAATCTGGGATATGGCAGAGCCTCTCACATGTATTTACAAGCGATCCCCTCATCCCTACTCTCCCTTCTCCAATCTTCTTCCCTTTCCACTTTTCTCCTCTCCTCTCATCCCCTTCCCATCTTTTCCTTCTCATCTCGTCCTTCCCTTCCCTGCTTTCAGCTACTCTTTTCCTCCCCTTCTTTCTTTCTCCCTCTCTCCCTGTTTAACACAAAGTTTTGCTGAGTTGGTATTTACAGACAAGGCAAAACAATATCTGAAAAGAATGCTTGAGATATTAGAAAATAGTCTGATTAAAATACAGAAGAAATCACAGTCTATCAGAAGGTTGATTGGTAGACTTGCCAGAGAAGTAAACTCCTGTTTACCCAGGAGTAAGTAAACCTAAACCTGTAGCTGAGTACACACAATGACTATATGGAATTTGAGAAAGATGGGAGAAAGGAATAATTACTTTAGGAATAACAGGAAAGGCTGAGGGTCCCAGCACGGTAGCCTAGTGGCTAAAGTCCTTGCCTTGCATGTGCTGGGATTCAATATGGAAACCAGCTCATGTGCCAGTGGTCCCACTTCCCTTTCTGCTCCCTGCTTGTGACCCAAAGTGTTGTGATGACAGCCCAAAGCCTTTGGATCCTGAACCATCATGGGAAACCCAGAAGAAGCTCCTGTCTCCTGGCTTCGGTTCTGCTGGGCTCCTGTCATTGCCACCACTTGGGGAGTGAACCAGCAAATGGAAGATCTTTCTCTCTGTCTCTCCTCTCTGTAAATCTGGCTTTCCAATAAAAGAATAAATAAATCTTTCTTTTTAAAGGCTGATCTTTCTCTCTGCATACTCAGGTTCATTAGCTCTATATCTTTTTATGTCACATATAATCATTAGATTTACTATAGAATTTTTAATTGGATTCTGTAACAATATGCTATTAATTCTGAAGGATAAGTAATTTGGCAGAAAAACTGAACCCAAACTCCCTTTTGAGAGATCTCAATATTTATTTTCCCAACAGCAGCACAACAGCTAGTAACACCCTCCCATGCCAGGGCTTGGCATAGCATCCCACTAATTATCACTGGCAATTAAATGGCAGCTTCTCCATGACGTAACACTTAAAGCAGCTGAGCAACAGCATTTGAAGGTAAGATGAGACTTCTAGTTTCCTCCTGTTTGACATTCACGCAGATAGGCTGCACTTACTCTAATTCAAGAACTCTGACTCTGGACTGTGTATTAATGGAATTTTGTTAAGTTGTTTCCAGTTTGCTTACATGTATTCTGCACTTGGATCTCAGAAATTGTGGGGACTGACTCTTGTCGTATGCTGTATGACTCTAAGGTATTTTTAGGCGTAGCAAGTCCCTCCCTTTAATCAGAGCATATGAAAAGTACAAATCATTTTATATAGAATAATGATCCCTTCCACAGTCACCAGCTAGTGCCAAGAGATGAATGGCACAAGAGGAATAATGGCCAATCGCAGTGAAAGGAATCAATTTTTATGCAACCTTTCTGTAGCAGAATTCTGGTTATTCCTATAAAGTTCTTTTGAGTGACTTTTCATTTGAATATGAATTTTACTTGATTTTCAATTATAAAATGCAGTGGAGGGTGGCTTACGTAAAATGGAATTAGTTACAATAAGAGTTCAGGGTGTAACACTTTGATACATGGTTCTGATCAAGGTGCTGTCAAAGCTCTGACTCTCCATTATTTGGCTTTGCTTTCTTTTATGCAGATGTCATTGTCACATTTACCTGTGAAATGATGCAACTTAAAAAGCTTACTTTATATTTGGCAAAAAAAAAAAAATCAAAAGAAGGAAGGAAGGAAAGTTAGAACAGAAGGAAGGAAGGAAAGTAGGGAAGAAGGCAGGCAGGAAGGAAGGAGGGAGGGAGGGAAGGAGAAAGGGAGGGAGGGAGGGAAGGAGGAAGGGAGGGAGGGAAAGAGAGAGGGAGGGAAGGAAGCAAGGAAGGAAGGAAAGAAAGAAGGAAACTTGTCATTTCCAGTAATCCAGAGCAAAACTCCAGGATTGTGTCTCCCTGATGAATAGGGTCAACCATTTGCCCCTGGTGGGGTTGGGCAGGGCAGGCTGGCAGGGAAGATAAACATGTTCCTTTGTTGGACCACTCACTCAGGGTGGGGCAAAGGATGAGAACAAGGGTGAGGTTTTCTCTCTCACCCAGCTACAAGGCCAGGGAGTTAAATGATTTCCCAAAGAAACAGTGAGATGCTATTTCCAGAAGAGAGAAAAATAAGAGACAAGCAGACAACCAACAGCTGTCAGCTCCAAATGGCAGGGTGGCATTTTAGCCAAAGCATTTGACAAATGCCCCCAACAGGGAAGCAGCAGACATGCAGCCCTTACACACTGCAGTGATATTTGTGAGCTGTCATTCCATACTTCCTTCCAACTGTTTTTCTCATTGTCTTAATAGATATGCTCTGAATAGTGACAAAAGGAAAGGAAAATGCAGAGAGAGTAAGTAGCATATTCACATTCATATTGACTTTGTGTATTTATGATAAACTGTACTTTAGTTTCTGTAAAGCCAAGATTTTTTAAAAGTGCTATCTGCCATACACATGGAAGCTGATAAAAGGACTGACATGTGCTCATGACCTCTGCTGAAAGTAAAGATACTCGTCCACTGAAGAATTTTCTGGAATTTCGGTTTATACTGTTCAGGATTATCTTATAAACTTCTGTAGGTTTTCAACTTTCAGTATTTCTTTAATATATATATATATATTATATATATATATGCCATGGATGTGAGTGATAGTAACTGAATATATTTTTAAAAATATACACGTTTAAAAAAAAGGGGGGGGGTGGATGGGCGAGAGCTCTGACACTGACATAGCCGGTTAAATCACTGCCTGTAATGTTAGCATCCCAAACGGGTGTCCATTCAGGCCCTTCTGCTCCACTTCTGATGTGCCTGGGAAAGCAGCAAAGAACCGAATATTCTTAAGGCTCCATACCCATCCAGGGAACCAGGATGAAACTCCTGGCTCCTGGCTTCAGTTAGGATCAACCCCAACCATTGCAGTCATCTGTGGAGTGTAACAACAGATGGAAGATCTGTGTCTCTATGTGTGTGTGTCTGTCTCTCGGGGGATTACTCAGTCTTTCAAATGAATAAAATCTTAAAAGAAGGTAGAAATAAATTATTTTTACAGTTTTATACATGTACTTGACTTTTAATTGCCTTATACCATACATACACACACATACATTTTTTTTTAAGATTTATTTATTTTTATTGGAAAGGCAGAAATACAGAGAGGAGAAGAGACAGAGTGGAAGATCTTCTGTCCGATGATTCACTCCCCAAGTGGTCGCATGGGTAGAGCTGAGCTTATCAGAAGCCAGGAGCCAGGAGCTTCTTCCAGGTCTCCCACACAGGTGCAGGGTCCCAAAGCTTTGGACCATCCTTGACTGCTTTCCCAGGCCACAGGCAGGGAGTTGGATGGGAAGCGGGGCCACCGGGATTAGAACCAGTGCCCATATGGGATCCTGGCATATTCAAGGCAAGGACTTTAGCCACTACACTATCACACATTACTTCTCAAAGCTTACTTTCATTTGTTTGAAGAGACAGAGCGACAAAGAGTAGGACAAAGAAGAGGGGAGAGATCTCTCTGTCATTCCTCCCCAAAAGGCCACACCGCCAGCCCTGGCTCAATAAGCAGCCAGACTCCACCTGGATCTCCAACATGGATGGCACGGATCCAAGCATCTGGGCCATTATTTGCTGTTTCTCAAACACAGTAGCAGGAAACCACATCAGAAGCAGTGGTCAGATTCAATTCTGAACACTCCAGTACAGCCGTAGGCCTCCCTTGGTGTTAGAGAAAAGAAGAAGAAAGAAAAAGCAAAAAAAAAAAAAAAAAGATTTATTTATTGTACTTGCAAAAGTTACCCGGAGAGAGAGGCCAGAGCAGAGCTGATCTGAAGCCAGGAGCCAGGAATTTCTTCCAGGTCTTTCACATGGGTGCAGAGATGTAAGGGCTTCAGCCATTCTCTGCTGCTTTCACAGGTCGTAGGTATGGAGCTGGATCTGAAGTGGATCAAATTAGGTCTCAAACTGAGGCCAGAATGGGATGCTGGTGGCACGGGGAGATGATAAGCTTGCTATGCCATTGCTGATGCCCATATTTTTGGCTTTGTTCCAGATAGTAGAGATGTAGGTATCCTGATTCTACTTGAACTTACTGGCAGTTCAGGTGAAGAAAATATATGCAAAACAACTCCTCTTGTGCTCAAAATATAAATAGTAAGTGTTCAACAATACTAGCTGAATCAACATCTCCCTCACTTAGGAGAATTTTCTTAAAAAATTGCTTTTGGAACCAGAGTTAACCTGTACCAGCCAGTTACAGTGGTATCACAAATGCGTGCTCCAATCCACTGCTAACGGCTTTGTAAAGCAGTGAAAGATGGTAGAAGTGCTTAGGCCCTTGCCACCAAACATGGGAGAAACATCACCCTTCCACCTTCAGCCTGGCATAACCCCGACCACCGCAGCCATCCGGGGAGTGAACCCTTAAATGGGAGAGCTTTCTCTCTCCTCCTCTCTATAGCTCTTTCAAATAAATGTCTGTTTAAAAATTGATTTCCATTGCTTACAGAATTCTCAGAGAAGTTCTATGATAATTGGGGAAGCCACTTAATTCGAAGTCAGCTCTCCATGCCCATTTTGGGGCTTGTTCATATATATACACCTGCAGTGAGGAATTAACATAAATTCTTGGTCCTCAGCTTCTATATATGTAAAATGAAAATTGGTATGCAACTTATTAATGTTATTGAATTACAGTTACTATTAAGGTTTATAAGATTCAAAAACAGGTTATCACACAGTTACCGGTGAGATTTAAATTAGATATTGCAAAGGTATTTTTTAAAGTAATGAAAAAGAGATTTGCAAGATGTTCACTTCAGTATGTTTTTAATCCATGCAGTTTTCTCATGACACACCTTTCCCATGGGCATTGTGAAGATGTTCTCACATAAATTGCATTTCAAAATTGTTTTTGCTAAAATAAAGTGATTTTCCAGCAGCATTTTGAACAAACATTTTAAAAGAACCCCTGTGTGATAATCAATTGTAGGCTATGAAGTAATTCCCTGCAATGAAGCATAACAGGTCTTATTTATCCATGAACTTTAAAGCTGCATTGTGGGTGTTGTGTCATCCAAGTTCTTTTAGCTGTCTCCCTCCTTATAGCCTTCAGAGACAAATGCTGTGCGGGTTTTTTTTTTTTTTTGGAGTTTGTTTTTGATTGCTTTTGATGTATTTTTTCCCCAAAGATCAAGTTCTAGTGCTTTCAAATTTCTTACATGAGACTCAGTTAGGTGAATATTTGTGTAGAGGATCTTGAGAGTTTACAGCATTTCAATAGGTGGGTCGATGGCTCCCAGCATATCTGCTTTCTACACTGCTCTTCCATGTTGCTAAGGAATAACGTGCCGATGGAGTGATAAGTAGTCCTGTGGAGAGAAACCTCTTTTTTTCTTGGATGAAGATCAAGCACATTGCTCTAGGCTGCCAAAAATTAGCAGATAAAAGAGTGGGCAGTTTGAATTTCAGATAAACAATGGATACAATTTTGGTATAAATATTCCCCAAATCTGTAGCCTATGTTTTAACCCTGGTAACTATGGAAGATACTGAGCTTTCAATATTCTTTAAAGACTTCTTGTAGAATTAGAAAGACCTAAAAGATACCCTTAAATCTTTCACAAGTTTTAATAAGTCTTTAGGTTTCAGATAGTATTTATCCTATTTGAAAGCAAGATAATTTTACCATCTGGGAGGGATTTTGTGCCTGGTCCAGAAATGTCCAGGAGGTTCCTTTCTTGGGAGCTCATGTGGGTGCAAGGACTTCAGCTGGAGTTTGCTGATCACTCATCTGAGCTGTCCATCTAAGAAAACTCAATTCTTGACAGTACTGACTGACAGTACAGCTGCAACCCTTGTCCAAAATGCCTTCCTATGATCAACTGACGTGGCTTGGACCTCTTCCACCATGGTGCCTGCATTGCTACAGGAAGCATAGTAAGAATGGCATGCCAAAATCTAAATCCTTTGCTTTTGCTTTCATACTAAGGAAAGTGAGTGAGTCTGTGATGCCTCCATCTTACAGATGACTGGCAATGTTATGAGGCTTATCACAGGGTTACTGCTCTCCATTTAGTTCAGTGAGTATAGATGAGAAGATGTAGAGGACAGATCAAAGACTGAGGTGTGAAGTGAGGACTTATGCATGGTTGGTAGCATCAATCCAATTTGTACGTTGAAATACTACCTATTGAAGTGGTGGGTTAAAGCAGAACACTAGGTTTTGGGAGGCTGTCTTGTGTTGAGTGTGGAGGCCTCACGAATGCAATTAGTGCATATAGAAGGGACCCCAGAAAGGTTTTATCCATTCCACCAGCCGTCAGTTGATTGTATATTTGATAGCATCCTGAACAGACTAAGAGAGTAGTTGATAAAGGAATGGCTGCGGAACAGCCCCTGTTTGTAATGCCTGGTTAATCGGACAAGTGGGAGAACTGTTATGGATTACATTGAAATAATATTTGAGTTTTCTAGGATAATCATGGCACTAAAACACATCAGGTTTAATTTTTAAAATATTAGTCACCATCCAGGAAAGAAACACTGAGAGCCTAAGAAACAATTTTGAAAATCTGAATCTGTCCAGATATTTTAATGCTTTAGTTCCAGTAAGCAACTTAAATATAGGAAGTTCATGGTTACGCCTTTCAAAGTATTATTCGCTTTTATTTACATCTTTATTCACCCTCGTTAAGCATTTGCCTGGTTAAAGTAAAAAGATTACTTTCACTTAAATACACTACAAAATGGTAATCTAACCACAGGAACTTGCCTCTGATATACACCCTGGCTTGTATTTTGACTGGTGCTGTAACATTCAAGGCAATGTTGTTTCCTTTCCATATTTAATGGATGTCCCACTGCAAGCTGGGCGCTCCAGAGGTATTCAGAACCCAGGTAAGTATAAATGCCTCTCTGCTGTGGTTTCTGCTCACCAGTTTTTTGCAAGATTAAAGACACGAAGACATTTAAGCTCAGAAAATGCCTGACTGAGGCGCACAATCATGTCAGCTTAGCCTCAAGGTTGCCTTTGAGTCAGTAAGTCTGCTAGAAGGCCACCTTTTTCCAACCACAACACAGCTGCGTGCTGAGCAAAGCAGTGTTGGCAGGGGGTAAGGAGGCAGAGAAGGGCTGGTAAAACCTGTGAATAAGAACATGTTCTACCTGTTGCTAGGAAACATTTAAAAAGTCGTTGACAGCCCAGTTTCCCCCAAGGGACTTAGAAGAACAGAAAAGTCAGGCAACTAAATGCATATCAGACTAAAATGCATCTGTGTTATTTCTCCAAACCAAGTACAGAGGGTGAATATGACAAGACTAAAAGTGTGACCCCATGACTTCTGATACAATCTGCCACTGTAACAGAACAAATACAATGCCACCAATAGCATTCAGCATTATAATCAGAACATAAACTTTGAGAAATAAAGGTAACCTAGGTGTGTATTTGACACTGAACAAAAGTGAAAACTAGCCATTCGTCAAGAATCCCGGCATATGCATCTTCTCCATGTAGGCTAGGCCTTACCAACCAGCAGGAAATTCCACTTGGAAAATGTGGATTAGGAATGTAAGAGGGGGCAACACAGGATGGGGAAATAATCAATCTTACCCCATAGTGAACACCTTGAGGCGACCCTGTCCCAGAATGGCATTTCTGAATAACTTGTGAAGTGGACACCAACATCTCAATATTTACACTGTGGTCTCCTTCTCCAAGCACTAGCCCTGGCGCTGCAGTCATCAGGGCGTGTTGGAGATCTCAGGGGGCTCTTCAGTACAAGTCTCGCTTTAGCCTTGTTATACCATCACTGACAGGAACGAAAATGCATTCAGTCATCTCTGTTTTTAGTTACTAATTCTCCCTTGCTTCAAGAAATACAGTTCAGATTTTTTTCAACCTTATTCACAGAAGAAGATAAAAAATTCTTTATTCCTCCATGTTTAAGGTCAGTTTGTAAGACACACCAATATTTGCAGTCAGCTAGCTAAGTTCTGACATTAAGAACCCATTCTACTATTTCTAGTCTTTTCTGAATACTACTTCAAAGCATATGTAGAAGGGGTGAGTTCTGGTGTGCAGCTGGTTAAATTAGCACTTTGAGCATCCACATTCCACGTTAGAGTGCCTGGTTCAAGTCCTGGCCACTCTACACTTCAGAACCAGCTTCCAAATAACATATTGGGGGAGGCAATGGATAATGGCCCAATTACTCTTTCTCCCTCTCCCTCTCCTTCCCTTCATGCCACTCTACCATTCAAATAGATAAATAAATCATCAAATAAGTACATGAATATGTAGAGACCTCACTTCTTTCATGTCCCTTTCCTGTCTCAGCAAGTGTTTTTTAGCAGTTCCTGGAAAAGGTATTGACACTCCCCAAATTTTACATCCCATGAAGAAACTTTCCTTTAGGAGCTAAGTGGAGCAGAGGTAGCTTGTCCTTTCAGAGTTTGAAATAAAAGAAGGTGCATCATGATTGCCTTTTTAGATACTGAGAGACATAAAGAGGCTGAGAGATCCCCCATCCTCAAATGCTGCAAAATCCAGGAACAGCAAGGCTGTACCCATGAGCTAGGCACACTCTGGGTCTCCCCCATGGATGCTGGCGGTCTAAGTACTTCCGCCATCATCTATTGCCTCCCAGGGACCCTGAGAATGAGAATCAGCAGCAGAGCCAAGAATTGTCCCAGGCACTTTGATGTGGCTATCCCAAGCTGCATCTTAGCCACTATACTAAACACCCCCTGCTGAACTGAGATTCTTAGTAGAAAGTATAAGAACGTATGCCAATTTCTATCATTATCATTATCACCAGTGTTGTTATTGCATTGTGTTGACACAATTTAGATAGATTCATTCCCTTCAGCCCCTTCATATCAGTCTAAGCAAATCCGATACTTTTTCTTTTCTTTCTAAATTATTTGAGAGGCAGAAACACAATTCAGTAGAGAGCTCCTATCTGCTGATTTATTTCTCAAATGCACACAAGGGTTTAGGCGAAGCTGGAGCTAGGCCAGAGTCAAAGCCAGGAAGTTCAATGTATGTAAGATACAGATACTTGCTTACCGAGACAAGCTTTTCATTGTATTTACCCAGACTGGTACATTGATCAGTGACTGAAACAATCTATACATAGTTTATAACATCATTATGAATATCTGAGAAAAACTTAGTGTTTGCAGAACTCAGACACCTCCCCAGCAGGTTAAGGTAAGAATGGCACGTCTGCATTATTAGCAACGAAACCTAAACCCTTAGTTGGTAATGGAATGGAAAATAAAACATGCACTAAAAAGAAATAAACCTGCTTCTTTAGCTCATCCTTTATTGGCTCAGAAAAGATTTCTGGGGGTAGAAAAGACAGTGTCAATTTGTAGCAAGGACCAGCGGATGATTTATGAAAGGTCAGTTATAGAGCAACTCCCATCTGATTCATTGGCTGAGAACCCAATGCATCCTCAGCGGAGGGGAACAAAAAGCACTCCTGTCTGCATACTGAGCTTCAAAACAAAGAGCAAAGTAACAGGGGGCTGCTAAATCCAGATATCCTGAAAGGGCACTGTAATTAAATACATCTCAACACCATTCCAGATACAACATGCAAGATCATTGCAAGCAGGAGGCAACACAGGCATTGACAAAAACTGACAGTGGTAGGTGAGAGCAAGTGGTGGAACTGCACTGCAAATGAAGGCCCCCACAGAGGCTAAGAAACTACATGGCAGAAAAAGAATGTGATTTATCTCCTCTTCTCTTTGTCTCAATGGCAGCCAAGATGTCACTCAACCACTCTGAGAGCGACTATTACTTCTGCGCTGCTGTTACAACACAAGCGATCATGTGTGATCAGAACCCACATTTTACACGTCTCTGAATGAATTCTCTGCCAAGGATAAAAAATGGACAATCTATTGACTGGCAGGTTAGAGAGACAGAAATACAGGCAAGAAGTGAAATTTGTGCTGAGAAATGTCTGTTTCGACCGGTTTGCCTCTGCTTGAACATGCGCTTTGACTGCACTACAAATAGCTGAGGGTATGGGCTGGATTTCAATTCCAGTTAGGACTGTACTTCCTCGTTGGCAAACCATTTTCTTCATGGCTTCAGCTATAGTCCAGAAAATAGATAATGCTACATGTTTTACCATTTTGTAATTTAACTTGTACATGGAGTCTAATAGGTGAATCCAACTGATAAAATCCATCTCAGCCTTCACTTAACTTCATCCATACTATTTTAGCCTAGTTAAAAGGTAGTTTTCAAACATTAGGATATTGTCATTCTCTGCATCTGGTAAATGCAATAATAGTAAAATGTGAGCACTTACCAAGTTAAGTTATATTACTCTCTACTCTGCACATATTATCATGGTTAAAAATATTTTGAAAATAGCATTTATTTATTTGTTTATTTACTTCATTTTACTTGAAAGGTAGAAAGGGAAAGATCTTCCATATGCCAATTCACTCTACAAATGCCCACAACAGCAGGTGGCTGTGCCAGGCTCAAGTCCCATTTTAAGAGCTCTTCATCCAATAAAGTTACTCCTAGTCATAGCACCATTCCTTTAACTTAGAACCACAGTGGTTGCTATCAGGCACAGCGGTTAAATCGTAGCTCGGGATGCCCCTGTAAGAGCCTTGGTGACTGCTTTTACTGGTCATCGGAGCCATACACACTGCTTTTAACCCAGCTTCCTGCTAGGGCACTCCCTGGAAAGCAGCAAAGACAGCCCAAGTACTCGGTCCCTGCAGCTGACACGGGAGACCCAGGCTGGGATTCAGGATCTTGGCTTTGCCCTGGTCTACCCCTTGCTACTACTGGTATTTGAGAAGTGAAGCAGTAGATGGAAGATGTTTTTTCCCCCCGTCTCTCTGTCTCTGTTCTCTGCCTTTCAAATAAAATGAAAAGCGACAATTGGTTTAAGGCATTAGATGTATGCACAAAATCACTTCATCTTTGTTATATTCCATTGACTATAAGTCGGTCAGTCTTGCCGACACTGCTCAAAGGGAGGAGATGGCATGCATGATGCACAGCTGGATGTGGGAATCCATGGGACTTACCCTGGATCTGTCTGTTGCCCTAGACCAGGGCTTCTCAAACATTCATCTACATACTAACCATGTGAGAAGCTGGCTCAGTGCAGAGTCTCAGTCAGTCAGTTTGGAAAGAGGCTTGGGAATCTCCCATGTCAACAGCCTCCTAGGGATGCTAATGGTGTAGGCAGGTCTGGGGACCAGCTCTCCAGGAAACTGACATGAGCGCCTGGCTGAGTACTTACAACCACTTACGGCACTCACGAGTTAACATGAGTCCAGTTTCACTTCTGTTTCACATTAATCCTTGGAATTCTAAAGTCAGTCGGTGTGCTCGACACATGATCACCTTTTTCCACATTTGTAGAACACAGAATATTATTTCCCATGGGCTACCTGACCTGCAAATCAAGCTGCAAGCATTTTCCGGCTCACTCCAATGTCCTCCCTCCTTTACCCAGGCAAGGAATACTCCTCAGGGGGAGAATTTCACCTTCTCCACAAGTTCAAGGTTGTGGGAAAAGTGTCACTTTATAATCTAAACCATTACTAAATTGGAGAAGTTTATTTTTAATTTTTGAATGTATTTTTTGTTGTATTCCGGTAAATTTAAGATGTAGGAGAGGTCCTCAAAAAACATGCATGTTATGGAAAAATCTCTGTGTGAATTTCAATTTTTATTTTGCACCAGAATAAACTTTTAATTTCATTTTCCAGAATTTTTGAAGTACTCATATGTGCCCACAGGGATACTTTGCTCCACACATGCATAGCAAAATGATTACTGCAGTTAGACGAAGGTGTCTGTCCCTCACTATAAGACCCTAATTTACTGGTTTCTTAAATTGGACTACCATGGGAACATCTAGCACAAGTGTTCCAAAGGAATGTTTTCTTACTGCAGAATAAAAGGCAAAGCATACACTTTGTGTGTGTTCAAAGAGAATGACTCACCTGGCTGACAACAACAACAACTTCTCCCTGGACCAAACAAAAACAAACATCAGTCTAGCTAAAGACTGAAGATTTGTCAAACCAAAGTTGCTCATTCATTAGTCACTCCCCCACAGGAAGCTGTTATCTGCCTTCTTTTAAAAAGGGTGCTTAGACCCACACCATTTAAACTTAGTTCATCCTCTCCTTTCTCCTGGTGAGCACAAGTGGTGTTAAATGACAGATGGATGTTAAACAAAGAAACAATGTGTCAGAGGGCTCTGAAATGAACACAACTCAGAACCCCTGCCAGGATTCTACATCTTAATAGTGAACTTCCAATTGTCTGTCAGCCAGGCCTTCAAAGCAAAGCCAATATTCTGAGACTGGAGCAAGCCTGGGATGTCTGCCTTAGCGCTGGAAACAGGAGGGCAGAGGAGTAAGAAGAACACCCCCTTGTACAACTGTACCCTGAGCAACTGGGGTCCTCCTGGTCTCTACTGTCATGGGTGCTAAACACAATGATGCAATCTCATGCATTCATTGAGTTGCTTTAATAGCTTTATGTTCTCTGCTCCATCTGATCTGTAGAACCATGACCTCAAATGAATATTTATACCTCCCATTTGGGTGAAGAATTCAAATGGGGAGAAGAAACCAACCCATGGACATCAAGTAGCCTAATAACATTAACCCAATAACATTGACCCAATTTGATCCAAAATTTACCAACACAATACAAAAAGAGGGGGATAAAGCACAATAAGATGCTGAAAAAAATTACATGGCAACTTGTAATAAGTAGGTTGAATGGTGGCCCTGAAAAGATATGCTCTGATCTTAACTCCTAGATGCTGTGAAAGTAACTTCATTTTGAAGAAGAATCTTGGCAGATTTAAAAGAGAATGATCTCAAAATGAGACCCAAAGACAAGTACCCTATTAAGAAAAAGGGGAGGTGGTTTGATCCATTTAAAAGAGAAGCCACAGGGCCAGGCATGGTAACCTAGCAACTTAAGTCCTCGTCTTGAATGTGCCAGGATCCCATATAGGTGCTGGCTCTAACACCAGTGGCCCACTTCCCATCCAGCTCCCTGTTTGTGGCCTGGGAAGGCAGTTGAGGACAGCCCAAAGCCTTGGGACCATACATCCGTGTGGGAGACCCGGAAGAGCTCCTGACTCCTGGCTTATGACTGGCTCAGCTCCTGCCCTTTGGGAATGATTCAGCGAATGGAAGATCTTCCCCTTTGTCTGTCCTCCTCTCTGGATATCTGACTTTCCAATTAAAAAAATATATATATATCTTGAAAAACAGAGAGAAGTCACAGACCCACTGGGGGAGGGAAGGAGATAATGTAGCAGCAGAGACTGGAGGGAGGTTAACACAAGGCAGGGAAGCTCATTGGCACTTTACGGTGGAAGAGACACAGGAGGCTCCTCCACCAGAGCCTGAAGAGAGTGAAAGACCAAAATGGTCCCTTGATTTCACACCACTGGCCTCCAAGACTTGTGAGAGAATAACTTTGTACTCGAAGGCATGGTATTTGTGGTCACTGATGACGATTACCTGAGCAGAGAATGGGGAAGAGATAAGACAAGCCCTTAAGGTACACCCCTAGCACCTCCTGGAAGCATGTATGTATATCCATGTTCTTGACTACGGTTTTCCCTAAGAGGACATCAACAGCTCTGTATTCCTTCTGGAACCCCCAAACATTTGTGATAGGTGAAAGTAGTAGGTCAAACTTGTACAAAGGGGCCATGCCAGACCAACAGCTGCATGGCTCTTGTGCAGGACCAAAGGAAAAGAGTAGGAGGCCTGCATTTATGTTGGGATTGTGGAGGCCTGGAAATGTCAGAGCAACATACAGTCTCAGACCTTGTCATGGAAATGGAGACCGGTTCCTATAAATTAGGAAATTTGGAAATGTAAAACTAAAAAAAAAAAAAAAACAATGGAACTATATCTGAAGACTTATTACCATTAACTCTTTATTTTTAATTTCTATACATCCCCTTAATGAAAAGCCACAAAACAAAATCAACAACAGGAAGGAAAATAGAAATTTACTATGCTATGAAGTTAAATATGTGCTGCAGGATAACTAATATCTTCCTGAGGAAATGAAAAAGAAAATCAAGAACCTTGAATGACCTATGAGTCAGTGAAGAATTTAATATGAGAAAAAAAATCTGATTTTGTAATATTTTCATATACACAATGGGAAATCTTAAGGATGGGACCTATGTCTAAATATTAAATTCATTTATGTTTCATATAAACTTTATGCTCATAGCCTATTAGTTATGGCTGGAAGGCCATGGCCTGGCAGAGACCGTATAATACTATCCTCCCCTCATCCTGACTTTGTCTGCATCCTCCATGTCTTCTCCTGGATCAGGTATTTCCGTTTGCATGTTTTCTGTTTTTCTGTTTGGAGCTGCACAGTCTCCAAGTGCATTTTAAGGATAGGTATAGCTGAAATGTTCACTTTCCTCTCTTTCCTAATATTATTATAATAAGAGCACAGAGGCCAGAATCTAGACATGCATGAGTTGAGAGGTGAGCAAGAAGTGATGAATTAAGGAGTCTCAATGACTTTTCTAAGGCACTTGACTATTATGGAAAGGAAAGTTTGATGAGTTCAGGTTGAAAGGGCTGAGGAATTCTATATTTAGATCACTGTAAGAAGCTTGTTTTTAGTGGTGTCACATGCTTTGGGGGGGGGGTGGACAGTGAGGAGAAAAGAATGTGTGTGAGAGCATAGGCATTAATAGCCTCGACTCCATGAAGTTCCAGGGATTGCTCCTGCTGTAACTCTTGCTTGATCTGTGATTTGAAATGAAATTCTTTTTGACCTTAAATGAGACCCTACTCGATCTAACAGTCCAGGCCTTTCTCCTGAATTCTGATTCCTGGCTACAATATAAGTTCCCCTGTAGGTCCTACAGGTAACAAGTCAATGTGTTTAACATATAATATTTTGTCAAGTCTCCAAGCTTCTAGCCTATCCTCCACATTTCTATTTTTTTTGCAAAATATTTTTATTGGAAAGGGAAATTTTACACAGAGAAGGTGACAGAGAAAGATCTTCCATCTGCTCACTTATTCTCCAAATGGCCACAATGGCTGGAGCTGAGCTGATCCAAAACCAGAAAACAGGAACCTCTTCTATGTCTCCCCATAGGGAACAGGGTACCAAGGCTTTGGGCCATCACTAGATCATAAGCAGGGAGCTGGATGGGAAGTGGATCAGCTGGAACACTAACCAGTGCCCATATGGGATGCTGGCACTGTAAGGCAGAGGATTAGCCAATTTAGTTATTATGCTGCCCAACCCCCTGCACCTCTTTTTTTAGTGAATTAAAAAACCATATGCCTTGAAATACGTATCCTGAATGCCTGTATTTCTTGCATCCTGACATCTAATTGTATTCAAATCCCATCAACCCCACTTCTTAATTTTACTTGCAGTTTGTATATTCTCCGTTCAAACTTTACTGCTACAAACTTAAAGTAGAGTTTTATCTCTTACCTAGGTTATTTGCACAATTCCCTAATTATTATTTCTGCTTCTGTATGATCAATGTATCTTCTAACCCAACAACAAAATGAATTCATTACAATGTAATGATGTTCAGGCTATTCTGCAGGCTGAAATATCACAATATGTAGGATAAAGCCTCCATTTCTTTTCAAGATGGTAGATCAGTCAACAATCTGGTCCTATTTAGCTCTATAACACCACTGCAGCTCCTTCCACAATTTCTGCTGCAGAAGGGGAAAAAAATGTGCTGTTATACAAAGAAGGAAGCATTCTTCCAAAGGGGTGAGTGAATTGTCTAGAAAAAAAGTTAATGAACTTTTTGAATATGTGGAGACATTGCAGCCAAGATGGATGAGAAACATAAGGTCAGTGCAAAGGAACCAGTGCAGAAGTCCCAAAGCAGCTATGAGCTTACAAAGAGGCAGTGAAAATGAGAAAGAGGATGGATAGTAACGGATTGCAATCAACCAGAGAGTAGAGTTGTAGGCTTTCACAGATGATTGTGGGGATTTGGGACTAGATGGGACCCACAGAAGGGTTTTGAACAAAGTCACATTAGAGAGAATCTGGCTAATGTTAAGAATTGATGCTTTGGGTAAGAACAGAAACATATGCATCAGCTCCAGAGACCATACAATAACCCGTGTCACAGGTGTGAGGTGATTCATAGTGGTAAAAGGTGAGGAATATGAAATTCTGAATACATTTCAAAGTAGATTAAACAGGATGTAATGGATGTAGACCAAGAGCAGAGAAGTAGTCAATTGTTACTTCAAAGTTTCTGGTCTGAGAAACTGCTGGAACAAAGTTGACTTTGAGCTTAAAAAAAAAAAAGAGTACTTACGAGAAGTCAAATTGAAAAGAAAATTGAAAGTTCAGTTTTGTGCAAAGTTTGAGCTCACCATTAGACACCAATAAAAATATGCAGCAAGAAATTGAATATATATTCTTGCAATTTAAGGGACAGATCAGACTGCAGATATGTAACCAAAGAACGCATAATACTGACTGGTGATGTGGCAAGACAGTAAAGCCTCAACCTGCAGTGCCGGCATCACATATGGCCTTACTGAAGTCCCCACTGCTCCACTTCTAATCCAGCTCCTTGCTCATGTGTTTGGGAAGGCAGTGCATGCCGGGTCAGGTCCTTGGGCCCCTGCACTCACATGGGAGACCTGGAAGAAACTCCAGGCTTCAGACAGCCCAGCTCTGGCTTGTGGCCACATGGAGAGTGAATCAGTGAATTTAAGATCTTTCTGTCCTTCCTTATCTATTTGTAAATCTTCCTCTCAAATACAAATAAACAGATCCTTTTAAAAAAGCATACAGCCTGAGACCTCAAGGCTGGTGAATGCAGAATGAGCAATGAGGAGGGCATGGGCTGAGCCCTGTACACTAGATGGTTGAAACACCACAAGGAAGCTGAAGAAGAGCCCTCTTTTTGATGCTGGAGGAAGACCAGAGAGTTGTTTAACCCAACATCCAAGTAGAGGAAGTCTTTGAAGGAGGTGTGGTGGTTCTGATGTGCCATGTGCTGACAACAGGCCCAACATCTGATAAACAGATTTAGCAATGTGTAAAGTTACTGGTGATAGAATAAGAGAAGTTTTAGTGAATTGTGAAGATACAGCTGTTTGGATTGAGTTCAAGACAAAATAGAAAAACAAATGAAGACAAGTAGTATTCAACCTCTTTCAAGACGTTTTGCTGTGATGGTGGGGGAAGAGAAGAATGGGGTGGATATGGAGTTAAGTGGTGTTAAAAGTAAAGGAAATACTATGAGGTGTGCATAGTGGCAAGGACATGGGGAGGTAGAAACAGTGATGAAAGAGAGAAGAAATATATCTAGTAGAGTGCGCTTGGCAGGGGGAAGAGTTGTTTAAGTGCAAGAATTGGGTTTCACTGGTGCCCGGGTGACTCAGCCACGGTGGGGCATGTGATCACAAATGCTGCCTGACAAGGAGACCTAAGAGTAAAATTTTTGGAATACCCTTGCTTCTAAGTAAGATGGATGGAATGCTGAAAAGCAGGGAGTGGAGTTCAGCTCTCTGAAGAGATTAGTCCATAGCATTTGTCAGATTTTCATGACTTTTGCTACAATACTTGACAGCAGTTCCTCGGGAAGGAAACGTTTCTGTTTGCTTACAGTTTAGGGGTCCGCAGCCCCAGTGAGGGCCCCGTGAGCCTGCACTCTCTGGAGGCTGGCAACAGGGGGGCAGGTGCAGAAAGGCAATCCTGGGCAGTGAGAGGAGACGCAGTGCAAGTTTAGAGAAGAGCAAATGAAATGGCCAAGGAGGACATGGTCGGCCAGGGCTGATGGAAAGGGAAAATGAAGTAGCTAGCTGAGCAACACCTAGATTCAGTGGTCAACACTTTAATGTGGGATACACCAATTTCTACACGATCTTCTAGTCATCTTCAACTGTGTGGGCCAGGGTGGGACATGAAGGAATTGGTGCCATCCTCAGTCTGCTGTTCTGAGCAACCAAAAGTACAAAGAAGCTAGGAACAGTATACTCTACTGGTGCTGGTGGAGCTGATTGTCAGTGCCACACTACATCAGTGAAGTGTGGAGCTAAATGGGTGTGAACTAAGCCAATTTCAAGGTACAAATGTAGTGACAACTGAGCAACTGATACTCAAACTACACTTAAGTTAGAATTATAAACCAGTTTCTGATACAATTTTCACATGTAATCAGATAGAACAATCATATGCTTGTTTGCTCAGCTAAGTCGGCGTGACCACAGCTCATCACATACTATTTTGTGACATTTGTGCTCCGATGTCTTCTTCAGGTTCTCACAACATACACAGTTTTGGTTTTAAAATATAAGTTTATATTGCATTTTTCAAACAGAGGTTTAATATGTCGTCCATAAATCTAAGTCATTTACTTAGAAGCTGTCATCACTGTGTGAGAGAATAGTTTAAGTACAATCTTAGAAGTTTCCACATACTTCCCCCAGGAAGCACCATGGGCTCTGGTATTGTGGGTTGAAGAGGCCTTGGCTGCCTACACTCGTGCAGATGTTCAAGCCCCAAAGATGTGTGTGAACAGTTAATGGATTAATGCTAACAGTTGATGGGCCATGTTGGAGGCCTGCTGGAACTCTGACAGTTAGAAAGATGGACCAGTGGGAGATCTTCAGGTCATGGAAGAGTTAGCCCTTCAAAGTTCGTTCTCAGGAGCATGCCGGTTCATTAAGCTGAAGGTGGCCTTCTCTCTCAGCTTCCTGGTTTATCGTGTGATTGTCAGCCCACATACAGCCCAGCATTGTTGGCCTCTTAGAGACACCAGACTACTGGGGTCCACTCTTGAGCCATGAACCTCTAAACTGTAAGCACAAATGTTTCCCAAGAATTCCTTCTCTCATACTTCAGTGAAAGTAATGGAAACCAAATACGTCTGGAAAAATCCAGAGACATCAAGTCACATAAACCCTAAGCCAATTAGGATTAAGAAGAAAAAGGACTTCACCAATATTCAAAGATACTAAAATACTCAGAATACGAGATCAATCTGTGCAGAAACTAAGTGGCCACTGGCCATCCCACCCTGACAACCTGCACGCTGAGTGTCTGTTAGACCTTAGCTTGGAATTGTGGCTCTCCACCTTGTTTTATGCTAGCTCAGCTTGGTTCCAGGGTCCTACCCAGACCCTGCTGCAAAAGCAGCACTTTCATCATCCGTGCCTCTGAAAGCTCCATGGGTTATCCCAGCATGATTTACCACCTGGGTTTGATCTGTAGTGCCTGGGATCCACTGGATTCTGTATTCCAG
This sequence comes from Ochotona curzoniae, assembly GCF_017591425.1. Lineage (NCBI taxonomy): Eukaryota > Metazoa > Chordata > Mammalia > Lagomorpha > Ochotonidae > Ochotona > Ochotona curzoniae. The sequence goes on from NW_024465751.1 coordinate 22,068,811, forward strand.
GAGGCTCATGGGAGTGTATGTGTCACTCTTCGTTGTCACTTCCAAGCAGTTGAGCCTTTAGGACACAACCTTAAAAGTCACACTATAAATTACCTTAAAATAAAATACTATAAATAAGCTTTCCCTTGAGCTTCCAATCCTACATGTCTCTCCTACCCGTGGATCACTCCAACCCCAGGTTTAGTGTCAACCCTATCCTTGGTTAAACAGAATATAAGCAGCTCTAATTCACTAGATATCATGTCTAAACATCAAGATATTATTAATGGTAGCAACTTACTGAAAATTTCTATGTTCCCTGCATGGTGCTACATGCTTTAAATATGCTAACTCATTTAATCATCACATAGAACTCCAGGAGACAATCTGATAATACTGATTTTATAATTGAATGAACTGAACCTTCAGGAAGTTGGTAACATGCCTCTGGTCAAACTAACCTGCAGAACCTGTATTTTTATTTCATTCCCTCTGGAATATCAACATTGCAGGAAGCAGTTTTAACCATGAAGCCATGATACTGACCCAAAGATCTCTTCTGAAACTTTTTTTTTTGCTAGCTTTCCACAGTCCTCACAATCCCATGTTGTGGTTTAACTAACTCACCTAACACCTGTATGTTATCTTGCTTACTCTGAAGTTATTAGAGTTGGTGGTCTCTCCTTTGTGGGAAACCAAGAAGTTCCTGAGTTCACATCCACTCAGCTCTAGCCCTTACCACCATTTGGGGAGTGAATCAACAGATGGAGGTTCTGACTCTTCTTCTCTTTGTAATTTTTCAAGTTTACTAAATACATTAAAACAAACAAACAAAAAACATCATCACCATAACAAAACAAATAGCCACACTAATACTGTGAAAGAAAAACAAAACTGAAAGCATCGTATTGCCTGATTCAAAATTAAATTACTGGGCCTGGCGCCATAGCCTACTGACTAAATCCCTAGTCTTGCAAACGACAGGATCCCTTATGGGTGCTGGTTCATGTCCCAGCTGATCCACTTTCTTTCCAGCTCCCAGTGTGTGGCCTGGAAAAACAGTAGAGAATGACTCAAAACCTTGCGACCCTGCACCCATGTGGGAAACTGGGAAAAGTGCCTGGCTCCTGACTCCTGGCTTTGGATCAGCACAGCATAAGCCATTGAGGCCACTTGGGGAGTGAACCAATGAACAGAAGATCTTTCTAAATAAATCTCCTCTCTGTAAACCTGATTTTCCAATACAAATAAGTAAATCATTTTTTTAAAAAAGTAAACTACTAAGTTATATTAAAGCAGTATAGCACTTATGTGAAAGCTGAAACACTAAGGAAACAACAGAGAAATCAGAAAGTTTATACAGCCAACTAATTACCAAGAAAGGTAGTAAGAGGCCACAATGTAGACAGGACAGTTCTTTAATAAATGTTTCTGTGAAAAGTAATTTCTAAAAACTGAAGAGTGAAATTGGACTCTGATCTTATACACAAAGATATATACACAAAGATCAACTCAAAATAGCCAGGAGATCTAGTTTTAAGATATAAAAGCATAAAAGGCTTTTGGACATGGGTTTTGGCAAGACTTCTTTTTTATATCATGCCAAAAGCTCAATCTCAAGAAGGAAAAATAACACAAGAGGGTACCACTGAACCAAGACTCCCACATAGCAAAGAAACAAACAACAACAAACAAAACAAAACAAAAAACAAAACCCAAAATGCAAGGTAACACTTGGTCTAGCAAAAATACTTGCAAATATAATGTTAGTATCAAAATTTTTTTGTGAAAAGCACAACTCAATAGCAGAATAACAACACAGCTTAAAAATGGATATAAGATCTGAATAGACACTTCTCCAAAGGAAATAAACAAGTGACCAAAAGGTATTAAAATTCAAAAATGTTGATTAAAAGTGTCACATCACTAGTTCAGAAACCGTGCATTAAAACCACTATAAAATGTTACCGTGCACCTTTGGGGAGGCTTTGGAAAAGATGAAACATAATAAACGTTGCTGAAAGAGATCCATCTTTCACCACCATCTGATCAAAACAACAGCTCAAAGACATGCGTGTGCATGTTCACAGCATTATGCTCAATAACCAAGATACAGAAACAATCCAGGAGTCCACTGAGAGAAAAAGGCAGAAAGAAGATGTACCACTTATGATGTGAATACTACACAGACTTTATAAAGGAATGAGATCCTACCATTTGCCATAATAGGATGGACATGATATCAGGTGGTTTTTTAAACACTGGAGTGAAATACACAGAGAGGGGACCCTATGAAGGATCCCTCTCTGAAAGGACAGAAAGTGGGAAGAGGAAAGAGATGAATTGCGCAGAGGCTGGTGAAGTACAAAGGGCAGATGTGTGGGGTAAGCAAGTCTAGAGATAAACTAGATGCACATGTTATAACAAATTTTGTTTACAAACTTTCCTGGTGATTTTGTTACAAAGATAGGTGTAAGTTTGTGCTTATTCTACAAAAGCAACTGTGAAATATATTGATTTTTAGCACTGTTGTAACCATTTTACTATTTATATCCCCTAAACTTCCTACTTTAAACCTTACATACACACCAGAAAGCTTATTTCTAGAAAAGAAACTATTTTTATAAGAGTTTTTAGTAAATGTGGGCTTGGAGTCTTTTTAGTAAGATGATATGGTTGGTTCTGAGGCTTGGCATGGCCCAATCATGCAGACATGTGTGAATACACCTCCCTCCTTTTTCTGGTACTGATATTTGATCCAGTAGCTAAGATATTTTTCAAAAAGCACTCATGACACATTTCTTAGGTGACAATTCCTTCATAATCAATCAAAGCTTGCATCTTCACCCACAGTTTCAAAGCCTGCATGTTGTGAAACTCCCACTGGAAACCACTTTCAAGCATGTTTTGTCTTTGAGGTTTATGTATCCATTTCATGTATAGTGCATATTAAAGAAGAAGGATATAGTGCACCTAAGACTTTGGGCCTACCTGGAGAAAGATTCTCCGACCACTGTAAAAGAAGTAAAACATACAAACCTTGTTTCAAGGAAGGACTATTCAGAGCGGAGTTGTGGAGAAAAAGGATTTGGATACACTCCTCTGTTGAAGTACAAGTCAAAGATTGACGTTCCGACGGAGGCTAAAGCTCAGGCGGCAAGATTAGATCCTTTCAGGACGTGCTCTTGGGGTGCTGTTTTTTGCCAAGCTCGTCTGTGGATAGCCACACATCCCGGGCAGCTGACTGCAATGGTTGTTAATATAGGAAAGACTATCTGTGTCCCACTGTCTCCATTTCTCCTTCGTCAGGGATCAATCTAGAACAGGTGTGTGGAGACGCAGGAAAAGCAGCTTCCCAGAGCTGTGAATTCGCCAGATTCTGTGCTAAGCAACTCAGAGGAACCCCAGCACCCTTTCCTAGGCCTTTCAAGAAAGGGCATCTGGGAACTAGATAGTCTGTACTCAGTATCCCAACAAGGAATGCTGGAAATCTCAGACTCAAGACTCAAATCTTTGTAATGTTTCTCCCTTCTTGAGGTCCAAGTTCTTCTTAACCGCAAGGGGTTTTGTCTCTATATTGTTTGCCCTTAATTAACATCACATGTCGTGAATTCTTAAGCTGTATCGACAGATTTCTAGTTAGAACATCAAATTATTTTTCAAAATGTTTTAATACGAGGAGGTAACTAATCATCATAATCAAAAACACTTTTTTTTTCAAAATAAACATGCCTCATAAGTGCAAGTAGCTAACTTCATACCTTCTTTTAATGTTCCTAGACAGTGGTTTGCCCTCCCTCCCTCCCTTCCTAGCATTTATTTGCTTTCCTTGGAAAGTCACATATGCAGAGAGGAGGAGACAGAAAGGAAGATCTTCAGTCCTTTCCCCCAGTTGCTGCAACAGCCAGTGCTGAGCTGATCTGAAACCAGGAGGCTGTAGCCTCTTCCAGGGTCCAAAGGCTTTGGGCCATCCTCAACTAATTTCCCAGGCCACAAGCAGGGAGCTGGATGGAAAGCGGGGCTGCTAGGACACGAGCTGGCCCATATGGGATCCCAGCACATGCAAGGTGAGGGCTTTAGCTGCTAGTCTATCTCCCGGGACCCACAGACAGGGGTTTTCAATCAATACAGTTAACTGCATGTCAAGATTGGATTGCCAACACCTACCAGACATTTTCTTCTATGTCTTACTTTTAAGAGCCCATCAGTGCTAAGCCCTGAGAACTTGACACTGGCTTAATACATAGCATAGATTGTTCTCTTGCTACCTTTATGACTATTCATCTCAGTTCTTTAAAAAAAAAAGTGTCATATTTGTCTTTGTTCTGAGGTATGAAAAATCAATTTGCCCAATAAACCTGAATTTTGACATGGAGGTTTGTTTTGTTTAAAAACAGAGAATGGAGGGAATGAATTTCTGATGATATATATTTACTTTCACTTTAAATGATCCTTATAAACAACAAAAATATTTTAAAAAATGATTCTAGGGCCCAGCATGATAGTCTAGTGATTAAAGTTCTCTCCTTGTATGTGCCAGGGTAGCTAGCATATGTGCACCAGTAGTTAGGAACTCATAAAGAGCTGTTAAAATTAAATGCGAAGTCTCTAGTGTATTCAAAACGATTTGTGCACATACTGCAGCCTCCCATAGATTACAGGGCTTTATCTTAAGATCAAGAAAGCCTAGGGCTGCGCTCATGGTTTCATCCAGTACTTTCTACTCTGGCATTTGGAGAAGAAGGGGAGTGAGCAGACTGCTGTCCTTTTCCAGCAGAGATGTCTCCGTTCTGATGAAACAGGAGCCGTCAGAGTTTAAAAAAAGAACAGCTTCTGACACAGGCGCCACATCTTGGCAAGAAATGCCTCCCATAGTTTCCACTATCACCAAGCTTGCGTTTGCTTCGCCCACTCCACTTCTATTTAAGTCACAGGCACTCCGTCGGACCACATTCATTTTAGCTAGAGCTGTGGCAATCAGCAAAGAAGACACGGATAGCATGGCTCCGGGAGAAAAGGAAAGAGAGGAGGGGCCAGCCAAGAGCGCCCTCCGGAAGGTCCGCACAGCCACCCTGGTTATCAACTTGGCCCGAGGTTGGCAGCAGTGGGCAAATGAGAACAATACAAGGCAAGCCCAGGAACCGGCAGGCTGGCTGCCCGGAGGGACGCAGGACTCATCCCAGGCTCCCAATCCAGTGCCTAGCCCCAATTCTCACCAAACAGCTCAGAGTTCTCCTGTGTCTGCAGCCCTAGAGCCGGAGGGACGCGGAGATGTACAAAGGTCAGAGGATGCCACCGAGATCTCCCACATCAAAAGAAAAGAGGTGACCAAAACAGTTGTCAGCAAGGCATATGAGCGAGGAGGTGACATGAGCCAGCTCAGCCAAAAGTATGAGAAAGACAGCCACATGCTTGCAGCGGACCAGCCCGAGAGCGATATTGACAGAATTCTCCACAGCCATGACTCCCCAACTCGGAGGAGAAAATGTGGGACCCTGGTGTCTGAGCTGACCAAAGGCTGGAAAGAGATGGAACAGGAGGTGCCCACGTGGAAGAGCGACAGCATAGACACAGAGGACAGTGGCTACGGAGGGGAGACAGAGGAGAGGCCTGAGGATGGAGTACAGGTGGCTGCTGCCAGGATCAAACGCCCTTTGCCCTGTCAGTAAGTGAATGCATCCTTGCACTCCTTATACCAGAATCACTGCTGAGCCTCCATAATCCAGGCAGCCCAGCGAACATGGCAAGTACTAGCAGAGTAGGAATGGCAAGGATGGGAGTCAGTGAGTTCCACAGGGAAGGTGTGTTCCTGGGCCAAAGGCAAGTGCTTTGCCTGCAGATCTGTAACTTTTGGGTCAAAGCCTCCACTGTTTTGTTTCTCTTTGCTGTCTGATGTTGTAACTCCCGCAAAGATGAAGCCTTGGATACATTTTTAAGCTAATTCTATAGTAACAAATTGGCTTATTTTTCTGTAGGTTAAAAGTGCTTTCTTGCAGCCTATTAGGAGAAGATTTCACTTGTACCAAATCTATTTATATTATCCGGAAATGAACCTGCACAAATAGTGCCTATTCAGCTCAGATCTCTGGTTCTGTGAACAGGTGGAAGGCTGCTATTTAACTTGACAGCAGGCTCTGGAGTCAAACGGGTCCACATTCAAATCTCACAGCTGCCTCTAACAAGTCCTTTTTCTACACCAATTGCCTCATTCGTAAAATGACAGCAACAGTTAATACTTGGGGATAAGTTCTGTTAGACTGGGAAAGTACAAGATTAGGGCTGCCAGGCACCTGTATCAATGACTACCACATATGCTCAATTTATGCAAAGTATTATTCATATAGATGTTATTGCTTAGCAATTTTCAAAAAGAATCCTCTCTGTAATGAGACACATCACATCACAACCAAAAGCATTATGAAACACACACACAACTGAAACATTTCGTTACACAAGAAACACATGATTTATTTCAAGGCTATAATTTCACATAATATAAAGTCAGGAAATCTCACTCCACAAAACACAATATGAAAGTAGGACAAAAGTCACAGATCTCACAACGCTTATAAACCGATTCTCTGTAGGGGTGCTTTTTAATTAAAACTGGTTACTCTTTCTAACAAAATACTTATAGTTTGTTACCTTAAAATGCATAGTAGAGCCATTATCTGCTTTGACACTTGTCTAAGTATTTTCACCTACTTCTTCATTTAATCTCTACAACATTCTCCACAGGGTGAATATATCCATATCCATTTGAGAAATGGGAACGGAAGATAGAGAACTACTGAAAGAATCATGTGTAGGGTTCTATAGCCCATGGGCCGGGAGCCAGACATTTGCCACTATAAGCTATTTTTTGGCCTGATTCACCTAAAACAAGACCGACATCAAGGCCTCTTTGCAGGCTTGTATATGTGCATTGTGAGGGAAACATATAGAAGCTTTACAGAAGGGAATTAGATTTGAGATATGGCTTACTTTGAAAATACTGAGTCACTTGTGTCATCTAAAAAAGCAGATTTGAAAATTCTTATTTCATGGAATTATTTTTACGTTAGCTATGTAAAGTAATGGATGAAGGAGATCTCCTTAGCAACTACACCCACTAGAGGGCAGAGGGCCAGGCTAGGTGGTCCCCAACCCCTCGAAATGACTACATCCTGTCTCTCTGGGTTGGGGAGAGGTGATTAAGTCTCCCTTCCTTCTTAAATTACACAGAGTGCCAGAATATTGCATGCAGCAATTACAGTTCTTAATGTCAGCTGTAATCCTAGTTGTGCCCATGAAATTTCAGTAGACACCAATGGGGACATTTTGTCAGATGGTTCTCCCAAATATTGCATGAGAAATGAAAGTAACATGTATTGAAATTGCTTTTCACTTGCTTACTTAATTGTAGGCACCATTCTCTTGCTATATGTGCCACTAGGGAGAAAATTACAAATCCGGAATGTTTCAGTGGAAAGACACTGCATTTCATTATTTTTTTATGGCTGAGTAGTATTCCATCATGTATGACTGATGAGATTCATAAACTAAGTCCAAAAAAGACAAGAATAATGTTTTCTCCAATTTGTGGTAATTAATATACAGGGTGCTAAAACAAGTTTGTGAAATTGCCATTTTGAGATTTGCATATAGCCTCCGCCTGTACTCTTGAGGACAAGCATTTTTTTCTGTTTTCTCTACTTAATAATTCTGAAGTTCCTTATTTTGTGGATAGTTATGATTATTATTATAAACTGGATTGAAAGTATGTCATAAAAATTAAAAGAAAAATGATGAAGAGAGTGAGCTAGGAGGGTAGAAGTACCATTGTGTTCTCAAATTGTATATATAAAATACATGAATTCTGCTCCCTTCATATAAATGAAAATGTAGGAAATTAGTAGAAAAATAATTTCTTGGTAGTTGAGATATTCCATGGATAATAGAAACAATCAAATCAAGCTTGATTAAAAAAACCAACAAATTCTTTATCAATAGTGTTTTTGTTAATTGATACTGTACTATGAAAAGGGTTTATATTTCATCTATTTTGAAAGCATCGTCTTCTGGTTGTATGTGACTTTTGGGTCCAATTCCTTTGGACAAGGCAATTTGATACTTCTTCCAAGATGGGAATGCTGATCACTCATCCGTCCTATCCTTCAAGTTCTATTCCAGAATTGTAGCTGGACATGCCATTTTATAGGTACGGAAACCAGCATGAAGATGTTAAGAAACATCTAAGTGAAAGAGCTGGAAAGTGATGAAGATGGGATATCTGATGCAGAGTTTATGTTCTTAACCATTAGAACAGACTTCCTCTCATGGAGCACAGATTCAAGGAATCATGTAGAGATCAAAGTCTGCTTAATTAATAAAATCCCAGAAACCGACAAATTAAAGGTATTGAAAGGCTTCACAAGAAATGGAGGGAAAAGTATGGCTCCACCTACCTCCCTCCAATTTTGGAGCTGGTCATGCTTATCATGCGCTCTAAGGACTTTCAGTCTGCAAGGACATTCACAGGCCTGGATCCAACCTAGTTCATAACAGAGAGAACAACTGCTGACTAGGGAGGCTCACACCACTTCTGTATGCTCCTGCCCCATTCCTGATTAAACACGACCTTAAAGAAGCCATGAGACCATTAATCAAAGTGGCTGTAGTTCTTACGGGGGCAGAGTAAGGAGCATGAAGAACATTCTTCCCAACACTTCTCTGAGAAGGTGGTAGTTCTTTGCTTTTCTGGCAGAGAAAGGTCCCTGGTCAGAAGGAATCATGCCACCTCTACAGGAGGGTCTGTGGAAAGGACCACCAGAGTAATCTCCATGTTCTTCATGGAGGCTGATGCAGATCAGCCCCAAAGCTCACCTGGCATGCCCTCATGGCATTTTGAAACCAGTGATTCAGGTGAAGAACTTCAGAGAGCATTTTTAGTGCCAATGAACTTACTTGTGACTGAATTCATCTTTTAGAAATTTTATTCCGGTGGATTTCACCACATACTCAGACACTATTCATCTGACTTGACAGTTATGATTTAATCGGTACCCACGTTCTCATCACACCGCTAAAGAAACCCATTCACATCAGAAAGTGGCACTTTTTAAAAAAAAAGATTTATTTATTGTTATTGAAAATATGATTAGGTGTATGGAGAGTAGAGAAAGATCTTCCATCACCGCTTCACTCCTGAAATGAACAAAACGATTGGAGCTGAGCTAATCTGAAGCTAGGAGCCAGGAGCTTCTTCCAGGTCTCCGATGGGAGTGCAGGGTCCCAAGGCTTTGTGTCATTCTGTACTGCTTTCCCAGAAAATATCATATTTACAGTTGACAAGAAAAAAAAAAAACAACCCTTCAGAATTATTTCAGAAAATGGAGCTAGACTTTCCAAGATAGACTGCTTATCATCTCTAGTGGAATTAGCAACCTGTGACACAAGAGGACAGGGAGAACAGCCTGACTGATGAAACAAAAATGTGTTTTCTGAGTAATGAAGAATTGAGATGGGTTGGAATTCAGTATTGCTTTCCTAAAATAGGGTAAAATGTTAAACACTGGACATTGCTTTGCTTTCTCTCAGTTTACACTAGATTGTCTTCCTGAAGTTCAATTTGAATTATTCATATTTTTGGCCTGGGACTTGAAAAAAAAATCAACCCAGGATGATATGGCATGAGTTCTTCTGCTAAACGTGCTTGCTTCGGCAGCACATGTACTAAACGCCCCAAAAGACACTCAAGGCAAAAGATGTTCTCACTCTGACTTAAACTTGATACTTTCATGCTTCTTAAAAAATGGAAAAAAATTTTTAAAAACCAGGATGTTTATAAGATATAGAAAATTAAATACCCACTGAAGTCTGCTTCTTCTTCGGGTGTTTGTTTTGCCTTGGTATAGCCCCATATTCTAATTCTTGCTTGCTGGATCAGATTCCTTTGTTTTCCTACCACCTTATTTTCAGAGGTTATAATTTGGCAATCTAATAAATGAACACTAAAATTCAGAAAAGGATTCTTTTAGAAAATAAATGTTTCTTTTTCCTACAACTTACCAAACTTTCATTCCTGCCTCAAATGGCACTGAAACCTGAAACTCTAAGTTTGTAATTAAAACTAGGAGGAGAGAAAACTACATGAAAGAATCAGTCTCAAAAATTTCTTCTGTGCTTATTTATGTATTTTCCTGATTTTTAATTTAAGTTGTAAAATCAATTCCCATATGGAAACTCCAAAAACTGAAAAAAAATCAGATGTCCAAATTCTAATGTAATTATTTTCAATTGTAAATAGCCTACATAATTCTTCTGTGTGTGCATATACATTTTTAAAAATATATATATATATATATTACTTATTTATCTGAAAAGCCAAGCTAGAGAGAGAGAGAGATTGATTGATTCTATCCATTGGTTTATTCCCCACTTCGCCACAATAGCTGGGGATGGGCCAGTCTGATGCCAGGAATCTGAAATTCCATCTTGGTCTCCCATGTGTTGGCAGGGGCCCAAGCAAATGGGCCACTCTCTTCTGCATCCCGGGCTCATTAGCAGGGAGAGGATGGGAAGTGGAGCTGCCAGGACTTGAACCAGTGCTCAGGAGGGATGGCAGTATCACAGGCCACAGCTTAACTCACCACAACAGCATGCTGGCCCCATCTATGCATTTTAAATAGTTGGCAACTGTGCCAGAAACCTTTATAATCTATTTTTCATGAATGTTTTCTTGCTTTTATTATTAGTTATTGATTTAGTACCTAAAACAGAGCCTGACGCACAAAACTGTTTAATGTGTCCAAAAGTTCCTAAAAGCTGCATGCTTTAAAGCAGGCTCCTAGGAACAGGACCAAATCACAGACGATGCTCAGGGGGCAGGCACGATTTCATGAATTTCACTATTTACTCCCTTCTGAAGTATTCAAATTCCTCATTTATGCTTGAGCATGGAATCGGGCATGACGGGTGGGTTTTGCCAGGATGACCTGAGCCTCGTTCCTAAAGGCTATCCCTGTCCCTGACCCCCACGATTCTGAGGGGCAAGGTGGCTGCTCTCCCTTGGACACTCAGTGAAGCACCTAACGTTATGGGAGGCTGAGCAGGGACATATAAAGGGGAAGGCAGCTGATGGTGAGGACCAGAACAGCTGAGAAGCCTATCCTACCTCCAGTTAGTTTAAATTTTAACATTTTTCCCCCCTATTCACCTGGGTACTTCAACAACTTCAATGAGACATGGAATTAACAGGCAAGTTCACTTCATAATTTGCATTTTCTGTGAACCTTTCCTACACAAAACTGTTTACTTTTTATATTTAACTTTTTTCTGATTAACTTCTTATATAGTTTATGCATGTGCTACAAAATATCAGTAGTATGTGTAGCTCTATTTTCCTAATTCTACTTTAAAACAGCGAAGCAATTAAAGTGCAACTGGGTAGCACTTTCACAACACATGCATCCATGCTGAAATTAGTGAAAGTTCGCCATCTAGTGGACATGTTCTGAAAACAATTATTTTTACAATTTTGTATAGGCTGGGATTCCCCCCTGCCAAACTCCCACCCCGGTCAGATTCTTCCCATATTGTTACAATAGTATACAAAGGACTACACTATTACAAACAATGTTAATGCAAACATGAATTCCCTGATTTCTACATTTGGATAACCAAATTTCATGAAATGAGTTATTGGGTAGTGAGATGTGCCCAAATATGATCCATTTCTATCCATTTCAAATTTCTATCCATAACAAATTGTGACAGCTCAAGCATGTCGGTCATCTAACATTCCAAGGCTTCCATTCAAGGGACAACTTAGTGTTGGGGATAAGTGAGAGTGGGCCACTCGTGAGCATGAGGGCTAATCTGGGGTTACGTGCAAGGGCAGAGAGACCTGGGGAATGACTGCAAGACCACAGAGAGAGTGATGGGAAGGATTCTTTCAAACACAAATTTTGCCTATTTTAAAATTAGGCCTGCAGCTTCTTGACAATACTGGTCTACAGTTTCCAAAGCCATTTTTATTGTCACAGTTTTGGCTAAGTAAGAATCTTTCTCAGTTTCAACTTTACACACATATTTGAAACACAACTCACTCATCTATGACTAGCTGGCACTGTACCTGCAAGCTGAGTGGCACTGTTCCCTAACAGAACACTGACTTTGGCCTCAGAGAGGTTTGTCCTTGGATCCTATGCCTGCCTCTGATTTAAAGCAACAGTTTAGAGCAGCTGTGGCCAGGCTCTGGCTCCAAGCATTCAGAAAACACATAAAATGTTAACATATAATAACAGTAACTTTGGTTCCAATTCCACTTCTACCAGTTAACAGTTTTGTGACTTTAAAAAAAAGAAGTTATTTAATCTACCTGGCCTCACTTTTCTCATCGGTGAAGTGGAACAGGTGGTACCTACTTCTTAGACTAGCAATGAAAGCTACTTAAAAACTTTCTGCCCATAATGTTCAGTAAGTGTTACAATTGCTAACAGTATTTTCTATCTGTATAACCAGATATTATATTTTGTGGTACTTGGCTGGTCATTAAAAATATGTAGATGAAAAGTTACATATGACAATGTTATGACACAAGTGTGGTGAGGTGACACTTAAGCTTCAGGAAAAATTTGCTTTAGGTGTCTTATCAGTGAATTCTCTACTACAGCGAGGATTCTGATTTTAAATCCTCAACATGCAACTACCGTATATACATCAATTTGCATTCATTTTACAAAGGGAAAAAGTTTGCTTTCATTTAGAACACTGAAAAACTGTTATTCACAGAAAAATCATCTAGGACATACAGCAAAATAAGATCAGTGGTGGGAACATGCGTACGCTCTTATCTCATACAGTATGTTGAACTTTCTTTTCTTACAAGAAACCTAAAGATAAAAAATAAAAACACAGACTTACATCAAGATTCACAGACGTGGGAATCACCAGGGTAAATCAAGAGTGGCTGGGTGTTAAAACAGCATCTCTTAATTCTTCATCTCCTTTCTCCTTTAGGGCAAGCAGATTTGCAGAAAATCTCAACTGCCAAGCCCAGCGCAAATACAGCCAAGTGGGTGACCTGAAAGGGAGATGGCAACAGTGGGCTGATGAACACATCCAGTCCCAGAAGCTCAATCCATTCAGTGAGGAATTTGATTATCAGCTGGCCATGTCCACCCGCCTGCACAAAGGGGATGAGGGCTATGGCCGTCCCAAGGAGGGAACCAAGACGGCAGAGCGGGCCAAGCAGGCTGAGGAGCACATCTACAGGGAGATCATGGACATGTGTTTCATCATCCGCACGATGGCTCGCCGCAGACGGGACGGCAAGATCCAGGTGACTTTTGGAGATCTCTTTGACAGATACGTTCGCATTTCAGATAAAGTGGTGGGCATCCTCATGCGTGCCAGGAAACACGGACTGGTTGACTTCGAGGGAGAGATGCTGTGGCAAGGCCGAGATGACCATGTTGTCATTACGCTACTTGAGTAGACCTTCAACAATAAAAGCCCAAAGTGACCCACTGGTGTCTCATGCTCAATGCTAATGTATTCAAAATTAAAAGGCAAACTGCTTTGTGACATATTAGAAGGTATTAAACAATTTTTACATACATGACTTTTTAGAAATCTATTTCTATGAGGAAGTTGGAAGGCTACAATAAAGCAAACCCCAAGCATTCAGAAAACACATAAAATGTTAACATATAATAACAGTATTCACATTTCAACTTCCAATTAACATTCCTATGCAAAAATATTTGAAAATCCATTGCAGAAATCATACCAACATTTTAAAAATTATTTTAAGACGCATGTTGACTTAAGACACAAGCTTAGCAGAATGTATTGTAATGCCAGTGTCAGTTTCCAGAAAAAATTGTCTAAGTCTGGTAAAATAAACTTATATTTTTAAAGAAGTTTCACTTTGTATGATTGTTTGTGAATCATAGCATCACTTACAAAACAGGCACATGTATAAAGTTTTCAGTAAATTGCTGAAATTCCTTTGTGGACCTGAATCCTAATAGCTGTCCAGCAGTTAAGTCTTGACTGTGATATGAACAAATCATGTAAGAAAAAAATCATGACTGGTGGTCTCTGCATCAACAAAGTGCACATGCGTATTCACGTTCCCTCCAAGAGGTGCAGAGTTGGGGGGTTTAGACTTACTTGTTTTTGAAAGACTTCTTGGAGAAGTTTGCTTTTCCTTAAAACTTTAGTAACAAATGAGGTTTATACTTATGTCAACACACAATGAAGGAGAAATATAGAAAATTTGGTGAACTGGAATGTTTACTATAGAAGAACTTATAGAACCAGTGGTAAATTAAAACCAGATTTGAGACAATTTTCTTCACATTTTAACAGAGAAATTTATAATAAATATCTAAAAGTCATTAAACACAAATATTAGTCTTCAAAAACGGGAAAAGCACAGCAAGAAGAAACATTTTTGGCATTTATGTGCCAACTGTCAACTTTTCTCCTTAATTAAACTGAAGTGTTCCTTATATAATCCTAAAAACGAAGTGAACAAAATATAACTCTAAGTCTTACTGTTTTCAATCAAAGTTATTAAAACACTTTGCTATTTTGGTACTTTAATGTCTTGAATAGGTATCTCATTTTGAGGGGATTTAAAATGAAATAAAATTAAACTATTATACAATTACCTTTTTAATGTATTATGTCCTTTCAAAGTTCTAATAGCTTCTCAAAGAAGAAAATACATATATTATTTCTATATATAATCATTACAAATTAATGATTAATTTTCTCTAAGGAGAATTTTATAATTATCGGTTCTAACAGTGAAAATAAAGTGGAAATTTAATGACAATTATCCTAAAAATACTTTTAAATATATTTTTTGTTTTTATACTATTTTCAGATTATATTCCACAAGACTATTTTCTTACACAAACACAACTCAACCTTGTTGTATCACAGTATTTAGAAAAGGGATTCAAGTGTCCCATCACAATCAACTATAAATAATAAACTGTAGGCAGGCAGGGACCCAGGTTATTCCAAATTACATTTGCTGGGATTCAAGGATGAAAAGTGCCCTCAGAGAGCTTACACCAGAACTAAACTTTTCCCACAGGCCTGGCTCTTACCAGAGAAGGATATCTTTCTTCTACGAAAACAGATGCTTTGCAACAAGCACACTCCGGCAAGTATTTTGTGAGAAACATCATCATAGGAGCTATCTTGCGGGAGGGATCACTAATGGCTTGTAGACTGTTTACTGAGTATTATTCTTGTGTGATATCTTTGATTTAGGTCTAAGACCACTCCTCATATTTTCTAATTGCAATCTAAAACTATTCTCTATTCAAATGATTATCTCAAAAGCTCTGTCACAGGAAAATCTATAGTTGGAAACACTCGACACTTGGAACATAAATATCCCCAGAACTCTGGTGGCATCAGCCAGTGAAAGTCTTCATAGATATTGTTATAGCTTTCCCAAGATACATGAAATAATTTTATTAGATGAATTCACAGCCCCTGAAGTAGATACTGAACAACTGATTTTCCCAACTTTGGGATTTTCCTTTCCAAGCTTTCCATCAGATATTCAAAGGGCTTTGCATGACTGATATTCAAATATACACTGTGTCCCTTCTGTCTGTACCTCCACCCAGATATCTGACGCCTTTCAACATTCATAAATTGAAGTGACTCTAACTTCCTCATTCCCAGTTTGTTCACATCTGATAGGGAGGGAAGTTCTGAGCTCAGAGTTTACTTCCTTCCCTACAGTGTTACAGATTTATTTTTGGTTTGCCTTCTGCTTTTTCCTTTTCCCTTCCCCAAATCTAGTTCCTTCTTTCTCTACTGCTCACAGGTGTACTGTGAAAGTGCAAGAGCTGTTTCTCATATGATATAGGAATATTTCTATGTTGCCCAGAATCCATGAGAGTTCACACTTTGATAAGAAATGTTGTACCCTCTCTAGATCATTCTGTTCAGAGATTAGAAAAGATGCAAGAGACCAACAGGCACTGTAGGGGCCTCCTAGGGATTCCTAGAATATTCATATTTAATTCTCATTCCTTATTATTAGTAAGCACACAGTTAACATTATATAATTTACAAATGTGCCATAGAAGCCCAACTTCTGAGGGTACTGTAATCTGTATAACCTATTATCCCAATTACGGTTATGTATCTACATTCTGTGCCTACATTTCAACAGCATGCTGGTATTCAGCAAAGCCACAATGGCCGTTATTTTCTGATCAACAAAACCTTTCCCAAAATTCCCCTTGAGGACACCATTCAAAGAATATGAAAATACATATGCATCCAATACTCTGAGCTTTTTCACTGTAAAATACTGCAAACAACCTAATATGTGAAGAAAAAAAGATCAAATGAAGTACAGAAAATAAAATGATTAACTGGAGTTTCTTTATATATGCACATACTGAATTATATACATCCAAATGGCTAGATGTGTATTTTGAACAGGATAATCAGATAATGAAATCAACTTTGGGTACGAATGGGTAGAAATTAGTTGAAAGAAACAGGAGGGAGATGTATTTCTGAAAATACTTACAGAATGTGAAAACAAATCTACATATCTTTTGCTAAACAAATGTAGATATTTCTGTTGGGCACAGACCAAATAATAAATTTGTTCACCAACTGTATTTACATGCTTACCTTCAGTAGATGTTGCCAAAAAGTTCTAAGTTATTTCACTTCACATACTCCTACAAACAGCATTACTTTAATACTCTTGGGATTGTCAGTCAGTCTTGTGTCTCCTGTGCAACTTTTATTAATCCGTATTCATGTTTTTTATTGTGGATGAGTCCTTCCTCAGATATGCATTAAAAAAAAACTTAAAGGTTAGCTGCCTTTTACATTAATGATGCTTTTTGGATTATTGTGCTTGGTTGGTTGACACCCAGAAGAGTTTTCAATGTAAGTTTCAGATAAGTAGACTCAAGCAAGAACTTAAAGCATTTCTTTGAAGAATTAGGAAAAGAAACGAAACATGACTTCGCCAGTAGGATCCTGAAGACAAAGTACAACCAAATCAATGGCTACCAAGAGGCAGAAGTGTCCAACCAAAGTCAGAGGATCACAGAGGTCAGCTTTTTGGCGTGGCAGTTGTGTTGCAGCCTGGGAAGCCATGATCTCAATCATGGGTGCTGGTTCAAGTGCCCATTGCCCAACTTCCCACTCATCTGCTAGTGCATCTAACAAAGCAGCAGAGCATGGCCCAAGTATCTGGGCGACTGCCACCTAGGGGGAAGATCCAGGTGTGGTATTCCTGACTACTTGCATTAGCCTAGCCTCTGGCCCCAGCTGTTCTGACAATTTGGATAATGAACCAGTGAATGGAAAACCTGTGTTTCTGTCTTTTCCTCTAAATCTTGCAAAAACTACAAAGAGGACCATTGAGCAATAGAGGCCATAGCAGCAATTTGGAGGGATGGCAAGGCATTTTTTGCTTGTTTCGTTTGGAACAGCAAAGAATGGCAACACCCACTGAAAGCAAGTAGGACAGCAGAAAGACAAAGCTTCCTCTGAACGTCCTTCCAGGACAGTGCTCCAATTCACTACCCTCATCAAAGAGTTCTGACAGGAAACTATTAGGAATGCATCTTATCGGCCTTCTTTGGAGCCTTCTTTAAAAAGAAACAAACAAAAAATCTTTAAAGTGTCTTCAGCTAATAATTTTTTTTAAAATGAGGTTGCACTGATATGGCTGAATTCTTAGCATCCTTAGTTTTTTGGGAATAAACTTGATGGGACATAAGCTGAGAAAGCTTGTATTTTAATTTCATCTTGCTTTATTTTTAAGTTCTTCCACATACATACCTACCCTAGGATCACTGTGGCACTCTTTTTTACTTTTCAAGTCATCTTTATATTATTTTACTTTTCACAATTACATGCATAGTCTTTATTTCCATTGCTGGAAATAAGTCAACATTTTTATTCCATATAGATATACAATTATTCTGGCAGCATTATTTAAAGGACCATCTTCTCTGCTGAGTAGCAGTGTCAACTTTAAATAGATTTTTAAAAAATCAGCTAGTCTCTGGACTTTGGATCAATATTACATTCTTTTGACTCAGCTTTTTAGTAGATCATAGTATCTGGTATTGAAGAGCTTGTCCTCATTCTTCAATGTTGCCTTGGCTATTCTTTACCTTTGTATTTCCAAATAAATTCCAGAATCAGCTTAACTTCCACAAATGAGGTTCGGAGAGGTTTTTACTACCATTTTGAATTTTAAGAACCGACATCTTATAACATTTGTTAATCATAACTAAGGGATAGCCTTCCTAATAAAGTCTTTTTGTTATAAACCATATTTTAAATGACATTAAGATGGCAATATTTTAAATTTCATTTCTTATTTCCTGCTTGTAAATGCAAGCACGCTTGCTCTATTTCTGTTTTCTGACTATTGGATCTATCATTCAGTAATTCTAATATTTTACTTTCAGAATTTGTTGTCCACAATCATGCTGTATTTTAAAAGAAAATCTTTAAATGCCTTCCTTTCAGTCCTTATGTATTTTTCTTGTCTTTTTTTTTTTTCTTGCACTAGTTAGAATCTAAAGAAAAATGCCATATAGAAGTAGTGATTGTAGTTAACACCATCTGGTTTCTCACCTCTGGGAGTCATCAGTAATTCACCACTAAGTATGTTCTCTGAATGATTTTCAAGTATGTTTTTTTAATTAATTAATTTTGTGATAGTTCCATTGGCTCTGTGATTTCCCCCTCCCCTCCTTTCTTAGTCCACTCCCCTTAATGATTTCCCCTACATGATCATAATAGTATAGTCTTTCAAAAACAGGCATAAGTCTATCATTCTGCTGTTTAAGTGCATCCTGGCATTGTAGGCATGGACAATAGCAGAGTTCAGCACCCTATTGTCAAGATGTAGTTAACAGTTTCACTGGGAGTACACCTTTGATTGGGAAGTAGAGAGGCACACTGCTGTGTATCTTCACATTTCAATGATAGTCTCTATTAAACTGTTCTCTAGATGACTACAATTACATGCATGCTTACATATATATACACACATATAAATTTTGCATTTTGTATGAAGATTGCCTTATGTCAGAAAGAACATATAATATTAGTTCAAGAATATTTTTAACATTTTACAATTTTTTTCCTAGTGTGCCAAAATTTTATCATAAATAGGTGCTGAAATTAATATTTCTTTTGCTTCTATAGAGATTATTAAAATTTCCCTTTTCTTTTTCTATTTAGCTAATAAATTACACCAATTTAAAGAAATTACTGTAGTTTTTCTATCTCAATTTTATTATACAATACTACTGTTAGGCATTGAATGTCATTTGTAATTTATTTTTAGGATTTTATTTTTTGTGTGTGATTTTATTATTCTCATTTTATGTATTTACTTTTAATTTATTCTGCACATATCACTATATCCATCTTCTATAAGTACTTTAAAATTTGCTGATGTTCTAGTCCATCCATCTGTCCATCTTTTCCTTTCTCCCAGATTTATTTAAAAGCTAGAGATACACCAAGAGGAATGAACACACACACACACACACACACACACACGAGACAGAGAGAGAAAGAGGGAGAGAGAGAGAGAGAGAGAGACAGAGTGTAAATTTTCCAGGAGAATACATCTTCCACCTGCTGGTTTATCTCCCAAATGGCCAAAACAGCCACGGCTGAGGCAGGCCAAGGAAAAGGACTAGGAACTTTTCTGGGTCTCTCACGTGAGCAAAGCGTACAAAGGACTTGGGCCATCTTCTACTGTTTTTCCCAGGCATATGAGCAGGGAGCAGGATCAGAAGCAGAGCTGCCAGGATTTGAACCGGCAATCATATGGGATGTTGGTGCTGCAGGAGGTGACTTAGTATGTTGCACCAGAAGTCCAGCCCCTCCTAAAAGCTTTTAATCTTTGAAAATGGAACATGCAATGATTGTACCTACTCTATTTGGCCATCTTAGCCTGCATCTTCTGATCTTTACTGCCCTTCTGAGGGATAGTATACCAAGTTCCCAAGTCAAGAACTTGAGAGATTTCCTTAGTTTCCTTAGCTCTTCCTTGGTGACACCCAGTCGATAATCAATTTCTATTAATCGTAATCTCATACTTTCAAATGTATACCTAATCACCATTCATCCCTAATCACCATTACTACTATTTTTATCCAAGCTTTGTTATTTCTCTTTATCATATTACTCATCTATCTTTAGTTTTTCTTCTACTAATCTATTTTTCAGAGATTTTTTTTCAGAAGCACAGACCTGATCATGTCAAATTGTCACTTACACATTCTTAACTGTTTCAATGAGATTAAAAATATACAAACTCCTTGATCCTGCAAACAAAAGAGATGTGATATATAGCTTACCTTGCCTTGTTCTTTCCTCCAAAAAAAAAAAAAAAGTAGACGTTTAACATATTAAATAACTTGTCCTGCCTTATTTGTCAAGCCTACTCCCATCACCATTTTTCCAACAAGGGTGTTCCTGCTAGCTGCATTCATTATTAATCCCGTAACTCATACTCATTCATCATCACCACCACCACCACATGTAGGTTACAAGAGTATTTTTAAAACTTTAAAAAATCATAATAGTATACCAACATGATTAAAAAATAAATCCAAACTCAAGTTTATAGTTATATATTTAATTTTATTTGATATATATCACTATGACCTTATTGTAGTTGAAATCCATTACAGGATTTTTATTTTTCTTTACTGATTAGTCATCTCCATAAGGACAATAATACTGCTGTGGAAGACCAAAGGGGAGAAAAAAACTGATAAATTTATTTACAATTCCCTATGTTGTAAACATTTAATCTACATACTGTTACTAACTTGTAACATGGGAGATTTACATAGACAAGAAAAGGATGCCCTGTTATTTCCATTCATGTTCTGCAGTAGCATATTAGAACAAAATATTACATGTTCTTTTTCTACTAGCATTATGCTTTTTTAGACAATTATTTAAATTTTTAAAAGACCTAAATGTATCTGAATGCTATACAACTAAGTCTACCTAAGCCAACTTATTTGGCTTATTAATATTGTTTTTAGAATAATTTAAAGTGCTATAAGCAATCTGGCAATCAACACTTTCTATAAGAACAAAACTACTTTTACACATTAATTTACAACATATACAATGTTTATCTGAATAGCTGAAACTTCAGCACAGAGTCACTGTCAACATGGATAACAGCAGGATTTGCTTTTTTTCCTTTTTGCATAACATGAAGCTTTGAAATTTGACTGAAGAGTTATTGCCACAACAGCTTATTTACTGGTTTCCGACAAAAGAGGATAAGAACTACTAATGTATTCTACCTTTTCATTTTTTTGAGGTCACTTGACAGTAAGTTTGCATATTCAACAAGTCTACTAAGTTATAATATCATCAGCTACGACCAATGCCCTTTTAATAAGAGCAAATGCTAATGGTAATTAATAACATACCACTCAAAAAAAAATCACAAGATTTTTTTCCCTTTTGAACAGGAATGACTTAAATTTGGGGAACTCATGTGCAACAAAGCTAAAACAACAAAACTATAAAATAGTATACCTGACACAGCATGTTGAAGAAATATGCATCTATTTCATAGTTTTTGCATGTATGATAATGCCCTATACTAAGCTGCAAATATGTGAGTATTTTATTAATATGTTAAACCAATAGAATCATTAAGTCCTCATTCTCCTTCGCATTTTATAACTCCTTATCAGATAATTCAGTGACAAAAGCACTTGCCCAAACCTGCAGATCTTGCGCATTGTGATTTATTTTCCTCAAATCTCATTTTTAATAAAATGATACTGAGAATACCTGCACAATTAATAAAGATAGCGTGGTAGTGTAAATCAAAGCTAGAATTCTGTACTCTAATGAAGTAAATATTATTTTGGCATGTGACTTTTCCTTCATGAGATGAGCAAGTCCAAAAACTGCCTTTATCAACTGCACAGACACATACGTATCTACAATTCATGTCCTCAAACCACCAATCAGACTGCTCTAGTAAAATAATCAGTATATTTTAAAAACAAAAACAATAAACCAAAACAACTTCAACAAAAGAGCACCATCCTATTAGAAGATCAAGATAATGTGAACTGGAAATTAGGTAGTACCTACGAACAAAATACTACCAAATTTCCTAGAAAACCCAAGCTAGCACACTACACAGACCCAGGCATGGTCTAAACTTAAAGAATTCTGGAACAAGAACATGATTTGAAAATAACACTATAAGGATAGCAGTAAAAAAAAGGCGATGCAGATTAATTTTAAAGCACAAGTGACATGTTACACTGTATTGCTTCTTGAACTTTCCAAACAATGCTTGTCCATGTCAGGTTTGGGCCTTTATCCTGCTAAGACAGACAACACTGCATTTATTCAAAAGCCCAGATCTCAATGTCCTGGATAAAGAAATCTTCCTTCTTCGAAAGCGTATGATTCCCAAATGTTTTACAAGAATGGCTTCTTCCATGGTAGAGATCTCCATCAAGCCAAAGAGCAAATTCTCCTCTGTAGTACAAAAAACCAAAAATCTCTTACTACTACACTCTCAACCGTCATATCCTCAGTTTCTTCAACCCCCTCTTTACTCGTTTCCATAATAACAAACATTAATATTGCTCATATTCCATTACAAAATTCCTTATAAAACTACAAAATAGGTAGCAACTGAGTTTTTAAAATTTGACTTCATATACAATTAGTTTAGAGACAGACATTACTCTTGTTTTCTGATTTTAATATATTCAACATAGCTTTCTTAAACACATAAAGACACTAAAAAATTTATTTAAAAAAATGATTTGAAAGGCTGAGTGACAGAGAAAGGATGTGAAACTGTTGTTCAACGGTTGACTCCCCAAGTCGCTACAATGCCTGGGGATGGGCCAGGTGGGAACCAGGATCCAGACCTCCTTCTGGGTTTTCCACTTGGGTGGCAGAGCAAGCAGTAGGGTCATCGGCTGTTGCTTTCCCAGGTACACAGACCAGGGACCTGGATAAGCAGCAGAGCAGCCGGGAACTGAACCAGCACTCAGAGATGCGCTGCTGGTTTAAAAGTAGCAGCTTAACCTGGTGCACCTCAAAATTTCCAATCACTTAAAATTCATGTTACTTTAAGATATTTAGTTTAAAAACATATTTAAATCTTTGAATTCAATTTGCACAAGTTTTTATTTTAAAAAATGTTTTATTTATTTGAAAGGCAGAGAGAGAGAGACAGAAAGAGACATATATAGAGCCAGAGAGAAATCTTCCATCTGCTGATTCACTCCCTACATGATTATAAGAGCTGGGGCTGAAGATATGCTCAAAGCCAGGAGTCAGAACTCAATGTGGGTTTCCCACTGGGGGTGGCTGGGACTCAGCGACTTGAGCCATTACCTACTATTTCCTAGGGCACACAAAAATAGGAAGCTAAAAGTGGAAGCAAAGCTGGGGATCAAGCCAGGTTACTCCAACATGAGATGTGCACATCCCAAGGAGCTGCTCAAGCAACTACACCAAATCACTCTGCCCAGAAAGAGTTTCACTGCCAAAAGAGGATCACAGTGGTTAGCAGAAAACCTCAGTTTGAAAAAACTTTTACCATTTTTTAAAGTTGTTTTTACCGCATTTTCTATGGACATTTAGGGGAAAAATTTTTTAAAATTTACTTATTTACTTGAAAAGCAGAGCAACATAGGAAGAGAGAGAAAGAAAAGACAGACAGTCAGGGACAGGGCCCTGACAAGTCTGAGAGCCAGGGGTTCAATCTGGGTCCTTCCTAACAAGCAGAAGAAACTGAATCTTTACTTGCTGTCCCCCAGGTACAACAGCAGGAAGACTCAGACCCAGGAATTACAACATAGATGCTGGTATCACAAGCAAAGGCTTGACTCACTGAGCCACAACAACCATCCCTAAAGACTTTAAAATGTATAAAATGGTGATGCTAAGACTCTTAACCTAGAATATTTATCAAAAATCCTTATCTGGGAGATTCTTTATCAAGCAGAGAGTAAGAGCAAAGTCAGGTATAGTATAAACTTAGTAGATAATAAAATTCAACTTTTCTAATAGGAACATGTAACATGGGAAGGTTATGATATGAAATATTGTTTTGGGATTTATTTCTACCTAGGCAGAACTTTTTTAAGTAACTGAAGAGAGAGAGGAGGCAAAGATGAATAATTAATATCTCTAAGATATCCCTTGGAGACTTTCTCAATTTTACTTGAGATAACAAAGCAGTAGAGCCAGAGTTTAGGAGATTTGAAAATACATGGATGGCGGACTGCCATTTGAATAAGTGCTTAAGTCATCATTTAGGAAGCTGACATCCCACGTAGCAGTGCCTGCATTTGAGCTCCAGATCTGCTTCTAATTCCAGCTTTCTGCTAATATGCACATTGTGAGGAAATAAGTAATAGGTCAAGTGCTATTTCCTTGCCATCTACCTGGAGGATACACACTGAGTTTTAGTCGCCTGACTTTGGTCTGGCCCAGTCCAGTTGCTGTGGGCATCTGTGAAGTGAAATGGAGGGTTTAGGGGATGGAACAGAGGAAGCGCTCTCTCTTTCTGCCTTCCAAATAAATTAGAAAAGGACAGTTTCTCAGTACGTTCTATACTGAAAGAATGAAATTACTGATTGTATTGTGTAACAACCAGAACAAAACAAAACAAAATACCCTGAAGCTTTAGTGGTTCACTGAAATTATTAGTAGGGAAAAAAGATTATTCTTTAAAATATCAATCAAAACAAAAACAAAAACAAAAAACAAAAAACAAAAACAAAACCCAAGTAGAAAAACATAACAATTGTACCAGTTTCTATAACTTGCACAAAAGCAGCACACAACCGTGGCTCTTTGAAAATCTGATAAGTTTAAACCTGTTGGAACATTTCCTTTTCTGGTATCACAAAGTTACTGCATTTCAAAGAAAAAGATGAATTATAATAAAAAGCAAACAAATAATGCGTAAAATGAAGAAGCCAATTCTTTATCAATAGCTTTAAACTCACACTTATGCATTTCCTGAGAACATACTATACTCATAATGTAACAATAAACACATTTGGAATCTTACGTAGAAATTTTCAAAAAATAATTGATTTTTGTCAATATAGCACATGTATTTTCAAAGTTTATTAAAAGAAAAACCTGCTGGCATGATAAAATGTTGAAGAGACTCACCCTCCACCTCCAAAAGCTAATGAATCCATGTCTCCTTTGATAAAAAACATATTATCTCCTGTCCATTTAAAGACCTATATGAATGAAAAAAAAAAAGCTTTAACTATACAGATGATTATGGCCACTATACAGAGTCTGTTCTCCAAAACCCAAAAGAGATAAGGGAACTCTAGACTGGTGGGGCTGCCAACTCTCACACAGCAAGCCTGACAGGGTGGAGGTGTTCGGGCTAGCAGTTAGGGTGCTGGTAGGTCCCATCAGAATCTGTGCGTGGGAGCCCTCGAGCTGGCCTGGCTTCTAGCTTTCCGCTCCTGAGAACTGTGAGAGGCAGCAGTCTGCTGCCTGCCACTTTGAGCCATCGAGGAGTAAACCAGCAACAGGAGCTCTCTGCCTTTCAGATAAAATAGTAAATGCATACACTAAAAAGAAAAAAAAATACTTGGCATAAAATTGCTTAGAATTTTGGGTTTCAGTGTCTCTATGACTAAATTTAAAAAGCACAAGCCATACAACCTATAACTATATCTTCAAATCTATTCTCCAAATCTCAGTAACTCTACATTCATTTTTCTTACTCTGTAGGTACCAACAGTTAGTGGTTAAAGGACAAAGTAGAAAAATCATTCATTGATTTATGAAAGCCGATTAGCTTCTATTTTTTTAAAGATATATTTATTTTTATCGAAAAGTCAGATTACAGAGATGAGGAAAGACAGAGAGGAAAATCTTCTATCCATTGATTCACTTCCCAAGCAGTTGGAACGGCTAGAGCTGTGCTGAGCCAATCTGAAGCCAGGAGCCAGGACCCAGGAGCCTCTTCTGGGTCTCCCATGCAGGCACAGGGTCCCAGGGCCTTGGGCCAACTTTGATTGCATTCCCAGGCCACAAGCAGGGAGCTGGATGGGAAGCAGGGCCTCTAAGATTAGAACCGGAGCCCATATGGGATTCCGGCGCGTGAAAGGTAAGGACTTTAGCTGCTAGGTTACCACGCAGCGCCCAACTGCTATTTTTACATAACACTCGGATATACACTTATTTGAGGTAGGGCCAAGGTATTTTCTTTGTGTGTACATTTGTTGAACACTATTCTTACACAAACTGTGTTCATGCGTGTATTTATGATTTTTCAGTTGTGTCAAACTAACAGCTTAAAAGCAAGCAAGAGATCCAAGGAAAATCTGGATATTCATTATTTTTAAGTATTTTTATAATATTGTATGGATTTCTCTGTAATGCTAATAGCAATTTCTAGTACTTCATCCTTATTAAGATATTTTTTAAGTATTCATTACAATTTTTGATAAAACTTTAACACTCATAACTTCAGTTAATGATTTAGTTACATTAGTACAAATATCAGGTATCATCTAGTTTACTATATTAGTATAATTGTCAGGTAACAAGAGCATAAAGCGATTGAGAACAAGCAAAAATGGAGCTTAATAAATCGGTAAGGCCTACATACTGTCAGTGAACTGACAACAGATTTTAGGGGGAGGATGGAAACCACTAATGAATCCACAGGCCAGTTAAGCTTATGTTTGTTAAGAAAACCTTTACTGCTTTATCAAATCCTTCCTAATCTAGAACTAATAAGTACTCTCCCAAATTACATGTTTCTATTTCGTTTAACCAACTATATTGATTCCTTTTCTCAATAACAAAATACAATTTCATCTCTTAGAAAATTTTTAACGTGCTTAATTTCAGTGAAGTTAGATGCTGGGACTGCACTCAAAAAATTTCGTGAACACATGTTCACGAAATTAGTTTATAACTTCAGGTTTTTAGATCTCATGGGTATTAGAGTGTCTTCAATTAAGTTAGTAAAGCTATGATAAAGATAGCCAACAAGATAAAGAAAAATAAGTTAATCACTTTTGTTTCAAATCTAAATATTTTAAAAAATTTTCAAGACTTCATTAAATTTACTTATTAAAAGATTCTCACAATGATAATTCCTAAACATAGGGTGAAAAGTTACATGACCTTTACTGAATCTGTGACATACACTGGTGCCATGTTAGGCATTACATATATTACACAATTCTCATTTCATTTTCAAAGATTCTGTTTGTATCTTATGGTCCCCTTTCTACTTGCAGGAAAGTTAAGTTCAGAGGGGTCAAAGATGGAACAAAGGAAATAGATGCATGTGACTTTAAGAGTATGTTTTGTCTTTAAAAAGAGAATAATGGAATAATTGTCCTTACCTCAAATTCTGGACAGAATGTAAAAACAAAAGTTTCTCCTGTACCATAAAAGCCATCACTCACTTTAAAAGGCTCAGATGCTAATGCGCCAAAAACCTAAGGAGACAGAGAGGCCTGCTCAATATTATAACTACTCATTTGTTCCATTCAGCATTATCCCATCATAAATGCTTGCATAAATTTTAAAGCCACTGGCTCCCGCTATAGTGTGAATAGCTGTTCAATGATCACCAGATTTATAATTCCTGTTACTGTCCAAGTATAGGATCTAATTTATGAGGAAATAAGATTTTTTTCTTAGTTTTGAGTTCTAAAAAAAGGGTATTGCATCAAATAGACAATTCTAAAAAGTGGTTAACATTTTTCAGCAGAGTAAACATGTACAATGGCTGACATGCTGTATGGCCACAGCACTAGGGAAGCAAAAATCCTCCAGTAATGCAAACATTCCACAACAAGGCAAGTATGCTTTTTTTCCCCTTCATCACTTAAAACCCTGCACCAGAGCAGGTCTTGGGTCTTTTGTAAATTATAAGACACACAGTAAATGCTTTATTAAATGAATGGGAGACCTACATAAGTCATTTCAGTGTTCTGTGCCTTATTAAAAACTGGGAGTAAAACAGCTTGATAGATGCTCTCTATAATCACTGTCAGCGTTGGCATTCTAGCTGCGTAGTTTATGTTTTTAAAAGACTTCATTATTATAAATAATTTTTTTAAAAAGATTCCTTTTTTTGAAACACTGCAATAATGATATGAAATATAGATGTATAGTTTAAAATTTATAACAAATGAAACAGACAAACTTCAATGAGCTCAATATAACAACACTGTAAGCACCCTAGAAGCTCTGGTCATACTTCTGTTTTAACAGAACAAACAACCTGATGGCAGCAACTAGCCTGACATCACCATCACACCATCCTGCTCATTTGTGAAACAGAATCATAAGAAAGTTACCATCCAGTACATGACTTTCAATTCATGGTTGTGACATTTACTATCATTTGGCTTGTTGCCGTGGCTCACTCCTTTTCCCTGGTGAAAATACTTTCTCTTGTGTATGCAACCTTGTATAGAATAGAGATGACGATAGTATCTTAAAGCCCAATCTTGTGCTCGCTTCAGCAGCCCATGTACTAAAATTGGAAAGCCCAATCTCATTGGGTTTTGATTATTAAATAATATAATGTGATTCATCTAACATCTTACACATAATAGTGACACAAAATAGTATTTTTGTTTAGTTAACATGTATTTTCACCGTATCAGTACTACATAACTTTGGCAACTATTTCAGGAACAAACTAATGTTTCTCTCTTTTATTTGTGGTTTTGTTCTAGCTATTACCCTCACACGAGCATCTCTATCAAAACTTCATGCATACTTCAAACTGCTTTCAATTTTCACCTTTTTCATGATCCTCATTCTTATCTTCCCCCAACAGATATTAGCAACTGTTACTGTAGCCACCTCTCTCTTCTGAGTCCTTGCTATATTTAGCATATTTTATACAACATTAGAGGTATAGTAAAATGAAATGTTCTTTTCTGTAATTTGAGGGCAGGAACTTTTAATTATTCATGCTCCTTCTTATCTTCCTTATCGTTCAGCATTCCTTTTGTTGAAAGTACACAAGTATTAGTTATATAGTAATATGTACTAATGAAATAATTTTTGTCAAAGGAATATGCTTTAGGTTCCTGTTAAGATAATTTTCTGAAGGGCAAAGGTATCTATGCAGTTAGTTGTTCATACCTGTCCATCACTATCTTTAATCACCATCAGCACTGGGGTGTCTAAACCTGTCATTGTTCGATAAAGCGTCTTCAGGCTGGTACCATGCTTCCCAGTGCCATAAACCAGAGTCCACGGATACCCAATGGTTCTTGGTGGAAGATGCTTGGTAAGCTTTGTAAAAAAGAAAAATAAGCATTTACTTGATAACTAACTGTCAATATCTATGATGTTGATAATGCCAATTTGAACGTGATGGGACTTATAAAATGCAGACTACAAAAGTAACAGTAGAAATTATCATTATCATTACTGAGATGTTCAACAAATGAGTAATGTTTTACAATGTAAAACATTAAATTGGCCATTAGGAAAAGAAAAAATCATGCTAAGCCAGACAGATTACAACAGAGTAGAATTATTCTTGCTTCTGCCCTCTACAAGTCTTAACGAAAATTCCTTATGGACTGCTAATTCTGATGTTCAAATGTAGGTTTCTGAAGCCACACAATCAGCATTTGAAATTAAATTTTTATACTTGAGTTTTGTGACCTTCAACACATTCATTTCTCTATACCCAAAATTTTTCACATATTAAACAAAGTACACAATAAGATCATCCCATTTGTATGCCTGTTAGACTACGGGATAATACACATAAAGCAAGTAACTAGAATACAGCACTAAACCAAATTTTATTATTACAGTGCCTCCCCTATAATTGCTATTTTTATTAATTATAGCATCTGTTTATCTCCATTTTCTAACACTATGGACTGACAAATGTCATTGCATTTTGCCCACTTTTAATCATGGGAGTGAGGAGTAACAATGAACTTTTCACTTCAGACACAAATGAGGCCATATTACTCTTAAGAGTACATTCTAATGAAAGCATATTTTTGGGTATTTCATACCTTTTCAATTTGATCTGGCAGTAGAAGTTCACTGGGATCACTTAGGTTTGGCCGGAAAGATTCAGACTCCAGGTCTGCTTTCACTGGAGCAACCTGCTTTGAGTCTTCCCTTGTAGTAATCTAAAAAAGTAAACAGCAGCAGCATATTAATATAAAAATGAAAGTATGCTTTCAAAAATTTTAGCCTTTTGAGATGTTTCAAGGGTATGTTTGAAAAGAGGGACAAAAGCCCTTAGAATGTAAAAGTGGCCCACTGAGCACTAACAGAGAATCCAATGCAGAATAAAAACAACATAACAATAAGCAGATTTTTTTTTATTCACTACATCAAGAAAAACCAGTAATGACAGATGTCGTATTTCTGTATAAAAGGAGACATGTGTGCAACCTTTAATTAGCTCATGACGGGCAAAGAACGGGTCAACTGGCATGTTTTTCATTTGCACTATTAATAAATAGGATATTTTTCAAGCTAAACATAAAATCTGTCAAAAATAATTAAGAAAACATCCTTTGTACAAAAAATTAGTAGAACAAAAAGCTAACTCTGCTTTTATTTGTATGTATGTATTTGATTCCTTTAAAAATGGATTGTTTTAAAAGTCTTCCTTAATTTACTCTCTAAAGAGAAATCTTGTATCCTAGTTGTACCAAGTAACACATTTGAAAGCTAATTTTGCTCATAATTTATTCTAAAGGAATGACGCATTGTAAAGAATACATGTTTTTGTGTGACAAAATTATTCTAGGTACATTCTTAAAATTTTTAAAACAACATAGATAAAATGCTTCTTGCATAAATCTGTTGGAGCTTGCTTGTTATATTTATGTACTTATAATAATTTTGCTTTTAATATAAACTAAAAATACCATGGATAAAGCTTTTAAGCTGGAAACCATACAGAATTCTCCAGAGCAGATACCTAAAATGTAGCAATGCTCAGCAAATATAATTCCACAAAATAATGAAATATTGCTATGTTGTTTTGTTCCTTTAACAGATTTCTTATCAAACCTCAGTCAAACAAATGTTCTGAAAATGTACTGCATTTGATGAATTAAATAACAATCCTTTCACATCATCATAATGTTTTACCTTAGTTTGATGATGTAAAAGTTAAAAAAAAAAAAGAAAATCCAAGCAGCATTAGAAGCATTAAAAGAAAAGAAACGAAATCAGTAGGTATTGCAAAGCCATGAAAACGCATTAAGAAGAAAACACACAACTAATAATCACACAAAACTGAAAAATGAGTTTTCACATGCGATTTCTTATTTCTAAAAAAAAGAAAAAAAGCAAAGATTTTTAAGTTTTATTTTTAAATTTCACAGAATTTTTATGTAGTTCTTTCTGGTGGCTAATCTATTCCATTCCCAAATATTCCTAATCACAAGCAAGTACCTCAAACAACAAAACAATTTATTCCATTAAGATTTTTGATGTCAGGTTCATACAACTGAAGTAGACTTCAAAAGAAGAAAATACTTAGGTCTAGCTACTAGCCATTAATTCTAAGAAAATTTTTCATAGTGCTAAGTCTCTGAATCTCTTTTGTAAAGACTCTATTTCAAAATTGAAGACACTTTTCCAATGTTAAAATTAAATGAAAACTCATCACTCAAAGAAACACACAGCAGTGAGAAAAGTTTCAGATTGACAGAAAATTCTGAATATTTTTCAAATGAAGAGATGATAGGGAACGTAACTCTGTAGCTCTTTAGGGCAATGATAACAAAACAAGGAATTGACTAACAGCATTGTTTAGTTGCTGCGGTCAGGACAAATCTTTCAAATGTGAGATTTGCCCTAAGAAAGGACACTAGCAATGGGGATCAGCCAATCTCCTGAGTGGTTTAAACTACTGAAGGGGGCACCTGGAGGCGTCTGCAGAGTGTGCGCAGTTCTTCAGTATTTAGAGCATCGATCCTGCGGTGATACTCAGCCACTGACACTACCTGAATGTGGAGACAGGAAGACAATAATTCCACTGACAGTTGAAAAAACAGCCCCTTCCCAAAGAGAGAGAATGAGAGACACAAAGAGAATTGCAACTCGGGAAACAAAGCTATCTTCAGTCTTTCTTTCCCCACTACACTACGAAAATCCTAGACATACCAAACAGAAATCAAATCAATCCATACTGCACAGCTTCACCACTACTTCCAACTGGCTGACAATATAAAATTTAATGTTTGCGTTCATATAAGGAACACTACATAAAACATAACATGCTTTGCTAACATCAAGGTAATATCTAAAATGCAAAACGTCTTCCAGTTTACAAACAGCGAAAGTTACAACTATCTCCTCCAAACCAGCTGAGTAGACACTTGTTATATCCTAATCAGCATGCTGAAAGAACTTCTACAAAAAGGTAACATAGGTAAGTACATAACAAAAAAAAACAAAGGAGAGCTAGGCAAGAAAAGTATAAGTTCATTTTAAAACCTAGAGTAGTAAGAAAAACAAGCTTTAAAAAGAGAAAACTGGATTTTCAAAAGCATGTCTAATGTATGTCAACTTGCAACTGTCTAAGTGGATATTTGTAATTTTTGCCTCTACCTTATTTCTTTTTGGTTTGTACTACAGCAGTTGCTTGCAACCACAACTCAACAACTCTCCAGCATCCTAACTTAAGGAAATTCAGTCTCTCCAGGAAGTGCCTGGATCAGACTGTTAGATAATACTGAATGTGAAAGCCATATATAACAGATAAACACTGTTACATAAAACCCACAAAAATGGACAAATTTTCTAAGGTTCACAAGAGTCAGGACATTTTTCAGACCATGACAGAATACCACAGACTACAATCCTAACACAGCAAATCGTACTGTTGTCATAAGTATGCACTGATTCTCCTGGATGTATGATTGCTGCTCTTTTTTTGTCAATCAGAATAAATTATGTGTAAAAGCTCTGACCACAATATGTAGCAAAAGAAATGCACCTGTGACGTCTGGAGTTCTAGCCTATATTTCAAAATGATCGTGTCTTAGCCAACAAAAATGAACTGGCAACAACACCAAGGTGTGAAGAGCTTTGGACACCTGTTGGACACTATGAATGACCTAATGGTAGAAAAGGAGAAATGATACTGGACAAACTTCTATTCCAGCATTATCATCCTCATTATTATAAAACAACTATGTGCTAAATATTGGGGCTTACTCTGTACTTATAAAGATACCCAAAGAGGTTGTGCTCTTTAGTTGTTGGGTTAGATTGAACTGGATTTTACCACCTTTTTACCTATTTCTTCTTGAAACAAAGGAAATATTAATTGGAGTACTTAAAATAAGTTTCATAAAAATTAAATTAGAAAATGCTTTAAAGAGATTATTTATGTCATCCGTAGTTGCTCACTTTCATCGATTCACCTAAGGTCTGACATGGGCTGAAACTGTTGTTTTTGATATTAAATATATTGGGGTTGGAGATCAACTATTTTGTGTATTTCCAATAACTATTCTGAAGCTAATTTCCAATTTCAGTGTTGAATAAAGGCCAATTAAGAACAACAAAATTTTTCATAAAGGTCAAAGAAAAAAAAATCAGGTACTGAAAACTAAAAATCATCAATTTTTTAGTGGCTGCAATATTTTATTCTTTTTTCCATAGTAAGCTATCTGATCAACAGTCTTGCAGACAAACAATTCAAATTATGATTTATCTACTCCTATGCATTCCTTCTATTCTTTTGGTTATTAGTGATTTTGAGCCTATTTTTTTAAACTCTTTTTACCATGAAACACATATCAAACACACTCCCTGGGTAGAAGAAAACCAGAATTAGGCTTACGAAAGGATAAATTATAACGTAATTATATTGGCATCACCAAGAGTAAGAGTTGACAGAATCATCATCCAAAGTCTAAGCTTGTAACATTTGTTCATCAAGGTTTCTTTAATGTTACAAATCTTTCCTCATTCGTATTTGTTAAGACTTGTGTTCTTTTGTAACATTTATATGCTCACTGCTTATTAAACTATACACACTTATTTCCTGATGAATGAGGACAGAAAAATGTGAATTAATAGAGGAAGAGA
Organism: Ochotona curzoniae; assembly: GCF_017591425.1. NCBI lineage: Eukaryota > Metazoa > Chordata > Mammalia > Lagomorpha > Ochotonidae > Ochotona > Ochotona curzoniae. Next base: position 22,102,936 of record NW_024465751.1, read on the forward strand.
GTTGAAAATGAATATAGAAAGATACTGCCAGCTGTCAAAAAATAGTAAATAGATGGATTCCCAGTATATAAGGCAGAACTAGAATTATTCTTAATTTTTATATCCTTGGTAAATCTTACCCTGCATACAGAATGTATTACTCAAAAGATCAAACCTAAACATAAAATGAAAGCATTTCTACAAAACATACCACACTGTACTCCTGAATTTTTTGAGAAACACTTTGAGGAATCCAACACCCTTCAATTAAAACTATATTGGTTGGCTAAAAGTAACTTCTTCATGAATAAAGTGGTTTGGGTATACTGTTAAATCTGTATTTGTGGGAGAGCTCTGCAGAATGCTACTCTCTAGGTCTTTTCATCCTTTACCAAACAACCCCCACACAGAGAAGAGTGTTTTCCTAAGCAAGTACTTCTACAGACTTGCCAGCAGAAAGGGCAAAGTCCACCTATCTCAATGTAAATAGACAAACATTAAGAGACCAGAGAAAAATTCATAGTTGCTGCTAAACCCATGTTTAAGAACATGTTCAGGTCCTACCGAAAAATACCACTGCTTAATAGCCATTTTGTTCCAGCATTTTCCTCTGAACTCATTCCAGAAGAAACCAAAATCATCCCTTGTTACAATGGCACAACAGGCCCACAGAAGTGCTAGGTAACTGCTGGTAACTGTGGATGTTGTCATTTTACTATTAGTAAAAGGAGATTTGCTAGAAAGAATACCCTCTAGCATGCCCTTTACTTTTACTCTGGTAGTCAAAATGATGTTAAATAGGGAGTAAATGTAAGTCTGATTTGTTGAACTAAGGAACCAGGGATAAGAAAGCACCCTGTGCTCCACTACATCTTACCATATCTAACACCCATTATATAACAAGAAGAATTAGTTTGTTAAAGCTGTGCTGTTTGACTTACAAAACCACTTATTTCAAATAAAAGAAGAAACATGAATCAAATAAAAATAGCATTTAGAAAAATATGTAAATTCAAACAGCATTCAAAACAGAACACATAGTGAAGTTGTAGTTTCAACAAATCTTCTGCATTTAAAATCTCTTCCTAATAAAGTATATTTGCAGATGATACTCAAAAATTTTCATGACAAAACAAATGTTTACTGTTCTTTTAGTCAAAAAGAAACCTATACATACTTAAAAGCAGCCAATTATAAGACACATAATATAGCATTAGCTTCTTCCTGGAACAATAAACAGAAATTAGTCCCTTAAAAGGGTACAATAATATTTATTATACTGAATACCTTATCAGAATAAAAGAGCACTCTTTTACATAATCTTCAATTCTATAATATTCTGTATAATATGTAGAGCAAGAATATAGTTCTGAAATGAAATATTACCTCTTAATAGTTAATTATTTTGGATTCACTTTTCCTTTGTTTACAAGTTTACTAATTGAGTTAATGGGATTCAGTGGAGCTTACGCTTTTACCACTTAAAATTTAGAAAAAGCAGCAAACATTTTGGCATAGTGGGTAAAGCCATTTCCTGCCAGAGGAGCATCCCATACAGGTGCAGGCTGATGTCCTAGCTGCTCTACTTCCAAACTAGCTCCCCGCTAATGGCCCAAGAAATCCAGTAGAAGATGATTCCAATGTTTGGGCCCCCGACACTCATATGTGAGACCCTTAAGAAGCTCCTGGCTTATGCCTGGCCCTCAGCTGGCTGTTGTGGGCATTTAAGAACCATCAATGGAAGACTTCTTCTCACTGTAACTAACTTTCAAATAAAATTAATATATTTTTACAGAAAAAACTTAGAGAAATAAAATAATATAAGGTCCTTTTATTGAATGAACATTCAATAGAATTGTAAATTACTAACCTTTTTCATTGATAGTTTCTGCTACCAACTGCTTTTATTCTTGACTTGAACAAACATTTCCAAAAGCATCCATGTTTGTCCCATTGAGAAACCTCAGCTGTGCTTATGAATGCCAACATTGGTTCATTTTGGGGGTAATATCAATAAACTAGTGCCATAATGCTTAGATTAAATCATTTAAAAAATATTTTATCTTTATTTGAAAGATAGAGTTACAGAGTGAGAAGGAGATAAAGAGAGAGAAATCTTCCATCTGCTGGTTCACTTCCCAAACGGCCATAACCGTTAGAACTGGGTCAGACCAAAGCAAGGAGCCAAGAGCTTCAGCTGGATCCCTTTCATGGGCGCAGGGACCCAAAATCAAGCACTTGGGCCATCTGCCACTGCCTTCCCAGGAGCATTAGCCGGGGGTTGAGTTATCAGTGGAGCAGCCAGGACTCAAACCAGAGCCCATATAGGATGCTGGTGCTGCAGGTGTAGGTAGTGGCTTAAATTTCAGAATCACAGTGCCGGCTCCTAGAATAAGCCTTTAACCAGCGATCTGAACACTACATGTTAACCCCTGTATCAAGTCAGGGACCTTCACAATAATAAACAAACCTTCATACACAGTTCATTTCAATAACAGCTGCCCCAGCTCTCCACTAGTGCACCTTGAAGTCAGTGAAGACAGTTCAAATGCTGGGACTCCTGCCACTCTCATGGGAGATGCAAATGGAGTCCCTGTCTGTTGGCTTCAGCCTGGTACAGACCAGAGTGTACGAATGTGGCGAATAAATCAACAAAGACTTTTGTGCGTTATTCTGCTTTTCAAATAAATAATTTTAAAAATAAATATTAAAGAAAATAAAGGAAGAAAGAAATTTAGGAAACCTTGGGTTCAAGCATGTATTTTTAGATAAAATAACAAAAGCAAAATCATGAGAAAGTAAAGCATCGAAGAGAATGGAAAGACAAGCTAGGAGACAATAAGCATGGGCAAAGAGCTGAATAAACATCTTCAGAAAGAATACATGTAGGTGGCAAATAATAATAATATGAAAGAATACTTAACATTTAATCATCAGAAAAATTCAAATTAAAACAACAAGGAATGGATCACTAACCATCTATTTGAATAGCTAAAATTAAAAGCAATGACAAAAGGAAATGCTGACAAAGCTGCGGATCAACAAAAGCTATCACTCATGGCTGGAAGAAGCACTAGGAAAGACAGACAGTTTCTCATGAAACCATTAAACCTGACCTTTACAATATAATCTTGCATCTAAATATTATAAATTCACACCACACAAAATCAGCATGTGAAATTTAGCTTTTTGAAAATAAGCACCTAAACACAGAAACAACCAGCATATCCTTCAATAGATGAATGAATAAGCAAATTGATAATCTATGAAAAGTAGCATAGAATTGGAGCAGCCGACACGAACCGGCTCACATATAGGATGCTGGTGCTTTCAAGCTGAGGATTTAGCCAATCGAGCCATCATGCTGGGCCCTCATTTCAAAGATTTTAAGAACAAGTATGGCAAAGAGTCTAAGGGCATAGACTAGAGCCACAATACCTAAATTCAAACCCTAGCTCAGACTCCTATTGGCTGGAATATGACTGTCTCACATTTCTCACCTGCAAAATATGACAAACACTTAACAACGTTGTAAAGAATCAGTATGTTAACTCACGTTTAGAACAATATTTACTATGCGATGTTAGTACAAATATTTCTAATATCATTATTTGTTATCTTCAGCTATGACCACTAAAAGGATTTTTATATTCAAATTAAGTCTTCTTTCTCCTTATTTCTCCTGCATTAAAGCCTAAATAAAAATTTAGAAATCCGCCTTTTCAAATATGAGGGCCTATATTAAAAAGGTGACAAAAATAACGAAATAGACACAAATGACAATATTAAATGATTTTTTAACCTGATTAAGTACAAATCTTTGCTATAAAATAAGCTAAAAGAACTTTCATGCAAACTACAACTTACTGATGGAAAATCAAAAAGGGCATGACAAAAAGGAACAACTTCTAGGAAACCTATTATTTCATATTAAATCTGAAGTTGTCAAAGTAAACTTAAAGTAGTCTTAAATAAATAAAAACGGCCTGGTGCAGTAGCCTAGTGGCTAAAGTACCCACCTTGAGTGTGCTGGGATCCCATATGGGCACCGGTCTGTATCCCAGCAGCCCTGCTTTCCATCCAGCTCCCTGCCTGTAGCCGGGGAAAGCAGTCAAGGATGGCCCAAAGCCCTGGAACCCCGCACCTACATGGGCGATCAGGAAGAGGCTCCGGGATCCTGGCTTCAGATCAGCACAGCTCTGGCCATTGCACTGCAGAGCTGCAGTGAATCATCTAATGGAAAATCTTCCTCTCTGTCTCTTCTCCTCTCTGTATGTCTACCTTTCCAATAGAAAATAAATAATATTTTTAAAATAAATAAATAAATAAATAAAGGAGAGTTAATAACATGTGCAGGTTTCCACTGATGCTAAGTGCTAACTTTAATCTTAACTCTTTTGTGAAATGAAAATAATATATTTCTGGTTTATACACAAGATTACTGTAACTTCAGATGTTCCACTATATATATGAACAAAGTTTAAATATATGGCACTATTACTATTAACTCTGTAAGACAGTTTATCACTGAGATTTATAAATTTCTAATCTGTTGAACACTGACATAAAGAATTTAAAACATTTCAAATACCAAGTGCAAAAAATCAAATTATTTTAGTTGTAAAGCAGACTGTTCTCTTAGTAAAACCACTTTCTATTTTCAGTTTTAAAGCAGAAGAGACCTATTTCAGCAAAACCATACAATCTATGAAACAAATCCTTTTTTTTAAAAAATCACAACTTTCATTTTCAATTCTTATTTTCCATTTTAAAGTTTTGTAGGTACAGGGTTCCCCCTTTCTCCCCTCTTTCTTTCCATCCCTTTCTCCCCTTCCCACTGTAAATCACAACTTTCTTAAGACTCTTCCTTGCCCATCAGCTCCCAGGAAGGAAAACAGCTGGCCAGCTGAGTCCTGAGTTTACTGATGCATCAGAATCCATCCTAATATACCATTTTAGAAAAACCTTCAGAAGCATTCTGAAAAGTGAAACCCATGCGCGAGCCGATCTGTTCACAATGACAAAAACCACTCAATGCTCCTAACTCCTCATCTTTGAAACAGGGAATCTCAATGAAATTTCAGTCACTGTGAATGTTACATGAAATAATACATACATACACATAAACCATATGCAGGGGAAAGCTGATGTCCAGTAAGAAGCACATTCACTCCCACAGGAGGTGAGGTAGCTAACAAAACTACACACCAGCCTCCTGTGTAAACTGACAGAAACTGATGGACGTGCTGTGTGATGTCTGTTATACTGACTCATAAAAGTTAAAACAGCTAAAGTTATTATGCTGGTTTACATTAAAGTATACTAAAGTCTCATCAAACTAATAAGTGATTATTAAAAATACAAATCAAAAAGTGTTATGTATATACATATATTAAAATATACATACAGATGAATAGTATCACTAGCCTTGATTTGAAGAAAAAGCTATGCTCACTGGTTAACCTGATAAATGATCACAAATGTAAAAAAAATCATCAATTTCAGGTAGTCAAATTTCTCTATGCTGATGCATATAAGCAAAAACTCTGAGATTACAACTGAAAATACCAGTCAAGATCATTCTGGTATTTTGACATATTCAACAGTTAAGAGAAGCAAGCTGTCTGGGGACATTCCCCGAAGCCATTCCCAGTTGTAAGTTCATAATTTGGCTTATTGAAGTCATTTATAATTACAGCAAAAATGAAATTGACATTCATAATGAAAAATATCCTAAAATATCTCAGAAACAGCAATGGCCAATGCGTTTTTAAATGAAGAATCCACAGATTTTACTCTGAAAAATAACTAAAATTCTTAGAACAAAGAATCCATATATTTACTCTGAAAAATAACTGCAATTCTTAAAACAGTACACCAGATTGAAATTTTCCTTTACCTGAATATCTTAAAAGTTTTGTATTAGGTAGCATTACTTGAAGCTTTTAGAAAAGCTTTTTCAGTAATAGCTAAAATTAAACCTGTAAATAAATAAATCCATAAAAGTATTTAGTTTGGGATCTAGTCAATAAAAATAAATTTATTTTGTTCTCAATTTATTTTTAAGCATGGAAACAATTCTGAATATTTTCTTTTTAAGTTAAGCTTAAGTAAAAACAAAGGTAGCAATTAAGATTTGGTACCTTCTTGATGAAGAATAGTAAAACCAAAAACACTTTCATAAAACAAAATCATGATCCCTGATTAATTTCCTTTTTAGAAGACACCCAGAACTAACAGAAACAACTTCATAGGTGTTTTCTGCAACTGTACAATTATGCAGCTAATAAATATTCTGTATGCTGAAACTTTCTGAAATTGCGTAATTTTACATAATGTCACCATAAAATAACCAGTATACACAGAATTGACTAAGATTTACCAGAGTATATTTGTGATTAACTGGCTGATGTCTTCTGCCTTTTTTCCCATACCACAGACGAGACATTTCCTTCCCAGGGCAAATTAAGTTACATCAGATCACGTAAGAACTGTTTTCAAAAGCATTCTTTCTCTGTCAAAGATAAATTTCCAGCACCAAAGCCTTACTACAGTGACAAAACAGTTTGCTGGAGACAAAGATTTGATTGACAAGACAGGGAGCTAATCACTAAATAGTCTTCATTGCAAAGATAGTGCTGAGTGGAGACTGGAAAGCTGGGGAGGGAAAAGAAGGTTTCCCAGGCTAAGTTTGGTTGCACTGTACCCAAATGTGCAAAGAAAGGGCTCAAAAGTTTAAAGACACAGAGCATGCATTTTCAAACACCAGTACATTCCAATACAAAAAACCTAAATCAGTCACAAAAGCATTTTAAGCACAATCTCCAGAGTCCCTTTAGAAGTACACAAATGATTTAAATGACATTTTTTGTTTTCTCATATAGTTGTAAAATTCTGCTCTTTACTTACAGGTTAGAATCTTTTAAAATGTTATTTTTTTATGTGAACATTTTTCAAGAAGTAAGATGCTCCTTTAGGACCTACTGTCCTCAAATCTCATAGAATATGTAAAAATTGCAAGCTAATATACTAAAAACAACCCCTATACAAATATTCAAAGTGACCAGAAGATTTTTCTGCCTATAATTATATAACTCAATTCAAACTATTTTCTAACACTGAATTTCTTAAGATTCTTATATTGCTATACCTATGATTAATACTGAAACCAAACCTCCATTTCGGCAAAAGCAAGCCCTGGCCTCCTGTCAGTCTCTCTTGACACAAGGTATCCCTGCCCTGTCTGCCTTTTATCAAAAGCAATTCAGACTTCAGGGAGTGATCTACCCGACCTCACAAGGTTCAAATTACTGGATTAAGGAATCATTTGTTTCTTCAACCGATAAAAACATCAATGGCCAGTATTGTTCATGAGTGATCTGTGTAGGGGAATTTCAGCTCTAGGCAGAATATAGTTGCCATATTCACATAACCCCCAGACCAACTGGAGCCCACTGGCCATCATAAATTCCCCAACAAGCAAGGCATCATTGGCCAATCAAAGAAGGTAATGTGATCCTATGAACAACCAAGAACTTGGACATGAGCTGATCACCCACCTCTCAGTCCCTATTTGAAGCTATGGTAATTGCTCTTCTAACTATGCAGGAAGCCCAGGGAATTAACAATAGCTGCCCAGCTCATTGCTCTGTACTTTGCAATAAAACACCTACTTTCTTCCACCATCCTGATATCAGTGATTAGCATTCTGCACATCAGGCAAATGGATCCAGTTTGGGGGTTCTCTGACAATGTCTCCAATCACTTTAGGGTATTGCTCAGTGACAATGTAGTAAACACAGAAATTAAAGTTTATAAACATGAGAAAGACTATGTTTAAATTGCAACTATGTGAAGCTCCATTTTTACATAGAATACCCAGGTCATAATATTTATATCTTAGGATTCCATTTTAGGGTAAACCAACTCCTTCCTTCCCCATCTCTCTCTCTCTCTCTCTCTCTCTCTCTCTCTCTCTCTCTCTCTCTCTCTGAGACACACACACACACACACACACACACACACACACACACACACACACTCCAATCCATGCCTGGATAGCATACAATACCTGCCACACAAGCCATCTTCCATTCCCTACATACTCTCTATCCTTCCCTTTCTGTTGTACCCAGTCTACCCCCACCACACTTATCCTAAGGTCCTGCTCCCACGGCTTCTATCAGGCACATTGTCACAGACCTTAGAGTGTCCTTATGCATCTAGTGCACTATGGTCACATTCCAGCCCTCAGCAGAGAGGTTGCCCTATGTAACCACCAACAATATTTGGGGGGTTTTGTAAGAGAAAGTTATCACTTTGAAAAAGTGTTGTAACTTCCAGTCACATCTTCTAAAAAGAAAAAATGCGTGGCAGGGGCAGAGTGTCATGATGGCACATTATGTGAAAACACCACTTGCGAAACTGGCACCTAATATCACAGTGCTGTTTCTAGACCTGGGAAAGTAGCCAACGATGGCCAAGGAACCCAGGTCTCTGTGGAAGACCCAGATGGGGTTCCTGAGACTTAGTCTTTTTAAAAAAATTATGTTCCAAAATAAGGCTTGAATTCAATATTATAAACAAAACAAAAGCATCAAGCATAGCATAGCTTATTGTGCTGTCTTTCTTCTGCACGGTCAACCTTGTCTCAACTTTCTAATGTGTTTAAATTTTGCTCTGCTATCATTCCTACCACATGTTTTTGAGTTGGTTAGCTCCAATCCTGGAAAGAAAGGGCCCTTACAAAGCTAAACCAGTTGCAGTCAAATTTTAGTTTTTATCAGAATCAGCTGGAGTGTTTGTTAAAACACACAATACTGGGGCCTGGCGGCATGGCCTAGTGGTTAAAGTCCTCGCCTTGAATGCACCAGGATCCCATATGGGTGCCGACTCCAATCCCAGCAGCTCTGTTTTCCATCCAGCTCCCTGCTTGTGGCCTGGGAAAGTAGTCGAGGATGGCACAAAGCCTTGGGACCCTGCACCCATGTGGGAGACCCGGAAGAAGTTCCTGGTTCCTGGCTTTGGATCGGTGCAGCACTGGCCATTGTGCTCACCTGGGGAGTGATTCATTGGATGGAAGATCTTCCTCTCTGTCTCTCCTCCTCTCTGTATATCTGACTTTGTAATAAAAATAAATAAATCTTAAAAAAAAACCCCACACAATATTGGTCTCCAAATCTAGTTCCTTATTGAGAAGATCAGAATGTGAGCTAAGAATTCATATTTCTAAAAATCTCCCAAATGCTATTAGTGATGATGTTTGCAGAACCAAGTTAAGTATTTTGTAAATAAGTATTAAGTATTTGAATGTTGTGTAATTCATAAACACAGTGTATGCCAAAGAAAATGAATGTTCACTAAGTCACCTTGCTTTTTAAGGTAATATTTATTGTAAACAGTTTTTAATTTAAGGGAAACAAGGAGGGAGGGAGAGAGAGAGAGAGAGAGAGTGAGAGATGGACACAGAGAGACTATTTCCACTAGCTGGTTCACGTACCAGTTGCCCTCAATGACTGCAGCTGGGCTACAAGGATGAAGCCTGGAGCAGAAAACTCAAGCCACGTGTCCCGTTGTGTTGCAGTAAATGAGTTATTATCACTGGCTGCTTCATGCAGTCTGCATTAGCAGAAAGTTGAAGTGCAGAGGTGGGACAGAGCCACACCTAGCCACTTCAATGTGGGATACAGGCTCTTACTCACACCTGCCCTTGCTCATATTTAGAATTCATATTGCTAAATTATTTAAATTTGCTTGATATTTCAGAGCTTGAAACATACTGATTTGCTGTTACAGTACAACAGATGTAAATATTACTAGTGAACTGGCTGAACATAAACTGCCTTCATATTTCACGGTCAAATTTTTTCTTTCTTTCTTTAAGATTTACTTGTTTTTACTTGAGAGGCAGACTTACAGAGATAAGAGACAGAAAGAGACATCTTCCACCCATTGGTTTACTTCCTAAATGGTGTAACCATTAGCAAGAGCCTAAGGAACTGTATCATGAAAAATAATTCACACACACACACACACACACACACACACACACACACACACGCACCTGTTCGTGTTCCAGCCTCTTTACTTCTAGTGCAGTTCTCCACTTTCAACTTATGAACTGGGAAAGCAGTAGAGGATGGCTCAAGTCCTTGGATCCCTAGAATCCTTGTGAGATTTTTAGAAGCTCCTTGCTCTCAGCTTTGGATCAACTCAGCTCTGGCCAGTGTGGCCATTTGGGGAATGAACCATCGTATGCAAGATCTCTGTCTCCCTTTCTCTCTGTACAATCTGTCTTTCAAATTAAAAAAATACACCTTTACAAAAGTTTACTTCAAGAAATGTGATACCTGTTTAGCTACTATAGACAGAGTTCCTTCTTCTCAAGCAGTCAGTTCCATGTAGATGTTGCTGTCTATGCTGAGCTACCCTGTACGTTATTTGTGTTTCAATAATAATAAGTGTGAGGGGTTTGCTTTTGGATGAGCAGTTAGATATGCCACACAGGATGCCCATGTCCCACCCTGGAGTGGGACAGTAGCAGAGTAACGGCGCTACTCCAAACTACAACTTCCTGCTAATACACAACCCTGAAGGCAGCACACCATGGCTCCCCAGTGGGAGACCCAGCATAAATTCCTGACTGCCATCTTGAGCCCAGCTCAAGCTGCTGCAGAAATTTGGGGAGTGAGCCAGTGGCCAAGTTCTCTGTCAGTCTCTGCCTTTCGAGTTAAATAATGCAATCATTTCAAATAAAATAAATACATGTTAAAACAAGTATCAGAAGACTCACTAGCATAAGAAATAAAATTAGCTAGACAATGAAATCTCTAATCTGGTGGTTCTTAGAAGCTGTAGCAGTACGGACATCTATGAAAATAGAAATCACTCCACAAGACAACCACCATGTAATAGCAAGAAACCAAATCCAATGATGTCATAATATATTTTATGTCCTAAAATGCTAATACAAGAAGAAATATTTTACATTTATATAATTTAAATGGAGAACACTAGATAAAAATTAAAAGTAGAAGTGTAAAAATTATCTTTAAAGTTATCCAAGAGAAAGTCAGATTCCAAAATATTCTGAATAATGAAATGGGGGTTTATGTAATAAGCAGTCAACATATTTACATTTCTATGTCAATGAATAACCCAAATAATGGCTGACTGAGAAAAACATAGCATTTAAAAAGGAACACATTTTGTCAGAAAACAAAAACTGAATAGATCATCACTACCTTACAAATTTGAAAAGTAGGGAGCAAATCATAATTTTTTTAGCATCAACTATTTAAAAGTAAAACTTTAAAATGTTACTTATCCTACTGACACATAGCCTTAACTCATTTTTAAGTCAAAATCATAGGCCTAGAGGGGATGGGGAGGGCAAACTAAGTAAATAAATTAAAACTGATTTAATAACTTAATTATTTTTATGTAACAAGATTTAGCAGGTTTAAAATATGGAACATACAGAATTATATCTGATACAAAAGGTCTTAGAGATAAGATTTTTTGAAAGCTTATTCTCCTAGCTCTTATTGCGAAAGCAGTAAAAACTCAACCCGGAGTATAAGAGGCAAACTGTTTTAGGTTAAAAATCTCTCTTTTTGAGGCTTTTTTAGTCTGCATCTTGAGACTGGTGATATAGACAAAATATGTGACACTCTGGAATATAAGCTTTTAGCAGAGATCATGGAAGAGATTGCCTGCGGTAGGTATGATATTGGAGACAACAATGCATCATGGGGCCTGCTGAAGGCATCAAATTTACTCATCTTTGATAGCATCATTTTTACTTCACAATAAAGAATTTTGGATTTTTATTTTTATATTATAACCTATAAATCATGATGCTAAGTGCAAAGTTGTAATAAATTTTGCATCAAAATCTTTTAAGTGATCATTACTCACGAAAACTGTGAAGTACCTTGCATGTCTACCTGATAGCCAGGAACACTACAGAGCCCCCAAGCATCTTTGAAGGCAGGATAAAGTGAGTAGCAAGCTTTAATTAAACAGCCTGGTGTCTAAGTTGGTAACCATAATAACTCCATGCTAAATCTAGGGACTTCTAAGTCATCCCTAGACAGAAAATGACACTCACTCTTCACATTTTGAGGTACTCGTACCTTACAAAACGTTCTAGCCAAAATCATGTCACTAAAAAGTGATTTTAACACTTAAAATTACCCTCATTTAAATTTATGCTTTTTCAGGCAATTAGTAACAGACACTTACTAACACTGTATGAAAGATAAAAACATACCTACTCAACTGGAAATTTTCTAATAGCCACATTAAAAAAATAGCAAAACTAAGTTTCATATATTTTATTCAAGCTATCTTATAATCATTTAACCTCCTTAATTCATATCTTTTATGGTTAACGGCAACAGTGGTAGTGATTCTATCTATAACTGTAATAGTAACTGTATCTGTATGAAACAGACTATTTGATGCTATAACATATCTCAGTTCAACACTGAATTCTCATAGGAAACAACTGAACTTTATTTAGATTTATCTGGATCCTATTTATATTTTATAAAACTTAGAGCTGAAAAGGTAGATCATTTCAAACGTTCTGAATATATTTAAAAATTATTCAATAACTGAGTCAAATATTTAATTAATGAAAATTATTAAGAATTCATTTCCTTAATTAGATTTACCACTTTTTGAGTAACTAAACAGCAGCTAACTGGACAGTGTAGAACTATTTTCAAACAATCCACGAGATGTTTCCAAAATTAAATATTTTTATTTTCATTTAAACCATCTAACCAAAAAAAAAAAAAAAGGAAAAAAAGGAAAAAAAAGGTACAGTGAAATCCATTTAAAAAAAATTTTCTGTAGAAATTATAACTGGAGTCAACTGTTTCCAAAGTAGTTCTCACTTTCCTGTCCTAATTTAAACTACGTCACGCACCCTGCTATCCAAGTGAGAAACATCCCTATAACTACTCGACACTGAATTTTAATGCATTACCTAAATTATATTTTACTAACTATATTTGATTACCTTTCACTCTCCTTTAACTGTTGCTACCTTATACAGGCTCACATCTTTGCTCACCCAAGCTATTTTAAATGCCTCCTGTAGCTAATCTTGAAAATGAAACTCAGGATATGTGTTTTTAAACCCATGTAATGACACATATGAAGACACACCAGGCATAACTCTACTACTCCAGAGTTCTGTCCTGCCCTCAGCAGCCCTCCTCCCCAACAATCACGGCTTTAATAGATTTGACTAGGTTTGCCTTTTGACCTTCAGGTAAATGGAATTATAAATACTCTTTTGTGTCTTTCCTGTCATTCACAAATTATCTGTTAAATGAATACATCTGTTGCATATACCTGTTAGGTGTTGTAAATACTACATTATTTGAAATTTTATGGATATTCTAAAATTTACATATCCTAATGCTGATAAACATTAAAGATTATCATGAAAAAGGTGACATAAAGATTAATAATTGGCTGAAGTATTAAGAGAATAAAATAAAAGTTCTATGTATTGTTTTTTTTGCCATCTATTATGCTGTAGATACAATAGAAAATGATGCTGTACACATTACAAAGAGAAAGCTAGACAAACTCAAAATCCACATTTTAAACAAGACATGCCATGTATACCTTCAAACATTATACATGTAACTGCAGAAACAAACTCATGTTACATAAACACCACAAACAATACCAAATGGGTAACAAAACTGGACTCCATTTATCATTTTAGCATCTGCTCTATATTTTATAATACATCAAGAAAATACTAACCCAGGAAACAACAAAAACACAAACTGTTACCTAACAATTGTATAAAATAGAGCATGTAAAATTTAAAATAAACTTGAAAGATGGATGTAACGGGGGTTATAAAATATTTGCTAGTAATAGTTTAGTCATTTAATCAAGTTTAGTAAATCTGAATACATAAAATTCTTACAACTTCATAAAATTAGCGCCAGCTTATTTTCTTAACATATTATTGCTGATGCATAAAGCCCAAATTTAGAAATGAGTTCTAACTTACAGACATATTTTGAATAAGTGCACTTATCACCCCCATGCAGAAGTTAAATTAGTATAAATCAGATCTGGCATAAAGGTCTCATGAAAATTACTACAGCATCAATTAGTTGCTTCTGGGTGATAATGTAACTCTTCCTAAACTAAATACCCTAAAACTCACGGAGTCATTTTACTTCTCACAGGCTGCTTTTCTACTTTGTAAAAACAAAAGCAAAATGAGAAGTAATAGTGAACCGAAATTACTACTGAGATTCATTCAGTAAAAACATGAACACATAGGCAATGAACCTGAACCTCTTTAAAAAAGTAGTGTTTTACACCAAGATAACCTGAACTTTATCATTTTTTACAAAGCAAAAAGGTTAGTGAAACCTCACTGTTCATCTTACCTCCCACTCTCTGGCTGCCGCCTCACTGGTGGAATCCTCCTGTGTCTCGGGCTCCTCAATCTTTTTCACGACTATGAACCCAGGTTCTCGGCTGTATTCACCGGTGTCTTCTGCATATATTTCTGGACTCCACTGAATGAAGAAGGCATACAAGTGCTCTGTCCTGTTAGAACAAGTGACTATTAACAGACCAAGTATTCTACTCTGTTAGCAAGAATTCTAAAACTGTATAAGTGCATGTGAAATATACAGTATCCTTAGGAAACTTGAAGACTTAAAACAAAGATAAAACAAATTATGTTTCATAGAAAAAAAAGACATTACGTTAAAGAAGCAAGTCTGCTTTGTAAATTACTTCTGAAAAAACTGTTAAGACTCTGTAGGGCGTTTCTGAGCAGTTCAGGTGACGGATTTTGCATTTCCTCTTTTTAGGGCAGTAGTGACTGGAAGGGAATACTGATTCTACAACTAACCTTATTCATATAATGATCTAATAATCTAAAACACAAGCAAACGATTGACTAATTGCTGAGTTTAAGAACTGGACATCGTGCAGAACTTCTCCATGCTGACAGACATTTAATGCCCTTAACTTTACAACACACAGTGAATTACTGTTTCAGAGACAGATGACCCCATCTCGTAAATCTCTAGTTCCCCTTTATAATGCTTTGTTTACAATAGTAAATCAAATTGCTGCATCCTCTGACAAACATGTTTGGGAATAAAACATTTTCCAAGTTTCTATTTTATTAGATTTAAATTAAAAGCACCATGAATAATCTGAAAACTGCTTACAAAATAATGTATTCTAATAAGTACTAATCTTGAATAACATATAACAAGAACAATGGTTCTAGAAATACTTATGATCTAATGAAATTTTTTGATATTGTGATTCCTTACATTTAGCCAACATTTTAAAAAGGGTTATGCTTTATCTTAAGTAATATGTTACTATCAAATACAATTGTCATAACTTAGTTGCTTATAATAAAGGATCCTAATAATACTAATTTTTAAGGATATCAGCTGAAGTGCAAGGAGAATATTTAAGTAAAATTTTCACATCAAACTAAAGACAAGAGTCAAGAGACAAACTAAATTTCTATGTTAGGTTAAACCAGTTTTCATTGTTTATCATTTCATCATCACTGGCAAATTTGATTAGCTAGGTCCATTCTTGTCGCTTCTTGGCCTTTTGGCTAGAATCAAGTGTAGGTGTATTCTTTTCAGATATTCTTGACCTATGCAAACCATGTGTTTACAAACTGACATGTTTTGGTAGAAAGCCACTGCACTGTAAACTTAGTAGGCTAGAGGGAGGAGACAAGGTTTTATCATTGTTTCTGAAAGCTTTATTTTTTCAAAACAAAATATAAAGAGTTTCCTAGTAGTCCCTGGACACTTAATATAGTTTCCAGGGAATCAATTTTTTTATCTTCTGACTCTTTGCTCAAAATGATCTGCCTAAGAATGTACACAGTTATCTTACAAGTCCCTGTTCTCTACTGCATACTTTAAAGTGTAACAACTTCCAGGTTGCCTCTGGTGTTGCCACAGTGAAGGAGGGCCCAAGACTGAGAATGAGTCCTTCAGCATTTAGTAATTTCTAATTGACTTCTACAAAACTGAAGGAGCTTTAGTGGTGTTTACTAATCCCCACTATAAATGGGGAATACAGTTACAAAATTATGGAGTTTCATGAAGTTACCTCCAAAGTTAGTGTAAAATGTGTATTATAAAAAAAGAGCATGAATTCCAATTTTCCACGGAAACAAACTAATTTTTAATTTTACTTCTAATAAATTTCTTAAAGTAACTTCATATAAGGACTGAGCAACAATACTATAATACAGCTTTCAGTCTCACTGACTTTTTTTTATGAACAATGCTACTTAGTAACCATTAGGGAAGAATAAACAGAACTGATGCTAAGTTCTCTAAAGCTTGAAATGAACAGCACTCAACAATGAATACATAAATTAAACGGAAGAAAAGGACCATCTAGCTCAGTATGATACATATTTCCTGTGAGAGTTGACTTTTTGTGCAATAATTCTGCTTTATCATTTATACTGTATTAGTCCATTGTACAATAATCACTGTGATAATAAAATCTGCATATTATTAAAATGTGGAACCAAATAGTTGTTCACAGGTAATTTTTCTCGAGGATTTCTGCAAGTCTTCTGTAAGAAAATACTGATTACCCGGTTTAGCAATACCTTTTCAAGTACGCAGTGTAAGAAACAAACCATAATATCACTGTAGAAAGAGAAGCATCTTAGGCAGGAACAAATAACCGAGCTTATTGTTCATTAAAAATCTCAGATCCCTAAACTTAAGCAAGAGTCAAATAATTTTAAATAGCTAATATTGGCTATCAATCCTAAACTATCTGAGATGTCTTCAGGAAATTCACGCAAGAGTACCTTGTCTTTTAATTCAATTTTCCAAGAATGCTTACAAATATTGTTAAAAAGTACTCTGCAAGTGGTATTATAAGAAATCTCACACTGTCAAGCTTTTGTCATTTGTTCTTTATTTTTACCTTTCTTGTGGCACAGCAAACCAATACTCATGTTTCTTATCTCTTTGTGCATACTGTTGCATTGTAGCACTGGCTTGTGATACAAATGTCTTCCTCATTGGTTTACCAACTCTGAGACATAAGAATTTATATAACCGATGCCTTCTCTTTTCTTTTAAAAGTGCAGAACCTAGAAATAAGAAGTAAGCAGCATTTATTTAATTCTCATATACCAAGCTTAAGATATTTTGACTGTATAACTTTACTTTTAAACTTATGAAACAGGGCCCAGAGCGGTAGCCTAGTGGCTACAATTCTTTTCTTGTACGTGCTGGGATCCCATATGGGTGCTGGTTCTTGTCCTGGCAGCTCTGGTTCCCATCTAGTTCCCTGCTTGTGCCCTGGGAAAGCAACTGAGGACGGCCCAAAGCCTTGGGACCCTGCGCCCATATGGGAAACACAGAAGAAACTCCTAGCTCCTGGCTTTGGATGGGCTCAGCTCTGGCTGCTCTGGCCACTTGTGGAGTGAACCAGTGGATGGAAGACCTTTCTCTCTGTCTCTCCTTCTCACTGTAAATCTATCTTTCTAATAAAAATAAATAAATCTTAAAAAAAATGTATGAAACACAGCTAAAAAAATAAAATCTCAATTAACTGGGTCAAATGCATTATTTTGTGGAACATGTATTTATTTTCCAAGAAAAGTAAAAATAGATAAACAACACTAAAATATTAAATAATCAAGTTAACACACTGAAGTTATGTCAGTATTGGGAAGAATAAAAGTATCAAGACCTTTGTTATGCTTTTGTTTGTAAAACCAGTATTTAATAAATAATACATACCTATGTAAATTTTTTCACATTTTGCATCAGTATTTAGAATATCAGATTAAGTCCACATAATTTTCAAAACTTGCTTTAATATGGCTTTTACAGACAATAAATATTGTTTCTGTTAAAAATTTATTTTTATTTGAAAAGCAGAGTTACACAGAGAAGAAACAGAGAGCGAGAGGTCTTCCCTTTGTTGCTTTTCTCCTCAGACTGCCTTAACAGCAGAGCTGAGCCAGTCTGAAGCCAAGCGCCAGGAGCTTCTTCCTGGTCTCTTTCGTGGGTGCAGGGCCCAAGAACTTGAGCCATCCTCCTTTGCGCTCCAGCCATAACCAGGGAACTGGAATGGAAATGGAGAAGCCAGGACAAGAACCGGTGCCCATATGCTATGCCAGTACCACAGGGAAAAGCTTAGCTTACTACCCTATGAATGCTGGCTCCCAAAATTTACTGTTAATGATGTCTTAATTTACATATAAACGCATGACGGAACAATCAACAGTATGTTAGATTCAATTATCTGAATAGTTAGTTAAGCCTGAATTATTTGAGGGCTTGGGAGGGGTTGGGGAAATCCTAGTGCCTATGAAACTGTGTCATAAATTTAAAAAAAAAAGCCTGAATTATTTCTAAATTTACAACCAATAATGCCTCTGTAATGTACACAGGGGTCTAATAATATGATTGAGTTCTAGAACCTGTCCATTAACTAACTTACTAGATCATACTAAGAAAAGAGCCCTTAGGAAGTCAAGAGATCGAGCACCCAGCCTGGTTTGTCTGTCCTGTGTAATAATGAGTAAGGGACAATCTGTCTGAGCCCTAATGCTTCCACATATCTAAAAGGAGGAGCTTTCAACATTCTTCTCACAGCTGAATTCTGTAGTTATAAGTTTCTTTGTTCTGCAGCTTACTACAAGAAAAGTCATAAATTTAAGTAAAACACTATTTCCTTACTACTGAATCTGAAGTTACTTAAAGTAACTTTAGTTGTCTAAAAAATAACTTTCATTCTAAAAAAAAAAAATAAAGGAAAGATTCAAATGTCAATAATATAAACAGTTGCTAATTTTTCTCCTTTTTATTTATAACAGAACCTGCCTCATTCACAGTAGTATCTCTGGTCCTCGAAAAAAATCCATTACAAGTAGTTTATCCACATTACAGGATTTTAAAATCCATTTTTTTCAATGTTAAAAACACAGGGCAATTATCAAGTGCAAATTATTCAAGTAAAAACATCCATATCAGCATTCTTTAAAGCACTAAAGATAGAAAATATCATAAAAATGTCTATTGTTAATAGTAGCTAAGGGTCTTGATATGGAAAAGTTAATTACATTATAGTCATTAAGCCTCATTTTAAAAGAACTACAATGACATAAAAATGTTCATGACAAAAGATTTAGTTAAGAAAGACGCAACTATATAAAGTATAATCCAGGTTTTAAACTAAAAAATCCAGCTGTACATATGCATACAAATAATGTAAGAATTGTATACATAGAACTGCATACACACATGCATCAAGAAAGTTCTTGGAAAACGGAATTTAGTACAATGTGAATTATCCATGAACATTTTGAGGCCTTCTCACATTTCTTTGCATGTATATAATCATGGTTCCCTGACCCTGCCCACATTACCACCAAGACTTTTAAGAAACAAAAATGGTATCAATGGTAATCTCTGTGTGAAAATTCCAAATAACATACAGATTTTCTATAACGCACTTCTCAAAAAAGGCATTAATTCTGAATAAACAAAAAAGATTACAGATGAAAAACTGGTGAATCCTTTCTAGAATTTATTTCAGGTAACTGAATTTTTTAAAGTTTATTGAATATAATCCTTAAACCTTTAGAGTAACTCAACTGGATGATGCAAAGAAACTGAGTTAAATCTTTACACATTGTTTTTGGAAGGAAGACTGGGACAGCCACTATGGGAAAGATGGCAATTTTTGTTTAATGGGTTCAGTGCTATAAGTTTGCAAATATGGAAAAAGTTCTGGAGATGAATGGTGGTGATGCTGGCCTGACAGATTGAATGAAGAGGAGAACGCTGAAATTATGGAGTCTTAAGATAGTTAAAAGGTAAATTCTGAAGGAATTTATTTATTTATTTGAAGAGTTACAGAGACAAAGAGACAGACAGAAAGACAGACGGAGATCATCCATCCACTAGTTCAATCTCCAAATGGGCGTAACAGCCAGGGCCTACTCAGACTGAAGCCAGGAGCGCAGAGCTTCTTCTGGGTCTCCCAACGTGGGTTCAGAGACTCAAGAGCTTTGGTTTTTTCTGTTGCTTTCCTAAGGCATTAGCAGAGCTAAATAAGAAGTGAAGCAGCTGAGACTTGAATAGGTAGCTATATGGGATCTGGCATTGCAGGCAGTAGCTTACTCACTATACCTCAATATAGGACCCAAAGTAATATTTTTAATTTAAGTCACAATTAAAGGCTTAATGTTCCACTAAATAAAGAGCTTAGCAAGTAAAAACATTCTAATTTGGAGGGAATAGATTCAAGAGCTAGAAATAATGACTGAACAGAAATCTGTTTTACTCGTATATAATAAATTTTTACATATTCACACTATGTCACACAATCACTGGTTTGGCAAAGATAGAAAACAAAGTTTGATAAACATATTTGTAGCAATACTGATAAACAGGTATTTATCTTGTTTTTGCATTTTGATTTTTTTTTAATTTTAGCTCACATATAAAGAACAAGTGGTATCTTTGTGTGCTTTATTTCACTCAACGATGCATTCTAATTGCATCTATTTTAATACAAATGATAGAATTTCATGTTTTGTACTTGAATAATGCTCCACTGTGTTATATATACGCAAGATAGACAGATACTTCCCACACCACTGTTCCTCTGACTATGGACATCTCGGCTGATCCCATCTTTAGAATACCGAGAACACTGATACCAGCAATACAGTGATACAGGCAGTTCTTTGATACAATCTGTTTCTGACAATTGTGTTATATTAGTTAAGCATTTACTGCCACCTTGAAAACATAATGCATTCATAAATTCATAAATTCCTTTAAAAATGGAAAATTTAAAGATACATTTTATATAAAATCACAATTTTTAAAATAGCTTCAATGGTAAACTTACTTCAGCCATTTTAGAAATTTGTTTGAAATCTGAAACTGGAAATGCAAATTGGGCCAGGACCATGGCTCAACAGGCTAATCCTCCATCCTATGGCAACAGCTTCCCATATTGGCGCTAGTTCTTGTCCCAGCTGTTCCACTTCTGATCCAGCTCTCTGCTTGTGACCTGAAGAAAGCAGTGAAGAAGGGCCCCAGTCCTTGGAACCTGCACCCCTGCAGGAGACGAAGAAGGGACTCCTGGCTCCCAGCTTTGGATCAGCTCAGTTTGGGCTGTTGAGGTTATGTGAGTGAACTAGCACATGGACGATCTTTCTCTTTCTGTCTCTCCTCGCTACAAATATGTCTTTTCAATAAAATACATTTTTCAAAATAGTAATGCATATGTAAATCAACTTAGTCTAGGATAAATATTCTGACATTATTAATGTAACAAATGTTAAATCTCATTAAGTTTTAACATATTCCGCAAAAACACAGTATACTGGGAATTAAAGACTATTCCTATAATTTCATAAGCAAAGGATACCACAAAACTGGACCTGATGTCATTATTTATCCTGAGGGCTCATTGCTTTTGTCTCTCTGGTTTTGTTTTTTTTTTTGAGAGACAGAGACGGAGAGAAGGAGCTCCCATCCGTTGGTTCCCTCCCAAATGCCTGGAAGAGTCCATACTAGAGCCAGGAGCAAGACAGGCCAGGTCTGCCACATGAGCACCAGGAACCCTACAGCTAAGGAGAGAATAGAGACACAGTCCAAGTCATAGAAGGAAGGAAGGAAGGGAGGAAGGGAGGGAGGGAGGGAAGGGAGGGAGAGAGAGAGAAAGGGAGGGAGAGAGGGAGAGAGGGAGAGGGAGGGAGGGAGGGAGGAAGGAAAAGAAGGAAGGTAGTAGGGTGGTAAAAAAAGAATTTGGTATTCAGCCAAATTCTCCTGTATACATGAAAAAGAAATAAAGATAAAGACCTTCCAAAACAAATAGAAACTGGCCATCTTTACATAATATACTTCAGGACATGCTCCACACAGAAGCAGATAACCAGTATCATGAAGGAATATAAAAGCATAAACCTATTAGGCAAAAATACAAAAGCCACCATTGTGAGTGGAAGCATGCTGGGCCCATTTACAGCTGTGCATGGATCAAATCCATCCTTTATTATCTGTATTTTTCAATAAAAGTTTTTTAAAAGTGCAAAGGAAATCCAAACCAACCAACAGAAACATGTCAAAAATAACAAGACCAGGTCATTACTTATCAATAATAACTTGAATATGAGTGACCTAAATTTTCATAGTAAAACATACAGACTGGCTAAGTAGATAAAAAATTAAACCCAATTATATGCTGCCTACAAGAAATTATATGCTGCCTTCACCAACAAAGACACAGACACTGAGACATGAAAGAATGGTTTAATGACTAAATCCTAGCCTTGCACACACTGGGATCCCCCTTGGGTGCCGGTTCATGTCACAGTTGCTTTCCTCCAGCTCCATGCCTGTGGCCTGGGAAAACAGAAGAGGATGCCCTAAAACTTTCAGACCCTGCACGCATGTGGGAGACATGGAGGAAGTTCCTGGCTCCTGGCTTTGGATCAGCTCAGCTCCAGCCTTTGTGGCCACTTGGGGAGTGAATCACTGGATGGAAGATCTTGCTCTCTGTCTCTCCTCCTCTCTGTAAATCTCCCTTTGCAATGAAAATAAATGAATCAAAAAAAAAAAAAAAAAAGACAAAAAGTGTTAAAGGAGCTGTCTTAAGAGGGGTATTATGTAATGATTAGGGGATCAATTCAACAGTGAGATGTTACCACAGAAACACATATGCATCAAATGCTAGGGCATTCATGTTCACCTAGAAGAATTAATATCATTACAATGTTAATACCATCTAAAGTAACATACAGATTCAACATGACTGAAATCAAACTACCAAGGCCATTCTTTTCAAATCTTAAAAAAAATGTTAAAGAGACAAAAACACTCCAATATCTAAAGTAATCTTGAAAAAATGAACCATGAGCATCATAATATCTGATTTCGAAATACAATAAGGATCAGTTAAATCAAAACAGACTAGTGGTATCTCACAGACTGAGACATGAACCAACCGAGCAGCTTAGAAACAACAGAAATTAATCCACACATCTACAATAAACATCATTGATAAATCATCTAAAATCACTATCTGGGAAGAGGCAGTATTTCAACAAATGGTACTGGGAAAATTGGATCTCCACATGCAGAAGTATGAGACAAGATCACTATCTTGATCCTATCTAAAATTCAACTATGGATCAAGGATCTAAACCGAATACCTGAAACCATCAGACTACTAGAGCAAACACAGGAGAAACATTGGAAGACACTGGCATAGGTAAGGATTTCCTGGATATGACCCCAGAAAAATAGTTAATACAAGCAAAAAAAGACAAGTAAATCGGATTACATTCAGAAACATCTGCATAGCAAAGGAAACAATCAACAAAGCAACGAGCAAAATGGGAGAAAATACATACTATATAGCTGATAAAGGATTAATATATGGAATTTATAAGGATTTCAAGAAACTCCACAACAATGGAGCCAGCACTATGGCACAGTGGGTAAAGCTATTGCCTGTAGTGCTGGCATCCCATATAAATGCTGGTTCAAGTCCGAGATGCACTTCCAATCCAATTCCCTGCTAATGTACCTGGGAAATCAGTGGAGGGCGGCCCAAGTCCCTCGGCCTCAGTACACACGTGTGGGATCTAAAAGAGCCCCAGGCTTTGGACAGGCTCAGCTCCAGCATGTGTTCCAATTTGGGAGTGAATCAGCAGATGGAAGATCTCTGCCTCATCCTCTCTTTCTGCCTCTCTAACTCTGCCTTTCAAACAAATAACTACACTTCGTTGTTTCTTTTTTAAAGGAAATTGCTCAGATACACACACACACACACACACACACACACACACACACACACACACACACACAAAACAACTCAGGGTCACTAACCATCAGAGATACACAAATAAAAGTCAATGAGGTTTCACTTCACCCCAGAGAACTGCTTTCATGCAAAAATTGAAAAAAAAAAAAAAAAAAACAAATGCTGGTGAGAACATGGAAGAAAAATACCCTAAGATACTGCTCCTGGGAACATAAATTACCTCAACTACGATGAAAGGCAGTATGTATGGAAAGTACTCAGAGATCTGAAAACAGATCTATTGTGAGACCAGCATCACACTCCTGGGAATTTACCCTAAAGAAATCAGCATAGTAAAGTTATCTATTCCCCATGTTTATATCAGTCCAATTCATAAAGGCCATGATACAGAATCAACCCAGATGTCCTTCAACTGATGCCTGGATAAAGAAAACGCATTATACACAATGAAATATTATCCAGCCATACAAAAAAATGAAATTCCCTCCATTTTTTTTTACAAGATGATACAAGTGGAGCTCATGACACTTAGTGAAATAAACCAGTCCCCAAAAAACAAATGTTTTCTGATTTGTGGTAACTAATATATACAATAGAAGAAAAAAAGCAATGTATATGAGTGAAACTGACATCTTAAAATTTGACTGCTGTTTATAGCCCTTGTCTACATACTCTTGAGGAACCGTTATCTTCCTATCTTCTGCCTGTTGAATTATTTTTTGGTGGATAATTAAGCATGTGACTACAAATTAAACTAAAAGCACATCATTGCAAAAATTAAAAGAAAAATAAGGAGGGTGGAGGAAAGGTGAGTGAGGGAAGGAAGGAGTCAGGAAGTATGTTCTTAAAACTACATGAAGCACATGAAATCTGCTTTTATATAAATCAATCAATTATTTCAAGATAGATTTGTTAGGAATATTTACACATGGGCTAACATCACAACATAGCAAATTCAGCCACCATCTGCAACAGCAGCATCCCTGCTAGTGAATCTGGGAAAACCATCAGACATGGCCCAAGTACTTTGGTATGTGACCATTTAGGAAGTGAATTACTAAATGAAAGATTTCTCCTTCTGTCCAATAAGTAAAATAAATCTTAAAAAACACACATACAGGGCCCGGCGGCATGGCCTAGCAGCTAAAGTCCTCACCTTGAACGTGCCAGGATCCCGTATGGGTGCCGGTTCTAATCCCGGCAGCTCCACTTCCCATCAAGTTCCCTGCTTGTGGCCTGAGAAAGCAGTCAAGGATGGCCCAAAGCCTTGGTACCCTACACCCATGTGGGATACCCGGAAGAAGTTCCTGGATCCTGGCTTCGGATTAGTAGAGGACTGGCCGTTGCGGTCATCGGACAGAAGATCTTCTTCTCTGTCTCTCCTCCGCTCTGTATATCTGACTTTCAAATAAATAAATAAATCTTAAAAAAAAAAAAAAAAGCAAACACACACACACAATGAATGTTTAAACACATTCCAAATGTTTTCATTGTGTGTACACGAATTGTGTATCAGAACTGCATGACCAGCCATCAGACTGGCCTAAGATATGGTAGCTGTTTGAGTCAGCATAGAAAGAGGAGGACAATATACAATGAATATAGTCCTTAACACTTACCCTCCACATGTCCTTCAGGAGATGCAACTTTATGCGTAGCTTCTTTTTGTGACACATGTTGAATGTTTTCTCTTTGTTGTTTAGTTTGCTGCATAGTATGAGTTTTCCAGAGTTTGCGCAGCTCTTCTACTTCTGTCTCTGAGTCCTGACTTTGCTCCTTTCCCTGTTTGCCTTTGTTAACAGTCTGCCTTTGCTTAAATTCTGCTGCTTCCCCACAAGGCATATTTTCTTTTTCGTCTTCTTGGTGTAATGAATTCTCCTCATGAGAAAAATCCTGATTTGTGGTTCCTTTCTTATCTGTGCTTTGCTCTTGAGAGCCTGATGTTTTTTCTAAGTTGTCTGGAGCTAGATCTTTAGTGGCCACTGCACGGTTAGTTGAATCAGTTTCGTGAGATGAAATGCCAGCTTGGTTTGTGGAATGTGCAGAATGAGACGATAAGTCACCAGGAGCGTTACTGGTCTCTGACTTGACTGATGCACAGCCCACCTCAGCCTGAATGACAGTTTGCATGGATTCTGAGGACGCACCAGAGGACTTATCTTTTCGCAGATCATCTGAAGAGAGCAGCTCCTCCCGTATGGGAGACAGTTCTGATTCTGTGAACACATCTTCAGAAAGTGACTCCTCAGTGCTCCGAGGAGCCGTGCTGGCACTATCATTCCCCGCATCACGGAGTCGGGATTCTCCCTCCTCAGTATTGCCTCCTTTCCCTTTCTTTGAATGGCAGAAGTCCCTTCCTGATGGCGGATCTATTTCTCTGTCATAAAACAAAATTAAAAACTATCAGACTTTCAAAATTGTGATATTATATTTTCTATAATTGAACATGAGATCAGTACCATTAGAAGGCTTTTGGAAAATGATATACTGTAAGACTCATCACAACATAAAACTCTGGACATATTCTTATAGACCAAAGTACTAAGGTAAGCTTTTCAATCAACAGTTTAAGATTTGGGAGGCATTAATGCAAGATTACCTTATAAACTGTCTACCTGAAAAAAATTTAATGATATAGGTTATGGATAAGGATGATATTCTATACTTAAAATTAATCATCAATAAATTACATAAAGTAAAAAGGCACTATTAAGATTTCAGATCTTCTAACAAACTTAAAAACACTGTTTTTTCATACACATTCACAAATCACACACAGTGCTTATTTACATTCAAATAGAAATGAAATTAAAATATATGGCTCAAACACTAGAGTTAAAACTAACTGTGAATAGCACTGAGGCAAAAGTACTTAGAGGAAAATTCAAGTTAACAATGACAACTACCAATTCTAAGAGAATTTGACTAGGTAAAAAAGTTTAAATATTAGATAACACTGGTTCACAACTGGGTTCATAACCAAATTTCCATTTTTTTAAGTGGGAAAAAAAACATTTAGTAACACAGAAATGCAGCTTAAGAGCACAGGAAAACAGTTTGAACAGAAAAGACTAGAAAGCAAGTCAACACAAAAATAATTATTTCTGAATGAGAATTGGTTAAGCCTTTTGTGCCTTTTAGTCCTTTCCAAATTTTAAACTTTTCATACATAGATGCAAAACTTATTTTTAAAGTGTAGAAATCCAATTGCTATTTGCTGCCGTAGCAACTGATCTGATCATAACACAAGCGATTTGTGTTAGTTAACGTGCAATGGTGTCATCTACTGGTCATTGACTCAAACTGCACATATGGAGTTTGCAAAATCCTAGCTATTCCAAGACCCTGGGGTGAGATAAACATAACAAATCTAGATGACAGCAGTACTCATTTCAGATGTAATATGCTGAAAGGTTAAATATTTATGCCAATATTGCCATTACTGCTTAATACAACTCAGAATACTTTTGAAATTAACTACCAAGCAGCATAAGAAAAATCAATCAAATCTCTTACCTAATTTACTATAAATGACATTATTAAGTAAAACCACTTAACTTATTGATTCAATGTGGTGCTCAATGCTATTCCTAATTATCTCTGAAGGTAGGATTTACTAATATTTCTTCCAGGGGAATATTTTTTAAATTTGAAAATCACCTTCCAGGTGATACTCTGACTTACAAAACAGTCATTTGAAGGCAGAAGGGTCCTAGATCAGGCTTATGGAATAGCTGGATGTTTCAGAATAAGGAAACCCAAAGCATTATAACACATGAGCAAATCAGGGAAACAAACAGACTATGTTAGCAATGACTCATGATCTGCTCGTATAATCTTCCTCTTTCTCAGTGAACCCAATTATTCACTTTCCACATTTGTTTCATCCTTTAACCCACTCCCACAACCCTTATTCTTTGCAATAGATTCTGGATGTCAATTTCTGTGTGTGATCAATAGTAGAGGATAATGATGCCTTCTAGGAATTATCTATGCCTCTACAGATTAGTTTACCAAGTCAAGACACTTTCTTGGATACAAAGTGACTTTTTGAATAAAAGATTTTATACTTTCACAGGTATCCTAATGACTAATGCAGTCATCCGCAGAAATAGTAACTTGCTTTTATTTTTACAAATTATTCTGCATGTTTTAATTTTGAAACAGGCATCATCTACATGTGATCAAATATAGGGATTGAAATATCGGTGGCAGTTAATGAAAAGCCAGATTTCAAATCATTGCCCCAGTCCTGGATGGAGGGACCAGAAGTATTTCCCTACTACTTAGCAAGTTTCTTCTGTTCTATCTCTCCTTCGTTTTTTTCTATACTTAGAGTTTATCATTTTCTCCTTTTATTTTTCCTTATTCATTTTCTCACTTGTCGTTAATTTGGTCAAGACCTGTAGTCTCATGCTTGAATCACACAAATCACCTAAAGAATATATTCCATGGCAAAGCAACTACATTTGTGTAACCTGAAGGGTTCTCTCCTATCGATCATATTTTTCTGGAGAAGCATATAAACAAGCTAATAAACAAAAAATAAACCCTTTCTGGCTATCATAATGTCTTTGCTCATGTGACTCTTGGTAAATTTAACATCTCACACTCTTTAGACACTTTCAAGGAAAATCTGGTTGTACTCGAAAATGTGATTCAGAGAGGTGATTTAGAATTCTACATATTATCCAAATAAAATTGTACAGACTACATTAAATGAGTAATATAAGATACTTTCAAATACTTAGTTTTCTAATAAAATACACAAATCTAAAATAGGTAATAATCTTCCCATTACACTGAGGAATCTTTCGTTCCATTACTGACAAAATGAAAAGCAACTATAATGAAACTAAAAAAAATTTCAGACTATTAAATCAGGGCCAACTATCTAGATGTAATAAAATTGCAAAGGAGTATAAACATCACTCTTACATGGGTAAGGATTCCTTTATTTTGCTATCCAAAATTTCTTTGTACATTGCAGCTGACATCACCTCTTCCATTGGACACATGATGCCATATTCCTCACAGCCATTCTCTTGAACCAAAGGGTCAGTTTTATGTGGATCAAACATTATATTATTTGGTGTAACTAGCAGCACACCACTGACTGTACCCTATGATGAAAAAAGAAAGTGACATGTAATCCCAAAGTTTTAAGATTTCAAAAGGTATTACAGCTATTTTTCTAATTTCATTCTAATGTTAGGCCATATGCTATATTTATCTCTAAAGATCACATTTAAGATTTATGGTATTCTCATAAAAATACATCTTATCAAAAAACTATGCCTTTTTTCTCATGAAAATATATTTACTAAAAACCCAAGGTTTCCCAAGAACAGAGGCAGAATACAAAGAATATTATACTCTACCCAGTAACAATCTAGTCAGGAAACACAACTTGCCAACTCGGTTAAATACTAAGTAGCACATGTAAGGCAACCTGTTAGGTAAGACGGGATCGTAAGGTCCTGTAAGACTGAGCCGCGCTTTGCACTGACCTGCATCCTTCTTCTCCGTGTTTTCTTACTACCAGCACCAAATATAGTTTCATTTATATATGGCAGATTGATTGATGAATGTATATGCAATTCATTATAAAATGAGCATGTAATACAATTCACTTTATCTTTTTAAAAACTTTGATTCTTGTTTGAATCTGCTACTACCTAGGTAAGTGTTTATGCGCAAAGAACCTGAGCCTAACTTTTTCATCTATAAAACTGACAAAAACCTGTTAAATCCTGTTTACAAGCAACTGATCCAACAGGGTAGTTAATATTGACTGACTGTGTATCATATTTTATGTGTATATTGCTCATTTGATCTTCATAAATTCTACTCTGAGAAGGGAGTAATCATTTCCACTTTACAGATGGGGGAATTTAAAGTTGAGAAAGGCCAAGCAAGTTGCTCTAGAAAACCAAGATTCAAAAATCCAAGTAACTAATGTTTTTTACAGTAATCCTTCAATCTGCAAGCCACAAACTGTTATCATATTCTTTAATTCCGTACTTTAACTACCATTCCATAATATTCTGTTAACAGTAAGTGCCAGGCAGATTTCTAAAAATAAAAGGAAATCAAGTGCTGATATCATAGCAGTCTTGTCTTTTCTCTGAAACTGTTAAGAACCAGCACATGAATTCTATGTGATTTTGTATTAGATCTTTGCAAGTCTATATTCAACCCTGTTAGTTCACCTGGCTTAACTTTAAGGACAGAAACTTTAAGCCATAGCAGATTCTAACTTTAAAAAACAAGCAATCAAAAAAATCCCAATCCTACTGAAAATGTTCCCCAAATCACAAATGAGAAAAAGCTACTACTGTGTTCATCTAAGAGACATTATCATCCACAGTAAATATGTGCAATACTGGAAGGACATTTTGGTGGGGGCAAGGGAAGCGATCCAAAACTGCACATGTTTTTAAGTTCTGACCACGGGCCAAGTAAACATGAAGTGACGTTACACAAACTACAACCTGTTTATCTTTTACTCTTTAATTTAAATTTCTATGCATCAGCTTGTATTCTTGGCACATATGTTCAAAAAGGGAATGAGACATAGTAACATATATTGTAGGGAACGTTCACATGCCAGGAATAATACAAGCAGATACCCAAGAGTAAGCTATATACAATGAAAAAACATTTAAGATACCCATTTTACACAACCTCTCCCTCCCACCTACAGTAAATTTAAGTTGGGACTTATGTTGTGGCATAATGGGTAGAGTCGCCAACTGCAATGCTGGCAGTCAATACAGGCAGTGGCTCATGTTCCAGCTGCTGCTCTGCTTCCAATGGGAATGACTATTAATGGCCAAGGAAAAGCAGCACAAAACGTTTCAAGTACTTGGGGCCCTATCACTCTCATGGGAGACCCAAACGAAGATCCTGACTTCGGCCTATCACTGTGCTGGCTGTTGCAGACATCTGGGGAGTAAAAAAGCAGATAGAAGATTGAGCTCTCCCTTCTTCATGTACTCTCAGCTACTTTCAAAATAAATCTTAAAAAAAAAGGGGGGGGCTGGTACTCTAGCATTGAAGGTAAGACTAACACCTGTCATGTCAGTATCACATACTGTCACCAATCTGACACTTCTCCCTGTTAACATGCTAGAGGAAGCAGAGGAGGATGGCCCGATTGCATGGGCCCCCCCATGCACATGAGAGACATGCAAGAAGCTCCTTGCTTCAGTCCAGCCCTGCTCAGCCATGGGCATTGTGGCCGCTCGAGGCGCAAACCAGCAAATGCAAGATCTCT
This sequence comes from Ochotona curzoniae, assembly GCF_017591425.1. NCBI lineage: Eukaryota > Metazoa > Chordata > Mammalia > Lagomorpha > Ochotonidae > Ochotona > Ochotona curzoniae. The sequence continues at coordinate 22,134,059 of NW_024465751.1, forward strand.
TTCTCTCTCGCCCTTCTTCCCTCCTTCTTTGTTAACTCTTTCAAATAACTCTGTTAACTTTCAAATAAATAAAGTGAATCTTTAAAAAGTGTATTTGTGAAATGCAACTAAGCAATCAGCTAGAAATAGCAAAAGTAAACTCCAGGTTTTATGAGGGATGTTACGTCACTTGATGCATTAGTCAGAACTGATTACTGGGTTTTCTAGCATGCATTACATTTCTAGCTGTTACTCCACAGGATTTTATGACAACTAGCCATGTATGATATAAAGACCCAGCATAACAGTAATGTTGTAATTCTCTATTCACATCAGCACTGCTGAGATTCCTCTCAACCCTGCGCTTCTACTTTTTGAGTTAGAAGATGAAATTGAGCACCTATTCCTAACACTTTAGAAAAATTTTTAAGATCTATTTTTTTTATTATAAATTCAGATATACAGAGAGAAAGAACTTTCATCTGATGATTCATTCCACAAGCAGTCGCAACGGCTGGGGCTACGCCAATTTGAAGCCAGAAGCCAGGCACTTCCTCCCACACGGGTGCAGGGTCCCAAAGATTTGAGCCATCTTTGACCACTTTCCCGGGCTACAAGCTGGGAACTGGATGGGAAGCATGGCTTCCGGGATCAGAACCAATGCCCATATAGGATCCTGGCACATGCAAGGCAAGGACTTTAGCCACTAGGCTACTGTGCCAGGCCCTCCTAATACTTTTGATACAGACTTTAGTGGGCCCCAGTGTTTCTCCCCAGTTTGGCAGTTCTGCCTTTACTCAGATGATAATTAGCCAACTCCTTGCTAAAGAATAACTCACTAAAGTAAAAAAGTGGCACAAAGTCAGGTCAGCCTGCAAAGCTCAGAATTCAATCGTTACTTAACCATATTAAATGATATACTCCAAGAGCTTTATAGGAACTGCAAGCCCTGCTAAAAACAAACCAATCTAAAAACAAACAATCTTCCAGTAGACTCTAATCTCCACCATCATAAAGGAATACATTAGTCTTCTGTCACTGACCCATCAAAAGGAAGATTATGAGTTCTACAAACAGATCAGAACACACAATCATGCCCACCCAACCTTTGTTTTAATCTGTAAGAGTCACCACGCTCAATCTCTCATAAGCTTGAGAACTGAGTGAAAGCTACCCACTCTTTGCTTTGCACGCTGCAAAATAAACTTCCAATTTCTGCTGGCACCCCAGTATCAGTGATGGGCCTGCTGTCCATAAAGCAAGTGGACCCAAGTCTGGGAGTATTCTACAACAAAATGGCTTAAAGATCCTAATCACTACACTGACCAAGCTACTATTACTCCCATAAAACTATCACTATGTACTCCTACTAAGAGGATGTGTTATCTATTCTTCAAGGTTACTAACTCTCCCATATAATAAAGGTATCCATATAGCTGGAATGGTTAAGGTAGTATGTTATTCTCCATTAAATAAGTTGGAAATAGAAACATAAACCCAATATAAAATTCATAAAAATCTTTTGAGAAAGTAACTCTTAAGATTCACTTTACCAAGGCCATAAACTCACACTAAAGCATTCCTACCTAATTACTATTAAGTACTGTTTTATAACTCCTGAATACTAACAACATCACAGTAAGACTATTGTGAGCAAGTGATGTGCAATTAAAGTATTTCCTTAATCCACATGACCTTTGGATACTTTAAGTACAGATTATTCTTTAGTATTAACAACTTCCATTTCCTCATGTGCAATCACCTGACAAATCTCTTAAGGAGAAATTATTTCTAATGGAAAACAAAGTCTATCAGCAAAAGAAAAGTTGAGGCTTACCTTAGACTTTTAGTTATTTCTGTAAATACTAAAGACGACTAGGGTTGGGTAACCACATCATCAAGGAGAAAAGTTTATATTCTTTTTCTTTAAGTCTATAATAATTTAGCTATTATGAATATCATAATTGTTACATAAACAGTCTTTACTACAATCAATTTGTCTGAAGATTGATCAAGGCAATTTTTACAACGAGGTATAATTTTCTGTTCACTATATTTTGTATAGTAGAATAAAAGAGACAGTTCAGTTCCTTAAGAGATTATACTGCAATCCTGACAATGACCTTATCTTTATTTTCATCTTTACGAAAGATTTTTATTCAGATATTGCAAATGAATTACTGCTCTTAGCCAAGAATTAATCCTGTTTTAAACTGCTGAACACGTCCCTGGTGCCTACAGTCCTTGCCTTGCACGTGCCGGGATCCCATATGGTGCTGATTCACGTCCTGGCTGCTCCACTTCCCATCCAGCTCTCCGCTTGTAGCCTGGGAAAGTAGAAGAGGAAAGCCCAAAGCCTTGGGACCCTGCACCAACGTGAGAGGCTTCTGGCTCCTGGCTTTAGATCAGGTCAGCTCGGGCAATTGTGGCTACATGGAGAGTAAACCAGTAGATAGAATATGTTTCTCTCTGTCTCTTTTTCTGTCTCTCCGTCTCTCTATAAATCTGACTTTCCAATAAAAATAAACAAATCTTCAAAGAAAAAAACCTACTGAAACACATTCACATCCACACATAGAATATATGGAATAAGCATTTACCAATACTGACACACCAGGAAATTCACTGGTACCTAAATCAATGCACACATCTGAGATTAATTTAATAATTACTCCCAAGATACAGAGTGGAGTTTCTAAGCTGCAGGAATAAAAAAATGACTGCTCACCAGTAAAACATGCTTTGATGTACAGAGAGTTCTTATCAAGCTTTTGCCCAAGTACTGGCTAACCTCCATGTGGTCAGCTGCTATCCAAGGATGAGACAGGGCATGCAACAGGAACAAAAGAAGAAAAGCACGAGTCCTGATAGCAGTCTGTGTTCTATCTATTAGACTAAAAACTTGTTTAGGGGACTGAATCAAAAACAAGCTGCACTTTGGCGCAACTTTATAACAATCCATGTAAAGATTTATGGTAATATGCTTTCTTCATAAAATTTTTGAAGATCCCTCATATACATGGGATTTTACATTTAGTGCAGCAAAATGAAGTCAAACTTCAATTTTTTTTTTCACAAATATTTTTAAAGTATCCTCATACTTACAGGGCCTCTGAATACTAAAAAGGATGTTATCTCAGTAGGAATACACTGGCTATGGACCAAAGGCCTCTCTGGTCCTGTCTAACCAAGCTTAAAGATATACCATGATATCATCACTGTACAGGAAATTTAACTAGACTGTTGGGGATCAGGAGAGCAAAGGTTATAGAAAAACAGTTGTGCCCCAGATCAAAATTGTAAGAATACATACACAAACAAACACACATATATATACACACACACACACACACACATATAAAAATCTTCAGCCTCCAGCAAAACTATCAGACATCTAATTAATAATTAATAAGGATGAAAAGAAATAAAAAAATTATCACTGACAACAAATAGAAAAAAAAATCATTAGCAACAGGCCCAGAACTAACAGATTAAAAATTTGGTAGGTAAAAATACATTAATACAACTACAACTATAGTTAAGAATACAGAAGCCTGGGTATGGCAAGTAGAGATATTGAAAACTCTATGAGAACCAGCTTGAACTTAAAGATAAAATATCTAAGAAGAACTAAGCAAATGATAATATGTTCAATAAATACCTTATTAGGAAATTTCACATTAAAACCAAGAGATATTTCTCTCTCTCTCTGACTCTGTCTCATTCTCTCTCTTTAACTCTGCCTAGAAAATAAAATAAATCCTTAAGATAATAATAATAAAAAAAAAACAGTAGAAAAGAGTGACAGCTGGGAGAAACAGGAAACAAGTATTCGGAAAGTATATAAAAACCTAACATAATCAATAACTGCCCTGTTAGAAAGCAGAGATCTTGCAAAGAAATGGGACAGAACTACATTCTACCAATAAGAAGCCTGTACTAAAAGTAAAACAGAATAGCTAAAGATAAACCATGTGAACACTTAACCAAAGGATACTTTGGTGACTATATTGGTATCCACCAAAGTGGATTTCACAGCAAAGAATATGACCACGAGTGAAGAGGTCTTTCATAAGGACAGGTCAATTCATTAAGATAAATCAAACATCTTGAACCAGCTTTTTATGAGTTAAAAACACACAAAAACTGATATAACTGGAAGGAGAAAATGGAAAAATTCACAATCATATTTGGATATTCCAACCTCTACTTTTAAACAAAAATCAGTAGGAATACAGAAGACCCAATACCATCGCACAATGTGACAAATGGACATTTTGTAGAATACACCAACAGAATACACATTGTTTTCAACCTTAACTGTAACTAACCCAGAAATACCATATTTTGGACAAAAACTAACAAAGGAAAATCAACAACAACAACAAAAAAACCCTTCAAATAGCAATTAGCTATCTTCTCTGATAATATGGAGTCAACAAAAATGTTAGTAACAGAAAGATACCTGGAAAATCATCAGGTAGTTAGGAACTAGCACTCTTCAATAATCTATAGGCTGTAGAAAACAATCAAGAGAAAGTACTTCGAACTGAATAAAAATTACAATACATCAAGACTCATGGATACAGCTAAAGCAACACACAGGGGGACTGATAGCATATATTTCAATGCTTGTAATTTTTGGATTTTCTTTATAAAGTGCTATCTCTCATGTGTAACTTCTGAAGTCAATATCATGTTATTGTCACTTTCAAAGCAAAACTTGGATTTAACATCCCAATTTTCTGCTTCTTTGTAATATTTTCTTTGTAAATCACATTTTTTCTTAGAACAGTAGCAATGTGTAATAAAATAGATTTAAATTCTGAACATGTTAGGGAAATCTTGGACATATTAACACTTTCTCATTTTTTTTCCTATAGCAAAGAAATAGAAAAACCTAATTTGAAGGCTTTTGTCTAATTGATAATCCATTAAAAGACCTCAAATAATTTCTAGCTTATGTTATAGATACTAACTAAATAAGCTAGCACCCTATTTTTATTATATTAAAAATGTAAAAAATTTAGCATCTCAGTGCCCAGCAGGGGGCTTTTTATGTGTGCTTTTTGAAGTTTTTAAGAACAGGATGTGACTGCGTCTATTGTTTGAATTTATTTATACCCCACAGCTTCTAACAAGTGCAACAAACCATCAGACCCCAAATGATAAGCAGCAGCCATTATACTCATGAGTCAGCCATTGTCAGTAGCTTTCGAATGTCCACATAGCTGCTGATGTTAGTGACTTGGAATACCAACTTCAAAGTGTCTTACTGTAGTCATCAGCTGAAATATGATTTAAAATTTTTCTCTAAAGTGTCATTCATTACCTTGCCACTTGTTACATATTTGCAATTAATTTTCAGAAATTTCTCAGTAAATGCTTCTTCTTCTTCAGAAGTGGAAGACACAGCCCGTGCCGGTCGGATACCAGTAAAGGCAGATGCAGGAGCTGCTTCTTTTGGGTGGGCCACATCAGGATTCTTTAAAAATGGCAAGGGGTGCAGGGTGGGGAACAGAAAAGAAAAGGCAATTCAAAAACCTAAGCACATTAAGCACATTACCAAAGTCAAATAAAGCGCTTTCCTAATAACTTGTTGATCCTTTTCACCACATTGTAGAGGTCCTTCCAAAATATTCTTAAACCAAAAAAATTACTATGAGAGAACAGCATTGCTTTCTTGTTCAGTAAATATCTCCAAGTTATTTGTTCAATTTTAAGTAAATCTTTGACAAGAAGCACAAGCTATGCATCACTGACAGTGACAGGTTCCGAGAAATGCTTGAGGTGACTCGGTCACTGGACATCACAGAGTCCACTTCCAGAAATGGAAACAACTCTCAGGTGATGTGGTCAGGGCCACAGTCCCAAATGGGGCCTATCTCTGACCTAAGCTTCCTTTAGTGGCGCACGGCAGGTGTAAATACAAAGCCCAAGAAGGACACCGCAGACATGCAGGTGTAGCTGTTTTTGAATTAAGTCACCAGTCCTGATAAGACCACATAATATCCTTGAGAGAAAAGGAGATGAGCTTATTATCAGTACTAGGTACACAATAGAAACCATTCATGAAAAGGTCCTTTTAAATTTCAGAGTTTGTCAACATTGTTTTACAAAGTATTAGACATTTTACAGCTTCTTAGTAATACAGACCATTCTCAAACTGAAGTTTATAGACTACCTTCTCAGAGGATTTTGATGGATTAAATTGAAGATTATGAAGCAAAATACTTAAGAAACCAATTGGAAATACAGTAATACAATATGTGTATATATGTGCTTTGTCATTAATAGCAAGGTCAAGTGATGACACTGACAATTACAATTTTCAATATGACTGTTTGCTAACACATAACAGCATTCTGTGAAGATATGCTGTGTTCTAGTGAAGACTAACTCAGAGGTATGCCTGAAATTACTCCAATCAATCATTACTAAAAACATAAGCATTTTCTGGGGAAAACATATAAAATGTTAATTTGCATTATTTAATCAATGCAAAGCAAATAGGAGTTATATCTGATAAAACAAAATACTCTTGCTTCTAAGAGTATACACTTTAATATATTTATATTGGACACATAAACCCAATAATTATAACACAGAAACAGCGCTTGAGACATGCAGACGTCTACATGCAAATAAATTCCTTTCATGTAGATGCACCAGCAAGTATAGTGCTGCAACTGTTACACAAAAGAAGGCATCCAAAAAAATAAACATTTGAAAAACACCCTGTTTCTCTCCGAGACGGGATGATAGTAAGGGAGAAAAGTCCATGCACAAGAAAATATATACCAGTAACACATCACATACTCCACAAGAAAGAGTGGAGTAGTATCAGTGTTCAGAAAGTAAAAATGTAAAACTAGTAGTTAGAAACAAATAACTATGGGCAAACTAACATCGGTAACATATACTGATATCTCAAAAAGTCAAAAGAGCCATTCAGAAAAATCTCCCATGGGAATCTTGTCATTAATAAAGGAATGACAGCCCTTAGCACACAAACAATGTCACTATTTTATAATCGGTTATTAATATATAGAAAAGAAACACAAAGTCTTAATTCTTCTTCAGAGATTTCTATCAAAATATAGTTTTGTTCCTTGAAATTTATTTATAAATTGTAACATAGAGCATCTGCTCCTAAGAAATGCTAACACTTGAAAGAATGATTAAAATTAAAAATTAAAAATCAAATGGGAAGTATTTGAGTGACTTAGAAGCCAAGATGCTGGATACTCATGTCAGAGTGCCTGGTTCTGATTTCAACTTTGGCTAATTCATGCAGACGGTAGGGTACAGCAGATGATATCTCACGTGGCTGAGTCCCTGTCACCCACATGGAACACGCAGACAGTTCCTGGTTCCCAGCTTCAACCACTCTGACCACTGCAGTCACTGGGAGAGCGAGCCAGCAGATGTGAGAGCACTCTTTGCCCATACTCTCCCCATCTGGACAGTGAGCCAGCAGATCAAGAGCGCTCCCTCCTTATCTCTTACCCAAAAAACCCCAAAACAAACAACAACAAAAAACAAATAGGACAAGAATTTTCTATTGTGATAATTATTTAGTAATTAAAATCCTGAAAATTATGTATGGCATTTCTAAGAGTTGATGAGTATCTTTGGATCACCATCATCATTACCACTAGTACTATCGAAGATAAGTCAGTTTAAGCTCTCTGATTTAACATTTTACTTCAAAACCTGACTTGAAAATTTTAAGTAACAAAATAAAAAGAAAAAAAATATTATTTTACCACAGTCAATGCACATGAAAACATATCATGAAAAATGAGTATACAAGATTTCTTCACTGTCATCTTGGAAAAGTAGGGATACTTACGCTGGTCTTATCAATTTCAGCCTCAGATGACGTTGGTGACAGCGGACTTATGGGGCTTAGAGATGGAGAGCTCTCAACACTGGAGACATATTCAGGATCAGGAACATATAAAACCTGTCAGAAAACATTCACACAAAGAATCATGTAAACTGAAACATTAACCTTATGATTCACCATGAGCAATGACTTTAAGAAATAGAAAGAAAAATTTCAGATGATAAGAATATTTATTATAATAAAAAGTCTAGCAAAGTAAAAAAAATAATAAAATTTAGATATAATTGAAATTACATACTGTTGAGTTAATCTGAGAAAACATTAATTATCACATATTAGTAATTCCTCTTACAGGACAATCTCATGATAACTAGCAAAATTAAAACTACACATAATCCTTAAGTCAGCAATTTTACTTCTAGAAATTTACAGTCACATATGAACAAAAACAGATATATACATGAGTGCTTATTACAGTAATGTTTACATTTTAGAATAAAACAGTAAGTCTATTATTGTGATTAACTAATGATGTATCATACGATGCATAATGATACAGACATGAAAAAGTACTGTGTTTAAAAATAGCACTTTGCAAAAACAAGTTAAATACAAAGAAACAAAACACACAAAAAATAGGCTGCAATATTTATGGAAAGAGATAAATGTAGAAACTTGTTGCTTCTGAAAAGTAAGCTGAAGGTCTGACATGCAATGATGCCTTACCATTAAAAGTGCTAGAAATTTTAATCATACACATGTTCTGCTTCAGATATTTTTTAAAGTTCTTGAAAACTATAGTGAAAAAAAATTTTTTTAGTTTCAGTATTCACTAAGAAATTTATTCAGACATTTACACCATTTAATTTTCTCCTCAGGAGTGATTTGTTTTATCCAAAGGCACAACATTCTCAAATTTTTCACATTATTAACTATAAGGCAATGAATACTTTTTGACCTACCACTTGATGTCTCTAAATATCAACGCATTAAGAAAAATAGATAATACCTGTCCAGTAACAACTGCTCGGGAGAATAACTTATTTAATTGAACAAGTTCATTGGGTGTTGTATCAAATTTCAGGGCTATGCTATTCAATGAATCCCTTGATTCAACCTGTTTAAAAGACAAAAAAAAAAAAAAAAAAAAAAACCAACTATTAATCTACTAAAACAGCAAAGAAAAAAACCAAACTGTCAGGGCTAAAGTTCATTAATATACTTAAGGATCAATCATATTTGATTAATAAGCGGTATATTCATTGGAGTTAACTGTTAAGAAAGATCATTTTTTGTTTGCAAATAATCTCAAATTATCATTTCATAGTATATACATCATCAAAATACATATGGGCCTCTACGTCAAGCAATGTAACTTATAAAGCAAATAATTTTCATTTTGAGATGTTAGTTCATTATTTCTTTAAGTAGTTTCTAAAAACAAATGTAATTCTAGAAATTTAAAAACTACTTTAGGAATGTATACTTGTACTAAACTTGGAACGTAACTTATTATTATATTTGTGCATATATAATCTGCCAACTGAACCAAAGTTGGACACAATCTGTTTCTGAATCATGAGCATATTTTCATGATCTTACTTGTAAACACCTCAAGAATGAGATGGAACCATTTTCAAAATAAGTAATTTGCTCAGTCATCACATTCCCTCCATGTTCTCTACAAAAGGCATTATTGAGAGCTCAGAAGAGAACACAACTAGAAGGTCTTAATATACAAAGGATTTAAAATCTAGTTGAGGGTAAATAGAAAAGGCTATACATAACAGAGTAGTTTAAAATGGAAAATTAGTGCAAAATACATTTTGAATATGGACAGAACACCATAAGTTTCACAGAAGACTTCATAAGATGGTAAAAATTAAAAAAGCAAAATGAAGGGAAAGAACCTTCAAAGTGAGAACAGACACACTTAGGAAACAGAAAGCCATCCAGTGTATCTTATCAAGTACATCTTTTTGGGATGTGATTAGAAGATAGAGCTCTAAAAATACATTCAGAATTGAAAAAGCATTTCAGGTTATAAAAAGCAGGCATATGATGTGGTGTGTGTAAGCACAAAAGACACATTTCCTTCATTTTTTTTTTCTAAAATTGAATTTATGAGAAAGAGTGGGTTAATAACCTAGTTCTGCCTCCTTCCATCTGCGTAAAATTCTCCCATATATAATGAACCCTAATGAGGTGATATAACAAAAAGTTACGCCTTTTGTTTTGTACCGCTACATTTATCTTCACAATGATCCTATGAAATGGTTATAATAAAAGGAATATTAAAAACCAATCGTTATAGGGCCCGGCGTGGTGGCGCAGTGGTTAAGGTCCTCACCTAGCACGCCCGGGATCCCATATGGGCACCGGTTCTAATCCCGGCGGCCCCTCTTCCCATCCAGCTCCCTGCCTGTGGCCTGGGAAAGCAGTCGAGGACGGCCCAAAGCTTTGGGACCCTGCACCCGCGTGGGAGACCCGGAAGAGGCTCCTGGCTTCGGATCGGCATAGAATCGACCCTTGTGCTCACTTGGGGAGTGAATCATCGGACGGAAGATCTTCCTCTCTGTCTCTCCTCTCTGTATATCTGCCTTTCCAATAAAAAATAAATAAATCTTTAAAAAAAAAAAACCAATCGTTATAACAAGGGGATTACACAGCCCAAGAGACATCGATATTATGACCAGGATTAATGGAATAAACGCATGAATGCATAAAAGGCAATGACAATACTGTATTAGACTAGGTTTAGGATAATAGAAATGAAAAGAAGGAGATTAAAGCATAAGATTTTCATGTAATACACAAGAGAAGAAATGCATGGATTATGTGGTGACAACAACACAGGAATAAAGGTGAACCAGCAGTGGATACTGCCCCAAAATTTTACCTTGGGTAAACAACAGACCAAAGGAAAACGGAAATGAAATGTGTCACTGTGCAGGTACACAAGGAGAGATGGTAAAGGGTCTGTCACCACTGGTGAAACAGGAGGGGACAGTCGTAAACAGGGAAAGAGAGAGAGAGAGAGAGAGAGAGAGAGAAAGAGAGAGAGAGAGAAAGAAAGAGCAGCTAGAAAGCTAGTAACCCAAAAAATTATTCAGATAATATAAGAAAGTTACAAAGCTCCCCAAGCAGCAAAATGTCAATTGAAAAATAAAAAGAAACAAAGGACCACTTGAATTTGGACTAAAGAAAGAAACCAGAAAGCAAATGTATGCTAGAATCAAAACAGCAGCAAGAAGACAGGACCAGCAGCTGTCCCTGGCCTGGTAGGTTAGGACAGCTCTTGTGGGGCTGGCATCCTTAAGAGTACCAGTTCAGGTCTGGGCTGCTCCACATCCAATCCCACTCACTGCTGGTGGCCTGGGAAAGCAGCGGATGGCAGCCCAAGGGCTTGGTTTCCTGCACCCACATAAGAGACCAAAGGAAACTTCTGGTTCCCGGCTTAGGGTCAGCTCTGGCTGTTGTGGCCATTAGGGGAGTGACCCAGCAGATGTACGACAAACATTTTTCTAGCCTTCCCTTTGTAACTCTGCCTATCAAATATAAATAATTCTTTAAAAAAAAAACCTGGTCAATGAAGCATGACAGGAAAAAGTAATATAATCAGTTTCAGGAATAAAGTAGATTCTGCAAGAGAAATCAGAAAGAAAAGGAGGGAAAAAAGTCGCTGGCAATTATTCCATTACATTTGGATACAATTTCCTTAAACTGAAAAATACACAGCAAACAAGACAAAATATATCTATAACCACACTTACAGCAGCAGTTCAGGACTGTACATAAAAAGAGGGAAAAAAACCAATTATTTAGAAATGGATGAAGGTTGCTTTTTTTTTTTTTTTTTAAGATTTACTTACTGTTATTGGAAAGTCAGATTTACACAGAAGGAAAAACCAAGAGAAAGATCCACCATCTATCTGCTGGTTCACTTCCCAAGTGGCCACAACAGACAGAGTAGAGCTGATCCAAAGCCAGGAGACAGGGGCTTCTGGGTCTCTCACCCAGGTGCAGCGTCCCAAGGCTTTACCAGGCCACACAAGGGAGCTGAATGGGAAGTGGAGCAGCTGGGACACAAATTGGCACCCATATGGGACTCCAGAACATGCAAAGGAAGGACTTAACAAAGGTTTTCGAAAATAACAGGACAAGGGTGTGTGTTTGGCCTAGAGGTGAAGATGCTGGTTAGGATAACTACGTTCCATAACAGACAGTCTGGATTAAGTTCATCTCTCACTCCTGAGTGCAGCTTGCTTTTAATGTTTACCTTGGAAAGGCAGCAGTAATAGCTCAAATCTGTGGGTCCCTCACTCATTTAGGAGACCTGAACTGAGTTCCCAGTCCCCAGCTCACCCCTCCTTTGGGAGTTTTGGGCACTTAGGAGTGAACCAGTGGATGCAAGCTCGCTCACTCTGCCTTGCAGCCTTCCTGCAATGTAACCTCTCCACTACTTCTCTTCCTACCATCCCTTGCAAAATAAAGAAATAAGCCAAACAAAAAAACATGAGGCAATGAATTCCACTGTCTTCAGAGTAATGATAGAAAAATAACTCTCAATCTACAAATTCCTAAACAGATAAACTATTAGGTAGGAGAGTAATGAAGATTTTCCAGACAAAATTTTTGAGTCCCAGAATTGTACTGTAAAAACTATTATATAAGCCCTAACCTTAAGAAGAGAAAATTAGGGCCCGGCGCGATAGCGTGATGGTTTTTCTCGCCTTGATTATGCCAGGATCCCATATGGGTGCCAGTTCTAATCCCGGCAGCTCCACTTCCCATCCAGCTCCCTGCTTGTGGCCTGTGGAAGCACTTGAGGATGGCCCAAAGCGTTGGGTTCCTGCACCCGTGTGGGAGACCTGAAGAGGTTCCTGGCTCCTGGCTTCGGATTGGCACAGCGCCGGCCATTGTGGTCACTTGGGGAGTGAGTCATCGGATGGAAGATCTTTCTCTCTGTCTTTCCTCCTCTCTGTACATCTGTCTTTCCAATAAAAATAAATAAATAATTTTTTAAAAGTAAAATTAAAAGCAACAAATGCTGAGTAGGCAGAAATAGCAAAATAACGAGGTTACTGGGCTTAATAAATAGAAAATTAATAGAGGCTCTTTCAGTAGATAGGTATGGAATATCTAATTAACAATAATTATGTATAATATTTGCTGGATCTTAGCTACAAGTGGTTTGGAAATGTATATAAGCTATATTAAATAGCGTAGAAGGACCAAGCAAAAGTACACTGTAATATAAAGAGATTTATTTTAGGAGAAAGGAATCAAATGCTTTTCCAAACACTAAATTATGTTTCATTCAGATTTCTTACAAATATGCTAAATCAAAATTTTATTCACCTTGGCTATGGATAAAACAAGGTATACTGAATCAAATAAACCATAAACAGAATTCAAAAGCAATAGAAATGTTGAGGTCTGTGCTTTAGCACAGCAAGCTGAGCTGCCAATGTAGTTCCAGCATCCCCTATGGTCACAGCTTATGTAGTCCCCACTGCTCCACTTTCAGTCCAACCTGGTGCCATGCGTCCAGTTAAGTAGTGAAAGATGGCCCACGTGCTTGGGCCCAAGCAGGTCAGATCTGGATGAAGCTCCTGGCTAGTACATTCAACCTGCTCCAGCTCAGTCAACCAGCAGGTAAAGATGGTCTGTCTGTCTCTCTCTCCTCTCCCCTCCCCTCCTTTCTAACTCTGATTTTCAGACACATAAATAAATTAAAAAAAATCATCAAATGTTATAATTCTTCACAGTAACATGTTCACATTTGTAGAGAGCATCATTTTATGCCCTCTGGCTGTAGTCATAAGCTCTACTGCATCTTTCATTGTTCGGAATTATTTTCTTAATTTCTCAGCCATGCAGTGAAGGTACACTTATGCTCAATTTAAGTTTACAATAACATTTAATATTCTTTTGATGCTAGTAAATTTAATCCTATCCAAAATTTTCCGGTTTTTAACCTTTAAAAAAAATACTTAAAAATCCAAGTTGTCAGTTACATAGTATATGAAAACAGCATAACAAAATTTTTATGATTTGTTCAATGTTAAGGATTCACAAAAAATATTGATGATGCAAATGAAACTATGTTATGACACAAATGCTAAATGTTTAAAACTACTGTTTTCTCCTTAACAGTTACATTAAACACAAAATAACAACACACAGATCAAGTAACTGCTATACAACATATTAATACTATAAAATAAACTAAAATTACATGAAGCATCTCACTCATCAAAATAATTCTTACTTGAGTATCCCTTAGCAGCCAGTAATGTGAAAAATCAATTGAATGAAGATTTGAAGGTCATTCCAGAACACAAGGAAACAAACAACTCTACTTTTAGAGTTTAAAAAACTTAGCAATAAGTGAATGCAATGATGCAGTACCAGAGGCTTTTCTAGAATATTAGTGTCAACTTATTCTTTAAGTATTTCATTAGCCATTATTAGTATTGCTGGAAATATGATGAGGATCACATTTCTAAAGAAGTAAATATTTTTTATTACAGTTACTCCTAATAAAAAGAATTGTAGCATCGGAAACATGATTTCCAAGAAATTAGCAGCTATATTAAGTTAGGATTTATTGGAATAAATCTTTGTATCTCTTCAAGGGAAAAAAAATCACCTCTTACAAGAAAAAACACAACTAAGAACTTAATTATTATTACTAATAAATGTTACAAAAAGTACAGATTTTCAAAATAAAGCAACTACTCAAGATATATTAATAAGAAGAAAATCAACTAAAACTATTATAAAGACAAGCTAGTTTTCCAAAAACAAGCAACTTACAGTGTACTCAATTGTCCCTTTAGGCTTCTGAAAAGACATTCGTCTCCCATCTTTCTTGTCTAGGGTCTTCTTTTGGCCAGTGTCTAAAAAGAAATGAAGCAAAATTCCTATTAAATTCATTTTCTTTCAGACTATTAGTAAGGACCGCTGTTAGGAGTTTCCTTGGAATATCGCATCCACTAAGACAGCTTTCGTCCTGGGACTTTCGGCTCTAAAAACCCTTGTTAAAAAAGGAACTGTCCTCCTTTTGCGCTTGCTTTGGGGACTGATCTGCATGACCTAATATAATAAATGCAAGGCAATTCAAAATATAAGTATCTGTCAGCATAAGAACTCAATGGTGATACATTTCTTTTAAAACATTTAATCATAATATATTTAATGTTGCAAATATTTTCAAAAATACATTTGAAGATACATTAACCAAAGTAAGTCTGAAAGAGCATACCATTGGTCTTCACACAAATATTTTGATCTGCTACCATAAATCATCTCTTCTCAGCATAATAAATTACTGCTAGTTTGTACAGAACAAATTGAACATATGCTTTCACACATGAACACACTTGATTACAATTATAGATTGCCAAGAATAGTCATTGCATTTGAACACTTCTCACCAATATTAAATTCCCATTTTCAGTTTATGTTTTGCAGTATTAACCTCATCTATATACTTCATGTAAAAACTGTACTGAATTGATAAAATGACATCCTAACTAAATATTTTAAAAGAAAAAAAATCTCTAAAAGACTAACCTAAAAACCTAAAATTGAGCAAGATTTAAACATAGTGAAAGCTGTATTTATCCAAACACAGTAAAAAGTCACATGTATCTGCTGGCTACCACCATAACCAGAGGAGGAGTTTGCTTCCAGCCAAGCCAGGAAGGATGGTGGAATTCTGGCAGGCCCTCAGGCTATGAAACCACGGTTGCACCAATGAGGGGTACAAGCCCATATCCCCCCACCAAATAAGCGCAGAGGCAACCCCAGTTCTGGCTTCTGTGTCTAGGCGAGTTTTAAAAGCCCCTCCCGTCTCTTCCACGCTCTTCTTCCTCTGGAGCCCACTCCTTCATGTGTCTTTCTGCTGCACAGGGAAGGGAAGCCCGTGACTGTGGTTCCCTGAAATAAAGGCCATCTAAATTCTTTCTACATACATGGCTGAATTACTCTTTCCCTGGTGGTGGGCGAATCTAACAGTATGCACACTGATAGCTTTCTGTGAGAAGGCTTTTAGCCTAGCGGTTTCTGCTGGTGGTGGTGATGGCAGCCGCACTCCAGCGGCCAGCTTCCTGCCAATGCATGCCATGTGGGGCAGCAGTAAGCCTCCTGTGATTCAGTTCTCACCGCCCACCAGGGGAGATCTGCATTGAGTTCCCAGACTTCTGCCTCCCTCTCTTGCCACTGTGGAAATTTGGGGGAATGGTGGAATTTCTGAAACACGTGTGTATTGTGTTTTCTTTGTTGCTCAAAAATGTTTTAATGAAACTGATACCTTCCCCCCCCCCCCCGAAAAAAAATCTTTATAAGCAGAGCCCATGTAGGGCTGTCACTGTAGCATAGTGTGTAAAGATGCTGCCTGTGACACTAGTATACAAATGAGTGCCAGAGTCCAGTATCGTGGCCACTCCACTTCCAATCCAGCTCTCAAAGCTAATGCTTTGGGGAAATACAGAGGAAGGTGCCCTACATGCTTGGCCCCAACATACACACAGGAGATCAGCAAGGGGTTCCAGACTTCTGGCTTCTGCCTGGCCTAGCACTGGCTGCTACAGGCATCTACAAAGAAAACCAGTGGATGGAAGATCTCCGTCTCTGCTCGCTCGGTAATTTTGACTTTTAAAAACACAAGTAAGGGCTATTTTTAAAAGTCTGTGTCTAACAACAGACTGCTTATGATTATTTTAATTAATCCATTTATTTGGAAGGCAGGATGACAGAAGAAGAAAGAATCCCAGTGCTGCTCATAACATTGTGTCACATAATGCAATGTAATTAATAATAATAAAAAAAAAGCTTTCTTTTTTTTTAAGTTTATTTGATTTTACTGAAAAGACAGATCAGATATACAAAGCGGAGAGACAGAAACATCTTCCATCTGCTGGTTCACCACCCAAATGGCTATGACAGCTAGAGTTTTAAAGTCAGGAGCTTTGTCTGGGTCTCTCATGTGGGTGCAGGGTGCCAAAGCTTTGGGCCATCCTCTACTGCTTCCCCAGGTGATAGCAGAGAGCTGGATGGGAAGTGAAGCAGCCGGGATATGAACCAGAGTTATAAGCGATCCTGACGCTGGGCCACAGAGATCTTTCATTTGCTGGTTCACTCCCTAAATGGCAACACCAACCAGAGATGAGCCAAGTAAAATTCACCAGCCAAGAATTTCACCCAGTTCTTGCACATGAATGCCAGGGGCCCAGATATTCGGGCAATCATCCACTGCTTCCCAGGTATAGTAACAAGAAGCCAGACTGGAGGATGCCACTTTACAAGTGGCAGCTTAAGCTGATGTGCACATGTCGTCCTCAAACACTTTTTGAGTTAAACTTTAGCCAGCCTGCTGGAACTATTCATTTCCTTGTAGAATTCAGTTTGAGCAAGAACCCTGACAAGTCCATTTAGCATGAATCTCCACTCCCTGGGTATCTGATTAGTTTTCTCATCTTACAAGGCCCTCAGGGAGTCCAATTCCCTAACCTATTTCAGCCAGAAGCCAGACAGGCTAGTTTAGCCCAAATGCCCCTTATTACTATTGCTACCTCTTAGTAAATGGCCATCCATCCCACCTATTCCCACTGCCTTCCGTGGCAATATTTCCACTTGCACATGTAGCATTTGGAGCTGGACCCCATTTCTCTCCTCCGCTGCAAGATCCCATTGTCACAGTCCCTGCTGTGCTTTACTATATATACTTCACTAAATAATTACCTTAATAAACTTTATCCTTTCACCCTAGTTGGTACCATATAGGGAAGTATAGGTATAAAAATCCACAATCAAATTCCTCAACTCATTTCCTCATTTGCACTAGGCTCAATGCTCAGACTTACCTAGTGGCTATCATACTGAACAATCACATATAAAGACAATTTCCATCAGGGCTTATGCCACATCAAAGTAGGCTAAGCCTCTGCCTGCAGCATTGCTGTCCCCTGTGGGTGTTGGGTCAGTTTGTGTGCTGGCTGCTCCACTTCTGATCCTGTGTCTGCTTACAGCCTGGAAAAGCAACAGAGCATGGCCCAAATCTCTGGGACTTAGCACCTCGAGAGGCCCAGAAGAAGCTCCTGGTTTCAGACTGTTCAGCTCCAACCGCTGCCACCATTTGTGCAGAGTGAACCAGCAGATGGAAGATCTCTCGGCTCTCTGTAACTTTGCCTTTTAAATAAAAACAAATTCTCTTGAAAAAGAAAAAATCCCATCATCACAAAAGTTTCTATCAAATAGAATCTAAAATGTAAAGAAATCTAAAATCTAGGTTTTTGACTACAATCTAAAATTCACAGTCCATCATCTAAAACCCATGCCTCAGGGCAGATTAACCACATAGCCACACATTCATTTGAACTACTTGATTGACTGCTAGAACAAAAAACAAACTTGGGCCTTTCTGTACAACACGCAATTTAACCTCCAAACATGCTCCGATGCTGTCCTAAGCTCAGTGAACAAGCCGAGGTAACAGTCTCCCAACGTCTGCCTGCAGGCATGCGCAGAAGGGACCTTCTGACTCCGTAGTCCTCTCCCCTCACACAGCAGCAGCTTCAGGTTCCATGGATTCAGTGACCCACGGTCAGACATGGTCCAAAAATATGAAATAAAAATGTCCAGCAATAAACAACTCCTGAATATAAAACTATACAATACTCTCAACAGCACCACGTAAACGCTAGCCAGATCCTCCCGCCCTGGATGGAAGTTCTCCCTTTGTTTGGCTTATGTCCTGCACAAGTGACATTCAAAATACACACAGAAAATGCTTGTTACGAAGATAGATGAATTCAAACAGTTTTTAATCCAAAATAAATATCTTTAAATTACATTTTTTTCCTACCGACTTCTGAAGCCCTCGGCTATCAGTACTGTGCTGGCATTAGTGTTAAAGTCATTCTGACTTTACTTAATAAAAGCCCTAAAATTCAAGAATCAACTTTACCCATTTTCTATAATTATCAAGAATGAAGCAGTAACCAGAAAGCTAATCGCAGGCCTCCCCTTCAACAATCCTGTATTCAGCAACACGGGATTTTCTTGCTGTCAATGTAAAAGGAAATTAACAGTGCCCCAGAATGTTGTAATGAGTAATCAAAGCCCCAAGTCAATACAGTACACTTTATGGCTTTGTTCTGATTATAAATTCCTTGAAAAACAACATAAACTTCTAAATTTCACCTCTGTATACTTCCACAGACCCAATCACTAAACAATCTCATAAAATACCTTAGCCAGCTGA
The DNA here is from genome assembly GCF_017591425.1 of Ochotona curzoniae. Taxonomy (NCBI): domain Eukaryota; kingdom Metazoa; phylum Chordata; class Mammalia; order Lagomorpha; family Ochotonidae; genus Ochotona; species Ochotona curzoniae. The sequence continues at coordinate 22,153,162 of NW_024465751.1, forward strand.
GAGGTAAAAATAAAAATACCCAGGTAAGAAGAAACTCACTTGAAATTAGAAACTTACCAAACAGATACATCAGAGATAATCACCAATTTGAAAACCATTAACTGGGAGGGACACTTGGCTCGGACTGCCCAAGCCACTTGCATCCCAATGGAGGGCCTGATTTGAGTCCAGGTCCTTTATTGACTCCAACTTCCTGCTAATGTGCACCCTGCTAGCAACAGGAGATGGCTTAAGCAGGTGGATCCATGCCCCTCCGATGGGAAACAGAAACTGAGTTCCAGGCTCCTAGCTTCAGCCTGGCCAGTCCTAGCTGCTGTAGGCACTGGGGAAGCAAACAGCAGACTGAAGACCTGTCTTTCTGCCTTTCAATTAAATAAAACGTGAAAAAAAAAAGCCCTTTTGTAACATATATAACATAATTCAGATAACAAAATGTGTTACATGCCCACTTTATTCATGCATGCTACTCCCCAGACATGTAACCCTAGTAGGCTATGAAACAGAACATTCTTAGACGTCCAATTCGACCACTCTCACCTAAAGTCTACAGTTGGAAAGTAAAGGCTGCCAAAGGCCCACATTCAAAATTACAAAATTTCTACACACACAGGAGCAGCCACTTGAACAGAACTCTTCTCTGCTACATCCACCTCTGTCCATCACCATCACCTTTCCCCAGGGAAGCAGGAAGACCAGCACCTGCCTCCTGCACCCGTCACAGGGAACACCGCCGCACATGGCAGGGGAGGGAGGCGTGGGTCTGTGAGAGGCAGACTAACCTGGACCGGAGCAGGGAAGCAGGGGCAGGGCAAACAGGCCAAGGCTTCAAGTGAATATGAAACTGAAATTTTGAAAGGACTGGGCCTGAAATGACTGACAAATACTATTTAAATTGTTTAAAAGCAAATGAAAAGATATTTCAAATAGGATTAAGTTGCACTGAATGGATCCTGTATCCAAGTAGGAAAACAGAGTTGATATGTAAGTTCAGTTTACTACAAAAACTACTTCATGCTTACATTACAGTGAGATCTTAAGCTGAACATATATCTTGTAAATCTACATTATGCAACATTATAAAGTGAATACCTTTAAAAGCTACTACATAGGCTACAAATTCCAAAATGAGAGAGCTATACTTCACAAAAATAAAACTTTTAATCAAATCATAATATTCTCTGGAAGCAGAAACACGGATTGCATTGTAAAATTCAAAATTCCTTTCCAATTACTATTAACTAAATCTTGAGGTGATAATCTCTTTCATATGTCTGAATCGTTATGCATTTCCTCAGGAGTGCAACAGTGGAGCCGGCATCCACTGCGAGGTGTCGAAGTGGCCACCTAGGAAAGCAGTGTTACCAACGGCTCAGGAAGGGGCTTGTTTATCCGGAAAGAGTAAAATCAGAAACACTTGGCCAAAGTTGTACGTGGATTATCCTCCGTCTTTCAGGGTCGAAGTGTTTCATCAACACCATTACTGCACAGATACTGAGAGGCAAGCTCACCACCGAGGAGTGTCTTGGAGGGCAGTCAATCAACAAGTGTGCAAACATCTGTCCGTGGCCACGGCCACAGCTGTCACTAAGAAACTGACAAGAGCCTTCAGTCACAGGCACAAACAAGAGGAAAGCCTCCACAGCCAGACACTCGCTCAAGGACACCAAGACAAAAAGCAACCCTGCAGCCAAAACTGAGGCAGAAGAAAAAAAAACTGTAGAACCGAGGCCCTTAGATACTAACAATCAGCCTCATTCACAAACCAGAAGACGCTTATGCAAAGAGATAAGAAACTCATACTCCCAGGAAGTTACCGCTAGGATACACTTGGTCATTTGACTGTGGTCCTCCGTCACAAGGCCTCTCTACTACCGGAAGCACCGTAAATATTACAGCATGTGCGAGCAATTCACAAGGCAGCTTCCACAGAAACGTGTGCATTTCTGGAAGCTGCTTTCCGAAGTGTCAGAGCTGTGTGTTCTAAATGTTTCTTGAGTGAATGGCTGGAATGTAAATGTTGGAGTCTAGTTCATCCTATTCCTGCTGGTTAAGTTTCCCCATATAGTTCTCATCTATCTAGAGGCCGGGGACAAATCAAACATTTTCAGTTAAGCAACTTAAAACTATTGTTTAAAAGTCCTTCATGCAAACACTTTAAAAACTCCTTCCTCATCTCTGGTCACACATTTTTAAAAGGGCTCTGCACCTGGTTCATGCCTGAGGGGAGGGGAATAAGGAGACAGGACAGGGGTTACCACCTCCTTACTCAGGATCGCAGAAATTCTCAAGACAGAAGATACTTTACACACAGTAAGGAGATGTTACTAAAGTGAATCACGCTAGCCATACCCGCACACAGAGATGTCCTCACGGCCTTGAAATGATGGGCAAACCTGGAGTTAGTTTTGCCCTTTTCTCCGTTTTCTAAACTTGCTAATGCTCATACACTCTCCTAACCCCAAAACACACATGAAACAAGCAACAGGAAACAGTAAGATGTAAGTTACACTTAGATTTGCTACATATTTACCTAAAAGGAAGCCAGAGATTCGAAAAAAACATGCATTATGCAGTGCTTTAAAAAATCTGTAAACTACCATTTTCAAGCCATTATGACTGATACAAAAAGAAAAGACTGCACTGGCCACTGTGATGAAAGAAAACCTACACAACGCTCAGCACCAACGGAAACAGTTTCTAGATGCTGATGTCTCGGAGACAACAGGACTGAGACAACAGACAATGTCTCCGAGCACAGGATGAAAGAGCCAAGCCGTCCCAGTGCAAAGTCAAACCATTTCCTTTCCCAAAGCAGCGCTGGGTTTCTAAGTCAGGAAGTGAATCTGAACACTTGGCAAATAGCAAAAGCGACCCCAACCGCGCTCTTCGTGTTTCAAAAAACTGAAAGACGTCATAACTAACTCAAAATATTCACGTCCCAGAAGAAGAGGGCAAAAGAACCGAGTCTTCCCTTAAAATCTCTGACAGGGGTTGAGTCTATAGGAGCAAGGCAGGAAGAGTCACCACTCACTTCAATATCCCCAGAGCCAAACTCGTCCTGCTTTCCCTCCTCCCTCCCCCCGTCCCTTCCTCCCTCACCTCTGCCCCCTCCTCCCTCACCCCGACCCCCTCCTCCCTCACCCCGACCCCCTCCTCCCTCACCCCGACCCCCTCCTCCCTCACCCCTGCCCCCCTCCTCCCTCCCCCCGACCCCCTCCTCCCTCACCCCGTCCCCCTCCTCCCTCACCCCTGTCTTGCTGGCTCCCTCACAACTGCCCTGCCTCCAGGTCAGCCTCCAGGGACACTTACGAAGGGTGGGTTCGCCGGGACCCTCCGGGCGGGATGGCGCCGGGGGGCGGTGCGGTGGAGTCCGGCACCCGGGGTCCCCCTGGGCGGGCTCCCTCAGGTAATCCTCGAAGCGCACCTGCCGGGCTTCGCCGCCGCCCCCGAAGCCCCACAGGCGGTTAGCCGTGCCCCGCAGGAGGCGCCCGCTCTTGCCCGTGAACGTGGTCAAGTAGTCCATGCTGTCGCGGGGCAGGCCGCGCGGGCCAGGGGCCGCAGCGGTCGTCGGTTTCTGCGGCCGTCGCCACGGGAAGCGTGTCGGCCGCCCGGCTCTTCGGCCCCCCGCTCGTCGGCCCCGACCGGGGGCGGTGGCTCGGCGCGCCTCACAGCGGGGCGCGGGTGGGAGCAGGGGGCGACCCTCTCACGGCCCCGGGGCGGACCACCGAGCAAAGACGCGCCGGGCGGGGGGGGACGCGGCGGGGACACAAGTTTTTCAAAAGTTTATTCTGCCGATTCTAAACCCGCGGTCGGGAACAACTTTGCTTGCCAAGGAAGTGCATGCTCCCCGGAGCAGACTCAGGGTCGGAAGGTCGGAGGTTTTTAGACCAGCGGGGCGGGTCCTGGAGGCTCACTCCCCCCGCCCGCCGGGCTCCGGTGGAGCAGGCCTGCCCCGCCCTGCCCCGCCCCGGCCCGGCCCGCCCCGTCCGGGACAGACCGGACTTTCAGGATTGCTGGGGGAGAAGGGCCTTAGGGCGGGGAGTGGGGCCGCCTGGGTCCCCGGGCGGGGAGCGGGCCCTCCAGGGCCTTAGGGCGGGGAGTGGGGCCGCCTGGGTCCCCGGGCGGGGAGCGGGCCCTCCAGGGCCTTAGGGCGGGGAGTGGGGCCGCCTGGGTCCCCGGGCGGGGAGTGGGGCCGCCTGGGTCCCCCGGGCGGGGAGTGGGGCCGCCCGGTCCCCCAGGGCGGAGTGTGGGCTGTCGAGGCCCCGCGGGCGGAGTGTCGGCCCTCCGGGGACGGGGAGTCGGGCTACCGGGTAGTGGGTCCTCCGGGAGGCCGGGGACGGGCTTGCCATTTGGGAGCCCGAAATGAGCTTGCGAACACTGGCCCGCAGTTGGCGTGTTCGCCTTGAGGGAGGGAAGTGGTGCAAGTTGGTCGTGGGATGAGGAGCTGCTAAGAATGGCAATCCGGGACTCCAGTCCTGGCCAGCTCTGTCGCCACGAGGGTTCCCCAGTCGGTCTGCCATTCAGACACAAATGAAAACAGAGCTATCACTTTTGATAGCTACTATTCAGTTTGACTTCCTGTGAGAGTTTGCCCAGGCGTTTCAAGCCCTCCTTCCTAGAATGAAAAGCTACCTGCATGTGTCCCCACAGCCCAACCGTGTGGGCATCCAGATCTCAGTCCACAGTGCGGAACTGTGGGAAATACGTTGGTGGTGTTTCTAAACCGCCGAGGCAGTGGCGTTTTCTGATAGCATCAGAGGGCTCCCGTTGTGCAAGCGAGCTTGGCAAGGCTTAGCCCCTCTTCTGAGTTCTACAAGGGGCCTAGCACTGCTTAAAATCCTTTTGAAAACTAGTCACTCTGATGGGCTGATTTGGACTCCAAAAACAAGGTTTACATCTTGAAATGTACTATTTTGTCACAGACATACCCAAAGTGTGTTGAGTTTTTCACAAGTGGTTAAACCTGCACTTCTGTGTTCAACTGTGAAGAAAATGAGATGTACTAGTTGTTTCAAGGAAGGATAATGCTACTGGAGAGAAAGAACCCTGACCACTAACTGCTTTCTAAATTTTGATTTAAACTCAGCTGAGGCCAAGTGTTTACAGAATCCTTTTATTTGTGTTGTCAGCCTTTTTATTCTGATTTTTTTTCTCTGAACTTGTCATCTTGATCCTGAAGTAATCAGATTCATCACTGGAACGCGCTATTTTGCCTTTTCCAGCATCCAGAAAATCATAGGCTACCAAATGTGATCTGCTACTTTTTTCTTCTTTCCATAGATATTTGCTATGTATTTTTTCTATACCTATTTTGGTATATTTTATTTTACATTCTATATTTTCTATATCTAATTTTTAATTGTTCCCTACATATTTTCTCTTCAGCCTATACGTGTGTGTATGCATATATAATTTTCCAGATCTTTCTTTCATAGAAAAAAGATCCTCATTCCTGTTCATGTTTTTCCTCAAATTTTACTTTTAAATCTTGGTCTGGTTTACAATCTCTGTGCCTTGCTGGACTTTGTTACAGGCAATGTCTTTCCCCCTTTTAAAATCGCTTTGCTCTTACCGCACCTATAGCAGCCACATACATCCCTGCCATCCTTACTGAAGTTTCTGGGAACAGGCCTTTGGCACATGGTGGAAACACTGCCTGGAACACCTGCATCCTGTTTTGCAGTCCCGACCCTGTCAATGCAGGCCTGGAAAGCAGCAGATGACGGCTCGGGTATTGGAGCCCTGCCGCCCATGTGGCTCTCCACGTTGTGAACTCCTGGCTCAGGCTTGGCTCACCCCAGTTGCAGGTATTTATGGGGTGAGGGGAAGGCACAACTCTTGGCTGGCGAGGTAGCCTAGCACTAAAGTCCTTGCCTTCATGAGCCGGGATCTCATATGGGCTCCGGTTCTAATCTTGGAGGCCCTGCTTCCCATCTAGCTCCCTGCTTGTGGTCTGGGAAAGTAGTTGAAGAAGGCCCAAAGCCTTGGGACCCTTCATCTGCATAGGAGACCCAGAAGAGGCTCCAGGCTCCTGGCTTTGGATCAGCGCAGCACCAGCCATGGCAGCCACTTGGAGAGTAAGTCAACTGACAAAAGATCTTTCTCTATCTCCTCCTTTCAGTATATCTGACTTTCCAATTAAAAAAATAATAATAAATTTAAAAAAGCTCTCCCGCTCTGTCTCTCCACACTTCAAATAAACAAAAATCAATAAAACTTTAAAAATGTTTGGCTGTTTTCTCAGCTACTCTATCTTCATTGTAAAATAGCTCTATGTGTATATAATTTATATATCATACAATTAAAAAATCTAAAACAATTCTTGTGAATGATTTTGTATTAATTTTCACATACTTGTTGTGAACCTGAGGGTAGGATGTATAAATAAATTCTTTAAAGTAATGATATGGTAAAATAGAAAGTTCTACTCTCTGAACATTTCTGTCACCTCAAAAGCAAAGCCCTTGCCCACCCCACTTTACTTTTCCTTCTGAGTTATTTGTAGTCACTGCCTATTCCGACCTGCAGCCCCAGGCAAAGCTCATCTCTTTATCCGTCACTATGGATTCGCCCTTTATAAACATTTTGTGTAAATGGCATCATGATAGCCATGGAGGTCATTAACAAAATGTTTCTGAAGTGCATTCATCATGTATCATGTATTGGTACTTAATCACTTTTTACTGCCAAGTAATATTTTACTTGGTAAAAGAAATTTGATTTACCTTTTATCAGTGGGTGGACATATCAACTCTCAAACTTTATAAATGTTACTAATGATGATCATCTATGTATCCTAAGGTTTCTTTGGCATATGTGTTTATTTCACATAGGTGTATACACAGAAATGGAATTCCTGGGTCTCTATGGTGATTTTTACTGTGAAAAAAAAAAACATTAACTTTGATTAAATTCAGTTAACTAAATTCTGTTTTGACACTGCTACTCTTTACATCATACTTAATAAGTCACTGTATAAAAGTCATAAAGATTTACTCTTTATTGAGTTTTACTGATTTAACTTATAGTAGGTCTATCTTCTGCTCTGGTTTAACTTCCATGTTGTTGTGAGGAAGGGATCCAAATTCATATTTTGATGTGTTAAAGCACCACTTAGGAAAAACATGATTCTTTCTCCATTGAAATCACATGGCATATTGATCAGGAAATTAGCAGACTGGAGCCAGGATTGTTGGCACAGTGGGTTAAGCCACTGTCTGTGATGCAAGTGTTCAAGTCCTGACTGCCCTACTTTTAATCTGGCTCCTTGCTAATTCACACGAGAAAGCAGCAATAGACAGTTCCTTCCTCCCTTGCAGTGACCCACTGGGTGTTCCAGACTCCTGCTTTCAACCTCACCCAGCCCCGGCTGCTGCAAGATTTTGGGAGTGAACCAGCAGATGGGAGCAGGCTTTTCTTGTTTCTCCCTTTCTCCATGTTATTTTGCCTTTCCAAAAAAATCAGTAAAACTGAGAAAAAAAGAACACTTGGTCACAACATATGCTTGAACTGTCTCGCAGAATCCTGTTGTGAAGTTTTTCTTTGACAGACACATCAAGACACAGAGGGAGACAGTGTAGCTCGATCACTGACCTACGGCTTCTCTCCTAAAATTCTTGCCAAAGTTGAGGCTGGAGCTAGGAGTTGGGAGGGACCTCCCGTGTGATGGCAGGGATCTAAGTTCTTTACCCATGCCAGTGCTACCCCAGGTCTGCATCTGCAGAGAGCTGGTATCAGGAAATAGAGTCAGGAATTGAACTCAGGCACTCAAATATAGGACAAGGGTACCTTAGTCAGCAGTTCAAACACTCTTTCCCTGTCTTGGCAACACTTATACTAAGACTGAGTTATAAAAATCAATCTGCCCTAAACAGGAGGTTTTATTCATGGACTGTCAACACTGTTCATGAAGTCATGCCAATACCAGGCTTTCTTGATTACTGTAGCACTGAAGTAAGTTTTGAAATTGGGAAGTGAGAACTCTATTTGCTTTTTGAAGATCATGAGTTATTTGCATTGCATGTAAATTTTAGCACTAGCTTATCAATTTCCTTAAAGAAAATGAAAAGCTGCAACTTTGACTTGAATTTCATTAAGTCTGTAGCTCAGTATGGAAGGTGTTGCGATATTCACAGTATTAAGTATTCCAATTATGTAAACCTTTGTTTTCTTTCAGCAGTGTTTACAATTATCAGTATATAAATCTTACACTTTCATTAAGTGTTCCTATTTGTCTTTTCACTATTATGAACCTAATTTCTTTCTACAGAGGCTGTCACTGTTATTGTATAGAAACAATGAGATGAACAGTGGTCTTAATGTCTCACAGCTTTGTGGACTCATTCATACATTCTATTGAAGTGGTTTTCTTCAGATTTTCTATGAACAAGATCAATGTGTCATCTCTAAGCAAAAACATCAAAATTTTCTTTTCCTTCCCAATTCAGATGACTTTTGTTTCTCTTTATTCACTATCAGCCCCAGCTGCAACTTCAATTATAAAAACAAACAGAAGTCGCAAGAGCAAATATTGTTTCACTTTTGACTCAAGAAAAATCTTTTACCATTAAGTACGTCATTAGCTCTAGGGGTTTTTGTTTTGTTTTGTTTTGTTTGTTTTGTTGATGTCCATTATGAAGCTTAGGATATACCAATCTGTTCCTAAGTTTTGAGTGATTATATGATGAAAAAATATTGAATTTTCTGCTTCAGTTCAGATGATCTATAGATGCCTTTTTTGTTCTATATTCTGTGTTTACATCAACATACATATGTTAAATAAACTGCATTCTTGTAGATAACACTTGGGAATGGGCAAAATATCCTGCTAGATATACCTAGTTTGTATTTTGTTGAGAGTTCTGGGCCAATGTCATAGGTATTCTGCAGTTTTTCTCTTGTAAAGTACTGGTCTGGTTTGGGTATTAGGGCAATACTGGTTTCTTAGAAAAAGTTGGGAATATTCTCCTGGTGTTTGGGAAGATTTCTTGATTTCAAGACTTCTTTAAATGTGTAGTAGAATTCACAATTGAAGAAGTCTGAGCCTTGCTTTCTCTTTTAGGGAAAATTTTTTATAAGTACAACTCAATTTCTACATACATACAGATTTTCAAATTTTTTTTACTCAGTTCTGGTCATTTTTGCCTTTCTAATAATTTTTCAATTTGATATAAGTCATCTAATTGGTCCTTCATAGTATTCTCTTAAATTTCTTTTAATTTCTGTAGGAACAGTAATGATATCAGCTCTTTTGTCCTATATTTTTGTGTGTTATTTGAGTAATTCTCCCCCCCCCGCTTTTTTTTTTGTAGGTCAGGTTACTCTTCCTTAAAGCTTATCAATCTTAATTGATTTTTGCAAAGAGCAAACTTTTGGTTTATCAATTTTCTCTAAGTTTTTTTTTTCTACTTTCTGTTTATTGAACACACATGCTGTTTTTTGATACTTCCTTCCTCCTACTTGCTTGCTGCATCTTTTCTTTTTTGCTCCCTTGCCCCCCACCTGCTAGTTTCATAAGGTGGAAGATTAGGCCCTTAGTTTGAGATCATTTCCCCAAATGTTCAAGTCAATTTTTACAGCTAACCAATCCACTAGTTTCATTCACATATTTTGATAAATCATATTTTGATATAAAATATTTTTGCTTTCACTTACCCTAGGTAGCAAATGTGGATTTGGTAATAGGGGAAAAGCTTAAAGTGAGGGAATATTCTCCAGGATATATCTGAAACTAGAGCATAAAAAACAATCATTTTTAAAAGATTCAAATTATGCCAAACATCTTTGCTGACAAAACTGGAAACATTATAAATCATCAACAGAGAAATTTGGGAAATTCACGAATGTGGAGAAATTTAAAAATGTACTCCTAAACAACTGAATTGAAAAATGATTTATAAAAAATATGAAAATATTGTGAAATAAGTGAAAGCAAAAATATTTTATACCAAAATATGATTTATCAAAATATGTGAATGAAACTAGTGGATTGGTTAGGTGTAAAAATTGACTCAAGCTCATTCCTTAGCAGTCTGTCACCCTTTCATTCAGCAAATCCCCAGTAGGCCCTGGCGTACAGTCCCCACGCCTATGGCACGCTCGAGGCAGTCCTACATTTCCACAGATCATAAGGGCCTGCATACACTGGCTTTGTATATTTAGAGATTCCTTTACAAATATATTACAAAAGGCATCCCAATCCAGAAACACAGTTAAGAAAATAATTTAAAGTAATGTCAAAAGGATTAAAAAGCTTGGAAATGACGCAAACCAAGGAAGTTCAAGACATACACACTGAAACAAGAATGTTAAAGACCTCAATAAATGGAAAGCTATCCCATATATATGAATTAGAAAACTCATTATTAGAATGATCAAATGTCACACATTCTATGTCAAGGTCCTACTGTGTTCTTTCCAGATATGAAATAGTCTATCCTCAAATTGGCGTGAACTTTTAAGGGGCCCTAAAGTGTTATAATATTTTTTAAAAAAACAAAGAAGACTCATACTTCTATTTCAAAACCTATTGCAAAGTTATAGTAGTTAAATCCATAGTGCTGACAGAAGGAAAAACATACAGATCTAATGGGACATAGGATTTAGCAATGAGTATATTTGGTAAATCTCTTTTTTTAAGAAGATGCCAACTTTATCTAATGGAAGAAAGAATGGTGTCCTCAATAGATGTCACAGAGATAACCAGATATCCAGATGCAAAACAAAAGAGTTAGCTCTTTACTTAAGACCAAATAGCAAAGTAAATTCAAACAATTCAAACTAGATCAAAGGCATAAATCTAAATACCTTTCATTCACCCCTAAGAAATGTGTAAGCCACTGTTTCTGTAAGTGCTCTAAGAATCATTCCTATATCAAGTTAGGTCACCTGAAAGTCAGTTCAACTGGCTCCCAAGCCAGCACTAAGGCCCTGGTTTCGAGCCCGGTACAGTGGCCTAACAGCTAAAGTCATCACCTCATACTTCCTGGATCCCATATGGGCACCGGTTCTATTCCCAGCAGACTGCTTCCCACCCAGCTCCCTGCTTGTGGCCTGGGAAAGCAGTCCAGGATGGCCCAAAACCTTGGGACCCTGCACCTGCGTGGGAGACCTGGAAGAGGCTCCTGGCTTTGGATCAGTGCAGCTCCAGCAACTGCGGCCGCTTAGGGAGTGAATCAATAGACGGAAGATCTTCCTCTCTGTCTCTCCTCCTCTATACATATATGATTGTAAAATTTTTAAAAAAAAGACCCTGGCTCCTGAGTCCAACTTCAAATCCTGGCTTTAGCACTTGGTAGAAGTGTGATAGTAACCCACTGACTTGGCCGCTGTGTCTTCAGATTCCTATCAGTAAAACACAGAGAACACATGTTGAAAAGATTTAACAGTCTAGTACAAGCAACGTGTCATTAAGAGTCTTTGGAATGTCTTATATCCTTGGTAAATATGAGTTACAATACTTTCTAACAAAATATCTTCCTGGGTTACACTCTTACTGTGTTGTGATTTTCATCGAAGCTTGCAGTAAGAAGGCATTGGATGAGGAGCTGATATTGAAGACATTCCTTACTATTCTGTAGTTCAGGGTATATAATTTTGAAATAAGACTGACAGATATTTAAATTTTCTTGTCAGGGAAAATCCTGGCGAAGATTTAATGCAGGCTTTAATTAATCAGATAATTATCATTTAAGTTTCAAGTACACTAAATATCTGTTTTCTGATAAACAGAACCATCTTATCTTTAAAAAAAATTTGTCCAGTGGTTTTTTGCCAGATTTTTAAATAAGACAATATATTAATTTATTGCTACTAGATCAACTTCCTTTTAGAATTTATTGTTATCTACTGAACAAATTATACTCTTAGTTCCTCAATTATTCCATATTTCATTCCAAAAGATTGTTGGAGCTAACCTCAGTGGAAATCATCTTTTTAATTAATGAGAATGCTGTATATTACATATTAAGATATTTTATTTAAACAACAATCCCACAATGCTTTAGGAATTTCTACTGGCACTGTGGCATACCTGTAAAGCTGCTACCATGTTGGCATCCCCAATGGGCACAGTTTTTGTCTGACTTCTCCACTTCCGGCCCTGCTCCCTGCTAACGGCCTGAGAAGTACAGTGGAAGGTGACCTAAGTGTTTGGGCCTCCACATCCACATCCAGGGGAATGACCTGGATGAAGCTCTTGGATTTTAGCCAAGAGCTAAAACCTGGCCATCACAGACACCTAGGAAGTGAACCAAGAGATGGAAGATCATTCTTTCCCTTTCTCTTCCCCTGTGATTTCCAAATAATTAAATAAAAATTTGGGTTTTTTAAAAAATATTTTCTGCCCTGGTAGCACCATTTCTTAATGAAAATATCTTTTTCTTTGTGTAAACAACGACAGTGTAATAATTACTGTTTAAGAAATACTGATAAATTGTCACATGCAAAATTGTAAAATAAGGTAGTTTTGCTAAAAATAAGAACTAGGGAAAAACAATGCCATAAAAACTAGGAAAATGACTAATTTTTTCTTATGTGAAAGGATGATATATTGTTACCAAAAAAAAAAAAAGCAACTAGATAACCAAACACAAACATGCTTTGTGATTTTTAGATTTTCTTCATAAATGAATTAAATTATTCAAATTTTAATCGGAATCTTCTGTGATTTGTTGTTTATATTGGCTAAATTATAGAAGCCCTGGTTAAGGTTCACCCTTTTGCAATTTTATTATTCCTCGGGTTTCATTTCCATCAGCCATGCTAGATACCAAGCTTGTTGAATTCAAAAAGCACTTGTTCATCTTTATGAAAGATGACATCAAATGGTTTTTCCATTAATAATTATTTCCAGATTTACCTCTTTGATCAGTAAAACTGTCAGGAGTGTGAGCAGCCTTCTGTCAGTAGTTAAGACACCATCAGAGATGCCTGCGCTTCTGTTTTGGAGTGGCTGGGTTTGAGTCCCAGTGCACTCTCCATTCCAAACTTCCTGCCAGTGTGTGCCTGGGAAGCGGAAGGTGACAACTCAAGGACTTGGGGCCCTGCAGCTCATGGAGAGACCCAGATGGAGTTTCTGGTTCTTGTATTCTGCCTGGCACAGGTCCATTTCTGGCTCCCTGACTCTTTGTAGCTTGCAAATAAATACAACAAATAAGTTAAAGAAAAAAAAGAGCTATGTTTAAAATGTAGCCATAGCATTGTATTTATTACTTCTTGAAAATATATTTTAATAAAGTCCAAATTATGGAATCTTAGCAGTACGATAGGATTTAAAGGGGAAGCAAAAACTTAAGAAAACAGAGACAACTAAGCTTATGAGCCCCCATGAATCTGCAAATCTTTTCACAAAATGGCGAATGTGACATCTATGTTGTCATTAAAAAGTCCTGGGAGTCCTAACCACCCACACCAGAAACCCAGACTGCTCAGTGCTCAGCCCTGGCTGTTGTGGGCATTTAAAGAGTAGATGAATGATTTGTTCTTTCTCTCTACTGAAAGCCACATACATTTCTTCCAATACTAAAAGCTGTCTAAAAATTAACACACACATTTGTCAGAAAAACTGCATACTTGTCAAATCAAACAAGGACCCAGTAGCATCATCATTAAACTTTATAATTTAAGATAGGTCATAGTAACTCACATTAACTTACTATAAAATTATTTCAGTACTATTTTTATATCATCTCGAAAATCATAATTGCAATCCTATAATTATAGCCCCAAATACTCCATACCTAAATTGTGACTTTCGGAGTATTTCCACTCAGACTTTTGAGCAGCCACGAAGGAGTATACTGCCTCTTGGGCCTAAAGTTGTCAAAACTCAATAAAATTTTAAAGTCATTGGGAAACAATCAGAAATCTCAAACACTTCAATTCTTTTTCTCCTGAAGGCTTCTTTGCTACCTGATCCTTCTGTGAGGTTGGGGGTGGAGACTGTTTATCTATAAATAAAATTGTACTGATAGTGAGGAGTTAGCCTTACCTTCCGTTTCTATATCCAGATGAATGTTTCCTAATATTAATTTTACAAATTAATGTAAGTAAATGTTATGTAACTTTAATTTTACAAATTAATATTAGGTAATTTAAAGTTATATAACATTTTACTTACATTTTTATAGAAGTTTTACAATGGAATTACTAGAAAAAAAGAAGAAAGAAAAACAGAGTCCAGTGCAGTGGCTCAGTGGCTAAATCTTCGCTGTGCATGCAGCAGGATTCCATATGGGTGACGATTTTTGTCCTGGCTGCTCCACTTCCTATCCATCTCCCTTTTATGGCCTGAGAAAACAGTAGAGGATGGTATACAGCCTTGGAATCCTGTACCCATGTGGGAGAACCGGAAGAAGTTCCTGGCTCGACTGCAGCCACAGTGGCCACTTGGGGAGTAAACCAGTAGATGAAACCTCTTTGTTTCCATTTCTCCTTTTCTCTGTAAATCTGCCTTTCCAATAAAAATAAATCTTTTAAAAAACGAAGAAGAAAGAAAAACAAAGGGCAAAACATGCTGAGAAGAACCTATTATTACTTATTATATACTTTTATGTCCAAATTCAGATTTCAAGTGGTAATAAGGTAGTTGATTTTCTTTTCTTCCCGGGTGCTAGTGTATTAATCTAAAGTTGTTTCAATAGAAGATGAATGAAGCATGGAAGAAAAACTGTCTACAAGCCCTTTAATCTCTTTTAGAGTGTTGGGCAGAAGAATCAAGTTGTTACTAAAATATGCTACTTAATTTGGCCATGGTCATAAACAGCAAACTGGTAAGTGCTGAGCATAGTGTTTGAGGGCAGAAAACCGACTCCTCTTCCCAAGGTGTAGGGGGGTTGCCTGGATCCCCACCACTCAATCCAAATGCTATTTGGGAGAGATGATAACTATGCCAGGTGCATCAGCCTAAAGGTACTCAGCCTTTCAGAAGAGAAATCCAAATCTGAATTATCAATCTTGGAATGATCCAGGGTTCACCAGCTAGCATTAATTGTAATGTAGATCCAGGCACTAGCACTTTCTCCTGATACAATTTTAATTCCTAGTCTTTCCAGAAAGCAGGAGATTCAGCCATACAGCCATATTAAAAACTGAAATCTTTGCTGCCCTAATGATGCAGATAAGGGTATAACGGCCTAGAGAAGCTGAGGTGCTCTGCCTCTCCCTGCAGCAACCAAACCCCACCCTATATTCTGTGTGGCAGAAAACCACACTTTTTCTGAAACTGCTGCCTAGAATCTGTGACAGCTCAAAATAACCAGATGTGCTGGCAGCTCTGTCCCACAGGTTATCTTTTTCTATTTATAAGGTCATTAATATAAGATTATGTGGCTGACATTCCTAGTCCTATCACGCATCTAATGCCATGATATTTCCGAAACTCCCCCAAAAGGAGAGAAAGGGCTATATTCAAGGTTCACCAAAACTCCAATCTTTAGGAATATTCAATTAAATTCCACATCCCAGCCATTATCCTCAGTGCTCACAGATCACATCAAGGGATAGACCCAAACCTCCCTAAGTGTAGCTCTTTCTTGAGTATGCCCATGTTTCTTCTTGAAGTGTCCTTATGCTTAGCTTGCAAATACATCTTGTTCCTCAGCTGATCTTTACCTGCATGTGATCTTTGAATTCTTTCTTGCCATTCAATAACTCCAGCAGCAGGTTTGATGGAATACATGAGTACTTCTAGTCACCTGTCAGGAGACAAGGGTGCACTTCCTGGGACTCTAAATAGAGTTCTCAGCTAGATCCACAGCCAACCGTATTTATAGAGTGAACTAAATAAAGATTGGTTGGCAGCTACTATGTACCTACCCTATTGGTTTCTGGGCGAGAGAAACGAAGAATGAAGATGTGATTCTTCAAATCTACAGGCAATTAACCACATTGATAGACCCTCAGATTGAAGTGGTTTTGCTGATACCTCATAACTAAGCTCAAGCATTTATGTTTTCTGTTTAAGTCTTGTGTATCGTGTAGTGTAACTAAGTCTACTATTTCTAGTTTCTCCATTCTAGTTTGTCCTTCCACTGTACCCAGACTAATTTTCAAGTCACAGATTTAAAAATTTCCTTCTTCTGCTTTAAAAGCACTTTGTCACAGAAGCAGCTTCCTGTGGATAATTAGAATCATCTGTGAAACTTCTTTGAAAATTCAAATTCCCCAATTATATCTAGAGATCTTGCTTCCAGAGTTCTATGATAGAAATCCTGATATCTGCATTTTCCAGTGATGACTCATATTTGAGAGCTGCTACTTGATGCATCTTCCAACTGTTTTTCCCCATTTGTAGTTCATACTAAGTTACATACTAATTTCTGATTTGGGGCCATTAAAGTAGTTCTGGCAATGACTGAACAGAAATGACATGTGTGCTTTACGTGCATGTGTAAAGAACACCATCTTCTTAAAACAACAATGGTGTTTGTTACATTTCAATTGCCCTGCTCCTTCCTCATCAGCCCATAATAGGATATGCTCTGGAGAGATCCAGCCTTCTTGAGACTGGATTGCTTGGTCACCATATGGATCGGTCCTTCTTGTCTCTAATCTCAGTCAGAATACTGTAAGTAACATGAGCAAGAAAAATATCAAGAAATAAACATGTACCACCATTTATTTACTGAGAATCTGTTTTTTTTTAAAAATGAGAGTCAACAGTGCCCCTCTTTGAGTCCTTCTGTGATTTGATAAGACATAACATATATATTGTGTTAGGCTCACTGTTTTTTTCATCTTGGATGAGAAAATGTAGATTAATTACCTTTAGACTTCATCCTGTCCTTTCAGACCAGGTAACAACAGACTGTGGCCCATAGACCAAATCTGGCCTGCCACCTGTTCCTATAAATCTGGTTTTAGTGAAAGAGAGCCATGCTCATTTATTTATGCCATGTCTGCAGCTACTTTGAGGCTATAATAACAGCATTAACTAGATGTGTCAGGGACTTTATGGCCCAAAAAGTTTAAGATATTTACTTGTTGGTAATTTTCAGAGAAAATTCTGGGGACCTATATTCTACAATGCTGAGATAATGTTTCAGAGGCAAATTTGTTACTACTCAAGTTGTTTATAAGAACATTTAATGAAATATAGTCAAAGAGATTCCCTTTAAGGTTGACAAAGGTTACCATTTATTGGATACATTGATCTAAAGAAGTATGAATCCACTAAGTAAGACCATCACCCAGCTCTCATTTGTCATAATGCCACATGCTTGTTAAAAGTGTTTCTAATGTGTAGAAGATGAGGTCCAGACTCCAAAGGTCACTTCTCTTTGTGTTTCTACTCTTCAAAAGTTTTAAATCTACAAGGTTTCTGTACATGACAACTCCCTTTCAAACCTCTTTTTTTTTTTTTTTTTTTTTTCTTTTTGAGGTTAGGATTTTCATGCACGAGCAGTTTCCTAGCAGATCTCTCTGGTAGAGAATGGTGCGCTGTCAGCATACCTGATTCTTGTTTGTCCTGGGCATGTGGTAATGCTACATTTTAAAGCTTCCATTATGGTCACGGGTGTTCAAGTGACTTGTTTCTATGCAATGGAAGGACTATACACATGATGTGCGTTTTTCACAAGACTGCCCACAACAGCTTCCCTTTGCCATCATCCATGTTCTTTTCGTACCTTTGGCAGATGAGCTTAGTGACCTGAAAAACCATTTACTAAAAATGGAAGAGCCACAAGATATAAGAAACCTGGGTTCCTGAATCCTCTCTTGTAGAACAGCCATCCACCCATCACACAGTAATTCCAAGTTTGCATTGTAGAGAGAAATAAAGTTCTGTTGTACTTAAACCATTTTATGTATTTTGACAGTTGTTGTAGGAAAGAATGTAGTTTTTACAAATATACCGTGGGTCCTGTGAGATTCCTACCAAAACTTCTATGCCCACAGATGAAAATCTCCTAACTCAGTTTTCTGTGCAAAGAATTTTCAACTCATACAAATGTGTATTAACATTTCAATGTTCACATTGGCTTACAAATTCTCATTTTATAGTATTTGTTTTTTCTTTTTTCTTTCTTTTTTTATTACTTGGTATTTTATTCATAATTAAAAAATATAAAGTAAAATAGGCTTTAAATTTGTTCTGCTTTTTTGTAATCTGTTAGACAATGCATAACTTCCTCAAAGAGAGCCTCACCCATCTTTGTTCTCCTTTAATGCAAAACTTCCTTTAGCATGGAATGCTGCTACCTAGATGCTTCTTTGTAGTTTAGTCACTTTCTAACATTTATGTGTCATTTTCTTTTTTGTGTCTGGTAACATGTCCTTCCCACTTTTGTTTCTCAAAATAGCTTAATTCAGAGAACCTGTTGACAAATACTTCTGGTTTGTCCCCATTTTGCTTTCTCAATAATACCACTTGTGACATTGTTGTCAGAGCTTGAGATGTGGGGATATGTGTCATCTCTTGAATCAACCCTAATCCTTCATGGTCTGTTTCTCCTTACTAGTGTTCAGTGAGGATAAGGACGACCTTCACTCTTTAGAACATGGCCTGGGATGCAGATATCGCATTTGCTGATGAATAGATGTCTTCCTTTTCTCTTAATCTAAATATTCATATTCCTACAACCAAAGAACCAGATGGACTTGAGCAGAGCTTACTCTCTCTTCATTATTATTATCAGCAATGATCTGATACCCTTTTCTTCAAGAATGATTCTGGGTTGCACATTTTAGTGTATCTATTGAGCTTAATAGCAATCTCTATGCGTTAGGATACAGATAACAAGTGGGACACTCCTGAATCATTTCTATGTACAGCAAGACTGGGAATTATTGCATGCTTCAGTTATTCCCATAACTTCTGACAACAGTAAATACTATGACATTGGCTTGTTAGTGGCCATTATACAACAATGAACATGTCAGAACTGTTTACAATGTATGTATTATACTAAGGTTCTTTTACTGTTATTTAAGTCTAAAATGTACGCTTTCAGGGAGATTAAGAAATCCTCTTTTGCAGAAAAGGTGACTAATGTCAGAGACGTTAAGGAAGACAATACTGTTAAGCACATCACTAGACTCTCAGCTGGCTAGCACAGTGGCTCACCAGGCTAATCCTCTGCCCGAAAGCTCCAGCATCCTACATGGGCACAGTTTGCATCCCAGCCATCCCACTTCTGATCCAGCTCCCTGCTTATGGACTGGTAAAGAAGCGGAGGATTCAAGTTCTTAGGGCTCTGTACACATGGGGGAGACTCACAGGAAACTCTTGGCTTTGGATCCTGGCTCAGCTCCAGCTGTTACATCCATTTGGGGAATGAACTAGCAGATGAAAGATCTTTTTATCTCAGTCTCTCCTTCTTTCTGTACATCTTTATTTCTAATAAAAAATCAGTAAATCTTTAAAAGGAGTCTCTCAGATATTCTGCCCCTAATTTACTGATGTACATAGCACACAGCATTTCAACTAGAGAAAATTTTACAATCCTCATTCTTGTAGTTTTGCCAGATAAACCAAGTTTCCAGTAGATTTAAATTTCAAATGAAAAATGAACGATTTTTTGAGGGTAAGTCTATATTCAATGTTGCACAGGACAAACCTATAACAAATATTCAAATTTTGCTAAGCACCCTTCATTTTCACTTGCTGCAATGTGGAAACACTACCCAAAGAGATTTTGGCAATGTCTGAAGGTATTTCTTTTGTCAAACTAAAGGTATGCTACCAGAATGTAATGGCTTGAGGACAATCAATATTATCCAAGATATCACAGTACTCAAGACACCCCACACCATAAAATATTATGCAGCATCAAGTGTCATTAGTGTGCACATTGAGGAACTCTGGCCTAGAAGATGTGGGGGAAAAACTAATCACTTCATAACCACATCATGCCTCTAGAAAATTGTTTAGTCTGTTTAAGAAATTCTATTTCATCCTGTAATGGTGTTTTTTGATTTTGAACTTCAGTCTGCTGTGTTTAGAAACAGCTTGCAATCATGGAACCTGATACCTCTTCATGTCTTTTACAGTGAAGTAGAACAGGTTTTTGTCACTTCCCAACACAGCTACATGTACTTGCTGGCTCAGCCTCACATTTTTACTTAATATTTCCAAAAGCTTGCAGGCTCATCTAAAAATACTGTTATCTGAAGTCCCCTTTGCATCCAATTTGACTTAGGAAGTATCACCGAGAAACCTGCTAATGAATGAAAGGTGTGATGGAAGTCCATATGGCAAAAGGAGAAGACACAACATAATCTATTGCTGTCTACAGCCATACCACCCTGAACGTGCCCGATCTTGTCTGATCTTGGAAGCTAAGCAGGGTTGGGCCTGGTTAGTACTTGGACGGGAGTCAAAATAATCTATTGCTAAAAGAATGATGCAACTCTTACTAGCAATGAATATGTTGAGAATTCCATTAGCCTCATGTCATGCCATGTATTTCATAACTACCACCATCATGAAGATACTTTCTGAAAATTCTAATAAAATATTCAGGTGAACTTTTCAGTGATTTCAGAGAACACGAACATTTGTTTAACATGAATAAGTCTAAGTAAATTTATTATATACACATATATAAGTATATTTGATTTTGGAATCTGCAAAAAACATTGTGATCAAATAGGGTAAATTTGATAAGAAAAAGGCTGGTCTATTCAAGAATTTGAATTTAAACACTGAATAATTTGCAGAATTTTAATTTCAGATAACAGGGGTTGACTTTCTATGATATAAATTTAACATCAAACTTACTTCTACATATTACTGAATATTGATTTGCAATGTAATCGATTTTTTTTTTCAAAGGATGGGTTGTTACTTCCTATTGATTTATTGCTATTTAGACGTCTAAAAACACATGCAGGTGTGGAAACAGAGCTTCATGATTAGGACACAAGTTGGAAAACCTGTGCCATGTCTCGGGCACTGGCTTTGATACACAGCTTCAGCTTGTACTCTGGCTTTCTCATGATGCAGGGCTGCCAGGCAGCAGGGATGACTCAAGTAGTTGGGTTCTTGCCAACACACGAGAGACTGGGTTACCTAGATTGAGTTCCCTGTAATTTTACAAACCTCAGTCATTGTGGACATTTGGGTGTGAACAAGTGGATAAGAATACTTCCTCTTACTCTCAGATGTTTATACACACACACACACACACACACACACAAACGATGTTACTTGACTTAAAATACTATATGTCCAAATAAACCAGCACAGATTTTTAAAAAAAAAATCAAAGTAAAAAATGTATTTAATACACTTAATCATAGCTTAGCTTATCCCACCATAGTCATGCTCTGAACACTCAGTATCAGTCCATGTTTAGCAAAATTAGCTAATACCATGCGAATTCCATAATGAAGTGTTGAGTGACTCTACATAAATGCTTTCACTACAGTATTCTGTAGAGTGTTGATTGTTTCCCCTTCTGGTCATGGGGCCAAGCAGGAGCTATCCACACTACAACTGCACTGCAATAACAGAAGGAAGATACAGATTCTAAAGTTATAGTACAGTTTCTATTAAAATGTATTGCTTTACAGCATTGAAAAATAAAAAAAATTTGAAGTTAAAACATCTCCAGTAGGGGACTGTCTGTACTAATTTCTATCCTTTTTAAATAGAAAATCACTTTGCTTTAAAATCATCACACTTGGGCCCGGCGCGGTGGCCTAGCAGCTAAAGTCCTCACCTTGCACACACCGGAATCCCATGTGGGTGCCAGTTCTAATCCCAGCAGCTCCACTTTCCATCCAGCTCCCTGCCTGTGGCCTGGGAAAGCAGTCAAGGACGGCCCAAAGCCTCGGGACCCTGTACCCACGTGGGAGACCCGGAGGAAGTTCCTGGCTCTTAGATTGGTGCTGCACCGGTCATTGTGCTCACTTGGGGAATGGATCATCGGATGGAAGATATTCTTCTCCATCACTCCTCCTCCTCTGTATATAGGACTTTGCAATAAAAACAAAATAAATGTTTTTAAAAAGTCACACTTAACTACTGTCTCCAAAAATGATGAGATCATAAGTTTTGTATAAAGCAAAGAAAGTTCTATGCAGAGATCTGCTTATTGTACAGATTCTAATGAGGGTTATCTGCATTATCCATGGGTTAATCATAATTATAATAACTTTAGATTATAATTAACTGGAATACATGCATTTATATTGTACGTGTTTACATAACAGGCCCTCAATAATCACAAATTGCTTCCATATATGATACATACATATGTGAAATATATGTGTCAGTGATAAGAGTTTGAAGAAAGAAAAAATAAACAAGGAAGAATGCTGCCTTGTTAAATATAATGCCTGTTCTTTAATTTACTAGAGAGAAACCAAATTAAGGCATTCACATTCTTGGAATCACTGACTTGGCAGATGGCAAGGAGGTTATAAGATTTTATGTAATTGCTCCCAAAGTATTCTGTACATACCATAATTACACTTATCCTGTACTACTGATTTTTAAAAATTTGTCCCTTAGAATAAAAACCACTGGTCCTACTGGCCCTCTGAAGTAAAACTACTAATTTACTGAGTTTGGTTTCATTCTAGAAGCATCCTGAATGACAAAGCAACTTTTCTATAAAAAGCATCCACCAAGTGTACACACTAGAACTCAGACCCCCTTGATTCAGACCTCCTCCGAAAACGTACTTATCAATCCTAAACTGCGGCATGATGCATGATTCTTACTCATGTCTGGCCAAGTCATCACATTGAAAGACCTGTCATAAATCAGACTTGAACATCTCAGCAACATTAGCTATGTCCCCTTAACTCCACATCCCCCCAGGAATGTGGATCGCTCTGTTGAGGAGATTATCTTGTTACTTCTCTTTCACTTAAAAACAAACAAACAAAAAACACAACTGTACTTCATTGGAAAACTGTACAATATCTGGATCACTATCGGCTGGATTATCTGATTCTGATTCTGTGGAAACTTCCTTCTAAATTGCCAGAGCCAGAGGTGCAAAAATTATTCTTTATAAACAAACACATTCTTGTCTATGCAAATTCTGTACAATAAATTTTGAACTGGTTTCTTCCCCGAGAGAAAGACTACCCCATCTGCAATAACCCAGTCCATAACATATGTGTTGCCTGAATTCTCTTTGAACCATCTGTAACATTCATTGGTTCCTTTATTAGTGGATAAATAACATTATTTTTATGTCTGCCTTGATTTTACCTTTTGGGTAAAAATGATCCTTAGCATTACTGTCTTACCATTTCATTTCTATATAGATCTCATTTTAGACGTAAATATAGACACATGCATATATATACATATGCATATATATACATATGCATATATACATATATGCATCTATATATACATACATATACACACTCATTAAAGGTCTTTCAACAGGATTACATACTTTTAAAATAGGGAAAATAAATAAAATCCTATACATATTTATTAATTTTTTGTACCATCAAACTTGGTGCTATGCTTTCTCTCAAATAATTCTAGGTCTCCTGAAATATTGCAAAGGTTTTATAATAAAATAATTCTTCAATACATCTAGGGAAAACAACAAATTATTCTACTCATAATTCTGTAGCCAAGAATTATAATACAGTACAGTAGCAGGACAAGCTAAGTAGAGGAGTATGTGGAACATGCTTGCAGAATTTCAAAGGAATGATGGATGTTTGATTACGAGGTATTGACTAACGACCATAGAGATGGTTTTTTTCCAGAAGTTGCTGTTGGAGAGAATCAGAGGGACAAGAAGACTGAGAATTGACTGGGAGTATAAGGAAGGAAACGGTACAGACCATAATTCTGTATAAAACAAAAATTCATGCACATCTAAGCATGTAATTTCCTATGCAGAGTTTTGTTTTGTTTTTACCATGGGTCACACTTGTATTAAAGGGATACAAAGGACCAAGTGTAGAACTCTTTAGAGGAAACTACTAGTATTTGAAATGAGATTTCTTGGGGCAAATATTTGCTAGTTTACAGACTCAATCTATACACAGAAGGCACTGACTAAAATACCAGATACCAGTGGCTCACCTGTCCGGGGCTGCTGGCTGAGTTAATGCTTTAGCCTTTGTTAACTGTTCTCAGGTCTTTATGGGAAGGACCCAGGGAATAGAAAAGACTTTATCACAAGACTGTATGTGCAACAACTTTTTTCTCCATTTCCAAGAAACAAATACAAAAGGTCTGATTTACATTGAGTAAATACATTAAGGGGTTTATTTTGTATTGAGAGTAATAATGCATTTCTACATGGGAAACACCTAGCAACTTAAACGGTTTCCCAAAGAACATTAAGCAGCCCTGGTCTGCACTTGTATGCACAAAAACTAAACACAGGGCCCGGCGCGGTGGCGCAAGTGGTTAAAAGGTCCTCGCCTTGCACGCCCGGGATCCCATATGGGCGCCGGTTCTAATCCCGGCAGCCCCGCTTCCCTTCCAGCTCCCTGCCTGTGGCCTGGGAAAGCAGTCGAGGACGGCCCAAAGCTTTGGGAACCTGCACCCGCGTGGGAGACCCAGAAGAGGCTCCTGGCTTCGGATCGGCATAGTATCGGCCCGTTGCGCTCACTTGGGGAGTGAATCATCGGACGGAAGATCTTCCTCTCTGTCTCTCCTCTCTGTATATCCGCCTTTCCAATAAAAAATAATAATAAAAATAAATCTTTAAAAAAAAAAAAAAAAAAAAAACTAAACACAGTGAAATCAGTACAAGACTCTGCACTAAATGCTTGATTTGGAAGAGCTGGTAATTCTGCATTCAATCCATCAGTCAGCCATTAAATTAACTACTAGGGAAGAATACCATGAGAGGAAAGAAAAAGCTAATACAGAGATATCATCAGCCTTTTTTTTTAATAGATCATTACAAAGGCACTACTAATTCTGAGAATAATGACTCACACTATTTACAAGCTGTAGCACCTACCACAGAAATGTTTGAGGATGGAAATTTAATTATCTTTTGATTCCTTTGGATTTCACCATGCAATTTCATATCTAAACTTATGCCAAATCTTCAAAATCCTTTGAAAAAGATTTCCTGATATCCTGTCCAATGATTAACCATGTTTACTTTACAAAGTCTTTTTTTCCCTGACAGTTATTTATAAAATTCTTAAGACAAAAATGCATTTATTTTAGTCTTTAAAACAATTAATGAAAAACTTGAATGTTATCAAAAAATAGTAGATGAGAATGGCTGATCACACATATTCAACAATCTTTAAAACTGTGTTACGTTTACATTACTTATTGTTATTTTCCTTGCTAAAATATCTTGTAGTGATTTCTAGATATGATGGCTTAATATGTATGTCAAAATTGAAAAGATTTGCACATTTATGCATAACTTTTAGATACTTTTATCATCCCTAAACAAATTAATACTCATTCCTTGGTTGAATCAATGAACTGGCCTTATGACTGAATCTACCACTGGCAGAAGTGCCATTTCACAGTATGTTGTTTCAGCAAGATTCACACAAGGTATGTAAGTTATAATTCGTGAGTTCTCTTGTCATTGAGACCAGTGGTTTCTCAAACTTTAAAATGAAACTGAGTTCCCTTGGGTTTTATCTTATACTTAAAAAAACCATATATATTTTTTCATGATACAGTTCCATAGGCTCAAGGATTTTAATATTTGTTTGGGTTTGGAGAAGATCTGCGACACCACATTTTCACTAAACTTCCAGGTGGTGTAAACGTTTTAAAGTGGACCATATTTTGATCAATAAGATCTTAGCAAACACCTCATTCGTTTTGTTTACTTGCCTACTTTCCTTCTAGAAATTGGCTTGTTGCAGAAACTGGGTTGGTTTTCTAAACCGTATTGTCCAATAGTCTGAATTTGCATGTTCACTTCCATTTAAGTTCTTTTTCTTCTAGTATCTTAATTTTACATAAACTTTTGTTAGAATGCAAAATTTGGATACATTCAAGTTTGCTTCTTTTTTTAGTAAGCATATCTTTAGGAGTTGTGGAAATCAACGCTTTTGATCTTTATGAATATACTTCTTAAATTTTTATGGTGATTACAGCATGGAGAGTAGGTTCTAGAATCAGACTTTTATATTTCAACACCTGTCTCCATCATTTACCACTTGGATAACCTCTGACAAGTTATTTTATTTCTGTATGCTCTATTTTTTTTTTTTTTTATAAAATTAAGGGAGCTTGGAGATTTGGATACTGGTTCAAGTCCCACTTCCTCTGCTTCAAACCTAGACTCCTGAAAATTTGCCTGGGAAAGCAACAGAAGATGGCTCAAGTGCTTGGGCCCCTGGCCCTCACAGAAGAAACCTGGAAGAAATTCTAGACTCCTGGCTTCAGCTTGGCTTAGCCAGGGGCCTCTTGTGGCCATAAGTAAAACAGTGGATGGAAGAGTCTGTCTCTTTCTCTCTTTGTGTGTGTGGCCCTTCTTCTCTGTAGCTGCTTCTCAAAAGAGTAACTAACCAAATAATCTTAGAAAAATAAAAAACTAAGGGAGTTTGTTTATTCATAATAATCCTATATGAATTATACGACTTTTTGGTGTTTAGTAAACCTTTAAGAGACTACTAAGGTTGAATTTATGGGACTAGTTATATATTTTCTTCTTATTATTATTTTCTTGTAGTAGGTTTCTGTAGTTTTGAAAGAATCCATAAACCAGAAGTCGATACTTTGAGAAATACAAAAACTAACCAGGGGAATCTATGACAATACGAAACAGCACAGTACATTCTGAATCTTCTTCTGACTGACTTCATGGCACAGCAGCAGATAGATATGGACACAAAGTCTGTAATTATAAGCTGAAGCCATAACTTGTAAATTATTCCTTTCCTTACAATAAATTCCATTGCACAGAGTAATCCAGAGTTAGTTTTCAAAACAATCAAGTGTTGGCCCAGTGACTGAGGCCAAAAATAAATTAGGCAATGAGCCCAACATTGTTCCACACTGCAATTTTTTCCCCATTCCTTCAGAGCTTGATTCTTCTCAGATGCCATTCCTATGAGACTATGAATATATTTGTTACAAAGATGTGTATCTTAGCTTAATGATATGGAGAGTAAGATAAGAAGACAGAATTGGCAGAGCACCAGAACCAAAGTAAAATAATTGAAGGAAATATTTTGAAAGTCAATTACTTTTGAAGACTTATTTGTAAAACAGTCATATGATAATAGGATCAAAGAATAAGCTTTTATCATAATTCTGCAGTGTTTACAAATATGTTGTTTTTTTGAATCAGGATTTTTATATGATGTGAATTCAGAATAACTAGAAATACAATGGACTGCATAATTATACTAAGCTTTAAAAACACAGAAAAAAGTTCAATAAAAAAAGAAAGTAGTACATAAAGTATCCCCTTTGCTTTAAAATATATACATATTATATATTTTCACACGTATTTCTATTATCATATAACCTAAATCAAATTCAAGAGCAATGCAAAATAAGCATTAACCAACAAGGATAAACCATCTATTCTTAGATAAAATTTTTATTTCATAATGTTTTATTTTCAAACATTTGATTGCATTTGTAGCCTGACATTACCAATTAAAAGTCAAATATAAAAAAGTTGGATAAGCCCAGCGCCATGGCCTAGTGGCTAAAGTCCTTGCCTTGAACGCACCAGGATCCCATGTGGGCGCCAGTTCTAATCCCAGCAGCCCCACTTCCCATCAAGCTCCCTGCTTGTGGCCTGGGAAAGCAGTCGAGGACGGCCCAAAGCTTTGGGACCCTGCACCCACATGGGAGACCCAGAAAGAAGTTCCTGGCTCCTGGCTTCAGATCGGCACAGCGCCGGCCATTGCAGTCACTTGGGGAGCGAATCATCAAGCAGAAGATCTTCCTCTCTGTCTCTCCTCTTCTCTGTATATCTGACTTTGTAATAAAAATAAATAAATCTTAAAAAAAAACCCAGTTGAATGGATAAAGATGTCTTAGAAACAAAGTGGTGTTTTAAAATAACTACAGATTGTGAGCAACAGCAGCTTTACAAAATTCATCCATACAAAGAAAATGCACAGAAGATATTTTATGCAGTGGTAGATCAATCCAATATACGGTCACATTAAAATCTTGGTGTTTACTTCTAACATGTTGGAAAGTATTATCTGTTATAACACAAAACATGAAGAATACTATTTTCCTTACCCAATCTATAGTTTGAAGCGTAGGTCTAATTGGATGATGCTATGTCATTTTTATTGTAAATCTAGGAAATGTTCTACCTTCCCCATTGGTTTTCAAATGCTGGGAATATATAAATAATATTTTCTTAATGAACACGGCGTTCACTTTTGGTGTTATTGTCTTGGATATGAACTGAAATATTACTAGACCCACTAATTGTATTTTCATTTGCAAATTGAAAGTCTAGTATTTTTTTTCTTTCACTGCATTCTGATGCGGCATAGTAGATAAGATGCTGTACTCAATAGTGCACATACTAATTTTTTCAGAACACATAAATAAGGTTTTAATGATGAGATCTTCTAGTTTATAATGAAAGTAATATATTAGCAACATGTTCCCCAAGTAAATCATGTTTAAAATCACTGAATAATTTGGCCTGGTATGATAGCCTAGCAACTAAAGTTCTTGCCTTGCATCCGCTAGTATCCCATATGGTGCCAGTTAATATCCCAGACACTCCACTTCCTATCTAATTCCCTACTGTGGCCTGGGAAAGCAGGAGAGGATGGCCCAAAGCCTTGGGACCCTACACCTGTATGGGAGACACAGAAGAAGCTCCTGGCTCCTGGCTTTGTATCTGCTCAGCTCCAGCTGTTGCAGACACTTAGGAAGAAAACCAGCAGATAGAAGATCTTTCTATCTGTCTCTCCTTCTTCTCTCTTCTCTCTGAAATCTGCCTTTCCAATAAAAATAAATCCTTAAAAATCATAGAATATTTATATGACTTCATTGCAATCAAATCTTTTTAGTAGACCATAGCTCATGACTGGCACATGGCATTCTTCCAACAAATATTTCTTTAATCAAGTAAATACATCCTAGTAGTGCAATAAGAACATAGCAGTTATTTAGGGTCCTAGCTCCCGGCTTTGGATCTGCTCAGCCCTGGCCACTGTGGCCATGTGGGGAGTGAACCAGCAGATGGAAGATCCTTCTTTGTATCTCTGTTTCACTCAGTAAATCTACCTTTCAAGAAAAAAACGAATCTTAACAGTATATATATGGGCTGACACCGTGTTTCAACAGGATAATTACCAATCTGCAAGCGCCAACATTCCATATGGGCACCAGTTCCTGTTCCAGCTGCTCTACTTGTTATCCAGCTCTCTGCTTACTGCCAAGGAAAGGAGCAGAGACTGGCTCAAGTCCCTGGGCTCCCGCATCCATGTGGGAGACCAGATGAAGATCCTGGCTCCTAGTTTCAGATTGACTGAACTCCAGCAATTGAGGCTATTTGAGAAGTGAACCAGCAGATGGAAGATTTTTCTCTATTTCTCTTTCGGTAGTAAATCTGCTTTCCAATAGAAATTAATAATCCTATAGAAAGAAAATGTACCTGAAATTTCTAAAGCTTCATGAAAAATTTGTTGGTATGAAATTATTTGTGCAAAAATTATTAAAACTCGTGTGTGCAACGGGTCTTCAACATTCCTGGAAGATGCATATCTTGAATAATCTACACATGGATTTCAAAGTGTTTTCCATCAAAATAAGTTTGTGTCAATTTCACTTTCCCATAAAACTTTAAAGTATCCTTATATTATGCGTTTACTAAATCTTCTCCATCTAGGCCCACATTCACAATGTACTAATCTATCTTTTGCAACTCAGCTTACAACTATTTAAAAATAAAAATGACAGAATTATTTTAATTGTTTTACATAAACTACTATCAGAGAAACAGACAAATGCAAAGCAAATGTTGCAAATGGCTGAAGGATAACTATTTCTGAAGGTTTGAATTTGCCATTTACTTATTTATGTTTTTGAAAGCCTGAGACAGAATGATTGGGTCATCACTCCACAGTTCTGACCACTGAGAGCTGCTGAATTCTAGAATTAGGAGGGATTCAGAACTATGGAAAATAAAGATTTTCAAGTATATACATATTAATTTAATCGAAAGGCAAAATGACAGAAAGGGAGCAAGAAGAGAGAGAAGTAGGGAGAGAAAAAGATGAAGCTAACACTTCTATCCGCTGTTTCACTCCCAGGTGGTCACAACAGTCAAGGCTATGCCGGGCGAGAGGAAGGAGCCAGAGACTCCAGTGGTCTTCCATGTGGGTGGCAAGGTCTCCTACTGATTCCCAAGTACATCAGAACATTGGATCCTAAGCGGACTTAGGGGACACTGATGTGGGCATCCTAAGTGCAGTTTAAATGGTTGTACAATATCTGATCCAGGAATGTGTTTTTGAGAATTATATGCATTTAAATAATACCCCTAATAGATATTTAACTGTGTACTACAAGTTTAGGTAAGTATGTTTTTATTCTATAAACATAATAAGTATCCTTCCATGTACCCTCTCCTTTTATTTTCTAATCTGACACAGGATAAACAGCCTACTACCTCTTCCAGATCAATATTCTATGAAGTTATTATTCCTTAAATGTGAGTATCAGTTTTATCTTGTCCACCAAGTAAAGAAATAGAGCCCCCAAAAATAAAACCCACCAGCATCACACCACCACACCACCACGCCATCACAAAAAATACATCCAAACAGTCTTGATTCTCAGTCTCAGGTGTCACTAGCCAAATGGTCCTGGGTGCAGCCTTTACTATTCTTGTGCCTCAGGTTATTTAGCTGAAGATGGTGATATTATTAAGATCCTTTTCTTTTTTAAGAATTTCTGAGCTAGCTCCACATTTACTACACATCTTATTCATTTTTTTCATTGCAGTGATGTTATAGGGAAGTAGACTAATATTGTTCCCTATTGCAGTTGAAGAAACGGAAGCTAAAGGTGGTGTGAAGCCTTGTCTATTGTTGCTTACTGTTGACATCTGCTAAGCCACCAACTTCCTGTGTAAGGTGGAAAACAGGAGGTTAATGGGTAAGCTCTTAATGCTCATTTATAAATTCAGACAGGCAGTTGTTGCTCTTGCTCAATATTGGAATTGTGAATTGTAAATATACTATATTTCAGATCACAATGATGATAATTTGTCACACATAATTAATATTTTCCTAACACAGTTTCAAATCAATTTTGTACTGTATAGTTGTTAACTCTGACTCAGGGAAGGAAAATCCAGCCACCACAATCTAACAACAAAAGTGGTTGATTAAAAATAGTATTTTTCTCTTTTCTTAGCAGAATAATGAATCTTAAGTGACGTATTCTATAATTTGTGAAATCGTTAAGGATGGTAAGTGTGTGATTTCTGTATCTTAGAGAATAATGCAAAATACAAAAGAACTTTTTAAAATGTAATATTATAAAATGGTCTTTAGCACATACCTATTTGTGCTTTAAAACTACATTACTGAAAATGAAAAAAAAATAGAATCACAGTGGCAGTGGCAGTGTACTTGTCCATTGCACCATCTTCTATTTCCACCAAGTTTTGCAGGGAAGAAGGTGGTAGCTGGATGACTGAAACCCTGGAGTAGTAGTCAGAAGACCCAAGTTCTATTCTTGGAGCAATCACTGGTTCCTAAAGTGATCATGTGCTTATCAGTTGATCTTCCTTAAATTCTCAGGCTATAGAATTTGTGAGTGTTTTCTAATTTACCAGCCTCTCAGACATGCTGTGAAACTAGGTTTGACTGTATTTGCAAAATATCATAAAAAGGGTCAGGAGAAATACAAAAGATACTTGAGTCTTAGCATACTTGTAGTAATTAGTATTTTTAAAGAAAATTTAAATTTTATTTCACTATTTCTAAATGCCTGCTTTACTTTACTATTTCTAAATGCCCCTTACTTCCTTAAAACTTGTCCTCTGATTTGGTAAGAAAATCCTTCAGTTTTAGGGTGGGCAAAGGTGAATGAACCGACAGTGTAGAGGAGAGCGATTCTCGCCTTTTCTGCTCCCTGCTACCTTTCTGAGTTCATCTGCGATTTACATAATCATCTAGTTGACTGTTGGCTGACAGGTTAGCCCAGTTCAACATTAAAAAGGAATAGGAATGTCAATTTTTGAGAAAAGGGAAAGTTCCACATACTCTAAATTTTTCCTTAGAATCTGCCTTATGGACTTCAACTGTTCAAAAAATGTTGAGTGCTGCACATCATACTGAGCTCTGAGGATAAAATGACAATGAAAATATAGTGTCTACAATAAGGGATTACCAATAGATCAAAAGTGCAAGATAAATAAGTCTTTTACTGTATTACAATGTAGTAATTATGATGATGGAAGAGTTTGGCAGAGAAGGCTGGGGTATCTAGAAATGGTGGGCAAGTGAAGACAAACAAAGCCATTTCCTGTAAATTTGTGTGTGTATGTGTGTGTCTATGCTTTAACAGAAATGAGCTTTTAGGAAAGGATAATTAATCATGTAGAATTATTCAGTTGACAAAGCACAAGAGCATTGATTTTGAAATGGAATAGATAAAATAAAAACTCTATATGTCACCTTTGGTAAGTTATACAATATTTCAAAACCTAGAGTTTCCCTGTTTATTTTCAGAAGAGAGGTTATAGAGCCAGGTACAATGGTTCAATAGCTAAATCTTCACCTTGCAAGCTCCAGGATCCCATATGGGTGTCAGTTGGGTCCTGGCTGCTCCACTTCCTATCCAGCACCCTGCTTATGGCCTGGGAAAGCAGTAGCGGATGATCCAAAGTCTTAGGATCCTGCATTAACATGAGAAACCCAGAAGGAGCTCCTGGCTTCACATGTGTTTGGGGAGGGAACCAGTGGATGTAAGAAATTTATCTCTGTCTCTCCTTCTCTCCATAAGTCTGATCTGTCTTACCAATAAAAATAAATAAATCCTGATAAGAACAGAGGTCATAAAAGCAGTTACACCCCATGGGGTATATGAAGATTGAATGAGAAAAATATCAACAGCCAGCGTGGTCCTTGAGATCTGTGAGATTAAAAGAGATCAATGCATACACGTTATTATCGAGTAGACTACACCTTTTCTTCTTTTTCTTCTATTTTTTGTCTATCAATTTTCTTACTGTATGATGGTAGTAACTGAATAGACAGACGTTCCTAACATCAGCAGCTCTGTAAAAAGAGGACATTAGGAAGAAGAGATGAATAGAAACCGTGCAAGTCTTTGTGGCTCGTGATGAGAAGCTGGGCTGTGTGTAGCACTCAGGAATGAATGTTCAAAACAGGGAAGCAGTAAGTTCAGACAAGATTGGGCAGGTTCAGGGTGGTATGGCCGTAGACAAAGCAGTGAGTTCAAGCTTTCAGAAAGGTTAGTAGGGTGGCAGTTTGAATGATAGATGGAAAGAGCAGGAAGAAAGAAAGAGCAGGAGTTCAATTAGGAATTACTTGAAATAAATCACTTTGTAAAAGTGGGTATGGGAAATCTTGCAATTAAAGTCAGATGTTCAGAAGGTATGACAAGTAGATCCCCTGTGCCTCCAACTTGTACTTATTCCTTTGTCAATTCCCATATGGCAATAAGAATTGTCCCCAACATGGCTAGTTTTTGTAACGAAAACTCTTACTGACAACTGTAGTCTTTTGGCCTGGTTTTCTTTACTGCTACATGGCATGAGATTTTTTTTTTTAAACCTCTCTGAAAAGGCAGTAACTAAGCCTCCTGGAAATGAAACAATTAAATATCAATATAATTGACTGTTGTCTATAAAGAAATTGAAAGAAAATGCCCTGAAAATATTTGAGTACTTTCTTTGTTTTTTCTCATATGACAATTAAATCACTAACATCATGTACTGGCCTCAAGACATACTACAGAGCAGTGGTAACCAAAACAATCTGGCACTGGTGCAGAATTTCAGAAGATCAATGGAACAGAACAGAAACCCCAGAAGAGAGTCCACGCATGTATAGCCAACTAATATTTGTCAAGAGAACTGAAAGCAATCCATGGAAAAAAAACTGTGTTTTTTTTTTTTTCAACAAATGCTGTTGGGACAACTGGACAGCAGCCTGTAGAGGTAAGAAGCAAGACTCTCACATGTCACCTTACACAAGAATCATCTTTAAGTGGATTAAGGACTTAAATCTGCACCCAGAAACCATCAAACTATTAGAGGAAAACATAGGAAGCACTCTCCAAGATAGAGAGATGGGGAAACACTTCTTGGAAAAGTCACCAAAAGCACAGGTAATTAAAGCCAAAACAAATGGGACTACATCAAACTAGAAAGCTTCTCTACAGCAAAGGAAACAATCTATAAAGTAAAGAAGCAACCAACAGAATAGGAGATCTTTGTATTCTACACAATTGATAGGTGACTAATATCCAGGATTTACAAAGAGCTTCAGAAACCCAGTGACAGCAAAACAGACAACTCTGTGACAAAATGGGCAACGGAAATGAACAGACATTTTTCAAAAGAACAAATTCAAATAGCTAATAGAAATATGAAAAAATGCCCAGACTCCCTACCTATCAGGGAGATACAAATGAAAACCACACTGTGATTCTACCTAACTCCAGTGAGCTTGGCCTACATTCAGAATTCTACTAACAACACCTGCTGGTGGGGATGTGAGTAGAAAGGTACCCTCCTTCACTGTTGGTAGGAGTGTAGACTTGTACGACCACTAAGGAAATCAGTATGGAGTGTACTTAGAGAACTGAAAATAAACCTGCTTTATCACCCATCTAGCCTGCTCCTTGGAATATACCCAAAAGAAATAA
This sequence comes from Ochotona curzoniae, assembly GCF_017591425.1. Classification (NCBI taxonomy): domain Eukaryota; kingdom Metazoa; phylum Chordata; class Mammalia; order Lagomorpha; family Ochotonidae; genus Ochotona; species Ochotona curzoniae. The sequence continues at coordinate 22,187,921 of NW_024465751.1, forward strand.
AATCTGAATATGAGAAAAGGATCTCTAATCCTATATTTACAGTGGCACAATCTACAATAACAATGACATGGAAACAATCCAGGTGCTTGACCAAAGAGGAGTGGAAAAAGGAACTGCAGTACATCTACTCCATGGGATTCTACTTAGCTATTACAAGAATGAATTCTACCATTTGCAACCAAATAGTCCAAACTAGAGACCATCATGCTCAGTGAAATTAGTCAATCTCAAAAGGAAAATGCCATATGTTCTCTCTGATATAAGGCAAACTTCATGCAAAATACAAAATCAACAGTCCTTTCAATACTGTTTTGCTACAGCTTGGGGGTTGATATTTGTGTTTTGATTTTCATTCATTCAAAAAACTTTCTCTTCTCTTAATAAATTCTTCATTGATTCGTGGGTCATACAGTAGCATATTTTTCTCCAAGAAGGATTGTTCATTTTTCTTCATTTCTTCATTGAAATATTGGTCATTCACTAGCATATTATTTTACTCCATGTAGTTGTAAATTTTTAAACTGTATTCCTATTGTTGATTTTGTTTTATGATGTTTCATTAAAGAGAAGGTATAGTAACTATAATAGATACTACCATATCCAAATGCAAAGATAAAATGCAGTATGCATCTCTACTTCCAAATCAAAGATGGGCTCCCAATGAAACTGTAAAATACATGTTGACAATAGGATTCTGGACTGTCTGCCACTGTCCATACCTGCAGTGTCAGGATACAATTAAATAGCAGACTGATTGACTTATGACTGCTTATGAAGGACTATACTATTGTAACAATATAGTGGAAATCAGTGGGGGAAGTGAATTTTGGTAGAGGGAATTGTATTAAAATAAAAACAAAGAAAGAAGAAAGGCTAAATGCTCAAGAGATTTTTTTTTCACTCATTAGACTTTACAAAATGTATGATTTTTGCATGTATGTGTTTGCAGAAATACACTGTTAATGTGAAAGCCAGTTTTGGAACTTGGAAGAAAAATTCATTTAATCATACAGACAGAAAGTGTGTTAAATAAGAATTTCAAAAATATACATAAGCAACTTACGTAAAATTATTGAAAGAATTGAGTTAAAATGGAAAATTTGCCAAATTTCTATGAACGCTAGGTTATACAGAGAAATATGCATACTATTGTTGCTGGCATGTTTCATAAAAAAATATTAAATGCTTCAGAGACCAATATGTTAAACTCAATTAGATTTTACGTGCATATAGTCTTAGAGAAGGATACCAAGAATCAAAGAATATCGACAGAATGCATCTCTACAACTCAATAAAACCAGAACACCAGTGAAACTTCTAAACACACTTACACAATAGCACATTAAACTTTCTACCATTGCCCATGCCAACAGTGCCAGGACCAACATTAAAAAGCAGAAAGTTGGACTCAAGACCATACCAAAAAAGAATATTTTACTACAAAATACAGGGGACAATGGGCAGAGATATTTACAGATAACATATCCCTTTTAATAATGTTTTTGTTACATCTCATGGTTTTCTGATATCTTGTTTTTATTTTGATTTCTTCAAAAAAGTTTTTTTTCTTGTTAATTTCCTCAGTGACACAGTTCATATAGATGCACCGTTTTCTTCAAGAGGGTTTTTGATTTTCTTTTTCATTTCTTCAGTGACATATTTGTCATTCAGTAGCATGTTATTTAACTTCATTTTTCTTTGCAAATTTTCTAGTTTTCTTCCTGTTGTTGATTTTGTTTTGTGGCTTTTAATTTAAGGGGATGTATGAGAACTGTGTAATAGAAACTATCATAACCAGAGGTGAGGATGCAATACAGTATGCATCTCTACTTCCAAATCAACAGTGAATTCCCAATGAAACTGTTAAATATATCTTGACAATGGATGCTGAAATGTCTGCCAGTGTCCATACCTACAATATTAGGATATACTTAAATAGCTGAATGAGGGACTTACAACTGTTTTTGAAGGACTACACTATTGTAATAATGTGGAGAAATCAGTGTACATGGAGGGAATTTGGAGAGGAGGGAAGCCAAAAGGGCTATGGGAATGTATTATAAAACAATAATAAAAATTAAATAATAGGCAATAGTAGTTTTTAAAAATTGTAAATTCCAAAACACTTTAATTTTATTACCTATAAAGATGTGAATTTTTAAGTTACTATGTGGAGACAGTAAAGAAAGTTCTTATACTGGAAGAATGTATAGTTAGTATATAATGTGACTTGACTCTAAAAAATGGATTTCATAGCTTCAGCATTGAATGTTTCTATTTTGGGCTGATTAGATACAGGACAGTAGAGTACAGTTTAGAATTACACCAATGGTTTTGACCTGAACAACTAAAAATTGGTGGTGCCATTAACTGAAATCCAATACAACTTAATGTATGAAAAACAGGTTAATGTGCCAACAGGCTAACGAGTTAACACAGTAAAGCATTTAGTATTTTAATACTTCACCATGTAAATATATTTACACACCTGTGTATATATATTTATATATATACACACACACATATATATGTATATATGTATATATACATATTTATATATATACATATTTATATATATATATAAATATATATATATACACCTGTGTATATTTTATGTTTAAGTGTAATATTTAAACATACCATTTTATATGTTTATATTTACACATATAAAGTACCTCACAGTTTAGTAAAGATAGGAACTTAATTCGTGCAAAGCACTTACTAGTATATTATCAAATAAGTTTAAAGTATTTACGATTGTGAATACTAAACTGACATTGGAAAGTTTTTAATCCCCATTATACTATACTTCTAAATATGAAAATGTTACAGCCACAACTGTGGTCTTTGAAAATAGGTTTGAAACCTATACTGGAAATTTTTCCAACAATAAACACAGTATCTGAAATAGCATTTTTTTTCTGTTTGAAACAAGATTTTTAAATGATGACTAATAATTGCCTCTCCTTAAATTCCTCTTTTTACCTTCACATGCCTTTAATAAGAACACTTCCTTCTTTTCTTGATTCCTGCCTCTTAAAATTATCCCTGTCCTCAAAACAGCATGCACACTAAACATAAATCCTTTTAAAAATAATCTTGGGAGGTGCCTCATTAGCGCAGTAGGTAGCGCGTCAGTTTCATAAAAATAATCATGGGTTTATGTAGCCCTACATTATAGAATTTATAATCAATACAAACTACTTCAATTACCATTGAGACATCCTGTGTTTTAAAGACAGAACGATCATGCTTATTTATTTTTAAAATTTATTGTATGTTCTGAAAACTATGAAAGTCAATACAATAAAAGGTAAGTATTGTAAGCTGCTTAAATACATACAAACGCCCATATCAATGAGCAAACAAACAAAACAACGATGAGGTCTCTATGCAATGATTCCTACTTCTTCTATGACTTAATTTGGTATATTACAAGAGTTCAAGCTACCTTATGGCAAGAAAATATTTATCCCAAAGAAAGTAATTATTTTCTCAGGACACAGGATCCTGTCACAATTACTATCATGACTTACAGTAGGCATAAGCTTATAACCGTAACTTTTGCTGTGGGTGTGAAGCTCTATAGAAAGTCTGTTCATGTGCAAATTTTATAAGATAAGGCTTAGCTCCTTCAACCAAATAATTAAAACAAGCACATGAAAAACAATAATTGCTGGTACACCACTCCAACTGCCACTGTGCCACCCAACCAACGTTTTCGCTTTAAAAGGGAAGAGTTAAACAAAACTTCTGTCATATAATGATGTTGACTCATCATAAAGTTTATCTTAATGCAGTAATCTATAAGTATGCACCTTGTTCTGAGATATTTTGGTGATGTGACTTCTGCTGTTAAATGTGCTTATATATTTGTTAAATGGAAAGAACAAAAATAGGAAAGGCCTTGGAGAATCTAAGCAACCTCTTGCATTTCTAATGCTACAGAGGTGATGTGTGCTATGGCTTGGTGATTTCAATAAAGAATACAAGCTCTCAAAGAGACTGGCATGGTTTCGGCAGAGGGACCCTGGCATGCGGGAAGGTAACTCAGTGTATGTTTCATGATTTTCCTTTTTTTTTTTAAAGATTTATTTATTTATCAGAAAGTCAGATATACACAGAGAAGGAGAGACAGAGAGGAAGATCTTCCGTCCGATGATTCTCTCCCCAAGTGAGTGCAACAGCCGATGCTATGCCGGCCGAAGCCAGGAGCCAGGAACCTCTTCCAGGCATCCCACAGGGGTGCAGGGTCCCAAAGCCCTGGGCCGTCCTCAACTGTTTCCCAGGCCACAAGCAGGGAGCTGGATGGGAAGTGGAGCTGCCGGGATTAGAACCGGCACCCATATGGGATCACGGCGAGTTCAAGGCGAGGACATTAGCTGCTAGGCCATGCCGCCAGGCCCCATGATTTTCCTTTTAATTCACATAGTTAATGGGTCATATCAGAATTTCCAATGATAATTAAAAATGCAGAATTGAGTCTGTAGTTTGGATGAATATGTAATTTTTACTTCTCAACATTCTACTCACAGTACACATATCTAGTAATATTTTATTTAATGTTGAATTTTAACATTTATAATTGCATGATGGATTAAGAAATGCTGTAATATGTACTTGCTTTTCAGTATTTCTACCAATACAACATGTTTTACAAATTGTCCTAAGAGTGCTCTGATTAAGAGATTATTAATTTGTTTTGACTATTTAAGATGTTTAATTTGAAATTCTGAGAACAACTATTAGATTACTAAAAAAAATTTGTTTAAAGAAATATGGCCATATGATCAATCAAATTCTTCAGTTCCAAATTGTGTGGTTTCCATTTCAGTACCATGGAATGTTGGTAATTACATTACTAGTAAAATGCTTTGAGTAGTTTTAATGGTGTTCAGTTAAAACAGATGGCCTAAGAACAATAGAAGGAAGTCAACGTAGAGCAAAGAAGTAAGGAGAAATCCAAAATCGCCATTGAAAGGCCAGAGGAGAGAAAAAAAGCTTTAAAGCGTTAAAGTAAAATACACAGAATTTTGTGTTATAAAAATCACAAATACATCTTTTCTTGATGCTGCATTTTATGAAATCTAAGATATCTTCAATTGTGAAGCTCACCACTAAGAATTTCTTTCAAAAGAAATCTTGTCAATTTAATCAGAATGTATGACTGTTACAAGACACTTCTAGACCTTAAAAAAAAGTATAGTACTACTAAAAATTGAGAAGGTTTAAAAATTCTCAAAATCAGTCATAATATAACCTTTTCAAACAATCAATAAGCACTTATTAAGTGCCTGTGGGTATGAAGAAGCAAAATGCATAATCTAGATGAAGAGGCTTAAGTGCTACATATGAAATATTCATCACAGCCCTTTTTTTTTTTGACAATAGTGACCACTGTTGGAAAAAAATAGACTTACTTGTGCAAAAAGAGACCTCACTGTGCAAGGGCCAGAAGGACAGAGGGATACTTGTAAGGAGGGGAAGAGGATAGGCAAGAGGGAGCCTCTGGGGAGGGCTGGGGGAGACAGCTTAAAGAAGAGCCAGGGAGACACGGGAAAGAGATCTAACTGGACAGGATCCTCCCTGAAACTCATGAGGTCTGAATCCTGTCTGCATGGAATTATCTGCTGTGAAAAAATAGAAAAATTATCTTGATCGATCATGACATAAATGCTATCCAGTACATAAGATACCAGCTTTTAATAAGGGCTTCATGTGCTTTAATAACATTTGTAGCTTCGTGTCTAATAGTGACGATTTTTCTATCATATACTTTCTTAAATTTTGAAGACAAATCTATGTCTTTGAAATATGAAGAAAATGACATTGGTTAAATAATTGACTTCAATTAGAAATCAAATTTGTTGTGACTGGATATCAACATCCTCAATGACTTCCAAGTTTTAGAATTTGTGGTTAAAATTAAGAAACTGGGATGAAATCAACCACCTAAATTTTTTTCTTGGGAATTTTGTATGTATTATATTACTTTATCTACGTGCTGAACTGGAAAAATAAAATTAGATTGTTTATTTATAACCAAAAACATTCCTGTTTGTGCAATGAAACTTTCATAAATAAATTGCCCTACGATGTGCAGTAATTGCTTTGAAATTAACCAAATGAAAAGACACTCAACCTTTTAGCTGTGTAATATGTTCATAAATTTATCAGTAAGTTGAAAGGGATAATACTCAGCAACATCATTGAGCTTCATGACTAAGTGGTAAACTATATTACACATTCTGATGTTGTCACATCGTTTCTTGTGACTGGGGAAAAACTAACTTCATAATAGTGATTACTTCTTTTGAAAGGCAATAGTATAAATAAATGATAATGCAGAGCAATTTTATTTTTAAAAGTCAATAAGGAATTCCATCTGCTGCATGTCATTAAGAATCAAAGAGGTTACTTACATGCTTCAGTTGCTTTTATATCTTGATTCCTTCCATTTAAAAGAATCAGTCGATCCATCAATGATAATGCTATTTGGGCTTATTTGATCAAAAGTTTAAAAAGAAAAACACAATTCCTCTAATCTACCTTCCTTCTCATTTCTCTGGAGCACACAGAACTTAATGCAATATGAAATGCAAATACATTCAAGTAAATTTTTAGGAGGATGGCGAGGTGGCTAGAAGTACCTAAATGCCATGTACTACCACTCTCTGAAATCCACACTACAGCTGTGATAAAAATGAGACCATGTGACTTGACCTGTTATTCCCCTATTAGGCACACATTTGCAGATAAGAGCAAGGTAAGGAGAAATGGAAACCTTACTAACAATTGCTTACCTATAAATGAATGAAAAGTCCCTAATGGCTTGTTACAATTGGCTACTGGACATTTAAAAAGAAACTCAAAATTACCCTGCCTCATCATATCAGCAGCAACATCCACAGCAAATCATAGGTAAAAAAAAAAATTCTGTTGAGATTTAGTATTGAGGGTTGATGTCCTCCTGACCTTCCTCTGCCACCAAGCCTTTCTTTTCTAGAGGCAGTAACTACAGAACTTCCATCATCACTGTCATAGCTCCACACAGCTAATTTGGATTTTGAAAATATAAAACAAAGCAAGCCCTGTAAAGTCTGGCTTATCTGGCTTTTCAAAATGACTTGTTTAAAGCTGAGCGCACTCACACATACCTTTCCGGGGGCAGAACATTCCTGAGATCTTCCCTTCAAACCCTGCTCAGGCTGCAATATGCTGCTTTCCTGAGGACACCGACAGGAATTTCGGTTTGCACGCACTCCCCTCCCCTCCCCACAGGGTAACACTACACTTCCTTTCTGGGAGAGTGCCCTACCCTCCCGCCTGGTCCCTGACCCCTGGTGGTGGCTTGCAAGACTCAGAGGTTTCTGTGCCCTGCTCTGTGACTGTTAAGTTGTTCTTGGCTCACGGAGCATTTTGGAAACAGTGCCAGCTGGTTCTGCATGCTATCTTACTGAGATGGCACTGTAAAGGCTCTCATGGAATGAGACAACGGGATGCACAGCATCTAACTTCTGTATGGTTTCTCATCATAAAGTAATATTTCCCCCAGTCTCTATTATCTGCTCCTAGTGCCATCATTAGGAAGTGCATTTCGTAGCTCGGGACAAATCAAATTATTGTTTTGTACTTTTACAGATATTAAAGCATTGCTAACCATTTTCAGAATCCAAAGAGAACTTTTGTTCCAGAACCTCCAACTGCACTATCAAGTTATATTTCACTCACGTATTTTACTTTCTTTTTTCCCCTATTATGGCAAAGAGGAATCTACTCCTATCATAATGTCCATCCTCAAATAAGTCACCATAACTACACAACACCTGGGAAAGCAGGAAAGAACTGACCACTTTAAAGCAACATTTCACGTTGCCGGAAGAGAACTCACATAAACAAATAACATTTCAAACAAAATATAAACACATATAATTTCAAGCATTTACAGAAGTTGCAAAGGAGTTATTTTTGCTTACTCATATCTTCCATGATGGCAATACAATCTATATTTGCACTGTGTTTGAATATAAGAGCTACAATTTGTCCCCTCATAGGACACATTTCAAACATATGTATGAGCTGGTCATGTGATGGGTACCTATATATAAGTAAATATCTGTATCAATTTATTGATATGTGTGCCATATCTCCATATTTCCTAACACTTTGTCATTTGTCATATTTGTTCTCATTAGGAATCTGACTGGAACTGGTTTTGAAGTACTAGCCAACTAATTTTAGTTCTTTCAAGATTTTGTAAGACCATATCCAGCCTTTAAGCTCAGAATTGTTCATTAGTCACTAATGAACACTGTATCTGATGCGTATCAGCTAAATACTGGTTGTCTGTCACTTTGAGATGCAGGCTGGTACGAATCTTTAATTTTTAATGCTTTGATCACAAACATTACTGCCTCTAACAGCTCCTCAAATTTTATTCTAGATTCTTTTCCCAGCTAAGTTGCTTACTTTATTCTCATTTAATTTGTCCTTTATTTTCATTCTGTCATATCAGATATCACACCATGTAGAATGGTGAATTTACAGTAATGTGACTATTAAATTATTAACCTTATTTATTTGAAAAGCTAAGGGTCAAAGACAGACAAATGACAGAGATCTTCTGTCTTTTGGTTAATTCCTCACATATCTGTAACAGCTTGGGCTGGGTCAGGTTAATACAGGGTGTCAGGAAATAAGTCTGGGTCTCATTCATGGGTGGCAGGGGCCAAAGGGCTGGAGCCATCACCAGCTGCTTGCCAGGGTGTGCATTAGCAAGAAACTGGAATTGGTAGGAGAGTCACAGAATGGATCCAGGCACTCTGATGGGGAAGGCAGGCATGCCAAGCAGGGTCAGCTGTCTCACAAGACGATGCCCCTAATGTGAATTTAAACGTCCAGGCTTGTTGGCTTTTTACAAAGTGACTTTTACAAAGTTGATAAATCTTTGTTCCATAATTACAGCTTTATTAAGGTTGATTTTTCTTTTTTAAGATGGTGGGAAGACTTTGTAAAAAAAGAAAAGTACGTATAGTGAAAAGTCTAAGACTTAGGCAATGTTAGAATCCCAATCCTTCCTAATTATAGATGATAATTTTTGGCAGGTAGGATTATAAAAGTACTTTCTGAACATAACATAATACAATTTTATGAGTGCAGTCTTCACCTGAGATGTGGAATATACTTCTATTATGTTTCATCAAAACATACTTTACAAAAGTCCAAAATGAATACCTTCTGTGTAAGGTCAATTGCTGAATATGGAGCCAAACACAGCCAAGACAATGAATGGTGGCGCCCCGTGTCAGTTCTCAAACAAACTTCCCCAAAACTCAAGGAGAAAACAACCTTCCCTCAAAACATTTAACTTTTTTTTTTTTCATAAGAGATCTTACTTATCAAGATTTTAACTCCTTTTGGAGATTTTGTGGGAATACAATAGGCATTTTGAGCTGCTTACGATAGTAATTGTCAATGGTTGATATTTCTAGGACCTATCAAGTGTATTGAGTTTTATGGAAAATAAGTACCTAACAAAATTTCTGTAAGTTTAGCTTCCATAAAAAAGCTCTCATGAAGTCAGAGCAAGAGCATATAATAAAAATTCATGTTGCCTGCTAAGTAAACTATGTATTTGTGATAAGCCTAGAACAAACACAGGAGTTGAAATGGAGAGTCAGTCACCTGGCCAGTTTACTCCTTATTTCCTTCTCTTTTACTCCTTTGGAACATTCTTTTTAATTAGAGAAAAATGGCTCTTAAAGGTCAATATTTTTCCCCTTTGAAAGAATGCCTCATTAGGGAGGGAGCATGTCTTCCATCAACTCCTGCCCTCTGTCACATGTCTCAGCAATGTGTGCTAAGCAGTACACTTGCCTGCTTTCCCTGGCTAGTGCTCTTCTGAGAGCAAGTAGTATAGAGTGTGAGCAGGACTCTGGAGATGGCCAATCTGGGTTAAAATCTCTGGCACTCTACTTTTGAGTCATGAAAGTAAACTACTTAACCAACCTGTTTTCATTTTTGTCACCTATGAAATCAGAACTTTAAGATTTCTTGCCTCCTAAAATTGTTCTATGAAACCATTTAACACATTTAAGATACTTGCAACAGCACTTGACATACTGTAAGTATTCAGTAAATGCTGACACACATAAAGTGGAATAATCTTCCATGTCCACTAACTGGAATTAACCCTTGTTAAAATATTGATTCTACCCTAAACAATTACAGATTCAATGTGACCCTAACTAAACCACCACAGATATTCTCCTTAAACCTAGGGAAAAATGATTTTATATTTCATATAGGTAAACAAGAGACCAAGAATAGCTTAAAATAATCCAAAACAATGAAAATAATTCTGGAGACATCATAAAACCAGATTTCCACACCTATTAAACAGCAGTTACTATCAAAACCCACTGATACTGGCATAAAAATAGACATGTGAACAAATGGAATATATTGGAGATCCCAGAAATTACTCCGCACTTCTACAACCATCTCATTTTTGATGAATGAGCTAAAATCTCTCCTCAGAGAAAGGACAACCTTTTTAACAAATAGTGTTGGGAAAATTGGGTGTCCACATGCAAAAGCTTGAAACATCCTGCCACGCAATATAAAAACCAACTTACAGTGGACCAGGATCTAAGCCTAAGACCTGAAACTGCTAGAGAAAAATATAAAGAAAACACTGCAAAACTATATAGGCAAGGACTTCTTGAATAAGACCCCAGACTCCAGAAACATGGCCAATATATGCAGAAATAAACAACCTGGATAGCATCAGGTAGCAGCTACTACAAAGAACAGAAAACAATCAACAAACCAAAGAGGCAATGGACAGCGAGAGAAAATGTATATAAACTATGCATCTGACAAAGGACTAATATCCAGAATTATGACTGACCTCGAGAAACTCAACAATAAAACCAAGAATACAAAGTTGTTAAGAAATGGGCTAAGGATATAAACAGCCATTCTTCCAAGGATTAGATAAAAATAATAACAGACATATGAAAAGATTCTCAGGATCACTAACTTTCTGAAAAACAAAATTAAAACTGCAATGGGTTTTACTTCTTAAAATGCCTATCATCCAACATTCAAAAAAATAACAAATGCCATTGAAGATGTGAAGAAAGGAGTACCCTAATATATTGTTGGTGGGGTTGTAAACTAGTAAGACCATTATGGAAAAAAAATATGGAATGTCCTTAGAAATCTGAACAAAGATCTACCCTATGAATTTACCCAAAGGAAATGAAATCAATAGATGAGATAGATTCCAATACTCCCATGCTTATAGTAGCTCAATTTTCAATAGCTAAATATGTAATCAACCCAAATATTCACCACTTGATGACAGGGAAAAGAAAATGCAGTATACACACACACACACACATACCTCTTTGAATTTTTATTTAATGGCGGATTCAGATTATAAGGTAAATCGAAAATATTTCATTGCAAAAATCAAAATAAAAACAAGGAAGAAGGTGTAGTGAGGGAAGGGAAAAGGAGCATAATGTGGGAAGTATCAATATGACATTAAATCTTTATGAATGAAATACATGAACTATTTTCCATATGAATAAATGCATTAAAGAGTATATGTATACATATATGCACATATATAGCTATATATATGTATGTATAAAGAAGGTGAAAACAATGGGTTGATTTCTAATAAAAGAAGACCATGGAATAGACACAATTATGGGATATAGGTGGGGATCCTTCAGACATAAAGGTCATCCTTAAAATTAGGAGTTCTCTTAACAGGTGGATTGAGTTTTATTTTATTTCTTTTACATGTGTTCACTCTATGCATGTATATATGTTTGGCTGCAAATAAATAAAACAACCTGGGTTTATTATTGATCTTTAAATAACATTTCATTTTGTGGCAGGTTTCTCATGTAGTTGAAATGCAGAAATACTCTCCATCATTACATAACAACCGAAAAACAATAGATATTGGAACAGTTAAGAACGAATGGGGTTGGCAAACTGCAGGGGTTTACATGTAACAAGTGTTTTGATTTCCTTCTTTCCTTCCTTCCTTCCTTTCTTTTCTGCCTTTCTTTTGTTGTTGTTTCTTAGAGATTTATCTATTTTTATTTGAAAGGCAGATTTTATAGGAAGAAGGAAAGAGAGAGAGAAAGAGCGAGAGAGAGATTGTCTACCAGTTGGTTCATTCCCCAGTGACAACAGCCAGAACTCAGCTAATCTGCAGCAAGGAGCCAGGAGCTTCTGGGTCTCCCACATGGGTGCAAGGACCTAGGGACTTGAATTATCCCTTGCTGCTTCCCCAGGCCACAAACAGAGAAGCTGGGAAAGGAACCAGAGCCCCTATGGTATGCTTGCACTGTGTAAAGAGAATCTGCCTGATATGCTACGGTGCCTGCCCCTTCTGTGTTTCTGAGGTTACATCCCAGTTGTTCAAGGTTCATCCAATTCTGACTCAGGAATCTTGAGAATGCCAACTTTAAACAAAGAATGTTCTCTTTTCTGTTGCCTTGGTCCTCAATAACCATTCTTTTGTACAAATGCAGGTCGTGTTCTCAATTCAGAAACAAAATAACAAACACAATTGAAATTGGTATCCTGACTAGATTAGACCTCACAGAGTAGATGTACTGCTCTTTTCCATAGATTCTGGCCCACAGTTTTCTTTGTCTCAGTACTCTCCTGCTCATGAAACTTAACACGCATGATGCTTCTGTGGTTCTCTGAAAACATTAAACTGTAGCGTTTGCTCTTGTAACTCGCCCTTTCTCACAATCAGCTACTCTAAGATGCTGGTCTGGTTTTTTTTTTCTCTTGTTTTATTTAGGGTCCTGGTCACATTCATCTTCCTTGGGAGAGTCTTCTCTCACTATCATATCTACGGGAGTACACCCTTCATGCCACTTATCTCTAGTGAATACTAAACATTCTGTTAGCAATCACATATACCCACTACAATTAAGCTCTAAGAATGTCTGTCCCAGTAGTCTCAGCATCCAAAAATTCTTGCATTCATTGAAGAAAATCAATATATACCTGTTCAATGAGCTAACTAGAAGTTGATAGGTATGTAACTTGTGTTCAGTAAACACCTTATGGACTGAATTAAAGTATTACAAGCGTTTTGCTAGTTTGCAGATGTATTATTTTATCTTAAGTTTGTAATGTTTTAAATTTGTTTCTAATTATTGATTTGCTTACGATTTAGGATGTCATGAATGTTTCTTAAAAGAATATAATCTAAATTAGGTTTAATAGAAAAAATAAATCAGATAAACATGGTTATGTGCTGAAAACACAGCTTGGAGTAGGAGAAAGAAATTCTCAAGGTATACAGACTTGTGTGGGTAAAGGTCTGGAGGTCAGAGAAATGGTAACTAAAGATTGCCAGTGTGAACGTGATATGGTACAAGAAAGGATAAGATGCATAGACTAAAGAGAAGACAGATAAAACTGAAAAACAGGCAAGAACCTGGGTCTTCCTGTGCCTTGTGAATTACATTGATGATTTAGATTTTAACCTGAGGGCAACAGGTACATACTTTAGCTTTTAATAGAGTATTAAAATAATGACACTTGAACGATAAAATCTAACCACCGTATAGGAAACAGGAAGAAATGGAGGGGGATATACCCTGAATGCAGAGCACCACTTCGGTATATGAGGCTAAATAATTGTATTATGGATTGAAAGAGCTACAACAATGATATTGTGCAGAGTAAAAAGAGTTGGGGTTTCTTGATTGATTATGGTGGTGCTGTCAGGACATCAGGAAGGAAAACAACCCTGTTGGGTCCTAGAGAACACAGAGGAAACTCTGATTTAGATAGGCAGTGGGATGAGTACTTGGTCTTGAGGTAAGACATCAGTGAAAAGTCCCACATCTGCCCACTGATGTAGACTTTGGGAGGTAGTGATGATGGGTTAAGTTATTGGGATCCTACTACCATGTGGGAGATCTGCACAGACTGGTTCTGGCTCTGGCCTTGACCCTGGCCCTGTCCCAGCTGTAGCCAATGAGGAAATATGAGGAGTATTCCATCAGAAGCAGGCTCACTGGTGATCCCTCTCTCTCTCCCTCCCTTTTCCCCTTCCAACCCTCCCTTTCCCCTCCATTCTTCCAATTCTCCCTCCCTCTCACAAATAAAATCTTTGAAGAGGGGATTTATAATACCAATTTCAGAGAGGCTGAGTATTGAATACCTATTGAATACACCTGGGAAACATCATGATATACAGTTGTGGAGTTTCTGCTAATCATCCCATAGAAATTTAGATTTAAGCATCTCTATGCATAAATTAAAACTGATCCTGATTAAAAGGAGTATCCTCTAGAGGATTCATGGAAAATGGAATTAAAAGCTATTTTAATGCAAAGTTGAATTCCATGTCATTTTTTCACAGTCCAAATTTTCCACAAATTTCTTAAAGACCCTTTCATACTTGGCATGTATTAAACTGTGAATATTTTAATCCACTTGCTTTACATTTGCATTATATCTCAATCTCTCTCTTGCTCTCACATACACAAACACATTTACATAAACGCTGTATACATTTGCTGAGCCATTTTATTGTAAATTATAAGCATGATATGCCTTTACCCACACACAGATGCCTAAGTCCTATGAATGTGAATATTCACTTAGATAATTACAGCAAACTTTCAACTACATTATATTCCACCCTGGGATAACACTTTAATTCAATATATTAACTGCTTTCCAGTTTTGACTATGAACTTCAGACAGCATTTTGAATACTCTGCTTGAGATGTTTTCTTAGAAAAGATCAAGTTTACAGGGACAGAACAAAGTCTGTCACACAAAGTGAACATTATAATTTATATCACCCTTGAGTAGCATCAAAATGAGAATCCTATTTGTGGACATTTAGTTTAGCAACTATAACACCCATGTCAGACACTGGAGTGCTGAGCTTGTCTCTGTCCTAGCTCCTGACCACAGGCAGACCCAGGAGGAGGGAATGATGCCTCTTTTGGATACCTGTCACTCAAACGGAGTAGCTAAATTATATTTGCAGGTATTGGTTCCAGCCCTGGCCTCCCTAGCTACTACGGGCATTTTGGGTATGAATCTTTGGGAAGGGCTTTGCTGTGTTTGACTTTCTCTCATAATTTCTTTTTTCTGTTTCTCAACTAAATTTACATAATGAAAAAAATAGGAATAATGAGAAAATATAATGAATGAACTAAATGAGCTAGCACTACATTCATGATTTTTCCACTTAAAGTTCAGAATAAGACAATATAAACCCATCAGCAATCCATGTCTAACAAGACCAGAGAAGCACAATAAGAAGCTTTCTTTGTAGGAATGCCTTTGCACTCACTTGCAAAGTTGCTAAACTGGTTTCTATTACCCTGTGGGTGTTTGGTCAAAGAAGTAAAGCATGTTTTGGCTTGTCACTGGGTCCTGGGACTTGATTTCTAATAGCAAAAGGAACTGATTTATCAGAATTATTTACTTTCACAAGAACTGTAATTTATTGTGGCTCAAAATCACTCACATTTGCAAAAATTACTTGCTTTCTTCAACTGTTCCTTCTTTTCTTCTCAGTATGAGGGATACACCTGTTTTAATCTGCAAGCTACCTCAAAGAGAGAGGTTTGGCAAATACTAAATCTGTGATACAAAATAGGAGACATTGCAGTTTACAGCTGCCCAGTGACACGACCGATGGCTAAAGCACGATGTTTGTCATTAAGTTTCTGGCAGATGAGTAAATTAACTTAAGCAAGCCTTTATAAAATGGGCACCTTAAAAATACGGTCAGATAATGGAGGATTAATGGAGTGGTAAAACTAGGGTCTTTGAAATCAGATACATCTGAAATTGAATCCCTGTTTCCCATTTCCCATGCCGCTTTGGCTGGGTTACATAAAGCTCTGTATGCCCCAGTTGCCTCACTAGTGAAAAAGGAGAAATAACATCTACCTGCCAGGACATTCGGTTAGGATTAAATGGGATACCATATGCCAAATGTCTAAGCACAATGTCTGGCATATGGTGGGTACTTAAAAATAGTTCCCTGCATCCTTCAGCAGGCTGACAAGGACTGATTTAATACAGGACTGATGTAAGGCAGAATAAATGGAAAGCAGAGGCCAGCGCTTTCCTGGACTCAGAGAAGGAAGGAAAGCAGGAGATAGCTGGAAGACTATGCCTGTGGTCCAGCCAAGGGCAGAGAAAACTTGAACTTGAATAGCACCATGAGGAAGACTATTTGAGAGGCTTTATGAGAGTAATAGGGAATACAAAAGAACAGGTGACTCCTAATGTTCACATATGCATGGCAGAAGACTGCTGCTGCCCTGGCAACCAGAAGAGAGGAAAGGATAGCTTTGAGTCAAAAACAGCCATCTGAATTCTGGAAATGTTTTCAGAGACACAGGGAAGATTAGAGGCAGGTGCTTAGCTCCAAGCTGGACACATGGTGCTTAAACCTTGATAAAAATGGTAGCAATAAAGTCCCACATTTAAGGTGTTAGCTTAACATAAGCCATAGCTGTAAAATACACACACACACACACACACACACACACACACACGCACACACACACACACACACAACACACACACACAGGTTTTTATAGAGAGAACAGGAAAGTTTCAGAACATGTGTATTTGGGTCAGATGAAAAAACCCTGCTGATTATTGTTCAGTTTTATAGGCAAAGTGCCCAAAGCACTGTTTGTAAAAGGTGTTGAAATGCAATGTGCTCAGGCTCTTCTTGCTTGTCTGGTCTCTGGAACACTGGTTCACTGCCATCTTCTTACCTAACAACACAAGGCATTTAGAAAAGGGTTCTTTCATCCTCTTGGATAGGAACAGAAACCTTTCCTTGAGTGTTTGCTTAATGGCAATTACTCTGACATAGTTGGCAGAATAATGACATTTAAAGGTACCCTAAGCCTAACTGCTAGACCTCGGCAACACTGTTTCACTTGGCAAGGAAAAATCAAGTTTGCTAATCATTTGACCTTGAGACAAGAAATTCTCCTGTGTTATCAATGGGTGTGTTATAATTCCAAAGGTTCCTATGAGAGGCAGAGGGTGAGAGTGACAGGCATGACTTAGGAAAAAAACTTGAATGGCCATTGTTGGCTTGAAGTTGGTTTATGATTATGAATCAAGTAGTTAGAAAACAACAAAATGGAGTCTCCCCTAGCACCCCAGGGAAGCAATGCTGCTGGCTCTACTGCCACCTTGACTTTGGCCTCATGAGATGCATTTTATTTAGTGTTTGAACTGCTGGAACTTCAAGACATTAAATTTGTGGTATTTGAAGCCATTAACATTTTGGTAATTGGTTAGAATTGCAATAGGAAACTAGCAAACACTACATAACATATAGGAGGCGGGATCTATTATCAGCCCCATGTTCTGGAAAAAAAATATGGAGGTTTAGGAGTTAGCATTGTAACACAGAGGGTAAAAGCTGCTGCTTTCAATGCTTGCATTCCATATATGCACAAGTTCACGGTCTGCTTGCGTCCCTTCTGACCCAGCTCCCTGCTAATGGCCTGAGAAAAGCTTAGTCCGGTGCTGACCACTGAGACCATCTGGGGAAGTGAATCAGCAGACGGAAAGTTTCTGTGTCTACTTTTCTCTCCCTGTCTTTCTGTCTGTTTCTCCTCTCTTTGTAACTCCAAATGCCAAATTAAAAAAATAAATCTTCAGGGAAAAAATGAAAACTTAGATGTCATATATATGGTCTAATATCAAACTCCATGCTTTTAAAAATTACTGTCTTGGGCCCAAAATAGTAGACCAGCAGCTAAATTCTTGCCTTGCATGTGCTGGGATCCCTTATTGGTCTTGGTTTGTGTCCTGGCGGCTCCAATTCCCAATCCAACAACCTACTTGTGGCCGGGGAAAACAGTAGGAAACGGCCCAAAGCCTTGGGACCCTGTACCCTCAAGGGAGACCCCAAAGAAGCTTCTGGCTCCTGGCTTTGGATCAGCTCAGCTCTAGCCATTGCGGCCACTTTGTGAGTGGTTCAGCAGACAGAAGATCTTCCTCTCTGTCTCTCCTCCTCTCTGTGTAACTAACTTTCCAATAAAAATAAATAAATCTTAACAAAAAAAACCCCTTATTGTCTCTCACTCCAAATTCTTCCAAAATAATTCAATAACAGCATGTGTTTATTTATTTGAAGGCCAGAGACAGTAAAAACATTCCATCTGATAGTTCACTCTCTGAATGTTAGCAATGGCCATGGTTGGCTCAGGCTGAAGTCAGAAGTGAACAACCTCACCCACCTTGGTGGACGGCAGTGACCCCAGTGACCATGACAGTGACTTCCTGAATTGGAAGTGTAGTTTCTAGAATGTGGGTGGCTCAAACAGCAGCTTAATCTGCTTCCTCCTATAAGAGGAGCTTTAACTCATCTTTCTTGGAAAATTCCTTAACATACTTCTCATCTGAAGACACTGACATCATGACTTAATGGGACGAGAATCATGCCTAATAAAAACAGTATGACTGTCTACTTGTTAGTATGACCAGTGACTTTGTATCAGATTCTCTCAATTGGTATACAGATAATTAACTTCTATTCCTTGAAGCTTCGTGTTTGTTGTTTTAAACTAAATAAGTATCAGAAGTTATCCAATTTTAGTTTTTTAGAAAGCAATATCTTTCTTCAGCTTTAAGTTATTTCTCTCCAGATTCCTTCCCTTTTGAAACTGGTTCCATTTATACAGACCACTAGGCATGGGGATTTGTTCCAGAAGAAACAGGAAATCTAATAGGTACAAATAGGCCTTAGTCATAAACCTAATCAGGGGCCAGCATTGTAACCCAGTGCATCAAGTCCCTATCTGCTACATTCACACTCCGTGTGAACCATCCCCCACTTCGTCCTGCCGCCCCATAAGCACTGGTTTGAGTTCCAGCTGCTTCATTGCAATCCAGCTCCTTTGCTAATGCACCTGGGAAATCAGTAGCAGATGGCCCAGGTGTTGGGATCCTGGTACTAATGAGAGACCCAGACTAACTTCCAAGGATTAGTTTCATCCTGGTCCAGCCCTGGCCACTGAAGTCATCTGACAGGGAGAGGGGCATGAATCTGAGGATGGATAATTTTCATTCTTTCTCTCATTTCTCTGTCTCTTTTCCTGCCTTGTAATTCTGACTTTCAAAGAAATAAACATAAAAATTTGCCATTCAGGAGGCCAATCATATTCTATGCTTGTGTTTCAATTCGACAAATAATTCCCTTTAAAAAAAGTATCAGTATAGAATGTTGGTTTTTGTAAATTTACACAGCAAACTCTTCTAAAAAATACTTGCCTTTCCTAGCAGAATCTTTTCCTCACAGCTCTTCTGCCCACAAGAATATTATTACCCAGTGCAAATTAGAAGTTCCAGGACATCAGCTCCTTCAACTTCTGAGATGTTGAGAGAGCTAAGTTGAAGAGAGTATTGTGTAAGTATTGAACTGGTCTCTGATTATTTGATGGGACATTTTCTCAGAGTAGATAACATCCTGGGCTTTCTAAGTCTCCGCAAAACAAATGTGTGAACTGCACACATGCACATGCACCTAAGGCCCACATAAACACACAAACTTTCCTGGTAGATAACCGGCTTAAATAATTTCTGAAATGCTTCCTTGAGAAGGATCTTGAGGCATGTTATATAAACTTTTTGCAAACTTTACAAGAACAGGAAAGGTTATATAACAATGATCGAAATTAGATATATCTTCCATGTTACTGCAAACAGCTGTACAACCATTTGCTAAGCAGTTATGTACTGGAAAATTTTATCAATAAAACTGTTCCTCTTTCCTTTTTGCTTGATGTCTAAAATCATAAAAGTTTAGTAAAGCAACGTTTTTGTTACTGTATAAATTGTCTGCATTTATGCACAGAAGACAAGTGAGTTAAAAAATTTTTAAAGGTATATCTAATATCTAATTGGGAGAATATCAATGAGACCATACATGATAGAAAGGGAATACGTGATGGTGATATTTATAAAATTCACATAAATTATTGATTTGTCCAATACATGACATTTTTCTATTTTCTACTAAAAGATGACATTAAGATAGGAAACAGGTTTTATACTATGCATTAATAGCAATAGTCTTGTCTTTACATAGACACATCTTCCTGTTCTTTAGCTGTTGGCTATTAACAGCCTGTGCTTTTCAAATAACTCAGCAGTGCCTGACTATGAATCACACCAAATCTTATAGACAGATGATACACTATGGAGCAAAAAGCTCACAAAATCAGAGTTCAAACATTTTGGTTTTTGAAACTAATTTGATGGGCTGGTGGTTGTGGCACAATGGGCTAAACTACGGTTTGGAAAGCCAGCACCACCTGTCAGAATGGCCATTGAATTTTACATATATTTTGTGTTTATATAAAATACATATCTACCTATCTATCTACATATGATACACACACAAATCTGTAAGGCACTGTGTGTGTGTGTGTGTATGAGAGAGAGAGAGAGAGAGAGAGAGAGAGAGAGAGAGAAAGAGAGAGAGAGAGAGAGAGAAAGAGATCTTCCATCTACTGGTATGCTCTCCAAATGGCCACAACAGTCAGGGGTGGGTCAGGTAGGATCCACAAGTACAAACTCCACCTTGGTCTCCTAGATGCATCACAGGTTCCCAGGCAGCTTTCCAGCAGCAGTAGCAAGGAGATGGATTGAAAGCAAAGCATTCAGGATTTAAGCTGGAACTCTGTTGTGGGATTTCAGCATTGCTAGGGCAGGTCAACAGTCTGTACCACAGCAAAAGCCCTAAGACTACTCCATTTTCTATTTAGCTTCCTACTAACATCTCTTGGGAGACAGAATGTGCTTGGGCCTCTGCCACTCATAGCAGACCACTGAGATGGAGTTCTGGGATTCGGGCTTTGGCTGGGTTCAGCCATAGCTGTTGCAGCCTTTGGGAGGTAAACCAGATATCTTCCAAATAGTCCACCTCAGACCCCCTACTTACCACCCCTTTCATCTGGTCAATCTTCTTTCCAAGCAGATAAAAATAAATGAATAAACATTTTAAAAACCACATTAGTTGTCTAAAACTCAGGTAAGAGTATTAACTTAACCTTAATAAGATGACTTGGGACCTGGCACAATGGCTAAAATTCTCAGCTTGCAAGGCCAGGATTCCATACGGATGCCAGTTTATGTCCCCTCTGTTCCACTTCCCATCTAGCTCCTGCTTATGGTCTGGAAAACCAAAAGAGGATGGCCCAAATCCTTGGGACCCTGCACCCACATAGGAGAGCCTTAAGAAGCTTCTGGCTTTGGATTGGCTCAGCACTGGCCATTGTGGCCATTTGGGATGTGAACCAGCAGACAGAGGATCTTTTTGTATCTCCTTCTCTCCATAAATTAGATCTGCATTTCCAATAAAAATAAATAAATCTTTCTAAAAATGATAACTTTCTGCTCCAGCCTTCATTTTTATCAGTATGATACAAAAAAAAAACCTCACAAACTGAAGCAAATGAAATACTGAATGAACTCAAATAATTAACAACTCAACTTTTCGAATCAAAAATAGTAATACTCAATTTAAATGAGCAATAAAATATCACCACATATAGTGTCAGCTTACATAGGGATGATTTCTAAAGTCAATATGGAAGAGTTAATACAACATGTATTGTAAAGTTCGTGATTGAAAAAGCTATTAAATCACCCATACATATATTATTTATGGTTTCATGCATACATAAAGATATACATAAATCGCTCAAGAATTGAAATGCATTTTAAAGAAGCACAAAAGGATGTATGTAGATAGTTGAATGCTCACATCATATTGCCTTTGAGAGTATTTGGAACACTGAGTGGTAATATAAAGATCTATAATTTCAGTAAACTTACTTGTGAGTTTAGAGACAAAAGTTTTCTATAATTTATATGAAGTTAGATTCTAAAGCCCCTGACTAGTTTCTATGTGATATGACCTCACCACAGCTACTGATGATAGATGCATTTAGGAGTATCATTCACATTCAAATAACTCCCTAGGTAAAGACATGAACCATATTGGCACTTGGTTCTCCACAACTTTGTCCTCAGAGTTGACTCATTGATGAGATCTCATCTGACCCTTACCCAATGACTACTATACTATGGAAAGATATTTTGGGTCAATGAGATACTCTAAAATTGAGATCAGGCTGTAGATTCTGGAACTTAAAGCCATGTAAAATTGCAGGCTGGCTGAAGTATAAAAGTAAAAGCCACACATAAGCTAACGAATGAGGAGCCTCCCTGTCTGTATACTGGAGGATAAAAAGATATTGGGGAAGCAGAGAGTAGAGGAAAATTTGACTTCCTACTTCCTAGGACCTAGTCCTATAGTGAGGAAGTTAGATAGGAATGTCTATTTGGCTTCTGGCCCAAGAATTTCCATCTGTATTTTTCTGAGGTTTTATTAGTTCAAGTTTAATTTTTTGTAATTCAAATTGTTTTGACAAAAACTAACAATGTCATTTTAAAAAATACCATGTTGGACAGCTAAAGTTCTGAGAAATATGCTGTTCTTATTTTACAGACAACGACAAAGAAAAGAGGAAACTTTTGTCCATCACTATGCAGTTTTTGTCCAATGATAGCAGCACTGGGATTTTTCAACTAAGGATTGTCCACCTCTATTGTACTATGCAGCCATCACCATTATATCCAAGGAGACTTTCTTCTCAGGAGCCACCACAACAACATGAATGCTTCTTGTTTTCCTACTAAAGGCAGTAAGGTCAGAATCTCTCTACGGTGGTGGAAGTTTCTTACAAAGCTGCCATTAGAGGAGGCCTCACCTTAGATCTGTTAAGTATGATGGTATTGCAAATAGAGGAAAACAAGCCTAATTAGGAAGTGATTTTTTTTTCTGAGAGTAAAGACTATTTTCACGAAACACAGGCTTTTCAGTAATTTCTAAGCATAATAGGAAGGCGGATCATGGTTGTGGTTGGCCCATTTTATAAACTCTTAACAGCTGTGGTGTGACAGTTAACTTTATCAACTGGGCTAGGCTTTGATGTTGGTCCAACCCCAGACTGGGTGTTGTTACAGTTGCAGGTATTTGGCACAGTGACTGTCAGTCATGCTCCTTACCAGGGTGCTAGGCTCAGGTACTGGTTTCTCCATTTATAATCCATTCTCTTGATAATGCACATTCTGGGAGGCAGCAGATAATGATTTAAAGATATGGGCTCCTGCCACTCGTGTAGGAGACCTGGCTTGAGACCAGGAGACCAGGCTTCTGGCTTTGCTCTGGCCCAGCAATGACTGTTGTAGGCATTTAGAGAGTGAACCAGCACACGGAAGATCTTAGTCTATCACTTTGTCTCTGCTTCTCTGACTCTTAAAAAAGATGAAAATAAATAGAAGCTGACATGATGACATTTTGTATGTGTGAATAGCTATTAAATTACTGGATCTTGAGTAGAGTTGATTACATTTTATAATGTAAACAGTTGGTGCCCAATCAGTAGAAGGCTGGGAAAGGCCGAGATTTCCTGAAGAAGGAATTCTCACGACTGAAACACAGACATGCTGATTTGAGGTTCTAGAAATGTCTTGCTTGTTTTGTGGAATCTGAACTTAAGACTGCAATGCTCTTACCTGAGCTTCCAGCAGCAAGCCAGCCCTATGGATTTTGAACTTGCATACTCCCACAATCATGTAAGCCATTTTCTTAAAATAAATCTGTAAGTAGCACTCTATGTGTTTGCCTAGTCCTCTATAACCTACTGAAATACCATGAAATCTAATTATATATTTTATACATATACACTGTGTATTATATACATAGTTTCTACAATACATTTCTTTCTATCTTTTTATCTTAATCTTTTCACCCTATTGATTCTATTCCTCTGGAGAACGCTAATATGGGATAGTTGTTGAGGATATTAGCACAGGATTCTTTGATTTGAGATGCTAAAGAAATAAATTCATAATTTCATATCTCTACCCAGTCCTTGTAAAAAATGGAACTACTGAGTGGAAGGCATTTCCCAGAGTGTTTTAGCTATTGATATTTTTTAAAAGATTTATTATTTTTATTGGAAAGGCAGATTTATACAAAGAAGGAGAGACAGAGAGAAAGATTTTTCATCCGCTGGTTTAGTCTCCAAGTGGCTGCAATGGCTGGAGCTGAGCTGATCCAAAGCCAGGGGCCAGGAACTTCTTTCAGGTTCCCCATGCAGGTGTATAGTCCCAAGGCTTTGGGCCAACTTTACTGCTTTCCCAGGTCACAAGTAGAGAGTTGAAAGTGAAGTAGAGAAGCTGGGATATGAACTACTGCCCACAAAAGACAAGGACTTTAGCCAATAGGCTATGGCACCAAGTCCAATGAAAATTATTTTTAAAAATCGAAACAGTCTGGTACTGGTACAGAAACAGAGAAGAAGATCAGTGGAACAGAATAGAAATGCCAAAAGGGAGCCCACACATGAATAGTCAATCTTTGACAAGAAAACTGAAAACAACCCAAGCAAAAATCTTGGTCTATTCAACAAATGCTGTTGGGATAACTGGATAGCAGCATGCAGAATTAAGAAGCAAGACCCACACCTGTCACATTATATAAAAATTAGTTCTCAATGGATCAAGGACCTAATTCTATACTCAGAAACCATCAAACTATTAAAGGAAAACATAGGAAGCACTCCAAGATATAAGAACAGGGAAAGACTTCGTAGAAAAGACGCCAAAAGCAAAGGCAATTAAATTCAAAATGAACAAATGGGACTACATCAAACTAAAAAGCTTCTGTACAGCAAAGGAAACAATTAACAAAGTGAAGAAGCAACCAACAGAATGGAAGAAAATTTCTGCACACTACACAAGTGACAGGGACTAATATTCAGGATTTGCAAAGAGCTTCAGAAACCCAGGGATAGCAAAAACAAACAAACAAATAAAAACCTTGTAACAAAATGGGCCAAAGAAAATGAACAGACATTTCTCAAAAGAACAGGTTCAATTGGCTAACAGACATATGAAAAGATGCTCAAGCTCCCTAGCCATAAGAGAGATACAAATGAAAACCATGTTGAGGTACCACCTAACTCCAGTGAGACTGGCCTACATTCAGAATTCAACGAACAACACCTGCTGGTGGGGATGTGGGGAGAAAGGCACCTCCTTCACTGCTGGTGGGAGTGTAGGCTAGCACAACCACTGTGGAAATTTGTATGGAGAAGGATTGGAAAATTGCAAATAAACCTGCCATATGACCCAGCCATCTCACTCATAGGAATATACCCAATAGAAGTAAAATCAGTATATGAGAAGGGGATCTGTAATCCTGTATTTGCAGCAGCACAATCTACAATAGCAAAGACATGGAAACAATCCAGATGTGCATCCAAAGAAGAGTAGTTAAAGAAACTGTGGTACATCTACTTCATGGAATATTATTCAGCTATTAAGAAGAATGAAATGATTCTATTTACTACCAGGTGATCCCAACTAGAGACCAACATGCTCAGTGAAATGAGTCAATCACAAAAGGACAAATAAGATATGATCTCTCTTATATAAGGAAATCAACATGGAAAGTGTAACTTCAATAAGCTAATCCATACTTTTTTTGTTTGCTTGCTTTTTTGGCTGTATCCCATGTGTTTTGATTTTTTTTTTTATTTCAGTTTGGTTTATTCCAAATAATTTTTTTTCTCTTGTCGAATTCATCATGGACTCATGGATTATACGATGGCATCATTTTTTCCCAAGAGACTTTTGTGTTTCCTTTTTTCACCCATGAATTGGTTACTCAGAATCACATTTTTTTTGTGGTGCTGTAATTTGTTGTTGATGTTGCTGTTGTCATTGTTGTAGCTGTTCTAACTCATACCAGTTGTTGACCTTGTTTCATGGTTTCCCACTTATGGAAACGTACAGCGATGGAGTACTGGGGTCTATCATATACAGATATGGGGGGTATAATGGAACATGCATCCCTGCCTTCACATGAAAGACGGATTCCCAATGAAACTGTTGGACATGTGTAGACAATGCGATGCTGGACTGTCTGACATTGTACCAACAATGTAGGGGTACACTTAAATAAGACTGATAGAATTATGATTCCTTATGAAGGACTACACTATTGTAACACAATGCGAAAAATCTGATGGGGGGTGGGAGTTTGGAGGGGAATCCCAGCCTATACAAAACTGTACCACAGGGCCCGGCGCGGTGGCGCAAGTGGTTAAAGGTCCTCGCCTTGCACGCCCGGGATCCCATATTGCGCCGGTTCTAATCCCGGCAGCCCCGCTTCCCTTCCAGCTCCCTGCCTGTGGCCTGGGAAAGCAGTCGAGGACGGCCCAAAGCCTTGGGACCCTGCACCCGCGTGGGAGACCCGGAAGAGGCTCCTGGCTTCGGATCGGCATAGTATTGGCCCGTTGCGCTCACTTGGGGAGTGAATCATGGGACGGAAGATCTTCCTCTCTGTCTCTCCTCTCTGTATATCTGCCTTTCCAATTAAAAAATAATAAAAATAAATCTTTAAAAAAAAACTGTACCACATATTTTAACATTCAAAATAAAAATTTCTTTTAAAAGAATCTACTTATTTGTTTATTTACTTGTAAAGGAGGGTGACAGAGGGGCAGAGGATGCAATCTTCCCATTCACTGGTTCATTCCTGAAATTACCATTTCTCAACCCCAACCAAAGCCAGGAAGCCTCTACCTGGGTCTCCAAGGAGGGTGAAGTAGCCCAAGCACTTGGGTTGTCTGCTGTTCCAGGCACATTATCAGCAGAAAGCTGGATTGGATGGATAACAGCCTGAACTTGAACATGAGCCTATAAAGGATGGTTACATCACAGGCAGTGACTTAACCCACTGTGTGACATCACCAAACCCAAGATATTAAAATTTTAAGATATGATAAGATCCTGGATTGAGGTTGGAGGGTGATTCAGAGATAAACAGTTGTACAACTTGCTCAGATTTAGGACGTTTTGGGGTGAGTTACAAGTTGAATGGAAGCTAAAACACCATTTGCAAAAGGTGCCAAAAGTTGTGAATCTGAGAAAGAGCTCCCCTGTTGCTCGGAATGATCAGTAAATTCCTGGTTATAGTGGTGTCTGATATGGGAATGGCTTCTTTATGTTTGCAGTCACCTTCTCCCCTACCCATCGTTAACCTTATTTAGCATGTCACATTTATAACATTGTTTTAGATGTGCTAAAAATTGTGCTTAGATGTGCTTAAAAAAGTTCTGTACGCCAAAAGGAAATGATCAACAAAGCCAAGGAGCAACCAACAGAATGGGAGAGAATCTTGGCACACTACTCAACAATTAGGGAAGTAATATACAGGATTTACAAAGAGCTTCAGAAATAATGACAGCAAAACAAACAAACCTATGAAGGAATGGGTGAAAGAAATGAACTGACATTTTCCAAAAGAATACATTCAAAAATGCTTAGGCCTCCTAGTTATTAGGGAAATGTAAATAAAAACCATATTGGGGTTATACCCAACTCCAATGAGATTGGCCTATATTCAGAACCCTTACTAACATTTGCTGGCATGGATGTGGGGCAAAAGTTACCCTGCTCCATTGTTAGTGGGAGTGTGCATAGTTGTAGCAGCAACTATGGAAGTTAGTGCTCAGGCAACTGAAAATTGATGTATTGTGTAACCCAGGCATTCCATTCCTGGGAATATATACAAAGAAAGTGAAAGCTGCATATGAAAAGTGACCTGCCACCCTATATTAATAGCAGCATAATTCACAATAATGAAGACATGGAAACAATGCTAATGCCTGTCAAAAGGGGAATAGATAAAGAAATCATGGTACATCTACTCCATGGAATATTAGTCTGCCTTTAAAAAGAATGAAATTCTACCACTTGCAACAAAGTGGTCCCAAATGGAGACCATTAGGCTGAGTGAAATAAGCCAATCCCAAAACAATATCAGATGCTTTCTTAGATATAAGGCAGCATTCATGCAAAATGCAAAAGCAGATACATAAGTTAATGTGTATAAACATCATATTCTCATAAATGAACTGTATAATGGAGAGTAGCACATTGGGAATTGAAGGTTCATTGCAGTATGCATCTCTATTCCTGAATAAAAGACAAATTCCCAATACAATTATTAAACATACCTTGACAATATGATACTAGATTTCCCCCCATTGCCAATACTTACAATGTCATGGTAGACTTCAAAACAGAATGTCTGACTTGTGACTAATGCTGAAACTATGGTAATAGTTTGGGGAAAGTGGGAGGTGGGGAAGGAGAAAGAGGAGGTGGAGGGGGAAATCCCTATACCATTAACACCGCATCATGCAAAATATTAACAATGAAAAATACAAAAAAATTGGGTTCAAATGATTTGCACCCAGAGGTATGCTAATTCATGAATTTTAATTAGTTTTTCCCTTTTCCTTTTTTTTTTTTCTTAAGAACTTTTACCAACTTCTGATGGTAAGCTTCTGGCGGGGCATCTGAGGACACAATGACTGGCCTAGGTAAGTAGATCCTTATTTAGGCACTAGATCCTCTTACAAGATGTCAAATATTCACCATACATTAGAAATGTAATGCAGCTCATATGTGTAAGTCTAGTTTTCTTAGTAGTTCCATTAAAAGTAAGTTAAATCCATAAAAGTAATTTTAACAGTATTAAAAAGAAAGTGGCTTCTCCACTGTCCACCTGCTTCCTTACTAATGACCTGGGGAAAACAGCAGAAGATGATCCATGTGTTTGGAGCCCTGCTACCCTTCTGAGACCTAAATAAAGCTCCTGGCTTTCTTCTGACTCATCCCTAGCCAGTGTGACTATTCGAGGAGTGAACCAGCAGATGGAAGATATTTATCTCACTCTTTCTCTTTTTCTCCCCCTCTCTCTGTAACTCTGACTTTCAAATAAAATAAATAGTTTTGAAAAGAAATAAGTCAAAAGGAAGGAAATGGCCTTTTTCAGCTTGAAGCCAAGACAGCCAGCAAATAAGGTCTTTCACTCAGGCTATTTAAAGCAGAGCAATGAACAGAGATGTTAAAAGCAGAGAGGTGGAAACATCCGATTCCGAGCCAACAACAGCTGGGTTAGGGGTAGGGGGAAGATTATATTTGTCTCTATTAAAGGGAATACAGCCAGAATGACAGACTAAGGATTATGAGTGGAAGTCAAGAGGAAGAACTAGGAGTTAGACACCTCACCGTTTATCAAGGGGTAACTTTCGGGAGGCTAACTCTTTGAATATCAATTTGGGGAGGCTAACTCTTCAAATACCTACTTAACAATTGAGTAATTTGAAAACAAAAATGCATCTTTAAATAGCCAGCCCATATGACTCAGCATATAGGAAGCATTCAAGAAGTAGACATTATTATTCCTCATAGAGAAAAGCCTGTGGGCCTTGTAATGTGGTTTACAAATGCCAATTAACATCTGGTCTATGTGCTTCATGGTGGGCTGACACAATTTTCTGTCCCTCTGAAAGCCAAAGTCCTGACGTCATAGCATCATGGCCTATCCTTTGAACCACAAGAGTCACTGTCTTCTAGACCTTGTTTTTCCTGAAACAGAGTGTATTGGAAAACACATTTGGAGGGCGGTTAGGGTTTGTACAGAAGCACAACTGATTGCAAGACAATTGGTACTGCCATACTATTAGTACCCTCCCGCTCAGCCTTTTAAAATATTTTCCATTTGATTCTGTACATGTTTACGTGATTTCCATTTGTTCTTGATTTTTAAAGCAATTTCAATGAAATGCTTTTTAAGATACATTAAAGCGATTTTTAAAACTAAAAAATTGAGAGCTCTATTTAAATATTTCCTTTTAGAGTGAATTACATATTTAAAAGTACATGTTTTGGGTAAATACTGAAGAGTTATAATAACAAAATAATAATCATTCCCCACCAGTCAGAAGGAATTATTGGATAATACAACCTCTGAGGCCATGAATACACTTGAGTTGTCTTTTGTCATCAAGCTTTTTACTTTCTAGGCTTAACTCAAAAAGAGTGATGGTATCAACTATAATACAGCACTTTGAAAGTACATAAAAAGAGAGGGAAAATGGTAAACACTTTTCTCATTGAAGGAAAGATGCCTTCAGATTAGGGAAAAACATCAAAGCTTTTGAAATATGAGAGGCTTTCACAAAGTTTATGGGAAATGAATGTTAAAAAAATTATGCACAGATTTCAAAAGTGCTTTTACACCAAAGAAAACGTACATGCATTTCAAAATTTATTCATTTATTTTTATTTGAAAGGTATATTTTACATGAGCGAAGGAAAGATAGAAGGCCTCTCATTCACTGTTCACTCTCCCACTCATGTAACAATCAGAGCTTAGCTGATCCAAAGCTGGGAGGTAGGAGCTTATTCCAGTCTCGCAGGTGGGTGCAGGGTCCTAAGGACTTGGACCATCTCCCACTGCTTTCCCAGGCCCTAAGCAGAGAGCTGGATTAGAAGTGGAACAGCCTGGACTTGAAGCAGTGTATAGAATATTGGTGCCACAGAGATTAGCCTGTCATTGTGCTAGCCTTATAGCTTCGTACTTCAATCTTTCTATGAACATTTGGAAGTCTCCATGTATAACTTCAGGATGTATCAAAAGGGATGCCCGTGTTATATAGAGAAAGCTTGATTCCATGCCATTGTTCTCTCTGCATGGTGTTTGCTAATGACAGATCCTGATTTGGTCATACATATTTCAGATACAGTGAGAAACGTCAGGCCTGGCAAGGAAAAACAAGAAGCCCAAGCACACCCTCATATAAGGATTATGATACATTCATTAATAAATAGATAAGGGTTTTCTTTAACCTTTAGTTGGAAATATGCTTTTACCAGTGATGAAAACAAGGTATTTTCACAAATATGGAGACAATGTTAATGTAGATCAATTTTCTGAAGGGTAATATGATACAGTCTCATACAATGTCTCAATAATAAGAATACTGACTAGAACAATATTCATAACGGCAAAAATTGAAAAAAAAAGTTTAACCATCCATTAATGGGAAATAGGTCTTATTAAACACTTCAAATTATTAATGTGATATACATACATATGTAGAGTGGAAACACTGCTTTGATAAAACGCAGTATTTAAAATCTTTATACCATCTTGTGACATTTAACCCATAGGCCAAAATGTTCTGTTATTCTTCTAATATTCTTTTTAATCTTTCAAACTCAATTTTCCAGCTATATCACATTAACAAGTATCTACCACCTGCCTGTTCCTTTCCATCGTTACTGTCAGAGTCCTGCTCCAAGTTACTAGGATCTTTTGCCTGGATCATGACAGTGACTCTCCCTGTGAGTCAGCTTCATCAGAGAGGTCCCCATCATCTCACCTGCATGAGGTTTCTATTGCTGTGTAACAGGTTCCCATACACGTGTGGCTTAGAAACAAGAATTACTACTTCACAGTTTATTATGCCCCATGTGTGTGGTTCAGGCGTGAAGTTTTAGTTGTGTTAGATTCTGGGGCCTCACACGGCTGAAATCTGTGCTGACTGAGGCTGCAGTCAGCTCTGAATCTCTTCTACAGTCACTGGCTGGCATGATGCACCTTTTTCTTTTGGTGTTGTTGTTGTTGAAGTGCTGAGGTTCTCAGCAACTCTGTGCTATTTACTGTTTCTTGACCCAATCAGGTCTCTCTGTACATGTAATTTCCTCCTTCATGCCAATAGGAGAGCCCATTTGCTGCTTTGAAATGTCTGACCACTAGGCCCTTGAAAAAGGACTCACTTGATTGAATCAGCCCATGAAGTAGAACTGCAATCCCCTTCAAATAGCTTCAGATACACTCAATTATAGGCCTTAACTGGTTAATTTCTGGACCCCTTCACCTTTGTCCCTCCCACGTCAGATGA
The DNA here is from genome assembly GCF_017591425.1 of Ochotona curzoniae. NCBI lineage: Eukaryota > Metazoa > Chordata > Mammalia > Lagomorpha > Ochotonidae > Ochotona > Ochotona curzoniae. The sequence goes on from NW_024465751.1 coordinate 22,219,822, forward strand.
CTTACTCATGAGAATGATGGATCTTTATCTTCATATTCAAATTCACATTAAATCCCATGTACAAGAGGAGGAATACACAGGGAGTAGGTAAGAGGTCTTCCAACAAGGGGTAGAAAATAGATTTTAAAAAGAAATGTATTTTGATCAAAAATACTTGAAAAACATATATACCAGGGGTCCTCAAGAAGTCCACAGAAAGACTTAGTTTTTCTACCAAGATAAATTTAGCCTTTAGTTTCATTTCTCTGTTAACTTTTTGAAATTATACACTCACATACTAGATTATGGATATCTTGGAAGCTGTTATGGACTTCATGTTTTGTCTCCTCAAAATTCCTAAGTCGCAACCTTCACCAGGCTGATATTGGGTAAATGGGACTTGGCAGGGTAGTTAAATTTATATCACACCGCAAGAGCAGTATCTCATGATGAGTTCAGTGACCTTATAGTGTATTGGGTGAGAGGACCAGTTTTCTCTATGAAAGAATAGAAGGAAAAAACAATCATCCAAAAACAAGGAAAAGTGTCCTTAGCAGCTATTGGAACTATTTCTATTCTGACCTTGAGTTTATAAGTTCTAATAATAGGAGAGATGAATGTTTGTTGGCTTAAATCATCTAAATCATGGTATTCTGTTATGACAGTCTTAAATAGAATTCTGACTGCTGGACTTCTCATCCTATAGCATACTTGTCTCTGGTGATGGCACCTTGCATACTGCATTTTCCTTTATGATGCATTCTGGATCTTCTCCACTGAATATGTGTTAGTGTTCTCCCTGTGAAAACAGTCCTCTAAGACCTTGTCATTCTTCTGCTTAAAATTCTTTCATCATATTTTTTTTTAAATTTTCCAAACTCCTAGTACTTAGAAGTCTTTGCATGAACTGTCCTACCTGCGTGCCTTGAGAGAATGTTTAATTGTCTCGCTTTTGTTATTGCATTCTGATGAAACTGATTTAAGAGAAAAAGATATCCATCAGACTCCTATTGATGAAAAGTAACTTGTCATTAAAATTTATTAAATCTGTTATTTTTTTTTTCCTAAAGCACAAAAGAGATTATGATTTCTATCACCAAAAGCTCTTGGCATTTCCAAAAATTGAATTCCTGTTACTCAAATTATTCAAACAGAAATTGAAGGACTACTGGAATGACTATTAGACAAAGGATCAGAACCCTGGATCAGAGGTTAGAAGAAATTGCAGTTGAGGCAGCGTTGGACTGTGTGAATAGAAATATGGGGAGCCAAGGGCTACCCATAATTTGTAGATGGGTTTAGAAGGCAAAAAAATCTTGTTTTCAAGTTAATATGAATATCTCTATATAACACATTTGGTCCTAAATCCTTGGTTTCTACCACTCATTACTTAAAAGTGACAGACTCATTCATGGTACCTGCTTGCCCCAAACAAGTGTATGGATTGGTTAATATTGGACTCAGTGGTCTTTTCCAACATCACAATGCAGAAGACAAGATGTTATGTTAAAAGAGTTTTTCTGGAGTGATAGGTGCACTAACAATAATAATCTCTGTTTAATTTACAAATCCTTTCTCTACCTTTCCTTCTTGACCTGGCAGCCCATGAAATCAAAATCTCATTATTTAAGCTTGGGCTCACTTTGAAGATTTTAATCTCTTATCAAAATATTAACTTGACCTTTCCCACTAAGAACATTGGTAACAATCCAATGCATACATATAAGCAACAAAAGAAATTTAAAGAATCTGGTTGAAAAATAAATTAACTTAGTCTGACATTAAAAAGAAGAGATATGAAGTAACAAATCTCTTCTTAATCATGTAAATATGGAAATCAGGCTAGATGTTGGATTTGACTTAGGACCACCGAGTTACCATTTTATTTTCTCTGCACAATTTATACAGTTGAGACACTTTGTATCCTACCCCCAAATATTTGCTAGTTCATATGCTGAATTGGTATTTGACAAAAGGGTGCCAGATTTTTCTTCTTCCAGTGATAAACACACTTGGGATCAATGAAAACCATCTATGGTAGATGACAAAGAGGTCCCTCTGTCCTCCAATCCATCTCTCAACTAGTCTCCTTCAATGAAATGAGGCTTATAAAGCGAGGCCATTGAAGGTTACTGTGAAGTCCCCTCTTATCTGCTTATAATTTTCTCCAAAACAAGACAATTTCTATGGCAATTTCCCACTTTGCAATTTAAAATAGAAATATACAGTAAGTGAGCTAGAAGCCACATTTGATTTTTCTTCGGTTCTCATGCCTCACATGTAAAACGGACCTTGTGGGAGTAAGAAAACCAAGAGAAAAACGGGGGTAAGACGACCATAACAAAACCTTATATATTGGAGTTAATAGTCAAGTTTTCTTTTTAAAAATTTATTTATTTATTTATTATTTTATGGGAAAGGCAGATATACAGAGAGGAGAGACAGAGAGAAAGATCTCCCATCTACTGGTTCATTCCCCAGGTGACGGTAATACCCAGAGCTGAGCCAATCTAAGCCAGGATCTTCTTCCAGGTCTCCCATGTGGGTGCAGGGTCCTAAGGCTTTGGGCCGTCCTCAACTGCTTTCCCGGGCCACAGGCAGGGAGCTGGATGGGAAGTGTCACCTATATAGGATCCCAACAAATGCAAGGTGAGGATTTAGCACTAGGCTATTGTGTCACGCCCAATAGTCAAAGTTTCTAAACCAAATGCTCTATTTATTTCTTCTACATGAAGTCCGAAATCAGCCAATGTTATGCCAGGAAGAGACCATCCATGATAAAGAGTCTCCAAAGTTCTAGTTTGATTCTGAATAAAAATTGAAACAACTGGGCAATGATGTTATAGCCTGTGCCAAACATACATGACAGGCCAACTGGACCATATGGTATCCATGATCCTTACCACTCCCCTTTGAGTCATGATGTTCTCAGTTAACTATTACGACCAAGAACACACAGAAGACCTGCAGCAGTTCTAACATGTTTTGCTTGGATTGTGGTATTTTAAGTGTGCTTAGAAAATAATACCTAGGGCCCGGCGCGGTGGCGCAAGTGGTTAAGGTCCTCACCTTGCACGCCCGGGATCCCATATGGGCGCCGGTTCTAATCCCGGCAAGCCCCGCTTCCCTTCCAGCTCCCTGCCTGTGGCCCGGGAAAGCAGTCGAGGACGGCCCAAGGCTCTGGGACCCTGCACCCGCGTGGGAGACCCGGAAGAGGCTCCTGGCTTCGGATCAGCATAGCATCGACCGTTGTGCTTACTTGGGGAGTGAATCATCGGACGAAGATCTTCCTCTCTGTCTCTCCTCTCTGTATATCCGCCTTTCCAATTAAAAAATAATAAAAATAAATCTTAAAAAAAAAAAGAACACCTTGGGGCCAGTGTTGTGGCTCATCTGCTCATGTGGTCGCTGGTTCATGTCCAGCTGCTCCTCTTCTGATCTAGCTCCCTACTAGTGGTCTGACTGAAGCAACGGAAGATGACCCAAGAGTTTGAGGCCCTGCCACCCACATGGGAGACCTGAAGAAGCTGCTGACTTTGGCTTTTCCAGCACCTGCAGTGGCAGCAATACAGGGAAAGAGCTTTGTCCTTCCCTCTCTCTGTAACCCCTTTGAATAAATGGATGAGTCTGAAAAACAAAGAAAGCAAATTTATAGACTTCATCTCATCACCTGGAATATAGAAATAATTCTGTCTCAATGAGTTATAATGAATATTACATAAATCTCCATTAGAAGAGCTTTGTATACCTTAGTGTAAACTATAAATACTTTAATATTCTTTTATTGGATTAAAATACTAAAACTAGACATTTTTAAGACATACATCTTGTAGAATGTTTGATATTAAATCTGTTTTCCTGATTTACCTACCCCCTAAGTCTAGAACTAAATATCACAGACCTGATATCTTATAAAGTACAGTAATTTACTCCTAGTAGTACTGGAAGTTGATACTTCCAAGATCCAGGTGCCAAGAGATGTGTCCTGCAAAGACATGCATCCTCACAGATCCATCCTTGTTCTTAATTCATACAGGGCAATGGATGACGGTGGTCTTTTGGGTCTCTTTTATAAGGGCACAATACCATTCATGAGGGCTCTGTCCCATGACTTAATTGTCTCTCAAAAGCAATTCCTATCACAGTCACACTGGGACTCAGGATTTCAACAAATGACTTTTTGCTTTAAAGATACATAATATAGTATACTACACATCATGTGCTAATAATGTTACATTGATAAATGGGAAGGACCATTTATTCTACTGAGTGGGAATCTCATAGAAACCACGAAGCTCCTCTCTGTATACCTTTTCTTAAAGAATTGAGACCCAATTAGACCTTCTTACTAAAAGATATAATTGCATCTCTTATCTCCTAACCCTTTCTGCGCTGTTACCAAGAACTGTACTATATTATTGGTTCTAGAATATAGGCCCTTTTTGAGGTGAGATTAACTAATGGATCCTGGGTACCAAGATTGATGCTTGGTGCTAGCAGATAGATGTTCAATAAATAATGCTTCTGGAATAAGCTGAATAGAAGGAAGGGAAGGTGATAGGAAGTTTGCAAAAATTTTTGGAAATCTTAAATAAAAATCAGGAGAAAAAACAATTTAGAATGCATGTTTTAAAACATCTGAAGCTTTATTCAACACATTTTATTTTCTACAATGCTTATGAACCAGCCTCCTCTGGCTTGGATTCTTAACAGCCTACTGTGGGAGATGTCACAGATCCTGTTTAAAAAAAAATCTAACATGTAAGCATGTAATGAATTTTGATTTCTACATTACTGAAAACTTGAAAACTGCTCTAGTTTTATTTGCTACCTTTATTGGATATGCCTCATTCCTATTAAGCCTTTGGGCTGTTTTACAAGGAGAAAAAAAAAGCCATTTTCACCTTTATTGTATGATAGTAAAATTGACCATAAAAACAAGATAAATGTTGCTACTGCTACTGCTTTTTCCCCATGAGGTATAGTTGTGATATTTTCAAGGAGAACTGATGTCTCTATTTAAACAGCGAATGTAACTATGCAACTTTGCTTGCCAGCAAGCCAAAAAGCTACTTCTGTGCAAGTTCCTTTTTCGGAGTATAGGGATAAAGGGGCTGTTATGATTATAATTTAAAATTTTTATGTGTTTACTTTCTTTGCATATGAAAGCAATAGAGGTGGAGTACAGCAGGATGGACAACAGTTTTCCTCCACCTTGTGCTGCATTCCCCCAAAGCCACATCTGCCAGGCTTATTTGGATCGCCCATCTGAGTAACATGCATCCAAGCATGTAATTTACACTCTGCAGCCTTGCAGGGGGTGCATTAGCAGGAAGCTGAACTGGGAATGAAGGAGGTGAGACTTAAACTGGGCACTCTGATATGGAATGGGGGCATCCCAGGTGTCATCTGAACCATCATGCCAAACACACGCCCCTGTTTTAATATTCATACAAAGCTTGCACAATGGTGTTCCACAAGTCATGTCTGACCACACAGACAGGTTAGCTGTGTCTCTAAGTTTAAAATTTGTAAAAATTAATTACCAATATTTAACAAGAAAAGAAGAGATTTTCATAAAAATCCATAATTCTAACTTCACTGTAAAAGGTAGCAAGTGCAAGCAGGTGTTTTGGCAGAGCAGTGTCTCATTAAAGTTAAACAGGAGCTGCCTGTTTGACCAGGCAGAAGGATTCCAATGGCAGCAGCTCCCTATGGCCAGCCTGCTTCCCCATGCAGGACTGCTTCTGCAGGAATTGGGGATGGCATGAAGGTTGAGCTTTTTTCAGTGCAGAAGGTCAGTTTGGTTCATCTGTGCCTACTGCATTGGTCAGTTCTGACTTTTGGCAGCAATATTAACCAGGCAATTGTTGCTAGTATCATTGGCTTCCAAATTCCATCCTTTACTCTTGGCCGGTATTATTTTGTTCTTGTTCCTTTCAACTAAACTTGTTCCTAGAAGAGATCTTAAACTCATTCACACCAAAGTAGAAAAGCAGGTAAGATCATTGGGAGGTTTCCCAACAGGATCCCTAGTTCTGTACTAAACAATACAGTTCTTAAAATAAAAGAGCAGAAAGAAGCACTTGCTGGAGGTGGGGGTGTGGAAAGCTCCCAAGGCTTCCCTCGGGTCTGGTGTCACTGTTCTTTGCACCAGCCCAGCTTTCTGGTTTGAAGACTATTTTTTCCACGCTGCCAAATGAAATGCATGATGAACTAATTTAACTTTGAATTAATCTACAAGTTGACAAGAAGTACTGATATAGCTCTGTTAGAGATACACTTTCCTGGAGACACACAAAAATTCATTTCTCAGACTCATGTGACCTTTAAGCATTCAGTGAGAGGAAAAAAAATTAAAGGATCAACAATACAGTTTCTTCCTCTGGGCATTTAGTGACTCTTTCAAAAATATCATCAACCAGCTTAACAAAAGTCCTCAAAGTGCTAACCTGTTGTATGGTAGAACACGGGGCACTACAGTGTGGGAACATGTCAACAGGATGGTCCTCCCTGCATGAGAGAATAGTTAGCAGTTAAAGATGGACGCTCACCATTTTGCTAAGCCCTTGGTCTGTACAATCATATTTTATTCTCACGATATTCATACGAAATATGTACTCTTATTATTTCCACTTGACAACTTAGAATACCATGAAGAAGAAGGTCAGTGTTCTCATGGCTGTGTAGACTGCTAAATGAGATCAACCATCGACTTCCTTTATGCCTTCAAAGGCCTTAAACACAGAGCTCTGCCTTGATAAATCTGAGTTACATTGTCCCAGCAGTGCATAAAAATGAAGGGCAATGGAAAGAGGAGTCAAGGATTACCAGGAAGTCCAGGTGAGAGGCAATGAAAACATGAAGTGGAAGAGAAAGAGGAAAGGAGAAAGCAAATGGAACTATTTCAGAGGGAGAACTTTCCAGATCTATTTCAGACACAGGGGGAAGAGAGCTCAACCAAAAGACATCACTAAGGATGAGTAGGGGGTTGTTTGCAGAGATACAGTTGAGGTTGATGAGTAGAAGCATGTTGAGTGAAGGTATTCAGGACATGTGATGGCTAGAGAGCTAGCATTTAAAGATGAAAGCTATGATGAAGAGTTTTCTACAGAGGTTAAGAAGTCTCTTAAGACACCTGTATCCCAGGTAAAGGTCTTGGATTTAAGTTCTGACTCTGTTCTACAACCCAGCTCTCTGCTAATGTGTGCCTCAGGAGGCAATGGGTTCTGGCTCTAACAGATGGCACCCTGCCATTCAGGCAGCACATCTGCATTAGGTTCCCAGCTCCTGGAATCGGCTGTCCCTGTTGCAGCTACTAAGCGGAAATGAGGAGTGAACTAGTGGATGGGAGAGCTCTGTCTCTCTCGGACTCTCTGACTTTCAAATAACAATAATAAATAATGGAATCATGTTAGGATGGAGAACAAAATGGGGAGAGAGGGCAATGACTTTGTGGACCCTGGATTTCTTTCACGTAATTTAATTTTCGTTTGTGGATTTAATTTGTGTAAATACCGTAGCTGGGGCTCTGTAACCATCAGCTAAGCATATGTCTTTTATATCATACACATTTTCAATTACGAAATGAAAATTTGGTGATCATCCTCATTGTTTTCATGGACTTCCAAAGCTTATAGAAACAATACTGAGGGTCATTTTATCATTCCATCACAGCTTTGTTACTGCCTTCATGGGACAAAAAAGGAAGTTTTGTTTTCCTGCAAAGTTCTGGGCCAGATAAAACTAATATAAAGGACATAAGAGGATTTAGGAAAATTCCCCAAAAGCTTCACAAGGAGGAGACATGCAATCAAAAATGGGAGAAAACTCAAATGCACCTTTTCTTGCTGAGGGGGAGAGGGGAGGGGAATAGCTTTGAAACCAAGCCAGGCTTACACACAGAAACACAAGAGTTGGTCTTCACATTTTTCTAAAACAAGGTATCAAAAGAACTATTGAGAACCACATGAGGCGAGATTCTAGGTTCTCTACGGATCAAGCTAAAGGCATGGTGATTCAGTTAGCTGCACATTCAGTCTCATCTTTAGTCACATTAGGAAGAAAAGTGAAGGAAGTCTCAAAAGGTGTCCCAGGAGGTGATTAAGGGAGTTACTGACCACGCTCAGGGGATTGTTACTGAGTGCTCAGTGAGGTCAGTCACTTGGAGAAGGACGTGGAAAGGGAAGAAAGCCTCAGCCAGCAGCGGGGCTCTGGGCGGTGTAAGAGGAATGGCTGCAGAAGCAGGAATGGTAGATTTCCCCAGGAGGAGATTCAGGTGGGTCATAAGTTATCCTTCTCCCAGCTAGCTGTCCTTATCAACTCTGGTACAACAATACATTTTTCTTTCAAGAGCCACAGTGAGCTTGTATCATAAATCAAGTATTCCCCGGATGAAAAATGCTTCATTGCCTGACTCTTGTAATGTAGAATGAAGCCCAAGCCCCTACACTGAACTCATCTCTGTGAACCTTGCTCACACAGGTCTCTGCAGCCCCACTTTCACCTGCACCTTAAAACTCCAAATTCGCATCCATGTCGGCTCTTCCACGTGTGTTGTTCCCTTTTAGCTTCAAAAGTTTGACTTCTCTTCAATTCAGTCTCATATTCTGAGAGAAGCCTGCCCAAAGTTCTTCTGGAGCTGGAAGCGGATTTGTTCCACATCTTGGTCCCATTGCTGCGAGCGAAGCTGGCTTTATCTGCACAGTGAAGTAGTCTCCTGCAAGTCACTGTGCAGATCAAATAAAACCAGCCACAAAGGCATCTTATTTAATTTTATCTCCAACAGGGCACTATAAATACCAGTTACCATTGTTACTATGAGAAGTATCTATTATCATCTTGAACATCTTGACTTATTTTATATGTTGGTATTTTTCTTATTTGTTGGCCATTTATTCACGTGAGAACACATGAGTTATATACAGGCAGGGATTGAACTTTCACTTCTCTATTCTGAGGCACACAATAAGATGTGTCAACTTTTAATTTAATACAGAAGAAGAAACGTGGTAAAGCTGGAGGACATTTTTAGTATGTTAATTTTAAATCTTCCACGGGTTAGTCTTCTTGCTCATTTTCAGGGTCTCATTCTCCTTATCCTGGTGGCATCAGCTTTACTCATTTATTTTATTTTATCTTTTTATTTACAAGGGAAAATGTGAAGGAAAATTATGCATAGCATCAGGCAGCAGGGGGCAGCAGTGTGTCGAGAAAAATGCCCAGATGGCCTCTTGCCCTGCTGAGTTAGCTTCCAGGAGTCCTCACATTCGGAGACAAGGAGAAAACTGGTGTATTCAGGGAAGTGAATTGCAAAAGGATTTTTCCTGCTGCAAAAAATTGAAATTTAAATTTAAGGATCAAGGAAAGCTCATTCTTACTTTCTGAATTTATCCTTCCTGGAGCATATGTGTCAAGGGAGTCGCAAGAATTGGAAGGATTGTGGTACTGGTACTAATAGTTATAGTTCCTAGCTCTGCTTCATCCACTAGCTCTGTTTAGAATAAGTGTTATAAAGTAATTTATCTACAATTACACGATTCAACTCTCATATCTACATTATGGGCTGCACGTTAAAGCACCACACAGTGAGACAATGAATGATCATCTTAGGAACATGCAGCCCTGATATAAATATCCTATTTATTATATGTCAAGTTATAAGACATTTCTTGAGTTAAAAGGCAATGAGAGATAATATTAACTTCTTGTAAATCAATGGAAAATAAAACAGGGATATGTTCCTCCCTGCTTAAAAAAAAGTATTTCACTTAAAATGAGGTTCAGTATTCAGTTAAGCCACTAACAAGCAGTTACATTACAAGAAACCCCAAGCTAGTTTGAGAGTTTCCACATTGTTGTATATTCTTTTCTGTTTCTGTTTAGAACATGATTCAGCTGGTCTTCCATTCATGGGCCTCTCATTGTCAGAAATTTCTTACCTAAATTTGAATCTTTCCCTCTCTGTTCTCACAATTCTACTTCCAGTTTCTCCCCCTGGTCAACAGGAATAGACTCAGAATTCAAATATCATCCTACGTGCCAAGGAGAGGAAACACACACACACACACACACACACACACACACACACACACACACACACACACACACGGTGCAGAAAGGTTTCAAGAAGGGAAAAGCAAAGCAGGTTCTCTCATCTGGACACAGCAGCAGCTAGGAGAATATTACCTGAGATATTCTTTATGTAAAGTCCATCATAAAAGAACTATCAAAGGTAATGTTTCTCTGTATTTGCAGAAATAACCACCTAGTCTCTGGGAGTGGGGGTTTCCAGCGACTCTTACATGCGACATGTTGTTGTGGGGAAAGAATTGGGAATCATCATCCAGGAGGAGCACAGAACTCCCAATAGGCTTGATCAAACGCGATCTTCACCAAGACACATGATAATCAAGATCTCTTCAACTGAATACAAGGAAAAGATCCTTAAATGTGCACGTGAAAAAAATCAATTGGCATATAAAGGAATGCCAATTAAGCACAGAGGAGATCTCTCACAGGAAACTCTACAGGCAAGAAGAGAATGGAGTGACATATTCCAGATTCTAAAAGAAAAAAATTGTCGGCCTAGGATAAGATACCCAGCAAAGCTTTCTTTTGTCTTTGAAAATGAAATAAAATTCTTCCACAGTAAAGAAAAGTCAAAAAAATTTGCCTCTTCCAAACCTGCCCTACAAATGATACTTCAAGATGTTCTCTTGACAGAGAAGAGGAATAGCACCCAACAAAACCAAAGGCAAACGGGAAGAACATCCCAGTAAAATGACAACAGAAGACTAAACCAATGAACAACCCATTCCTAAAATTACAGGACCAAAGTACCACCCATACATATTAACCCTGAATATAAATGGCTTAAGCTCATTCAAACATCACAGATTAGTAGACTGCATTAAAAAACAAAACCCATCTATTTATTGTCTGGAGGAGACACACTTCACCAACAACGATCAGCGGAAACTATATTGCATGGATTTTGTTGTTTTCTGTTGGTTTCATCTCTTCAAAACGCTTTCTTCTGATTAAATCATTCAATGACTCATAGATCATGAAGTGGCATCATTTTCTTCAAGAAGGTTCTTGATTTTCATTTCTTCAGCTACACGTCAGGCATTTAGTAGCATGTTATTTAACTTCATGGTGTTGTTAATTTCTTTTTTCTTCCTGATGTTGATTCTGTTTTGTGGTTTTTCATTTAAGGGGATGTATAGTAGCTGTGTAAGGGAGACTGTCATATCTAATAACTTGTCATTTAACTTCATGGCATTGTAAATTTCTATTTTTTCTTTCTATTGTTGATTTTGCATTATGACTTTCATTTAAGGGGATGTACAGTAGCTGTGAAATGGAGACTAACATCCAGATGTGAGGATGCAGTGTAGTATGCATTTCTACTTCCAGACAAAGATGGACTTACAATGAAACTGTTTACTATGTCTTGACAATAGGATTCTGGACTCTGCCATTGTCCATGCCTGCAATGATGGACATATGACTGTGTATGAAGAACTATATGTTAGTAATCATATGGAGGAACTAGGTGGGGGAGGGAGGGAATTGGGGAAGGGATAAGGGAATATGGAACTGTATCATGAAATGATAATAATAATAATAGAATGTAAAAAGCAACTCCTGGCAATTTTTTTCTCTGACACTTCCAAATCCTTCCTCTCCGCTCTGTCTCCCAAATCCATTCCATTTAATTTCAAGACCCCTGCGACACTGAATTGCTCTTGTTAAAACCACCGATGGTCTCTGTACCTTGATAAATGCAATGGCCATCCCATGTCTCATTGAACACACTGTTGCAACCAACCTCCATTTGCTTTCCTCACTGGCTTTCAGGACATAAGAATGATGTGGCTTTTTTCTTACTCTACTCAGGCTGTCTTTTTTTATTTTTTCCCATCTCTTGTTCTCAACACTGGAACCACTTTGCTCAGTTGCCTGCCAATGTTTTAGCCTTCAGGGAGCTTTCCATGATTGTTATAATCACCTATATGCTGAAGAATCTTAAAATTAATATTATGTCCAGAACAGATTTTCTTCTAAACTTCAGATTAGTCATTCTCTTATGTTCCCATGGTGGAAAAAGCTAGAAGACATTTGAAACTCAGTGTGCTGAGAGATAAACTCCTGAATTCTTGGCAAATTTGCAAATCCTCTTCAACTTTCAGTCTTCACTTTATATAAAGTTATTTTATTTATCAATTTTGTCATTACCTTTTGAAAATCATCTCCCATTTGTTCTCTTATACACTTCCTTCTCATCACAGTTATTTAAATATTTCTGAAACCCCGCAAAGTGAAGTCTTGACTCAAGATCTTCCCTTCCTTCTTCCTGGAATTTTATTTGCCCAGCTATTTGCAAGGCCAAGGCTTACTCCCTTCAAGTCTCTGTTTACCTTTGCTATCTTCTCAAGGAGGCCAACCTTTACTATTCTTAAAGGAAATTGCAACACAACTCCTTTCTGGCAGGTTTTCTTCATAGCACTTAACTCCCAATTTGCTATACCACTTACTATTTTACTATATCATCTTTATTTATTTATTTTTTTTTTTTTTGCCTTCTGCTGACATTTTAAGTCCACAAGGAATTCAGTTGAATTAGGATAGTCAAAAGGTGGCTAGTGAAATGGTGTGTAATAATGAAAGAGGAATGGGTAACTGTTAACCCCAGGAAAATACAAGCAAGTAAGTAAGCAAGCAAGCAACCAAGGAAGAGATCAGAGAATATGAACAAGAGAATGCTGTTCAAGTTGAATTTCTGCAGACACACTGATTTTCTAGGTAACGTAACTATTTGGTCATCTTTATTTATAAGTTCATTTTTAAGTTTTTGTAAGTTTCACAAGGTCTAAAGAAAGCAAATAGCTAGTCTCCCTGAAGTTTTGATAAGAGAAAGTATCTCTTGTAGAGGCCACTCCGCAGTGACAACCACTTTGGACTCTTCTCTGATCAGCTCCAGCCTTAGCTATCCTCTGGCACAGTTGTCTTGTTGTTACTTATTTCTTGTGGTCATTCCCCATTTCCTGGAATCAATATCTTTTCTTTCTTGTTTAATTTCACATATTGGTGGAGCACCAAAAAACCATATGTTATAGAGAAATTTTTAAGATGCACCTCTATGAAAGTGCTTTTATTTTAACGTAACGATTGTTTTATAATTTTAGGGCAATTCTTATGGGAAATAATGTTACTGTTAATAATTCTATTAGAAAATAATTAGAATTTTGAAGATATACTGCATTATTTTCTAGAAAAAATAAATGTCTAGTTTGTGTGTTAATGAACTTGAATGATTATATTTTCAATAAGCACACACAGACTTATGGGTATTTCTCAAATTTTAAAACACTGCACTTTATAATTAATTGCTAGCTTATGAAAGTTACATATTTACATAACTTTACAGTCATTTCTAAGATTATTCATTCTTCCAAATAAAAAGTTAATACATAGATCTGAAGTGCTCCTAACTGGCAACTTGACTACTAAATCAAACAGCTCATCCACTGACATGTATAAAAGTACTGCTGTTATTTTCTGTTCTCTATTGTTGAAATCTACAACCAAGATGAAGTAACATTAGGCTCTACAACAACAGGGACATTCCTCCTTTATTTATTATGATAGCTAATCAAAACATAGAATGAGAATTAAAAAGCTTGTTGTCTTCAGAATTGCTCTTTTTGGCTACCACATAGAGAAAGTACTTGGCTTTTAGTTTATTTAACTCTTACATACTTCTATACAATCTTGTTTGACTTAAGAGGTCTTTGTTATATTCATTTCTCCCAAAGTGGTCACTGTTAAGTTTCTGAATAATATTTATCATTATACACAGATATGCTCTTTAAAAACATTCTTGCTGGGTTTTTTTGCCCATTATGTTTATCATCAGGTGACTAGAAAATTTATCTATAACTTGCTAGAGATACTAAATGTTCTGATTTTTTGCCATATGACCAATTCTTTTGATAATTTCCATGTTGTTTTCATATATAACTGTTACATTAAAAGTCTCAATTTCATTTCATTCACATGCTTAGAATTTAAAAATTGGCTTCTATAACTTTCCAATGAAATGGGAAATAAAGGCAAAATCACCATATAATATGAATAGAAATAAGATCAACGTTTTGAAGATTTTCAAACTCATACCACAGAATCAAATATTATGAGCAGTACACATATCACTATTTTCTCAAAGCTAAGGGGTAGATATTTCTGATACTCCATAGAATGGTCACTGAACAAATATACAACATACTGTTGTTATCATAATATTCCATTGTTTGTTAATTTCTTCAAATTTCAGAAGGAGGACTCTGCTTTCCCCCAAAGAAATGACTGACATTTCAAGAACTGAGAAATACAAAAAAAAGTAGAAATGTACGACTTCAGATACTTACTTCTCAGCTTTGTGGATACTGGACATACTTCTTGGGAATTCAGCCTTCTGCGGCAATGAGCTATCAAGTCCCTTTTCAAATATCCATGCTATTTCACTGGGTTTATTTCCATCCTAATTTATAAACCTCTTACAATAGAGCATCTTTGGACAACATCATTTTCTTCCTCCACCTTTAGCAAACTGTCGAAATGAGAAGTGTATACCTTCCCTTTTGTCTCTCTCTAACTCATTTCAACAAGCTTTTCAGTTCTGGGTGAAACAGTGGTAACCAAATGAATCAAGAAAACAGGTGTGTGTTTTGGGTTCGAAAGATCAAGTTACTCATTTACTCAAGGAATGTTCAGGCAAATACTTAGCTTCTGACATTAAAACGAGTTAAAGAGCTGGAGAAGACTTAAATGTGTTAACTCTGTATTTTTCCTCCCCAAATATTAGCTGAAGTCATACAGGCTTTCTAAGATAAAAACATGCCTCTTTGTTCAGAAGAAATAAAAAAAGATACACTATTTTGCAGATAATAACATTGATGAGGCTGTGTGAAAATCGGAACCCTTGTATACTGTTAAGAGACTATAATATGCTGACATCGTTCTTGAAAATATTATGGCAATTCCTCAGGAAATAAAAAAACAATTGCCACAGTTTCCCATAATTCCACTTCTAGGTAATCAGCTGCATGAGTTTCAAGCAGGGTTATAAGATATTATTTAAATCTAAAAGTGAATGTATGGGACGGGCACTTGATAGAGCAGTTAAGGTGATACTTCGGATGTATCCATCCCAAAGTGGAGTGCCCAGATCAAGTCCTGGCTACTCTACTTTGATAATTGTACCTTGGAAGGCAGCAGATAACTGCTCAAGAATGTGGATCCCTGACACCTACATCACAGATGGAGCTGAGTTCCTGGCCCCTGACTTCAGTCTAGCCCAACAATGACTGTTATAGACATCTGGGGAGTGAATAAGCAGAGGATCTTTCTGCTTTTGAAACCCAAACGAGAGCAAAAGAAATCCTCTAATATTCTGCAATCGGAGTAAACCTTGAGGCCATGTTAAGCGAAAAACGCTAGTCACTGGGACAACACTGATGCCACTTTCATGAAGTAACTGAAGTAGCCAAATGAACTCAAACAATAACTGTACTGATGTTAAGGAAGGTTTGTGGGGAGGCAGAAAAAGGAGTTGTGATTAATGGGTACAGCTTCAGATTTACAAAATGACAAAATTTGGAATATCTGTTTTACAACAAATGTACTTAACATTAATCGAGTGAACACTACTAATTTCGGCACTTAAAATTGACTAAAACGCTTTAAAAAAAAAGTATAATGCTTGAACGGATACTCATTTTAATTACTTTTGAACCTATAGCTCTGGGTATTTAGTCACAGCTGCCAGTCCAAGTCACACACAGAGGAAGAAAATGCTGGCCATCGGCCTAACCGTTCTAGCCTACATCCTGAATACTGATTCTCTGCAGCTGGCTGGAAGTGTGTGGTCAATCTGAATGCAAATGTGCCTGCTGTGGGCCTAGGATGACAATAGTATTGGGTTGTTGCTATGAGACCAGGGAAAGTTGTTTTGGAACTTCAACCCAGACCATGAAATTGAAGAACTGAGCAAACTGTGAATTCTAAATAATTTTAAATTAAGAATATATACCGTAGGGGTCAGCATGGTGCTATAGCAAGCTAACCCTCTGTCCTGTGACATGAACATCCCATAGGGGTGCTGGTTCCTGTCCCAGTTGCCCCACTTCCCACCCAGCTTCCTGCTTGTGGCCTGGAATAGCAGCAGAGGGTGGCCCAAGCCTTGGGACCCTGCATCCATGTGGGAAACCCAGAAGAAGATCCTGGCTTCTGGTTTGCATCAGCTGAGCTCTCGCCATTGTGGCCATTTGGGGAGTGAACTAGTGGGTGAAATATCTTTCTCTTTTTGTCTTTCCTTTTCTCTCTGTAAAGTCAGCATTTCAGATTAAAAAAACTTTGAATAATAAAACAATATGTAACATAATGGGTAATGTCATTGTCTGTGATGCCTGCATCCCAGGTTGGTACCAATTTGTAACCTGGAATGCTCCAGCTCCAATCCAGCTCCATGCTAATGGCCTGAGAAAAACAACAGAAGATGTCCCAAGTGTGTGGGCACCTGCCACCCATGTGGGATACCCAGATGAAGATCCTGGGGCTCCTGACTTCAAGTGCGGCCTATTGATGACTGTTGCATCCATCTAGGGATTAAACAAGCAGACAGATCTTTCTCTGTTTAAGTCTGACTTGCAAAATAAATGAACAAGTCTTAAAAAAAAACACAGCAACAGAAGAAAACCTATCTTAGTTTACATCTGGCTCCCCTGCTTAACATATGTGTGAACTGGATCAAGTTCCTAAACATTTTTAAACCTTTCAACTTTCTTTCTCTTGTTAAATGCTTTCAGTGAACCAGGAGTTAGTTTACCTTGTGGAGTGCTCTTTCCTTTTGTTTTAAAGATACAGCTGAAGCAAGAGCTATTATTCTCACTATTTGGAGTAAGGAAAACAACATCAAACTGCTTTAGTGTTTCTGTGAAATCAGATTTCACAATTATCTTGCTTTTGTAGCTTACTTGTTTCCTTTCTGTTTTTTAACAAGTTTTTTTTTTTTTTAATGCTATGACACCCTGTAAAGTAGCATGAGAGGTTTGACATTATACTGCAGTAATTGTACAGGTCATTAAAAGAATTGAGAGTAGTGATATTAGAGGTAGATCTACTGCTGATTCCTTGCTTTGTTATATTGTGCACATGTGTAAATGCTACTTTTTGGCTCACTTTCTTCACATAGGAAGTTAAATTAATTTCCATACTAACCTTAAAGGGAAGCTCAGTGTGAATAAATAGTAAACAGGCTTGGCACATAAAACTATACACATTTAAATAATCAATTCTTTAGAGTCACTTGAGAGCAGATGGCCAGATTCAGAGTTGAGTATACACAGGTTGGTGTTTGGCAGAGTGGTTAAGCTTGTGTGTGAGAAAGCCACGTCCCGGCTGAGGCCTGCTCCTCTGCTCTCAATGCAGCTTCTTGTTAACGTGCCCCCTGAGAGGCAGCAGAGGATGGCGCCAGTCCGTGGGTCCCTATCAACTTCACGACAGAAGTTCTGAGTGAACATCACTTGGCTTCCACCTGCCCTAGCTTTTATTACTGCATATGTTTGTAGAGTGAAGCAGCAGACAGACCACTCAGTCTGTTTCAGAATCTTCTTTTCTGCATCTTGTATAAACAATTTTTTAAATAAAAAATATAAAATACAGGATGTACTATTCGCAACTATTCCTTGTAGAGCTGTACAGGGGCAAAGCACATGAGGTAATCACATGAAAGCTTCCCACTGTGACTGGAAATGTCTCTTAATTTATCCCTGTTTGTATGCCTCATTAATGGATCCAAAGTACACACTCAGCTACGCTGGTAACTGTCTAACCTAGCAACCCGGCTTTGAGTAGCCTGTTTTAAGATCTCCACTCGAATTGCCATTTCTTCTCAGTTCTCATAATCTTTGATCCTTTAAAACAGAGACTTAAACAAAAATCCAAAGCATGTTATTATTGCTGATGATTCTCCTCCTTTTTGAATTTATGGAAACAAGAATAGCATAAAGATAGAGCAGCAATAGTTGGGTAAGTGAAATTAGACCTACTCAATAATTCCCCAGTAATGACTGGTAAATTGGGAAAACAGAAATTTAGACAGGAAATTCAATTTTATGTGTTAACAAGGACATAAGATATCACACCCAAGAAACAATAAAAACAAGGGTAAAAATTTGAGTATCTTAAGTGCCATACACTTTCAAGATATATGCATGGTTTATTTATCTTAGTACTTTGAATAATATTAAGACAAATATGTCCTATTCACATTATAATGTAGAAAACAGGCCAGAGAAGATGAAGACACTTGTCTAATGTCACACAACTAATCCATGGTTAAGCCATGATTTGAGTAGAGCACATCTGACTCCTCAGGTAGCAAACTCAGTTGCAAAACTTTATCACATGCTTTCATGAGTACTCACAGACAACCAGAAATACAGAAGAAGTTACCCACTTCTTCCACTTTGGTCTATGCCTTTTTTTTTTTAAACCCTAGAAATAGCAAACTCATTTATTCAGGCAGGATTGAGAGGCAGCCAGGCCAGGGTTAGCCCAAGGCCTCAAGCAGGATGAAAGGACAAACAGGAGAACCAGAAGTTTGACATAAATCAAGAGTAAGCATTTTCAAGTGTCAAGGCCTAGCAATTATAGGATTTCAGACAGGAAGGGTTAAGTTTCGAATGGTCACTCTATAGCCAACCACAGCCATAAATAGGGCATTACAACAAAAGCAAGCAGAAAGCCAGAAATCTAGCCTGGGGCAAACCAGGAACTCGGACCTAATCCAAAAATCCTGCAATCAACACAGTTATTGCTACAGACAGGCAAATGAGGAGGGAGTCAGGAATTTCAGGAGCTACAGAGGTCAGTCCAAGTAAGCAATAAAGCAGGTGACATTTATTTCAGGAGTGTTTTCAATCGTGAGGGAGAGAATGGCAGCCGAGAGATTATCTAGGTGTTAATCAAGGTCAAAGTGGTTGAATTCAGATGCTGGCAAGGACAGGCTAGAGAGCAACTGAAAATTAAAACAATCCCCTAGACATGATGGATACAGAACAAGTGCATCAGGTATTTTGCTAATTAATCAATTTAGTATGAAGAGTGTACAGATTTAATACAAATAAGAGTGAAATGAATCTTTTACAAAGTAATAATTGATCTATTTATTAGTTCTTAAGTTGTTTTTTGTACTGTCTTCTTGTCACATTTTTACAGTGACGCATGCATGAAAATGTAGTACACGTGGCAAATTAATCCCTTTAAAAATGATGATAAAAGAGCCCAGCATGACAACCTAGTGGCTTAATACACACCCTGCATGCGCCAGGATTCCATATGTGTGCTGATTCATGTTCGCGTGGCTCCAATTCCCACCCAGCTCCCTGCTTGTGGCTTGGGAAAACAGTAGAGGAAAGCCTTGGGACCCTGTCGGGGAGAACCAGAGGAAGACCTAGGCTCCTGGCATCAGATCTGCTCAGCTCTGGCCATTGTGGTCACTTGGGGAGTGAATCAGCAGATAGAAGATCTTCCTCTCTCTTCTTCTTTCTCTTGCATTTCTGACTTTCCAGTAGAAATTTTAAAAATTTTATTTAAAAAAATGATGATAACCTGTGAATACTTCCTTTTCAAAATAAAATTCAGACAGCTTTTATCAGAGTATCAAGTAAGTATCCATGTTAACTTATTCATGGGAACATTAACAGGTAGGAAAATGATTAATCCTGATATTTCTGCTTCAGGAAATGATGCTGTCAGTGCAGTCATGAGACAGAACAGAATAGAAACAATGGTTTAAACATTGAGTTAAAAAAAACTAAGTTTTTATAAAGTCAGTAATTGCTGCAACGAAGCAGTTGCTAACTGAAGAGCTGTAGACCAAAGGGAATTACACAGACGCTTAAAGAAAGGTCCTTGCAGAGGGCTGTGATACAATACAGGGCACCGCCAAATATGCTAAGTCTGGAAAATACTTGCAAAAATGATTATCCCTGTTTATCTGAAATTCAAATTTTCCTGGGTTGCTACTTGTCCTCTATTTGCAGCATGTCACACCCCTGACTCTGTGAAGTCACAATGCAGACCTCTATGAAGCTGCGTAACAGCAGCCAGGGCTGTTGCTTCTCAAGAGAAGGGAGCAGCGAGACTGGTTCCACACGTTCCACCACAGCACGTACTCCGTGGTGGCTGCTGGGATGAATCCTGGCTGGCAACGCCGAGCAGGGTCGCTGCAAAGAGCTCGGAAACAGCTACAAGCACACGTTAAGCATTGGTCCAGCTCTTCCATTCTTCAGCTTTTCTCTGGTGTCCTCATTCAGAATATTTCATAAGCTTCATAGCTCTCTTGAAAACACTACGCATTTTTCAAAGTAAAAATTGATATTTTCCCAAAATAGTAAGGAAAAAAATCTCTAATGATAAACTGCTACAAAACCAATTTACATAAATATGCCATTCTTGCATGAAAAATCAGTATACACAAACATTTTTAAATGCTTTTTTTGAATGTTTATTCTTGAAAAGGTAGCGTGATAAGAGTATAAGGGAGAAAGAGATGGAGAGAGAGGGTAAGAAAATGATTTCCCCAAAGCCTGCCCCTGGTGGAGCTAGGCCAGCTGAAGTGAAGAGCTCTGAACTTCACTGTGGTTTCCACATGGGTGGCAGGAATCGAAGCACTCAAACCATCTTCTGCTACCTCCAGGTGCATTAGCAGAAACTAGCTCGGAAGAGGACTAGCTAGGACTTGAACAAGCATGCCTACATGAGATGCAGGTACCCCAAAAGGCAGATTGTTTCTATGGCACAACACCACCTGTAAATACCATCTTAATTAAAATTGTGATTCTACAGGCCTGAACTCTCATTTTAAATACTATTTCAATAGCAGGGACATTCTTTCTAAATATGTAATGATGGGGCCCGGCGCAGTGGTGCAAGTGGTTAAGGTCCTTGCACGCCCGGGATCCCATATGGGCGCCAGTTCTATCCCGGCAGCCCCGCTTCCCTTCCAGCTCCCTGCCTGTGGCCCGGGAAAGCAGTCGAGGATGACCCAAAGCTTTGGGACCCTGCACCCGCGTGGGAGACCCAGAAGAGGCTCCTGGCTTTGGATTGGCATATCATCGGCCATTGCGCTCACTTGGGGAGTGAATCATCGGATGGAAGATCTTCCTCTCTGTCTCTCCTCTCTGTATATCCGCCTTTCCAATAAAAAGATAATAAAAATAAATCTTTAAAAAAAATATGTAATGATGCTTAATTTATTGAAGTTAATAATTTCCAGCTCAAGGTCATTAGGGATGATCAACATTATGATTGTTAATTTATAGAACAGATAACTTAAATAACATCTAAGAGATATCTTCAGTGGATTACTGACTCCCCAAAGATTTAAGAAATCACCCCCAATTATGCATTTTGACTGATCAGTTTCATCATTTATGTTACACATGCAGAACAAAGATAAATACATTTGGTCTGGATAAAATAAATCTTCAAACATATTATAAATTTCCTAGATCTGCGGCAAAGCATTTGGACACAAATAAGAATTTTAGTTGGTTAATTTGATTATTATTATTATAAGCACACATTATTGTGTTGTTTTACATTACTAGTATGTACAAGTCTGATGTCTCAAATTTTAGATTATTACCCTAAAATCGTAAATGTAGGTATTTACTAAGGTATGATATAGTCATTCAAGAAAATTAAAGTAGAAGGAAAAGAGAAAAGTCTTCCTGGCCTCAAGGAAAACAAATAATATTTTAGTGCACTAACTTCCAGAAAAACATTTTTTTCAATCTTTAAAAATTATATTCAAATCTTATTTGCAAAATGTTAGCCTTCGCATATTTTAATCATAAAAGTTATTATTCTATGATGTTAAAACCCCTACTAGGGCCTGGCACGGTAGCCTAGCAGCTAAATCCTTGCCTTGAATGAGCCAGTATCCCTAATGGGCACTGGTTTTAATCCCGGTAGCCCTGCTTCCCATCAGCTGCCAGCTTGTGACCTGGGAAAGCAACTGAGAATGGCCTGGAAGCGGCTCTAGGCTCCTGACTTCTGATTGGCTCAGCTCCAGCTATTGCAACCACTTGGGGAGTGAATCAGCAGATGGAAGAACTTCCTCTCTGTCTCTCCTCCTCTCTTTATACCTGACTTTGCAATAAAAATAAATAAATCTTTAAAAAATAAATAAATCTTTAAAAATCCTCCTAAAACTAATATGGAGGCACTTAATAGTCATTGAACAGGAGTCACAATTTACTTTAGCACTGTTTTGAAAACATCAGTTTTAAAAATATAGAATATTTTGTTTGTGCTATAAATAACTTCTTGCTATTATGATTATTTGTTTTTACTCTGCTGCTCTTTTACAATTTGTTGTTTCGTAATCTTTAATGGACTTGGAAATAATATCATCAAATATGTTAAGAATTTGTCTAGATTAAATGTTAATACACTTTTAAATGAGAATTTAGTCTTTGAGAAAACTTACCAGTTTTGGTACCATAGATGAAATGCCATTTATTTCAATAATTCAATGCCTTCTATCTTTAAAAATACATATTCTAAGAACCTGACGACTTACTGTGTTCTTATTATTTTGTCTAATCTGTTATACTGACTACAATTTAGAGTAAAAATTAAAAATAAATTAGGAGCAAATAGAGATAAGTTTAACTTGGTGATAACAATAAAGGATTGCTAATTTATACATTAAAAATAGGGGGAAAAAAACCCAGTGCTACAAATGCAAATGGTTAGTAAACACATGAAAAAATGCTCAGGTTCCCGAACTATTAGGGAAGCGCAAACTGAAAACACACTCAGGTTCCCCTAACACCAGGGGAAAGGGTTTACATATGGAAATCAACAAACAGCTGCTGCTGAAGATGTGGGGGAAAAAGTACCCTAATCCATTCTTGGTGGGAGTGTAGACTAGTTTAGCCACTATGGAAGTAGGTATGAAAATTGATCTACCATATGAACCAGCTATCCTATCCCTTGGAATATATCCAATTGAAATGAAATCTACCTACAAGAAAGCAATCTGCAAATCTGTGCTTATAGCAGCATAATCCATGACGATGAAGTCATGAAAACAACCCAGAAGCCTGTCAATAGATGAATGGATAAAGAAACCATGGTACTTCTGCTCTATGGAATGCTACTCAGTCATACAAAAGAACAAAACCCTGCATTTGCAACAAAATAGTCCTAACTGGAGACCATTATGCTTACTCAAATAAGCCAGGCCAGCAGGGACAAATATCATATGTTCTCTCTAAGACAGCCTTTAGCAAAGTACAAAATAAAGATATAGACAATCAAGTATATACATACATTCCCATAGACGAACTGTAAAATGGAGACTAGTATAAGACTAGTATATGGGAAGTAAAGATATGTTGCAGGATGCATCTCTACTCCCAAATAAAAGGAGGATTTCTAACGAGACATTTAAATATATCTTTATAGCATGATACAGGACTCTTCTACCTTTGCCTGTAAGTACCATGCTATGGTAGATTTTAATAGCACTCTGTGCCAGGTGTGTCCATAGCCATTGGACTGCCCTAGACTCTGTAGGCATCCTCGCTTACCACCCAAGAGCAGGGGCAGCAGCCCTGTCTCCAGGCCAGCTGCACTAATCCCCCAGGAACGATGTTCTCAAACCTGACATGCATCCAACTTGCACAAGCTGGAGTCCCCCTGAGTCTGGCTGCTCCAAGGTGAATGCACGAGGTTCTGCAAGCTCAGGAGACCAGGACCAAAGCCACCCAGAGGGAGGGTGCAGTCGCAGCTGCTACCACATAGACAAGGAAAAAAATCCAAGAGCCATTAACCCCTCCTGGAGTATAGCTCAAGGTCTGAAGATAGTATAGCTCTGTCCTATAGGTCTTCATAACAAGAGCCAGAAATTGCAAAGTTAATAGGTTATATTGTATCAAAAGCTCAATTAAAGAATCATATAGAATTTTTCTATTACCCAAATATATTCTCTGCTTTCTACTTTGGGTCTAGAGAGTATGAACTTTTATTATTATTATTATTAATTTTGATTTTTTTCCCTTTCTTGGAAATTGGTTTTATTTGTTCTGCCCAAGTCTTATGCTTCTCAATAAAGAAAAAATTCCATTATAAAAAGTGCTCAGAAGGCAACTCACCCTCAGACTGTTATGTGGGACAAAAATAAATTTTTTTAGCTCTTATTTTAGCAGCCAAATTAGTATCTTATGACTGCTTCTATCTGTCTGATGCAGCTGGATTCAGTTGATTACTCTTAGATTAGTTCATCACTAATTACCACAAAACTAAAATCACCATATTCAGTAGCCATTCCTCAACACTTAAATAGCTATTATTACATAAGCCAATTAATATAGTTACTCAAGAGTGCAAAGTGTGATGCCATTGAAACCAGATGTCCCCAAAGCCATCCAGGGTTTTTCTAAGAATGAATGCCTTTTCTTTTTTTCCCCTCAAATTCAGAATCACTTATTATATTCCATATGGCTGAGACTCAACAGATGCAGAAGATTCAAAGAATTTCTTTACTGGGACAATGTCGGGAGTTTGTTTTTGCAGAGAATGTGAGGTTTTAATAAAATTAATATTCTGATTGGAAGATTTAGAAGGCATTTACTGCCTCTCCTAACCTATTAGTCCTCATCCCTTCAACTGAACCCTTGAAAAGAACAAAAAGGCTCAAGCAGAATAAATTTAATCTAAGATTTGGGCAGGATAATGACCTTTTCCAGACTACAAATTTAGACTGAAACATCCACATTTCCTGGGTATGGAAATATGAATTTGGGACTATAATTAACATCACCCAACCCCTAATTCCCACATCTTCAGACTTGGAATGGAACGATGCATAGGCAACTTGGGTGTCCAAGTTGCTGAGAATGAAGATTTTGGGACATCTCAGTTTCCATAATTGTCTAAGTCAATTCCTTATAAAAATCCCTCCATTCCCTCCCCCCACAACACTCACACATATATACATATATGTATCTATAACATATACATATATAAATATATACATATTTTATATACATAATCTATACGCATATTTGCACAACCTCTATAAACTATTGTTTTTGTTCTTTCTAGAGAAGCTCAATCTATTGCCAAATTTTACTAGTAAGAAAAAGGTCCTCCTGTAAAACACATTTTTAAACATGCAGAAGTGGTTTTAAAGATGGGCAACAGCCATAGGCTTGACAAATTTTAATATGCACAGTAGAAATAAGGCGGTAAGTATATCTCTGAGGATTTTTCAGACACAAATAAGGAACATGCATTGGAAGCTACAAGAACAGCAGCACTTGCTATACAGAAACAGATAGCGTGGCTAAATTGTTTTCTAGACTTCCGTGAAAGAAAGAACTTACAAGAGATGTCATGGAATATTTAGCAGACATTTCTTAAGAGAATATTGTGGGGCTTGGTGTGATATGATGCTTCAATACTGCCTATAGTGCAATGTGAGAAGAGGGAGACAAAATGAAGAAGGAATTGTTAAGCAAAAAAGGAAGCAGGCATTAGAGATTTGAAAAATAATAAGGAGGTGGCTCAGGAGCCACTTGATTAAGGGTGTGACTCACAGATTTAATTAGCCATCCTATCAGAGGCCAGGAATAGAATCAGGACTGTATCAGCACAGACTAATGATTTGCATTGGAGAGATGGATATAGGCAAATTGAAAACGATCTCCAGACCTCTCGAATTCTACAAGACAGGAACCCAGAGCTATTTCGTTTTTTCTTAAGATGGAGTTTTCAGCTGAGGGCTGCCATCTCCTGTCCTAGACCCAATGAACAAGGCTGCTTCCTTCTGAGTTTCAGACAGTGGAGGCCACCAGAAAGTTGGGACAAGCAATAGTTGACCAAAGAGCAGAGCAAGCAGAGCTGTGGAGATGAGCTCTCCATATCACTGCACAAGGAAGAAAAAGCATCGAACCAGAGCATTTTCTCAAGGCTTAAAGCCTAATGTTATTTGTCTCGCTGAGTTTTTCAACACCTTGGTACCCGTCTCTTCTTCCTTCTTTCCTATTTTCCCTTTTTATAGAGGGGGATGTCTATCCTATGCCTGCAACCATTTTATCTTGGAAGGACAGAACTTGTCTATTCTTGCAGTTTAACAACTGGGGAACAATTTTGCCACTGAATGAGTTGAACTTTGAATCTCACCCTTGTCTTTGAAGGAGACATGAGACTTCTGAGTTTATGTTGGAATAAGATGTAACAGTATGACAGGGGTGAAATAAAATGTATTTCCCATGTGGAAGGACATGAATTTGGGAGAGTCAGCGATAAAACGCAATTTACTGAATTGTACTACCCTAAACAGATCTATGTTAAAGCCCTAAGCCCCCATGCGAGGGTATTTAGTTAAGCAACCTTGGGGAGACAGTGAGGTTTAAGTAGAGTCATGACGGTAAGGTAGGTCCTCATAACCAGTACCAGAGAGATACCAGATCTCTGACCTCTGTCTCTGCATGTTAGGACATGGTGAGAATGTGGCTATCAAGTCAGGAAGAGAAATTCCAGCACAAACTGTGCTTATCTCTGATTTAAAGTTTCCAGACTGTGGGAAAATAAATTAATGTAGTTTAATAATCTAGTCTAAGTATTTGTTATAGCCGTCTGAGATGACTGACATAAAACCTGGAATTTCTGAATCAGTTGCAGCTTCTCTGGCGGCTATCTGTCTTTTGGGTTACCCAAAATTCAGATTTCCCCTTATTCTTGGCAATAACTCTCACTCATGTGACAGTTTCGCCACTCTCCAATGAATCCCATGTATTCCAAGAGTAGCTGGCTTGGCCTCCAAATTAAAATTGGAATTAAAGATTCAGGGTTAAGTTTACTGGAATGACTCCATATCCTAACCGTAACCCTAACCCATTATAGGGTTAGAAAAGTGCTCAAAATGGCTTCATATAGACCTGAAATCATGATTTTTGTTTGCAGAAGGAAAACCTGTTCTCTTATTTGATAAACAATGATGTTATCATGTATAAGATTAAATTTCTTCACACTTTATGGCAGTTACTTCATTTATATATTATTAAGATCTTATGTATTGAAGAGGCAGACAGCAATGAAGAGAAAGAGGGAAGAGAAAGACAAAGAAGGGAGAGAGACAGAAGGGGTGAGAGAGGGAGATATCATCCATCGTTCCCTGAGTCACTCCTCAAATGTCCCTAACAGTCATGAATGAGCCCAGAAGCCAGACTCTCCATCTGATCTCCAACATGGGTGTCAGGAACCTGAGCTGCAAGTGGAGTAGTAATGACTCAGATCAAGTGTCTCAAACAGGAGCTTCACCCATTGCTTCAATGTTAGCTACTTTAATACTTTTAGACCATGAGTAAGGAGTGTGCAGAAAAGAATTAGCACCAAAAAACTGGAGCTGATAAGTGGAGAGACCTTGAAAATGGAGCCTTCTTGCATCATTTCGTTAGCTAAATCAGGCCACATCTCAAGGAAGCTTCCTTTTTGGTTTGAGTTACACATGCCTGAGAAGTTTTTGTTTATGTCGGTTTGGGATTGGTTTCCTGAGGATTTTAATAAGCATCCTGACAGAGACAGCCAAAAAAAAATTGAGATAAATTCAGGGCTTAAATCTAAAATGAATTAAATCTCATTTTTCTGATAAAACTATTACCCTTTTCTAAACTTTGTCTGTTTAGTTAATACACTGTTATTACCGTATATTTCACTTTGTAATCCACTGAAGACTTTTCTTGGATTGCATGGAAATATGATGAGATAAGAAATCTACATTAATACTTCACCTTCCTTGAATCAAGCAGTTAATACATTCTGTTTTACTTCCACAAAATTGAGAAAGTATAACAGACATGAGCACAAAGCACACAGAAAAAGATTCCCCAGTGTCTCAGCAGTTATTCCACCTGCTAGAACATGAATCTCCTTCTGTGGCTCCTTCTGTTACACAAATTATCTTAGGTAATAAGTTCTAAACACATAAAAACAGGTTAGTGGAGAGATGAATTTTATTGCATGATATTTTAAAACACAACTACTCTCTGACTTACTAAATTTGTATAATATCTCAACAACTAAAGTTTTGTTTTGAAAACATTGACCATATTCCATTCCAGGTCACTTTGAAATAATTTCAATGTCTTCAAAATGAGGCAGATATCACTAACCCTTTAAAAAAAAAAAGGAGTCTGGTATTTTGAACAATCTGACACATAGTAACTACCCTCCTTTGATCTTTATGCTTAGCAGGCACCATACGCATCAAATGATCCTTTATCAGTTATTTTCAGACTTCATTCCTATGATTGTGAGCTAGTCAGAAGCCCCATGATTCCAATCCATCTTTATTGTTAAAGCATGATTCCGCGTCATTCTTCTGCTTTCCAGCTGTAATTTCTCACTTGATTTTTGGTAACCTTCTTCTCCATAATAAGCTCCTTCCACTGCAGTGGAGACCAGAGCCTTTATTTATTTTATATTAGCTCTCCCTAGTGTACAAGGAAGTTCAAGTTTCCCATCGTTTCTTTAAACATCCTGTTAACCCTTTTTTTTTTTTTTAACATAAGCCCTTCTCTTGCCAGTCTCCACTGTCCACACTATCATTTAACCTCCTTGCTAACTGCTCATGTTGGCTATTTTGAAAAATATCAAAATCATGCCTAAAGCTCTTGGTAAGTACAAACTGATCATATCAATTTGAACTCTATGCAATACAGAAGGATGTGGATGTTCTGTGGATGTTCAAAGCTATGTAATCTAGAGTATTTTTAGTGAAGAAAAAAAAATCTGAAGTCTGGAAATGTAGAAGCCATAGAAACAGAGTTAATGATTTTCCTGGCTGACAAAGTCAGAGAATACAGGAAGCACTACCGGACAATGTCAGATTGATTGTTCGCATAAGAATGAGTAATAAAAATGTGAGCAAGAGTCAGAGCCAAGGGACAAATGCAGAACAAACCATCAAAGCCACATGATGCCAGTGCACCGGCGTAAATGCAGAGGCTGTGCAGATTACATAAGGCCACATTCAGGAGAGGGTGTTCTGGTTATTTCAAAGCATTCACACCTAGAGATATAAATGATTGAATTACCTTGGAAAAACAGATCCTACACAGACATTTAACATTTTAATTCCATAAGGAGAAAACACCAAATGGCTATGTGTCTCATAAAGGTTTACAGCATTTATAGACTTTATAGCATTTTAGGACTAATTAAAATGGGTACTGTCAAAGTGTCCAATTGGAAAAATGATGTGTTGAAAATTATTTTAATGAAGAATGTAGAATGTTAGAGTATTGATATGAATGCCAATGGAATGTTTATAGGAATTTTAGTGCTGTTCTCAAAGTAAAACAACTCACTTTATATTAGTTTAACAACATTGTAGTTATTCCTACAGGACACAATATCAATGAGAATTCAAGGAACTCTGCAGTCAGACTAAATTAACATAATCTTTTGGAAAGAATTTTGGCAAAACACAATTTCCTAAGCTGTGAACAGACCATTTGATTTTGGCAATTATACTTTTAAGAACTTTAAGAATTTTAAAGATTTAGTTGCTAAACCCTCACCTTGCATCCACTAGGATTCCATATGGCCACTGGTTCATGTTTTGGCTGTTACACTTCTCTTCCAGCTCCCTGCTTGTGGTCTGGGAAAGTAGCAGAGAACAACCCAACACCCTGAGACCATGCACCCATGTGGGAGATCTGGAAGAAGCTCCTGGTCCCTGGGTTTGGATGGGCTCAGCTCCAGCTTTTGCATCTACCTGGGGAGTGAACCAGCAGAGGGAAAATCTTTCTCTCCATAACTCCTTCTCTCTGTAAATCTGCATTTCAATAAAAATAAACAAAATTGAAAAAAATTCTTTGAAGAAAGCCACTAAGAATAAAGCAGACAGAAAAAGGGGATAGGCCTACTTGCATGGATATTAGCTCTATTTTAGGAGGAAAAAGCCACACAAAAAGCCTGACAAGTCCAATAAAAGATGATCAATCCACTGCTGATAATACCCAAATAATCACTAAAAACAACGCTGTAAAATCATCTTTATTCACACAAAAACATATGTCTGTAGGATATTTTAGGTTAAAAATAAGTCTTTAGGATGAGCTTTTTAGATGTTGAAACAAAAGCAGTGGACAAAAGGACCTGCCAGCCTGCGTGGAGCATGTCCTTTGGGGCTTATGTTAGAACATATAGTATAAACTTGCAAATGTGTTGCATAATGTTTACATATAGTTATAAAATATGGCAAGCCATGTAAAATATTTCTCTAGATAATAGGTTTATGTGCAATACCTTCTCTTTGATCATATTCTTCATTCTTTCTTGTAATAAACAAAATGGTCACATTGTTTTTAACGTTTAAATTGGGATATATATATATACAACATCTAGCAACAGTGGAAAAGTTGGTGAAAAGGAGCTATGAAATAAGGTTTTCTGTTTATCAAGTCACATTTTCTTGACTCATACAGACTTCATTTACAGAAGTAAAGCTATTGCTAGACATCAGGGACAAAAATAAAAGTGCCTGGGAAGATGGTCGGTTTCAAGAGACGCCACTGATCTTTTCTTACTAAGACAGGTCAGGATAGAAACCTGATCCCTCACAGCTCAGCTACTCCACCACCTCCTCTATTTTATCATGTCAGTACTTTGTCTCTCAGATTGTAACTTCTCTGTGGTGACCAAAAAACCAGAAGCTTTTCTGAAAAAGAGAGAAGTAAATGTCTTTAAAATAATGCAATATAAGAAAAAGAATAAAATTTATTCAATCCCCCACAAGTGAAGGATTTTGGCACTTTCGATACCTCTCTATTTATTTACTTAGCATAATGCGATGAAAGTTTTTCCCCCTTTTTTATGCTTGGAGAAGCTTGGAAAACCATATGAAGTTCATGTTTAGCTAGTAAGGAAACAAGATTCTGAATCATATCTGAATTTCAAATCAAGTTCTTTATTTATTATATACTTGGCAGGGTAAAATAAAACAAGACCCATGACCTAAAAACTCAGATCTTTAGATTCAAAAAAGATTCTGCATATCATATGGTACAATTTCCTCATTTAAGATAGAAGCATAAATATTCTGAAAGACTAAAAAACATGTACAGGGTCACATTCACCATGATGAAGTCTTTGAATATATAAGAAACATCTTTATTGACAAGTTTCAAGGAGTAGGGCCAAATTGTACTCATGCCCTGGTGTTTGCATTGAAGGCAGAACTCCTGAGCCTAAATAGGATGCTGCTTGAGGAAACACCTGAGCAAATACTCAGGGTATGCATGGTTTATAATGAAATGCAAGTACAGAAAAATAAATCCAAAATAAAATGTATAGGGTTTTTTTTGAAAGATTTACTTATTTTTATTGGAAAGGCACATATACAAAGTCTGAGAGAGAGAGAGAGAGAGAGAGAGAGAGAAAGAAAGAGAGGAGGAGGAGAGATAGAGGAAGATCTTCTGTCCAGTGATTTACTCCCCAAATGACTGCAGCAGCCAGAGCTGAGCCAATCTGAAGCCAGGAGACAGGAGCTTCTTCCAGGTCTCCCACATGGGTACAGGGTCCCAAGGCTTTAGGCCATCCTCGACTGCTTTCCCAGGCCACAAGCAGGAACCTGGATGAGGAGTGGGGCCACCAGGATTATAACCGGTGCCCCTATGGGATCTCGGCACGTTCAAGGCAAGGACTTTAGACACTAGGCTACTCAGCGGGGACCCAAAATGAAATTTGTAATATAGAAGTAAACATAAAGATTTAGAAATTTCTCATCCTAGGATATCGCACTGCCATCTTTTCTCCAATTAAGGATTTCCATCTCTTTCCTAAAAGTGTTTATTTGACTTTTGTTTGCTTTTGAGTAAGACAGAAAGACACATGGGTGGAGGCAATATCTTTAGTGTGAATATGCACAGAACACCAATGCTAACTGAAGGGCAAAATACATGAACAATAAGATAGCCACAGATCTGGGACAACTTGGACTGGAAGGTGATCATATACTATATATAGTATGGATGGGACAGAAGTAGTATCCCACCTATGTGTATCAGACATATTTTTGAACTAGCCTATGTATATTACAGCAGCCCTAATCCCTTCTCTCTCTTTCTCCTTTTCCCATGTTTTCAGGATCTTTCATGTTGCTCTTCAGATAACTTGATGATCCAGTAGTGCTTTAAACACTGACAATATCCTGACTGGAGCAGTCAGGTTGGAAATTCAGTATTTCAGGAAGACTGTACTTGATTGGTCCATACCCTCCATACCTCTGCCAAACTGGATGGTAAATATTTTGCACCTCACCTTTGAATAGGAGTTAGACATATGAATATCAATTAAGACTTCTTGACTGAGTCAACTATAGAAGGATAGGAAACATGAGGGAGCCCAGACGAGATTCAGTGATTACCCAGATAAACCTAAAATAAATTACAAGCTTTAAAACTACGATATTTTAAATGTTACTAGTTGTGGGTTCAACTAGTTTTGCAGCCATAGCTCACTGATACAAAGGGTATATGTGTTTTTATTTCTCAGGAACCTCAATAGGGTAACTTTTTCTTGTAAGAGATTTACTTATTTATTTGAAAGGCAGTTACAGTCGTAACTGAGTAAGGGAAGTTTGTTCTCCATGTTTGTTCTCTATTTGGTTGCAATAGCCAGGACTGTGCCAGCAAAGTCAGGAGCCAGGAGCTATAAACAGGTCTCTTGCCCAAAGGCAGGAGCCCCAGTACCCACACCATTGACTGCCTTTACAGATACATAAACAGGGAATTCAATTGAAAGTAGATGATCGGGGACTCAAACCAGTTTAGCTTGATGAACCACAATGCCATCCTTGAAGGAGAAACTTTTCAAAAGTGCATGTATGAACATCAGGCGTTCATCTCTCTTGGGATTCTCCCAGCAACTCTATGAAGTGGATACTATTCGCACTCCACAAATTAGCAAATGAATGTTTACAGAGGTGAGATGACTTCTCCAAAATAATAATAACAAAGAGATTACTAGTGGTAAGCCAAAATCTAAAGACAGTTAAATATGAATTCCCATTATCAAAGTGAACAACTGTAGTACCATGCACTATACTTTAATTTGCTGATGTTTTCAATTTTTAATTCAGTTTCTCAGTTAGTTATGCCTGAATTATTCCTTATTGATTTTTCCTTCATTAAATACATGCAGTACCTTCTTTTAACAAAACAAGCAAAGCAAGAAGTCAATTAGAATAAAGATGCCACTTCAAAGAAATTTATATAGCAAATATAAGTACCATTTGATCACTGCATAGGCCAGCAACTCTTGGTGAAGGCTTATGTAAGAGCCTTTTCTTGCTAAATTTTAGCTAAGCTCATCCACTCTTGCCTGCAGAGACAGGCAGAATGCTGAGTCACAATATTTTTCTCTGCTGCTAAAGAATCCCATGTAATGAAGTCAACAAGTGGAAGTTAGAGAATTTGCTTCATTCTGGAGCTGCCTTCCCGTAACCTTATTTCCAGTAGAAAATAAAAAAGTAAAACAAAACCAGACTTTCATAGCACAGTGGTTTTATTGTGCTCCTGCTAATTTTTGAAATAAAATCCTGAGATTCAGATAAACACGCAGAGGAAATGCCACTCATATGAGCTGTCAATTACTGTCACCATTTAAAAGAAAGTGAGGCTAGAGCCACAGTCTCTCTGGATAATCCAACCAAAAGCTGTATGATTTATATCACTAAAACTTCATTTTAATATAGCATTAACTTATTGCTCCGTATAGAATTGTTTTTCACACTTCAACTACCTTATTAAAGAGAGCAAAAATTAAGAAAGGGAAGGTTTTAAGTACTATTAGGAAAGATTTCATTAAATCTTAATGATCATTTTTTCAGGCAATGGGTCATGTCTCTTATTAGAAAAAAACGTAATTAATTGGAAGGCTAAATAAAGAAAGTGTTTCATTAACTACAATTAGAGCAAATACTAAGGGAGGAAAAAGAATTAGAGTTAGTGCACTCTGCATTAGAGGAAAAGGAAAGCATTCGATTCATATAAGAGTTTCAGGAAACAAGGAAAGCTGCAGGTGGGCATTTGCTCAGACTTCTTGAATATTTTCAAGGTTGCAACATTAAGAGGGAAGGGAATTGTTCAGGCTCAGATGATGTGAACAAGAAGCAACAGCCTGGAACAATGGAATGAAGGCTCAAAGTAGCTGTTAGGAAACACTGAGTTAGAACCATTAGCGGTGAGGCATACATGAGGAAAAGTGACTGCGAAGCAGCATCAGCAAATATTACATAATCAGGGAGCAAAGATTATGTAAAGCACAGGTTTAGCGTCAGATGGCCACCTTGCATAAGAAAAGGGGTTTCTTTTAGCTTTTGCTGAAGAAAAATTTCCAATCCTTTTTTTTGTGTGTGTGCTTTTTTTTTCTCCCTTTAATTTTACTTGACAGAGAGGGGCTGACAGGGAGAGGTCTACTATCTGCTGGTCGATTGTCCATTTGCTGACAATGGCAATGGCTGGACCAGACTGAGGCTGGAAGCTCTGAACTCAATCTGAGTCTCCCACAAGGCCAGCAGGGAATCAGCTACTCAATCCATTACCCAGATGACTCTCAGGGTGCACATCGGCAAGCAGCTGAAATTGAGAGTGGAGCTAGGATTTGAATCCAAGCACTCTGATACAGGATGCAGGTCTCATACGTGGCATGTCTTAAAAATTATGCCAAAACACCCACTCACTTTGTGATTTCTAAGGGCACTAATTTCCAACCAAGCTCAGTCTTTTATACATGATATTATTTATTTTTAACACTTTATGAGTTACAACAGATTTTTCTATTCTCTTTTACAGATGAAGCAAATGAAGCCAAGAAATTGAAAAAGAAAAATCTCCACTCAGCTGATTGAGTTAATACAGGCTGAGTCAGAGTCTAAACACAGATTCTGTCCTATGAAATCAAGTCACACGGTCATCATTGAGGCCTATGCCTTCTGAAATTGAAGAAGCAGCATGGATTTAACTTAAAGGATGTGTGCTTTTCAAAGTTAGAAGATCTTTGTTTCTTCTTCTTTCTGGAATTGCCAAAATCCAGATTCTTCAATGAAAGCACAGAAAGCAAAGAACAACTTTGTGATGCCAGCTCACTGAATTACCTTCCAGATTCTACCCACAGTCAGGCATAAGGGCCTGACAATTTACATGTTTAATCTGTTCTTCTGCATCTACAAGTCTTTTAGTGTTATTTCTACTTTCCAGTAACAACTAACCAAGAGAACTCTGGCAGGCACAAAGGATCACTATAGTTATAGCTATGTTTCATAGTAAATGTTTTTAACAATATGGTTAGTAACTGGTGCAATGGGTTAAGATACCACTTACAACACCAGCATCTCATATCAGAGTACCAGTTCAATTCCTGGCTGGTGCAGCCATTTGGAAAGTGAGCCAAACGATGAAACATCTCTGCCTCTTCTTCTCTTCCCTTCTCTTCCCTCCTACCTAATCTTTCCCCTTTCCTCCCATCCCTTCCCTTCCTCTCTTCTCCTCTCCCCTACTACCTCTCTCTCTCCCACTCTTAAAAATACTGGTTTGGATTCCTGTGTCCCACAGCACATTACCTAGGTTTAATTCCTTGCTCTGTGCTCCAGCTTCCTGTTAATGTAGACCCTGGGAGGCACTGAAGCAGTTCTAGCAGTTAAGCTCCTGCTGCACGCATAGGCAAATTGGATTGAGTTTTCAGTTCCTTGCTTCAGTCCCTCCTGATAAGAGAATGTGGGGGAGCGAAGCAGTGGATAGGAGTTCTTGATATTTGTAACACAAAATAAATAAATAAATAAATAAATAAATAAATAAATAAATAACAGTTTTTTTTAAAAGAATAGTCTGAATAAGCCTTGTGGTACAACTGGTTAAGCTGCTGTCTGCAATCCCAGCATCCCATATTGTAGCACTTGTCTGAATCCTGAATGCATAGCTTCTGATACAATTCTCTGCTACTGTGTCTGGGAAAGCAGCAGAAAATGATCCAAGTGCTTGGGACTCTCAACCAATGTGGAAGATCCGGATGCACTTCCAGATTCCTGGTTTTGACCTGGCCCAGCAATGGCCGTCACCACTGTCTGGTGACTGAACCAGCAGACAGTCAATCTCTGCTTCTGTCTTTCTCTCTCTCTGAACTACGCCTTTCCAAACAAATAAATAAACCTTAAACATTTTTTTAAAGAAAAATAAAGAAAAATCTTTTAAAAATCTTATTTAATAAAATAAGATTAAATTTTCTTGGAAACATCCCTACAAGAGGAACCATATAATACTGCTTCCTCAATGAAAACTAATGCTGTTGAGAAAAACAAAGTTGGGACCATGGCGCTTTCCTACTTAATCAACGAAGTGAATCAACCAAAGCTGAGCTTCTAGGTGTTCCTTTCAAAAGATTTACAGATCATCAATCACAGGTCAGAAATGAAAGGGTGAGGGAAGGTTGCCATTGAAGGATGGGGATAATTGCTGACTCTCCAGGAGTGTCTTCTAATGAGCTCTTAATGAAGAAGGCAGGATTACCAAGTGAGAGGTTCTTAGGATCTGCAATGAGAGAGGAGAGTGAGCCCGGTCTGTCATATCTGCAGCTAGGTAGTGATGTTTGGCTTCTGTTCTAACTCCACTCATTTGAGCATGAGGATGTAAAGCCCAAGAAGAAAACACAAAACACAATATGCTGATCAAGGAGATACCCTTTGAAATAAAATCAGTCATAACTGATTATTGAGGCAGATACTCATCTTCAGTATTTTATAAAGGAACTCTAATGACATCCTGACCCTGATCTTAAGTAGAAGATTAAAAATTCTGCAGGGTTACCCAGGTATTCTAGAAGCTTAGGAATGTTAAACACAAGCATTCTTCCCTCCTCGATCTTTTATGAACTGGGAAATCACGCACTAGATAAATTCCTCTGGTCCTCTCTTGTCCCTACCTCATATTTCTACATCTACTCCATTCACTTTCAGCTCTCTATGTCATCATCATTCCAAGTTACATAGAAATAGCACCTTAACTGCTTTTTCTTCTGTTCCTCTTGGATCCAACAACTCATGCCTTTCACACTCCAATGTTATATACATAGCTAGGTTCAGATGATGACCCTGTTTGAGGCCCTT
Organism: Ochotona curzoniae; assembly: GCF_017591425.1. NCBI lineage: Eukaryota > Metazoa > Chordata > Mammalia > Lagomorpha > Ochotonidae > Ochotona > Ochotona curzoniae. Next base: position 22,257,056 of record NW_024465751.1, read on the forward strand.
ATGGTCTATAAATTCCAATACAGTTCTTTCAGGAAGACAAGAATGAATCAAATGCCAGTGCTCTCTTATTTGTACTTTTTCACAAAGTTATCTGGCCAAAGTATGTGCTGGGCAGAACCAGGCTCAACTGCAACACCCAGGGGTTCCAGTGGAAGTCGGGTCTGGGGTTCCAGTGGAAGTAGGGTCTGAAACCAGAACCAACCAAGCTATGGCAACCACCAGCTGATCAGGGAGATGGATTGTGCCGAGCCCTGTGCTTGCTAGAACACACAAGAATCTGGTTTGGGAACACCTTAAAGTTTCTTTAGGGATCTCCCCAATCGAAATGCTGGACTCAGAACCCTAACCAAGAAAAGACAGAAGACAGAACAAGTCAATCAATCACCTCAGCTATATGTTGGCAACGAAATATGGGGCAATGGAGACTCTATGATGGACTATGTCAATCACTGGATTCTTTAAAGACCTCATTGTGCTCGAAGTGGCAAGACTGGTAGTGATTCATAACTGGTGAACTATCAAAACCACTTGAGCAAGTATCTCAGAGCATACCCCACATCTGGGACCTGGGGTGGGTGGGAGACTGGGTGGGACTTCTCCCTCAATATCCCCCTTTACCTCAGATACATGAAGGAAACAATATGGAAATAATAGTCTTACCCACTTCCCTATAACCCATGAACCTTTTTACCCTAATTAACTATGTAAAGATTGTCAAAAATATAATAATTTAAAAAAGAGAGAATGAAAAAAAAAGTTATCTGGCCAATCAACAGCTGAATTTACCAAACATCATCAGGATGCCTCGGCATCTCAAGTGTCCGGATGTCCAGAGGCTTGAGACAGTGAAATCTGCTTCATTTTAAAATACGCCAATAGATAGTTTAGGCCTGAGAGCCACATAATTCTGCCCAAGAATAGAAAACATACCTAGCTGCCCAAACAATTTTGGCATACATAAAATTGAGACAGTTTAGAAGACTCATAAAAGAAAACGCCATTCAGCCCCCCCCATCTCAGGTGCATCAAGTCTTTCTGTCATGCACTTGAGGAGGACAAGCACAAAAGGAGAAGGTAATTTTCTCCAGCGGTCAAGCTTCACTGCTTCAGACAATGTAGGTAAATCCTGCCTGTTCTCACACAAGTATTGCTCTAGTATCAGTGATTGCTCTAGCTCCCCTAGTGCAAATGAGTATCGATTCCCAGACTCTTAAAATAAAATCTGCTTAAAAACTTAGCTAGTGTAAGAGAAAAGAAAATCACAAATAAGTCCTTCTCATTCTTCTCAGAGGGTCTCAGCACCGTCAGCTGAGCTGTGTCCACCAAGGGCAATTATCTGCTTTATACTGCCTATGCAAGCAAAAATGTAAAACAAATGCTAAATCAACTAAAATTTAACACTTGCATAGTTTTTACTTGAATTCAAAGTAAATAGGATGTTTGAGGGATGTTTCTGTGGCTCACTTCTTTTGTTAATTATTATGTTGCAATTAATTTTGCTAATTTCCATAAGAAATATTTCCTAATCAAAGCAACAATTGGACCCTATATAGCTGGCTATTTGGAATACTAACTTTAATTGACCATATCCTTTTTTCTCAATTTTTATTATTATTTTTATTTTTAATTACATTGCATTATGTGACACTGTTTCATAGGCTCTGGGATTTCCCCAACCCCTCCCCATACTCTTCCCCCATAGTGGATTCCTCCACCTTGGTGCAGTATTACAGTTCAAATTCAGAAACTGACTATATCCTAAAACGAATGTAATGCCTTAGGATGAGTGCATTTTCCGGATTAACTTACTTATTTTAAAACCTGATTGCTCTTACAGGTAAACCATTTGAATTCTATTACTCCAATGAAATGCTCAAGTAAACAAAGGTCCATGAAGAATGGGAGCATAGACCAAGGAAAGATTTGTTTGGGGACTGGGAAGTTTCAGAGAACAGGAAGCATCTGAATTAACTTTTAGAACTTTAATAGGTTATGAATTAGTTGAGGATTAAAAGAGAAGAGGATAATGAAGTAAATGAATGCTTCAATGTGGCAATGTTTGTTTTCTGCATTTTCTGGTCAACACCTGGTTTGGATTGTCAAATGTTCTAGACAGGGGCATTGCTTCCATTGCAGGTGAGCTCCAAATGGGAGAAATCCATTTGGATGGAATCAAATGGAATGCTGGTGTGTGAATTTATGATGATTTTGACTCTAGGTGTTTTTTCTGGTTTACACTGAGTTTCTTGTCAGCAACAACTTTCTGCCCTGAAAGCCTCTGTTGGGGAGAAGAGAGAGACAGACAGAGAGAGAGAGAGAGACAGACAGAGAGAGAGGATTATCTGGGAGTGGATGCATGGTGACTACATGGTCAGTATGAAGCCAGATTCTTGAGTTCCAGTTCCAGTGTTTGGACTTTGGGTAAATATTTAACTTAGTTAAGGCACAGTTTTTTAATAAGCAATACAGGAATGATAATGACAACTAACACAGCACATTATTGTAAGAGCTAAATTTGATATACATGAAAAGCTCCTTAGAATGGTTTCAGAAAAACAGTGAGAATTCAAATCATGAGTTATTTTTATTCTAGCTGACCGTTGTTCAGGTATGCTCTTCAAAAATAGCCATGAGGATTATTTCTAATTCCCTCACAGAAGTTGAAAACTAATTCCTGATGTGATGGCTTTTTCAGGTGAGGCCCTTGGAAGATGATTAGTTCACAGGAACAGAATTAACACCTTTAGAAAGGGATTCTTGAGAGCTCTTCTGTCCTTTTCACATGTAACTTAGTTGGAAGACTCTTGGGCGTGCATTAGGAAGCTGCCCTCACAAAACATCACATCTCCAGAACTGTAAGAACATTGCAGCCTCCAGAACTGTTAGAAATAAATTTCTAACTATGGTATTTCATTGTAGCAATTTGATTAAAAAACAGACATTATGACATTAGTATAAAAGAATCCCTGATAGCATGTCCAGAAATAAAATATCATCAATTTTAAAATTTAGCACCTTCCCAACTGTGTTCATCGATATTTGGTAATGCTCAGTGTTAAGTGACAAATTCATCATATGTTTATTGAGTGATTCCAGTGTGTCTAGCCCTAAGTGACTTGCTGGAGACAACAATAAACAAAAACAAGACTCCCACCTTCCTAGAACTTACGTTATAGAAACAAAAGGAATTTCCAAAGGGATTTCCAAAACACTTGGAAGTTTTTTTTTTTCTTTTCTTTTGTTGTCTGTTGTTGTGTAAGCATAGGTGGATCCAGAGGATTTGCAGTCACAGTTGTGACAACAGAATTTCATTTACCTCAAGGAACACTGTTTTGATTTATGCTGCTCCAATTCTCAGTAGGAGATCACAGCACAAAGCTTAGAAAATGCATCTCTATTGTTGTTTTTAATGTTTGTGAGTTTGAGGCAGGTGTAATCTTTTCTGACATTAGGATGGTTGCTTTATGTTGCTTTAATATATTCATGAATGTTGTCTCGGTTATCTTTGATTTGTGATGTACTCCACTAAGGGGGAAGGAGTCTGTGACTGGATGTTTAGACAAGCAATTCTTTGCCTTCAGCTGGTTTTAAGCTGCCAGAAATGGGCACATTTTATAATACAAATAACCTAACCCATACATTCCCAAGTTAAAAATCAAATCCAAATATCTTCATATTCATAGAAAATGAGAAAGCAATAGTTAACTGCTTTGCCACAGTCTCAACACTCTTACACATAACAATTTCTTTCCATTTCATTGCACACTAATAAATTAGAACCATATCAGTCTTTCAGTTCACTGTTCAGTGTGAGATTGCAAACTACATTTAAACTTACATTTTTCTACTGGCTTTCAAAAAATAGTATTTCTTCATGTTTCTCATTGAATTTTTCCATATATCATAATAGTTTATGATTATTTTCTACATGCCTGCATTTTTTCCTGATAATTCTTTTATATTCCTGAAAGATTAGATAACTGAATTTCTTACCATTTCCTTCAAACAGCTTCATGTGGGAAAAAACAATGCAGCCATGATAATTTCGTTATGTTGTCTCAGTAAAGTCATTTTTTAAAATAAAGCAATTCACCAATATATGGTTTTTTTTTTCATAAGTAGATAGGTTGTTTTGAACCCTATCCTGACCCTTACCCCTGAGAGGGTGGAGGGAATGGCGAATGATGATCAGTGGGGCATTAACAATAGAGCAAAGGAGGCATAAATAAAGATAAAATGGGAATAAACTGTAGCTAACTTACACTGCTACCTTACAACATCCAAGGAAAATGGAATTAACAGAATATTTTAGGGCTGGCACTGTGCCATAGTTGACTAAACCTCTGTCATCAACACTGACATCCCGTTTGGACACCAGTTTGTATGCTGGCTGCTCTACTGAATCAGCTCGCAGAGTGGGTGGAGAATGGCTCAGGTTGTTAGACCCCTGCACCCATGCTGGATACCCAAAAAAAGCTCCTGGCACCTGGTTTCATATCAGCTCAGCTCTGGCTGTTAAGGCCATTTGGGGAGTGATGCAGTAAATACAAGATCTCTTTCCTTCTTTCTGTAACTCTTTTCAACAGATAATAAGTCATTTGTTAAAGAGTGAAGCTATTTGGCATGACTAATTCTTAAAGAACTCATAACAGATCTGACTGCTTAGTTCTTTAAATTAATTGATAATTTAAAAGATGTATTTATTTCTATTAGAAAATCAGATATAGAGTGAGGAGGAGAGACAGAGAGGAAGATCTTCTATCCACCGATTTATTCCCAAGTGGTCATAACGGCTGGAGCTGAGCCGTTATGACTAGGAACCTGGAGCTTCTTCTGGGTTTCCCATGTGGGTGACGGCTGTGGGTCATCCTCAACTGCTTTCCCAGGCCACAAACAAGGAGCTGGATGGTAAGCAGAGCATCCAGGATACGAATTGGCACCCGTATGGGATCCTGGTGTGTGCAAGGTTAGGACTTAAACCATTAGACTATGGTGCCAGGCCTAACAAATTCTACAATGATAAATTTAATGAGGTTTGTTTTTATTCAAAGACTATTATAAGTTTCTGATCTCTAAACTTTAGGACACAAAAGTGTTTTCCTCTCTGAAATGAACTGCTTGTCAAACCTCTATTTTAAACATTTTACCCTCCCTGTGGAAATCTACTCCTGGGATTCAATTATGGTTACCCAAATGCCTAACTGTTGTCCAATCATTTCCTATAGTCAAAGGCCCACCTTAAATAATTCTTTATTTCAAAGCTATTTCATTCTTCCTAAATTACAAATGAACTCCTCTTTTAAATTCCCATGGCATTTTGCACCTTGCTGTGGCCACTTGCATCTCATATCACCAAAATGGTCTCAACTAGAGACCATCACACTCAGTAAAATAAGCCAATTCCAAAAGGACTAATACCATATCTTCTCTCTGATATATGGCAACCTTCCCACATCTTACATTGCATTGGAATCACTGTACCTTCACAGTTTTTAGTCAGTTGTATTAGAGACCAGCTCCTAATTAAAAGTGGCTTTATCTTAACTTGTTTCTGCACTGTCTAGCAAATGGCTCCTACAAACTAAATATGCCCTTCCCCTCTTCCTCCAAATTAAACCTAATTTACCGAGGGAGGGGTGACCCTTTGGGAGTTATCACAGGTAAAAGGAGGAGCCCTCATGTATGGAATTATACCCTTATAAAAATATGAGAGTGGTTTATGCCCTCCCTCACCAAAGGATGAGGCCTCACCAGATCTTTGCTTTGCAGAGATCAGGAATATTGTTACTTTGAATTTTTGTGGTCACTGATGTTTCTGCTACTAAAGGGTCCTTTGTGAATTTTGTTTGAAATGGATGCTCTGTAAATCTGAGTAGCACAGAATGTCTCGGGACATCTAAGCATTGCTAGATTTTTGTCTCTGAAGCTCTGTCACTTTCATGTTTCTGAATTCTTTTTTTGAGTGACACAACCACCATCTGCTTTTTTAGACAGTGGGTATATTGCTGTATTTATTCTGTTTCTTAGTATTCCCTTGCTTGTTATAATCCCTAACAATGCCCACAAGCACATACAAAATCCTCTCTATTTTTCTGCAGTCCCATCTCAACTTGTCCTTTAGCAATGACTTGCAATTTTTTTAGAAATGACTGAGTTGTCAGTGATCCTGATATTAGAGAGGCTGCAAATTCAGAGCCTTACTACTAAAAGTCATCGCAGCTTGTACATTGATGGAAACCATCTAGAGGCTAGCACTACTTAAGGGCAGGTATTAACCTACCTTATGTGCAGGCTAGAGAATAACTTCCTGTATTTTTAGGAATCTGTTGTCTGTTTCTATACTTGTTCATATACACAATGGGATGGAAAACAGTTCATGTTAGGAATTATTTAGGAAACCCAGAATGAAAATGAACATATATTTTTATAAAGGAAACTTTCAGGGACAGTGTGATGACAGAGTAAAGCTAAGCTAATCCTCTGCCCCCTGGTGCCAGCATTCCATTTGGGCACCAGTTTGTGTCCCAGCTGTTCCATTTCCCATCTATCTCCTTGTTTATGGCCTGAGAAAACAGCAGAGGATGGTCCTAGTCCTTGGGACTCTGAACTCTTGCGGGAGACCAGGAAAAGCTCCCAGCTTCAGATCAGCTCTTATCTGGCCATTGCATCCAACTGGACAGTGAACCAGCAGATGGAAGACCTTCTCCCTATCTTTCCTTCACTCTCTGAAAAATCAGACTTCCAAAAAGAAAAAGTAAATAAATCTTAAAAAAATAAGAAAGTCTTCATTTAGTTACAAATAGTGCAAATTATTCTGCATGCATGTGATATCAAATAAAGCAAGCCTTCAGGTTTTTCAATAGTTTCCCAACTCAGATACCACTGACAGCACAACACCTGGGATGCAAAATTTTGGGCCCTCCTCAAGATCTACTGAGTCAGTATCTGGTTTTGTTTGTTTTAATAAAATTCTGAATGCACATTCAAATTTGGGAATAATTGTTTAGGTATACTAAAGTCTTTAAAACTTTAGTTCTACTGATGAGATAAAAAATTAAGGCTCCCCTGTTAGAGGTATATCATAGATCTGTCTTCAAAGCTTCAATCTTTCTTGTCTGAAGCTCATTTTAAAGTTTTCTTTAAGTCTCAAAATAAGATAGAGAATGATCTCAGATGGTTTAATATAATAGGACTAGAACGCATAAAGAGATTATCCAGGATGAATCAGAAATGTGGTTCGCACTAAATAGAATCCAATGAGTCCTGATTCAATACCAGAAAAATAATGTTTTCAGATACACAGATTTTTTCTCTAAATCGGACAAAAATTATTGGTCATTAATACCAAAATTTTTCTAATGTGATTCACAGATATCATTTCAACTTTGTCCCATTCTTCTTAACATATTTTTATTGCTGTATTATATTTAAATTATAGGTGAGGACCAAAAATGGAAACCAAAGGGATGTTCTCGTTTTGATAAAGACTCTGTACTTACCAGTCTCTAACATAGCTTCCACTGATACCTTTACTTGCTAGTCTATGGGTGCCACCTTGATGATCTGTGATTTTATATATATATATATATGCTGAGAAAGGGCAAACCTTAGATTACACAACTGAAAGAAAATACCAAGCTGCCTCCTACGTTTCTGATAGACCTTTTCTGTTTTCTTTGCTGCGAACTAGCCTCCTCCTCCATGTTTAGGTATGTAGAAATAGAGAAAGCCAAGAGCCCAACTCCAGCAGGTGGCAAGAGACAAGAGGACATCATGACCTGACATAGCCAAGAAGGTAAAACAACTATATATAATGTGGGATCCTCGTTGGGATGCTGGGACAAGCTAAGGACACAAAGGACACTGGGATGAAGTACAGGCTCAGGTTGATAGTATGGTACCAAGGTTGTACCTCACAGACCAGTCCGCAAAACTCACAGTATAATGTTTTTCTAATATTTATAGCCAGATTATTTCTAGCTCAGTGCATATAAGTTCTAAATATCTAGAAATTCAACATTGATTATGTTTTAAAAAATAATTTTGCTTGCAGTAAAATCTATTTATTTTACATATGAATACTGTATTTTTAAATTGAAACTGATAGGTGTCATTTCAGTAACCATAGCACTGACAGGAAAATCTTGTAATCTTTTCTCACATTGCCAGTGGCTTAGTTTAGACTGTTAGCACTGCTCATTCATATTATTTTGATGCTTTGCTTTTGGTTAACATCTATTGTATTTTTACTATGTGCTAGAACTTCCTAAGCAATTTGTATACATCATTTCATAAAATCTTTATTAGAAACATGAATGAAACAGAGTAGTATCCTTATTTTCTCAATAAAAACCAGAAGTTCAGAAAGGTTCAAGGCTGAGAACCATCCAGAGTAGCCAAGGTAGGATGGAAATTCATGTCTAAGTGTATCTAGTACTGAAGATCTAAAGCATTGCAACGTAGTCTCTTTTCAACCATTACCCTATACATTTAAAGGATTCTTAGGTCTGTAGGCACATATATCTCCACTTCTTTTCCACATAATGTTGGGTGTCTTAATAAGTCAGTCCGACTAAGATGCCAAAACTAAGCTCAAACTCTACAGCACAGCAGACAAGGCCCTGCTATCTTACATTCTCTCAAGCCTCATTTGCAATAGATATCAGTTTATCTGAGTAGGTATTCAATCTTTTTTTTTTTTTTTTTACTGAATGGAATAGTCATTCTTGCAATGGCAAACTGAAGCTGGAATTGTCAGACAGTGAGTTGGTTTTCACGGTGATGCCTTAATCCGGTACTGGACTGGTGCAATGGCTGGCTGCTCCGGTTCTAATCCAGCTCCCTGTTAGTACATCTTCGGGAGAGCTGATAACAGCCCAATTACTGGGATCCCTGCTGCCCACTGGGCAGAACTCCCAGCACGGAGTTCTTGGTTGAGGACTTTCAATGGACATAGCTCCAATTATTGCAGCCATTTAGGGCAGTGAAAAAGCAGATGGAAATTCTCCCTCTCTCTGTCACTCTGCCTTTCAACTGAATAAAAAATACTGGAATAAAATACTGTTCACTGAAATGAGGCTTAACTAGGTTATATAGGAGTAGAAATGAAAAGTGAATATGAGCATAGAAAAGGGAATTTCTTAAAATTTTCTTTTTATGACGCTAGTGTATCTTTTTGGCTGTCCCAATTCCATTCACACTATGTTTATTTATGAGAGTGTTTTTGATATCAAAATGATCTGTTTTTTGAGAGAATTATATAAAGCAAGAAGTAAAATCTGTCTATCCTGAAATAGCAAAGCAGCTACACTGTTTCTTCACGGAGAATAAACATTACTGTGCTACTTTTGCCACAACTTGATTTATTTGATGTAGCACTTGAAAATGACTTCAAAATTGAAATTATCTAATTGGCAAGGAAATTCTTTGGAATTGGTTTGCAAGACATCCAATAAATCAGTCACAAAATTCACCTCTCTAGGGCGTCTGTGATATTTTATTTCCAGCTTAGTGTCAAAGATAACTTTTGCCTCCTCTAACTCAGAGAACTCTGATGAAAAACGATGGCTTTTTTTTTTTTTTAAATCAATTTAAGAAGCACAATAGTGCTGAGTACAAATTCTCACATGTGGAAGCTGTGGAAATGCAGCTGTCCTGCAGATACTCTCTAAATCTTACTTAAGGATTTTCCTTCATATAGTTGGTGTATAATTTTTTTGATATTTATAAAAGGATCCTTTCAATGTTCAACACAGTCAATCTTTCCATGAGACAGCACCATAAGACTTAATATTCAAATTCACAGGGCCAGTGTTGTGGCACAGAGAATTAAACTTTCTTTTGTAATGCCTGCATTTTGTATGGCAGCGCATCGGTTCAAGTCCTGGCTGATCCACTTCTAACCCAGCTTTCTGTGCACCTGGGAGAGCAGTGGAAGATGGGGAGTCCAAGAAAGAGTTCTGTTTCCTGGCTCCTGGCCTTGGTCAGGCTCAGCCCCAGACACTGTGATAATTTCTGTAGTGAACCACCAGCAGATGGAAGATTTTTCTCCCTGTATCTCTATTATATTACTATATAGGTGGTATATATATATATGATATATGTGTATATATACATATGCGATATATATATGATATATGTATCATGCAGGCTTTCAAGATAAATAAATATTTTTCAAAAGGTTCAGATTCACAGAAAGAAGCTTACCAAATGAATGCCCAGCACATATGGTAATAGAAATCAGGTTTAGTAATAGATACTGTTCCTTTAAAAACAGCATATTAGGGCCCAGATTGGTAGCCTAGCAGCTAAAGTCCTTGCCTTGCACATGCTGGAATCTCAATGGGCAGCCCTGCTTCCCATCCAGCTCCCTGCTTATGGACTGGGAAATCAGTAGAGGACAGACCAAAGCTTTGGGACCCTGTACCTGCATGGGAGACCCAGAAGAAGTGCCTGACTCCTGGCTTCGGATTGGCTCAGCTATGGCCATTACAGCCACTTGGGGAGTGAATCAGTGAACAGAAGATATTTGTCTGTATATCCTCTTCTTTATCTGCTTTTCTAATATAAATAAATAAATCTTAAAAAAACACAGTCATTTCTGTCAGTATTTTGTCTACTGCAGAGTTGTTTGTTGAGCTGACCTGTTGAACCTAATATCCTTTGCATACTGAAAACACATTTTCATTTCAATTTCACAAAGATCTTTCCTTCATAGATGACTCTAATGTAACTTGCCTGCTGACTTGTCTAGATGATGATACAATTTGAATTAGTGAAGTTTTCAGATTGTTTATATATAGATAGATTATACATGCTTCACAGCAGTTTTATTAAAAAAAGCCACTGTAACATTCATAGTGTTCGTTGAGTTATTCGAGACTACTAACTTTAGTAAAATAGGTTTCAAAACCTTGGAAGAAATAGCAACAGGAGCATTTCTATCCAACGATGCCCCACTTCATTATTTTCTTTATTCTTCTAAACAACAGGTGTCACAGTTAGAAACATGGGGCAAACTTCATTGAGGAGTATAAATTCTGCAACGTTTTTAATATTCAAATAAATATATTTACGTGTGATGCAGTGAGAAACATGAGATGTTAGTTAATTTCTCTCTGAATAGGTACAAGGTCCTGAAAAAACCTCGGTCCTCGGAGCAGGGATGCCCTGTTCAGGCGGCAGCGACTCTCCAAGCAGAACTACCACACTGACCTCACATTTTGCGAGATCATCCTGATGGAGATAGAGTCCCAAGACGCAGCCTGGCCCTTCCTGGAGCCTGTGAACCCCCGCCTGGTGAGCGGCTACCAGCGCATCATCAAAACCCCATGGACTTCTCCACCATGCCAGAGCGGCTGCTGCGAGTTGGGTACACCAGCTCGGAGGAGTTTGCTGCCGACGCCCTCTTGGTCTTTGACAACTGCCAGACCTTCAACGAGGATGATTCGGAGGTGGGCAAAGCTGGGCACATCATGGTCTGCTTCTTCAAGAGTCACTGGAAGGAGTTGTATCAGGGAAAACAGGCCAGCCCATGAAGCTGGGGAGGAGGCCGCTGGGTGGCCTCTGGAAGGCATAGAACCTGGCCTTGTCACCTGCTGAGGCTGCTGGGCCCTGATGAGTCGGGCTCCCAGCAGTGAGCCCCTCCTGGCAGCGCCCATGCCCTCTCACCTGCAGTCCCGCCCTCTCCCCCCCGGCTCCTAGAGTGGGAGGGCAAGATGAGGCCTTTATGGACTAAAAAGCCAATAATAATAATAATAATAATAATAATAATAATAATAATAATTGACATTATTTTAAAAATAAAAGTATTGGCGAAATTTGCTCACAATATTTCACTGTTCAAATTACCATTAATGCTATTCTTCAATACTAAAAATAAAGCAGGCCTTCATAACCTGTCATTTTTTCCCCTTATTCATTGTCCAGTGAAATGGAACATTCCTACAAGTGTTGGCGGACAAGTTTCAATGTCACTAGTGCTGAAGGAAGCTTTTAAAGATATGAATTGAGAACATTTAAAATCAGATTGTGATTGTTTCTCAATCATGAACAATGTCCATTTTTAGTATTCTGTAATTTAATCTAGTAGAAGCTTAATTAGGCAGTTAAGAAGTCATTACCTAAATTGACAGGTGTAATTTGTTTTTTGATAAGTTATAAGACCATTATACTGCAACTCTAGCACAATACAAACACAATTTATTCAGGGAAACCTCAGGGGGATTCACACTTCTTAATCCATTTCTCACAGTTACGATTAAGCTCTGTTTCTTGATCCTGGGTTGATTGCTTCTGACAGAGAACAATCAGAGAATTAGAGCAAAAAAAGAACGAAGCAAATCTGCAAAATATGGCACTAATTCTGTAAAATCAGATTTGGCAAGCTATTCTAGCACATTAGAAGCAATCTCACTCTGTGGATATCATACAAGCACACTTCCTGCTGTTTGGTAAAATGTAGCTAAAAATTATATAAATGATGAATTTAAAAGATCCAATTTCTTGAAATAAGAAAGGTTTATATATTTATTTTAAAGTTAAAAAGGAGTTTATGCTGTGAATTTTCCTTGATGCCACGTTTCAAAGTAGATTTTAACTGATAAAACTAAAAAATGATACAAGTTTGAAACACATTCAAACATTCTTCTACCACATCTGTACATAAAAGCATGGAATCTCATAGACTGCCATGAAAGTTTATGGATCTTGGCCATACAATGGTGGCATGGTGTCATGGCTGCCTAGTGGCTAAAGCCCTCACCTTAAACATGCCAGGATCTGTTATGGTGCTGATTCTAATCACGGTGTCCCCACTTCCCATTCAGCTCCCTGAGCTCCTGGCTCCTGGCTCCTGGCTTCGGATCGCCCCAGTTCTGGCTGTTGCGGTCACTTGGGGAGTGAATCAAAGGACGAAATATCTTCCCTCCGTCTCTCCTCCTTTCTCTCTCTATATATCAGACTTTGCAACAAGAAAAAAATACATCTTTAAAAAAGGTATATGGATCTTAAGATCTGTCTAGCTTACAAACAGTCAAAAAGTGAACCTGGATTCTTAATACCTTCAGATTTAACAAAGATTAAGCATTGTGCATTCTTTTTTTTTTAAAAGATTTATTTTTATTATTTTTTCATTGGAAAGGCGGATATACAGAGAGGAGAGACAGAGAGGAACATCTTTCGTTCTATGATTCACTCCCCAAGTGAGCGCAACGGGCCAATACTATGCCAATCCGAAGCCAGGAGCCTCTTGCGGGTCTCCCACGCGGGTGCAGGTTCCCAAAGCTTTGGGCCGTCCTTGACTGCTTTCCCAGGCCACAGGCAGGGAGCTGGAAGGGAAGCGGGGCTGCCGGGATTAGAACCGGCGCCCATATGGGATCCCGGGTGTGCAAGGGGAGGACCTTTAACCACTTGAGCCACCGCGCCGGGCCCAGCATTGTGCATTCTTACAATTTTATCAGTCTTTAAAATCTGTGGAAAGCCCATATCTGTTTACAGAAATCTAGCTCCCATGTATAACAATGAATCTCAGCTATGAAAGGAGTTTCCTTATACAATTTTTTTTACCCTGAAAATATCAAAAGATATCAAACTGTCAGAAAAAGCTTAATTCAATTTTATCCTTTTTAGCTTCTATTCTTACAGACAGTGACTAATGAACTCTACTGATGAACTCACAAAGACTTCCTCTTTGCTTAGACAGAGATTGTTTCCAGAGAAGGTTCCAGTGCCATGGTGACCTACTTTCATGCTGCAGATTATGCCAACTCCAGCAAGTCTTTTTTTCCCCCTTTTTTCTTTAACCTCCTTTTACAGTATTTTCATTTTAATGTTGATCTTCTTACTCTTATAATTAAAAAGCCTGGCTTCAAAATGAGAGGCACATAAATTATGGTATTATATTTTAAAATGCCTGGCGTACTGCAATTAAAAGGCAGTTAAATACACATTCTGTATTTCTTTTTTTAGAGTTTGCAAACTAGTTATTACTGTTTTGATTTGGCCAACTACTGAGAAGAATTCCCAGGGAAAACCTAATTCTATAGGCTGTCTCTTCCAAAGCAGCCTGGGGAAGTGCGACATAAATGTGTAATTAACTGCATTACATTTTGGAGTGTTGAAAATATTCTATCCGAAGGCGGGGAAAAACAAGATCACTGGATTTCAACTTTATAGACTAGCAAGATTGCAAACTGATTTTTTAGGATCTCTTCTCACCTCATTATTTTGACAAAGGACAATATTTTTTTTAAAAAAATCTCACGTAAAAAACTACCAAATTAATATCAAATATAAGGCATCATTTTATCCTAAAGAGGAAGGGAAGGAGGCAAGGAAGGGAGGAATGAGGAAGGAACAAAAGAAGGAAAACGGGCAAAATCAAGGTAGAAACTGACTGTGACAAAATGAAAACGCGATCTTATCGCTTGGTTCACTCTCTAAATGCTTGTAATAGCTTGGGATGGACATGGACCAAGGGTAGAGCCATGGACACAGTCCATCTCTTCCATTTGGGTGGTAGAAACCCAACCAATGGGGCCATCCTCACCGTCTCCCAGGTCTGCACTAGGAAGCTTAAGTGAGGATCTGGTACATAGAGCTGGATTCTGGTATTTCAGGGTAAGACATAGTGTCTTAGTTGGTAGCACCAAACATTTATTCTTGAGGTCTATCTAGATATTTCAGTTGGGTTTGCCAATATTTACACCATGATTATGAATAAAAAAATTCAATCTTCAGAGACGTAATTTCATAAAGTGCTATACAATGAACATAGTGTGCATGGCAGAGTGATTTCCACTATAGGATTATCATAAGCATTAATACCATTCAAAGGATATTGTTGGTCACTTAAACACTGATAATTTATACATTAAGATTATTTGAAATCTGCTCATGCTGGTCACATTTGAAGAAGGTATGGCAAGAAAAGTTTAGATTGAACTCTGACAAGTGAATAGCTGTTTGGAAAGCTTAGTGCTGTAGTTCTGGTACCTTCCGAGGTCAAGGGAAAGCATAATGGAAATCTATGATCCAGCATGTAGAATGGCACCTATGTGAAAACACAGGAAGCTGGCATGGCTGGATTGCAGAACCCGCTTCTGTGATGGAGCTGGGGCATGGGCAGCACAGGATCCACAGAAAAAGGCATGAGAGGTTAGAGAATGGCGACCTTCTCTTGAGGTAAAGAGCAGCCAATGCAGGGTTTGTGACAGGAGAGAAGATGACCAGACCCATGAAGATGAAAACGGCAGAAGTGCTTCACATCAGCTGCAGGAGGAAAGACTCTCCGGGACCTCAATGACTTGGCATCTTTGATGCACACCATGCACACTCATATTAATGGACAACTTGCAAGTTCTAGACACTTCACAAACATTACCTCTTGTCTCACATCAACCCTGTCAGGAAGCACCAGTTTTACCTCTTTTTGTAAGTAGAGACACTCATTTTTTGCAATTTCTACTATCTTGTTTATGATCACATAACTAGCAGGGGCAATTAGGAGGTCCAGCTAGGACACCAGATTCCTGAGGCCAATCTTCAACAGTGATTTGCTATGCCTTTGTGAATAAGAGAGAGAGCTCAGTAAATACCCACCGAATGCCTCTGCTTCAGCTTTCACAGCATTGATAAAAACAAAACAAAACTGTTTAAAATCTTTGACAGCTGATCTTCCTACTAAGGAAACTGACAGTGAAACCACTCAAAAGCAAACAAACCAACTACAAAAAATACTTTCCCTGTAACATTTTCAAAATTCTGTAAAGTTATGATATTTAATTTTAGTATTCTCTGCTTTAGCTTAATTCATGGCTTACTGTTGTTTCGTTTAAAATGAAAAACATCTGGATACCTCCCCTTAAAACACAAAGAAAGCATGAGGGCCATTAAAATTTCCCCTCGATCATTTTCTTCTTCATGTTGCAGATATCAATTCTATTAGTCTTTTCATAAGTTAATTCCATTGCAAGGAAGGCGAAAAACAACTCTCCAACACATCTATTATTAATACAACTAACGTCCTGTAATTGAAACCAGCACAATTGATTTCTCAGAATTGAGAGAATTCATCTGCTTGAACGTTCATAAAAATTGTATATGTGTTAAACAAGGTGACATGAGTAAGTTCCCAATAACTGCCCTCTTAATTTTTTTAAGAAAACCTTAATGTTTTGATAGTACATGAAATACTGTATCACTTGTTGTCTGTCTCCCTGTCAGAATTTATGCACCCAGAGTCTGGAGTTATTCCTGTTGCATTCATACCATTCAGAACATTTTCAGCAAGGCCTGGATGTAGAAGGCATCCTACAAATACCTAGCAAATGAATGAATAGATTTTTCAACAACACTATTTTAGAACATGGAAAAGTTCTGACTGATACTGGTAGATACCTGGTAAATGAGCCCAGAATTCATTCATCTAAGTAACTGGAAAATATTATGTAAAATAACATTAAATGAGTAATGTGCTACCACGACATTAACTTTAATAAGATATAAAGCTGAGAGTGATTTAGGAGAGCACAGAGGAGATGACAACAGGCAAACACACAGCTTTTCCCTTGAGGAGGTGAGCATTTGACAGAGAGAGCTTGGCTTTCGACAGGACTCCAAAGGATCACTCAGACACAAACTAGCTGCCAAGTCCCACGTATAAGGGCCTTGTCCCTAAGCCCTCTGAGAAGGTTATCTGTGTGAAGATGAAAGCTTTTCTGCCTTGTCCATGGTGTTACAGAGAACATGAAGATGACCAAATTCATGTGGCTTTACCCAGCACAAGTAGAAATTGGAGTAAGAAAAATTCTACTCTATTATCACTTATTTATCTGTCAGTGTTACCTACTACATTAATGTTTTGCTCTTCTAGTTCTGATTAATTCTATTTTAAATGAAAAATAGAAGTTAACTTATCAGAAAGACTTCAAGTAACTGTCCAGTGATTATTCCAACTGTTGTTTGGAACTCAGTAATGGAGTACGAAATCAATTAACTTCATATTATGTTTCAAAAAGTAAATACATTAGAAGAAAAACAGAAATAAAATTAAATACTTTAGAGCATTTTGTTTGTGATACAATTGTAGCGGAATGTCTAGAGCAAGTGGTGGGGTGAAACGCATTAGGCAGGATTTTAACATGATTCTAGATTATTCACCGCCTAGTGTATACCTGTAAAATCCCCTGCACTGCAAACGTAATGCGATTTATTCCTGTAGTTAGCTTATGTGTACCTCAATGCAGGACAATGACGTGGGAGAGCTTGAGCTAACTGCCTGCCTCCCTTACAGGGCTGATAGAGGCTGGCTGGTTGCAGAAAAGGAAGTCAGAAATGCTGACAAAAATCAGTGTTTGCTGTGGAAACTCCAGGATTGAGGAAGGAGGGGACCAAATGATCAGGAAAGCAAGGCCTCTGGGAGCCCAGTGGTCCCCAGCTGACTGCCAGGAAGGCAAAGTGGCGCTCAGTCTTACAACTGCAAGCCACCAAGAGCTGCCAAAAGAACATGTCCAGGAGCATACCTCCCTCTGGTGGATCCGCCAGATGAAAGCCAGCACGCTGCTTTCAGCCTTGTGATAACCTGGGCAGGGAATGCAGCTGACTGACAGAACTGGGAGCTAGTGATGGGCGCTGTTTGAAACGGCCGAGTTTGTGATCAGAAACTCAAAGACACTGATTTGGCCTACATCTTTGACTACACAGATATATAAAAAAAAAGAATGTCAAGTGATACCAGAGAATTTATGCAAGTGGATGGTAGAAACAGGGCCGGACAAACTCTTTCTTGGGCAACAACCTTAACACAGTCATTATTCTCAGTTCATCTGACGGTTCGTACAGTTCTCAACAATACAGATTAGATTTTCCTCTACTTATTCCATATTGGTGAAATTTTAGTATAATTCTAAGATTTATTTTTTATTTATGAAAAAGAATGGATTTATGCTGTGCCACTTTTGTTCCATAACAGGTTTAGTAATTTGCTATTATGAGAAGTAATTAACGACTTGCCCTTATATCTATACTAGGAAGATGTAAATTCTGCTTCCTAGAGTTCTCTCAACAGTGAGTTGAAGCTACATGTAAGTTCACTCAGGATAGTAGCTGTGAAATAAAAAAGAAAGTACTAGAGAAGGTACTGGAGCATCTCAGGAACATTTCAATGTTTTACAGGTTTTTTGATTTCTGTACTTGAAAATTCTTTAAGTTCTAGAATTGTTGCTTCCCTTTGAGTACAGTAAAAAAAATTCTACGGTATTGTAGGTATTGTTTGGTATTAAACACCATTGCTACATTTATATATAGTACTGTATTTTACCATGGGAGGGCGCCCTAGTTTTTTACAGTGTGAACGCTAAGAGACTGAAAGTTCTTTCATTAAAGAACTTAGCTGGTGGATGGTCTGATTGGCATAATTTTTCTCTATGAGATTGTGTAGAAATCGCATTTAAAATGTTACTTTACTGTACGTCCACGGGCATTCTTACAGCTCACCCTTGAGCAGAGGCAGATGAAATCCTTATGAGTGACATTGAGACTCAATTTCATTTGCAGAGTTTCTTGTCAATGGTTCATTGCTATCTGGGCTGGTACTCCTCATCCATAAAGTCTAGCATGTGAGGGTGAACTGAGACAGAAGACAGTAGCATAATTTGCACATGAAATTACAGTAAGTGGGGAGAAATCAGCAGTAAGTGGAATATTATTATTTTGTCTATCATCAACATTTCTGATTGTTAAACATATTTATAGGACCAGATTAGTATATGGATTAAACCAGCATAGAAAATAAGGTAATCCAGATATCTCGTTTAAATTAACAGACATGTGCTTTGTCTTGGTTATGAGTCAAATAGTGATGCAATTAAAATGATCCAAATTTTATCTTTCTGCCACCTAAACTCCCCCTTTACATTTCTATCTTCTAGGCTTAATGCTATTACCTGTAGCTGTACTGCCCAGTCTTTCTTTCTTAGTCTCTCTTTTTTAAGGACCATTGAGTTCAAAGGGTCGGTTTTATTTTCTGAAGTCAAAATATTATGTTTTCATACCTAGTTAATAAATTAATAAAGTAATAAACTTAGGAGAAAAGTTGGAAAAGAAGAAAGGGAACAGAACATTACTAGTTGGAGTGACAGCTATTTTAAGATGGAAAGATTCACTTGACTACACTAACTTATACAAATTCCTATTGCGTGATTATAGACATAGGCAATGGAACTACGTTTGTAAAGAAAGAACTGAAACATCTTAATCTAGATGGAATAAAACTCAGCATGGATGAAGGATGAAAAGAAAGAAAGAAAGAAACAAACAAACAAAGAAAGAAAGAAACAAAGAAAGAGAGAGAAAGAAAGGAAGGAAGGAAGGAAGGAAGGAAGGAAGGAAGAAAAAGAAAAAGAAAGAAAAAGAAAGAAAGAGAAAGAAAGAAGGAAAGAAAGAAGAAAAGAAACAGTTTAGTATCTAAATTCTGAAATAGCATTAAATCTACATAGAAGTATCTGCTCAAGCTTGAAGGAAACATTTCAAACCAACAACAGTAGAAAATGAATGGAAAAGTCTCGCAGAAAATTTTATGGGAACCAGAAGTACAAATTTGATCCTGTAGTATCATTTCTAGATTTGGACACAAAAACATCTGATAACAATTTCAATCATCTTAAAATAAACAACCCATGCTGGAATCTAGGAGCCATGATGTCAACATGATCCTCTGATCCAAACGCAACTATCGCAATAGGTCACGGGGTCTGTTGTTATGACTTTAAACATGACCAAATCCTTCCAAAAATGAGAGAAAATGCATTACCAAAGGAGTCATCCCTACCTGGACATATTTTTCTTCTCTATTCATCATCTTCTATGATATGCAACATATTTAATAACTGTCTTAAACAGACCAATGATATTGAAAATTGCCACTAATATTTGAAAAGAATTCACACAAAGGCATACCTGCTGGACAAATACTGATACACAAAATTTTGGTAATTCAATTTGTAAAGTCCGACTGCTTAAAACTCTCCAATTTGAGTTTAAAATCATACCATTTTATTCTATGTGGGACAAAAAGGACATTATATGTCTAAGAGCCTAATCACATGTTTTTTCTCTTGATTCTAGTGATGTTTCAACTTCTCCAAAATTATGCAATGTTAAAAAAAAAAACACATCAGACCACAGTGTGTCATTTGTCTTCCCTCAGGAAGTAATAACTTTCTGCTTGTTTGGTGGGTTTGTTACAAGCTGACATCAACCACAGTCTTAATCTGACAGAACAGGGTCAGAGGCCTGGGAGCCTGGAGGAAACATGGGAAGAATAAAAACTAATAAAGCAAATGGCACTGGCTAAAGAATGGCTAAAATAAAAATACTTGCACATAATCTCAAAGACTAGAAAACCTACTGTGTGTGTGTGTGTGTGTGTGTGTGTGTGTATTTAAGCTAGGATATAGAAAGAAGGTCCTTAGCCTTCTTATTTAATTTTGCTGAAGAACCTCAGTATTTTTTCATCTTTGTTTTCAGATCAGGTAAGAAGACATTGAGTGAACTATCAGAAAACCGCACACATGAAAGCACACGGGGAACACTGAACCGGCTCAACCACGGATTCGTCATGCCGTAAAGGCAGATTCCAGCCAGCCACTATCATGAAACAAGTGTTGCTCACCAATGGTGTAGAACCTCTTCAGCTCGCTCTTGCGGGAAGGGCGCTTCTGGGGAGTGGCTGTGTTGTTCTGCTCTTCTTCAATGATGGGGGTCTTGGGAGCAGGGGGCTTACTGGCTTGTGTCTGCTTTCCTGCGCCAGCCAAAGGATTGAACCCCGGAGCAGTAATATCCACAGACTGGGACTTTTTCTTCAACCTAAAGGTAAAGATATCACATGCTGTGAACACTGACTCAAAAGACAAATTAGTTCTGCGTATTTCCATCAAAATCTTTTCTTCAACGGCCAAGTTAAATTTGAAGTTGAAACAGAACCAAGTATATCGAGAAATTAGAGGCTTTTCCCACTGTATTGTCAAATAAATATTTGAATTATTTCTGAAATGAGTTGAAAAAAAAATCTTCTGGCAGCGTCTCATGATACATATTAAAATGTAAAGTGATAAAGGAATTTATCTAAAAGCAGACTGAAATGTGGTGCCAGACACAGAAAATGAATCTGACTATTCTTCATTCTGAAAAATACCATTAAAAAAAATAATTACAGCTCAAAGAAAGGATAACAAAATAATCCTATTTCAAATGGAAGTTGCTGTTATCTTCCTTTTTAATGGATCAAAAATATTAACTGTAAAAATTATACAGTTCAAGTTATTTCTCTCCGCTTTCTCCAAGACAACAAAATACGTTGCTCACTGGTGTATCACAGACAGCAGGCATCATAGCTAACCCAGAAAGCAAAAAAGCTGGCATTTGATATTTTCCTCACTCATGCATGCTTTTGGCAGAATCATCATTGGTCACAATACAAGTTAACTTGAAATATTTCAAGATACACAACTAATGTAATTAAAGTCCAAATGAGCTACAATTGGCTCTTCGTATTTCTGGAAGCGAACATTAAATGTCACTTTTCAAGCCTCAAATTCCCATAGAAAGCAGGGTGGATTTAAAAAAAATTTTTTTAGATTATGTATAGTAATCACAGCTGCAAATTTGTAATTTCCTAAATTTTTTAAAGACTTATTTTTATTGCAAAGTCAAATATACAGAGGAGAGACAGATGCAATATTATACACATATATACATACATATACATATTATAATATATAACAGCAAATAGCAATATACTATTTTTTAAAAACTGTTAAGATTGTTGACTGTAGTGTTTTTGCAATATAAGCATTAATTACAATACAATCCATGCATTAATTACCTAAATTGAGCAACTAAGGAATGCACATATATTTCAAAACATCAGGTTGTACACAGTAAACAAATATTATTTTTATTTGTCAGTTTAAAAAACAACAAGAAATAAGTTTCAGGGACTGGCATTGTGGCATACTAGGTTAAGCTGCTGCCTATGATTCGAACACCCCACATAGTACCAAGCAGAGTTCCTGATGCTTCATTTCCTATCCAGCCCAATGTTGGGCAAACAGCAGAAGATGTTCAAGTTCTTACACCCACATGGATAACTAAGATGGGATTTGTGGCTCCTGGTTGCAACCTGGACCAATCCTATGGTAAGTGAACCAGCAAACAGTAGATCTTTTTCTGTCTCTATATTAGTTTCAATCTCCCTCCCCAATTCCATCCCCCTTCCTTGCCTGTAATTCTGCCCTTCAAATCACACAACTCAATCTTTAAAAAAGGAAAGACTTTCAGGTATGAGAATACATATAAAAACATATATATATATATGTGTGTGTGTGTATACATATATAAGTGTATATATATGTGTATATGCTTTTTTAATAAAGTTTCGAGAACAGTGCATGGAGATGTGTAGAGATGTGGACTGTGCTGTTATCCTGAGTCCTAGGAAATCGCCAATATTCAAGCACTTTTGACCAACAAAAAGGTATCTTCTATAGTCTGTCTTACTGTCTTTATTTCAAGATTCAATTTCAATTTCAATATAAAGCAATTTTGTTTTCAGAGGTGTGATTCAGAAGAGGAAAATTTTAACAGAAAGATATCAAATTTTGCAGAAGGCAAACTTTTCTTCAGCCATAATTAAGATCATCATAAACAATTATTCACATTTTGTAAATGTGAAAAGTTTTTCCTCAGATTCACAGAGGATTTTTTGGTTGTTGTTGCTCGAAACTATATTTTTTGTTGTCCTATTACAGAATGGATGAGTTACTGAGGTCTCTTGTTGGCATATAGGGTGGCTTATACTTAGTAAAACTCTAGGTAGACAGACAACAGGGCTTACAGATGGCAGAGTTCTGCATCACTTTAGAACGTGTATGCTACAGCCACTTACGGCTTCCTTGGTATGAGTAAAGGACACAGCACTCCATTTTAAGATGAACAGAAAACTGCTCTGAGCATTTTCCTTTCTGCTGCTCCCGTCCCTACCTGACTACTTCCCACCCAAGACCTGACGTTTATCTAGTTGTCCTTGTTGGTGCTGAAGTCCTGAGCGCCCCTGCTGCCTAGTTTTCTGCCTTGCTGAAGACGCGACTTCTTACTACACATTCTTAGAAAGCAGAATTGTGTGGGAAATTGAATTACTTCTTAAGAATTCTAAAAAGAGACTATTGTGGTTGTCAAGGAAATCTGTTAAATGCTACCTTTAATTTCCAAATTTTATAAATGAGGAAGTCTTCCTAAATTCTTAACAATGTTCTCAATTAAATGTGTTAAACGAATGTAAATATAGCATAATGGAGCATGTAGGTGTGCATAAGATAAAATATCCTTTGATAATAAATGCAACATTACACACACTGACAAAAAGCAATCCCTTAATAGGCATTGAAATTGGCTTTGTTTAATGTGCAAAGGAAAATGCATGCTAATGTCGTGGGTGGAGAATAAGAAGTGAATATAAAGGCAGCCTGCCTCCTGGAAGCACACCGTCAGGTTCATAATTCTTGCTTTTTCTCGTTCTTTCACTTTTGAGGAAACGAATATGCAGTTCCTCTCTATCTGTATTGCAACAGCTTCTCTCAGCACGCTAACCAGGTTGTATGTTGTTCCAGTACTCACCCATAAAATGGGAATTATTATACAGAAACATTCTGAGGGTCAAGTAAGCATTCTGAGTGGGAACGCCTAGCACAGCACCTGCAAAGGACACTTTGAAATATGAAAACTACAACACTTCTACATTAGGGTACAGTAAAATTTTGTTTTTCAAAATTCCCAGAGACATTGAAGAAATGCTATTGAAGACTCAGGATACTCTGCGGCTTTCCCTTTGTTAGATAAACACTAAGGTCGCAGAGACTGCTGCTTCAAAGGAGGTGTCACTCACTCTGAACTGTGGGATTTGGGAGGGAAACTAGAGGACTTCAAAAGGACCAGCTGAATGGCAGTCCTTTGTGTGGTGCGTAATGTGGTTTATGTCCAAATCTCCCAGAAAACAACCATATTCATCAGAGCTCTCTCTCTCTCTCTGTCTCTACTGGGGAACTCAAATTTCAGGGGGAGACCAGAGACCTCGAGGGCACAGAACAAGAATTGTCAAGGAAGTCTGAGGAGGCTCTCTGACCTTTGCACTCTATAAATCCGAGGTCATTTTGAACCGTTATCCAAGAAGGCTCAGCAGTCACAAGCACCGGAGCAAAGCAGAACTGGCAGAAATCTTCCTATGCCAACTGATTAACTCAGAGAGACTTGGTAACCATGACATGATTCATTTCTACTTTTCTAGAACCACAAGAAATCGTGTTCTCACTTTCAGAACAACTGAATAGAAATCATGCATATCTTAGCTCAAATGAGATTTAACTTGACATTTGAAAGCTCTTGAATTGGGTCAGCAGGATCTGAACGGCTGTGGGTGCCCACCACAGAGGAGCCCTCCTAAACATGTGGTCAATTGCCCACTTCTGTTTTATAAGTGATGATTTAATTATTTTCACTTACTTGAAAGGCGGAGTGAGATAGAGGAAGAAAACCAGTGACAGCAAGCGAGAGACAGTAAGAGACTGAGAGCAAGCAAGCAAGAGGCCTCTCTTTTCAACTGGTTCACTTCACAAATGGCAACCACAGCCAGGCCTGGGGGAGGCTCAAGTCAGGAGCTGACACATCTGGATGAGGGTGGTGCTGATTCAAGTGCTTGGGCCATTCTCTGTTGCCAAATAGCTCGCACAGGCTGTAAGCTGAGTTGGAAGCAGAACAGCCATAATTCTAACCGGCATTCTTTCCTGGAATTCAGGTACAACCCTTACTGCAACCGCCTATTTTTCAGTAGCTTTTTACTACAGAGAACACTTTAAAATTCTTCATATTTAGCTTCAGTTTAATAGCTGTCATTCATAGCAGCTTAAGTTACAAGTCCTCTTCTCTCACATTGCAAGGTGTATATTTTCTACCTCTCTCTATCATTCTATCATCTTCCCTCCAAGCGTAATCTAATTGTTTACATCTCTGCATGCCTATTAAGACCTTTACCTTTAATAGATTTTTTATCTTGTCTAAATATTGCATGGTGTAACTCTATCTTGAGCCTAAAGTATATTCTGCAATAATTTAAATGCATAAGAAAAAATTAATTTAAGTTTTTCTTAATTGAATGATCTCTCCCATGAAATGGGATTCCAACTATGTCTGCAGTATAACTAACTGAGCATGTTCTTGAGTCCTGTAGCTCTTTGGAAAAAAATGAATCATCCATTACTCACTTACTATGACCCCAGGATGCTGGTGGTAATAGAAGTGAAAGTTAAGCAAACCGAATATAGAACAGTGAGAATATTCCCTAGGCTTTAGGATTTTAAGAAAACATAACATAATGATGTAGAACCCACATTTCCATATATTCGACTTTGTAGTTTGAGAAAAACAGCATAGGTCCTAACACTGCGTCCCTGGGGGTCAGACAACTCAGCACTGAATCATTAGATTGGCATTTACTTACAGTCCAGTCCTGACAAAACTCTATTAACCTCTCATGACTCAGTTTTTACATCTGTAAAATGTGGATTAATAATATTTATTCAGTGAAATTTATAGGACTGAATAATTATTTGAAAACTATACAGGGCCAAGGTGACACAAGATAAGTTTTCTATCAAACACGCCAGAAGAAATTTCTCTAGTTCAAGGGCAGAATGAGAAAGATACAGCATTTTCCATTCACAGGTATGCTTTCCAAATGAATGCAACAGCTAGGACTAAGACAGGCTAAAGCCAGCAGCAGGAAACAGCCTGGATGTCCCCCATGGGAGGCAAAAATCCAACTGTGTAGACCATGACCCACAGCCTTCCAGGTTGCACATGGAACTGGGAAAAGACAGAAAATGTGAACCAAGGTATTTAGAAATGAGATGTGGGTATAACAAACACCATCTTAATTGCTGCATGACATGTCTGCCTGATTGTCATTTATCTTTTTGCTTTAAACAAAAACAAGCAAACATGAACAATCATTGAGCTTTTTCTTTTAAAGATGTATTTTTAAAAAATGTATTTATTTTTATTACAATGTCAGACATACAGAGAGGAGGAGAGACAGGAAGATCTTCCATCCAATGGTTCGCTTCCTAAGCGGCTGCAATGGCTGGAGCTGAGCCAATCTGAAGCCAGGAGCCAGGAGCCTCTTCCAGGTCTCCCACACGGGTGCAGGGTCCCAAGGCTTTGGGCGATCTTGGACTGTTTTCCCAGGCCACAGGCAGGGAGCTGGATGGGAAGCAGGGCCACCAGGATTAGAACCAGCGCCCATATGGGATCCCGGCGTGTTCAATGCAAGGACTTTAACCACCACGCTACCGCGCTGGGCCACCAAAATAGATTTATTTTTAATGTAAAGGCAGATACACAGAAAGTAGGCGGTACAGACAGAATAATCTACCATCTGCTGGCTCACTTCCCAAGCAGCTGCAACAGCTGGAGCTGAGCTGAGCTGAGTTGAAACTAAGATCCCGGAGCATCTTCTGGGTCTTCCACGTTGGTGCAGGGTCCCAAGACTTTGGGCCATCCTCTACTGCTTTCCTAGGCCACTGGCACAGAGCTGGAAGTGGAACAGCTGGGGCCCAAAGCAGTGGCTATATGGGATCCTAGTACATTCAAAGCGAGGAATTTAGCCACTAGGTTACTACATCAGGTCTCTTTTTTTAAATAAAGCATCACATACAGAGCCACCTGCTACACATGCTGCTTGATCTGTGCATGTCACTACCTCTGCTTATAGAGTATTCCACTGAGGCTAAATGATGAGAAATACCTAGAAACTATGGAAGCTGGAAGATAATCAGGACATTTTTATGCAGAGGTTGCCTTTTAGAATAAGAGATAGAAATGAATCTCATCTCTTACACTGACTAGCATTGTGGCTTCAGGGACAGGATCTGGACCATCGAGATCTTACCCTTAATAGTGGTGGTCCTGCTATTTGACTACTGTACCAATAAAATGTGTTGCTGGCGTAACGCTTCTTTTTTTCTATGAAAGAAGTTTGCTGAATTATAAAAAAAAAAAAACCTAGAGTGGTATAAGTGCTATATAAATTTTGTGCTATTCTTTTGTTGTATATTTTCAAATATATGCAGGTGGGTGTATTCAATATGTCTATCTGTCATCTCTTGTATTTTATCACCTGCTCATCTATCTACATGGATGCAAGTGACTGGCTGCCCCATAAGGCTCAGCACAGCAGTCCTTTCCAGCAAGAAGAC
This sequence comes from Ochotona curzoniae, assembly GCF_017591425.1. Lineage (NCBI taxonomy): Eukaryota > Metazoa > Chordata > Mammalia > Lagomorpha > Ochotonidae > Ochotona > Ochotona curzoniae. The sequence goes on from NW_024465751.1 coordinate 22,284,361, forward strand.
CCTCTGTGGTTAGCACATCTCAACGCTGCTACACAAGCTGTCTTCCTGAAAGAGCTAGCGCAAGGATATTATTTAAAGCAGTAAAGCTGCTGAGAATGCAACTTTTCCAAGTTGGATACTGTGGCTACTGCAAAAGTTTGAAAAGTCTAGAGTCATAAAAAAAAGGAAGCTTTTCAGAGGAAACGCCTTAAAAACCTCACTTGGCAAAATTTATACATTACATGACCAAAAATAACAGCAGCTAAAAGTAAACCACAAAACCAGCGAAGACCAAGCATATCCAGAAGTTTCTTCATAAAAGAAATGATAAAATTAGAGGCTAAGATATTAATACAGGAAAATAACCCCTTGGATTATAGTACATGCCAACTCTAGAGCACTCTATAATTGCAGTGGCCTTGCTATTTTTCATGCTCCCAAGCAGGAGGATTAAGAAGGAGAGTCTCATTAATATGGAATTAGGAATTACACAATTTTCTTTCACAATTCCAAATGGATACCAAATGCTTCAACCAAAGTATACTTTGGGAATGCAAATTTGTGTTAGAATACTTAATGGGAAACCTAAACTAATTAGCTTATTATAAGAAGGCCTATTTAAAACCCTGCATTCATTCTAAGAAATTTAAACATTCCTAACTTAGAAATCCAGATAAGAGAAAATTCAAGGATTAAGGCAGGGGTATAATGATATGTGGAAATATTTGGCTACAAATTCTAGAAAAATACAAACAAATTCTTGTTAAACATAACTGAATAAAACTTCATAAAATTTAAGGCCAGTGTAAGTGATAAGACTCACACTGAAGCATGCAGAGATTCATTCTCTTATAACTAATTTTATGCTCTAAGTACTAGAAATTAAATCCTAAACCAGAGTTTAATGAAGCCTAATAAAAAGTCAACATTTCTAGCTGATCTTTCATAAAGAAGATCTTCAAGTTCTCTAAGTTCATCAGCTACTTTATTCACAACCCAGTGCTATGCTTCTCCAATGTGAAATTCAGCCCTTCCAATCCTAGTTGTGAACAACTCACTGAAGCAGCAAAAACTATATTATTATTTTAATTTACCTGTTTTCTATTTTTTCTGACAGGGAATTTGTATTTCTAACACTTAACTGTAGAAAGAGAGTATTTCAAAGAAGTGTTTTCTGAATTTATTTTTTCTTAAAGACTTAAAGGCTGAGCCATTTGAAACTCGGGAGCCTATAACTCCATTCTGCACAGATCCAAATGGGAGGCAGGTGTTTGCAAGCAGTGGCTTGCTCAAGATGCAACAATACCCGCCCTGAGAGGAGCACTGTTGTTATTTATATGATTTTTTTTATGATATGGCTTTATAAGTATAGGGTTCTCTTCTCCACCTCTCCCTCCTCTCTCCCCATTTCTCCACCCCCTCATCCTGTTTCCCTTATATTATTACAACAGTTTAGTCCTTCAGCAACAGTCACAAGTCCAAAATTCGAGAAGCATTTTCTAATAAAAGTTCTTAATACTGGATCAACTTAATCACTACATTAATTTTCACAATTTTAATCCTATATAATAGCCACTGGTAAACAAACTGTGGAAGGAATGCTTAAACGGCTTCTTCATGGAAGATATTTCAAGAAATACAAATGGTAAGGAAGTCCACATACAAATGCAATGATCAGATTTAGACTTCGGATACACCGGTAGTAAATGTCATGATTAATTTAGTGCATCCATATAATATAGGTTTGACCTAACCCTTACTAGTAATTTGTGTTGGAGCCTAATGGAGACAAGTTACTTGTTTCAGTTACATCAGTAATCCCATAATAAACTGAATCAATATCTCGGTTCCTTATACAGATGTCAAGTTTCATAACTTAAAAATAAACACTCTGCAGGTTTGATACCATTGTGAAAATTTTTCATTAGTGATACAGCAGAGCAGATATGACAGGAACTCAAATCAAACCGCAGGGGTTCAAGTTCATGATCTACTGCTTTTAACAATGAAATTAAAAGACAACATAATTATATTGATTGAAAATATGTACCGTTACTGGAATAACTGTTGTGAGTTTTACATATCACCTCTTAACTATAAAGTTCTACTGCACTGATTTAAAAGTAGTAAAACCGGATGAATTTCCCCTTCCATGTGCTTTCTGATCATGCAATTATATTGCAAGCACTCACTTTGAAATTACACAAATTTCCAATTTATTTCAGTTTTTGCCTTAGAACTTTAAAGCTTCTTACTTGGAAAAGCCTGAAAGTAGAAACATATTATGTAAATCCAAAGATTAGGACTTGAAGGATCTGGAAGTCAAATTCTTGTAAATATTAAATAGTTTTCCGCAATAACTCAAAGAATTGAAAATTAATTTCATTACCTTTGATAAGATGATTTGTAACATGCTATTGCTACATTGATCACATTCTATTTAATTGTTTTAAGAAGAAACCAGAATACGTAATACTATTTTAAGGCTTCAGGCTTCTATCCAACATTGCTGATTAAAGGAACCTATTTTTATTTTTATTTATTTATTGTTTAAGGGTTTATATTTACTGGAAAGGCAGACATACAGAGAGAAAGACAGAGAGGAAGATCTTCTGTCTGATGATTCACTCCCCAAGCGGCCGCAATGGCCGGAGCTGAGCCAATCCGAAGCCAGGAGCAGGAGCCTCTTCTAGGTCTCCCAAGCGGGTACAGGGTCCCAAGGCTTTTGGACTGTCCTCAACTGCTTTCCCAGGCCACAAGCAGGGAGCTGGATGGGAAGTGGGGGTGCCGGGATTAGAACTGGTGCCCATAAGGGATCCCAGCACATTAAAGCTGAGGACTTTAACTGCTATGCTATTGTGCCGGGCCCAAAGGAACCTGTTTTTAACAAGGCCTACTACAAACTATCATAGGAAGCATAAGGACAAGCTGATTAATATGTAGTTTTGCTTATGTACAGCATAAGGCAACTCCAAACTTAAGACTATTTCTGGGCCCGGCGCAGTGGCCTGTCTCCTCCTCTCTGTGTATCTGACTTTGTAATAAAAATAAATAAATCTTTAAAAAGAAAAGATTATTTCTGCAAGCAATGGTTTGGGCCAAACCGAAGTGATTTATAGTTAAAACAATGTCATACAGCAATCTCCTAACTTAATTTCCCCAATGAAGCGGTGAGGAAAAGGGGGGTGTGGTGGTGTTAATATAAAAAACTTAGACCCATTATTTACATATTAATTCAGAAATTGGGTGAAAAAAATCATTGTATTTAGTCACATATATCCTGACTGCTTTAAACTAAACTATTCTATTATTACATATACAACCCTCCTTAAATTATTTTAAATATCCTAAAATGAAAGTGTGATTTTGTTGTCAATTTTTAGATCTTAGCTTGCATTTTTGATTACATTGTCAACTGAAAAGGATGTTTTTGACCATAAGAATGACTGGGTCCAAAACTTGCTCCTTTAAATTTGTAAATTATTTAATTTCTCTATTGTTCATACATTTTTAAAATGCTTCTAAAATAGTACTCTAATAATTTTTTTGAAAGTGCTAACACATCAACATATATTATTCAGTATGGTATATTTCAGTGCTCAAGCATCTTTGTAAACTGCCTAGTCTATACTGAAATATTCTAAAATCTTAGTTTCCCTTGCTACACAAATTTTCTAGTATTACCTTTCTGTTTTTCAAAGGTGTCTCTTTTTTTCTATTCAGCTTCTAAACTTTCCAAAACATTTTTAGAATGTAAGGGTCTAACAGAGTTGGGCCTTCTGTTCCACTTTCACTGTCTCCCCCGGATGGTCTCATTCATCTCCTTTGGGAAAAAAAAAATTCTATAAGCTGAAAATTCCCCAAACTCAAATTTCCTCAGAAATAAAACTTAAATATTCAACTAACTATAAGATATTGTGCATTACATGTGGCACAGCTTAATCCTAACATATCTCTAAACAGCTTCTCAGTTCCAATTCTTGGCTCTAATTCTATTTCCAATCTTCTCCGTCTCTATAAATGCCACCAACACCCACACAGTTACTCAAGCCAGGAGCCTCCAAGTTACACTTGATCCTTTCCTTTACAATATTCTGTTCTTCTACTTTATCAAAGCGTTCTATTCTGCCCCCAAATTATATCTTAAATCTCTTCCTCTCCACCACAAAATCCTTAACCATTATTTCCCTGGAATAAGGCCCCCTTTCTGTTCTTTCAGAAATTTCTCTCTTTACTATCTGCTTTCTTGAAACAGCCCTGCCAAGAATTCTTAAACGTAAAGCAAAGGGGTCATTGTTCTCCAGATTTACAAAGACAAGGAGATGCAGAGAGAAAGATCTATTTTGTCAGAGCTGAGCTGAGCCAAAGCCAGGAGCCAAGAGCTTCTTCCAGGTCTCCCATGCAGGTGCAGGGTCTAAACCTTTGGCCATCCTCTACTGCTTTTCCAGGCCACAAACAGGAAACTGGATGTGAAGTGGAGCTGCCGGGATTAGAACCAGTGTCAATATGGGATCCAGGCAGATGCAAAATGAGGATTTAGCCACTAGGCTATGCGGCAAGGCCCTCCCACTTCCTTTCATATGTCCACCTTCAATGTCCCTGATATCCTTCTAGGTTCCACCAAACATCAAGGTGTTTTTTTTTTTGTTGTTGTTGTTGTTATTTTTGCCTTCTACCGTTTCTGCATGTGTTACTCCCTCTTACTAGAATGTCTTTTAAGTTATTGCTTGTATCTCATCTGCTACAGCTGCTGAAAGAAACCATCTCCTCCAAATCTATGAGGGTTGTCTCTCATCTCTGCTCCAGCCCCCTTCCACCCTCTTATATTTCAGCATCTGACTCAGATGCTGCTTACCACAAAGTCTAATGAAATCGTGTATTTGTTTTATCTCCATTCTTCTCTGCGCCGTGTTTATCACACATAAAACATTTATCTCAGAGGTGCGCACACAGAAAAAATGGAGAAAAATACAGGGACAAGAAAAGAGGGAGAAAGTGAGAGTGAGAGGAAAAGCGAGAGAGAGAGAGATTATCTTCTCATATATCAGATTCCCAAAATAATCGGATGCCACAGGCAGAAGCTGCATACTCAATCCAAGGCCCCACATTAGTGGCAGCACTTTAACTAACTGAATCCCATTGCTGCCTTTAAAAGGCTGCACTAGCGGTGAATGAGAATAGCTAGATGTCAAACTCAGGCACTCTGGAGTGGGATATACCAAGCGGCATCTCAACTCCCAGGTTAAACACCTGCCCCTCTGTCATTTTCCGATACACCCAACGGAGCTGGAAGTACCACTGCTTCATATATTTAACATAATATCTGCACAATATGTGTACACAAGAACAATAACTACATGAAGGATCAAATTATCAATTAATAATTCCTTCTCATAACTTGGCATTATCTTCATACAGAAGACTAACACTGTGTGAGATTCCGTTTACTTTTCCACCTTCTTTCATGTACAGTTTGACTCAATCACAATGTCCGAAATCTTTGGCAATGAATTATGCATGTTTCTTTGCTAAAAGATATAATATTCATAATAATTATGTGAAAATAGAGCTGTCTTTTGATCAGTGAACTAGATCAATTTCAAAATCTGAAAATCATTGTTGAATGTGTGGCCTAATAAACAGACTGGAGATGGAACAGCTTATTAAATGTGTTGATTTATTGGCATTGTGCTAATGAGCATTTGACTCTTGTATTTTCTAGATCTTATACTTCTGTAGGTGGTAAATTACATTACGAAAAAAAAAAATCAATGAAGACTGAATACAGAAAAGCAAACACCATACATCAATAACACCCAAAAAATAGGTCAAAGGAAAATATATACATAAATTTTTAATTACATGAAAGATTGATAGAAATATATTTTGGTAAACAACAGTGATGGCTCAGGTAGCTGGGTTCCCGACACCCACCTGGAAACAGATTTTGTTCCCAGATGTTGGCTGTGACTTCAGTCTAGACCTAATCCTGGCTTTGGGAGGCATTGGTGGAGTGGATGAGCAGTTGGGAGGCCTCTCTTTATTTCTATCTATGTTTCTCAAATTAATAAAAAATAAAATTATGTGGGGGCTGGTGCTGTGGCATGGAAACAGTCTGCTTTCAACCAATATAAAAAGACTAACCTGGAAACCATCCCCCGGAGGTCTACTTTAGTTACCTTATAGCCTAACTTGACAGTGACTGCAGGTTCAAGGATGCTGTTCTAGGTCCCACTTAACTAAATTGTAGAAAAAATGAAAAGATCACCATTCAAAACAGTGAATAAAATTACAAGGGAAACTATCTGAATATCAAGATTCTCCATTGTGTATGATGCTAACATTCTTTCTGAGATGCATGCTAAACAAGATTGCATATGTTTGGATTTACCAAATACTTTCTGGGTTCCTAGTATGTTGAAGGTATAGTGGTTTACTTCCAAGATCCTACTTGATGGCATGTGTTTTTAGTTTATTCTTTCTGGCTCAGGGTGGACATTTCCGGCTTTTTCGTAGCCTCCTCCTTTAAAGAAATCTTAGCTGTGAATTCTTTTTGGGTGAATGCAACTCCTCCCACTAGTAACTAAGAGAGCCTTGCCCAACCTCCAAAGAGCTACAGTAGACAATAGACTGTCATGTTCTTCCCTTGTGAACAAGAGGTTTGAAACTATTTCCTTCCCCTATGTCCACATCTTGCCAACAGCAAACAAGTCTACTTGGTCCCTTAGCAAAGAGCACACTGCTTGGGATCTCCCAGGCAGCTGTAGTGTCTACCCTTGACTTCTCAGGGTCAAAGTCTAACCCATGGTTTTCCCCAAGCTCCCAATGTTATCCCAAGGAAGTGCTTACCTATCCAAGGTTAAGAAAACCCCAACCATGTTAGGACAGAACAGCTATCTCCAAAAATTTCATTTTAATTTCCAAACTTTTAGGCTGACTCAAAGTGAGAATCAGTTATGGTCTACGGCCATTCCACCCTGAACGTGTCCAATCTCGTCTGAAGCTAAGCATGACAGGCCTGGTTAGTACTTGGATGGGAGAATCAATTTTGGATAAAAAAAATCAGCTCCTGACCATCATCAGCTTTTCAACTTTTGCTTTGGCAAAACCCATGCTTCCCTTTGGTACATGGGGGGCCTTCTCAGTTTCTGTTGAAACAGAGAGAAATATCTAATTTTAGCTTCTTGTACCAGATACAATGCACAATTATTAACCCTAATATTATCATTCAAGGAAAGTGAAGATGGGAGATGTCTCTTCACTATAGGATTACTTCAAGTTAAAAATCTTTTATTTAGTTCTTTGTTTTTGTTTTCCTATTATACATTCATTAACAGTGTTTGAGTTCAATATCCTATGCCACATGCTGGGAAAAAAAAAGGAGAAAATGATTGTTTGCTTTCGAGGGCACAGAAGGGGATAGATTTGTAATATTAAGTATTAAAATATTCTGTGTGCTGTGGCTACTGGAAGACAATCTCTCTCTCTCAAAGATTTCTTTCTTTCTTTCTTTCTTTCTTTCTTTCTTTCTTTCTTTCTTCCTTCCTACCTTCCTTCCTTCCTTCCTTCCTTCCTTCCTTCCTTCCTTCCCTTCCTTCCCTTTTTTTCTTTCTTTCTTCCTTTCTTCCTTTTTTCTTTTTCTCTTGCACATTTACAAAGAGAAGGAGAGCCAAAAACCTTTCATCTGCTGGTTTACTCAAGCAGCTGCAGCAGCCAGACCTGAGTCACTCTGAGCCACTCTGAAACCAGGAGCCAGGAGTTTCCTCTGGGTCTGCTACATGGGTACAGGGTCCTAGTGCTTTGAGTCATCCTCCACTGCCTTCCTGGATCACAAACAGGGAGCTGGATGAGAAGCAGAGTAGATGGGACATGAATAAGTGCTCACAGGATCCTGACACGTTCAAGGGAAGGATTTAGCTACTGAGCCAGTGCGCTAGCTCCCATCTCTCTCTTTCTCTCCCTCTCTCTCTCTTTCTAATTTGCCATATTAGAAGTCCCCATAGTCATGTGGGTTATTTATGATGACCCAACTGCAAGAAATTGGGCTCTGAAGTTCACAAATGGTAAATCATTGCTATTAAGGATAATAAAATTAAGAAAAATGAGACCAAAATTAGAAAACGCAGGTGAGGGTAAAGCAGGAGGCAAGGGGAGGACAAAACATTCATTTATTTGTTTATCTATAGATATCTATAGATATTTATCTATAGATATATATAAAATTCTACTTTAAAATTATATATATAATTATATATAATATCCTACTTTAATTATATTATATATTATAATAATATAATGGAATATATTTAATATCTAGCACAGTTTAATAATAAAATAATATATTATATGTAACAATATATTATAATTTAAAGAATATATATATATAAAATTTAAAAGTAGGATTGAGCATTTGGCTCAGCACCTGAGGTCCCTGCATCCCAAACTGAATGCTATGTTCAAATCCCAGGTCTGCTCTCCATGCCAGCTTGCTGTTGAAGCATATCCTGGGAGCAGGAGGGGAGGGTTCAAGTACTTGTGTCCCTTTCATCCATGTTGCAGACACAGAAGAAGTTTCTGAATTCTAGCATTAGTCTATCCCAGCCCTGGCTTATTGCTGGCACTTGAGGTGTGAACTAAGGCAAGGGAGACATCTGTCCTTCTCTTCTCTCTAATGCTCTGCCTTTCAAATAAAACCAGCAAACAAAATTTTTAAAATAATTTAGAACAAATTTAGTATTGTTTTCGAAAGTAGGGAGATGAGGAGATAGAGCTTCCACCTTCTGGTTCATTTCCCAAATGCCTGAAAAGGCTAGGATTGGGCCAGGCAGAGGCAGGAGTCTGGAGCTCACCCTGGCTCTCCCATGTGGGTATTAGGGATACAGCTACTTGGGCCATTACCACTGCCTCCAGAGACTGCAACAGCAGGCTGCTAGAGTCAGCAGCCTGAGGCAGGAATCAAACCCAGCACTTCAACATGGAAGAAGACGTTTTAATACCAGTTCATGAATGGAATACATTTAGCTTTATAAGAAACTAAGGACATCATCATTACCATTTTTAATTTGCCATAAACAGGAAGTATCAGGTGGGCATGCACACAAGTTACTGAGAACCACTGGGCCAGATAATTTCAAATACATAGGAGCATGCTCTTTAGAGAAACATTTTAATCAAATCTATTCCTCTCTTGTATCTACCCCATGTGCTTTAAAAGAGATGTCAATTTCAACAGCTTTCTGAACCTTGTGTTGGGGAGTGCCAATATAATTTGTAGTACTTAGTGCAAAATGAAACTACAAGATCTCTTATTACAAGATTATTAAGGATTCAATGAAGTGCAGCAAACAAATTATATCAAGTGGAAGCCTTTTTAGGCAGAGGTCTCATGAGGCTGACAGGTTACACACTTAGAAAACTGGACATGCCTGTATTGACAGATACAATTCCCCATGTTAATTTCCCAAAGCATGTTTAAAAAACAATGATTCTATACTGACACAGTTATGATGTCCTTAAATAGTAGAATGATGGACTTGTGGTGCTTGCTGAAGGATTATGTTACTGTAATAATATGAGGGGAAAAAATGGGAGAAGGAAAGAGGGTTGAAATGGGAAATTCCTGTGCCTATGGAACCATATAATGAAGAAAAAATGGTTCAGTGCCTAAGGATTTGTATAAGGAAACATGTATAGAACATATTCCAGCTTGACTAAGTTTTTATTGTTGGTCAACAAATCACATCTTGTATCTAAGTAATATCTTCAGTACAAAGTAGTACTGTGTTAGCCGCCTGGCAACTAAGAGTTCCTTAATCATTTTAAGTTCATCTTTGTGTCTGTATGGTTCTTACTATAGCTTAACAATCATATTCTAAGCAAAGAAAATTTGATCACAGGAACCTGGGTGCTTCTAAATGATCTTTATGTGGACAAAGGAATACTGACAGCCCCAAGAACAACATGCTTTAAAGGAAGTCTCAAAGGTAGAGAAAGGATTCCCTTCACTTCCTGTACAAGCAGAACAGAGAGAATTCTACAGAGGCATGAGACATATCAGAGCAAGGATAACGGAGTCTCCTGAAACGAATGTTCAAGAAATCGCACTGGAAAAACTCACATTATTCCCTTCTTTTGATGCCACTGTGCCCTTCTTCCTACCTCTTCTACTCTTCCTTCTCATTTAATTCATTTTCAAAAATCTATCATTGAAATCATGTCAGTGCCTTTGGAATTCTTGTCTTCCTGGGTAGATTCCACGACTCTCCCTCTAACCTGCAGGATTCAGTGCGATCTCTTTCCCTGGCTTCATCCCACTGCATCTCCTCATCGTCTTAGTTCCGTCCAGTTTGCCTTTCTGTTCCTAGAAATTGTACTGGCCTCCAGGCTTTTGTAAAGACAGCTTCCCAGTCAGATCCACCTTTGTTAATAATTTGTACTTGTCTCCCTCTTCTTATAACTCAAGTCTGTTTCCCAAAGCCTTCACTAACACCCAACTTAAGCAATCAACCCCCATCTAAAATATTTTAATTGTGCTTGATTCCGATCACATATCTTAATACATCCTCTTATGAATTATCTGTGACCCCTGACTCCTCCACCAATGATGTTGGCTATATTGGAAACTTGCCTGCTGCCTGCTTTGTTCACAGGAGTATCCTTAAGGACTAGATTAGAACTTTTGGATAATACAGCTATTTCTTTCACATCAAGATACTTTCTTCCATGTAAAATAAGAAGAAAATACTTTTTATTACTTTACTATGATAGTTTCCCAGTGGAGGATTTTAACACACAGGGAGAGGCATGATATTTTTTTAAGATTTATTTATTTTTATTGGAAAGCCATATATACAGAGGGGAGGAGAGACAGAGAGGAAGATTTTCTTCTGTCTGTTGATTCACTCCCCAAGCAGCTACAGTGACCAGAACTGCACCAATCCAGAAACTTAGGAGCCAGGAACCTCCTCTGTGTTTCCCATGCAGGTGCAGGGTCCCAAGGCTTTGGACCATCCTCTGCTGCTTTCCCAGGCCACAAGAAGGGAGCTGGATGGGAAGCAGAGCTGCTGGGATTAGACCTGGTGCCCATGTGGGATCCAGGCATGTGCAAGGTGAGGGCTTTAGCCAGCAGGCTACAGCACTGGACCAAAGTGAGATATTTTGAATATAACATTCTGAGTAGCACATTCTATATTTCACCTTGATAACTATACTTACTTTATCTCCTTGGTGATTCCTCAAGAGATCACTTTAGTAGTCTGTGTATCATGTAACTTGTGATATAATAATTCATAGAGCATTTCAGACAGCAGTTAGTACTTATGATTCCTGGGTCATTGGCTCTTGTCAGAATAAGGAGATTGAAGCTCAGCGACTAAATATTCAGTGTTCATTGCTTAACAACACAGGCAAAAAAAAAAATCCCTGCTTTATTACTCACAAAATGACTTCCACTTGCCAAGTCACTGCTTAGGTAGCACAATTCCATTTTCTACCACATATACTACATCAAGAAAGAAGAGAAAACTTGGAATAATTCTTTTTCATAAATTCAACGAATCAAGGGCAGTGGCAACTCTGCAGACAGGAATAGTAAGTTTCCCGCATGCTTCCACCTTTCCAACACAGAACAAGCCAAGCATCACCTAAGATTCTGCAGAAACCTGTAGACATATGAAGTAGGATCAGTTTTATTATATTTTTTGCTGATAGCATAAAATAATTTAAAAAATACTCTATAAAACATTGGGGTCAAAAGAGGAAGAGATAAAAATGAACCTATTTTATATTAAACATGTACTCTTTTCTTTCCCACCATAGAATGACCTTGTTTGATACATCTTCCAGAAAACCCTTGAAAAATAATATTTTCCATGAAAGTAAATATCAACTCAAAGCAAAGGAAATTGTGAACAAGCAGTTAATCACATCCTAGCAAAATTATAATTGTAAAAGCAAACAGAATACTCTGTGCTTTAAAAATGTCTCTTTAATTTTTAGCTAAAGAGGCAGAAATCTGCATTAGATGGTTTCTTATCATATAAGACGATGAAATAAAGTGCTTGTAGATAAAATCATGTTGGACTAAAAGTCAATCCCAATGATTACTTTCAAAGTTTTCCAGGTGATTTACTGCAATGTTCAAAATACATTATTTAATACACACACACACACACACACACACACACACACACACACACACACACTCAAGCTATTGAAAGAGGCACTGTTCTTGTGGTGAAGCAAGGTCAGCTGCCACCCACAATACTAACAACCACATGGGTGCATGTTGGAGTCTTGACTGATTTACTTTTTATTCATCTTCTTCTTAATGTACTCAGGAGAGTAAAAAGGTGGTTTTCAAGTACTTGGGACCCTAAACCCACATGGGAGAAAGGATGGAGTTTATGGTTCATGACATTGGTTTAACCCAGATCAAGCTGCTTTGGCCATTTGGAAACTGAACCAGTCAGTGGACAGATCTTTGTTTTTCTCATTCTATTATTGCCTTCTAATAAATAAAATATCAATTAAAATAGCATTTATTTATTTATTTATTTAAAATTCAGAGTCAGAGAAAGAGAGAGAGAGAGAGAAAGAGAAAGAGATATATCATTCCCCCACATGACTGCAATGACTGGGCTGGCTAGGGTCAACCCAGGAGCCAAGAGCTGCTTCTAGATTTCCCATCTGGATTACAGGAGCTTAGGCACTTGGGTTGTCATCTGCTGCCTTTATCAGACTAACGCAGAGAGTTGGACTGGAAGCAGAGCAGTCAGGACACGAATCAGCATCCATGTGGGATGCTGGCAACACAGGCAAAGGTTTTACATATACAAACAATTCCTCTCAAGTACATAAATGTTTGAATATATTAGTAGAGTGGAACATGAGATAAATTATAATTTCACTATAAATTTTAAATCAAATTATAAACTAGATTTTATGGCTCATGTCATGCTTTAAGTAATTTGAGATTTCATATAAAAGTTGCTTGAATGAAGCTAAAATATTGAGGGGCTATAAACTGTTTTGTGAAAAACGTTTTATTAGTAAAATATTTTTACTGTTCTACAAATAAAATAATTTTCCTCTGTACATTTTCATTGAATATGTTAACTTTCTCATTTTTATAAGATAAAATATGTTGGAATTTATGTTTAAAGTAACACTACATGTAAATTATATCTAGGCATGAAAGTGTAAAATGACCTTTGAAAAACATGCTACAAATAAATGCTGATACATGATGTTCAAAGAATTGCTTTGTTTTCTAACAATTATACATTGATATTTTTTAAAGACTTATTTATTTTTATTTGAAAGACAGATCTACAGAGAGAGCAGAGACAGATATTTTCCACCGATGGATTTACTCCCCAAATAACCACAATGGCCAGAGTCAAGCTGAGCTGATCCAGAGCTCAGAGTGAGGAACTTTCTCCAGGTCTCCCCACGTGGGAACAGGAGCCCAGCACCTGATCCATCCTCCACTGCTTCCCCAGGCCACAGGCAGAGAGCTGGAACAGAGGAACCAGGACAAGAACTGGTATTTCTATGGGTGCTGGTGCCACCAGTGAGGGATTAGTTTGCTACATCTAACAATTAGATCTAACAGTTAGAGGCTAGCCCCTCTAACAGTTACAATTTATTATAACGTTAGAAAATGAAATCACAGCAAATGATACACACACATATGTAAAAGTCTCCATAAGCGTTTTTAATGGTTATTGCTTAAAAACAATTTTCAGCAAATTTCCAGTATGAAATTACAATGAGAAAACAAAAGTAAAATATACAAAAGTCAGAGATGAACCAGGACATTTCAGCTTTGTTAAAAGTGTAGTAATTAATCCTACAAATGAGTTTCCCAGGCAATGAACATACAGAGTAATAATAGGAAAATAGGGCTGCAAAGCAGGTAGAAATTCAACACCCATATTGTGTAATGTGATCAAGCATTCTCTGCCAACTCATGGCTGGCTTCACTCACTACATGCAATGAAAACATCACCATCAAAAATCTACAGAAACCTTTTACCCCAGGGAGAGAGTTTAATCACCTTCTGGCTCAATGTAACGCAACTGAAAAGAGCATCAGGCTTGCCAGATACAAATATGATATCTAAATTGTATATTTCAGTCTTCATAAAATCACATTTATGGTTGCTTACGGCTATATCCCAGTAGATATTTCCAACAGTGTCAAGCAATAAAAGCTTTAGATAAGTCAAGGCTTTGTTATAACAACAAATATTAATTAAAGTTTTACTTTCACTACTTTCTCATCATTAAATCATTAATACCCTCTTAAAAAAGATTTTTAGATAATAGCAAAACAGCCAGAGAAAACTGTAGAATAAAAAGTCAGCTAAATGTGTCTAAATTTTCTAACAGATGGAAAATATTGCCTGTCACAACTAAAAAGACATGATTAAGTGCCAATAACACATTTCTCCATTAACTGAGTCTTAACACAAATTTAGAAAGATGACAAGACTCTGGCTTTTCTAAGTCAGTATGCCAACTCTGTCAGTGTTAAAGTATAGAAGGGTTCATTTTATCATCAGCAAGAGCATTTACGATATCTCTCTTCTAAAATGCCCTGCATCAGGGGCTGATTAGTGCACTTTACACAGGTAATGGTTCTACTGGATAAGCTGGCTGCACATGTTGGGGTGAACTATCCCAGCTGTCTAACATCAGGGTAACACTATGGAAATTCTACCTCCATCACTTCTGTGATTACAGTAGTATTAGTAATATGTGTATATCTTTAATGGATAAAAAAGAGATATTTTTAGATTGTTTTCAAGTTAAAATATGTGTTCCTTACCACATCAAATAAAATTGTAAGATCTTACAGCACACCTTGCTATTTATTATATGAATTAACAAAAAAGTATAAGTAAAAGATTTTGATAAGCTAATTTCAAAATAATGACTTTCTTTGGAATTTTCACCAAACTATCCAAAGGAACCATGTGCAGAAAAGATGGATATCTTCACAATTGTTCTACAAGTATGTGAGTTATCTCTATGATGAAAATCACAAAGTATTAAAGAAAGAAGTATAAGAAGACACCCCCAAAATGGGAAAATTTTCAGTGTTCATGGATTGGTAGACTTAATGCCATCAAAATGTCTCATTCGGGACTCGGGAGAGGAGCTTTTTCTGGTCCTTACTTAGCTCCAACTTTGGAACCCCTCCCTCTCCTGCAAGGACCATTAGGGTCACTCCGGAGCCCTCCCCCCACAAAAAATAAGTAAATAAAACTAAAAAAAAATTAGAATAGACAGAGAACAACAAGGAAAGCTTGAAACCAGACAGGAAACGGTCAGCGTGGACTCACATATACCTTACTAGGTAGGCCACAAAGATAAGTTACTCCTCACTAAGGCATTGGAGATTTCTCTGCACACCCCACCTAAAACTGTTCTACACCTTAACTGTTGATATATGCCTTGTTAGAGTTATAACGCAGTTTACACTACCCTAAAACCTGCCAAGTTCAGTAAAAATTATTCTTGAACTCTATAAATTGCAACATACTAAAATGAACATAGACATGAGACAGCTGAATAGTTCCCTATAGCCACTTTAAGGTGTATAGAAGCCAGTTGTTTATAAACTAAAATTGAAATGTCAATGAAGTAGTCACAGGATGTGAGTAAGAACTTACATTTTTTTTTTAACATATTGGTTACTCAACACCTTGTAAATTAATGCGATAATGTTGTAAATTATTGTTAATGTTGCATTGGGGCTTTTAATTAGCTGGGATGATATTCTGCCAGCTCAGCCTTCAGACCAGAGATGGTCTCCCCAAGAAACCATTGAATTTATCTGGACAATAACATGCTGGACTCTATGCTTGGTATATGCTTGCAACAAAAGAATCTTGAATGAATTTGAAATGTAATACAGCAACAAGGTGGAGGAATCCACCATGGGAGGAGGGCAGCGGGAGGGGTTCGGGGAATCCCAGAGCCTATGAAACTGTGTCACAAAATGAGGTGTAATTAAAATAAATACATAAATAAATAAAGTTAGAAAAAAAGATTTAATGAAATTCCAATCAAATATCTATGACATTCCTCTCAGATTTAGAATAAAAATTCTAAAATTCATATATAAACTTACAAGAGGCCCCAGATAACTAAAGCAATTGTAAACAAACAAAAAACAAAACCGGATATGTCACAATATCAGATTTCAAGACATACCACAGGGCAACTGTAAATAAAGCAACCTGGTACTGGTGCAAAAATAGATATGAAGATCAAGTGAACAGAATAAAAACCCCAGAAATCAACCCACATAACTACAATCAGCTAATTTTTGAATATAAACCTTGAAAAACATCCAGGAAGAAAGTTTCCTCAACAAATGGTACTGGGAAAATTGGACTTACATGTGCAAATGATGAAACAAGATGTCTGCCACATGCCTTATACAAAAATCAACCCTAAATAGATAAAAAATCTGATGACCTGATACCATCAAATTACTAGAGGAAAAATGTGAAGAAAACCATGCAAGACATAGGTGTAGGCTGATGCTTGTTTTAAAGTCCCAAGAGGTACAGACATGACGGCTAAGTGAGATGACGTCAAGTGAGGAATGTCAACCAAGTAAAGAGGCAGCCAAAGGAATGGGAAAAAAAATATTTGCAAATTACAAAAATGACAGATGATTAATGTCCCGGATCTATAAAGAGCTCAAGAAACTGAACACAAAAAGAGCAAACAATCCCATTAAGAAATTGTGAAAGAACATGAAAAATTTTCAAAGGATGAAATGCAAATGGCCAACAGACACATGAAAAAATTGTTCATTAGCCATCAGGGAAATGCAGATAAAAACTACAATTTAGGTTTTTATTTAAATTCTTTCTCCTGGGAATTTACCCAAGTGAAATGAAATCAGCATATGAGAGATATTTGTACATCCATATTTACTGCAACTCAATTCACAAAAGTTATGATATGTAATCAATCCTGATGCCCATGAATGGATAACTGAATAAAGAACATGTAGCATATTTACACTATGGAATACAACTCATTCATAAAAAGAATGAAATTCTGTCTTTTGCAACAAAATGGATGCTACTGGAAATCATTATGCTTAGATCAAAAAAGATAAACATCATATCTTTCCCTGAACTGTGACAACTAATGCACAGAGTACTAAAAAAGGTCATCTATCTGAGTGAGAATGACATCTTGGGATTTGTTTGTTGTTTACATCCTGTGTCTATACTGCTGAGGAACGGTACGATTTTTTTTCTACTTGCTATGTGTTGAACCAGTTTCCCTATGGAGTGTTATGCCTGTGATTCTGAAGTGAAATGAAAGCATACCATTGTAAAAGTTGAAAACACAAATAAGGAAGGAGGAGAGTGGGTGGGGAATACAAAGCAAGGGGAATGGTGGGGTGGCATGTATCACTATGTCTCCAAATATGTATTGTGAAATTTGTTCACTTTATGCAAATAAGCTTAAAAAGGAACATGTAATTCCATAAAGTAAAATGTTCTTGGGTTGCAGACGCTTTAGAGACATATACAATTATAAATAAAACAATTTATGAGTGATGTATGGTTAAACAAATTGGGAAATGTCTTTATTGGTAGAGAAACTAATATAATGAAGTAGTCACTCCATGTACACAGTATAAAGTGCTCTGGACAGATATGGAGTTGTATGTAATCTATAGTACTAAACAGAAGTCCCAAACTATTCAGCAGAGCTCTAAGTGTGGAATATGTATAAGCTAATAAAGGCACTATAGTATAATACTGGTATCCCAATGTTAGGAATATATCTTTATGTAATAATTTGTGATGATGCAATTATTTGGAATAAAAAGACAAATGGCTATATACTCTGGGAGGACAATTATAATAGCTGTAAGTTCTTCAATAGTACATAAAAAGGATTTTTATGTTTCTATGCTTCATTTGGACATTGGGAGCATCAAGATAAAGTACTTATGAGCTTATCACTCATAATAAAATAATGAAGAAACTTTGCATAAACAAAACTAAAGACAAAAATCCAACTTCTTAAAAAAAGAAATGTAGTCCAAGTTCTTTCCTAGACCTATAGACTAAACTTTGCATTGTATTAAGTTCCCATGTGATCTTTTGCATATTTATGTTGAGATGCAGTATTGTAAGCAACCATGCAGTAGAAAATGGTAAATTTTCAAAATTGATTGCATCACATTGAACATCTTTAAGTTGTTGCATGCCATAAATGCAGGGTTGTACAACAGGAGATTAATGAAAGCTACAGAGGCTTGTGAATTACAGACATCTGAATCTGGGCTATAACGAAACTCTGCTGTTTTCAGGGCTCATGCCATTTCCACAGTGCATATTTACCCAGTGCAGGGAAAGAGCACCAACACATACAAGCTTTAAGCAGGGACAAGCCATTTTTAAATGAGTTTTCAGTGAGCAGTGAGAGACGGAGACAGACAGGGAGGGGCAAAGAAGAGGAAGGAGGGAGGGTGGGAGGGAGACAGAGGGGAAGGAAAGAAGGGGGAGAGGGAGAGAGGGAAGAACAAACGGAGGGAGGGAGGGAGGGAGGGAAAGAACCCTATTCTTCAAAGAACTGGTGCTTCAGATTCCTCATAAAACTGTTTTGTAGGGAAGGGAAGCTGCGGTGTGGAGCAGTCGGGAGTGGAAGGTCGTCTGGCCCTGTGATTTACAAGCTATCACTTGCTCCCTTGATTTCTCTACCTTTAGGTGCCTCATCTGTAAGATAGGGATAATAATAAAAAAATGAGTCAGTGTTCACAATTTTCAGATATCTATACTTCGTCAAACATTATCTGATACTACTCTCATAATCACTAAAGTAGGCATCAACACCTCTCTCTCTCTCTTTTTTATACAGAATCAAGTTTTACCATGGTTGAGTACTTTTTTCAGAATCACACAAACACTTGATTTAAGCAAGTTGGAGTTTGTGAACAGGTGCAGAGAGCAGGGTACAAAGAATGCATTCTTTAGGTAATCATATACTGCTTTATAGAATTGTTCTGGAAATGTAACAATTATTCTTTATTCTCAACTGCCTTATTTATTTTTTATTTCCATCTCCTCTCTGACAGGAACTCTAAACTTCTACATAGCATGGAAGAAAAAAAGAAAAGGATGTTGACATGTAGCCAGCCCTGCTGGATGCGTCAGAGGAATTGAGCCTGAGTCAGAAAGACAGTGACGTCTCAGGAATGGAGCAGAACAATCACATGTACAGAGTCCCAGATAGGTGGGCTGTGCCATGGACTTTCCCCAAGCTCCGTTAACCTAAGCACACTGGCTGATCATCACTGCTGACTTCTGGCTTCCATCCCAGAGGTTCTGATTCTGTGGGAGTGAATTTTAAGCAGGCTCCCTAAGGAGGTCTGTTCCAGGATGTCTACAGACTCTGTTCTTGGATATCTGTGCAAAATGAGAAGAGGAAGGTACAAGCAGAATGGCGGGCACTCAAAGGAATCTGAAGGGGGATGAAAAACACACCTGCAGTGAGCAGAGCAGTGTATGGATGTGACAAACACACACTGATCCTAATGGCGATGACGCACTATCTCTGCATGCCAAAACGATCAGATCTGAAGGCCTGAGCGGCTCTTTTCCTGGAATGTAACCTGCAAAGTAATGTACATGTAGGAATAACATCTCTTATCCCAAAGGTCCCCACCAACCACATCTATATCTGCAGCTACAGCATTTAAGAATGCAATTAACTATGCATTTAGTAAGATTTATCTTTTTCTTCCTACCTTCTAGATTTATTTTTAAAACTAGCTCAAAAGGCACACATCCCAAAGGTTCATTCTACCTAGGATCTTTGCAGCATAATTACCATTTAGTTAATGATTGATCACATATGTAATGGAGGATTTCCCCCATAAGATTATAATGAAGCTGAAATATTCCATTGCCTAATGACATATTCGCTGTTATAACATTATAGAACAAGTGTGTAATGTAGAGGGAGGAGAAGAGGGAATATTATCATATTAGAATTGTACCTACAAACTACACTAAATTTGTTAAAAGCTAATAAAATATAAGATACAAAACACCTAAAATTTTAAAAATCCTTAATATGTCTTTAGTCATGTAAAAGTACAGCACACCGAAATGCATATAGTATGTAATACTGGATAACAAGCTACTATCTTATTGGTTTGTGTATTTACACTATGTTTTTCCTTGGTTTTAGTGTCTATTTCTACCCGTAACAATTTCACTGGGGTAGATATATGGTGCACTGTTTAAATTGCTCCTTGGGATGCCCATATCTCATATCAGCAAGGCCCAGTCTTGTGCTTCTACTCCAGCTTCCTGGTAACGTGCAGCCCATGAGGCAGCAGAGGACGGCTGCGCAGCCTACAGGGCACACCCAGGTGATATTCCTGACTCATAGCTTTGATCTAGCCTACCCCTGCTATCCCATGCACCTGTGGCAGTGGGCCAGTTGATCAAAGATCTCTCTTCACTTTCTTTCTCTCTTGTTTGCCTGTCTCTCTTTCAAACAAAATTATGAAAACAAATAAAAACTGAAGTCCCTGTAGTAACCAGATTCACTGTAAATGGTTATGCAAAGTTATGCCAATAGCAGGTTCATGCATTCCTTGTTCAGTGTATGGCTGAATGCAATATCCCATCAGATGTTTTAATGAATTTCAGTTCATTTGTTTCACTGCGGCCTAAAAGTGATAGGCATTACCATAAAAGAGAGGGCTTCAGAAAGCTTTTGGAAAATTTGCATATATTTTTAAATTCCATTTTTCATGATGATTCTGAAATTCTTCCATATGCTACACAATTCTAAACATTTAGGCTTGTATAAGTGCACAATGATATTTGCTCAGAACAATGAAATCAATAAAAGACATACTTCTCAGCATGTACCCCTCCCTTTGGCCACAGACAATACAACGAAAGCTTCCAGAAGGTGAAAAGGCTTTAAAGCAAATTTCGAAAGATTTGTTTATTTGTATAAGAAATGCAGATTTACAGAGATAGAGACAAAGAAAGATCTTTCATTCGCTGGCTCACTTCTCAAATGGTTGCAAAGGCCAAAGCTGAGCTGATCTGAAACTAGGAACCAGGAGCTTCTTCCAGATTTCTCAAATGGGTGCACTGCCTAAAGGCTTTTGGTCATCTACTGCATTACTCAACCATAAACCAGGAGCTGGATCAGAAGTAGAGCAGCTGGGACATGAACTAATGTCCATTTGTGATGTTGGTGCTTGTAGATGGAAGATTAACCAGTTAAGCCATCATGCTGGTCCACCTTGATGCATCTCTTCAACAGGTCCAGTACAATAGCCTAGTGGCTAAATTTCTGCCTTTTGTGCACTGGCATTCCATTTGGACATGGGTTCATATTCTGGCTGCTCCTCTTTCCACTCAGCTCCCTGCTTGTGGCCTAGAAAGCAGTAGAGGCTGGCTCAAGGCCTTGTGACCCTGAATCCACATGGGAGACCTGGAAGAAGTTCCTGGCTCCTAGCTATGGAATGGCTTAGCTCTGGCCACTGTGGCCAATTGGGCAATAAACAAGCAGAAGGAAGACCTTTGTCTCTCCTCTCTGTATATCTGTCTTAAAAAAGATTAAATCTTGTAATAAAATTCTGTTCAAACTTAGTGTATACCTAAGAAGCTATTGGTGAGATTCTCCAGAAAGCAGGGATCTTTTATTTATTATTCTGAGTTGATGAAGTTTGTTAGTGCATTAACTAAACAATCTGAGAAGCCTTACTATGTCAGGCATAAATTATAATCCTAGAGGAGTTATTGGCCTAGGAACTTAAGTTCAGGTGAGATAATATTTCTTTTTCCAAAAACCAAACCAGCTTTCTGCATTTACCAAAATATCCATAGGTGATGATTTAAAATCTGAAAAAGAGTAAATCACCATTGTTCTTTCTGGAGTCTAGCGAGTTGAACAGTAAGCATAAGGCACATGTAATTTTATACATATAATTCTGCAGGTAACTTCTACCAGGCATACCTTCCAAGGAGCCTTGGGGAGTCACAAGCACAGCCATTCTCACACTTTAATGCAACTGTGATTGACACACTAAACACAGATGACGAGAACCAAGTCTTTTACTCTTGTTTTGCTTCACATTCTTTGAACCTGTTAGACACAAATAATAGCTACCTGAACTTTTAGCTTTCCTGTTTTAAATTTCCCTGTGAGGGCTTTCTGAGCCAATTCTGGCATAAAAAGGCAAAAAAAAAAAAAAACCAGTTGCAGACAAGGGAACATCATGAGTTAGCTATAACATTTGCTAAATGTTTAATTAATTACATTCTCAGAAATTGAGATATAAACAGGTGAGTGCCCCCATCATCAAAAATCATGTTCCAAGGCACTTCAGTCAGAAGAAGTTTTAATTTTCAAGGTAAACATGCTGACATCTGATGGGCATCATATAGATAACTGACTATCTGAACGTAGACCTAGTTAACTAAACAAGATGACAAATGTTGATTTTAGCCTAGAGGATCCAAGATACACGTGAACCTCAAATATCTGACAACTTCTGCTAGATCTCATAAAATGTAGTCAAATACAATTGTATAACACTTTGCCTCTTTTTCATTTGCTATCCCATTGTTTAACCTGGAGGTAGCATAAGTGCATATGCATACCTTAGTATGTGCTATATGCATTGACCTGTAAACTTTGTCAAGAAATCCCTTTACAGCAAACACCTCATTTTAAGCTACATTTTGTAGACAAGGAACGGGGCACTGAGGATGGCTTGCTTACTTGACATCACAATGTTTGGAGCAGACAGGGTGCTGCTGTGGCTGGCACTTTTATTTGCCATACAGCTGTTCCTCATAGTGCAAGAGTATATAAAGTTTGACACATAGCTGATGCAGTGGCTTAACAGGCTAATCCTCTATCTGCAAGCACCAGCATCCCATATGGGCATGGTTCATGTCCCTGCTGCTCCACTTCCCATCTAGCTCCCGGCTTGGGAAAGCAGTGGAGGATAGCTCAAGCCTTGGGACTCTCAAGAAGCCCCTGGCTCTCAATTAGCCCAGATCCAGGTGTTGTGGCAGTTTGGGGAATTAATTAGCAGATGGGAGATCTCTCTCTCTGTCTCTGTGTTTTTCCTTCTCTCTATAAATGTATTTAATTAATTAATAAACAAATCTTTAAAAAATAAATAAAATGCATTCATTCAGCTAAATTTGACTGGCTTTCAGATTGAAAACAGGCATTTTCATACTACCAATATCTTCTTGCTTCTAAAATGTGATTAGTTCCATAATGAGCTTTTAGACAGAGGATGAGAAGAAAATATACCATATTATGTTACTTGTCTATGTTAGTTCAAAATGTCTTTATGGGGCCTATGTGGTGAATTAGCAGGCTAATCCTCCACCTGTGGCACTGGCATCCCATATAAGTGCCAGTTTGTGTCCAGCTGTTCTACTTCTGATCTAGCTCCCTGTTTACTGGCTTATAAATCAGTTGAGGATGGCTCAAGCCATGAACGTCTGCACCAATGTGGGAGACCTGGAATAAAATCCTGGCTCCTGGCTTCAGATCTGGTTGTTGTAACTGTTTGGGCAATGAACCAGTGGATGGAAGCTCTCTTTCTCTCACTCTCTCTTCTCTACTTTTCTCTGTAAATCTCCCCTTTAAAATAAAAATAAAATAAAATAAAAATGTTTTTATCTCAGGGATGGGTAACACAGTAGGTTAAGTAAGCATACAATTGCAATACTCGCATTTCATATCAGAGTACCTAGTGCAATCCTGGCTACTTCAATGTTGAACCAATTTTCTGCTATTGCATCCTGAGAAGCAACAAACGACAGCTGAACTGCTTGAAACCCCAAGTGGGGGGTGTGGATGGAGCTTTGGGCTCCTTATTTGACCTGAGCCAGACTTGATTGTTGTGGACATTTGGGGAACGAACAACCATAAGAAATCTCTCTCTCTTTCTCCCTTTCCTCTCTCATTCTCTGTCTCTCTATCTCACGCACACACTTCTGCCTTTTAAGTAGATGAAAATAAACAAACTTTTTCTTAAGGAATTGTATCCCAGAGAAGTTGAAATGTGGGTGAATAAAGTTGCTTGAGAGTTTAGTTAAAACAGCACACTTGGTGTATGAGTATGTATATGTGGCAACTTGGGGAGTGAACCAGCAGATGGAAGGTCTTTCTCTCTATCTCTCCTTTTCTCTGTAAATCTGACTTTCCAATAAAAGTATATAAATCTTACAAGCACAGGTGGCTGGCAAGTGCTGGGACTGGGGGCAAATCCTGCCAAGCTGGATAGCAGAACCACCTGGGAGTGGGCCCCGGAGGGAAACTGTGGGTACCTCTCTGATGGCCTGCCACTCCCACTGGAGAGCATTTGTGTGTATGCAACAGAATGTTTGTCTACACACACATATTTTAAGCTCTGCTGAAATTAAACCATCCACTAAGAAACTGAGGAAAAAGTACTCACGAAAATGGGTAAAAAACATCCACTAAGAAACTGGGGGGGAAAAGTACTCATAAAGATGGGTAAATGGCAATAGTTGAGTGTGGGAAGGAAATGGAAAGAAAAGACAGCAAGGCTATTGGCAAATTCCTCCCAGAGAGTAGCGGGGAGCAATCAGGAGAATCAGGGTGCCCACACACTGAGCACAGCAGAGATGAAAGGACTGCAGAGAAACAAACAATACTCTGGATTGAGACAACACCTGTCATTGTAAAAGCAGGGGAAACCCGCAGGACAAGCAAAGCGGCCAGTCACTAGAACTCGTTTAACAATAAAAACGAATCCTCTTACATAATGCCATGTGACACTGTCTCCACATGTGGCTCCTCAACAGGCAAGTCAAATCCACACCAACTCCAACTTACTCTTTTCTTCTCTTCTAGCAAAAGTGAAAGAAGCTAAGTGCTGCTCTCAGCCAGGGATACTGCTTCAGCATCCTTCTCGGCAGCTTTTCCATCTTCAGTCCTCCCAAGAGCTTCCCAAGGCTCATTCTAATGAGCACGTGACTTAGATACTGCCCTCTCCTTTCAGAAGATGCACAGTGCTTTCACAGCACTTTAAGTCTCTCCCATGATACTGGTAATTTCTTCTGCTCTCCTTCACTTGCGTTTTTCAAGTTTTATAGTTAGTGCACTGTGTCAATACAAACAAATCCACCAAAGAAGAACGCTGCTCATTGGTAGTGAAGGAGAAGGCTAGTGAAGGCAAATCACATTCCCTTTTTCTGTTCCTGCAGCTTGAAGCCTGATGTGTTGCTTGTAACAATACACAGTAAGTACTTGTTGTAGTTCATGAAAACAGAGCTACAGATGAATGATTTTGCATTCTAATTTGTCTGCGACAATCTACTTTAAGCCAGTGGTCCAGCCATATAATTGTTAACAGTTCCCTTACTTTCCTTCAACTGTTTCCTATGATCACCTTACTTACAGGAAAAAATTATGTAGAAGCTCAGGAAAGTATGTTGCTGCAAAGCATATTTAGTCTGTTAGATGGTAACTCAGTGAAACAAAGCAAGTAATTCAAGTCAGTAAAAGGCAAGTATCTTTTGACTAAATATAAATATAGAAGACAATTTGATGATCATTAGTAATCCATTTAAAAATTGCTGCTATTTAAAGCATGTCATAATTTTCATAATATGTCTACACAATATGTATTTTGTCTATATCTCACGACTTCATATTCTAAACATATCAATATCAGTCTTCAAAAAGTCAAATTCAGCCTGCCAATAAGTGTGTCTACTGCCTGTCATACACAAACTACATCAGAAACACAACATAAAATGTTCATATTTTGGCATGCATTTACAATTACTAGAGGAAATATCTCTTTGGCAAAAACTCACACGATGTGTTTTGGAAACTGCACAAATTCGCACTCAGAGAGGGGCTACAGTTGGGGGAGGGAGAGTCTCCCAGGGTTCATCCTGCCTGTGCCAAGTCACAGAGCAGAACAGAGGTACCTAAGTTGATACCCAAGGAAGGATTCACAATAAGCATTTGAGATACCTAACAATTTATACAAAGTTAAATGATTATTTGAGCTTTAAGAATTTTTGGTTAAGGGGCCAGCACAATGACTGAATTGACTAAACCTCCACCTGCAAGCACTGGCATCCCGTATGGGCACCAGTTTGTGAACCAGCTGCTCTACTTTCACTCCAGCTCCCTGCTTATGAGGAAGATGGCCCAAAGACTTGGGACCATGCTCCACATGGGAGACACAGAACTCTGGGCTCCTAATTTTGCTTTGGCTGAGCTCCAGCCATTGCAGCCATTTGACGAGTGAGCCTGTATATGGAAGATCTTTCTCTCTGTGAATTTGCCTTTCCAATTAAAGAAATAAATTTTTTTTTAAAAAAGAATTTTAAGTTAAAATTATTTTGACATCAAAGACTATTCTTGTAAGTTGCATTATTTATTATAGGATAATAACAACCATCTGGTCATTTCAACAGGAAAGTTTGCATTTGCATTGATTATATGGAAATCTAAAAGCTTACTGGAAATCAACAAATTCATTTCTTCCTATATGACATAAAGACAAGAAGAAAATTCCGATTCTTGGCCCAGCACTGTAACTCAGTTGGCTAATCCACCCCTATGGGCACTGGTTCATGTTCCACTTGCTCCACTTCCCATTCAGCTCCCTGCTTATGACCTGGGAAACTAGTTCAGGATGACACAAAGCTTTGGGATCCTGTACGTATGTGGGAGACCTGGAAGAAGTTTTTAGCTCCTGGATCCTGGTTTTGGATCAGCTCAGCTCCAGTTACTGAGGCAAATTAGGGATTGAACTGACAGTCTCTTTTTCCCTGTCTCTCTTTCTCTGTAGTTTACCTTACCAAAAAAAATAAATATCAAAAATGATTTTATTTAGATAAATTAAACAGGGATATAAAATTTACCAATAAGAAATATCAAAAACTCCTAACACAAACAAAATGAGCTTATTTCCTGAAGTTTCAGATGTTTAATCACATACTTATATTTTACTACAGATATAACTGAAATATTGCAAAAATTATAAGGAAGGAGAGGCCACTTGGCAAAGGGATTAAGACGCTGTTTTGCATGTCCTTATCCCAACCTGGACTGAGTTTGATCACTGGCTCTGATTCTGATTTCATTTTCCTGTGAATGTACACGCCGAGAGGCTGCACAGGATGGCTCAAGTGCTTGGGTCACTGGTAATCCATGGGGAGAATCTGGCGTAGAGCTCAGATTTCGTCTATTCCATCCCCTCTGCGACAGAATCTGGATTTAGGTTCAGGTTTTGTCTCCTGATTCTAGGTTTGTGTAGATCGAGGGACATAGCAGGTGACGGCTGAAGTAGTTTCATCCCTGGCACCTGTGTGAGAGACTGGTATGGCATTCCAGGTTTCCAGCACTGTCCCCACCCAGTGATGCCATGTTGTCATATACGGATCAGATGACCAAGTAACCTTGAAATGATTCAATAATACTTTAAAGCACTTTTGAGTATTCAGTTACGTAAACTTATTATATCTTCCTAGTAACATAAAGTCCAAGCAACTACATGTTAAGTAAATGATATCTTCCAAGATAATTTCCGCTCACTGTGGAAAGAACTGATTTAAATGACCTCACACTATGACAGTGTAAAACCTCCACTTATACATGAAAGGCTGGGAAAAGTGAAGCAAGCAGAAGGTACTTAATGAAGTGAAACTAAATGAGTGAACAAGACAAACTTCACAGTGAGTAAGACCACAGATACACTTCACATTTTCTTTGCCATTTTTAAGCCCATGTATATCTGAAATGCATGAAACCATATCATCAATATAGTTGTATAAATCTAGGAAAAAATGAAAATACATGCGTTAATTGTGCATGACGTGCCATGAAGTATGTAGGATACTGTGCTGTAAATTGGAGAAGTATTTCCATCCCAATACATCCTGGAGAAACAGTGCTTCATGGAACCTATGTAACCTCCTCAATGTCCCTAATTCCTAACAGTGATTCCTAATTCTTGTTCTTCCCAATATCTCCACGGTTTCTCAGCATGCTACACACTTAGTGCTAAAAGACTTGCTCTGCTGTATCTCATGTGAGAATTTTGATTCCTATTATGTATTCTTGTCATCCAGGCAATATTGGGGCACAGACAATGCACACAGCACACTCCCATCTCTAAGGCTTTTTTCACCAGATGCGGTACTACCAAGAACGTGGGTCCAGCCTAATGCTGCATTTTCCAAATCCTTTATGAATTCTTGGACCTTTCCCTATTAATTATTTATGGTACACGAAAATGAAATCAACATAATGGCTGCCCCTTTGTATTTAAAGACCATCAGTATTGAAAACTTCATGTATCTGGTTATGTGTTATTTCTGGTATTCAGGCTCTCCCTGTTAGAAAGTCTATAATAAAATGTTCTATAAGCTTTCTAAAATATAAAATCGAGGAGCCAGCAGAGAATCACGTCATATTGATTCAGTATAAGGCCTTCAAGATCCATTCACTATCCAGTCTTTAACAGGAAAGGTATAATACATCACATGTCTGCTGTTCATGACTTTGAGAACTAAGCATATTTTGCCAAAAACTCCTTGCCTTCCAAAGATGAAAGGCCATTGCCACACACCTAATTATACTTAGTTCTAGGCAAGAATTGGTTATCTTCACTTACTTGGAAAACTGCTCCAAAATGCTTTAGAGGATTATCTATAATTCAGAAATAGCAATTTATCTCACTCAGAGATCTGAAGCCAAGGAGCTTTTAAACAATAGCTGTCACCTCAATTTATCCAGAATTGTTCAAAATATTCCTTTCACTGAATTCATACAACACTTCAATGGTCTAAACAGTTCCTCACATACATTAAATAAGTTGATCCACTTAACCCCATGTGAAAATGGGCATGACAGGAATTTTTATACAAAATATTATTTCAGTGAATAATTTAAGGTTCAGAAAAACAAAAGCCACCTGGAAGTATACAAAGTAATTGGCAGAGGGAACACAAAATGCCAGATGCATGACCTGGTTTTCCACATCTATTTCCTGAATGAGTATTTGGAATTTTATTTGAATAACATACAGCTTCCAAATACTTAGTATTTAGTTCATGACACAAAAGAGGAGACAGAAAGAAATGAGGCAATGTTATTATTCCAATAATTTGTGAATGAAATGTTCTTACAGTTTATTATATCCAAAAGAATCAAAGTGGATCAACCTACAGCTTTTACTTACCTAAACTAGTCAAGTACACAACCAAGTACACAACTGCTCTGCAAATATGCTCAAACTATTTTTCTTTTTAAAATTTTAACTTCACACAAATTTCATGAGTTTCATATATATGAATTGAAGAGCATAATATTTCCCAACTTATTTCCCCATCCACCCTTGCTCTCACCTTCCCTCCTCATTTCTTTCTTATTTTTAATTTTTACAATGACATACTTTGTCTATTTAATAGTCACTAGCTTAGCCCTGCCCTAAACAATGAATTCAATAAGTGCTCCTTGACCATATAAACAAGGGCTGTAAACAATAATCAAATTCCAATGTCAATTTTTTTCATATACATTGCATTTTTTTACTCTTTATGTAGGTTACTATTAATCAGGAAAAGCATATATTTGACTGGCTGATGTCTCTGAGTATAATGGTTTCCAGTGGCATCCAGCTGGTTTCAGAAGGCACAATTTCATTCTTTTTTTATGGCTGAGTAGTATTCCATGCCATATACCACATTTTCTATGTCTAGTTGTCAGCTGATGGACACCAGGGTTGATTCTATATCTTAGCTATTGGAATTGAGCTGGGTACAGATAACTCTTTCATACATTGATTTCATTTCGTTTGGGTACATTCCTAGGAGTTGGATGGCTGGGTCACATGGTAGATCTATTTTGAGATGTGTAAGGAATCCCGATATTGTCTTCCACATGACTGTAACAGTTCACATGCCCACCAACAGTGTATTACGTGCCCTTTGCTCCACTTGTTTGCCAGCAAGTATCATTCTTTGATTTTTGATAATGATGCCATTCCATTACATTCTGAAGTAAGCTTCTGAAGTCTTTTCTTCAAATAAAGTTAAAAACTCTAAATCTTAGGTGTGTAAGGTCTGGAATACAAATCATTACATTGCAAAATGCAGCGTTCAGTTCAGGAATGCCCGTGAATTTTTAAAGCATCACAGCATGAATACTGAGTATGTTTATGACAAGTGAGTCATGTAATGATATCTTCAATTTGTATGCAAAGGCTGATTTATGTAAATTTTATGTTAATTAATTGGCTGTCTTTGAAATGATAAACACAAATATCTCCAAACTATATTCCTTTATGTTTGTGCAAAGAAAATAATGCCCACGTAAGCTATATACGACACATTTCAGATGAATTACAATAGTGCAGATAATGCAATAATGTCTTCTAGATTCATACCATGCTGTAGCCCTATAAATGGATTTAGTTTATTTTTTAAGACTTTTTCTGTTTATTTGGAAGGCAAGGTTTCAGAGAGAAGAGACTTTCTTCTTTCTTTCTCCCTCTCTCTCTGTTTTTCTTTCCCCCTCCCTCCCTGTCTCTTTGATTCTCTCTCTCTCTCTCTCTCTCTCTCTCTCACACACACACACACACACACACACACACACGCACGCACATAAAATGAGAGATATCATCTACCCCCAAATAGCCACAATGGCCAAGGCTGGGCCATGCTGAAACCAGGGACCAGGAATTTTATGTATTTGAGTCTCCCTCCTGGATGCAAGGCACAAGCACACCGGCCATTGTCTGCTGCTTTTCCAGATGTACTATCAGAGAGCCAGAAAGGAACTGGAGCAGCCAGATCCTAAATCAGTGCTCACATGAAATGCCAACATTGCAAACATCAGCTCAACATTCTACACTATAACACTTGCCTCTGTCATTCCTACCTATTCCTTATCGAAACATAATTCTTTCTCTCTCTGGATGGGTCTATTTAATGTAAGCATTTCTTTGAACCAATTCCCATATTGTATCTCTTTTTCCAAAAATGTGTATTTACCACTAAGCATCTTCTTAGAGTTCAGACACACAAAAAATTCAACCACGAGGTAATTTTATTGTCCCTTTACTCTGTTTTTTAAATTAAATTAAAATACAGTTTTGTTAAATGCCAACTTTGGTGATTTGAGGTGATCTAAAGCATACACAGTAAAAAGTTATCTACCTGCACTTCACCAACTCTAAATTCATAGCAGTTTGGCCAGAAGCTTGCATTTTATTTACAAATGTGTCAGGGCAGGTGTTTTTGCATAATGTGTTGTGCGGATGCCAGCAATCCTGGCTTCCCACACAGGAACATCAGTTTGGGCCCTGCTTGCTCTGCTACCCACTCAGTTCCTGATTGATGCACCTGAGAAGGCAACAGAGAATGGCCCAAGTACTTGGGTCCCTGCTACCCTCTCTTATCCAGAGGGAGAGCCAGATGGAATTTCAGCCTCCTGGGTTCAGCCTAGCCCAATCCTGACCACTGTGGTCATTTGGGGAGTAAAACAGCTGATAGACTATTTCTGCCTCTCCCTCTGTGTGTGGGGATAAAACTTTGCCTTTCAATAAAGTAACACAAAATAAAAATTTTAAAAGCATCAAAATAAAAACAAGTCCAGTATCCTGCATTTTGTGAAATAACGATACAAATTGACTGTCTCTGTAACACTCCTGTTCCCATAACTGGTCACTTAAGATTGTTCACACCAGTCAAATAACCACTTTTTGTGAGTTGAAGTTAATGCCACCATTGCTTTTATTATATCAATTATATGAAAGAATTTTTAAATTTATTTCACTTTATTCAGTATGTATCATGACATCCTTCTATGAGAATAATAATATATCAGCATAATCTTATTAGAAATGCACCTAATCAATGGCTAGACTATATTGTATATATGGATTGAAATGTTACACTAAAATAAATGTTAAAAGTTCTCAGTGTAACTTGAATAGTTACAAAATAGCTGTAAATCGGTGGTGTTTCAGTAGGTTGTCATACAATGTTAAAGCAGCAATATCATACTACTTACATATTTTAATAATTTACTATGGGTCATTTAGCCACATTCAATTCTTACTTGGTAAAGATTTAATTTACATTGGTACAAAAATAACAATGTTAACAACAGGTAACAATGAGACATCTTAAGCTTCACCTGAATTTTCCTATTTAAGAACAATCTAGTAAGGCCAGACACTATTTCGTATTTTTTTATCTGTGCTTCTAATATCACAGGGACCTTAGAAGCAGGCACTAGAGCTTTACTTCCATTATTTTACAAACCAAAATGTAGAAAGGTTTTGCAACTTGTTTAGGCCAGAACAAGACTTAAACTCACATATTTGGCTCCAGCACCTACAATTGTAAACCATTACATTATATTGCTTCTTTTTTCTTTCCTGCAGTTCTGTGAGACAGCTTCTAATTTATTTGTTGTATTTTATTTTTTATTTAAAATTTATTTTATTTTATTACTTTGTGATTTCCGTTCCTCCACTCTCCAAATCTCCTCACCAGTTGATTTCCCTTATATTACTACAATAGTATAGTCCTTCATAAACAGATATAAGTCAATCACTTTGTTATTGAAGTCCATCATTCTGTTATTGAAGGTATGGGCAGGGGCACAGAGTCCAGCATCCTACTGGCAATTAATATTTAAGAGTTTCATTAGAAGTCCATCTTTGATTTGGAAGTAGGATACCACTGTTTTCTTCAAGAAGGTTTTGAATTTTCTTTTCATTACTTCAGCAACAGATTGTACATTCAGTAGCATGTTTGTTTCACCGTTTTTCATTTAGGAGATGTGCGGTGACTTTAATAGAGACTATCATGAACAGATGTGCAAATGCAATGCAGCACGCATCTCTAGCTGCTTGATTTTATAATTGAGGAAACAGAAATTTTAGTACTTTAGAATTATGTCAGAAGTAGGGAATAACTTTGTTTAAAGGATCAGAAAGGAAGTATTTTCAGCTATGCAAATGACGTAGTATCTATCTCAACTAGTTATTTCTGTGATATGGTGCAAAATGAGCCATAGACAATAACTAAATAAAATTAATTGGCAGTTTCCTAATAAGGTCTTCCTTGTGGACACATCCTTTTGAATTAATACAATTTTCACAATCATAAAATATTCTTCTTTTGCTTTTGGAGCTTCCAGCTTTGTGTAAATCATCCTGAGCTAAAAGATCGCAGAGAGACAACCAGAAAGTCCAAGGTGGGAATATCTGCAAGGTTTATCCCTGACACAGCTGTGATTGTTAACGCTGATACATCAGTCCAGGGTAATCCGCCTCCAGAATTCCTTTTCTGAACCATTTTAATCTAAAGAAACATTTTTAAAATTTGAATGTACAGAGGGATCCCATTAAAATGCACTTACTTAAATTGTCATTAGACCCTCCGAAGTCAATGAAACTATACAATGAATTACATGCTGTTGTGCATAATCAGGTGTCGAAACTCTCATGCCTTTCACAGCACACTTATTCTCTGGCACACAGGATTACAAACTTATCTAGTAAATAGAGAAAAAAAAAATCTTTTTACTAGCCACATGCTGTTGATTTTAAGAGTGTGTTGCTCTGAAATTCACATGAAACAGATGTCTTACTAGGTTCATGATACAGTACTTCTACCACTAAATCAAAAGTTTTATTTAAAATCGGATAGACTTCTGCCTTCCACTGACAGTTGTAGGTAATGGCATACGAGGCAGAGAAAGACACAGGCTAAAATGGTAAGGCAACAGGAGCTTCTCTTTCTTTTTTTCTTAATGGAGTATTGAAGAACTGAAACTTTTTTCGCTGATGAGACCTTACATAGAAAATGTAAAGGAGGAATAATTTGAACAGTTTATTGCTTTAAAAATACTGTAATACTCTTCTTTATACTACTCAAGTTTGCCTCCTGAAAATTGGAAAACAAAATTACTTTAGAAATCTCTGCTTTCCACAAGAAAGTATACAGTTTTAAATTTTGTATTATTAAAATGTTTTTTTCCCCAGATTTTTGGTCATGTCACATGACTGTTTTTAGAACCTTCTGTAAAATAGAAAAGACACACACTTTGTGTGCAAAGAAAGGCATTATGGCTATCTCAGGGATTTATTATTTTGCATAACAAAAGGTTACATTTAGTTTTCTTTTAAACCTACAATCTAGTACTCAGAATCTTAACATATCTTTTATTTTTCTGCAGAAACTCTGAGCTGCTTAATAAGCATTTGCTGCCGAAACAAAACACATTAAAAAAAAAACCCTTTTCAACTAGTATTTTCAAAAGCACCAGGCGAAAGGCTGATGTTGTGTGAATACTACCATTAGGATGCAGTGATATTCTCTGACCTTTATTTAATCACCATCATCAAAAGGCATTTACCAGGTGCCCAGTAGTGGCAGCAGTTTATTTTTGCTGTGGCATTAAGTTCCATCTTTCCTTAAGGCTGGAAGAAAGCCCAAACGGTCATTTCAATTAACATGAGCTTCCAACCAAAACCCCATTTAACCCATACACAGAGTTTTCTCTCATTTTTCAGATTGTATAAATAAAATCTACATGGCCTTCCTTGTCAATATCTTCATGAAAAACCCAACAAAAAGAGTAAAAAGTATATTTTATAGCACATACCAGTGATGTATAATTTGGCTTGCATTGAAATACACATAGGTTAAAGAATAACGGCCGAAAGAATTTAGTGGGCCAAAAAGATTACATGGAATGAGACTGCTGACTGCTCTGCTTTAATAAGGACAAATTCCTAAAAAAATGATATTAGAAGAAAGAAAATTCTAGATATCAGGATACTAAGTTGTTTCCAATTTGGTGTATCCTTTACAATAGCTGTAAATTTGTCTAATATGCTAAAGAGCCGTCCATCACCCAAGAATTAACCATATTTGAGGATTATAGCAAATTACCTGTTGTTTTACTATGCAGAACACACTTACTCCCCTTTCCCTACCTGCGGGCCTACATCTTTCAGAAGTATAACTTCTCCCCACTCTGAGTCACATGGCTCCAGTGAAAACTGACTCAAAAGTGAAATCCAAGGTTTGGATGTTTCTATTGGTTTTCTTTGGCCAGGGCTATTGGTTCAGAAATGGTCATGCAATGTAATCAGACCAAAGAAGATGTGGGAAGATATGCACTATTGCTTCTGGGAAAGTGATTCTTATTTTCCATTTTTCCTAAAACTAACCAGAAACAATTGTGACTGCTCCTGCTTTGCTCTCATGAAGACTGAAATGAATATTTTCTTAATTGATTACTGTTTATAGATGACAGATGTTTTATATTTACTGAACTGTTTATTTAGTAGACTTTAAGTCTTTGATCATAACACAAATTCAGAAGTGTTATTTCAAGAACTAAACCATAAATATATATAAAGTTCACAAAGTAATACTCATTGACAAGACAGATATTAATTAATGAAGAATCTGAACTAATATGGTGGTTTAAAACTAAATGATAGGATTTACAAAGAGCTTCATAATTCAACAGCAGCAAAACAAACAACCCTGTGAAGATAGAGGCAAAGGAAATCAAAAGACATTTTTCAAATCTAAATAGTTAATAGACATATGAAAAAAATGCCCAAGCTCCTTATTTATCAGAACAACACAAATAAAAATGACACTGAGGTTCCAATAACTCCAGTGAGATTCAGAACTCTACTAACAACACCTGCTGGCACGGATGGGGGAGAAAGGTATACTCCTTCATTGTTGGTGGGACTGTAGGCTATTACAACCACTATGGAGAGTGCTAAGAGACCTGAAAAGTGATCTAAAGTATGACCCAGTTATCCCACTTCTGGGAATATATCTAAAGGAAATGAAATTTGCATATGAGAAAGTTACCTGTCATTCCTTATTCACAGCATCACAGTCCACATTAGCAAAGACAGAGAAACAACCTAGATGCCCATGAAAAGAGCAGTGGATAAAGAAACCATGGCAAATCTACTCTACAGAATATTACTCAACCACTAAAAAGAATGAAATTCTATTTGCAACCAAATGGTCCCTATTAGAGACCATTATGCTCAGTGAAATAAGCCAATTCCAAAGGGACAAATACCATATGTTCTCTCTCATGTAAGTCAACCTTCATGAAAAATACAAGACTAATAGATATATAGGTAAGCATATATATATATACATATATTTATCTAGAGAATCTGCATAACGGAGGCCAGTATACCATAAAATGAAGATATTCTGCAATATGTGTCTCTACTTCTAAATAAAAGATGAACTCCTAATGAAACTGTTAAGTGCATCTTGGTAATAAAATGCTAGACCTTTTACCACTCTCTATACCTACAATGTCAGGATACACTTAGAGAGCAGAAAGATGGACTTGTGACTGTTGTTAAGGGAGGAAACTATTGTTACAATATAAGTGAAAATTATATTGTTACAATAAAGGGTTTGGGAGGGAAGAAGGGTAAATCTCTAAGCCTAAGGAACTGAATCATGAAAAAAATAATTAAAAAAAAAAGCCCTAAATGATAGCATACTTCTTTTAATGCGTTGCTTTCCTATGTGTTTCATTTGAAGTTTATGCAGGTACATCTGGTTAACTAAGTCAATGGTGAACAAACTCTCTATACCTTGTCACCGGAGTCCAGTTGTATAGTACTTTTTGCACAAGATGTCATGAATTTTCTGATATTTCCCAAGGTATCTATCAGGATATTTTT
Organism: Ochotona curzoniae; assembly: GCF_017591425.1. NCBI lineage: Eukaryota > Metazoa > Chordata > Mammalia > Lagomorpha > Ochotonidae > Ochotona > Ochotona curzoniae. Next base: position 22,321,136 of record NW_024465751.1, read on the forward strand.
ATTGTGTACTTCTTAAGTATTTGTTTGCATTACTAACTCACTATTTTGTATTTTGTGAATAGGAAACTATCAGAAGATTCAAAATTAAGGAGAAGTACCAGTCAATATTGTTCAAAACATGACGCATAAGATTATAGATGATGTTCTTTAGTTTACATGCATTGGCATCCTTATAAACACACCATGCATAGAAACCATACTTGATAAAACCCCATACACTGAGTACCCAACTTAGCAACACAGAACATTGTATGGCTCAGGCTATGATTGGAAGTTGTGGTTCATTTTCCTACTCATATCATGAGAGTTTACCAAAAACAGCCAGCAAGGGAATAAAACTCAAAAAAGTATAGGGTAACACTTAAAGAATATGTCCATTTCATGAATAACTTGTTCATATTACTGTAAAGTTGAAAAGTAAGCTGAGTCAACATAAACTGATGACCATCTTTCTATATACTAGGTAAGAGTCTCATTATTGACTTGATAACTTTTGAAAAGTAATGATATAGTTATTTTGTAGCATATTTCAATGCTGTTTTTTCCTGCATAGATTCAGAGTGTACAGGAGACTACTCCTTGGAATATCTAAACTAGGATGCCTTTGTACAAAAAGTAATGATACTGTTACCTGATACTTACAGAAGGTGACAGTAAGAATTCATAACAACAAAATGTAGTGTGGGATCCTAAATTGGCACCTGTACCAGAACAACTGATAAAACATCATAGGGTCCCTAGCAAGGCTAAGAGATGTAATACTCTGTCAAGTTTTGTTTCAGCAATTGAAGTATGTTAAAGCAGGATATTACGTGAGGCTGAGTGAAAGGTATATAGTAATGAACTGTGTTTTTTTTTTTATTTCCGCTAATTCTAAACGTTTCTTGAAATGTCATAATCAAGAACATTTTTCTTGGGGACAATGCTGTGGCATAACAAGTTAAGATACTGAAAACAAAGCTGGCATTCCACATAGGCATTTATTTGACTCCTTGCAGTTTCCCTTCTGAACCAGCTCCCTGAAAATGGCCTTGGAAAAGCATCAGAGGATGGCTCACAGAGTTGGGCCTTTCACCACCCACTTGGTAGTCCAGATGAAGCTCCTGGATCTCAGCTTCTGCCTGTTCCACCCCTGACAGTTGCAGCCATTTGGTAAGTAAATCAGTGAATGGATAAAAGCTCTGCCTTCATTCCCTCTGCTCCTGCCTAGTATGTGAGTGTAACTGTGTCTTCTTCTCCCTCTCTAATAAATAAAACATTTAAAATATTATCTCAGTCAGGCTGTTGCTCCTTCAAATATTTTTTGAATTTGTCTTTTGGAATTTTCTTCACAAAAAAAATTTTAAAACAACAAAAAATATCCTTTAAAATCACAGGCACTAGCTTGGTGTTCTCCTTATCTGTGTGAGGCCCCTGAAGAACCTTCAGCATTGGGAATAATCCAGAATGTCAACTGGTCATAGCTTTAGCACCAGGTCTATGGTTAAGAAGTAAACTAATCTATTGCTCCAATACATCAGGAAAGAAAGATTAATTGGAAAATCCTTTACCTGTGTGTGGTGGAAGGAGATTTGAAGGAGACGGAGCAAGAAAGCAACACCAGGATCAGAGAGCGACAATTGCACTTGCCGGGCAGAGGCAGGTTGAGAAACCCAGCCTGAAGTCTGCAAGCAGTGTGCTGTACTCAGAGCAGGTATTGGAGCAGACTGATGAGAATTTTCCTAATAACTTATTAAAAAAATATGCTTTTCAAATCATTATCACTAATTATTAATATTAAAACTCTTAATCATTTGCCTTTATATTTGACCTTATTTCCTTTTATCCACTCAAATCAACTACTCCAACAATTTCTCCTCTCAATTTTCCACCATCAATCATTTTATTTTTTACTTGATGATCAATAACATGTAAACATGTTGTCTTGGGGTAACAGGATGTGGAGCAATAGTTAAAGACTCTGCCTGGAAAGCCAACATTCTGTAGCAGACAACCTTAGAGTTCCAGCTCTTCTGATTCAGCTTCCTGCTAACAAACACCCTGTAGGGCATCACGTAATGACACAGATACTTGGGTCTTGAATCCCAAATCCGTCCATGTAGAAACACAGATTGAGTTCTTGGTCCTTTCTTGGTTCCTTGTTTTGGCTCAACCTAGAAACACCTACTGTGGGAATTCGGGTAGTGAACCAGTGAATGGGAAAAAAATGGATTTGCTCTCACCCTTTCTCCCTTCTGTCTCTTTCTCCCTCTCAAATAATAAAAACAAGTAAATTCAAACATACTGTTCTTTGCTTCTTAAATCTCTGTTGTTTGTACTGTACTAGCCTGCTCCTTCCCCATTTCTGAGCCTCCTCTGCAGAACACACATTGAAAGCTTACTCATTTGCATTGTTAAATCTAATGTTCCATTCTGGATCCCTACTTTGTTTATCCCATGTGCAGTGCATAACACAGTTTATCACTTACTCTTCTTGCATAGCCTCCATTCATTCATCATATATGAGACATCTAAAATCTCAAACACCTTTTGGCCTCCCCTGTTAGATAAGAACTGACACATATTTATCTAAATCAGGCCAAATATTTCCAGCAAACTATTCAAAGTCTTTCTCTTTTCAGTTGATGACAATTTTGTTCTTTCAGTTCTGGCCAAAATACTTGGACTTCTCCTTGATTCCTCTCTCTCTTATTCACACCCACACCCAATCTGCCACCAACACTGAGCTATAGAGCTAAACTGCAGAAATAACTTGCAAAACATGCTTCATTAATCTTTTTTTTCTGGGTGGTTTCTGGTCTTTGATACATACTCCATAAAATGTTTCTATTTTTGATAGGTTTATATGGAATAAAGTTGAACTTACAGATCATGTCCTTCTCTATTGAAAGACTCTTCAATTTACTCTCCGAAGAATAGATAAAGCCATAAGAATCTCTAGGTCAATCACAGTTTGATTCCCCAAGCATATGACTTCTCGGACCTTCATTTCTACCATTCATATACCTATTTATTCCACTGCAGACATTTTGGTCTTTTTGTGTCTCAGAAATAGGTCAAGCATTTTTGTTCCTGTTCCCATTGTCTTCAATATTTGACTGATTTCCTCACTTCACTCATGTGAAGGTGTAAACTTACTTTCCACCATGAGATGTACAAATTCATTATACCACTTCATTTATTACTAGCTTGATCTCACCGAATTTAGTATTATCAACAAACTTTAAGGTATTTCTGCTGTTTGGTCTTGAATATCACTCTTGTTTTAGCATTTCTACAATAAACAATTTATGCCACAGTTAAGGAACATGCCTCTATTATTTGAAGTTTATTTAGTTCCCCATTTTGTGCAGATGATTAAGACACAGTCTTAGTTTAATCGCACTGGGAAGGTGGAGAATAATCTATTTAAGCTATCTGAAGGTACTGCCTTTGGGGAGTTATTAGACTGGATTAAGTGAACAGTGTAGTTTTCATGATTGGATCATGGTGGTTTCCTAAGGTGGGACCACAGAGATATAAACAAGTATGTCCCGGTCTGTCTCGGCTTCCTGGCTTGATGTACGATCCTCCCTCCTTATGCACTAAGTCATATAAAATTTGAATCAGATGCCAGTCCACAGGGTTGCCTGATCTTGGACTACAACTCTCTAAATCCATAAGCAAAAATAAACCTCTTTCCTTCAAAAGTAAACTACTTCTGAAGCTTTTGTAAAAGCTCCATAAAAATTAGGGAGTATGGAATCAAACACTAATAAGTACAAACTAAATTACATTCTTGTAAGAGAAATGTATAAGACATAAATAATTAAAGTCCAAAAAATTTAAATTATGTAACTTGAGCCTTAACATTTTAACTACAAAAGAAAAATAAAAACATCATCAAATTATATTGTGGTTGCATGTAAGCTGTCACTGAAAATGAATTCCATCTTCTTTGCTACTTTCTTCCATATAAAATGTGGCTAGAGATGGTATAATTTCTGTTAAACCAATATTCTTAATGTTTCCTTTCTTTTTCTATAATATCTTCTATACCATTAGCTTTAAAATCACAACACAGGAATAACTAAATCTATCTCACAAAATTGTCTGATGAGTAGAAAATGCTTTAAAATCAGAAATTGCTATTACAATCTCAAATATTTGAAATATTTATGAGATATATCACTTTATTTTGGAAGATTCCGGGCTCAAGTAAACAGGTTAATCAGGAATTTTGAGAATTAAGTATGTTCACGTAAAATCAACATATATGTTACAGAATCAAAAGGTAAGTTATCTTATGTATGAAGACAAATAGATCTGGCCTGGTAATTATAATCAATAAAATAGGAGGACCTGTGGTTTTGAAAGAACTCAATTATGTATCAATTAGTAAACTAAGTCCCCAAGCAATAACTGATCTGTATTACCCAGATGAGTCAGACTTAGAGCTCAGATTTTTCCAGTTTTAAATTGGGCCTATATAATTGTAAAAGTCATCTATTTGTGATTTTTCTACTTGCCAATGTTTCCCTCAGTACTTTACAGGAATAACAAAACACAGCTGCTTCTGTTCTTGTAAAGATAAGGTGAGTCCTCAGCAAAGTCAAAAAGCTCAGAAGTGGCTGGACCATAATTTGAGCCAAGGCAGACCGCTGGCCTTGTGCTATTGCCAATCTTTCACCCGTTCTGTAAGCAGGGATAGGCCGTCAAGGCTTCATCATGCATTCTCATCAAGCAAAATTAGTTCCTAGGGTGAAAAAAAATTAGCACAATATTTTATGACCTCTAAAGGACCTTGGAAAATGAACCCCTATCCAATATATTTGTGGCATTAAAGTTTCACTGGGAGAGGGGGTTTGGGAATACATGTCTAAGAATGCTCGCATTTGGGTGGCAGGGAAGTGGAAGCGATTATTTAAGTGTTGAGGTATATTGCTTTCAATTGCTACTTGACTGGGAAAAAACTGAATGCTGATTCTGTGAAATAAATTCAAAATACATTTAGCAAACTTCTTCTTTACTAAATCCCTTTCCACTTAGAAACTACTATAGTTGAAGTCATTGTGGAGGAGTAACATAAGTAAGAAGATCAGGTGTTATCAAGGTTAACCATCAGCCTAGGTTTGTTTGTTTTTTGTTAGACTCATTTGACTTGCTAATTTGTTTTCTTAAATTGAATGAAATATGAGTTTAGGAAAACAGGTATTCATTTAGAAGACTGGAAATGACTTCTGGTTTCATCATTTACTAAAATTGGTAAATCATTTTAAACTCTCTGAATTTGAAATCATTCATTTACAAATTCATTCATTTGAAATCATTACTTCATTCCTGGAAATAATCAATGACAGGAAACGTATAAATAACAAAAAATTACAAAAATGTCCAATTCTGTTTTTGGAGGGAATGAAGGTGGTAGGACTTAGTGGTGAAATACAGCAATGCCATAAATGTGGTTTTCCCTCTGTCACATTGATCTTGGCATAGACTGGCTCACCACTGAGCCTCTGTCACAGAGAGGTTGGCCCATCACCCAAGGTCAAACAATTAGCAATATCAGCACCAGGTCTTCTAAATCCAGATGCAGTGCTCCTTGGCAGGTTTTTCTGTTTGTGATACAGTATCCAGAGGGCAGAGTTTGTTGACTTTTAAATCTATAAGTTAATTTGGGAACAACAAAATAAATGATGATGCTAGGAAAATCAGGAAATGTTCCCACTACGATGTTTGTGCTGACGGAGACTCATTCTTCAGAGACTCTTATTAGACTTTTAAATAGTTTATCCAAGGTCTTGTATTGCATTGCTATTTATTCAGGGAAGTAATGTACTTTTCCAGAATTCACTGCAGGAATTGAACAATACATGAATACATAATAAATGAAAACAGGGGTGAAATACAATACATTCAGTGTGGACACAGTAACGAACACAGTGTCTCATTCATACTTATATATGTAGCCTAAAACATAATGAGCAGGTAAACCTTGACACCTTACAAGTTTAATAAAGACAATCTTAGGAATGCGACTCTTTACCTGGGAAATATTACTCCATATCGCTTAATCAAAATTCTGCTAAGTTATTTACAGAAGCAGAATTTTCTGGAATAGATTATTCTTTTCCACATGACTTTTATGTGAACCATATCAAATAGGTCAAAGAGCAGCCCCCAATAAAAATAAGTCAATAATATCACCACAATCCATACAGTTTTTAAAAATGTACAAAATATACATGTTTTATTAATTGTGGAAGACCCCTCATATGTATGAGTTCTTTTTGCACCAAAATAAACTGATCTTTAATTTCCTATCCCATGAGCTTTCTCAAACACCCTCTTGCATGTTCATATATCTTTAGGTATTTTAATTTAGATGTATCTTACAGATGCTAAAGAATAACTGTGCTATTAGTCAGATCTGACTCATACTCATTAATGAGTAACTTCCTCTGGCACAATCAAAATAATCAGTCCCTTATCTTTTTGTAACACTTTACTTGTACAGTTCTATTCTGAACTGCACAACCTGTAAGGGGAAAGACACGTATTATTACTATTGTCACTTTACAAGTGAACAGATTCAGAGTCAACAAGTAACCTGAAGATTTCAGGTTTAAAATAACTTTCAATGTCATACACTTGAACCAAGCACCCAAAGTTTAACTTCTTTCTAAAAATCCCATTTTATATTTAAATACTTGTAAGGCATAGGAAGTAACCGTCTCCAAAGGCAGTTTCCTTAACCTAGGCTAGACTGAATTTGACAAACTATTTTTTTTTTCTTATGGTAAACTCAAATTCATTCCCATAATCTCAAACCTCTGGCTCCAATTTACACAAGAGGCTACACAGGACGAAATGCGTTCTCTTAGATAAATTCACAAATACATGGGTCTTGATTTTAAGTTCCATATGGTTTTTGCCTTCAGTATAAACATTCTTTACATTCAACTCTTCCTAATGATTTTAGTATATGTAAATATAAAATCTATAACTAATATGGATGTGGATTAATATACATACATACTAGCTTTTTATAAAACTTCCTCTGTAACTGATACTCAGACATAGTAAACATTGAATATTTATGAAACATATTTTGACTTGATATGCATGACTTTGCCAGTAACCTATAGATCAGTGTAGATGGTTGGCATGTTCTGAGCATAGACAAGGATGCTGTTTTACACACAATATTTTTCTTAAGTAGCTCTATTACGAGAATATTCCCAGAATTTTGAAATTTTCCAGAATTCTGACTTGCAATTAAACTATTTCTAAACATAATAATATACATATTGTTTTATTAGTAGTGGACCTGGTTTACCCAGGAATGAGGCTCAGGAATGTGGCACTTTTCAGAACTGCTAAAAATAAGGTAGGGGAAGTGAAAGACAAAGTAAGAGTTTTTCATTCATCAATTCAAACCCCAAAGAACAATAAGGCCCTGGGCTGGGTCAGGCCAAGGCTGGGAGACAGGAATTCCATCTGGAACTTTCACATGGGTGGCAGAGGCCCAAGCACTTTAGCTATCATTTGTTGCCTCTTCTGGAACACTATTTTTTAAAGATTTTTAAAATTTTTTATCGCCAAATCAGATCTACAGAAAAGAGGAGAGACAGAGAGGAAGATCTTCCATCCGATGATTCACTCCCCAAGTGACCACAATGTCCTGAACTGTGCAGATCCAAAGCCAGGATCCAGGAACTTCTTCCAGGTCTTTCACAGGGGAGCAAGCTCCCAACAAGTAGCTAGATGAAAGGCAAAGCAGCCAGGCCTGGAACCTTGAACCAACAATCTGATATTCAATACTTGTGTCACAAGCAGCTGCTTAATTTGCTAAACCACAATGTCATCCATATGCCTTGGTTTCTATGATAGCTGCTTCTGAAATTAAGGCTACAGGTAACCCTATTGTTTTACTTGGTGGAGATATTTTCAAAATACCAGGCAGTGGCACAGTAGGAAACAGAACACAGGTTTTTTGTTTCTCATTAGAATCTACTGCATTGTGTTCTCTACAGCATCCAGACAGCTGGCAGCATAGTATAAGGTCAAGTGGATCCCTCTTTCACACATAAAAAGATAATGAAGTCATGTAACACTGTACTTTGGATGAAGAGGACAATCATTGAAAGGCTGGGCAGCCTCAGTGTAAAGAGAATGTCTTTATAAATTATTGTAAAGCATAAAGAGATTCCAGGTAATCTGTACCTTTGGGTCACTCTAAAAGCAGTAATAAAGGCGTTGACTTGGAACAACGGTGTCAAAGAAAATTCCAGCTGTCTAGCAAGGACAGACTGGAATCTCTAAGGCTAGAACCATCTCTCCTTTACCTACTACCACATCTTATTCCACTTAATCAGAAGCCAATTTTATAATGCCTTTTTATGCATAAAACATTTAATATAGTTACAATTTACAAAGTATGCATATACATAAACACAAAAATGCTCAGAGACCAATTTGTTTAGGCTCTATTTTCCTGAGTCTCAGATCATCACATTTGGTAAAGCATACAACAGAAACTCAACGTTTTACCTTCTAAAAAAGGCATGAATAAATAAACAAGTAAATAACTACAACTAACTAATATCGATAGTCAATTCACACCCTGAGGAAAAGAGATGCCAATGAATGTACCACCTGAGCTTCACTGCAGCGTGCATTGGTTTGTGACACATGGTGAATGAATAGAATCACTCAAGGAGTGCCTCCTATTAGTGAAATAGGAAATGCATGACTACAAGTGGGAGCAATAGCAAACAACTGGCCAGTACAAATGAGAGATGACAGATTAAACTTAACAGCAGAAACATACATTCTGTTCTGGGTTTCTCAAGTTCAGGGCGAATCTTCACATTAGTGAAATGTTTCTGTATAGGACAGAAAATAGAGATCTTTCATAGATGAGGAGTAGTTTAACAAACAGCGTCATGAACAAGACACAAAGGAGATATTTTCTTCATTAGCAAGGAGTAGTGTTTAATACAGTGTTTGGCCCACAGGAGATATTCAGTACATGTCTTTAATAGACTACTTGATATTACATGAGTAAACTCTAAAGACTAAAAAAAAAAATCAATGAAAATGATCTATACATGATGCCAGCAGATATCCAAGTCACTCAGCTAAGCAATTTGATGCTACCTTTCTAATTAAAAAAGAGTATAAATGAATTTTACAGAAATATCACACACACATATTCTTTTAGTTAGTTTCGGATTCCTTAATCTCTACTCATCTGTGTTGCCTTAGATGAACCGGGACTAAAGTAAGGGTCCAGATGAAAGGAGGGCTGGTTAGAGAGATGACCTAGAGATAAATACACAGCTTCCTGACTTACTATTATGCTGTCTGCCATGCGTGAAAGTTGTAGAGGCTGCACAAATGGCCAAGAAATAATGTGGAGAAAATCATGATGGAGAAAAAATGTATTAGCTCTTGAAGATAGATTTATTTTCTCTATTTCCTTTAAATATATTCATCTTATTAAATAATTTACAATATAATTTTATCAATGAGAAGACTGGACAATAGATCTAGATATAGTCAAACTCAATTATTTGACTTTCAAAATCCAATACCTGATAAATAATGTTTAGTCTGTTTCTGCTGAATAGTCTAAAATAAGTCCAGAATTCTTTAACAAAAATCTGTTCAGGAAACAGCCATACTGTGGTCTGGCCATATGGATGAATGAATAGATTGGAATTGTCAGACGAAGTAAGGAGGAAAGGATGATATCTGTATTCTATTTCCAGCCTCGTCTTCATCCTCTGGGTGACCCATGATGATGCATATTTCTCTTTTCTAAGTGCTTGTAGCGAGTCACAAGCATCTGAAAATTTTTTCTGCTTAATTCTATATCACAGATCATTTCCTCTGGAAAGAACAGAGCTCAAGATTATCTGTTTAGTTCTATCTGTATATAAAGCACACTTGTGTGTGTGTGTGTGTGTGTGTGTGTGTGTGTGTGTGTGCATACTGAAGTGAAATGTCAACAAGTTTACAGAATTTACTAGTAAAAAATTTAGAAATGAAAATATTGCAGGAAATATCTTCCAGTAACTACTAAAAAAACAGAAATGACAACATTGCAGGAAATATCTTCCAGTATTCTGAATTACGGGGTTAAACTGCATTGACTATCGTAGCCCAAATGTCCCTAGAAGAACTGCGGTCTCGGTTCACCAGGAAAACGGCCAGTGTAACTTGTGTGGTACCAAATTTAGTGGATCCTAATCTAAAAATACATTGTCAAATTTCTTATGTCTGTAAAAATGATTCAGAATCCAAGCAATGGGAACTATGGGTGTGGCCTCGGGAGAGTGTATTTCTATACAGCAGTGAAGGTACTTGGGACAGGTTGAACCAGGTAGTGTCACCATTCCCACTGTTCTACAGGGCCTTTTCCTGCTTCTTCACCATTGGCACCGAGATTCATACTGACATCTATACATGGACTGAATCATGTCACCATTAGGAATTCAGGTAGAGATTCCTGATTCTGATACTTGTAAATGAAATGAGAAGACATTTAGAAAGGATTGGTATTTGAGTTTGGTAGTAAGCTAAAATTTTACATGAAACTTTAAAATTCCTGCTATGAAATTTTGTTTGAGTTTTGTTTCAGGCTCTAATCTGAGTGGATTTAGTTTAAAAATTTTATTCAGCAAAATATTGTATGGGCTGCCTTGTGGTAAAGTGGATTAAGCTGTGGCTATCAACGGTGCCATTCCATATCATAGTACTGGATTGAATACTAGTTTCCCAGCCACTAATGCAACCTCCTGCTAATCTGTCTTGGAAGCCAACAAATAATAGCCTAATATGGCTCCTGCCCCCTTGTGGGAGACCAGATGGAATTCTAAGTCCCAGGCCATTGCACAGGCCATTGCAGCCATTTGGGGAGTGATGCGGCAGATGGAAGATCTGTCTGTCCACCTCTCTATGTCACTTTCAAGTAAATGTTTTCAAAATACCATACAGTACAATGAAATTACATTAGTGGGGGGTTGTTTGCTTTGTAAAGTTTTGGTCTTAATCAATACATAACTTAAAAATAATTCTGATTAAATCAAAATTGTAAATTCTTTTTTTGTGTGTGATGCTTGACCAAGAACATCAGTTATACCAAAGCAGTAATGTGAGTTCTTCCAGTGGCAACTTTGGGACAATGCTATTTCACTCCATATCACTTCATAGCCAAACAGACAAAGGAAATATATTAAACTGTATTGTAGTTAAACTTTATTAAATAATAGCCTTGCACAGACAGCAAGGGTACAGACAAAAGTATACCATATGGATATTTGGCCATGTAATTGTGAAAAAATGTGAAAATTATTCTAATTACTGTAAAAGCACACAGGGTACCCAAAAGGAAGAAGCCAAGACCATCAAAGTGAAGTGAGGAATGCTGAAAGATGAAATTTGAAAGCATATAAAAACCTATAACATGTAAAAATTGTACATTCTAATGTGGTATAACACAATATTTCAACACAAATGTACAAGGCAAAAGGATCAGGTAATGAGTATTTCCATTTCCTTATCTTTTCTTCTGTTCAGAGCATATGAACCCCTGTCTCACAATTTTTATAATAGAATATTTTGAACTACAATCACTTTAGTATGCTATGAAACATTAGAAAATATCCCTGCTGAATAACTGTGCTGGGGTGCCCTACATCTAATCTAGCTCCATTTTCCTTCCCACATCTTCCTAGATTCTAATGATCACTATGCTGTGCTCAGATCAACTAATTTTTTAGCCTTCACAGAAACTCCCTTTTCATCCTTTCGGCTGTAAACATCATGATTTCATTCTTTTATGGCTTAATAACATCCTATCATAGATTAAAAAATGTATCATTTATATATAACAAAATATAATGTTAACTCGAGGACAGAGAAAAAGAGAATACTCATTGCAGTAAATATATATGAATGTGAGGGCACAAAGCTGAGTGGGCTAGTGGACAGGTTAAGCCATCACTTTTGATGCCAGCATCCTGTATGGACATTAGTTTGAGTCCTAGCTGCTCTACATCCAGTTCAGTTCCCTCTAATGTGTCTCAGACAGCACCCTGAGTACTTGTGCCTTTGCCATCCTCATTGAGGCACCTGGCTCCTGGCTTTGACCAACTCTAGACCTGAGTATTATAGCTATTTGATGAGTAAGCCTGTGGATGGAAGAAATCTCTTTCTCTCTCTCGCTCTTTCCCTCATTTTCTCTGCCCTGCTCTCTCCTCCCTCCAATAACACTTTAAATAAATAAATCTTTCATTTAAAAAAGCAGGTACATGTAATTGGAAAATAATTTCCACTTCAAAAAAGCTCATAGTTTGAAATAAGGATATAAAGAATTAAGGGATGAAAAGGGAGAATAACCCAATATTTTGCAATCAGGTTAAGAATAGTATGCATCCATTCTACGACTATATTAAGCCATTTAACCAATTGTGTTATGCACTTAACTTCTTGTTTAAACATTTTAACGCCTCTAAACTCAGGTGGCTAGGTGGGCAAGTGGCAGTTTTGATATGGTGACTCATGCACATCAACATTTGTTAAATAGGTGTCAGCAGCTTAGAATAAAATGATTCTATCAAATGCTTCAACCCTGATGCTCCTTTGTGACACATAGGATACTATAATTGTGTAACCTTAGCCGTCTCATTTAAAATTTCCTTTTTATTTATGCATAATAGTGATTTGTGACGAGAGACGGTAAGGTCTTGGAATAAGGAAATAATAAACACCCGAAGGGTTGAGAAAGCACCTTGTTTGAACAACTCAATTCTCCACCATACTTACTAACTTACTATTCGTTTACGTAACTCTTAGTCTCCCACTAGCCTATAAAACTCCAGAGAGCAAGAGTCATGTTTACTTCCTTTCTTAATATTATTACTAGACATTAAGGAGCTTGCAAAAAGCAAAAGCTAAACAAATATATATATCAAATTAAACTAGAGATGTGTACAACATTTAAAATGTTATTGGTCATCTCAACAAATATGACAGCTAGAGGGCAATCAACACTTTATACTGTACAAAATGATACAACGCGTCTTTGTCTCTTTATTAATGTGCCCATCCACATAACTCAACATCTTCCAATCTTTCCGTGAAAGAAAAGTTTAAAAAGTCCTGCTGGGCCCAGCGTGGTGGCGCAGTGGTTAAGGTCCTCGCCTTGCACGCCCGGGATCCCATATGGGCAGCCCCGCTTCCCTTCCAGCTCCCTGCCTGTGGCCTGGGAAACAGTTGAGGACTGCCCAAAGCTTTGGGACCCTGCACCCGCGTGGGAGACCAGGAAGAGGCTCCTGGCTTCGGATCGGCATAGCATCGGCCGTTGTGCACACTTGGGGAGTGACTCATCGGACGGAAGATCTTCCTCTCTGTCTCTCCTCTCTGTATATCTGCCTTTCCAATAAAAAAAATAATAAAAAATAAATCTTTAAAAAAAAAGGCCCTGCTATTCTGAATCAATAATAATCATTATATTATGTAATTTGAAACAGAACTGGCTTTGATTATTTTTGGTCATACAAAATTCCTTAAACTGCCAAAGCTATAAGAGCAAATCCTTAAATTTAGTTTTTTTCAATCCATGTTTTAAATATGAATACTCTAATGTGTATTCTAGAGTAATTTTTGTAGGCAAAACTTATGGGCAAGAATAAGCTATAGATGCACATTGGAATCAGCAGGTGTGTGTATATGCATGCATTTTAAAGAAGACAATAAACAAATACATTAAACCTGAACATTCACATTCTCAGATGATAGCATTATTGTAATCATTTTGGACCTGTTGCTTGGCATTAAACCATGAATGAATGAGCAAATGCGACATTTCTTTCAGCCATGGGATTGTGAACAGAATTAGGTTCCAGACCTCGAAGGTTGATGACTTCCATAGGAACACGGAGAATAAGATGTTTTTTGTTTTGTTTTTTTGTTTGTTTCCTATTTCATGCTGGAAACAGTCCTACATGCCAATTGCATTTGAGTGCTCACAGCAGTGGTCATAATAGCAGATGTGCTTCAGTCTGAGAAGCAGGGAACATCAGGGAATTGATGAACTGTTTGCTCTTAACAAATACGGAAATGAATTACTTCTCTGAAGCACAGAGGGAGGTCCCAACCTTATTGAGGGTTTGCTTTGATTTAAAACAACAACAACAACAACAACAACAAACTACCTCGTTCAGAACTCTATAACACTGAGACATTGAAGCATTTAAGCAATATTTCTATTCTCAAGCGGCTCCTAAGAGGTTTTACAGGCTGCTGGGCTGGCCCTCGAAGAAATGTAGCCCTTGCTGTTTCTGAGTACAGTGACCTGCTGCAGTGCCAGCCATGGAATCCACACTTGCAGACAGACTACTCTAGGTAACGTGTTATTTCTGAGCTGTCTCACCTTTTAAAAATTGCCTTTTGGGCTCGGTGGCATGGCCTAGCGGCTAAAGTCCTCGCTTTGAACGCACCAGGATCCCATATGGGCACCGGTTCCAATCCCAGCAGCTCCACTTCCCATTCAGCTCCCTGCTTGTGGCCTGGGAAAGCAGTCAAGGACAGCCCAAAGCCTTGGGACCCTGCACCCGTGTGGGATACCCAGAAGAAGTTCCTGGATCCTGGCTTTGGATTGGCACAGCATCGGCCGTTGCACTCACTTGGGGAGTGAATCATCGGAAGGAAGATCTTCCTCTCTGTCTCTCCTCCTCTCTGTATATCTGACTTTCCAACAGATAAATAAATCTTTAAAAAAAATTGCCTCTTATTATTATGGCCTTTGTTTTTCTTTCTAATACACTGCTTACAACTACAATGATTTGATGGGATTTTTCCCTCGCATCAGCATGACATTAACATTTTACATCCATTTACAAATTTCATAATTCCTAAGATCTTCTGATGTGACTCTAACCCAGAGAGAAAAAAGACAGGCATGAAAAGGATCAACCATGCTCTCTGAGATGAAGTGGAGCAACTTTGGAAATGTGCATGTACTTGAGATATAGCCAGCTATAATGTTGACCAAATAATCAATAAGAAATTGCGGTGTTATGATGAATATCTTCATAATCAAATCTCTGATTTGGTAAGAACTCGCTTTGAACGCACCCAGCTCATTTCACTCTTTTCTAGCAGATGTCTATTTCATGTAAACAACTGACCATTTGTTTTTCTTAGTATCCACCATAATATGAAAAAAATATGGTTCATTTGTCATATAAGATGTTATACAGCAATATAAACCTGAGCTACAAATGCTTGTCCTGAGTAACTGCTCTGACCTGTGATTTGGTTTCACATGCAAGGTTTCACAGTAAGTCTCCAGCCTAATTTTTTCTTTGTTTACAAAGATGTATGCATATAAATGCACATCAGTATGAGACTTTATACATTTGCTCACTGGATAAGCATAAAGAAAATATTGGGAGATAGAAATACTCTACTTACAGAAGAGCAATTTTAGAAAAGTGGTATGGCATCATGAAATTTTCCTTTGTACATTTTATTTCATTATACTGCCATCAACAGACATATAATTCATAAATCAAAAATCTAATGAAGAAATTGTAAGGAGAATTTCAGAATTAACCTGTTATTGCATTTGTTTTGATATTTGAAATATTTAACTAACTTACAATGGTCTCTATTGCTACCACTTAAGAACTCTGTGAAGCTAGAACATTCATTTGCTCTTCTTCACCATCAATATATATACATATATATGCATGTATGTGTGTGTATATATATACATATATATTTTTTTAATGGCAGAGTATATATATACATATATATTTTTTTAATGGCAGAGTAGGCAGAAAGAAAGCAAACTGGTCTTACATTGACTGATTTACTCCCCAGATGGCTGCAGCAACCAGGGCTGGGTCAGGCAAAGGCCAGGAATCCCTTCTGAGTCATCCACATTGGTGGGTGGCAGGGCCCTTAGCACTTGTGCCATCATCTTCTGCCTCACAGGAGCATTAGCAAAAGCTGGAGTGGAAGCAGGTGGAAATCAACCCAATACTCCAATATGGATACCGGCATCAAAAACAGCAGCTTAATCCGATGGACCACAACAGATAGCATCATTCATTTTTTTTATACCTCAGTAGCCTGTTACAATGGAGTAGTTGTGGTAACTGCATTAATAAAATTAAGAACAGGGCCCGGCACAGTAGTCTAGCGGCTAAAGCCCTTGCCTTGCGCACGCCGGGATCCCATATGGACACCAGTTCATATTCCAGCAGCCCACTTAACATCCAGGTTTCTGCTTGTGGCCTGGGTAAGTAATCAAGGATGGTCCAAAGCCTTGGGTACCTGCACCCATGTGAGAGACTCAGAAGAAGCTCCTGGCTCTTGGCTTCAGATCGGCTCAGCTCTGGCAATTTTGTCCATTTGGGGAGTGAATTAGCAGAAGCACTCTCTATCTCCCCTCCTCTCTGTATATCTGACTTTCCCACAAAAACAAACAAATCTTTAAAAAATAAATAAAATTAAGCATACAGAATAGTGTGTGGCCTTTACTAAATAATGTCAGTTTTTAGTGGAGCTCAACATGGGTATTTGAAAATGTATGTGAAAACTGAAATTTAAAGGTCAATTTGGGGCAGTTATTTGGAGCAGTGTGCTGAGGTGCTGTTTGGAATGCTTGCAGCCCATGCTGAAGTCCCTGCTAAGTCCCAGCTAACCCACATCTAATCCAGCTTCCTGCTACTACACTTGCAGGTGCTCACAGGTGATGGCTCACTTTCTCGGTTGCCGCCACCAGGAAAGAGACATGTTTGCAGTTCCTGTGTCTTCAGTTTGGCCTGGTCCAGCACTCAGTTTTTGCTGATATTTAGGGAGTGAACTAGCTGATGGCACCTCTCTTTGTTCCTCCCTCTCTGTCACTCTTTCAAATGAATAATCTAAAAAGGTTAGGAAGCTTATTTTAGTATAATATTCAGAAATTCATGAATAGCTTTGTCCATAATTTGCCTTTGGATGACTCTTGCATGAAGATTTCAAAAACTTACTTTTAATTCCATATGAATGTACTTCATAAAACACATATAAAATATATGTACTTCATTTGACAGAGACAGCGTGATCTCAAATCTGTTGGTTCATAAATGCCTGCAGTAGCCAGGGATCAAGCAGGCCAATTTCAGGATCTGGGGACTCAGGTCTCCAGGCCTCCCCTGTGGGTGGCACAGCATCCATGTGGGCTCAACCTTCACTGGAACCCAAGCAGTCAGAGCAGGGGCACAGGTGTCCCAAGCAGTTTCCCAACCGTCAGACCAAATATCTGCCACTGACAAGCTTTTAGAAGTGCTCCCGACATAGAGGTGTTTTGTGGTGGTGGTTGTTTTTTATTTGTTATGGCTTCCATTTAAATTTACTGGTTTGATGACCAAAACACACTGCATAGCTACTTGCTGTTGGCCCAGAGCTTTGGATGACATTCTTCATTTAAATATTGATGAAAGAAAGAAGAGACTTCGAGGGTTTGTTTGCTTAATTATCAAACAAACCAAAAAAGGTGATGGAACAAGGAAAATGAGATGGGCAACATAAGCAAGCTCTCTTAACTAGAGAACTGCAATTCCTAAAATATCAATGTATTATTGTGAGTAAAAAAAAAAAATCTATTTTTTTCAACTGGGTTTTTCAAATAATTGTGGTTTTCTGGCTTTCAAAATGCAAGCCAGTGGCTGAGTGCTAATTAAGTAATCTACCCAAATTTCAAAATTTATGCCCTTTCCTACCTTTTCACCTATAAACTCCACGTTGGAAGAAAATTCACTATATTTATGAAAGATAATGTTATAAGATATCTTGAAAACTTTAATGATATTGAAAACTATCAATGGTATTGCCCAGATCTTACAACAGATAGAACACAATATTATCATCACAAAGAGCAGGAATTAATAACAAAGAGAAGTTTGCTTCCAAAAGTGAGACGATGAGGTTTTCTGCACCTCTGCTGTATCTCATGTTCTAAATAAAACAGTAGCTACAATTGCCAGCGAAGCATATTCATGTCATTGTGCAAAGCCAATGGATACTCTGCTGTTAGATCACACTACTATCACTTTAACACACTAAGTGCTAGAAAAACTTTTTATCAGAATAATATGCACAGCTTGGTTCAAGCACGGTTCAAGCAATCATTCTGAAATTATTTTAAAAAACATATTGAAGCTATATACAACATAATGAAGTATGTAAGTGCATAATATACTTTTAATCCAGAATACAAATTATGAATATCTCTCCAATGCCACCTAAAACCATTTAAACCACACAATCAGGTTTTCATAAATGACAGGCAGTGCTGAGGTAAAATTAGGAGAAATATTTAAAAATTACACAGAAGTGTGGTTTTGAAAGGAATCAGATCGAATAAATGAGGGAAATTAAACACATCACCAGGGTTTTCCCCTTCTTCAATACATATGCCTTTGGCAGCCTGTCTTGTCCATTATCTCATCTCACCAGAAAGAAACTAGCAGTAGAAGGCCATCTATTTTGCCTACTAAACACAAAGCTTTACTTCCTCACTTGCACAGCATTCATTGTTGGATTTCCTCATGGGTCTAGGAAACATCGACTTCGTAACAGAGGAGGCAGAAACTCGAGGAAGCTGGTAGATTCACCTACCCTGAGCTGTTTTCGTCTTTCGTCATTTCTGCGCAGGCAAGCAGGCAACTTTATGGCTGTGCTGGAGCCGGGTAGCATCTGGGGAGTGTTCTATTACCTGTGAACCTTGAATGCGATGTCTCCCCAGCTCCGCCCACCTCCGACGGGAGCCAGGCTGTCCAGCACAATGCTGGCGTTCAGAAAAACACTCAAAAAAATTGAAGAAGCCAAACCTCACACAAACAGCTGTTATTCTCCCTGAAGAATATGCCGCTCACTGAGCACCACCAACTGCAGGATTGAATGCAACTGCTCCTCACATGGATATTTAAGGGAGATGCTTTTTGAAATACATTTTTCTTCATATGTTGCAAAGAAAACAGAAGCAATTTAGATACAGTATCCTTATCAGATTTTAACTACTATAGAACACAAAAACATTGATACTGACACTAGTGACACTATAATTCATTTTGTTCTTATTCTGTGCTGGGCACTGTGGTGAGTATTGCATATGTATTACTCAGTTTCCCAGTGGCCTAAGAGATAGTTCAAGTTCTACTGAAATTTCAGTCTATCAGAAGAATAGAAAATCTCCAAGGTTGAAGGGACTTCCCTAAGCTCAAACACTAGTGTAAGCAGAGCTGTCACATACATTTTGCCCTCTAAAATTCCAAAGCCAAACTTTTGTAGCACTTTGTCACATTGCCCTTTACTTCTTACACTAATTTCAGTACAGCCCTTCATATCACCAAGCAGAGTGTTTAAATAAGGTAGTTTTAGTAAATTCTTGTGAAATCATATTCAGGAGATGAGCCTCAGTATTAAAAGCACATTAATAACCTCAAAAAGTTTAAATTGTCTGCAAAGAAAAAAATTCAATTTAAATGTGCCTTCAAAATAGGAAGTATGAACAAAAGTATGATGCTAAATACATAAAGCATGTCCTTCAACTGTAAATTGTCCCAAACAGAAGCAAAACATGTGTCTTTTACAGGACATACTGAGGCTGGGTTAAAGTATTATTTAGACTTCTTCCACCAGGAGTCATTGCACAAATTTTGTAACTTGGGAAGCTTCTCGTATGGATTCAGAAAAGTCAGAAAATTGCCTCAGTGTATTTCCACAAATTAACTTGTGAAAATAAGCAGAACCGAGTTACAGCAATTTTCCTATACTACAAGCAGACTTGGAAGGCAGTCACCTTTGAGCGCCTTGCTGGGTTTTGCCAATTTGTGTTTGTCCTGGCACATTTACTGAGGATAACAGTGTCACAATCTACCACTCATCACAAGTTTCTCACTCATTCATATGCTGGCTAGGAGAAACAAATGTGTCAAAGCCAGTGGTTATTTTATACACTAGGAAAGGGAAGATCTCTGTTTGCTTCTTTCTACAAATACGGTTTGAAAAAGATGCTAGGAGCCCGATTTTGTCAATGCCTCTGCAAACCAGTGCTTTTTCCCTCAAGAAATTAAGACAGGCTTTCTTCTATGGCAGAAACGTCCAGCTCAATCTAACTTCCTCTCTTGAAACTCTTCTTCTTCATTCTTGTTGCACTTTAGGAGAAGTAAAAAGACAGAGCTAACCAGCCTCAGAAATTCTTCCCAAAGCTTTGCAGTCTGGATCTTGCCAAGCTGTGAACTAATTGCTGTGGATGTTTTTTTTTTTTACTTCCATACCATTTTTTTTTAAATTCACACAGAATGTGATTAAGTGTACCTTAAGTAAAGTAAGTATTTTAGAAAGGCAATAGAAGATGGACGTGGATAGAAATCAAGGAAGTTGCCCTATGCTGAGTAAGAGTTGCAGAATGGGGGCCAATGTGATGCATAGCACAGCAACACTCCACTTGTGGTACCCGTAACTCATGCGAGCACCAGTTCGTATCCTTTCTGCTTCACTTTTGATCAAACTCGCTGCTTAGGGCCTGGGAAGGCAGCGGATGATGATCTTAATCCTTGGAGCCTCCACTCTGGTGGAGACCCTGAAGAAGCTTCTGGCTTCCAGCTTTGGATCAGATCACCTCTGACCACTGCAAGCATTCAGGGATTGAACAAGCAGATGAAAAATCTCTGTCCTCTTTGTCTCCTTCTGTAACTCCTGATTTTCAAGTAATGTAAATAAATCTTAAACAAAACAAGAAGAGTTGCAGGATGAACATAAAAGACAGATTTCTTTTCCCTGGAGGTGGAGCCATCTGGGGAACTGCCCTGAAACTTGACCCACTAAAATGACAAGCAGTTCCCAAACTCTGGGTACTAGACAGCTTGCCTGAGTGCTGTGCAGGAACTGTTAATGCCAAGGCAGACTTGCACGGTCCAGCAGTTAAGCTTCCTGGTATTTTTCACCTTGACACTGGCTTATTTTAATGAATGACTCAGAGTTCATCTTTCTTGGATATTTTGTGTCTAATAAGCATTCTCAATGACTGAAAACTGGTCACCAGGCATGGGGTGAACACTGAAAATAAAACAGATGAGATGAATGTGGTCATGTACTCTACTACATTACAAGGATATTTAATAACAGGAAAACAAGTAGAGATTATCAGGACTATTTTAGTAGCTTCCTTTTAATTCCCTATGAATAAATAGATCTGCTGGTAGACTCATTAGACAAAGGATTTAAAAACATTAGAAAAAGAACTCTCCTTGATTTCCTAAAGCCAAAGGACTTTTTATTCTTAAAACACTGTGACATATCAAACTGTACTAATGCTAGTAAATGGGTGGTCTATCTTTATATATAAATATGTATGTGTACATATATGTGTGTGCATATACAAGCACATATATTTTTATCCACATTTTGGATCAAAATTTTTCAGATAATAGTTTCTTTCTAAAAAAATTCAAACAAAAATTACAAAAAAATTTATTAACCAAGCTCACTAATAAACAGTGGTTGTATATTCATATTGGATTATCATCTGGATTAATCAGATAATAAATAAACAATTTTATTATTATTATTGAACTATTCCAACTGTTGAAGTAGATCATAAAATGTCTCCATTATTAAAATTAATGGCGTTTCAGTGAACAGAAAAAAAATCTTATTTTCACTAGAGATTTTGTTGACTGAATTTGACAAGAGGAAACAGGTGATTTGCTCACTTTCAAGGGGGATTGTAAGATAAAACTCCTACATTGGAGGAATGGCATTATGGTAAAGCAGGTAACGCCATGGTTTGCGACATTGACATCCCGTGTGAACACGTGTTTGTGTCCTGGATACTCCACTTCCAATCCAGCTCCCTACCAAGGCCTGAAAAAGCATCATAAAATGCTCCAAGTACTTGGGCCCTTCACCCACGTGGGAAACCTGCTTGAAGCCACTGGTTTCTGGCTTTAGCCTGGCCCAGTTTTTGTGGCCATCTGGGAAATGAACCAGTAGATGGAAAATTGATCTCTCTCTCAGTCCTGCCTGTAACTCCATAACTTTACCTTTGAAATAAACAAATAAACCTTAAAATAAAAACAACAAAGCAGGGGGCTGGCATCATGGCATAGTTGGTTAGGCCTGTGCCTGTGGTACTAGCATTCCATAAGGGCATCCATTCAAGTTCCAGCTGCATCACTTTTGATCCAGTTGCCTGTTATTGTACCGGGGAAAACAGCAAAAGATGACGTGGGACCGTGGGCCCTGAAACAATATGAAAGAAGTGGAAGAAGTTTCTGGTACCTGGCTTCAGCCTGGCCTAGCCCCAATCACTGCAGCCATTCGGGGAGTGTACCAGCACATGGAAGATCTTTCTCTGTGTGTGTCTCTCCTTCTCTCTGTATAAAATGTAAGTAAATATTTAAAAGAAAAAAACTCCACAAATGTAAAATGACACCTGGGGTGTACGTGGGCAGTGAACCCTAAAGGCCAACACAAGTGTAATTAACTGTATGGGAAATGTTGAGAAGAAATGAATTCAGGAAGCACAGCAATTTAGGATGTCTGAATTTTTTTTTAAAAAGACCATTTGCCATTGAACCTCTAATAAGAACACAAATTCAATCAAGGGCTCCAGTTTTTTTTTTTTTAGATATTTATTTATTTTTATTGGAAAGTCAAATTTTCAGAGAGAAGGACAAACAGAAAGATATTCCATCCGCTGGTTCACTTCCCATCGGCTGCAACAGCTGGAGCTGAGCCCATCTGGTACCAGGAGCTAGGAGCTTCCCCCAGGGTACAGGGTCCCAAGGCTTTAGACCATCCGTACTGCCTTCCCAGGCCATAAGCAGGGAGCTGGAAGGAAGTAGAGCAGCCAGGACAAGAACTGGTGCCCATATGTATCCCAGTGCATGCAAGGCAAGGATCTAGCTTCTAGGCTACCATGTCGGCCCCAAGGGGCTTCATTGTTGTAAGCTGAACTAAATTAATGATCCCCCAAAATGCTTCCTCTAATGACATCATCTGTGGATTTGAAGTTTCAATATAAGAAATTTCATAGGATGCAAAAATATTGACTATAGTACTAAAGAACAAAAACATACACATAACTTTTAAATGTCAAGTATCTTCTGAATACTAACAATAACAAAAAAGCAATATAACTTTTATGTTCCAGTATTTTGCTCCAGGCAGTAATCTCAGCATCTTTCAAACATTATTTAATGATCCCAGCAACAATGGGGTGTGATTCTTATTAAACCCAACTCACATATAAAGGAGAACTGAAGTACAGAGAGGTTAAATAACTGGTCCTAAAAGTCCTGTAGTATGTGAAGGACATATGAGTAGTGCCCTAAACAAGCCATGTGGCCCAAGCTGAATCTCTGCCTTAACATGTTTAACATACCTTAAACATGCTGCTATCATTTATTGAACTCTGAGTGTGACCTGACTACATCTAAATACTTCACAGCACTTAGTTAAATACACAGAATGAACTCAGCAGAACAGCACTATTTTATTGCCATTTTATAGGTGGCAATATCAGATCTTGAAACAACTGGAAAAATCAGGAATTGGAAGTTTAGAGTTTCAAGTTAGTGATTCTGAAGACTTTGTTATTGGGGCCCTTGCAGTGGCAAAGCACACTAATCCTACTTCCTGTGGCACTATCAGCCCTTATGGGTACTGGTTCTTATCCTGGCTTCTCCACTTCCGATTCAGCTTTCTGCTTATAGTCTCATGAAGAATGGGGTGGGGTCTGGCCTAAGTCCTTGTGCCCCCAGACCCATGTGGGAGACCCAGAAGAAGCTCCTGGCTCCCAGCCAGGACCAGCTCAACAATGGCTATTGCAGCTACTTGAGGAGTAAACCTACAAGATTGAAGACCTTCTCTCCATCTCTCCTTCTCTCTCTGTAAAACTCAGCCTTTCAAACAGAAATAAGTAAATCTTTAAGGAAGCAATGATTTCTATCATATTTAACTTAATCCAATATATTAAAACTATTAGTGCCTATTATTCAATATAAAATTATTAATGAGATGTGTTCTATTTTTTCATATTAAATCGGAAAATTCAGTGTATGTTTTTCATTAATACCACATGTAAATACAAACTAGTGGATGTTATTCTGAATTACCTTATAATATATAAAATATAATCATTTCTCTGATTATTACAGGATTTCCCATTTTTTGCTATTATAAGACTATTCTGGATACCATCGGTCAATAGCCTAGCTCTATGTTCAAATCTACTACATTTAATTCTGTGTTGATATTCAGATATAGTTAGACTAACTCACAATATATGTGTGAACAGTCCCTAGAAATCTGAGCAGCTCACTGGAATTTGAGTACATAAATCACACTTTTGCCATAATAGGTGGCATTATAAATGCTATCTCCTATATTTATTTCTTTTTCTGTATGCTCACAT
The DNA here is from genome assembly GCF_017591425.1 of Ochotona curzoniae. NCBI lineage: Eukaryota > Metazoa > Chordata > Mammalia > Lagomorpha > Ochotonidae > Ochotona > Ochotona curzoniae. Next base: position 22,345,599 of record NW_024465751.1, read on the forward strand.
TTCTCTAATTAGAGTAAAAGCCTGGAGGACTTTACATCTTTATAACGCTAGTTCCCAATACAATACCATGCATATATTAGATAATATTAGATAATCAATACAATTTAGAGAATTAATAAATTTCCTTGGCAGCCATCATATAATCTTTATTGTGTCTACCTTAATTATCTTGGCATAGACTCAAAATTCAATTTGAGTGAATTAGTTTTGTTTTACTGGTCATTCTTAAAAGTTCTATTTCACTTAGTATGAAAAAAGCCACCAAAGTGGTTGTATAAGAGGGTCATTGCAGATAATCTCAAAAACTCAGAACTTCATTAACACTCTCATTCATGGCGTTATTAACATGAGATCGTATCCCTGGTTTCTTAATTCCCGATATACTTGCTTTCCACTGTTGCCTATGGTTTCTTTCTGTTTTCACTAGTCTTCATTTATCCCAAGGACAAAATATTGTTTCTTAAGCAAAGGATTAAGATCATAAAACAAGTTTATTAAGTGCTAATAAAGAGTAACTATTCTGGTTGGAAAGGTAGAAAATATTAGCACAGCCTCAATATAAATGTAAGGTGAAATTTCATTCTATGACACCTACCCTTTATTTTAGATAGGAATAAAGACTAATGCAAGAACTATGCTACGAAGGATACATTAAATAATTACTTTAATATTTAGTTTTGCATGTTTAGAAATCACATGATCCTGTATGTTAAGAGTTACCATTTTTGTTAATAGATCACAAGTATGCTAATGCTTTTAAATACAATTTGCTTAACAAAATGACTGTTTTCATAGAAGATCAGAAACTTGAGAAATTATTTACATGGGATTTTTATTTACATGGGATTATTTACATGGGTTATATGAAGATGAAAATAGCATAAAGATTATAAAAAGGCATTTTGGAGATTTGTAAGTCTTCCTAATTTTGCCACTTATTCTCTACTGTACAACAGGTATCTCAACTAGTGGTCATCCCCCTTTATTTTGGGAGAAGATACAATGTGTCACTTCCATCCTGACAGATGCACTGATTACCATTTCTCTGCCCCACAGCAGTCACGTGGTTGAGGACCAACCCGCATTGTCAAAATAACACTCAATTCTCAAAACATGTATGAAACGTAGGCAGAGAAATAACACTGCTCTAGCAGTGACGACAACCCACAGAGAAGAAAATACAAAATGGAGGGAGGGTCAGTCATTTAGATGCCCCTGTACTAAATTGGAGTCCCTGGATTTGAGTTCTAACCCTGACTCCTTACTCCAGGTTCCTGCTAATACAGACCTTGGTAGGTAGTAGAGGTATGGTTCAAGTAGTTGTGTCTCTGCTGCCCATGTAGGAGACCTGCATGGAGCTCTTGATTTCCCAGGTTTGGTTGTTGTTTGCATTTGGAAGTAAGTAGACAGAAACTCTCATTTGGGGGCTCTCTCTCTCTGCTTTCAAAATAATGAAGTAGGTAATAAGCAAATAAGATGAAGACAGGGAGATGATCCTTTTGCTGCAGGCATGACTGGAGTCAACCATATCCTTCAAATTCGCATGAACCACTAAAACGTATGCCTTTGACAGTGAAGATGAAGAAACATGCCACTTGAAGCATGGCCATCAGACCTGGACTGCTGAGTTTAAAAGCCAGAGAGTTGACAAGACCAAAGAGCAAAGAGAAAGACTGAGCAGCCAACTGAAAGGATGGACAAACAGTATTCCTCTGATTTCAAATCAAAACAGAATATTTAAAACAATCTTCCTTTCAGCATTCCTTAGTAAAGTTAAAAGCTACAAATAACTGAAGTATATAAATAGGAGAAGGTTAGATCAACAAACAGATCCTGAAAGGCACTGCAAAAAGTTAAGGGGAAATGAAATGAAAAGACAATTATTGTGATGTAAAACATAGTGTTTTAAGAATAGCATTTTCATACAAACTTTGAGGGTTCGTTGTTAAGGTACAAATTTATCTCAATTTGAATATATTTTGAAAGCACTGTTGACAAAAATATACTGCCATAAAACATACATACTATGTTGTAATTAGTACACCATTTCAAAAACCCAGAACAGTCACTACTATGTTTTTTCACCCAACATATATTTTGGGAGTACCTTCTTTATGTCAGACATTGTCAAAGTCTAGACAAAAAAATTACAATTCCCTGAACTACAAAATGCTTAATAAAATAGTGAATGAATAAACAACAAACAACAAATATATGTTATATAAATGCATATATACATAAGCAAGTTCTGAAACATGGTGTTAATATTTTTTTGGAGAAAAATCAAGCATGGTAATTGCTGGCGGCTGTTCAGATACAGTTTGGTTAGTTTCTGTATGCCTTTCAAGAGGTGATTTTTGAGCAAGACCCAGAGTTTGAAGTGAGCAAGCCGAAAGAGACAGGTAGGAGGGCAAGCAAAGGGGAAGGAAGTGCAAATGCCAAGAACCAGAAGGGATGGACACGTGCTTGGAAAGCTATAACAGCACACCAGAAGTGTCTGGAGCAAGAGAGGCTAGGCAAGAATGCTGGCTGCTTGGTGGACTGTACAGAACCTTGTTGAACACAGGAAACACTTGGTTTTAATTTCATCTGAGTGACAGAGGCCACTGAAGGGGCAAAAGGAAAGGACTTCGCTAATCTAATGTGCGTTTTTCAAGGATCAACCTTACTGTTGGGTAGAGAAGTGATGGACTATCCTGAATTGATGCTGTGAGAAAGTAAACAGAGAAGAGTTTGAAAGAAATTGTAGCAATCTTGGTAAAATATGATATGGACTGGAGTAGGAAAATAACACAATACGGTGACAGAAGACTGGAATTATGAATTAGGAGAGTCAGAAAATACCCCAATAAAAATACATAAGTCAAACAAAAGCCGTTATTGCCTCTAGGACACAGGAAAGGGAAATAGCAAAAAGATGGACAAATTCTATTTTCTCCCAATATTTAATCTCCTTTAGAAGAAAATCTTTGATGTGAACATGATTTTAACATATTTTATTTTCAGGTTTGTTTATTTCATGGTCTTTGTAATATTCTAGTCTTCACATGATCAGAAAAGAATTATAACTAATGAGTAATATTTGTGATTTTCTGTGTATAATTCTTTTATTTATACAAAACATATTCCTTGAATGCCTACTCATGCCAGATACTAATGTCAGTGCTGTTGGAAAATCAAAACAAAATTCCCAAGAATATATTCTGGAGGAGCATTTTGTGTGTGTGTGTATATATATTTTTTTATGTATTATGTATACTATATTTTTATGTATTATGTATGTCATTTTGTATCAGGGATATTATGGAAAATGAAGCACGATGACATTGTTATTTGTAATTAATCCTAGCTTTGTGGTTTAATAAGAGTAATGTAGCTCATTCAGTTTTACTCCTATAGGTATAATGATAAATTTAATAAAATAGCACATGTCCATGAGGAGTGGACAGGTACAGAGATGTGAAGAGCACAGACTAGAGTCCGTAGCCCTGGGCTAGAACACAGCAAGTACTGCTGCGGTCTGTCAGGCTGTAAACACTAATTTATCATCACCATCATTATCTCTAAATCTCATGATTAAAACTTATTCTTTATCAGTTTTATTTATTTGAAGGAAAGAAGAGACAGAGAGATCTTCCATCTGTTGGTTCACACCAACTGGGGATAGGCCATGTCCAAGCTAGCAGCCAGGATCCTAATCCAAGTCTTCCACACAAATAGTACAGATCTAACTACTTGAAGTGCCATCTATTGTCTCGTGTGCATTAGCTGGATGCTGGATTTAGGAACAGGGCTGAGGTTTCAACTCAGGCACTGCAACATGAAATGTAGGCATTGCAAATGACAGCTTAACTGCCAGGGCAGACATCTGCCTCCTTCAATGTCATGATTTTGGGAGACAGGGATTAAGATTTACATGAGTTGGGACGGCCAACCTCTGACACATCTCATCTGGAGTTTGAGCTGGAATGGCATAGAAGTCTGGTGCCAGGAACTCTGAAGGTGGCTTAGCACAGTTGGATTTCCTGACAGCACAGTGGCTTTGGAATATATGGAATCCAACAGCTTGTGTCAGCAAGCCTCTGAAGCCCCAGAACATGACTCCTGCTGTACACCTTTGGTGATGCCACGATCAGCCCCGAAACAGGGAAGAGAAAACACTGTGAAATGAGAGGAGTAGCAAAGAATTAAATTTACCATGCAATCTAACTTACCTATTCAGAGACACATTAGTCTATAAGATACAACAGTCATGTTGGTTTTTTTTTTCTGATTTAGAAACATAGCTTACCATTATGGAAAATGTCTCATACATGGCAAGATCTCTAAAATAGATTATTCCTTCACATCTATTGCAAACTACTGAGGAAACTTCAAAATTATTTTCCACTAAGGTGAGGAAATTTCAGGAAATCTTTGAAATCCACTAGTAGTCAAAAGCATAGCATTCCTGTCAAGGTTTCCATCAACTGGAAGACCACAACAGGAAGATAAGCTGAAACACCAGCTCTAGGATATTGGAAGCCCTATGACCCTCTATCAGTTCTCACAGTTTTATGATTTCTATAAAGTAGCAGCTTTGTTTCAATAAAGGGATGCCAATGTTTTATACCTCACAGGTATTCAGAAGAGGAGGAAGTTGGGTAAATTAAATCTTTATTCTTGTTTAAAAAAATATTGGAAAATTAGATATACAGAGAGGAGGAGAAATAGAGGAAGATCCTTTATCCACTGATTCTCTCCCCAAGAGGCCAAAACGGCCAGAGCCGAACCAATTCGAACCCAGAAGCCAGCAACTTCTTTCAGGCCTCCGCACATGGGTGCTGGGATCCAAGGCTTTCGGCTGTCCTCGACTGCTTTCCCAGGCCACAAGCAGGGAGCTGGATGGGAAGTGGGGCTGCCGGTATTAGAACCGGTGCCTATACAGGATCCTGGCACATGCAGGGTGAGAACATTAGCTACTAGGCTACCACACTGGGCCCAAAATCTTTATTCTTAGGAATATAAAACTAAAAAACTTCTTCCTGAGGCAGAGGTTAAAATCAAAGTATTTGGAATCTGGTAATAAATATTCCTACATTCAGCTCAGAAATGAAATCAGATAGGTAAAGAACTCAATCTAGAGGTGAAGAAAGTACAAAATAAACATAACCTTTATTTCCATCTATGCCATCCACAACTATATTTGTAAAATGCCAGCTAACATCATCTCAGTGTATCCCTTTTAAGGCTAAGCAAACTAAGCTAGTTTTGCTTTGCTTTATATAACATGTAACATTCCTTTCAACTTTTTGTAACAGGCATTTGGAAGTGTGGAAAATGCATTCATTTTCCAAGCTATAACAGTTTCAGAAAAAAAAAACTGCTTAAAAATAATGAAATACATTAAGTTATTTATATAAATAAAAATTTCTAGATGCACACATACACAAAAAGAATAGTGAAATCTTTCTATTCTTAGCTTCCGTTTCGAACGAATATAAATATAATCATTAATTCAAAGAGAAAGATAAAAAAAGATTACTGGAAAAATATTTATCCTGAATACACATAAGCTTTCTGTATTCTAAATAACAAATACTGGAAGATATTTACAGACTCTACATAAGTTTCATAATTGTATTTTCTTACCAAAACTGAAAAACCCCAAAGAAATCTGAAAAATGGCAACCATCTTTGAAGAGGGGAAAAAATAAACAAGTCTATTTTACTAATATTCCTTCAAGACATGAGATTTATAAAACTATGCCACAGAGTAACTAATACAGTTAACATGTGTTAAGTGTGACAGATGGTCTGCAGGGAACTAAAGACAATTAAAAGCTGCTAACTTGAGGATTCCATCGTCTCACGCAGCTGTCCTCTCTGCCGTGGAGGGGCCAAGTAAGGAGACGGGAGGCTGGGGCCAGTGTTATGGGGCAGCCACTGTTAAAGCGTTACAAGCAAGGGGACAGACAGTGAATATGGGTCACAGAAAGACCACAGAGTGAGTACAAGCAGCAGAATGCAACTGGGTGACTGCAAAGTCTTAGCTTCTTATGTAGGTCAATTCCAGATCTAAAACTTGACTTGGCATCAGAGTGGTTATGAAGTTTTAGGAAAGAACTTTTCATGCTCTGTGATTCAGGCTTGGGGTTTTATTTTGTTTAGCTTTCAAAAATTTACTCAGTGAAAGGTAGAGATACTGAGGTAGAGGGGGAAATACTGAGAAATCTTTGATTCATTCATTTGTTCCCCCCCTAAAACTGCAATGGCCAGGGCTGGGTCATGGTGAAGCCACGAGTCAACAGCTTCATTTGGGTATGTTCCCCATATGGGTAGCAGAGGCTCAAACACTTGAGCCATCTTTCTCAGATTCATTAGCAGAGAGTTGGGTCATAAGTAGAGCAGCCAGGACACAGACCATTGCATGTATGGGATACCGGCAACAAAACTGACGGCTGAATCCATTATACCATAACAGCCTCAAAACAGGTTTTGAATGCGTTTTCAGGATTGAGGACAAGCTGTGGCCACATGTTACATCATGCCATATTTCCCACACATCCCATAATCCTAAAATGCTTTCACAAATTGATATTTGCATTTTGAATATCTAATTCTGAGCTCATTTCCTGTAGTATGCTAAATTATTTAAATACTTAAAAAAATCCTTAACATTATCCAGTCATCAGTCAATTTCCTTAAAATGCACTGCTCTGCTCTGTACTCACCAAACTATTGACACTCTTTTCTTGCATTTAACTGTATCCAATTTTGAAGACCAAGTATAATGTCCAATACAGTCTCTCACCGAGACCCCTGAAAAGAAATACTGACAATTCCAGGACCATGAACCTAGAATTTCATAGGATAGTTAAACATTGGCAAAACTGTAGTCTAGTAGATTCCACGTCCATTCCTACCTCTTCCTCTTGCCTTCTCTGCACTGGAAGTTGACATGACCTAGTCTTGAACTCTCAGTCTCTTTTGCAGATGGGGTGGCCATGTAACACAAGCAGTTTTCTGAAAAGAAATCCTATCTTTCCCCCTACCTCCTTCTTTCTATGGAGAATACAAAACGGATACGTCAGAATGCAGCCACTTCCAGCCAGGAGCATGAAAGGTAAACATTAGAGATGCTGAGGGAGAACACACAGGGAGTCCAATTCCTTATGGCATCTTTATGCACCTACAGGATCTCCATTTTTCCTACTTTTAGATAAGTCTCATATGAGAAAAATATGCTTTGCACTTGTTTACAATACGCTGTACCATATGGTAGCCACTAGTCATTCACAGTCATTATATTTTAGATTAATTAAAATTAATAAAATTTTTAAATGTGGTTCCTCAGCTTGGGGTGATGCAATTGTAGAACATTTCTGTCGTCACAGAAGTTTTATTTGAACAGTGCTGAGGAAAATTTGCAGCCAAATATCCCTTGACTTTTGGAGATGTGGAAATTTTCATCACTAAAACCAAGCAGGAAAACTTCATCTACTGCCCACAAACTAAGATCATCTGCTCCCAGGTGCCTCACTGTTTATTCCATACTGAGATGCTGTACACTGATTTATCACTGTCCTTCAATCTGACACATTTATCTGACTTGGTAAGAGGATTAGTCTTTCAGAACATTGTCTTCACATCACCCCAATAAATAAGTACTGTCCACACAGATAGAAGGAGAATTAAGAATATTCAGATTTACTGGTTAATATTTACAGGAAGCAAGGACAAACAATCACAATCAGATCAAACCAGCAGCAGCTGCCAAGTCAAGGCAAGGCACTGGGATGGATGTGCTACCACAGTGGAGCGTGGTCCCTTCACAGTGCAGTGCTCTCTTCCCTGCTCTGAATCAGTAATCCAGAACAGGAGCTGAACCCAAAGCCACATCCCTGCTTATCCAAGTCCTCAGGGAAACTGTTCTGCAATTTCTTATTTGCCTTCAAGAGATACAGTCACGAATCGGACCACAAAAGGTGGAACCATGTCACAGAACTAAAATCAAAAGGAAGAAATCTCTAATGAGGCAATTTGCTACTAGAGGGAGAAATGGGTGGAAAATTCTAAAACAGTTCTTTTCTCAAATGTTTATTTGAAAGGCAGTGGGTTAGAAAGACACGGATTGCCCATCTGCGGATGCACTTCCCAAATGCCTATGACAGCAGGGGCTGAGACAGGCGAAAGGCCAGGAACTGCTAATTCAATCCAAGTTTCCCACATGGGTGACAAGGACCAAACTAGCTGCTTCACCATCTGCCACCTCCTAAGGTGAGTGTCAACAGGAAGCTGGAATCCAGAGTGAAGCCAGGACCCAAACCCAGGAACTCCTGATGGGATGTGACTATCCCAAGTGGGATAGTCCTAACTGCTCAGTTAAATCACCTTCTCAAGTATTACCTGTCCCCAAGTATTTAGGACAAATTTCCTCCTGTATTCATTCTATATCAACTTTTCAAGTTTTCTTATCAACAAGTTTTCTTATCAACTTGGAAGTCACAAAACTGATAATAATGGTATCAGTATTTATGGACTCCTTCCATGAAGCCAGGCAGCTTTGCAGAAATAATTTGAGGAACTATTCTGGGAATGTAATGCAAAGAATGTTACTTTTATCCATGTGCTTGGGTGCTCCAGAAGAAACCAAACACAGTGACACATCTCTACAACTCTCTTTCCTGAAGGAGAGAAAAAAGTCATGCATATGGCAGTATTTTCTAAAACACAAGGCCACTGTAGATTCTGGCATGATCTTTAATTCAAGCATTTTAGAAGATCACTTCGAAGAAGCATTGTAAGTAGATATAAGTACCTTAGATGCATCAATACATTTTACATTATAAAAACTTAGTGAGAGCGATATCACTCACATCCCATATAATTACAGAGGAAATGAAACAGAGGTGGTTTCACAGACAAATCGCAACCCCAGGCATCTAATTCCATAGCCCATACACAGTGTATGAGGAAGTACCTCTTAGCAGTTTGTCTTTCAGTCCCTTCCCTTGTCTCTGATTTCAGAGACACTGGGATTAGAACCGGCGCCCATATGGGATCCAGCACATTCAAAGTGAGGACTTCAGCTGCTAGGCCACCACGCTGAGCCCATTAAACTGTTCTTATTGGTTAATTTTTTATTTTATTTAGCTGGATGCCAGTTTCATCATTTATAAGGAATAACTTCGCATGGGTTAGACTACTCACTGATTCATGATGACAGCAAATAATCAACACCAAAGCGGCTCAGTAAAGACAGAATTAGAGCCACAGCTGTGACCCAGTTAGTGGGACCACTTCAAGAACTAGTAATACTGTGTTCTGATAGTTGAATGCATCTAAAATGCCTGGGAAAGGTTCAGTATTTCTGCTGGCCAGTAAGATGATGGTCTTTCCTGGCCAAGAGCAAATATTAATGACAAAACACTGTGTTTTCTAAGATAAAAACATACAACCTACAATACTTGCATTACATCAAAAAGATACACATTTATCATTCAGAATTATTTGTCATTTTTGAAGCAAAGCACTCCTATTTTTTTCACTTTGGGTTTAAATAATTCTTTCTTACATTTGCATATATTTACTGGAAAGAGGACTTTCGAATTTCTACAGCTTGGCTGCATCACTGACTCTAATGTATGCCTTCTCCTGTCTGAACCCTGCACCCTTTAATCTTGTGTTCTAATATGGTCCTCAGCTCCTCATGACTTCTTTTGGCCAATAGAATAAAAGCAAAATTGATACAGAGGGCTTGAAAAACCATTTGCTCATGTATGCTTCCAAGCTGGATTCTTTGAGATCATCATGAGAATATAACTCAACCTGGCTTGCTGAACAAATACTGAAACAAGTCAAAGGGAGCCCAATGCCCCTGTTGAGGCCGTCCTGGACCAGCCCATACCCGGTCACGTGAGGGAATCCAGCCACAATCAGGAAAATGGCCCCTGCAGACTCAGCTAACTTCAGATCCAGAGTGAATCCAGGAAAACCACCAAGTAACCAAGACACATATGAATACGAATAAACATGTTCTTTTAAAAACTAAGTTCTGGGAAAGTCTGTTTCTTGGTTCTGTTTGGGCAACAAATAATTGATATACCTATAAATCAGCAGAGTTCAAAGCTTTTTAAATTTTAACTTGCAAATATACAACTCAGAAGTATTTCAAAAAGTCTAGGGAAAAGCAGAATTTTATATTAGTATTCTTTCAAACATGTGTGCATATCATGGGAGTGGGACAACTTAACCCAAATGTCCCAGAAATAATCATTTGGCAGTGAGCTGAAAGGTTTTAAATGCCAACGTATTTGAATAATTACATACTGGAATCTAAATATCTTTAAAATTGTTAGCATTCAATAAAGGAATCAAAAATGAAAGTGATCTAATTTCAACTTTAACATACAGTTAATGTGTAAAAAAAGGTGCATAGAAAACAAAATACAGTTGTCTTTGCCACAAGATTCTTAAAAAATTAATATAAATGATGTGACATAATTTTAGAATATTAAATTATTATAAATACAGGATACTTTACTACTATCCAATCATTAAACTTTAGAATGCAACAATCTAAGTGCTAACAATTCAAGTGCCATTATGAACATAAATATTTTATGGTTTAATGCTGATTGTAAAACACAGCTCATTTTTCTTTGCATGTAAAGTCTAAAATAACTGTAAAAATGGAAAAAATTATAAATAAATTTATTAGAATAAATGCATTAGTAAAAATAGAAATTTTTCGAAGATACAATGAAAGTTGTAATAAAGAAATTTATTAAGAAGGCATTATTTTTACAATGACATTAGGGAATAAACAGAAATGTTTATAAATTAACAAATAAATATGTATAACCACAATTTCATATTGTACAAGGTACTGTAATTTAAAAAATTTTTGATAATCTTATAGTTCCTGTTTTCCTTCCCCCCCTTATATCATTTTGCCAAACTCATATAGGCTCATATTTGCAGGTATTTTTAAAACATTAATTATTTTCCTACCCTTATTATGAAACTGGTTTCTTATTTTCTGACTAACTATCTTGATTTTCTGAAAGCTCAACTTTAATTCATTAAAACAAAGTTGGGGTCCTGGCACAACAGCCCAGTGGCTAAATCCTTGTTTTGTACGCGTCAGGAACCCATATGGGACAGTTACAAAGAGTAAGGGCTGGAGTGGTGAACCTGGATGCTAAATCCTTAATGTTAAGAAGTTAAATTTTCTCATCCAGGGAGTAGGCAGCACCTGCCCCTGATGGCTGCACGTCACATTCAGTGGGCTCCTCCTGGGTTGATCCCTTCTTTCATGCTCCCATCACCTTGTGCCCCCACCCCCAGAAGACCCCCTAAACTGTCAAATCCCCCATACTGGCTCAGTCCAACATGTCATAGCCTGTTTGGGTCTCCTAGGCTGCCTGCAATAACTGTTGTGGTTTCTCCGGCTCTGATACAAAGAAATATTTTTTTTTGACAGTGATATTCACGTGTGCTACCTCCAGGTTATGAGAAATACACCTTGAAAGACTCAAAGATGTACTCCAAAGCTGAATGTGCCTTGTTTGTCAATAAAAGTTGAAAATGCAAGAAGAGGGAGAAACAAGATGAGCTAGGAGAAAAGAGAGAACTCACTTCCGGCTAAACACATTACACTGGTCCCACAGGAAAAATAGTACCGACCTGGCATCTTACAGATTCTATCCAAAATAGGTCCGGATGACGCCAAGACCTAACAGACAGCGGATTCTGGCAAGACCAGCACTCCTGACAACTCTGTGATTTAGGACAGATGGTGTCTCCCTATTCCCAGGAACTGCTTGAACTGGGAGTGTGCAGGCAACGGTGTGGTCACAGCACAGGATCAGAGGGAGGGCAAAGTGCTGAGCAGGAGCTGGGGCTATAGAGCCTGTGCTAGAAATTGAATACAAGAGTCCAGATCTGAAATTCACTTGAGGGAGTGGCACAAGTGACTACAAAGAACTGAGTACTGAACACAATCAGTAAAATCGACCTGTGGACCACTGGGCAGCACAGCTTAGTCACTGACTCTAGGGAAGGAACCTGCTAACCAGAACAGTAATGACCAAAGCAAAAAAAGAGACAAATGCGTAAGAAATATCACGGATGCCGCCCCTACAAAGGAGCAAAATCCTTTGTCAACTTCAGAGTTAACTTAAAAATACATCGAGGAAATGGGGGATAAAGACTTTTAAAACTTCTCCTAAAGCTTCTTAACAATAAGAAGCACATACAGGAGTTCAAGGAATTTAAGGAATGTGTCATACAGGAAATAGCAATTTTGAAGCAAAATCAAGCCAAATTATTAAAAATGAAGGGCACAATGGAGCAAATTAAAAATTCAGTGGAAAGCTCAATAACAGAATGGGTGAGGCAAAAGAAAGAACCTCAGAATTGAAAGACATTCCCTTCAACAATGGGGGAAAAAATAAAAAAGCTGGAAGAGGAACTGAGTCAAGCTACAGAAAGTATTTGAGAATTAGGGGCACTATTAAAAGGCCAAATATGAATTATGGAAGTTCCCGAATGCATAGGAACAGAAGCTGGGTTTAAAAATCAATTCAATGACACTAGACACAATGGCATAACTATTGAATAGCCACTCAAGAGTTTTAGGCGATAGGCATAAATATTGCTACATTTTCAGTTGAGGTATATTCAGCTGACGGAAGGCAGAGTATAAACTGACAACTCAAAACATAAATATGAGATACCGGGAAAGACTCAAAAAGCACAGGGAAATCCAATTAAATTGTAATATTCCAATGCCTTTGTAGAACCAATAATGAACCCCTTTATCAACAATTTATGACATAATTCACTTTAAATGCTGTAAACTACAATGTAGAAGTCTTAGCAACACATGGTTTATATAAAAATAACATTAAGATCTAGGTCTAGTTTTATTATCCACCAGTCCTCTATTCTATTAAATTAGCACCAATCTAATCCCACTATTCTTTTAAGCACTCAGCCTCATATCTGTGCTATTATTAACTTTCTCTCTTGCTATACTATCTTTACATTTTCCCTTATTATCATATTACAGCTCAGTTAAAAGGTCATCCCCTCTAATTAGCCATTCTCTAAACCTGTTTCAGCCACTACCCTGTACCTACACCAGTCACACTTGTAGATTTTATTGCAATTATCTGTTCATTTTTTTTTCTATAAGCTTTTTAGGATACAAGGATATAGTACATTGAACCACAAAAATGTTACATTTTCAGAGCCTGTTGAGTATATGAAAGCCAAGTAAGAATGTTCAAAAGAGAAAACTTCAATTGTATGGAATAACAACTTGGCGTGCACAATGAGCCAGAATGCTATGCTATGCACAAAATGCATAAACATGTCTTCCAGTGGTATGCAGAGGAATACAGCTTACAAAAACATGATGAAAAAAGTTGCATATGTTCAAAACAACACTGGAATACAGGCATATAGAAAAGAACTTCTGGCTATGGAAGTGTTAAAAGGGAGAGCAGAACTAATTAACATAGTACATTAAAAATAATCTATTTGATAAGAAAATTCATTATCTAACTGATTTGTTTCCCAAGAGTTGTTCCCCAGAAGGAAAATCAGGATAAAAACACAGTTATTTCTCTACACATACATACTGATATCCACTCGCTTTAGCATTTCTCTATTCCCTCTCTCCCCACCCTCATACATACATTATGAATATCTTAAAATAAACAAATGATCAAGTAAATTAAAAATTCTCATGCAACTTATTCTAATTTTTAAAAACAAATTATCATGGTAGTCAGAACTAAAATTTGAGTATTGCCTTTTAGTCAACATCAGCTGTTAAACCAAACTGCAGATAACCTTATAAAGTATTTCCTTTTGGCAAAGCATGTTAATGCCAATAGAAGATGGCAAATCATTACTACAAGTAATAAGACAGATGGCAATAGATCTAAGGCTTGCAGAAGAGTCATGAAAATGCACTGAATACTTATAAGAAAGAGAGCTTTCTAAATGCTGAGAAGAAATTATGGCACCATTGAGGCATTTTAATAGTGTCTCACTGTAGACTTCAATGATCAAATCTGATTCCAAACTGAGAAGTCACCTGCCATTCCACATTTGTTTACACTTCCAGTTGTTTCTACTCCAATGTAAAGGATTCAGATTAAATTCAGGCTATCACCGCCCCCTCCCTAATTGGTTAGCTAATTCGGCAGCACAGCTTTTGGCTTCTACTCAGCAGTTGGCCTAAGGTTATAAACCACACTATTTATTAAGTCTTATTAAGACTGCTGTCAGCTGTAATCATATTGCTCCTCCGCACAAAATCCTCAGTGGCTGCCTGCTGCCTTCCTAATTAAGTCCACACTCCTTATCTTGGCATTCAAAAGTCCTTTACAATATGTTGCTAATCTTTCTTTTGAGTTTGTATTCTTACCATTTTTCCAAAGGTTGTTCTAGTCTGGTCAAACTAAACTATTTGATGTTTCACAAATACACTTTCTGATACCTCTTCTTTATTAAAATGCTTCTCATTAGAAGATTCCATCTGATTCTCAATTTTGACATCTCATTCCCATACTTCCATTCATCAGAGTAAAGCTTAAGAGTTTTCCAGATGTATCCCCAAAGCACAATTTCTCTTAATGAATGTGATACAAGACCAAGAATATCACTTTAGGCAAGACAGATTCAGCTTGGCATTCTAGATCTATCTTCCATTTGTTGCATGACATTGAGCATGTTAACTTGAGATCCCATCAATGATCCAGGCATAATGTCAGCTACATGGTAGAAAATCAACCTAAAACTGACTTTCCTTTACTGCAGCTCTCCAACTTGGTATTTTTTCCCCTCTCTAAATGACATGTGGAGAAAAACATTTTAAATCTGTCCCTGGGAGTTACACATGCTCTCTTACCCAGATATACAAAAACACTAATTCTTTAAAAAAAATTTTTTTAAAACAGATTTTTTTAAAGAGAGAAGGAGAGACAGAGAGTAAATGATCTTCCATCTGCTGGTTCACTCCCTAAGTGGCCACCACAGCCAATGCTGAGCTGATCCAAAGTTAAGATCCAGTTGCCTCTTCCAGGCCTCCCATTTGGGCACAGGGACCAAGGACTTGGGCCATCCTCTGCTGCTCTCCCAGGCCACAAGCAGCGAGCTGGATCAGAGGTAGTGCAGCCGGGACATGAACATGATCCCAACTGTAATGCTAGCACTCGAAGGTGGAGGATTAGCCTGTTGAACCACAGCATCGGCCCTGAAATACTAACTCTGTTCACCAGAAACGTGCCTTTGATAGGACATTTACAAACCAAACACCAAGATATCATTAACACCAAGAAAACAAGGACTCAAATATCACTAATCAGTATACCAAGGAGAGGAATTTAACACAACCCTTTATTTATACCCCAAACAATCAACAATCAAGAAAAACACCATTGACAGTAAAGATAATAAATTAGATAGCAAATTTAGGATATATACAACATAGCTATATTTTAATTCTATTTTGGTATGTACAGAGTGGTAATCAATGTGTGCACTGAGAATTGAATTTGCTTGAAACCAGGATATATGTAATTATAAATATACTCAAGGGGCCAGTGTTGTAGTAGAGTGAATTAAGCAATTGGATATTGTACCAGAATCCCATCAGTGCCAGTCAGAGGCTGCTCCCCTTCTGATTTTGTGGTCCATTAATGCACCTGGGAAAACAGGGGAAGATGTGGAAAGAGTCCTTTTGGCTTTTGGTCTAGGGCTTTGGATTTGGATTTGCACAGCTCTGGCTATTTTAGCCATTTGACGAGTAAATCGGCATATGAAAGAGTGCTAACTTTCTCTCTCTCTCCCCATTTTTCTATTTCTGTCTCAGTTGCTCCCTCTCTGCAATTCTTAGTTTCAAATAAATTAATCTTAAAACATGTTCAGGCCTGGTGCTGTAGCCTAGTGGCTCAAGTCCTTGCCTTGCACTCGCCAGGATCCCATATGGGATCACGTCCTGGTGTCTCCACTTCCATTCCGCCTTCCTGCTTGTAAGCCAGGGAAAGCAGTCAAGAACTGCCTAAAGCCTTGGGACCCACATGGAAGACTTGGAAGAAGTTCCTGGCTGCAGATCAGCTCAGCTCCAGCCAAATTGGCCACTTTGGCAGTGAACCAGCAGACAGATCTTTCTCTCTGTTTCTCTTTGTATATCTGCCTTTCCAATAAAAATAATACGTTTCAGATTATATGGAGGTAAATTAAAACCAAATTATCAGGTAGGACATCAACACAGAAGTTATGATGCTGCTAGCAATACATACACCCCGTATTGGCATTCCACATCCAGTTCTGGATTCCTGCTAATGTGCACTCAGGGAGGCAACAGGTGATGCCCAAGTACTTGGGTCACTGCCATCACCTGGTAGACTGGGACTGCATTGAAGGATATTCGCTCTGGCCTCTCTGGCCCCAGCTGTTATAGGTATTTGGGGATGGAAGATGTGTGCCTCTTTCTACCTTTCAACTGAAAACAAAATCTAATACGTACCTTTAACTTTTTAAGTCACATGACTTATTTATGTGTTTTAAAGTCAGAGTTACAGGGAGCAGAGAGTCTTCCATTGGCTCCTTCACTCCTCAAATGACAACAGTGCTCTGGACTGGGCCTGGCTGAATCTAGCTGTCAGGAGCCAGGAAATTCTTCAGGTCACTCGTGTAGGGATGGTGCCCTAGAACTTTGGGGCCATCCTCCACTGCTTTCTCAGGCATATAACCAGGCAGTTGCATCAAAAGTGGAAGAGCTGGGATATAAACCAGTGTCCATGTGGGTTGCCAGTGTAACAGGCAATGGCTTAGCCATTATGCCACAGTGTTTGGCCTTCTCTTAGGAGAACTAATAATCTAGTTGAGTCTCTTTGTTCCTCTCTATAAATGATGCCATTTGAAAAAGGAATAAGCTGACTCCCTGATTTCCAATTTGTATCCCTGCAATTGGTTTTTCTGGCCTAAGATTTTAGAGTCTTCAAAAAGGTTCGACAGACTTTGTTGCCTTTTAATGTATTTTAACACCTATATTTTAGAAATTGCAGTGACTGAAAACACAGTTCACTGTGACAGAAGTAAGTAGATGGGACAATATGATTTCCGGTGTCAGGACACACACATGTGCAATGAATAAACACCTTGGCCTGACACTGCCGAGATTTTCAAAAGCAGTGAAGGTGAAGGTTGAAGCCAAAGCAAAAACTTAAAAAAATATATTATTAAAACTTGAAAAAATATATTATTAAAATCAGAATGCCTAACTGAGGAATGCAACATGCCAAGAAGATCTCTAAGAAAAAACTTGATGAAAGCAAAACTGGGTCTTATCTCAAACAAATTTTTCCTCAGTTATTTTAACCCCCAAAATGTTCCATATCAGTCATAATCACCAAGTCTATTCACTGGCAAGCAATGGAGATGTGCATAGTATTCACAAAAATCGCTTGGAGAACAGCACAAGTTATAATGAGTCACTGCATTTCTATTTCATGCTGAGTATTAAGTGTTCTCCTGCAGTACAATAAAAACGAAATAATAGTTATATATACAGCATTAACTTGCAGTTAAACATGTGTATTTTATAATGAAATATCGGTTTTCTGATTATATAAATAACACATTTATTATGAAATCTTCGATAGATACAAAAGACCAACAAAAGAGAAAAATCACTCATAGGCATGTAAATATTACAGCTCATCTGCTCACTTTGGAAATCCAGGTTGCCTGATTCAATCATAAATTTATTTTATTTTAGGGCAGAAAGTTGGATCTAAACCTCATGACTTCCCATGTACCTCACTTATACCAGAAACTTCATGCCAACATGAGTTAGGTTATAAAGTGGTAAGAACATTTTTGCAGGAATTACTTGCCACCCAAACGTCTATTTGGCTTTAATATGTAAGTGTGCACACTGTTATATATGGTGACACTCTTAAAGAGATCTGGAAGTCGTTTCCAAGGCTGGGTAAAGCTCATTTTGAGAGATGTATTGTGGTTCACTTTCCCTCCAGGGACACAGGATGACATAGCAGTGTCTGAAGGACATGGTGCCTGCTGGGAAGCTGGCAACTCATTCAGTGCCAGCTGATATGAACACAGAAATTCCCTGAGATATAACAAGGCTGGGGTAGTCTGATACAGAGAAGAGTGAAAAACTGACAGAAAAACAGAACATAAGACCCTTATTTCACATTACTAGTAGCTCACAGTAATTGTTTCAACACAAGCAACAACAAAACACAGGCAATACTTGGAGTGTTTAATATTAAGCTCTATCAGGAATGTAGTACTAAAGACTATATAAATATTACAGCCAGACTTTGAAATCTGCAAAAATGGTTCTGCTTCACTTTGCATTTTATTGCTGTAAAACAGAACAAATTAAAGCATCACAATCCTAGTGAGTAGCAGAATCATGACTGGTCCCTTGTCCATTTCACTCACATGAGTGCCACTCCTTCACTGCTACACTGTGATATCATGGGGAAAGTACTTCTTAGTGGCACAGCCTCACTCTGTCTGGAACATGGAGCAGATTACTTGTATGAATATCTAAGAGGGTATAATTTTATATATTTTGAATCTTTTAAAATTTTTCCTTATGCTAGAGAGAGAGAAAGGGAACAAAAGTGAGAGCAAGAGGGTTTATTTCCTGAATAGCTCCATCAGCCAGAGTTGAAACCAGGACTGTGGAATTCAATCTATGTTGGAAGGCACCATCACCTTGTGCCTCACAAGATGCAAATCAGCAGGAAGTCAGACTGGAAACACAGGAGCTGAGACTCTAGCCATTATGAATCATACAAATCACAGTATGAGATGCAGGCATCTGAAGTTACATCTTCGACTCTTACCAGTGGCTCACTCGGCTCGTGCGTCGATGAAGCATGCAGCTAGCTCTGAGAATTAATGTGAATTGCAGGGCAAAAAAAGTTACATCTTTCCCATTGCACCAAAAGCCTAATCCCATAAAGGTATGATTTAACCATAGAGGATTAAAAGTAAGAGTAGCCTAAAGTTTAAACGCCCTGGATTATATAAATGGACAAGTTCTGAGATGCAAAAAAAAAAAAAAAATCATGCAAAAAAACCTTAGCAACACATTGTGAGAATTTTTAAAAATATGCAGATGACATACATCTACTGAGCATCAGTTATAGGCTCTCTGTGGTTTCATGGAGAGAACACAGAGAGAGAGACTCCTTTCTTCCTGAAGCCTCACAGGAGGATGGGACTGCCTCCTTTCTGATTCTGGAGGCATTTAGAAGGAACCACTTACCTCTCTCTCACTTCTACATCTCTCAGAGTCCATAGTGTCACAATACTACTCAGCTATTTGTAAGTACATGATGAGTGTCCTTTAAATAAAAACCAGAATGTTTAACCTGGCCTAAAATACTGAGCATTAACTGGACCTGCCTTAGGTCATAGTACCTCTTCCCAACAAGACTTCTTTCCTGATGATCAATAAGATTTTTTCTTTCACATCAACTTCATGTCTTGAGGGTATCAAAATTTTTCCAAAGTAGAGTGTGTCCACATGCACGTTTCAAGTTTAGTTTCCTACAGAATCTTTCTGTTTCTTTTACTCTGGAAAAAGCTTCCCTATAAATTATTTTCAGCTAGTATTATTCTTTTCCTTTGTAGTGGTTATCACATAAATAGTTCGTCATTTACTTATATAATCAATTATATCAGAGGCAGGGTGGAGAATAATACTGTAGGTAGAATTTGTTGTTCAAATCTTAGCACCCAACATACTATGGGTACTGGGGGAAAGCTTGTTATGATCTATTAAATCAAGAACAAGATGCACAGGGGGATGAATAAATGCTTCAGGCAAATTAATCACTTCTGGTAGATACATATAAAACCACAGACCCACAGAGACAGATGGATTCTGAGAGGTGAGAATTCAACATAATATCTAGTCATCAGAAATTTAAAAAAACAGATAAGTTATCTCAGCAATAAATACAAATCTCAGGTCCCCCTGAGATACTGATTTTAAAGTCGCATTCTATACTCACAGAACTCCCTCTTGGCCCATTTCAATGAGTTATCCATATAAAGAGGGTATTTTTTCCATTTTTTGAGGCACATCCTATGCTAGTTTAGTCATATTATGGTTTGCAAGACAGAAACTTTTCAAAATCTCTTCACTGTATTTACAAACACTTGGGTTTCCTTTTAGCTCAGTACCTGTCACAGCTATTACCAGGGAACACCAAAGAGGTATTCCCTTTTTGAAGAGTTAGGAATCATTTCAAAAATGTCTCAGATTGTTTTTGTATCAATGAATTGATTTATTGACTAGTGAATTCTATCTTCTACTAATCAATCATGAATAGCAAAAGTCTACCAGTATACCACAATAATAAGTCACAATCATTGGATTTGATTCTAATTGCAAGTCAGTAAATAAGTCTCTTCTTAACATTTTTTTCATTAACGTAAGGAATATAAAAGGTCAAACCATTCTTAGGGAGATGAGAAACCTTTAAATCAATCTTCAGAAACATTTGTGTGTATACATACTTTACATCCCAGAAGTGAATAAAGCCCATGCAAAGACAGACTCAAAACTTTTCCATCTTTATTATCCTCAGATTGTTGTTGAAATAATGAGAAGTTATCTAGTAATTGTCAGTTATTGGATTGCCATTTTCTATTAGATTTTTGAAGTTCCCATGTGGGTGGCTCATGGTCCCCGCCACAAAATGGGAACCTCAAACTTTAAAACCTCTGTCTTGGGCCTGACATTATGGCTCACCTTAAAAGTACCATGATCCCATACAGGCACCAGTTAATGTGCTGGCTGCTCCACTTGCCATACTGCTCCCTGCTTATCACCTGAGAAAGCAAAAGAGGATGGCCCAAGTCCTTGGGAACCTGCACCTGCATGGGATACCCAGAAGAAGCTCCTGGCTCCTGGCTTCAGATCAGCTCAGCTCCAGCCACAGCAGCCATCTGGGGAGTTAGTAAGAAGATGGAAGATCTTTGTGTCTGTTTCTGCTTATTTCCATAAATCCAACAAAAATAGATGAATCTTTAAAAAAAAATTAAAGATTATGTATGTTATGTGTGTGTTTCTGTGTACATGTGTGCATTCTTCACACATTAAAAAAGGAATTCACAAAAGTCAAAGTGGAAGATGGTTTTCTAAGATAGGAACTTTATGCTATATTTAAAAAAATAAATTTTCATTCAATAAACTCCTTTTAAAGACCATGTCATAACATTTCCATTCCAAGGAAAGAAAACCAATGTAATTTGTTTTATATCAGTAAGTCCAACCACTATAGTTAAAGTTTATTATCACATCTATAAAGGTAACTAGTGAATCACTAATATTTTTAAGAATTCTTCAGGAGTACTGAATTAATTCCAATGAATATCATTCCTGTGGACCTTATGTAAAGTTAGTATAAATGTTTCAATTTCTATGTTCATACTTTCCCAATTTCATCGGTTTTGCCTAGTGAGTACAAAGTTAATTTTTCTGCATATCAGAATAACTGATTTGGGTCAACTGAGGTGGGAAATCTCACCAGTGTAAAACCACAACCAACCGTAATCCTGTGAGAAAGCCCTGGGAACTCAGGGCAAAAATCCTGAGGCAGCTGAAATGGAAAAACATGGGCACAGGATCTCAGATCTAGGAGAGGTGCTTCTCACGTGTTATGATCAGTCACTGGGAGCCTGCTAAAAGAACACATTGCCTCATCGATGTTTTAATTTGGATTTCCCTTATTGCTAGGGAGCTGGAACATTTTTTCATATGTTTGTTCGCCATTTGGACTTGTTCCTTTGTGAAATGTTTGCCCATTTCCCGTGCCCATTTCTTGAGTGGTTTGTTTGTTTTGGTTTTTTGGTTGTTTTGAAGTTCTTTGTATATCCTGGAAATTAGCCCCCTATCGCCTATATCGTGTGCAAAGATCTTCTCCCACTCTGTGGGTTGCTTTTTTACTTTGTTGATTGTTTCCCTTGCTGTACAGAAGCTTCTTAGTTTGATGAGGTCCCATTTGTTTATTCTGTTCTCAACTGCTATTGCTTTTGGTGTCCTAACACCAGTAAGATTGGCCCACATAAACAAGAACACCAATGACGCTTGCTGGCGAGGATGCGGGGAAAAGGGAACCCTACTCCACTGCTGGTGGAGCTGCAAATTGGTACAGCCTTTATGGAAATCAGTCTGGAGAACACTCAAACAACTCAAAATCTGCATACCATATGACCCAGCAATAGCACTCCTAGGAATATATCCAAAACACCTGTTTTACGACAAACCAACATGCATCCCTATGTTCATTGCAGCACAATCAGTAATTGCAAAAACATGGAAGCAACCGAAATGCCCATCAGCAGAAGATTGGATAAGAAAGCTTTGGTTCATCTACTCCATGGAATACTACTCAGCTATTAAAAAAAACAAAATGCAGTTCTTTGTGGCTAAATGGGCACAACTGGAAACTATAATGCTAAGGGAAATGAGCGAATCCCAAAAGATTAGATACCACATGTTTGCCTTGATTTAACCTGTAATTTTTTGTTTGGTTGTTTGTTATTTTCTGAACCTGTCATTGATACTGTCTCAACCCAGATGTTTCGAAGAAGGGAACTTGCATTATTTTTAACATATTGTTTACCCAATACTATGTCAATTAATTCCATAATGTTGTATATTGATACTGAGGCCTTGTTGGGGCTTTTAACTGACCGGATCTTTACTCTGTTAGACCTATCTTCAGACCATAGAAGGTCTCCCCAAGAGGCCACTGAACTTATCTGGACAATAAGACGCTGAACTTTATGCTAGGCATGTGTTTGCAAGCAATGAATCTCAACTGAACTTGAACTATGGTTATGCAACAAGGTGGAGGAATCCACCATGGGGGGAGGGGTATGGGAGGGGTGGGGGGAATCCCCAGCGCCTATAAAACTGTACTACATAATACAATGTAAGCAACAATAAAAAAAAAAATAAATTTCTGTTTCCAACAATAAAAAAAAAATAAATAAATAAATTTCTGTTTCCAAAAAAAAAAAAAAGAACACATTGCCTATTCATTGACGGCTCCTTCCTCCCTTTGCATACTAGCACATAAACCACATCCTGCTTCAGACCCTTCTTCCTTATACCTATATGGCCCTCAGTCTTTAACAGTCTTTTGCTGCTTATAAACTTTCACTATTGACCAATCAGTAGTCCATGTACATGACTATTGGCTTTGTGTACCAATTCCCTCGCTGCTAGACAGCGAACAACTGGTCCACCACTCTCAAGCTCCCACAAACATCCCACCATAAAATTAGCTTCTCTTCCAAGAAGCAAATGAGATCATCCTACTTCGACTACTGTTTTCCTCAGATAAGTAATGTTAACAATTGTGTGTATCTTGCTTTGGGACTAGAAACACTGAAACAATAAGCAAAGCATTCTACTATTACATAGCTAATATTAGAGAACATAGCCACATGTTCAGGAAACATGCCAACAGTGAGATAGTACTTAGGGGCGAAAAAGGAACAGAAAGATCACCTACAGTCTCTGTTGGACTGAAAACCCATGTCTCTAAATTGATAAAATAAGTGCCCTGCTGGGGTCCATGCAGTGTGTGTGGGTAACGTGAAGGTGTGAACAGAACAGCTCCCCTGTTGGCAAGGCTGCAAGGAGCTTCCAGCTGTATGGCAGGACCTGGCAGAAGTCTTTCCAACCACCTTGATGCAGTCTCATCCCCTTTTGCATGGACACTCAACCACCATGTTAAGAATTTTGTAATCATTGAGCATTATTTGCCCTTGTGAGATGGTTTTTGCAACCAATGTGAGCATAGTAGTTAATGTTGTTGATCATGTCTTGATGAGTGGGCCTTTAATAATTTGCACACAGGAGCTCAATTAAGCCCATGCTGTTTTTGGACACCTTATTGTGTTCCTACCCAATATCCAGTACCCTGGCATCTGGCTCAGACATGTAGCATGCCTTCTGGGAAATGGCTTGATAAGTATCTTAAAAATTAATGAAACTGATAGGCGTATGAGCTGAAACTGCTATGGTGATAAATAGTCAATATGATCTTAAAGGCTCACCTGTCTTTGCAATTTCTTTGGAGCATGGAAAATGTAACTGGTTTAGTCGCTTTTATAATTTTTGAATATAGGAATTAAGGATGCTTTTATTAATACTATGGAGATATGCTTTTAATTATTATTTGATTGTTTATGAGGTTGTAGAACCTGTAGTTGTAAGGGGATTGTAGCTTTGTCTTGGATCTTTATTTTTTCCCCTGTGATATATTTTTTCCATTAAGTTATGGGTAAATTGTAGAACTAGAAATGTAGTAAGAATGTATTACTGATTAGAAGATAATAGCATGCGCCTTGGCCTTGGAGTCCTGGCTATCACTCCATAGTTACTACTAAAAAAATGAACAACAGCTTGCTTTGAAGAATATGAATACAATATTTTGCAAAATAATCTTTATGGGTACCTACTAGCCATAAAGTACAAACAGAATGACCAAATGTCTGTGCATGCTCCCTTAGTCATGAAGTAAAAATAGAACAATTAAATGTTTATGTAGAAGCTTGTGATGTGGCTGGGTAAATAAAAAAGGACAGCTTCTTGAGCTGTTACAAGAAGGCACCAACTGTGTTAAAGTCTCTTTTCGCTGACTCCTCACCACCTTTTCAAGTTCTGAACTCAGCTGGAGCTGGCCTCCAGCAGAGCCGAGAACAGGAAGAAGGAGGGTGCAGAGAGAAGTAAAGAATTGATGTTATTGAGTCATCTCTGAGTAGCTCTGAATACAATTTTAGATTTTAAAAATTAAAAAGGCAGTGAAAAACAAGTTTTGAATGAATTCATATTCTTGACACCTTAAAAAATATAGCTATTATAAAAGAACTAAAAAGAACTATTCCAAAGGGAAGAGTTATCTGTGTCCTCAGCAAGCATCTCAAACAATGCCATAACTGTATTTCAGATTTCTCAAGGGCAGCATTCTTGATATTTGGTGATTCCTGCTTAGGTAAGCTTTCCTGTGTATTGATAAGCATTCTCCAGCATCACTGGTCTCAACTCACTAGATATCACTTCAAACTCAAGTCTCACAAATCAGACATTTCTGTGTGGCTACTGAGCAGCAGTACAACTCTTTGGTTCAGAATCTCAATGGTAACTGATGGATAGTACACAGGATGGCAAGCGCATTGTTCAGTAGTACCTGGAGACACTGGTGAGGGATTCTCATAAAACGTATTACTTCAGTTGAGTTTCCAAGAGTGAAAAAGAATTTTCTGGCAAAATAGACCCTTTTTCTCATCAATGCATTTAATTGGAAGCTCATATTAAGCACATTCAAGGTCAGTACTGGCAATCCCGGAACCAACCATCCATACTACACAAGGATACTTTGTCTTGCTCTCCTTCCATAGCACATTTCGCATAATTTGTACTGTAGACAGATTTTATAATGTAATAAATATGAGTGCTGGATCAATCACTGACTAGCTATATGATCCAGGAGAAGAAATCTAACTTTTAGGGGTTTTGGTGCCTGTGTCTGTGAAATGAAGGTGTTCAATTAATGCATGACCTTCAATGCCCCTTCAAACGAATAAGTCTCTTTGATAATTTTTTCTTCTTTCTCAAAGTAGTCTCTCTGCTCATTAAAATGGATAACCTTCATGTTATATTGATTTTCAGTGAAGACTAATCAAACAGAAGTTCTAATAAGTTAGGTACTGCAAGCTTATTAGAAATTCACCCTCGGTTTTCATGGACCTCTGGGCAAAATTATTCAGACTCAAAGGAGAAATCAGTCACCCTTTAGACACATCTCACACTATTTCATTGACAGTGACTCAAAGTTCTCAGGATGGTGTTAGTTTCAAAGAGTTTAACCTTGTCATGTATTAGCCTATCATAGATGCATACTTGTAACATTAATGCAATTCAAAAATCCTAAACTATCTCTGCAAAGATGGGGGGACAATTGGGATACCTAAAATCATGTTTTTCAAGTACTTTAAAAGCAGATCCTATTTTCAAAAGAATGTTTGATTGACAGCTACAATGAACAAAAACTAGAGTTCTAGTACACCTCCTGCTCCCATACACATACTCTCCCCACCAAAAGCCTCCCACAACCCTGGCACACTTGTTAAAATTAATGGACCCACATGAGTATATCAGTATCACCCAAAGTTCATATTTAAAATTGGGTTCACTTTGGTATATACATTCAACACATTTGGACAATTCAACAACAACATATATCCACCAATAGTTTAATATAGAGAATAGTATCTGTCCTAAAGATATTCAGTGATCCACCTAATTCATTTCTCTATCTTCCCAATCCTTGGTCATCACTGACTCTTCTATTTTCTCCTTTTATTCCACTTCCATAATGTCCTGTTGCTGGAATCACACAATTATGTTGATTTTCAATCAGGTTCTTTCACCCAGCAATATGTATTTGAAGAATGTCAGTGATTTTTAATGCATCAGCTTATTTCTTTTTGCCTCTGAGTAAGAATCCATTATCTAGGTGTACTGCTATTAAATCTTAATCCATTTATTTAGTAAAAAACATCTTGAGTGAATCAATGTTTGGGCAGTGATGAAAAAGGTGCTATAAATGTCATTATTCATGTTTTTGTGTAGACAAAGATACCGTTTAAAATGTAATTATATATATATATATACACAAATAAGTAAAGTAGAGATTGATATCACAAGACTATGAGCATGGCTGTGACAATTGGGGTGATTCAGAACTAGATCATATGTTCTCTCATACTTTAGCAAGAGTATCTGTGAATGGATGGGGCCCCAAATGAGTGTTAGCATGCAAAAATTCTTGTGATCTAGATTCTGAACGTACACAATATCATTTGTGCTAGTTTATGTTGATTGAGGCAATTAGCACAACTTTACCAGATTCAAGAGAAATTAGATATCTTTTCTTGATGGGATAAGCACTAAAGTCATTTTCAACGTGGTCGATGGGGGATATGAAAAAATAATTTTTTTCCATCTGTTTTATCTGTGTTTTTAGACTAGCAGGACAACATGTAGTTTAACCTTCAAGTTCTGGAAATAAGCCACCACAATTAAAATCTCTGCTTTGCCATCCATTGAGTAGCATTAATAATCTACCTAACCCTAAGTTATCTCATGTATAGAATGGGATAATATGAAATGTTTCATACTAGTATTGTGAATGGCTGACATACTGTCTCTATATATAAAACTCAGTAATTTTTTTCATTGACATTATTTTATCAATTATCATGACTATCTGATAATCGAGAACTTCACTATAAGAAACAAAACCTTGGGGCCATGCTGTGGTATAGCAAACTAGTCCTCCATCTGCCGTGCCAGCATCCCAAAGTTGTGCCACTGTGAGTTCTGGGTGCTCCAGAACTCCATCCAGCTGTCCGCTAATGGCCTGGGAAGGCACTGGAGGATGGCCTAAGGCCTTGAGTCTCAGATCCAGAAGTTCATAGCTCCTGGCTTTGAATCAGCCCAGCTCTGGTTGTTCTATTTGGGGAATGAACCAGTGAATCAAAGATTTCTCTATCTGTTTGTCCCTGTAACTCAAGTAAAATAAATATATTTTTTTAAGAAACAAAATCTTGTTTTCACATTGGGTACAATAGGACAAACTTCTCCTTCTATTCATTCAAAAAGAGTATAGGAATTAGTTTAACTTTTGTTTTTATAATAATGAAACTCTTTCTTCTGTTTTCAACACATCAATGTTCTTATAATGGCATCAACTTGATTGGGCCAGAGGAAACAGAGCCATCAGACTAAATATTTTTCTAGTTACATCCATAAGAGCATGTCCAACACAGATTAACATTTGAATGTAGGAACTGAGTAAAGTCAACTTGCCTGCCATTCTGGCTGGGTATCATCCAGCCTTTAGGGGTTTGATTGGAGCAAAGAGATAGAAGAGTGAATTAGTACTGTCTACTTGAGCTGGAATACTAATCCTCTAGTTTTCAGGTCTTCAACCTTGGAATGAAATCTACAATCTCAGTTCTGTGGTTCTCAAACCTTTGAATATTACCCCCAGCTATCCTGAATCTGAGACTTGCAAATGACCAATCAAAGGACTGTTTGGATGATAATAAGGTTGCAGGAGCCAAAGCCAAGGTTAATGGGGTTATTCTAACAGCAGAGTCAAAGCGGTCAAATGGTCTACCTGGTGGAACCTGTGGCACTTCCTGGTTGTGGTGTTGAAAGAAGAAAAATGGATAGAAAGATGCCAAAGTCCTTACTTGGTTTGTATAAGCAGAAAGTCTATCAGGTAAAAAAACAACTGACGTGAAAGATAATAAATTCACCAACCTGAGCCAGTACACAGTTTTGGAATCCCCTACATGAAAGGGAATTCCATGTTCTCTTGAAGAAAGAAACAAGCACACTGAGAAGTTCATCTTCCCCCAAAGTTCTCCACGGGGACCTCTGGCTTTTGACTAGGATAGGTGTTGGGTTTTAAAGACAGTTCTTACATGCATCTAATTTCCCTCAATTAGTTACGGTGAACCGAAATACCAGATGCGATGAGGAGGTCCTTTATTCCAGCAGGGTAGGAACGGAGCAGGGGTGGAGGGGGAGAAAACTAAAAGGGACACGTCTCATGTCATGGGGTCAAGATGGAGGATGATGGGGGAAAACCAGGTGAAGAGGGAAGAAGGGGGAAGAGAAGAGAGGGCGGCACACGTGGAGGCTCGTTTACCTAACTCAGGTGAGCCTGGTTGGTGTTGAGGGGGGGGGACGAGGAACTGGTTGGGAGGAGGGGCTATGGGCAAGCTCCAAGGGACTGGTGATTGAAATTATCTGAAACAGGTAGGTGGATGGGGATTATAGGGAGGGGCCACGAGAGACTGGGAGGTGGGGTTCTCAGGTAAGATGCCACGAGGTTACATCTCATTGGTGGATAACTGGAACGGTGTGAATTTTGCAAGCAGGAAGCTGCGCTGGGTCCAAAAGGGGATGTCGGAATCACTCCTCACAGTAGGTGTGTATTGCAAGGAAGAAAATGATGCCTTTCAGGGATTACTTGGAGATTAGCTCTAAAGTGACAGATTCCCAAATATTTAAAATTCATTTTGGAGGGAAGGGGGGTTGGAGGTTAGATGATTGGTAAAGTTTTAGCTCAGGTCTCTCTCACTGTGGGCCCACAGAGTGAGTACACTGAGTGGTTATATTCCCAGCTCCAGAATGCAAAATTGTGGCTGTTAGAATTCTCATATCAGTTTCCTGATTGGTAGAATCAGGGAAATTATTGTAAACAGGCCAAGTGGAAGCCAGTAAAACTACCTCCGCTAGAAAAATTATAAGCCAAAAACAGTATATCTTTCCTGGAGACACTGCAGAGTAAATACAGCCAATCAGAACTTAAAGGTTTCAAAGGTAATTATTTCTACCAGACCCTCATTAGACTCATGTTTTGGCCTATGTAACAGACAGATGGTTCTCAGAGGATGACAGCGGATTACTGTAAGCTAAACCAGGTGGTGGCTCCAAGTGCAACTGTTATGCCAGATATGATTACATTGTCTGAGGAATTAACTAATACCCTAGTACCTGATATGTAGCCATTGACCAGAAAAATTTCCTTCCCTCTATCCCTGCCAGTAAGGCTCACTACAAAGGTTTATTTGTTTTTAATTCTGTAAAGATAAGAAATATACATTCCTCATTTGGGTATGCAGTTCAGACCAATTTACCCAGTGGCTCAAAAGGCTGCTAGGCCTTTACCAGACGCCTCTAGGTGAAATACAACCTAATCCATTAGGATTTTAGAGCTTGGCCAGCCATTATCTTTGGTAAATAATTTTCTTTGGAGAAACAGCTCTTGGCCTCCTTGTGGACCTTAGCAGAGACTGGATGCTTAAGCCTGGGTCACTACATTACCACATGATCACAAGCTGCACATCGTGAATCGGCTGCTGTTTGACTCACAGAGCCATGAAGGCTCACACAGCAGTGCTTTATTATAAAAAAAAAAAAAAAAAAAAACTGGACTATACATGATTGGTGCTGAATGTCCACCTTTTACCCAAGTTCATTTGTTAGAAACTTAATCCCCAAATTTATATGTTGATGGTTTTTGAAGGTAAAGCCTTTGGGAGATGGTTAGTGTTAGAAGACATTATGAGGATGGGGTCCTGCTCACAGAAGGGGTGAGATGGGGCTGGTGTGTTCAGTACATTGAGCTGCCACATTAGAGGTCTAGCTTGAGTCCTGACTGCTAGATACAGATACTGTACTTCTGATACAGTTTCCTGCTAACAAACACCTGGTCTCCTACCACCTCTCTGGGAGACTCAGATGGAGTTTCAGGTTACTGGCTTTGACCTGGGTCAGCTTGGCCATTTCAGCCATTCACGGAGTAAACCAGCCTATGGAATCAGTCTCTGTCTCTCTCTCTGTCTCTCTGTCTCTCTCTCTCTCTCTCCTTCTCTGCTCACACCCCCTACCCTTTATGTTACTCTACCCCTTAAATCATATATATACATATATTTATATGCATATTTTAAAAATTTAATTATTTCAAGTGAGGAAGAAGGGAGGAAACATAAACCGGCAGATTGACCATATGGGTCCCCTTCCTGCTTTCTAGCTAGGAGGCATGTTCCACCCTGTGTGATGCAGTAGCAAGCTACCTACTAAGTCAGTCCGAACTCCCTAAAATCTTGGCCACCCCTTCAAGTGGATGGTATGGAAACTGCTATTGCCTATCCATTTCCTAATTGGTTGAGAGACAACTAATGGGGAATGTCTTCCTTATATGTACCTACCCAGACAAGAAGGGGTCAGGGAACACTTATGGTCCCAAGACCCGTCATAAAACCTCAGTGTCTCTCTCTCCTTTCAGATCTCATCTCTAGGATCTCTACAGGAGGTGCCTTCTTTTTCCTTTTTCTTCGTTAGCCTGTTCACTTTGCAAATGAAGTTCTCCGCAACCCAACCCTGGATTTTAACTTCCATATTAAGCTGAGGAAAGAACCTATAAGCTTTGCCAGTAACACTAGAAATGACTGCTCTATGCTCTTGATTCTCATCCTCTAGAACTGTTAGCTGAAAAAAAAAATCCTATTGGTGATAAATTACTCCCTGTTGTATTGTCATACAATAATAGAAAACAATGGGGACAGCACCTACTGAGGCAGCAAGGATGCCAGCTGCAGCCATCACAGCTCCTCAGTAGTTCCAGACTGCAACTATCAGCCCAACACTAATCTCTGCACTTACTGTTCCTCATCCCACCCTCTGCACTGCTTTCTAACCACTTAGCCCTCAAGAGAAAGAGACATGCTCAGTTTGACACGACCTCAGAAGCTACCTCAGCTCTGACTTCTCCAGCCCCACCTAAGCTCCCTATGCTATATAAGGGCATGCCTGGAAGGACTGAGCTGCTGCCAAGTGTTTGACCCATCTACATGCTGGTAATGGACCACCTCTGATGGATATATTTCTCTTTAATAATAAATTCATTTTTGGCTATGAGTCTGTACCCTGTTTCCTCTCTGCTCTGTACCTCTTTCTTAACATCTATGACAGTAGAAGGAGTTTTGAGCCATAAGCTGATCTAGGAAGGAAAGAGTCAGGCACAATTTTACATCATATGTAGTTAGACACCCGAAGGAGCACAATTCCTTTTTCGGACATTCCCGCAGGAGACTGTAAAGGGAAATCCTTGCTATGAGCATGCCTTTGACTAGTCCATCCAGTTGTTCATTTTCCTTGCAAGGAAAGCAGCCAGGTACACAATTATATAAGCATTCAAAGCCATGTGACCAATGATTTGACTGGACAGCCAGGGGTTTGGAAAGATCGTTTTTGGCAAACTGATGACAAAGGAATTTTGGAGAAAATTTGCTACACAGCATCAAGCACAACTTTTGAAAATGTTTCACTTTAAATTTCTATTTCATTTAATTTACTATCTACACCTCATTCAAACACTCAGATTTTCAATTGGCAGTTACTGAAGCAGGTAAATTAAATTCAGAGGTATCTAATTCCCACAGACACATACATACTTATCTATACCTGCTATAATCCACTCAATGGATTGATGATATTTTTGAGTGAACATGCCTTATTTACATTTCACAGTAGACGTTCTGTCTCTATGCTTTCTTCAGAATAGGATCTTGTTTTGGAGATAATTTATTACAAATTTTTCGTTTTGCAACACATCAAGTATAAGTACTATTTATTTAGCAGTCTAAATTGGATGTTATAATCCAGAATTACAGTAACTAAAGTAATTTTAAATCTAGCTATAAAATCAGATAACAAGACACACTTATGTTAATCTAAAAACAAAGATTTAAAAATGTTTTTGTAAATACTTGAAAACTCCTGGAAAGAGATGAAACGGATTAAAGGCATATTTTTATTTGCCAGTGTTAGATTTACCCTGGGAGTCTTCCAGTCCAAAATGTTCATTCTATTTTATGTCATTTGTGGGTATTGTTTAAGAGGGTAATCACAAAAAGAAAATGATAAAAGCAGGTATATTTGAACTTAATAGCTCTGTGATACATACATACACAGTATTATTATTCAAGATGAACTAATTTTCCAGTCATTCAAATTTATTTCTTTTACTGGTAAAAGTAAGATTTGACAATTCATTAAAAATAGTTTTGAATATCTATGGGGTACAGTTTGGTGATGACATATAATTTTCCTGATTTAAGTGTATTATCTTATGTTGGGCAATATAGAATATACATGCTTTGGTGATGTATGAATAAACAAGCATACAAAGAACAGAAATTGGAGTGATTATTAAAATACTGCAATACAGGCAACCATAAAAAGACACACTCTAACAGCAATGCAAGTAATCGAAAGAACGATAAGAGCTGATTCAGGGGAAAAAAGTGAGTTTTTAAAGGGAAAGATTATTTATACCATATGCTAAACTAAATAAACGGTTTGACAAAAATAGAAAGAAAGGGACACAAATCATTTTCTTATTTCATTTTACTGCTGCATGGTGATGAACTGTCTTTGATGAAGCAGAAACAAGAAGCCATGAAACAAAGAAAACTGCAGGAAGATTTGCTACAGAATGTTATTTTGTCCTACAGGCAGCAAAGCACAGGAGTTCAAAACTAAAATCTGGATTTAGGCTGTCTAAATTCGAACCTGACTGTGGTTGATTGGTTGTGTGACTGACCCTGAGTAATTTATTTGAATTTTTGTATCCAGTTCCTCATTTGCAGCAAGGAAATACTAGAGATATCTGTCTGTTAGATTGCTTCATATTCACTTGATTATGTGAGAATCACATTTCCCAGAATCCCCTTACCTATGTGATTCTGAGTTATTCTGGCCAAAAGGTTTCTAGTAAAAGTCTAGGTGTCTTACACTTCAGAAAGCTTCTATTGAGGTAGGGAAATTCTATTTCAAATAATGCTTAGTAATTATTCACATCAACTGCTCGAGTATCTTTTTTTTTGGTCCTGGGTTTAAAAAACTTTACATTGAGGGCCAGGTGAGTTGGCCTGGTAGCTGGAGTCTTTATCTTGCATGTACTGGAATCCTATGTGGGTGCTGGTTCTAGTCTTGGCTGCCTCATTTCCCATCAGTTCCTTGCTTGTATCCTGGGAAAGCACTTAAGGATGGCCCAAAGCCTTAGGACACTGCACCCATGTGGGAAACCCAGAGGAGGTTCCTGGCTCCTGGCTTCGGATGGGCTTGGCTCTGGCCACTTAGGGAGTCAATCATTGGACGGAAGATCTTCCTTTCTGACTCACTCTGTAAATCTGCCTTTCCAATAAAAATAAATAAATAAAATTAAATCTGCCTTTCCAATAAATAATAAATCTTTAAAATTTATACATTGAAAGAGGCAGAGAGCATCAGATTCAAAATGAGCTACAACTGTTCACTTTCATTGCAGTTGTGCCTAGTCATGTAAATCTACGGCAACTACATGAAATAATGACAAAGAAATGTTAGCATTGCTTTTGCTATACTTATATAACTAAATACAATTTTTAAAATAAAGAAATTATTTTATATTTCCATATTCTTTTTACTAACTTTGTTTATTTAATTTTGGGCAGAACACAATAAGGTACACTGGGACATTTATGCAAATACTATATAAATGAAAGAGACAGGAAAACTATTTTTTAGTAAGTTCAACACCTAACTGGCACTTGATTCCACTGAGCCTTCACAGTATTGTGATAATATCATTCACATAGCATTGAAGCAGGCATTATGGTGTACCTGGTAAAGCTGTTTACAGGCCACCTCAGTGGGTGCCAAGTTTTTGTCCTGGCTGCTCCACTTCCAGTGCAACTCCCTGCTAGTGGCTTGAGAAAAGTTGTAGAAAATGGCCAAAGAACTTGGGCCCCCGACGTCATATGGGAGACTTAGAGGAAGCTCCTGGCTCCTGGCTCTGACTTGGCAGAATTCTGCAATGTGGCCATTTGAGGAGTAAATAAGCAAACACAAGATGTCTCTCTCTAACACTTACTTTGAAATAAGTTAATCAGTCTTAAATACAAAACACATATTTAACTGAAATTGTTACAATTATATAAAGAATGTAGAAGTATTGCTCTTTTCTTGATTAACAATTTTATGTGTTTCTAATTGTAGATGAGTATATAAGAATATTATTTCTTGGGTATTGCATATTCAAGTTATAACAAATGCTTAAAATTTAATTCTAGCAATATATCAAACTCATTATGGAATTATATGTGCATATACATATAAAATTAACTAGTTTGTTGGAAATTTCTTGCATTTTTAATCTATAAAGTATTCTTTACTATAATAAATCTGAATATAGCTATTTCAAATTCATCCTATATTTTATATTTCTTTACTTTTGAATACCCTTGGGAACATGAAAAGGAGATTAGAGAATTCATATAATTATTAAGCACTATTAAATGGAGATTTTAAAAGATTTAGATTTTATTTTTATTGAAAAGGCAGATCAGATTTATTGGGAAGAGGAGAGAGAAAGATCTGCCACCTGCCAGTTCACTCACCAAATGGCCACAACAGCCAGAACTGAGCCAAGCCAAAGCCACATGCCAGGAGCTTCTTCCAGGTCCCCCACCCTGTTGCAGAGACCCAGTGTTTTGAGTCCATAAGCAGGGAGCTCAATGGGAAGCGAACAGCCAGGACAGGAACCAGCACCTGTATGGGATTCCAGGGCTTATGAAATGAGGATTTAGCCTTCAAGCCACTACATCAGACCCCCCACATAAGATTCTTAAAAATAAGATGTGATATGTGAATTGTAATGTTTTCCTTATGCATATTAATTAAAAAATACAAAGATTAATCATCAGATGACTAGATTATGATTCTTAACTATGTTTTGTATTACTCAGCTCCAAGTATGCTACAATAAACAAAGTATCAAGTAACTATCTCAGGTAGTTTATGATATGCAAAGATAATATTTTTAATTCATCATTAGAAAATATGTGTTGAGTTATTTCTTGACTAATAAGGATAAGTTAATAGTCATCCATGTGGTTTCTACAAATTTCTGTTACTCATATTTTTGCAAGATTAATTAAAGATATGGGTTTTAGCAACGAAAATATCATGGTTAATTGGCTTACTAAGATAGAAATGGAAACCATATGGAGGCTGTGACTCAGAAAGGAAAGTTAGTGAATACGTAGGCTTGGGGTAAATGGTTAGGTCCTCGTTATTCCCCATGTAGGATCTACATAGGCTTCTGCACAGTAACAATACAATTTTTATTTAAAATAACTTTTTGAGTTGGTATATCTATTATGTGGTAGATCCAAGTCTAAACAAAAACATTCACAGATTTGTGCTTCCTAGAAAATTACTCTCCCATTTGTGTCTATTATTCTAATATTGTCACCTATAATACACTGATCTGGGTATAGAATTGGAGCTACCTTATAGAAAAAAAAACGTGACAATCTCATTCTGCAGGCTCTTTGAGTTCCCACTATTATCATTTTAAATGGTGATAAATCAGTGATACTCTCACTGGCCCTAAGTTATATGTTTTACATATTTGGTACTACATGAAGGCTTTATTTAATCCTTCAAAGTGAAATTCCAAAAGAATCTTACTTGCTAGCAATATTTCTACTTAAATCTACCTCCGTGGTCTAGCTTACTTTCCATTTCATTAGGAAAAAAAATAAAAACAAAACCCTCCTCTCTTTGTCAGTTCAGCTCAATGTATATACACATCAACTGCCAACTTGACATCTATATTTACATGCATTAAAGGCACTTCTGTTTTAACAGTTTTGAAATCACATTCCTGAATCCATCCCTCCCGCCCAATCTTCTTCCATTCTCACATAAAGATCTACATAAGCCAAGAATTCTGCTCCATATCAGAAGCTCTCTCCAATGGCGCAGTCATTCTCATGTACCACTGGTGCTTGAAATCTGTTACTTAAAACTCCTAGGATATCACTTGGAACAAAGCATTCTATAAAACAGTCATTCAAGATTCAAGTACATTCGTGCTCATTTCCCAGGCTTTGCTGACTATGCGCAAGCTCTACATTGTGTAGACAATGCTCGGCGCCAGAACTGTTCATCGAGACTGAAAGACCTGCCAGGGCTCTCCCTATTCCCCTGAGTTAGTGCCAAAAAAATGTGAAGATTTTTTATTAACATTTCTGGATTATATATTTGCAGTTACCTTTTGTCTTATTTAAAATTTTCTTTGTTTTTAAATAATAGGCATGATAAGAAATTTTAACCTAAGATATAACTAAGATATATATTTTAACCTAAACAATCTGAACTTGAACACAGAATGGTGATTACTACAGGCTGGGAAGACAGGTAGAATAAAGGATTCTGAATAACATGTACCAGGCCAGAGTTTGAACAAAGGAGTAAGTGTCCCTTGTTATGCAGCACAGTGAGAGGAATACAGTTCGTGATAACCTAATGCATACTGTATGAACAGACACAGAAAGCAGCTCCCAGCCTCCTATAACAAAGCCATATCAATGAAATGGAACTAGTGACTAGCATGTTGTTAAATACCCACTGTATGATTAAATATCACCCTATTGTAATTACATAATAGCTCATAAATATGTATAGTCATTAATACAATTAAAATATTCCCATATTTAAAATTTTTATTTGTAAAAAAATTGCTTTGGACACAAAAAGTGTTTGCAAAAGTAGTAAAAAGAAAGCAATTATGATGAGTAATAAAACACTTATGAAAAATTTTAAAATATACTTCTAAATCTCAAGTGAATGCACAAATAGATTTTCACTTTGTAGGATCAATCTGTATGAATGAAAATAACATTTGTTGTACTACATTAAAAACTAAAGGATAACAGATTTAAAATATCATTATTAATAGAGCTCATGCTAATGTTACATGTTCATAACTTAAATAATATTTTATGAAGGAACACATTGCTCCCTCAACTCAATCAGACTGTCCTGCTCTTCAACACTGGTGTCTTTTTAACGGTTTATTATTTATATATGTTACCAAATATAACATCATCTGTAAGGATTCCTACCAATACAAACCCAAGATTTCATTGTTTATATTAACCCTGACAGAATCAGTATAGATTAAAATGGTAAATTATTCTCATAAATATAATACCTACACCTCTTGAAAAATTTTAAGTACTGAAAGTGACACATTGTATATACATATATAGAATAGAAGCATAATACAATACAAACCCACACATTTTAATACTTGCCAATTTTTCATACTTCAATTCACTTTCTTTAGTTATGTTTAGTTTAAAACAAATCTTAGACTTCATATCATCCATATTCCTATATTATTTTCAAAGCTAGATCCACAAAAGATAAATGGCTAACATAAACTGGAGGAATCATAATTTCAGACCTCAAGAAATACCTCAGGGCACTGGCAATTAAAGAGTTTAGTACTGGTGCAGAAACAGAGAAGATCAATGGAACAGAATACAAACTCCAGAAGTGATTCCACGTACAGCCAACTAATCTTTGACAAAAGAACTGAAAATAACACTGGGAAAAAGACTGGTCTCTTTACAACAAATACTGTTGGGATAATTGAAATCAGCATGCAAAAGTAATAACAAGACTCCAACATGTCACCTTATAAATAAATCAGCTCTAAGCAGATTAAGTTCCTTAATATGACCCCAGAAACCATCTAAGTATTAGAGGAAGACATAGGAAACACTCTATAACACACAGACATTGATAAAAGCTTAGAAAAGCCACCAAAAGCACAGTCAAAGCCAAAATAAACAAATGGAACTCTATCAAACCAAGAAACCTCTGTACAGCAAAGTAAGCAATTGACAAAATGAAGAGGCAACCAACAGAATGGGAGAAAATATTTGCATACTACATAACTGATATCCAAGATTTACAAAGAGCTTCAGGAACTCAATGGCAACAAAACAAACAACCCTGTGAAGAAATGGGCAAAGGAAACTAAACAGACATGTTTTAAAAGAACAAATTCAAATGGCTAACAGACATGTGAAAAAATATAAATCTATAATTGATGTCTATAATCTAGAATAGATATCAATAATAGAAATACATTAACAACATGGGCAGGTATGGATATGAGGAGAAAGGTACTCTAGTCCACTGTTGGTGGTAGTGTAAGCTAGTGCAGTCACTATGGAAGTCAGTATGTACAGTGCTAAGACAACTGAAAGCTGATCTACCATATGACCCAGTTATCCCATATATCCAAAGGAACTGAAATTTAGATATGAGAAAGTGACCTGCAACCCTATATTTACAGCAACACAGTCCTCAATAGCAAAGACATGGAAACAACCCAGATACCCGACAAAAAAGGAATGGATGAAAACAAAACAAAAGTTGAGATTCAAAACAAACAAACAAACACAAAAAACTGGTACATCTACTGCATAGAATACTACTCACCCCAAACAAAAAATGAAATTCTACCATTTGCAACAAACTGGTCTCAAATGGAGACCATGATGCTCAGTGAAATAAGCCAAATCCAACAGGACAAATATCATATATATGTTCTCTTTGATATAAGAACGACATTCATACAGAATTCAAAATTCAAATATATATATAGAGAGAGAGAGAAAGAGAGAAAGAGAGAGAGAGAGAGAGAGAGAGAGAGAGAGAGAGAGAACAATCATGAAAAATTAGCATGTATCTGGACTTGTAACAGACTAGTCACTGAAAATTCTATGGATCATTTATTAAGCCTAAACTGCATTTGAGAGTCTTATGATTCTGTATATAATAATTTATGGAGGAAAATTAGGTTATCTGGAGTAAATATTATAAATATTTTATTACTAGTATTGTTAGTAAGCTAATTACTTGTTTTTCAATGGCATTAGGCTGAATTAATTATTCTGTACATGTCAGCATAATTAAAAACCTCAATAAAACAGACACACACAATATGTACAATCAATATGAGTCATTCAATCTTGAGGAAAATGCTTAATCTCTGTTGATCAGTTTCCTTATGTATAAAGTTGGGAACCATATTTTATACATAAGGAATATAATGAGGTTTGGAGGCTTGGAGAGCTGTTTATGAAAGATTTTGAATGGATATGCCTCTTAATTTTCTATTAAGAATTTGAGAGTGGAATAGAATTTAGGCTAAGGTCAAAGCCAATGGGATCCAATTTTATTTTCTCTATAGTTTTTCTTTCTTCCTTTTTCTTTAAAGGAAAAAGAAAATCTTTCAACCATCAATTTAGTCTCCAAATGTCCACAACAGCCAGCGCTGAGCCAAACCAAAACCAAGAATCTAGAACTCAAGCCAAGACGCCAGTGCAGGTGTCAGGGTCCCTTGAGTAGTCAGAAGTTTGAACTGTCACCACTGCTTCCCTCAAGATCCACGGGTAGGAAGCTGGACCTGAAGCACAGCAGTTGAGATTCAAAGCAGGCACTAAGACGTGGCAATCCAAACTGCAACTTAATCTGTGTGCCAAAGGTCCGTCCCTGACTGTGATTTCAAAACTATTAAATAATCACTCCCATTCCTAGCGTGGGCAGAAGGGCTTTAAAGCTAATTGTGAGGCCTCTTAGTTGTGATGGTGTCTCACAAAGAGGCTCTCCTGAGGTGGAGAACAAAGCACTCACTGGGCAGAGTACAACTAGTAGAAAGAATGTTGCAGTATCACCTTTCCTGGTACTCACACTGGCCCAAATCATCAAAAGAATCGATGAACTTCAAAGGAACAACAAAGGGAAATGGTAGAATTTCTTAGATGCTGTGGTGGTAAAACTCAACTGATTTAAATTCCCGTGAAAAAAAATGGGATAATATATAGTATAACAGCCAAGGCCAAGGGGAGTGGGTCTTTCAAGGACTACAGTATACTGGCATAGGGTTGGGAGATCATCCAGTACTTACTGCAAGGTTAAAAAAAATATTGTATTTATAGCTAGGACTTCAAAGAATTTTCCATGACTGGGGAAATAAAGGTTATATTTATGTCCATCCATTCGTAGAAGAAAACTCCTAGATTTTACCCTTAATTAACTCATTTGAATGGCTACTATAAATCTTTCCCCTCCTTGTAATTTGTTGCTTCTAATCACCATGCTCTGAAAGTCACAGTCTAACATTTCTAATATTATCTCTACAATAAAATATTGATCTGAGGGGGTTGCCCATGGAAAGCAAATGGGCTTCAGGTAGGAGACAATGCTATATATATTTTTTTGGGATGTAAGAGAATTTTAATCTTGATTCCTGCTCATTAATGTGCTCTTAGATAGCTAAGATTAGGAAATACATTACCTTGAGATAAATAACGTGTTATTGTGAATGGATTTAGGGCCACTTAAGGAATCAGCTCAGCCCTGAAGTGATGCATGCTTCTCAAGTGTTGGAACAGAAGAAGCACCTGAGAAATTTTATTACTTAGAAAATTGAGTACACTTGCATGACTGGCTTATAGCATGTATCTTTCATTAGTCTACTTCAAATTAATTGTGGGAGAGATGCAACCCTAGATTTCAAGTGCTTTTGTTTTAATACTTCAAATTTTCCATCAGGGATAAGAAAGTTATTTTGGGCTCTGTTCTTGATCTTTAGGGTATTCTATCACCACTTTAAGCATTTCAATTTCTTTGCAGTGTCACATTTATAAAGATTTATAAGTAAAATAGAAGCAGAAGTAAAAGCCAGGTTAATAAACTCAGAGAAGCAACCAATATTTCCAAACGAATGAATTCCTTTTCTAAACCTATGAGAAGCAAAGCATGGTCTCCCCTACATTTGAACACTGAAAAATGTAATTATGTCTAGAAGAAGATATATAGCTGCTATGGAATTCCCAATAGCTCTAAACTGTTTGGTCCTGGTTATTTGAATGACAAAATTCCACAAAAGAA
Organism: Ochotona curzoniae; assembly: GCF_017591425.1. Lineage (NCBI taxonomy): Eukaryota > Metazoa > Chordata > Mammalia > Lagomorpha > Ochotonidae > Ochotona > Ochotona curzoniae. The sequence goes on from NW_024465751.1 coordinate 22,387,051, forward strand.
CAAGTTGTTTCTCTTTCTAAATGCCATCTATTCATAACATTGCCCTTGAAATTATACATCAAGTGTAGCTCATGTACAAATTTGGCAGCTTAAATGTCTTCACTCTTATTCTGATGCATGGCACATGTACATTCCCATCTCATTTAGTTGTGTCAACATCTATAACAGTTTCTTAACTTGACCTAGTATGTGCCTTTAACAAATTCCTGCCTTTTCAATTTTCAGCTTTATATTTCATTATAATTCAATGTTTATTGGTCATTGTTGGATTACTGAAGTAGTTTCACAATTATTCTTTCTGTCTCTTTGCATCCCCAGGGATCCAATTTATTAATTTCATATAAACATTAAATATATTTTTTCAAGTCGGCTCAACATCCATCAGTCTCTCTTGCTGAAGGCTATCTGCCTACCTCCCTCCAATCTCTTCTTCCAGTCTCCCCAGGTAAACATAGATTCACAATCACACATTCTGCTTTTCTCAGCAATGGTGGCCCTCCTCCCATGTCCTCATCTCCCTTCAAGACACAGAATGATTTTCACCTTCTCCTTTTCTAGGGAATGGAAAGGGTAGGAATAGGAAAATAAGGACAAGCAAGAGATGACTCCATTTTCAATACTGTTTCTCTAGAACTGATGTTATTAACATATAGAACACTTGGGCCCTCTTTAATTGGTCAAGTTTTGCTATTCTTCAAGACAATGTTTACTAAATTTTGTAAAATACACATTTTCTCCCAGAAACGCAATGCCTTATATAAGATGACTCAGTCAGGGAGGAGAGGGTTAGTAACATCTACAGCCAAAGACGTGAAGTATCTTGTCTCTGCATCATTCTGGTCTCTTACCTGAAAATAAGACATGCAAATCTGAAGGGCTTTCTAGTCTGACTTTGAAATTCTAGAACGGACACTAAGGATGTTTAGACATATCTCTCTGCATCAACCAAAGATCTTCTTTGAAGGGAATATAATCTGCCTACCTTGAATGGAAATAATTTTCTTGTAGAATAGCTACAGAATCTCCCATCCACAATACAAGAATATTCTAGGGGAAATATTGCTGATGCTAATCCTGTTTTCCACCAGCAGCTCCAAAATAAAATGAGAGTCTGGGAAGCCCTAAAGCACATGTTCTATAAGCCCCATATCCCAGTTGACCAATTATGTTGGGCAGAATCATAGTGTAGTGAAAGATCTAGCAGAAAAGCAGTCTTGAAGAAGTGTTTTGGGTTTCTAGCCTCCAGCACAAAGTCTACAATGCGAGTAGAGTCCCATCACTCATCTCACAGCAAACAGCTTTGCTTCACTTTTAGATAGCAACCTGGGAAAAGAGAAGCTGTCTGAGAAATGTTTTCTTGTTCAGGTCCAATGGAAAGATGACCAGAGTTGAGGTCATGTCTAAACACAAGCAGTGTGAGCTTTGGAAGCTACTGATTCCATACAGTCATTTCTTGGACATGGGCACTCATTCTGAGAATTCATTTGCTATGAAGATTAAGTGTATAACAATCTAAAGTGCATGCACCATTATTTACTAAATACTGAGTGCCCAATAAATGTTAGTTACATTGACATAACACGGCATTATAGAGTGACGAATAGCTGGCCTTTAATAAAAGTATATAAACTGTGCTAAGATTTGTATGCTTGCTTACCAGAAGACTGTTTAAGTGAACTGCAACAAATAGAACACCTGGTATTTTCAAAATGCCAAAGGGAATTTCTTCCTCTAGGATTTCTGCAAACTTTCATTTGTAATATTTCTTTTAAGGACTTGAAAGGACCCTGTCATTAATCTGTCAGAAACTGGGTAATTGTCACAGACAGTAACTGCCACCTCATGGAGAGAATTGAAAGCTTTAAGGCACCTTTCTTTTCTGAATCAGGTGCACACCTCTGCTCTAGGAAGTTTTGTTTCAATTCTGACTGAAGCCCTCAATTTTTTTATTTTTTAAAATTTATTTATTTATATTTTATTAATTACATTACATTATGTGACAATTTCATAGGCTCTGGGATTCCCCCAACCCTCCCATACCCTCCATGCCCCATGGTGGATTCTTCCACCTGTTGCAGCAATACAGTTCAAATTCAGTCAAGATTCTTTCATTGCAAACATATACCAAGCATAGAGTCCATATCTTATTGTCCAGATAAATTCAATGGTTTCTTGGGGAGACCATCTCTGGTCTGAAGGCAGTGCTGGCAGAATATCATCCTGATCAATTAAAAGCCACAACATAACATCAACCACAATTTACAACATTATGGAATTAATTGACATGGTATTGAGTAACAAATATGTTTAAAAAATGCAAGTTCTTAACCACATCCAGTGACTACTTCATTGACATTTCAATTTTAGTTTATATACAACCGGATTCTATATACCTTAAAATGGCTATAGGGTATTATTCAGCTCTCTTGTGTCTATTTTCATTTTAGTATTTAGCAGTTTATAGAGTTGAAGCATAATTTTGCTGAACTTGGCAGATTTTAGGATAGCCTAAACTGGCTTGTAATCTAACAAAGCATATGTCAACAGTTGAGGTACAGAACAGTTTTAGGAGGGGTGTGCAGAGAAATCTTCAATACCCTAGTGAGGAGTAACTAATCTTTGTGTCCTACTTTGTAAGGTATGTGTGAGTCCACGCTGACCATTTCCTGTCTGGTTCTAAGCTTTTCTTGTTGTTCTTTTTCTATTCGTGTGTGTGTGTGTGTGTGTGTGTGTGTGTGTGTGTGTGTGTGTGTGTTTTGGTGTGGGGGGTTCCGGAGCAACCCTGATGGTCATTGCAAGAGAGGGTGGGGATCCAAAGTTGGAAGTATTAGGGACCAGGGAAAGCTTCTCTCCCTAGTCCCAAAGGAAGCTTACTATTCTGTTTCTGTGGACCGCTCAGGGCTCCTGGCTGTTGTTCTGATGACCTTGGATCTTGCGAGGAAGGATTTGGGCTTCATCCATTGTGGAAGATCCAAAAGGGGGTGGATGACCTCAGAATTCTTGGCCTCTGAAGGCACTCCAATTCCCCGTGGTCTCCTTGGCAGTTGGGATGTAGTCCTTGGTGCCCGTACAGATATTCCTTGGTGAGGATCTGGGAGTCTTCAGGGTTGGGATACAAGCCTCCTCCTGTACACCTGCTCCACTCTGGGGTCCCCCCGCTGTAAAGCCCTCCATTTTTCTCATACTTGGGACTCCAGGCTAGAAATAGTATGAGAAACAACAATCTTTTGCATGGTTTTGAATCAAGAATTTAAAGATATAAAAAGAGCTTTGGACAACTTTCAGTACATAAACAATTGGAAACACCCAGGCCTGTGGAGGGAGCTTGATGGAAAGTAGAGCAGCCAGGATATGAACTGGTACCCATATAGAATCCTGGAGCATGCAAGGTGAGGATTTAGCCTCTTGGCTATTGTGCTAGGTCCACAAACACAGTGTGGAAATTATAAGTGAGCACCAGCCTGTACTCTAACAGCAGGAACATGAGTCTGAACTCTTGCCCATTTGCTCTTGCTCCACACTTCCACAGGCAGTACCTATCACAACATTCATGGGGCTCATCAAAAATTAACTTTTGATTGACTGAAGACCAAACAAATCTTTGTGAGTGGGGTCGGAACCTTGTGCAGCAGGTAAGATCTTTCTTGGGACACTTGCATCCCAAAGTAGAATGCTTGGGTTTGAGTTTCACTTCTGTTCCTGATTAAAGCATCCTGCTAATGTGCATCTCTGGAGGCAGCAGGTGATAGTCCAAGTAGCTGAATTTCTGTTCACCATACAAGAAACTACAACTGAGATCAGGATTTGGGTTTCAACCTTGCCCAGCCCTTGCTGCTGTAGGCGCGTGGGGGATTAACTACCAGATTTCTCTGTGTCTGTCTGTCTCTCTCTCTCACACACACTCACTCACTCACTCACTCTTTCTGTGTGCATGTGTATCATGCCTATCTGCCTTTCAAATAATTATAATAATAAATTCCTCAAATCTTTTCATGAAGAGCAGATATTGTTCCATATTCCTCTTGTTCTACAACTTTATACTTAATTTTTTTTAAGTCCTAAGTTCTACATAATAAAAGAATTGTGCTTAGAGTCAGCCCTGATTTAGCTTGTGTCATCTCTAGGTTCAAACACTTCAGATAAATAGGATCAATAAAATAAGGGTGATTCTCAAGGCACAATATTGAAAACCCAATTATAGGGCCTGGCGTGATAGCGTAGTGGTTAGAGTCCTCACCTTGAACATCCCAGGATCCCATATGGGTGCTGGTTTTAACCCTGGCAGCCCCGCTTCCCATCCAGCTTCCTGCTTGTGGTCTAGGAAGGAAGTCGAGGACGGCACAAAGCCTTGGGACCCTACACCCGTGTGGGAGACCCGGAATAGCTCCTGGCTCCTGGCTCTTGACTTCGGATTGGCTCCAGCCGTTATAACCACTTGGGGAGTGAACCACTGGACAGAAAATCCTCCTCTCTGTTTCTCCTCCTCTCTGTATATCTGCCTTTCCAATAAAAAGTAAATAAATCTCAAAAAAAAAAAAAACCCAATTGTATATTTCTTTCCCATCAGAGAGCTCTGTGAAGCCAGAGTTTTGGTATTGTTCATCTTCATATTATTTAGCCAAATATGTGAACTTCTAAACTTTATAAAGAAAATAATGACATGCTACTTCTGTTTTTATCAAATGTACAAGATAATCTCGTACAAATGCAATCTTTATAATGCAGTATTTCAAGTGCTGCAATGATAAGGACTTACATCTGGTTTATAAGCAATGCTCCATTGTAGTACAGTCTGTAACTGCCTGGAGGATATGGTATGTGTCATTGCTAATAGCTTCCTAAGCTAACACATGATCTCCCATTATGGATGCTAAAAATAAATTCAGAGGTGATGTTAACCAGGTAAAAATGCATGGAGATTTTACAAAGAGAAATTTAAGAACATGTTTTACGCTATAAACCAATTAAACAGTGTTCTTGCCTCATTACACAAGCAACTCAAGGGATGCCAACTGCTTTATGATCATTTATTATTAACAATGGGGAAACATGTTTTCCATTAAAATAGACATCTTGAAGTAAAATGAACATGTTCTCCAGAGACATAATTACCAATCTTTGCTTCACTCTATTCTTCAAGTCTCTGCCTCATCACAATACACATCCAGGCAGTCAGGAAAAAACTGTTAAAGAGCATTAAAGTTCTTTGTTCCACATGAGACCACTACTATTCTTCTTGAGTTGGTGTAGATTTTCAAAAAATAGAATACCTAACAGATAAACTTTGGATGCTGCTGTCAAGAATACCAGACCATTTTTCTCTATCTTAGTTTTCTTTTTCTTAAAGTTCTGAATACTTACCTCCCAGGACACATGCAGAAATCTATTCAGCTGAGTCTATGACATAAAAAGGAACCCAACAGTCAGTCCCCTCCCTAAAAATTAAAATTAAAAAATTTAAATTTAAATTTAAAAAAATAACCCTCATTGTAATTTGCAGATCTAGCAAATGTATAAATGTTGCTCAAGTGATCTGTGACCAGGCGGGGCTGCTTGGCAAGCAGCTCTGCATCAGTGTTACAGTAAGAGCTAAAGGAATGCATGGATGGGATGCAAACCATCGGGATTCCTATTCAGAAAATTTATAATCAATTGAAGAGATTAGCAATGAGAAAATAAGACATTTTATTCCGCAAAATACTATGTGAATGTTCCTTAAGTAGGAATTTAGATTTGTAACAAATAAGGTTCTGCTAAACAACATGAAGACTTACAAACTGATAAAGCTTCATTTCACTATTTAGATTTTTCAAAGAATTCAAAACAGCGTCCAGTGAGACGTGACTTCACTAGGAATATAGGACTGCAGAGACAGAACTAAAAATTCAGCCCTCTGATTGTCATGTATGTATTCTCCAGATACATGTTTTGAGCCCACATCAATAGCACAATGTCATACATCAACAATAAAAGCAAAAAATGAAAATTAGCTGAGGGGAGTTCATAGTCTTGAACAAAATGTTTAGGTTGTTATTTATTAACTCTGTTACATTTAGCTAAGATTAAAATTTGTAATCATTCCTCTTTTAGCCTGCAGGCATAGTTACAGAAATACTGAATTTTAAGGACAGTCAAGTCATTCTTAAACAAAAAACTTGACGCAAAGTTAAAAATGTTAGAAGTTCAAAAAGTTCAAAGTACTGTGCAACAAAAAAAAACATTTCATAATGAACAAATTAACATTGATGACTTGAACAAAACTTCAGATAAACATATTGTGAGTGGAAGTATAACAGAGCATTAAAATACTCTTTGAGGCAACAGGTCAATAAATACCTCCAAAGAACACTGAGGAATTTCAACAGAAGGGAGTCTGATCAGCCTTATGGAATCTCAAGACTTTATTTTTCTATTGGTAAAGATTGTAGCTAGAATATACAAATAGCATCAATAATTCAGTAACGAAACAGACGATATTCTAATTAAACTATGGAAAATGGCATGTCTTCAAAATATTGTCAATGAGTATATGAAAAAAATGCTGAACATCATTCATTGTCAGGGAAGCAAAAATTAAAATCACAATGAGATACTGGCTCAGACAAAGTAGGATGGGTATAATCAGACAAGGAAGAATACCACAGAAGAAATGGAGAAGTCAGAACACTCCAACACAGCAAACAAGAATGTAAAATACTTCAGGTACTTTGCAGAACATCCTGAAAGTTCCTCAAAAATGTTCTCATATAACCAATGATTTCATTCTTAAGCATGTGGAACTGAAGAAATGAAAACATCCAACAAAATTTGTATGCCAGTTTTTGCAAATGCAATAATTATACAGTCCAAATGCAGAAACACCCCAAATGTCTATCAATTGATAAATGGGAAAAATGAATGAGGTTTCTCTACTCAAAGGGATAGTACTTGGAAATAAAGAAACGAAGCACCGAAAAGGTTATAACATGAATGTCATAGTCCATTTTATGTTTCTATAGCAGAATAACTGAAACTGAATAATTACTACAAAAGAGGTTTATTTGGTTCATAAATCCAGAAGCAAGCCAGAAACTTCTGGAGATTTCTTTCATACTGTGTTATGGTGTAGCAGAAAAGCAGAAAAGGGCCCAGCAAAATGGCTCAGTGGCTAAATCCTCATCTTGCACATGCCAAAATCCCGTTTGTGTCCCATCTACTCTGCTTCCCATACAGTTCCCTGTTTATGGCCTGGAAGGATAGTACGGGACAGCCCAAAGCCTTGGGATCCTTAGACGAGCCTCTTTGCTCCTGCCTTTGTATCGGCTCAGCTCTGGCCATTGCAGCCACTTGGGGAGTGAACCAGTGGATGGAAGATTATTCTCTCTGTCTCTCCTTCTGTAAAAATTACCTTTCCAGTGAAAATAAATCAATCTTTAAGAAAAAAATAAAAAGAAAATCAGAGCAAGTGGCGATACAGAAACAAAGCATAAGGGTAGCTTGTTTTTATATAACATGCTCTCATGGAAACTAATCCAGTCCTGCCAGGATAAGAACCAAACTTGGTACCATGAGAATTAACCCAGGACTAAGAGAAAGACATTAATCCTATGAGTTACATGTTAAAGGCTCCACCACATTGCAATACTGTTTCCTTGAGAAGCAAATTCCAACATGATTGTCCAAGAGGACAAATTATATTCAAACATAGAGATGTGTGCACCTCAAAAATATTATGTTAAAAGGCCACTTACTTCCTGATGTAATTTGTGCAAAGCAACCAAAATGTGTATTAGTAATTGCCTACACCAAAAGATGGAGAGAAGACTGGCATGGAATCTGCTGCCAAAGGGTAGGTTTGGTTTTAGAGTACTGGAAGTGTCCTAAACTTTATTGTAGTAACAGATACAAAACACTGTGAATATACTAAAAGCTAAATAACTCTACGTTTCAACTTAGTGAACTGTATACAATATGCACTGTATCTCAATAAAATGGTTCCACTGAAATATACACAAGAGTTAGATGAATAGGGATGACTTTTAGCAGCACACATTTCCCTTAAAATGTATTTAGCTGTTTATTTGAGAGTTAAGGAGTAGGTAAGAGATGGAGGAGAGAAGAAGAGAGGGAGAGAGGAAAAGAGAGCACTCACTCCCATATACATGTTTATGCTCAGAATGTCCACAATGATTAAGGTGGGGCTGAGGTTAAGTCTGGTTGCTAGGTATTCAATCTGAGTCTCCCACATAGGGGGTAGGAGCCCAGTTATCTGAGCCATCATCAGGGTTACCCAGAGTTCACATTGGCAAGAAGCTTACAAGTCAAAAGCCAGAACCAGGTATGAAACAGAGGTGCTCTGCTGTGAGAATCTTGAATTTTAACTGCTATGCTAAAATCTCACCACCCATATTTCTATGAGATCTGTAATCATCATGAAAATAGACATTTTGCTTTTTAACTTGCTTACCAAAAATTTGGCCCACCGTCTATAATTTCAGAAATACCAGAAAACAACAACAAAAACATGATCATAAATTGAGAATTCTTTCCCTCTTAAGGAACAACTTCTAAAAACAACTGAAACTCTGAGAATATTTTCAGAAAGATTTTCTGCATACCAATGATGTCTTAAGTTATTATTAATGGTAGTCACCCATTATAAATCTAGATTCTGAATAATAATTTTATACATTCTCAAACTTGAGTGTATGTCAGAAACACTCACTGACTGACTCCAGAATTTGTGATACAGTGAGGGTAGGGAGGAGTCTCTGAGTTTTCACGTTTTACTGGTTCTGCCATCCCAGAAACCATGCCATAAAATTGGTCATGACTCTAAACCCACCTACTTAGTTTTCTTGTGAAAATACATATGGTTAACTTTGGATTGACTCAGACTTAATTATAATCAAAAACAAATTCTGTTACATAAGCCATACAGTACATCAGAATTGCTATTGTAGACTAATATTGGATCAAAAGTATAGAATTACATAAGACAGAATCACCAGTACACTATATAAACCAACTCTTCAGTTTAAAATACACGGCTAGATTTTGTCAGTGGTGGCCAAAGAACCCAAAGGTCACAAACAGAGCCTGACATCAGTGACTTGAATCAATGCCAGAAAATTAGAAGAAACACCAACAAAATCTTTCTCCTGGGCAAGGAAAGAAGGGCAATGAGGTCACCACTGCATACCAACTGGACTCCAGTTCTTGCAACATATTCTAGGCTCCATACAACCCAATATTACATTGAGCATATACTGGATGTTTACTTACGCTACCTTTTAATACATTTCCTCTAGATGAATATATGTATATATACACATGTGTATATATGTATATGCATGTTAATATCGCTCTATAGAGATACAAACATATACATATCTATGTATATACATACATACATAGAGAAAAAATCTTGTATTATACGTAAAGGTTGCCTTAAATCTTATATTCCTGGCAAGTTTATTAATACAGATAAATATCATGTTAATACTTTTAAAGTCATTTGGAAAAATATTTCATTAATGCAGCATATATACATCTCGATAAAATTTTATAGTAGTAATGAGAATAGGAGACTTAATTCTAGTGTAGGATATATGCATAAACTAAGAAAAGTTTCAAGAGCATAATAGGAAGCCTTTAATTACAAGGCTGAATTACCACTTGGTAGATGTATGTTGAGGGACCACGGTCTCATTATTAAACCAATGGTTCCCAATCTTAGATTTATGAAACCACAATTTGGAAATTAGAATAAAACATCTAATTCTCAAATGCAAATGCACTTCTTTATCTGACACAATAATGATCATGCTATCGTGTCACAAAATAACCAATTTAACACCAAAGTTACAAAGATATCAAATTACAGAAAGAAAATTAGCAATCTTTAATGAATATCTTTATTTTCTAATTTTGCAATATTAGCCTGATTTCATTTTTATGGCTGATAACCAGTTGCTTTGTCACTGATTGAGCCATGAATGCAGACTTTGTAACAACCAATGCAACCTCATGACTTCAATCTTGAAAATTTTCACTGTTTTTAGGTAAATGCCAGTCAAAGTCAGGCAACAATTTATGATGATGAGAAAAGGCCAAAAGATATTTATAAAATGAACAGCAGAGCAAATTTCCCCAAAGGGCAGCGGTGAAAAATAAAGAGGATAGAATGTGAACAGAATTGTTCTTATTTCCTTGGATATCAGGGTAGTTTCCACTTCAACCCAAATGAGCCACTTCTCTAATCTGCAGCTGGAAATAGAACCACAAAACTCCTCAGTTCAGCAGTCCTAATACAAAAGGCATGCAACAGTCCATTGGCAACCAAATCACCTTTTTTCTTGTCCCTATTTTTTTTTAAATCTTCAACTGACTCTATATATACTTCCTGTTCTACTGCTTGGTTGAGAATAAGACCAGTATCACGGGTGAATGCAAAATAATCTGTAACTGAAAAGTAACTGTTCTCAGGACCTGGAACTAGGATTATGTATGATGACCTAGTCCTTCACCTGGGAAGCTGAAGTTTCCTATAGTTTCTCATACAGGCTGTGGTCAATTTTTGACTTTTAACTGATCACATTCTAAAATTTCCAGATACAGAAAGCAATGTATACATCTGATGTATTATTCAAATTATTGAAATCTGAAGTAGAAAAAATATAGGAAATATCAAGCATCACTTTCAGAAAATTGTTTTGTCTTATAGATTTAATGAAAATTGGGAATTAATATATTGTGAATATTTTTAAAATACAAGCAAATTAACATATGCTTTTAAAATCATTTCATACTATCATCTTTGCAATCTCTTCAAATTTCTAGCTAGGTTTTCATAAAAACATTATTAAGAAATATTATGGTTTGAAAAGAAACCATCAAAATTTCAATGAGCCTAATCCTGTGCAAATTCTGTGACTGCACATAATTTCACAGTTCTGTAAAACAATCATGGAAAAATAGCTAAAAGAAAATGTATGCAGGGGCATCACTTATCTCGAATTTCAACTTCTTTTGTCATAATTAGGAAAGCACTTTTTATCAGCATTGCAAATCCAAAGAGTGGCTAAGAGGGGCAGGTCAAATCTTGAAGTAAAACTTATTGTCTCTTAAAGCAAAAGTCTATGAAGATAGTTTTCAGAAAGCTATAACCAATTTGGAATGATACCTATCCCTCCTCAGCGAAATGTACCAGTGAGGACCTCAGCTTGTAGCCTGAGCTTACAATGGGAACAGAGAGGATGATGGACCCAGTTCTCTGGGAATTCATCTGTTAGTAGCAGTCACTTTGTCTTCTGAGTGCTCAGCAACTAAAAATCACCCATCATTTTATTAAAAAAGATGTATGTCAAAGGCAAGCTTTCACCTAAATTCAACTTCACATCTACAACTTTTCATTTCAACTCATCATATTATTATCCATTCAACCTCCAAATTTTGGGGGAATTAAAACACATTCATAGGTTCACGCCTAGTTACTAATGAAAAAAAAAGTTTCTTATTATTTGGAAATAATAAATTTAACAGTATTAGACAGTTACCTGGCAAGAAGAAAGAAGAGGAGGAGAGTGGATGAGGAGATTTTGTCTGAAATCTTCAGTAGAGGAGCTTTAATTTTATGCAGAAAGGAAAACATAGTTATTGAAAAAGAGAAAACAAATTGCATAAATGTTAAATGACTGCAAAGCAGCAGAAGGAAAGATTTAATTGTAACCACTGGAGATACTTTCCAGCCATCACAATAGAGATCCACAGGAAGACTGAACTAGCTGTGCCTCCCAAGATGCTCACTGACTCACAATGACTTTAATAGGTCGCACACTCCTATGCTGATAAGATAATTTTATCCCATTTTAGGCAATTAAGTCATATTTAGTCCTCTCAATATGTTGAACTAATACTCACTGCCAAACAAAAGTAGCAGATATATATGAATGATTTTTGAATTTATCTGAATCAAATTGCATTGATAATTCATACTTTGGATTGCAGTGCTTATGATCCAATGAAACACATACATATAAATATATACCAAGGTGAGAAAGAGGTGGGCATCAATGCTGTTTCCAATTTCTATTTTGCTAACACATAAAAAGAAACTACTGTAAATTCCATTGATAACCAATACCATTAACCAGTACCCTCACAGAAAACCTAAAAGGTCATCATCTTAAGAAGAAGGGTAAATTTTTCCAAAAAGGACACTTAGTAATTTTATAACAGCATTCTTTCCACAATATGTGATATCACTTACACAGATGATGCATTCCACCTGACTCCTCATTTAAACCAAAACATGCTAAATGACTAAAAAAATAGTAGACATTTGATTGCTTAGTGCATGTTTGTATTTACATATTAAAATTAGTTTTAAGGTTAATGTGGGAAGAAAAATGGAAAATAAACGTAACATGCAAGTTGGATAATGATAACATATTCTCAATTTCCAGTTTATAAAACACTAGTTTATCTACTGTAAAATCCTTAATGTAAGAAAAATGTTTCTAAAAACTCTCTTTTATATTATGTACTTAATTATTCAGAGTTGATGGCTTTTAAACTTGGTAACAGAAAGTGGCCGTATTGGCAACAAAATTATTTTACTATATTTTCTAAAATTTTCTCTCTGTGTGTGGGCTCGAGGGAGACAGCAAGAGAGCATGTGTTCCTCCATCGTCTTGTTCATTCTCAAGATGCCACATAAACTAAAGTTAAGGACCTAAGCCAAGCCTCTCATATATCTAGCAGAAACTCTAGCTTGAACCATCACTGCTGTATGTGAGGATCTGCATTAGAAGGAAACTAGAAGTGGAAAACTAGTACCAGGGGAAAACAGCCATACTGATCAGTGTCCTGAACTCGAGTTACAGTGCACAAGTTTACCTATGTTTTTATCTTTCATTTTGGTACCTTACTGACCATATACAGCAAATATTTTTTTTTACTTTAAACATAAATTATTTTCATAAGAATAGATCATCACAGAGAAGCTCTGTTGCATTTATAAATGAGATCTACACTTGACAATTCTTTCATTCAATGATTTTTAATTAAAAAAAAACTTTTATGAAATTGCACCTACTGAAGGCAAAGTTTGCCATCACATTTTGAATACAGTCCAGCTTTTCTTTTAGGTGGTGTGGGTCCTTGTGTCTGCCTAAAGCTCATTTTTTGTGACTTTCTCCTTCTACATTGGCTGTGTTCTACTTCCTGACTCCCTTAATGATTCTTCAACACTATCAGGTACATCATAATTGCAGGGCCTTTGCAGCTTCCTGTTTGTTTATCTGAAATGGCTTCCTTGGAGAGCTTTGTAGCTCATTCCCTCTCCATGTAACAGCCTGCTCTGGGAGGTCTTTCCAAAGGATTCTCCAACTTCTACCATCATACTATACACACCTTGATTATTAAAAAAAAAACCGCAACATTCATGATAACGTTGGATCATTGGTTTATATTCAACTTGAGTTTCATCAGAAGAGGGACTTCAACTTCATTCATCATTCTAGCTACAGCATTGAACACAGCCCATTACAGTCACTCAAAAGTATTTGTTGGGGGTGGTGCTATAGTGACATGGATTAAACCACTGCTTGTGATCCCAATATCACTTGTCAGTGCCAGTTTAAGATCTGGCTGATCTAATTTTTATTCAACTATCTACTAATGTTCTTGGGAAGGCAGCATAAAATGGCCCAAGTTCTTGGATCCCAGCCACCCACATGAGAGTTCCTGAATCCTGGCTCTTGCCAGGTCTAACCCTGGCAGCTTTGGCCTCTTGGGGATTGAACCAACATATGGAAAATCTTTCTTTCTTTTTCTCAGTCTCCTTCCCTCCAAAGTCCCCACCTCAGTTTCTCTCAGTACAAACAAAAAAAATAGATCTTAAACTAATTTGTTTAATAAAATTGTGGATGAGTACAAATATTAAAATATTTATAATTTAAATAAATGCAATATATTGTCAAGCTAGATACAATTAGATGATATTAGCTTATCTCTCCCTTTGTACAAGTGTATTTCAAAATTACTGTTCATGCCAAAACTAACTCTAAATTATCCTCGAAATGCTTGACAATGAAGCTACTGTCAAAAGTGAAAAATAATACCAAGAATAAAGAAATAGACTGAATTCTTGCAGTTATGATCCAATCATATTGGAAAGTGGTTGCCCTCCCTTAAGTAAACTGAAAGTCTTTAAATCAAGTTGAAATCTATTAAAAATCTTAAAAAGAAAATAAAAAATAAAGTAAAAATAAAATCTAATAAATTATAAACAAAAAGGAGATATACCTATAAACCAGGATAGCTTAATAGCTGATAATTTTATACATGAACAGCAAATTATGGTGTTTAAGACTTGAGAGAGTCACTCTTAGTGGTTGATGCTATAGCACAGTGAGTTAAACTGGTGTTTGTCACACTGACTTCCCACAAGTGTCAATGTGAATCCTGGTTGCTCTAACTTTTAATCCGGCTTCCTGCCAATGACCCTAGGAAAGAAGTGGCAGATGTTTCAATTACTTGTACCCCTACATACATGCGGCATTTTCAAGTACAATTCCCAATTCCTTACTTCCACCTGGGCCAGTCCTGGATGTTACAGCCATTTGGGGAATGAACCAGCAAATGGCTGATCTCTGAGTAATTCTGCCTTTCAAATACAAGTCTTTACTTATTTTTTTAAAAGCAATTCTATTTCATCATGTTGAAAACACCATACTGTGGCTTTCGCAGCTATTTTAACAATTGAATTACAGGCAGGTTACTGGTATTTATCTTAACTGTTTAATCTAAAACTGGTATTTTATAAGACTAGATATAAGAGTTTGAACATACTGCCTGTTAAGAGTTTCTACCCATTAAAGAAATTGTAGTGTAATTAATCACTGTCCTGCTTTCACAAGAGAGTAAATTATGAATCCCATGAGAACAATACAAGGATGCACTTTAAAGAAAAGCACTTCAGCTCTCTAACCTGGATGACATTCAAAGATTTGGGTCACCCATTTCCAATTTCTGCAATTCTCTTGATTTTACTATGGACAATTTTTCAATTTTTTCTCCAAACTGGTTATTGGTTGATAATGATTCATCAACTTTCTAATGACTTGTGACCAATGGTGAGTTTAGGAAGGCAGAAGAAAAAGGTCACAAGTGCAGATTTGGACCGCAAAAGAAAGAGACTAATTAGTCCCTGTGAGAACAGAACCTGAAAGCCTCAGACTGAAAGCCACCTTTGAAGCAAAGCAAAGTTCACCAAACAATCTCCTCTTAGACGTAGTTTATGTCTATTGGCATCAGTGATTAAGAATAAAAATAAGAATTTGCTTTGCTAATTATTCCAGTCCTCAAGGAAAAGGCAGATGTAAAGAAAAAGCATCCAGGATGCTTTCCCTGAATGTGTAAATTATAAAAAAGCTACTTCTAAAATATAGCCGTGTACCAGGTAGCTGCACTGCTGAATTCTACCAAATGTTTCGAGAATGTACCTCAATCTTCCACAAGCTATTCAAAACAACAGAATGGGAGGCTATCCTTATAAACTTTTTCTGTGAGGCCAACATCACATTAACACCAAGCCAGACAGAGACACAACAGGGAATAAGAACTACAGAGCTATATCCCTGATGAACAGACACAAAAACCTTGAACAAAATACGAGCAACAAGGTTCTACAGTACATTATGCATACCATTCACCCAGTCCATGTGACATTTATCCCTGGCACACAAGGATGGTTTAACATACACAAATCAATAAATGTGATATACCACATTAACAAATTGAAAAATGAAAATCATGTGACCATCTTAATAGATGCAAAGAAGCCATTTGATAAAATTCAACAAAACTTCATGCTAAAAACTCTAAGCAACGTAGGCATATAAGGAAGATTCCACAACACAATCAAAGAATATACGAAAAAACGAATACCAGCATCATACTAAATGGGAAATGACTGGAAGTCTTTCCACTAAGGCTAGATAAGGATGTCCAGGTTTAGCACTGCTATCGACATAGTATTGGAAATCCTTACCAGAGCTATGAGGCAAGAAAAAAGAAATTAAAGGAATTCAAATAAGAAATGAGAAATTTAAATTATCTCTGTTTGCGGATGACATGATTTTCTACTTAGCAGAACCAAAAGACTCAATCAATAGACTACAGGGACTCATAAGAGCGTTTGACAGGGTACACGGTTACAAAATTAATGAACATAAATTAATGGCCCTAGTATGTACAAATAACCCCATCACTGTAAACACTATCTTGACAAATAAACTGATGCTATCATAAAGAAATATCTTTTTCTCAGTTGGGAATACCAGGTTTTATTTGTGTTTAGCCTTTCTATTTTTTTTCCACTTCTATAGTAAAAGACTGTTGACAACTTTGAATTTTCGCTGCTACTATAAATCTAAAAACTTGCTTTATAATTCTTTTATATTTTTTCCTGGTCCACATCCTTCCCTTTTCATTCTGATTGCTGTAATAATACAGACAGTTCACGTTTCTACTTCCTTTGCTGCTGAAAATACTAGTACATCAGCATTGTTCCCGAGAGTCAGCAATTTAACAGTATAAACAGAACAAATGTTTTGCAGAATAGTGATGAAGAAAACTTTTGAGAGAAGATCCTGATTTCACTCTTACTTACTCAAAATAAGTTGATACCATTTGTCTCTCCACAGTTTCTTCCTGCTAAATGCAGATGCCAGAAGCTGGCATTGTGGCATAGTAAGTTGCACTGCTATGGAAGCTGGCATCCCATAAGGGCACTGGCTCAAGTTCTAGATGCGCTATCTCGAACCCAGTTAATGACCTAGGAAGGCATCAGAAAGCTCTTGCCACCCACAGATACGACTGGGAAGAATTTCCTGGCTCCTAGCTTGAGACTGGTCCAACACTGACTGTGGCTGCCACCTGTAGAATGAGCTAGGAGATCGGCAAAGATCTCTCTGCATGTCCCTCCCTCTCTCTGGAGCTTTGACTTTCTGACTAAATAAATAAACTAAAGAAAACGTCAAAATGATATAAACTGTTTTCATTTTTATAAAAAGTTTGACAATGCAATTTTTAGGTTTCTAATTTTGCATCTTTTCTAACCCTGTATTTTAAGATCAAAGCTTTTGAATAATGAAAGCAATTAGTTTGTATCTTTTATTACAATAGTGTTATTAGAAGACTCAATACACATAATAAGACATAAAACTATCAGTATATTCAATAAAGATACTTCACTATTTACAAACTTGGCCAATATATCAATAACTTAAATTCAGACTTTATTATGCTTCCAATCTGTCAAAAATCAAAGTGAAATATTTTGTTGACTTTTGGGAAAACTGCATGAGCTAAACTCAAGTCAGTATTTCTTAGATACTTACCAGCATATTACTCAAAGTTTATGAGGAATTATATCTGGCAAAATGTTAATAAATATGATGTGTTCTTTGAAAAAGAAAGCAGAGATGTCAACTCATCTTTTCAGAAAGACATTATTTTCTCCAGGGCCTTGATGTCTGCAATTTAGGGACCTATTAGGGATCCTAAATAGTATAACACCATATAACTCTGCAATATATTCATAATTTGACTCATAGTAGAAATGTTTATAATAGGAAGGAAGATTATTCAAAGGTACCTGAATTCCTGACCTAAATGGGAAAATAAAGTGATGCCACAGGACCAGCACTTTGGTTCACCTGGCTAATCTTTCACCTCTAAGGGCTAGCATCTCATATAAGTAACAGTTCATGTCCCAGCTGCTGCATTTCCCAACCAGTTCCCTGTATGTGCCCTGGGAGAGCAGCAGAGGATGACCCAAAGCCTTGAGACCCTGCACCCATGTGGGAGATCCGGAAGAATCTCCCTGGCTCCCTCCTGGCTTTGGATTGGCTCAGTTCTGGTCGCTGCAGCCATTTGGAGAGTGAATGAGCAGGAGGAAGATCTTCCTCCTTCTTGATCTTTCCTTCTCTCTGTAAATCTGCTTTCCAATAAATATTAAAAAAAAAAAAAGAATTGATGTCACTGCCATGCAAGTATATGCCAGCTTATACATGTGATTCTACCATTCTATGTCCATCAAATGATATGAATGCTCAGTAAAAAGATTACAAATATGCAGGCCTGCATCTACTTTTCTGAAATATATAAATATTTGAGGAAAAATCATATATCATCATTTCAACTAAGTGATTTTCTATGATTAGCAAGATTTATGTCACTTTAAATTTTTAACTGTGTAATTTTCTACAATGCTTGACTCATCGCACTTAGCATACTTCTTGATGTTTAGGAATAAATGAAAGCAATATATTTGTACTTCTGGAAAAAATCATTTTATCCCAAACAGGAAAAGCAAACACTAACTTTGTTTCTTAAATGATCCAGATTTTCAACATCATGTATCATACAAGATTAGTTTCTTGGTTATTCATCAATCTTCTAGTTTAAATCTGACCTCCCAGAAGAGTAGTCATGAATTTGCTCAACACTGCAACCCTGATGCTTAGCACTTGGTGTGGTACTTACAGACACTTGGAAGACTGGTCTGACCACCCGGCATCTTAATTTCTTCAGATGGCTTTTTTTTTTTTTTTCTCTCAGATCTGGTGCTTGTTAACCTTAATCTGCCAGATGCCAAGCAGTCTCCAAGACAATTAAGGACTAAAATTACAATGGGTGAAGGCAACATAGTGAGAAAAAATTGGGGGTCAAAGATGGTACTTGAAGAAATTTGTTGAACCTCTTCTAGGATCTCTCTCCAAAATACTGACAAGCATGTATATAGTGATATTAAAACAGGGCCAGTCAAAGGTACCATGTTGGACAGAGAAATGGAAAGTACTTGATTAAGTAGTGGAGAATCTGTGAGTTATGGCAAAGTTCTCATACCTATATTGTGATAAACACCTGATAATTTCTAGACCGCAATATAACAGGAAAAGCTAAGATTTATTTTCTACCTCAGGTAGCTTACTGTATACTATCTTGTAATTTCAGCTTAGCTTCTGATTAAATCCACCTCCTTATCTTCCCCATCCTGGAAATTAGGGGCCTCAGACTATCTATCTGTTCCTACCCTTCCCTAACACCATTCTAATATATGATAGCATTCCCAGGCCAATTCACACTTCCATCCTGGAGAAGACACCAAAATCTCTTTAGGAGGGAACGAACCATTGCAGTGGAAAATGAGAACCACCACACCTTCCTCTAGGCTTCTGGCACAGAGCAAGCGTCAAGTTTGACACAGGTAGTTTAGGAATCAGGGTTCTCACTGAGCCAGACTGCCTGTGTTCACCTGTGAAATCTGTTATGGAGTGGCTGTGTCATGTCGGGCAAGTTACTTGATATTCTGTGCCTCATTTTCATCATTTATGAAGAAGTAAATAATAATCCTTCATTCCTGTTAATGTTACCATGAGGGTTATGTCACTTAACATCAGTGAAGTGCTTTTAAAAGTGATTATTATGAGTTACATATAAACATTATTTCAATAATAATTTAACTTGCATGTTACAAAAATTGTACATTTTTAAACTTTTGTGGTTTTTAATATGTAAAATGTTTATTAAATTGTCCTTTGAAGCATTACTCCTTGGCACTTAATCATTTCCTTCTTTGTGTTATAGACATGGGAACTTGGTCATTTCTGTGTTCCTTACTGGTTGTCTCTGCTGCTGCCAGAAACAATTCTATCTCTGAGCTCATAGCCTGGAAACTGCCCCCTGCTCAGGGTGGTCTGCAATTGATCCTGAACATCCTTGGATTTCCAGTTCAGCCAGCACCAGCTCCATCACTGTACTCCTCTGGCAATCACTAGCTACATAGAAAGATTCATGACATATCTGTTTATTGTTCCATGACACTGCTACAATCTTGGAAATATCCTAGATTCTATTTCTTTTGTTGAGACTCTGCATGAAAGGGCCAAATTATTTCATATACTTTTAAAAAGTATATATCTTTACTACTAGGAAATATTTTTCAATATGTACAAGGATAATTTTATTGGATATTTAAAAGCTTGGAGAAACCCCTGGATAGTAGCAAAATTTTATATGGGTATCTTAATCTATTTTCCTAAATCCTGAGATTACAAATGGGAATCACAATCGGGAACATGCACACATAGTAAACCTTTATGTTGGATTTTAAAATCAGCACATGGATTGTTTAGATTCTGTCATGATAAACAGACCAAACTCTCCACAGTCTGAAGTTAAGTTCTAACTCTCAACTCAATACTAACATTAACAAGAAAGCCAAGCAGAGAACACTGTGGCAGAAAAAGAACTCAGAAGAGTCACAGAGACAAACCCAGAGAGTGTCACCCTACTCCTACCAATGATGAATTTGCCCAGGGATATAGACGTTGGTGATGGCAGACACATACCTTACTGACAGCTATGTCATGCCAGGCACGCCACTATCCTAATTCCACTGAGCATTAATGGAAGCAAGGAACTGTCCTGCTTAGAGGTAAGAGTTCATCGGCCCCCGGTCTCACTCACAGTGCCAGCCACATGGGCTGGTTCTCAACCTTCCTGTCCCACGTCAAGGGCTCAGCAAATTCATGGATGGATAAGGGTGTTCATGGAGAGGCATACATGGTGAAATGCTATCCTAACCTGTATGCAACCGAAAAGTAAGATCTGTAATCCCTACTTGAGGGAGAATGAGAATGAAGGACTTTCTGGAAAATTCGTTCAATGTTAAATGTTATTTGCTGTGCTTTATTCAACACTGAATTCACTGTTTAATCTGGAAATATTTATGCTGAGTAAGAGTCAAAGCTGTTCTATTCAGTTCCTTGTCTTTCCCACCAAGTTCACTCGGCTTTTTTTTTAAAAAAAAAAAATAACACGTTTGGGAAATCTGTCACTATAATAGATTGTACATTGTTATGTTATTGTTTTTTAAATTACCCTAGAAAACTTTAAATACAGATAGAACTATTGAAAGAAATTTAAAAATGTTATGAATATATGGTTGTCAAAATAAAACATTCTTCTGAATATAAAAAAAAAAGAGTTCATCAGCCAAACTGCCTACTTAGTCTTCCATGTAGTTTCCCACCACAATCACAAAACACACTGGTCAGGACAAACAAAGCCTCCATGCTTTATCTTAGATGAATGATGGAGCTGTCAGTTGAGTTGGCCTTCAGTGTCAGTTAGCATTTTCACATCTTGGTTTCTGAATTCAAAATAGAGAGGCAGATCATGGGTCATAATAAAAACATCAGTGAGTTAATGTGTCTGAGGAATTCCTAATGAGACTGATGAGTTATTTGCATCCCTATTCAAATGTGTACATGATACTGCTCCAAGGAATATGGCTAAGACCATGACAGCAAGCACAGAATGATTCCAGGGTAAGCAGGAAAAAAGACAGCTAATGATTTATGAAGTATGAGTGACAAAAATAAGTTGGCTTGCCTTGCATAGCTTAGATTTACTTTCTTTTCTCTTTCTATAGAAGCACCAAGGGAGCTCAAATGCCACAAGGAAGAATGAATACATCAAACACCACAGAGCTAAAGGTGGGATGACACAAGCAAAATGAAATATGAGGTGCTTATATGGAAATCTAATGTGAAACAATTGTTTCAGCCAGATTCAAGAGCACTGCTGGGTGAAAACATTCAAGAATCATGTCTGTAAAAATTGAACTTGCGCTGAAAAACAGACAGGTTCAGCAAAATCATGCTTCTATGCTATAAACTGCTAAATACTAAAATTAAAATAGACACGAGACAGCTGAATAATACCCTATAGCCATTTTAAGGTGTATAGAATCCGGTTGTATATAAACTAATAATTGAAATGTCAATGAAGAAGTCACAGGATGTGGTTCAGAACTTGCATTATTTTTTTTAAATATTGGTTACTCAATACCATGTCAATTAATTCCACTAACATTATAAATTGTGGCTGATGTTATGTCGGGGCTTTTAATTGACTGGGATGATACTCTGCCAGCTCTACCTTCAGACCAGAGATGGTCTCCTCAAGAAACTGTTGAACTTATCTGGAGAATAAGATGCTGGACTTTATGCTTGGTAAACGCTTGCAATGAAAGAATCTCAACTGAATCTGAACTGTGGTAATGCAACAAGGTGGAGGAATCCACCATGGGGGGAGGGCATGGGGAGGGTTGAGGGATCCCAGCTCCTATAAAACTGTGTCACATAATGCAATGTAATCAATAAATTAAAAATTGAACTTGTGATATGGACAGAATTCTTACAGATTTCAGACATATATTCTATATCACCAGACAAACCAGAAAGCAACTCTTAAATCAGATGTTATCTATATATTTGACACAAAATGTAGTACAATCTTAAACTATCAGATTTTCACTGAATATTGTAAATTTGAATCAATGCCACTTATGTAAAAAATTAAAAGTTCAACAGATGGCTTCAAATTCAACCTTAATAATATTTTTCATTGCCATAGGAAAGCTTATTATGTTCCAGAAAAAGAAACCAACTGTATGTCCTGCTTATTTTTAAATGAACTAAAAATCAACACTTATTCAGAATACACCAACTACCTAGAAATATGTTCCATTAAAAAGTTTCACTTCTTCATTTGAGTTCCATTCTATTAAATTTAGGTAGATTTGCTGAAATGCAAACCCTGCAGGAAATAACTACTGACAAGCACATTTCTATTCCATCTTTATAACCATACTCAGTTTGTTACTCCTGTGCCTGGGAAGACACCAATGAAAGGAATCTTTAAAAGACATTTCATACCAAGTCCTCTCCCCTGTTGATGTGCTGCATAGACAGTTATTGAATGTTGCTGGAATACAATGTAAATCCTTTCCAGAGACCCTGGATCCCATAGCCATGACAGTGCCCAGCTTTTAATTCCAGCTTGTATTCCTTATCCAAACACAAGGCAACAATCTCTGTAAACCAGATCTCTGAAGTTCCCCCTTTGCCCAAGTTACAGTGGCACAATTCTCACAGAATGTTGCTCATGATAAGCATGTACTGGCATTTCAGGTCAGAAAGTCATTCACTCACCAAGACAGATTAGATACAGACATCTCAGCAGTGTGTAGAGAAGACTTCTATTAATTTCAAAGTAGGAAATCCGTAGATCGAGTAGTCAAGACCCCTGGCAGTCTCAGCTTTGCAACTGGAATGACTCACTAAAAACTCAGGTACTGAGGGTTTAAGATTACCTATAAGGAAAAGAAATATGAGTTAATCCTTAAAACCTGTTCTATATACCTTATCCCAGATTTCTTTCATCCATGTCAATAGCTCTATCATGCTAAAAGACATAAAATGAAAAATCACGTTCCTTAACTATAGGACATATCTCAAACCAAAGTCAACATTAAACCAATCACATGATGGAGTGAATATCTTTAAAATGAATTGAAAGATTGATAAATTGCTCATTTCCTAAAGCATAAAATACAGGGAAAGAACAAAATGTGTTATTACAGGCACCATCTTTTCCTCATAAGGTCATAGGTTCCCTAAATTAATTTTTGTACCTGTGATGTTTACAGCAAAGATCCTGATTAACGTATACCATATAGTTACAAATTCCTAGGAGAACGTTTGGTGTATGGGGCTAAAATCATCCACGTTCCACATCAGAGATTGGCATTTGACTTTTGGTGCCAGCTCCTGGCTTACAACTTCCTGATAAGGACGATCTTGGGACACAGTAGCTGTGTCAGTGATTGGGTTCCTGTCACTCATATGGGAGACATGTATTGTGCCCCAGCTTCCGCATTCAGTCTGACTCCAGCCCAAGCCAGCCCAGCACTGTTTGTTGTAGGCACTTGGGTGGTAACATACCAGTACATAAAAGTTTCATTCATTCTGTCCCCTCCGTTCCTCTCTCTCTTCCTCTTGCCATCTGTTTCTATTTTAATTTTGGTAGTCCCTTACACTAGAATATTTTAGATTGTCAGTGAAGTAAGTAGCTATGAAATTCCATGCTCTTACATGTGCTTACTTTCTAAAAGAGGCCTTCTCTTCTCTCCTTTCCTTGGCTGGTTTCTAAAGTATATAGACCAACATCTATCAAGGATATGGACATGCCAACTTATACCAACCAGTTAACTTCAAACTTTTATAATCTGCATTGTCTAATTCTTACCAGTGACTTAATTATTAGAACAACAACAAAAAGCAACAAATATTATCTGATGCAACTCATTCTTCTAGATGTACTTAATTCTGTCTCTGGCCATTCTGTAACAAGATATCATTATTTGATTCCTAACCTAACTGCATTTACTGAATTACATGTTGGGGAATTTGCATTGAAAGATGCCACTAAAGGAAAGAATAAATGAACAAAAAGGAAAAAGACATAAAAAATCAGCTATCAGCTTTAGTAGAATATTCACCAACACAAAAATAGTCTTTTATGAGCACTCAAAGAATAAAACTGCCTAGGTTTTAACACCAGAAAAAATCATTAAAATAAATTTCTGATTTGATTTTATCCAAGGAGTATTATTGTAATTTATTACACGTATTTTGTTCCTGGGACTTAAGTGGAAAGCTCCGAAATAATTGATAACTTTACCTTTTAGCTTGCTGTTTCTGATAAACATACTCACGGACAAATACATGTTCTCATATACACACTTATTATGTGTACATTTAAAAATTATGTAGACACTTAAAAATTCTCCCCACATTCTTTTTAGAGTAAGAAAAATGTAAAATTACAGACCACAATTGCAGATTTGTTGTCTTACTTTTTATTGAATATTTTTAGGTTTTATAAATTTCATCTATTTATAGAGCAGAGTTATAGAAAAACAAGGAATGGCATACAGAGTATATTCTTATATTTGCTGGTTCACTCTCCAATTGGTGGCTTCAGTCAATGCTGGACCAGGCTGAGGTCAGGACTCAAGAACTTCACTGATTCTCCCACATGTGCGCAGGGGCCCAAATGCATGGGCCATCTTCTGCTGCTTTCCAAAGCACATGAGCAGAGAGCCACACCAGAAGTTTAGCACCAGAGAAACAAATCTGCTTCCATATGGGATGCCAGCACTGCAGGCGGAGGCTTTTCATTCTATGTCACAATGCTGGCCCATGTCTGCTGCTGCATCTTTTTTTTTTATGTCACAACTTAATCCTCCACTACATAAAGACTTTAGCAGGCGGTAACTAGGGGAAAAAGAAAAAAAAAAACCACCCTGTTCTTCACAAGTATAGACTAAACCCATAAACAATAATTAAACCTCAAAATGTTTACTTCTTGAGTATGTAAAATTAGCACAGCAGCAAATTTGATCCCAGGAACTTTGATCACATCACCTGCACCTGTTGTGTCAATACTGTGAGTGAAGGGCAAACCAAGATTGCTTTACTGTTGCCCTCAGCTCATTGGGACTCTGAATTCCCTATTTTAAGACCATTTACATCTCAGAGCCTATGAAATGGTGTCACATAATGCAACGTAATAAAAACAAAAACACTGTGAGAAGGCAGAAGGAACATTAAAAAAAAATTTACTTTAAGAAACTTGGCATTGTAAATTCTTCCTCTGCCCCTTTGGAAGCAAACCTTCCCTTAGTCCCTTGTCAAGTTTTTAAACGAGGAATGGAACAACTTCTTTGAGATGTAACTAAGTTAAGGAAACACAACTCATATCCTCCAGCTTGTTGGAGAAAGGGACTCTGACCAATAAAGGCAAGTTTCCAAGCACAGCCATTCCAATCACACTGGTCAACATCACTCCACAAGGTCCTCCAGTGTTTACCACCTAGCATACCCCAGTGTTTAAAACCCTTGTATTTTGTTTTAGCAGAGTAGAGTGGTTTCTCTCCTCTATTGCAGTAGTATAAATTTTTTTTGCCTCTTAACTCTATGTGGTACAATTTTTTGACAAAGTATTGTTTGTAGTCCTTAATTTCATAAAGTGTTTCAATAATCCTCAAAATGTGATCTGTCCTCTATGTCCCTTGTTTCTGATGACTAGCAACTTGGAACTTGATACACATATATTAATATAAGCTTAAATTAAAATATATATTAGAGGTTTACATTTTTTTCCAATTTATACCTGGATGTTTATTACAAGCAAATATTCAAACACAAACAACAGTGACTTTCCATATTGATTACAATAGTTATTCTGCCATGTATCATATATGATTTTTTA
Source organism: Ochotona curzoniae (assembly GCF_017591425.1). Taxonomy (NCBI): domain Eukaryota; kingdom Metazoa; phylum Chordata; class Mammalia; order Lagomorpha; family Ochotonidae; genus Ochotona; species Ochotona curzoniae. Next base: position 22,413,226 of record NW_024465751.1, read on the forward strand.
AATTTTTAAACTCTTAAAGGGATTAATTTATTTTTAATAATTTATTTTTTAAAATAATGATTACATGGCTGATAAGGGTGGGAAGGATAAGGCTTAGGGAAAATTGAGCGAACTCATTGCTTCCAAATTTGCTATTTCTTCTTGTTGTTACTGGGGCACGGGGAGAACAAAGGGGAACACCACTCATGATTTTCCATACATCCCAGTACCCAGAGATGAGGAATTGCCATCTCATATCAACCCAGAGTTTCAATGTGTACATATTCCGAGGGTTCTATCCAAGAGTTTTGAACAGTTCTGAAATGCTGCTGATTTCACCAATCCAAGGATGATGGTGGCCTCCCAATGTTCATTGGCTCCATTCACCAAAATTACTTGTATATTTTAAAGGCATAAGAACATAGAGAATTGGCTCACTTCCCAGGTGGCTGTGACAGCTAGGCAGAACCACAAGCAAGCTAGGAACCAAAAACTGTTTCTCCCACATGGGTGACAGGAGCTCAAATAAGGAGCCAGCATTTGTTGCTTCTCAGGTACCTTAGCAGGGCAATGGATCGGAAGCAGAATAGTCAGTACTCAAACTCTCCTATGTGTGACACAGGTGTCCCACGTGACAGCTTAACTTGGTGCACCAAAATGCTTGTCTCTTAACCTTTCGTTTTTATTGACAATTTAAAACCATTTGCTTTATTTAATAAAAAATCAAAACAACAGACCATGCACCAACCAAAAATTGAATAGAATTTACTAATTTGAACAACATAAAAAGCCTGATTATTGACATTTTTGGAATATGAGTTTTTCAGGTCCCTCAGCAGTTTGCTTGCTAGTCTTTCAAATGGCATCTAAATAACTGATTATCACTAATCTCGAGAAAAAGCATCTTTAGTATCTTCTGACAACTTTAAATGTGTGCTCAGTGTGATGATTCACAATCTATACACAAATTTTGACATCACTCTCCACACTTGAGTATGAATGCACAGCCTTCAGTCAAAGTCTTAACGTTGCTAAGAGCCACCATCACCATCTGCCCCTTTGTCACCAGAGTGGTAGAGGAAAACTTCCAAAATATCTGGAGTGATCTGACTTCTCTGAGTGCCCACCCAAGTCTGTAAGTCATAAGCACAACAAAAAATGTTTTCTTTAGGTCACACTCCTCACAAAATATTTAAAATCACACACAAACTTTAAAAAGGACCATTCATTTAACTTTTTAATTAAAAAGATAATACTATTAAACCAAGTGACGGATTATTCAATGATAATTTACCAAAATTCTTATTTCAATCATTTTATTTATCAATAAAGATTTTAGACTTCAAATATAGCTGAAAGAAATGGTACATTTTCAAGTTCAGTGCGGTGGCTTAGTGGCTAAAGTCCTCATCTTGCACGTACAGGGATCCCATATGGGCATCAGTTCATATCCCGCAGCTCCAATTCCCATCCAGCTCTCTGCTTGTGGCCTGGGAAAATAGTTGAGGATAGTCCAAAGCCTTGGGACCCTGCACCCACGTGGGAGACCTGCAAGAAGCTCCAGGTTCCTCCTGACTTCAGATCAGCTCATCTCCCGCTGTTGCGGCCACTAGGGGAGTGAATCCACAGACAGAAGATCTTCCTCTCTGTCTTCCCTCCTCTATGTATATCTGACTTTCCAATAAAAATAAATAAATCTTTTTAAAAAAAAAAAGAAATGCTACATTATCACAAGGTAATTTCTTTGCAGTCACTTTGCTACTTAGTATTATTAGCATAGTGCATAGAAGAACTTCTATAAGGCTATTTTACTTAATTAAAACAAATCTTTTCATAACCCAGTACTTTGAATTCACAGATGCTCCTTTTGTGCCCAAAAATTCCACAAATTTCAAACCTGAAAATTCCACAAATACTGATGAAGTACCCTTAATATTTTTAAGAGAGTAATAAAGGGTTAACAGAAAGAAAAAAAGTTAAGATTAAAGGTTTTGATCATAGGCTCCATTGAGTACTGAGTGCACACAGGAAATTACATTTCTGCCTGGAGAATATAAAGTCTTGACCTGAAGAGGACACTAAACATTATAGCTTAATTTCAAACTAGGCTAGACCAATGGTGTGTTGGATGGAACACACATACTTGAACCTTGCTGAGGGTATTACTACAACAGATAATCAACATAAAGTGACAAATCAAAAACATTAGATAAGAAAAGGACATTTTATGACAAATATTAAAAATACATATAAGAAAACAGATAATCAAGGAAATGTTTGCATCTTTGAGTTTCACATTGGATGGATTTCTTTTTATTATCATATCAAACCAAAGGTCTCTTCCTTGCTTTTTGGCTTCCCTAGAGCTAATCCCACATGCGTTTTCAATCTAGACGTCCTAGTCCAGGTAAGCTAGGTTCTGACTTATCTTATGATCTTGAATTTTCTTTCTATATCTAATTTAACAATGAAAATACAGTGAATATTAAAATATATGCTAAACACTCTTCATATATGATGTTTTTTAAAAACAAACTCAGTTTGCCAAGGTCACAAATCCTGCCTATTGTATCTAAACTCTAGAGCATCTATAGAACTACCAAGAATTCTTCAGATACAGATAAATGTAGAGGTAGTCTACATTGTCCTGCTTGAGAATGAACTAGAAGGAATATATGTCTACCACCGCCCTGCAGACAGGCCAAGCAAACCAATTCCTCAAGCATATAGTAAAATGGTCCTAAGATGTGGCACCAGCTCCTCCCAGCACCTACTTAAAACAAGACTTGTCTGCAAAAGGATCTAGAAAACAAGTCCCATCACTGCCTCTGAATCCTATTGTGGATATGGAGACAGTCCTATAATTTGGTCCCCAACTTTCCCAAGTGCAAACTGAGACCAGGCCAGTTTGCCTGGGGATGTATTTGGGTGCCATACCTGTCCTAGACTCCAGAGATATGTCTTTTAATGGCTCTGCTTTGACAGTAAAGTATCAATTCATGGAAATAGTTAACAAGACTGAAGGTGATCTGACACCTGCTTCACTTTCCACTCTCCTCTCACACTAAGGTTCTCACCAGAATTGCGTTTTCACTAATATATTTGTGTCTCTGTAGCTTACAGGGTATTCATATATACTGTTCCCTTTATCTGCCACACACCAAAGTTTCACAGATTTACAATTCATTAATGTTCAACATGCACAGTACAGTCGCCTATTTTGTTTCATCATACCTTGTTCTCAATCAGTGACAACCTGAAGACAGAGTGGTTTAAGTCATCTATGCTGTTTCGTGTTCTCTACAGTCTATGTTTCTTCAAGACAACCAGCCTTGTAAACCTAAGGCCTAAAACCAAGACTGGGACAGAGAAAATGTGTTTTAGAAAAAATTAGAAAAAAACTCTGAAATAAAGAAACATAAACCCTTTCCTAAACTATATTTTTATTGTTTTCCATGATCTTGTTTCATAGGTAGAGGGATACCTATCTTCATTCCCTCTTGCTCCCTCACCTTTCTTCCCCCACCCCATTACTTTTCCCCATCCTATTACAATAGTACAGTCCTACAGCAACAGTCACAAGCCCAACATTCTGCTATTTAAGTGTATCATGGAATTGCAGGTATAGCAATGGTAAAAAAAAAAAAAAATCCAGTATCATTTTTTCAAGGCATATTTCACAGTCTCATTGGGAGTCCTCGTTTTATTTAGGAGTAGAGATGCATACTACAACATACTGTCTATTCCCCGTCTGTTAGTCTCCATTATACAGTTCATCTATAAGAATACATGCATATACTTCTTTTTTACCTATATATGTATTTATTTTGTATTTTGCATCAAATTTGTCTTATATCAGAGAGAGCAGATAATATTTGTCCTTTGGGGATTGGCTTATTTCACTGAGCATAATGATCTCTATTATGGGACTATTTAGTTGCATATGGTAGAATTTCATTGTTCTTAACAGCTGAGAAGTAGTCCTTGGAAAAGATGTACCACAGTTCCTTTATCCATTCCTCTTTCCATGGGCATATGGGTTATTTCCATCTCTATGCTATTGTCCTTTGTTCTATTATAAAATTTTGAGCTAAAACATCTACCTCTTTTCCCTTTAAAACATAAAACTCTGATGTCTTTGATTTTTTTTTACCATTTCATGGTGTTTTTAAACTTCTAAAATATCTATAATTTTTAAGATTTTTATTTTTATTGGAAAGGCAGATCAGATTGAAGGAGAGATACAGAAAGATTTTACAATTACTGGTTCATTCCCCCAAATGACTGCAACAGCTGGAGCTGAGCAGATATAGAACCAGGAGCTTCCTCCAGATCTCCCACACAGGTTAAAAACCCTAAAACACTCGATCATTTTCCATCGCTTTCCCAGGCCATAAACAGGGAGCTGGAAGGCAAGTGGAGCAACTGCGACACAAATCCCAAATGAGATCCTAGAGCTTGCCACTTGAGGATGTAACCGAATTGAGCCATCATGCTGGGCCCAAAAATATCTATACTTTTAAACTAATATTTTATATTCACTTGAAACTAATATATTAATTATGAGAACTCCAAATTAGAAATAATTACATTTTTCAATTGTCTTGCTTTTCAATTTCATTAAAAATACGGTTGAGGACTACAATATGTAAATTCAAAATGTTATAGTTTGTACCTGCAAAGTAGGGTCAACCAATATTAACACTGTAGCTATTTTTGCAATCATCACACGATATTTCTAATAAAATCCAGAAATGTATCTCTCTAGAACAATCTAATGATTAAGGTCAGCATGAGTACAATCACAATAATTGCGCAAGTACTTTATACCCTATTGATATCTACCCTGAAAATACAGACTTTGCACAGGTGGAGAAATCCCACACATTGCAACTTCAGATGGGCACAGATGGTAACCCTGGAGACAAGCTAATGCAAAGCTTTAAGTGTCCTTTCACTGCGGAGCAGCTGTCATTTTCCTTGTATTAAAATCATTTCATGGGATATATTAATATTCAATTGAGCATAACAGTAATTGGTCTAAAGCATTTTTACAGGGCCTGGGCTATATTTGTGATTATCCCAAGCATCTGCTTTAGGAATATCCCTTATGTGAAAATTGCAGCAAGTATTTACCACAGCCAGAAATATAAATGGCTATGGATCTTACAGTAAATTCTAAATTCATCATCACTTCAAGCAAAGATCACACTAAATCAGTTCGAGTCATTTTTTCCAGGCCATGTAAGATAGTGTCTCAATTATCTGATAGAAATTTCTTCTCTGATGTGAGAACCACCATTACAGCTCTCCAAGCTTCACGAGACCCCTAATGCAAACCTACCTTTCTATTGTTTACTGGTTCTTCCCCCTTTGTGGCTTTGGTTCTATAAAACACTTCCTCGCCTCAACTATGACTTCAAACTATTCCTTTCATCCATTTCCATACACTGACAAACACCACACATTTTATTGTATCACAATCGCCTTTCTCTCCAATTCTTACTACTGTTTTCTGATTTCTACCTCAATAGCAGTCAACTGGCCAATATTTCACTGGTAACATTAATACCTTCTAGGAGACCACACTGTGTCCTCTTTTTTCTTTCAGCCTTTCCAGAATTGTTCAAACTTCCTAGCCATCATTACTCCCCACTCGCTCAGCATCAACATCCCATATTGTGATATATTTCAAATGTCTAATTTGAATTTCTTAATAGATAATCCTTAAATTTCTATCTTTATCTTGTATCTCTATTTCCCTCAAATAAATTAATTTTTTAAAAAGTACTTGGCATATAGCCTGGTGGCTAAAGTCCTCTCCTTGCACATTCTGAAATCCCATGTGGATGCTGGTTCATGTCCTGGCTGTTCCACATATTTTTCAGCTTCAAGGAATTGCTGGTTAAATCCAATTTCTTTACCAACCTATTTCATCTTCAGATTTTCAGGATAGAATGCTGTTAGTAATATCTACATGGTTTTGTTGATTATGTATCCACTATATCAGTAATGTCACTAATGTTTCAAATATACTACATTATGCTTGAGTAACACAAAGTAACATTCACAAACCATAGTCATGAGGACAGTATTGGAACACAACATTTAAACTATCACAGGCATTCCATAGCAGAGGATCATTTCAAGTCACATCTGCTTTACTTTCAATTACATTTGCTGCTACCGTACCTGGGAAAGTCTCCAAAAGATGTCCGAAGTACTTGGGGCCCTGACACTCCCAGGAAGACCAGGATTGAGTTTCTGGCTTTTGGCTTTGTAGACCTAGCTTTTCAGACCTGGCTTTTGCAGCCATTTGAGAGTGAACCAGTACATGAAAGATCTCTCCTTTTCTCTTTTTGACTTTTCTACTCTCTCTTTCTCTTCTAGGAAGCGAGAGAAAAATGAGACGATAATGCAATACAGATTGATGATTCAGAGGTTTTCAAAGAGCAAGAGATCCACAGCATCACCTGTGGTCAAGGGGCTGGGTAATAAGGAGCATTTTCCCCTGTTACTACAACACTTTTCAGTAAAGGCAAGAGCAGATGTCTACTTTTCCAGATCTGATGTGAAGAAGCTAAAAAATTTACAGTGAACCACTCAAGACAATAACAGTGTTTGCTTGTACATTGTTAACAGCCAGCACTGTATCATGGAAAGGAGAAACTGATTACAGCCATCTCCAATTTCGTTCATGTAAATAACCCAGCATTGTGAAGGCAATTCCAACTCACCAACATAATTTCACAAAAAGCAAAGATGTGAAGAGATGTTCCAGGCAAGCTCTCTGGAGCCAAACTGGTGTGAGCTGGGCTTCACATAGTAGATATACTACAGAAAATAACCCACACCTGGGATACAAAAGGTGGGAAAAGGAACAACTAAGGGAGAATAGCTGACAAACAAAAATGCACAAGGAAGCAAGCAAGTTCTTGCAGTGAAGAGTTCACTTCAACATGTAGGTGAAAGAATGTGCATAGGACAGAAAAAGGAAAAGTTCTTCTGAGTCTCCAAAAATGGAGGTTTTCTTAGAGGCAGATAAATAGCGCAGAAATGGGACACTGTGGTACTTAGGACAGCAGGAAATCACAATCCTCAATGCCTTTGAGAGGTAGGAAGCAAGATCATTTGCTGAATGATAAAATGGACAGTGTTTTCAGAGGATAGCACAGAATTTGGGGGAAACAAGTGTAAGCAACAAATAGGAGGGTATTTCTCTCTGAGAGAGAGAGAGAGACATCTAATGTTCCTGTCTTTGCTGATACGTTTGCAGTCGGTCTATAAGTGTTATTCATTTATTGATTGATTTACATTTGTTGCTCTAGCATATATTCTATCCTGTTTTGGTGCCTTTTACTTTTATTGTAGATAGGCAGATATTCTAGCAGAATAAAAAAGGAAACAGAAAATGGAGGTATTTCTTAAAGTATGTAACTTTTTAAATATCTTCTTTTTTCCCATTAAGTTTCCTTAAAGTCCATATCATATTTGTGGCATTTTTTTCACATTTGAGATATGCTGAATAATTTATCTGGAAAAGAGCTGACTTAGTCAAGAGATACATATTTAAGTAAAGGAATGAAGGGGGAAAAAGTGACATGCTTCCCTTTTGTTTTTTAAAGTTTTTTTTTTAATTTATCTAATAAAACCCTGTTTATTTCAAAAGCAGAGTTGAACAGAGAGAAACAGGAAGAGATCGAGGTGGGGAGAGAGATCGGTCTTCCATTCTATGGTTCACTCTCTAGAGGAGTCGCAGTGGCCAGAGCTGGGCCATCCAGAAGCTAGAGACTGTCTGTATGGCCTATGCTGGTGGCACGGGTCCAAACCCTTGGACACCTACTGCTACAGGGAACTGCATCAGAAGTAGAACATCCAAGACTTGAGTCAGTACCCAAGTAGGATGCTGAAATCATAGGCAGCAAGCAGATTTATCCACTGTGCCACAATAGTAACTCCACTCTCCAGGAAGGAAAGAAGGAAGGAGGGAAGGAGGGAGGAAGAAAAGGAAAGAAGGACAAAAGAAATGTTAAGATAAAACCAAGTAGCAACATTCTTCAGTATTTTTAATGTTCTTGTGTCAGATATCTAAGCTACTGTTTATCAGTTAATATCTTCATACATTGCATATTTGCTTATCTTTGCTTTATGAATAATGCAACTTTACCTAGTGTATCTTTGAGATTGCAGTAAGATTTGCTTTAAATGTTATGAAAATATCATTAAACGTTGAATAATTCAGAGGTTTAAAGAGGAAACGTCTGTGATTACTAAAATTGCAGTTGGTAGTATCAATTTAAGCCATTGACACTGCTGTGTTCTTTGGTGATTTTGCATTTTTCATATTCAGATGTCTATTATATGAAAGACATCCTTGTATGTGTCAGGAATATATCATGAAACAAAAAGGTATTGTACCATATAAATTATATTCTAATGAGGGACAAAAACAACACAAAGTAATAAAGAGGCACATGAAGTCATGGAACAATAAATTCCAGGATGAAAAATAAGCAAGAGCAGGATGAAGGCTATTGTTTTAGATGTAGTGATCATGGAAGGCCTATCTAAATAGAACATATTAGTTAGAACATTAAAAGGGAATAATTTCAACTGTTTCCTAAGATATTAGTGTATTTTGAAGTGTCATGTCAAAAATAAAAGTAGGATATTCAGCAAATATCTTAATTTGGTAGACTATATTGTTACTCATACCTTTATTTTCTGAGACCGAATGAAAGAAAGGCAATTTAAGTGTTTCCTGATGACTTTAGTTGGCAAGCCATTATTACAATCTATTTAAATTGGAAGTTTTCCTTTTTTCCCCTAGCTGACAGCTGTTTCAATCACAAGCCATCAGTCGACTGCTGCTAATAATTATAGTACAAAAACCAGAGCTACCATTAAAAGGAATCAGGGCAAACAGGTGAAAAATTCGAGTGATGGTTTTTAGACTTGCCTACAAAAGAGCTTTGGGTTATAGGCTTATTAAAATTCCATCAATTTAGAAATAGTGTTTTGTAAACTGAGGGAAAACAGATAAACATATGCAATAAATTTATTTACACATCAGATCAAAAGGGTTTATATTTATTGATTTACCTATACATGTATCAATTTACATACTACACTATTTATAGTAATGTTATATATATTAGATTTTGTTCTTTGCATTTTATGATGCTAAACCTAAACCTTAAAGCTATACTAACACATTTATGATATACATATATAAATATACACGTTAAGCCAAGAAAATTGTACACTTTTTAAGAATGAATGAGAACAATGCATCAAGGCCTTGAGGCAAGGATGAACTCCAAGTATATTATGGACAACAAGGGCAGTACGACTCACTGTTAAATGTACAGTCTTCTCAATACTAATTCAGAGAAAACATTATGAGAATATTATGGGTTTTTTTACACCTAAAAAAACCTCATCTTTATAAATGTATGCTCTTCACTAGGTGATTATTGTGATATATTTTATCAGTGCTTTTGTTAGATTTTCTTTGTCTATAGTCAAATATAAACACACACAATGAGGAAATATTATCAAAAGACACTATTCCAAGTGAATTTTTAGTGTGAAAACAAAAATATATAACTTCTCTTCATGAGTAATGTGAAATGTGAATCCCCTCTTTAAGAAGAGATGAACACTTAAGAGGAAACCAGAAAAAAAAACCCCCACAACTTTCTTGTTTAGTACTATATGCACACTTTCTCTTTTGGTGAGAACAAATTCTCCCATTTGATGAAAACAAGAGAGTTTTTGTGACTAATAAAGAATAGTTACTAGCTTATCAGATTAAGATCTGATAAATTAGAGACTGATAAAAATGATGTGATAAAAGCCAAACACATATTATCTCACCAAACAGTAAACGTTTGAACAGATACTAAGAATCACAAGATGTGTTTTAGAGAACTACAACTTGCATGGATTATTTAGTATGTGACAGTTCATGAATTATACTTGCAAATCACTTTAGATATAATTAAACTTACGATGAATACTCTGAGAATTCCCTTGGAAGAGTTCAAAGTTAATTCTCTTCAACACTTATAAAAAACCAAATTACTTTTGTCTTTTTAAATATCTATCATGATTTTATGCTTCTATTATGCACAATTTTAAGCAGTAAGCTAAAACTTCTCTTAAAGTCAGTGTAACATGAAGTTCAGTTTATATTTCAACATATGCAAAATTGAAACTCCAAATGAGACTTGATAATGCCACTCTTTAAGGATGACACCTTATTTTCTTCAGACGCTGAAGGAAACAATACACATTCACAAACACCTGTGTTTGGAACTATGGGAAATGTGAATCATTACACAGCAAATCATGACAATGCTCGAACAAATTTTCAAGTGAGATCAACAGGTATCTAAGAGGTTCTTGCACATTAAGTGTGTTCTACATGCATGGCACGGCAACACTGACAGCTTGGAGGCCTGAATTAAACCCCAGAGTGGTGACTGCAGTGTTTGTGGACCCAGAAATAACCACTGAAGAAGGACAAATCCAGTCTATTTTGTGCAACTATGAAAATGAACTACATCACCTGATTATGGCACATCAAAGAAAATATTTCATAACATTTCACATACTTACTGACTTCTCTGTCTTTACTATGCATTTACCAGTTAGTGTCAGCTTCATAATTTATATTAAAACCGGAAGCTCTTAGTTCATTTTCTTAATAAGTCCACATTGCATGCAGTGCACAGCAGAGTATATAATTATAATCACATAATAATTTCAAACAAATTTGATTCATTAAACATGCTGTAACATGGAAATGTTTGGCCTTTAAAAAGCACAATTAAAATCTCATTTGGAAACAAGAATATTCATGAATTATATTTGCACATATGAGCTAGTCATACAAATAAATATTTCGCATCATGCTTTATGGTTCAGATATTTCGTAATTAGAAAACTAAGCATAGCTACCTGATGTTAAAGTTATATTTGCAAAATATAAATAGCTTATGCTTATTAAGAGTTTATAACACGCTATTTCTACTGTGTAACAGACATTTGCCTAACAAAGTCTGTTGTTACAAATGGCAGCTTTATATGCTGCACTACAATACTGGCACCTATTTTCAGCTTTTATTTTTTTAATATGAAAGTAATTTTAGTTTTAGAATCAAATTTCTTTTTCTTTGTTTATAGTATACTTTCCTCACTTTGACATTTTAAATAAAGATTTGTGCCTGTTCTTTTTGATGTATTGAAATAAAGTTGTGTCAGCTAGCCTTTGCTAAATTAAAGAAGTTTATTGTCTTCACTCTAAAAAGGCTCATTACTGTCATAAACACTGGGCTATAATGCCTGCTTGAAGAGTTGAAATGCTGACATAAACCAATGGCTTATGCCATTATTAAGTCATTTAGGCAGTGACTGTTTAAACGTTCATCAATATGAGAGTGCTATAAGCTTTTCCTACCATGCTGTGGCTGATAACCTAACAGGGACTTGCACTTACAGGGACATTAGTGACAGGCATTACACACCTGCTCTTACAGTGGGTCATGTTGCACCTCAGCAACTGAGAAAATATACCTCTTACAAACAAAACCCATACTCAAAGAGGACTTGTTTTAGATTTTATTTATTTATTATTTTTATTGGAAAGGCAGATATACAGAGAGTAGAGACAGAGAGGAAGATATTCCTTCCAATGATTCATTAGTCAAGTGGCACAACAGCTGGAGCTGAGCTGATCCAAAGCCAGAAGCCTCTTCCAAGTCTCCCACGCAGGTGCAGGATCCCAAGACTTCAGGCTGTCCTCAACCGCTTTCCCAGGCCACAAGCAGGTAGCTGATGGGAACTGGTGCTATCAGTATTAGTACCAGCACCCATATGGGATCCAGAATATGCAAGGCAAGGACTTCAGCCACTAGACTAACACGCCGAGCCCCAAGAACGACTTAACAACACCAAGAGCTACTAACCCTATACACTAGTGAAAAGTAATGGGAAAAATGCCCAGAGAAACTTTCAACATGAGGCTTTTCTCTTATAATCCCATAATGGATTATGTTTTCTTCTTTGTAGTGTCTAATACAACCTTTATTTAAAGCAGTTTATCTAGAGAAATTTTAAAAGTCTACTAATAAATCACATAACCTAGCCTAAAAGATATGTTCTGGAAATGAATTGAGGGGATGCTCAAAAACCTTGTGCAAAATAATTTCTTCCTACATGGCTTCTATTTTACTCTACTATGAGGCTGAACTAAACACACAAAGAAACCAATTTGAGAAACACACACTGATCCTCATTCAACAGTATTTGTTATGAATCTTCAATTAGGTGTCTACCACTACAAAGAAACTCAAGTAAGACAAAATCAATAACCTATGAATTCTTCAGTCTGTTGTGGGAAGAAGAGGAAGCAGCATGTAAAAAAGCAAGCATGTCTGCAAGAAAATGGAAATGCAGGCAGCAAGAAGCTTTCCTTGCTTCAAGATGTGCATCCAAGGAAGTGTCCAGAGACCCAGCTAGGAAAGAGAGAAATCAATGTAGCCGATGTTGATTTATCATGTGCAATGCTATAATTATGGCCCATGCATTTTTCCCTCATTGAGTTCCTATAAAAAATATAAAAAAGCAATTATTATTTTGTCTTTCCAGTAAAGATGAAAAAAAACTACAATAGAGAGAAGTATCCAGATACAGAATAACAAGCATACTTGTATGTCATTCAACAATAAGAAGGAAGACAGTGATTTGAGTGGAGTCTGTAGCCTGCAGAGCCCCATCCTATCACAAAGTCTTAAGTACTAAGGCGGGCACCTGAACTTTTTTCTTGCAGTTAGGAAGGCATCACACAGTTAAGAAGCAAATTAGTGTTGTTTCAGAATGGTGGGCTTGGACCCAGAGTGAGGGGACACGCTGTGAATAGGCAAGATAACCATGGGACAAAAGTTGCAATCCAGGCTAGAACTGATGAAGCTGAGAATTTGGGCAACAGAAACAGAAAAGGGTAATGGAATTATTGGACCATTAATTTAATTACAATTATTCTAATGACGACTATGGAGCTCTTGGAGCATTAACTCAATTACAGAAATTCTAAATAATGTCTGTGAATTTAAAATGTGCTTGTGATAATCTCTGTAAGCCACTGAATGTCTTGGTCTAAAATGATGGGAGGTGATAAAGAATCTTGTTCTGACACTCTTCCATATTAACAACTCTTTTTTTTTTTGGTCTTTCATTCTTCTCTTCAGAACAAAATTGTCTTGCTGTTAGTATTTTAAAACCCACAAAGCAGGCTGACATTGAAGTACAACATGTTTAAAACAACCCAAGCCCAGAAGTGCCATGTTCCACAGATTACCAATATTTCCTAGAGTAAATCTGTATCTGCTTTGTCCATTTCTAAATTTTTAAATTGATTCTCTTTAAGTCCAAAGCAAAATCTTACTGAACAAAAATAACAAAACAATAAATATGGGGCCCGGCGGCGTGGTCTAGTGTCTAAAATCCTCACCTTGAACGCACCAGAATCCCATATGGGCGCCAGTTCTAATCCTGGCAGCTCTGCTACCCACCCAGCTCCCTGCCTGTGGCTTGGGAAAGCAAATGAGGAAGGCCCAAAGCCTTGGGACCCTACACCCATGTGGGAGACCTGGAGGAAGTTCCTAGCTCCTGGCTTTGGATCAGAGCAGCACCGGCTGTTGCACTCACTGGAGGAGTGAATCATCGGATGGAAGATCTTCCTGTCTCTCCTCCTCTCTGTATAAAAATAAAAATAAATAAATCTTTAAAAAAACAATAAATATGTCATCATATTTTTTCCCTTTATTATGAAACCAACAAACAAATGTTATATCACCCACATCTCAGTAAGTCAAAAGGGTACCTAACACTAACATGAGCACCCAATTCAATGATTCAGTTAGCAACCAAGAGTCAACATTACTGATACAACTTGTACTTCAACTCCTGGAGCTTGAATGCTCTAAGAATGGCACCCAATAGAACACACACATTCAATATACACTGTATATATACCTGTATCTCTCCAACCCCTTCCTGCAAAAACAGAAAGGAAAAAAAAAGATAATGTGGATATGGTGATCTCACCTATCCTCCAGTAGCCCTTGACCCTTATCATCCTAATCAACTATTTAAAAATCATCAAATAAATAAATCTAAAAGAATGGTACACAATAGAACACACAGTCGTATATACTTTATTCCAATTTATATAGATTTCTCAAGTCACGAATCACTGAAGAGACAGGACTGTCAGGGGCAAAGCATTCTCCCACCTCTCCAGAAGAGCTACATTCTAGCTCAGGGGTGTTAGAGATTTAGACTACTACCTAGAAGTGTTGAAACTGAAAGTGACTAACTTGAAGAACTGTTAGTTGTCACTAACATCTGGCATTTTTAAAGACATTTACTGAGGGGTTTTGTTGTTGTTTTCATCTTGCATCTTCAGTTTAAGAAGCTCCTACCACCTATACATGCCATTTTACCTCTCCTGCTTCCACCGGGTACTCATTACATATTTGCTCCACATATTTGGAAGAATGTAAATCCATAATTATGTATATGGCTACACATGGCTAGGGTAATTCTAAGGAAACTAAATCTTAGGAAGAGAGTCATGGTATCTTCTCCAGGATTGTTAACTATGAGATCATGTCAGCTTGAAAATGGCAATAGACCAATTTTGTCGTGTTACCTCACAATGATGCTGAAATCAAGTTTGTAAATGTAAGAGAAACATTTTGGCAACTGTTTGAATCTCTAAATTCACTAAGTTTGAATCAACCAGGGATGCTTCAGGCTACCCATTCATTTTTAGAACAAGCTAATTAGAGTTGGCTTTCTGGCATTTGCAGCAGAAAGATTCATAGAACACATTTGGAAAATAGGTATATTACATAGTAAAGTAAATTTATACTTTGTTTACTATTAATTCAGTGCAAATGACAGACTGGTGTTTATAATTTCTTTAGCACTGAATAAATAGCTATCACATAACCTTGAAGTAGACATTTTAGAAGTTCCCATTTTAGAAGAATTTTTTATAAAGGAAGCCCAGATCAAGCAGATTAAAAGAGATTTTTCTTCAAAGTAAAAAGACAGGAATCTGAAAATTTTCAACAACATTTAAAACAATGTGAGGAGCTGCATTTAGAAAGGCACAATTCAAAAGAGGATGATGGAACACATGTGTGAATGTCTTTCATGAATTATGCATTGTATCAGAATCTCATTTGGTAAGCATTCTGACCTCTGCTATTTCTGTGCTGTGCCTGTTGTACTCCCAATTAATCAGAAAAGGAATTAGCATGGCAGATAATAGATAATGGTAGAATTAAAGATAGAAAGTTTAAAACCCTTATAGTAATTTAACATTTTAAAAGCACGAAATTACTTTTGAAATTAAAATGAAATCAAAGAGAAGGTACAAGAATTAAGAATTAAGAGAAGGTACAAGAATTGTTCTTGGTTGGTTCAAAATATATTTTTTTAAAAGACATAAAGTTTCTCATTATATTTTTATTCTCCATAGAGTAGTTTGCCTTTGAAAAACTCTGCAGGAGTATAAACAGTGAGCAAATGGGATTATCCAGGTGGGGTTTGCAATCAGACTGAACATAGCATATTTTAAAATAATCAATTGGTCAGATAAAAGAGAAGACTTCTATACAGAATGCTTAATTATTCAACTGGTGAAATGTTTATATATTGCACCTGTGTATCTTTTTAACAACCCAAATTTCTGATATTCTCTGAAGTGAGCCTTTTCCCTCAATATAAACAGCAATACAAATAGTGGAAATATGCTGCTGCACAAAAGAAATCCAAGAAACATTGATGACCCTTATGAAAATGATCAAAGTGATAAATACGAAGGAGAAACCTGAAACTATGACTTAGGCTAAAAAAATTTTTTAATCAAAAATAAAAATCAATGACTCTATTTCTTTTCTATTTTCACCATCTGGAGAAAGAATCAACTTGAATCACCAGGGGTAACATGCAGCCTAGAAAATAATACCTTTTTTCAATATATGTTCCATCTTAGCCTTTTCCATGTGTTATTGAAATTGAACTGCAGGCAATATTAACATTTAAGCTCCATTTAAACACAATAACATTGCCCAACGAGTGTAAAACAACACTCCTGATTGTCATTTTTCACTTTAACACTCCAGGAGCATGTTTCTATTAGAAGAACTGGTTCACCTTGAGAATGCTTTTCGGAAGCGTGAAAGGTACAAGAAGACATGTGCCAACAAAATGTACTTTTGATATGCTCCAAGATTATACATCTCCACCAAATATGTAACTATTTGCCATCATAGTCAAAAGTGCATCCAAACCTATTACAAAGATAGGAAAGTGACTGACATTGGGTATTTGCTCAGCCAGAATCTAACAGCTCAGCAACACTGATGATGACTGGTGGTTGTACACATGCACAAATGTTATTTCATAAGCCACAAAAATGAACTGCACAGATAACATCATCTAAGTATATTAGTCTGTGGATATACTTTCAAACAGAATTTTTCCTAATATCAAACTTTAAAAGTATTACTCCTTTTATAAAGGACAATTAAGATAAAAATAATTATGTATATTTGCTCAAAATATATGTGAAAATATGTTTTCAGGTGTTGTTTTTGTGGGTATCTTCCTAAAGCACTGAGGTCATACTGGAAAGCACCAGTCAAGAAAAATAAAGGTGATTGGAAAATTTGGGGTTGGCTCAAGGAATGATTTGTGTTAGTAACGGTAGTGAAAATGTAAGTATACTGTGTGTCTGAGTGGACTAGGTTATGTACACAGTGAGGGCTTTCATGAACTAGCTCATATCATCTTCACAGCCACCTGCATCATAGTTTCTATTGTGACCAATAAACGATTGCAGAAACGAAGCAGGGAGGAGTTAAGTTGTTTGAAAAAGGTGGATAGTAGAGTTGAGCATCAAAACTCAGGGAATCTCATTCCACCCCTGGGGCTCTTGACCTCATGCCTCTAAGGAATAGTAGATTCCTTGGAAGAAACATACACAAAGGAAAACATGTACAGATTATTTCCAAAGAGAAATCTTGGGTATTCATGGGGAGTATTACCAAAAGCAAACAATCTTTCTTTACACTGTAGGCAGAATATACTACAGAATATACTACATGATCATTCATGAGAGTTGAGCAAACAATATGGGTACTTTACTGTTGGCAGAAGAGATCCCTGTGAAATAATACACATTGAAAAGTATTCCCAAGATTCTCTACCTCATTTGTCTTTTGTTACTATTCTCTTCTCCCTAAAGGTCTGCTACCTACTTAATAGATGACAAAAGCATCTCTTCGTTAAGTGACACAACTTTCCTACACTTCAAGAGGGCACGCTGTTAGCAAAATTTTAGAAAGAACGTAAAACCTCAACTTAAAAAAAAGGAGTATATTTCTAATATATATTTTTAAAGATTTATTTCTTTTTCTTGGAAAGGCAGATTTACAGAGAGAAGGAGTTGCAAAGACAAAGATCTTCCCTTTGTTGATTCACTCCTCAAGTGGCAGCAACAGCCTCAGCTGAGCCAATCCAAAGTCAGGAGCCAGGAGGCAGGAGCTTCTTCCAAGGGATGCAAAACTTTGAGCCATTATCTACTGCTTTCCCAGACCACTAGCACAGAGCTGGATGGGAAGTAGAGCAGCCAGGACACAAGCTAGCACCCATATGAAATTCTGCCACATACAAGATGAGGATTTTGCCATTGAAACATTGTGCCAGGCCCTATACTTCCAATTTTTTATCCTATGGGTGCATGGTTACATTTCATCATAATACACAATGTCCTCTGGCTTACTTTGCATTACATCTGCAGAGATGAGTAGCTGTACTACAGACCTCTTCAACTGCAAACATGTAAAATCCAACCTAGAACTAAGCAGTAAATATGAAAATACACAGTGAAACACTTCAAATAATTGGCAGATGGTGAATATTCAACAGGTGTAAGCTCCATATCTAGGGAAGTGAGTGGTTGATGTTCACACAGTGCACTAGGTGCTCTTAAAAGAAGGAAACATCCTAGAACCCAAAGACAAACCCAAGTTGCACTGAACAAATTGGCAATGACTTCTAAAAACTCTCTCTTTTCCTGTTTGTACAGAATCTTCTTGTCAATTAAAACAATACACTGAATTTCCATATTCAACACAAATAAAACAACATTGCTTTCAGGGTGAGGAAAGAAAACGCAGAGCTAATTCAAGAATAACCAGTCTCACTTTACGCTTCATCTTGGAATCATATCCTGTTCCTTCACAAAAACGTTCCGTTATTGCTGAGGTTTCATATTATTGAGTTATGGAGACAAGTTGTAGGAAAAGATGTTATAACAAATTGGTTTTTCAAAGAATACACTAGGGGCTTTCTCAGGGCTGATATTAAATTTTCCAATATTAAACGCAATAGATAGATACCATGAAAGAAGTAATTGTTTTCCAACTTCACCACTCATCATTCTGTAATATACCGTATTATAAGTGGAAGTAAAAATGCTTTCTTACAACAATTAAAAGGTATTTTGGAATAGAATCTAAGGAAAGCTTCAAACAGAAAGGGAGGCTACACTGTAATATCTCTAATACCTTCTTACTACTCACTCAAGATGTCTTCAAAACAGTCTTAGAAATATTTATGAATTGGAAGAAAGTTTCCTCTTTATATTAAGGAACATATAAGGATATCTGACCACTCCAAGTTTTTCTCTATCCTACTGTTCTCACCCTAAAGTCAACATCTCATCTAACTTCTTCCCCTTACTTCTTTCTGCCACAATTTGGACCATTTGTTCTTGTCATTCATAGACATCCATTCTCACTGGAAAAAAAAAAGCTTTGATTACAGTAGAAATACAATTGGTCCAAAAGTTAGAATATAAAAGCTATTATTTTTTGAAACGTGGTAAACTCATAATATTCAATATACAAATATTTAATATCAAATGTCTTACCAACACATAAAAATTTTTACAAAGCTGTATGTGAAGGATATGCTTTTCAAGGCCAAAAAAAAGCTAAAAAAAAAAAAACTATTATTTTAACCTATTACTTTTTGTAAATGAATCCCAAACTCACAAAACATACTGTTGTCACAAAAGTACTATCCATCTTCCTGACACCTAATGTATATCAATCAATTTCCAGCTGTTAAAAGCTCACTTCAGCAGCACATAATAAAGAGCTATGAGCAAATAAAAATTATTGTTAGGAGTCAGAATGATGACACAGGGAAACAGAAACAAAAGGTGGGAGTAATGGGAAATAAGAAGGAGAATTAAAATTACAAACACAGAGATTCACACTTGTTCCAAAATTATTTTATGGCATGACGAGTAGCTTTAGTTTTGCCTCTACGAAGTAAATGGAATGTATTCTATTAATGAAGAACATTTTTAAAAAAAGAGAGAGAGACAGTATAAACACAGAAAATTCCTGAATTCTAAATACAAGGACATATTCCATTAGTTCTCTTGCAGAAAAGACAAGGAATTATGGACCAACACCAAAATGTTAGAGTGTAAGTTTTCATACCTATTCCCACTCCTGCTATTATGAGAAAGATTTCTGCTATCTCATCTTTGCACACTGACCAGACGTAATAACAAACAAAAATAAATACTCAGAGAAATCTGAAACTCAACAATGTCTTAAAGGAGAGTGGATACCAGCTGAGACCAGCACAATCTGTTGCGAGAGAGGAAACAAAGGTGTCAGTTTGACGAGGTGTGCGTGAGAATATTGTACAACTCCAGAGGGAGGATTGCAGGAAGTCTTCCTACATGATGTGCGATGTGATTGCACCATTACATGTCAATAACAGTTACTATTGCTCCAGCATGAGTGGCAGTTTCTGACCAAGAGGTACAGATACACATGGGCATGTCTGATAGCCTACCTGACTGAACTTCTCAGCTTCATTTCAGGTCACAAAAAAGTTACCTCTCAAATTGCCTCAAGCTTAGAAACACATTTTAAAAATAATAATAATGAATATCCACAAGATCCCATTGCTAGACCTTTAACTAGCACTCCCCTCTAGAGCAGCCCCCATACTGTTGATCTGCAACTATGCTTAATCAGAAAGTTTTGCTCGTTTTTAATGTTGGCTACCCAGCCAACCCACAAAAGCAATACAAAAAACAGAGGATCACCTTTATTGTTCCTACTCAAGGCTAGTGACAAACCCGTTTATCTTCAGGGACTTTTTCACTCCAGTATTTCCTCAGAATGCTGCCGCCTGAGGGAAAATGATGGTGGCTGCTTTTCAGTGCAATTTTTGCAGAGAAGTAAGTTTCCTCATTGAAACGGTAAATGAAGGAAAAATGGCTGCTGCTAACTGTCATATTTCATGGAAAAGGACTTTTGAAAATTACCTTAGAGTTGGATTTTCTTTTACAGATGGAAACAGCTTCAATTGTTTCACTTCCAGATGGGAGAAATGTACTTTATTTCCTCACCCAGACCTAGACCGGAAGTTTCGTCTCTGGAAGCCCACTCCTTTTCTCTGAACTACCTTCCCTTCTGGTTTTAATTCTGGCCAAGGACTGGGCTGAAAATGGGCTGCCTGCAGCACAATGCAGTTTTCTACAGTCACCAGAAACTCGTTTTTCAGCTTGATCTCTGGCTCCTGAGGAACAAGTAGTCAGCTTACTCTTCTGTCCCATTCTCAAGGCAGAGCTCTTGCGATAGTGCTGGAAGGTCTTCCAGAAATAAAACTCTGAAGCAAGCAATGCCAGAAGAGCAGTACAATATACTTCAGCTAAATTAATTTGGTAGGGGTTTTTTACAAAGCCCACATGTTGAGATTATAGCCATTGTAGCAGAACTCTGTAAATTACTCTAAGAATATATAAGCTACTGGAGTTACCAACTCAGGCTCAGCACACATGAGCAAACAGGGTGAAAGGGTAGCAGAACTGGCCAGCCAGACAGAATTCTGCATGGCCATGAACACACACAGAGAAATTAAGCACCCTGTTAAAGATTTAGTCATTTGGTTAAAGGTAAAGCAAATGACAATATATTATACTCTAGTTTGTTAAAGCACATTCTCTCTCAGATTTTAGTTCATCTGTTCTGCGTGCCAGCAGCAAAGAAAAAGCAGCAATCAATTATAACAGGCACTTCATTTTTGTGTTTATACTAAAATGACAACGGCACTTATGTCTTTTTAAAACATATGTGCTTTCTCACCATCATTGGCCAGGCTGAATTTCTGGAACAAGCCTGCGTGGAGAAGCATCACAGATGATCACTAAACATAATAGAGAGGAGACGAGAGTTCAGCTATGTATTCATGATACCCTATCAGGGTAGTTTGCGATATATTAATTTTCTATTTTCCATTTAATATTATAATTCACATAATACATTTATTTGCTTTCTTAGTTTGTGCTTTTTCCCATTATTATGGAGGAGAGGGAGTTTTGAAACCTTCATGCGCTTTCTGGTGGCTGAAGGCAAAACAAAAAAAAATGCATATTTTCTAAATTTTAATTTTTAGAAGAACCATGCAAAATCATCAACTACGCTTTGGGAACGTAGTTAGAAAAGATGAAAAAACAGAATGAGAGAGCACTCTCCTACAGAAAGTTATTCTGAGGCACCCTGCTGTGTCAGATCCTACAGCTGCTCAAAATAGGAAATATCCGGAAGCACTGTGCTGTGCGAGGGGAGAGGAAGGCTCGGGGCTTTTTTGGGCTGAATTGCTCCAATGGTGACTAACAGAGAAGTCATCTGGGGCATAAGCCAGAGAAAATACTCATTAGGGTCACATCGTAAGCAAATATGCATTACAAATATAATGAATAGTCAAAACTAGACCTGAAATTTACAATGCTCATGTGTGTGTGTAGATTAAAAATTTTTCTCGATCATGTTTTTTACCACAAATTTTAATATTAACAGATTCCAAGGCACAATGCTAATTTGGTGGTAAATTTTCAGGTAAAAATTTGACTGTGTCTTTCGAAAGAGAAGACAAATACACAGAGCCATAAGCCTTACCCAGCCTAACGTTTTACTTGAGTGTTGAAGATAGAATTGAATCTTTATAGTAATGCAAAAAGAAGAAACAAGGCTGTGATACAATATTATAAATGCATTTATCTTCCTTTGAAGAAACTTTTAAGAACACTGTAAGTGGCTAAGTAATCTAGAAGGTAAGAAGATGGCAGACTCAAGAAAAATATAATGTGCCAAGATTGTCCAAGATGTCATTGTAGATTCTTTTCAGTAAAGATTGATTGCATCCTTAAAGCAGGATTATGTCGTTATTTTCAGATATCTTATGCTGGGCCACTTGATTCACTTGATTTCTATGACCCAGATTGGGTACTTCTCACAATGCAAAAAAAAAAAAAAGGGAAGGGTTCAAATTATGTATTTCATAAATGAACGATGGTATAACCAAAGCAATTGAGAGGTCTGCATTAGACCAGAATCCCATAATGTGGGTGTCTACATTTTTCCAACATTCATATTTTTTATTTATCTATGGTACCAATGTTGACTCACATCAGAGATATGAATATATTATTTCATTAACTACAGTTTTTGACAAAAAATATTACCAGATTACACAAAGTTTTCAAGACAAATTGCCTCTCTAGAGGCTTTAGAAGAACTACATTTCTTGATTCTTATTTAGATGGTGTCATGTATAAATTTAACACAAAAACACAGGTTTTCTTTCCTGATATACTGTGCATGATTTTTTGTTTCCAATTTGGCTCACTTTGATTTATTTTTTTTTTAAAGATTTATTTTTATTATTTTTTTGGAAAGGCGGATATACAGAGAAGAGAGACAGAGAGGAAGATCTTCCATCCGATGATTCACTCCCCAAGTGAGCGCAACGGCTGATGCTATGCCAGTCCAGAAGCCAGGAGCCTCCTCTGGGTCTCCCACGCGGGTGCAGGGTCCCAAAGCTTTGGGCCGTCCTCTGCTGCTTTCCCAGGCCACAGGCAGGTAGCTGGAAGGGAAGTGGGGCTGCTGGGATAGAACCGGCGCCCACATGGGATCCTGGGAACGCAAGGTGAGGACCTTAACCACTGCGCTACCACGCCGGGCCGGCTTTGATTTATTCTTACTGAAATTAAGAGCTGGTCATGAATCTAAGTAGACATGACCCTTCTGGCACATGAAATCAGAGTCCTCTCCACTCATTATTACATGGACAAAAATAAAAATTAGCGTATGGAGAAAAAACCAGTTCACATATGTTAGATGTCGGCACTTTTCTTCACTACATTACCTATTATGTTTGTGCTATGTTTCTTTGATTCCAAGATGGCATCAACTCATACTAAATTAGCAATATTTTCTGAATATTTTTCTGAGTATTTTTGAAAATTAAATCAGTAAGAATGTGAGTTCCAAAATCAATAAAGATGAATTTCATGTATTTTTAGACAGTTTTTACAGATATCCAATACAAACTTATTTGTTAGGAAAACGTCATTTAATTATTTTACCCATTTTAAATGGAAGAAAATCCAACTTTCAAGAAGTTAAGGTAACAAATGGGTAAAACCATTACTTGCAAAAACTGGCATCTCTTATGAGTGCCAGTTCAAGTTCCAGCTGCTCTACTTCTGATTTAGCTCCCTGCTAACATAACCTGGGAAAACAACAGAAGAAGGCCCAAGTACTTGTGCCTCTGAACTCACTTAGAAAATCCAGAAGAAGCTCTTTGCTCCTGACTCCTGCCTTTAACCTGGCCCAGCCATGGTCTGTGAGGCATATGGGCAATGACCCAGTGGATAGATTTCTTTGTCTCCCTGTTTCGGCTGCTACTTTTCTGTAACTCTGCCTTTCAAATAAATAAATACAAATGGCCAAGAAGTGATTCAAATAATTAAATGAATCTTTATTTTAAAGAATAAAACTTGACCACAAGGTATCTAAAAGGTGGCAGAACTAAAGTCAAAAGTTACAGGACTAATTTCACCATGATATACCTCTCTAAGAAATGCCAACTTGAAAAGTTTATGAAAAACAAAATCTGACAAATATATATTCATATGTAGAAAAACAGTTTGCTTAGACATGAGCTTTTTTGTATCATCTCAATGTAATTTTTCAGGAATAGTTACTATTAAAACCATTATCACCTCAGAGATAAAATTCTGTTCTAATTAATACCATTGTTCCAGAAATTCAAGCACAACACATTTATGTTTTCATATAAATCGGAATATTTTGTCCAAGGAGACTCAGCAATAGATTGTGTTTTATCATAGCTTAACTTGCAAAGAAGAAGTTAGGTACTTGTATGAATACAGAATGAACTGAGTTGTGTCCTTGCCTCCCTATGTTCCTAGCCATGGAATTCTGGATCAATTACCAAGCTTCTTGAAGCCACAACATCATCCTCATTTATGAATTCAAGTTCACTAAGCTCTTAGCCCACAGCATGGCACAGGGTAAGTCCAAATGATTCATTCCATAAATGTTTTAAATGCTACTAAGGAACATGGCCTATAAAAGGCAATTCACATTCTCAATACATTTAACATCAGTATAGGCAGTGAGCAAACTGCACTCAATGTCTTATATATGGAAGCAATTAAGCCCAATTTTAGAAATAGACATACTATACTCAGCTTCATCATCAATTAACATATCAGATATGGCCTTCCCTTAAGAATTGGAGCAGCACCAGTGAAAATTACAAAGTGGTCAATACCATCCACCTTTTAGAGATTGCTCCTTGAAGACAACATCAGGAACAAACATGAACTTCAGGTTGCAATGAATGAGAAACAGACCAAAGATAAACTGCAGAATCTGGTCTGCAGCAAATGACCTTACATCACTTACAGAGGAAATAAAAGTTTCCTTGTAATTTGGAATTCATAATAAATATTTTCTTTCAGAGATACTTGCTGATCATGTGATCCTTGCTGTGATGCCCTGCCATGGCCAACTCTGTCTGCAGATTGACATTTTCTCAGATTTGTAAAAGAACTCATTATTTTTTGCTACATGATGCCTATTAAAACGATTCCCATGGAAACATAGTTTCATTCAAAAGTTTTCTTGAATGTCCTCTGAAAGGACAGCAAAAACAGATTGTTCTTCAATCTCTAGCAAAAACAATGGTATTACTGAACTCTTTGCAGTTTCCCAAAAGCTCCTTCACAGAGAAATGAAAGCTTCAGCAAAATTAATGTTAAGGGCAATTGGACAAGAATAGCATATGACAACAAGTCTTATACTTCTTACCTAGATGAAATGCTTTAGTTCCTTAAAAATGTTTTTATTTACTTTGGCAATGCATTTTTGCTGCACAAATAATGTATCTCCAGGCTTTGACATTGGCCCTACCCAAAAGCAAAGGGGGAAAGTTTATGTTAAATTGGGAGTTTCTTCTCTTACAAAATAATAACCTACCTCTTGCAATCGACAATTGTGCTTATTAAAAGAAAAAGTCCTCCCATAGTAGAACAAAATGTTCACTTACTGGTCACCAAATAAGAGAAATCTCATTAAATTCAAAATACCAAAATGAAAAATCAAACGATCATAGAAAATAGCCTCCCTCATTTGCATGTGTCCAAAATCTACCGGAATACAGAATACACTGTACTCTAATTATGTTGGCTTTCAGGAGATTTATAATTAAAATTTCAACCATCTCTAGAAAGATCAGGTACACAGGTAGGGAACTGGAAAAGGTCCAAGACAGAACCTTGTGGTTCATAATCCTGGAAAGAGTCACAATAATTCTCACAGTAATATTTCCTGACAGAGAGTATTCCACTATCATGGAGTAATATTTCACAAAGCACTGTTTCTACTGAACAGTAAAAAAAAATGTATAATAGGCAAGGAGAAAAAAAATCACCATCCTCTGTATGCCTCTAAGTTTCACACTGTTGAATAAAGGTTCACTTATTGATCACTTTCGTGAATAAACAGCCTCTGAAGTTCATAACATTGGCCCTTCCACCAAATGTTATTCTGTTGTACTCTGACTTGTCTACTCAGATGGAGCACCAAGCAAACACACAATAAGGGTATTCTTTATTTACATATTATTGGTTATTACTTTAATTATTAAAACTTTGAGAGGAAGAGACAAAGAAAGCTCCCACCTACTGGTTTACTCTCCAGATATCTCCAATGGGCCAGGGCTGGGCCAGTATGGATGCTATGAGATGCGAACTTGCTCCAATCTCCCACATCGGTGGCAGGAATCCAGCTGCAGGAGCTCTCACCACTGCCATGCAGAGACGGCATTAGCAGGAATTTGGAGTCAGCAACTAGGAACCGAACTAAGTGATTTAATATGAGACACAATGTCCTAGCAGGACATTGTCCTACTTAACTACTCCAGACTTGCCTTTGATGGGAAAATTTAAATTGGGCCCATTTATACAGTCCTATTTATCTTACAACAAAGCTCCTAATACCCAACCAAATATGTAAGTTGATGGTTAATATGATCTTCATAGGTAGCTTAAAAAAAACAGGTGTTATTTTGGTTCCTCACAAGTAACGCCTTAAGATTTAATACATCTGAGTGCACCAATCTGAATCATTCAAACCTGGAGATGAAAACTTAAGAAGTAAGGGAACCCAAACCTGACTAGAAAGCCAATATGGTAGCCAACTACAAGTATAACCTGTATTCATTTTTGTCTCTGAGTTGCCATGCCTCTGTATCTCCTCTCCCATAATGATGGAACTAGTTGATCTCTGTAACTAATAAGATGCTGAGGAAATAAAGGCATGTGGCATCTGTGGCTTGGTCATAGATGGTATCATGGTTTCTGCCTTATATTCTTGAGTTACTCATACTGGTGGAAGCCAGCCGACATGGCGTGGGGAAGCTCGGGACACAGATAGGCCCCAGTGGAGAAAAAACAAGGCTTCTTGCTGTCCTGGAAGCCATCTCAAGCCAAGAATTCAGATAACTATATTCTTGCCTGGGAAGCAAACAGAATACTGTAAAGGCTTCAAGTCAAAAGCATCAAGATAAATTGTGTGAGATGATGACTTTGGTCCATTTCGGCAGTTAACTGTAAAATTCCTTAAAATGGAGAGCATATAAAACAGACATGTTTTTCTCATTGTTTTTGGGTTTGGGAAGTTCAAGGCACCAGCACAGTCAGTGTCTCATGAGAGCCTGTTTCTGCATAAAAAAAAACACCTTCTTGTGTGCTCAGATGGACAACAGGATAGTCGATCTCTGCTGAGCTTCTTTTATAACATCACTAAAACAATTCCCAAAGGTGACGTTCTCAGGTCCTGGTCACTTCCCAAAGGCTCCTTCTCCAAACACCATTAACTTAGGGGTTGGGGCTTCAAAACATGAATTTGGAAAAACGTGTGGCTTACATGAATATTTAAAAGACGTAAGTTTATCATAACTTTAGGCTATAAAAAATTGTGGGATAATTTATTACACAGCAATGCATAGCTGATATACTCAGCATCTCCAACGTATGATGGTTTGTAGCTCTTTTCCTAACAAGCGTATGTTCTATTGTTGGCATCATGGTAATATACAATTGCAAAGAACCTCAGGCATCTCTGTCAAACATCACGGGTTCAGTCTACAGTAGTTAATTATAACAAAAGCAGGAGTCCTCCAAGCGTTGATTTCTGCTGTGTCCCTAATGCCTAGAACAGTACTTAAATCATACTAGATGTTTAGTAAATATTAGCAGTGTACTTTGATCAATTTATGGAAAAATTAAATAAAACAAAAAAATCAATTTTGGTGCAAAGTATTTTTGAAATTCATGTATAGTTTTTTTTTATAATATGTATTTTCCATTAATTTTTTGAAGACTATATATTTAGAATTGTCCTGTACCCAAAAAAATCATCTAATTCCATTTTCAATGAGCTTTTCAATTAAAAAAATTATTTATTTTTACCTAATTTGAAAGGCAAAGAAAGAAAGATGGAAAAAGATAGTCCCTCCACTGGTTTACCACTCAAATGCTTGCATCAGCTGTGGCTAAGCCAGACTGAAAGCAGCAATGGAAATTCAATACAGGTCTCCCACATGGGTGAGACGGATTCAACAACATGAGTTATCATCTGTTCTCTGCCAGGATTAGCAGGAAATTAGAATCAGAAGAGGGATCTGAATGCAAACATGGGCACTCTGATATGGGATGCAGGCATCCCAGAGCTGCACTGAAAGCTCATGGCTCCACGCATTTCTTTAAGATCAATGAACATGCGAAGCATTGAGATGTAATTTTCCATGTAACTCGCAGTGTGCACAAACACAAATACACAAATATTCTTTAGGGAAGTTTCCAACAGGAGAAAAAAAAATTGCTCTGCTGGTCAGGTTTGTTCTGTGGTGCCTACTCCCCATTTTTCACTAAACATGATCTCGCACTAAAAGTGAATCTAGCCCTAGGCTGGGCTGACACTGAGCTCAGCTATTTGTTCTAATATTATCAGGACAGAGCTTGCTAATGCTTTGTGTGTTAACCATAGGGGGAAAAAAAGTTGGTAGAATAGGAGATGTACTTGTGGGACAGATTTAGTTCAAAAACATACTAAAATTACATGAATCCAGTCTTTAAAATCTTATCACTCCTAAATAAACAAGTACTCTTCTCTCTGCTTCACCCACACACAATAAAAAAAAATAGGTTTTTTTAAAATGACATAAACTCAGAAAAATAATGAGAATAGAACAGAATATAATAGTAGGAATAAGAGGCATGGGAGGCTGAAATTTACGATTTTTGTAAAGCAAAATTATAAGGGATAGCCAACTTACCAGAGCAGAGAAACTTGGAAAATTTAATAATAAGAATAGGCAATATGAATGAGAGCTAATAAAAAAAAAGAGTTACTTGGTGTAAAGCAAGCAGAAACAGTGAAGAGCATGTCAGTATGTGTCAACACTGTGGCATGAGCGGGACTAAGAAGGGATACTGAATCTTATCAAATCATTGCTCTGCATTTAAAGGGGTGATCATACGGTTTTTGTTCTTAATTCTGTTTGTGTGATTACCAAACATTTACTGACTATCAAATGTTGAATCACATTTGTATCTCTGGAATAAATCCCACAGGCTAGAGGTAAAATGTTGGGTTTGGTTTGCTAACATTCTATTGAAAATTTCTGTAAAAACGCACATCAAGAATAACTGTCTTCCAGTTGTGTGGACAGATCTTCCTGTCTCTCCCCCTCTCTGTACATCTGCCTTTCCAATGAAATAATACATAAATCTTTAAAAAAAAATACAAACATTTAGAGGAAAACTGCCCATGCTTACTAAACAATACCTCAGGGATGCCAGGATTAGAACTGTTGGATCTGTTGTTGTTGTTATTGTTGGGGGGAGGGGTTGTCTTTTGTCTTACCACCAAGGCCGTAGTTGATTAAGGTATCAGTTCCCTAAAAGCAACACAACAGTGTTTGTGCTATTTCCTCTTACACAGAATTTATTGAAGGGATACATTCCGTGTTACAATTCCTAAGAAACAGAGACCTGTATTTCCCATTATATCAGCACAATGGATAATAAAAAACATATTCTGTGATATCTTCTATGAACTTGGTGTTACTGTATTTTCCCCTTCAAACAGAAGTGAAGTACAGAAACCTCTCAGAACGTATCCAGGGATTCCTCAGACCACACCAGCAAAAGCAAGGTCTCAGGTGATGAAATTGCAAAAGGTCAGAGTACTTCTTCTTACAGCTTAGAAACCAGTTTCTATTTTTTGCTAAAGGGCTAATCTGGTAACCCATCTTAGAAGAAATTTTTATCCATGGGGTAAGCATCAATGTAAAATTAAGTTGGTTTTAATAGTATTATCAGCATCCCTACCTCCTTTTAGCCATGAGTAAGTATAATTTGGGACTACTTCATGTATCTACACATAAGATATCACGAAGAACAGGCCACTGAGACAAACCTGTACTGGATGTCATTATCATCAGCCTTCCTATTACTGTTTCATTATTTGTGATTTCCATTATCTGAAGTCAATCATGATCTGTAAATAGTAAATGAGTACTTCATGTTCGCACAATTCTAATTAGATTATATGGCAGTAAGTATTTTATTTCACTGTCAGTGATTGTTAATATTTTACTCTGGCTAATTTCTAAGTTAAATTTTATCATAGGTAAAAATGTGTAGGACATAACACAGTATTCATAGGGCTTGGTACTAGCTATGGATTTAGGCATCACTGGGAATCACGGGTGTATCTCCACAGATTCAGACAGACTACTGTATATTTCCACTACTTTTGTGCCCTTTTTATTTGATGCACAGTGCACTTGAAATCTTCATCTTCATTGTTACACAGTGCACCTTTTCTTCTGTCTTTAAAAGGAAATGTCTGTAAGAAACTGATACCTAGGAGACCAAATAGAATGAAGCTGTGGCAGAATTCCGGATCCAAAATGACTGAATCATATTTTCTAGCTATTCAATGCCCAAATGAAAACATAAATGGCTTTTATTGATGAATTACTAGAAAAAGATCCACAAGATAATTGGTCTTTTATCATTTTTACTGCTTGTCCTTCTAATCTTGTCATTCATGTTAGATGCCATCATTGGGACTGTAATATCTTACTTGGTGAGCAACAGATTCTAGAAAGCCACAGGCTTAAAGCAAATACATGATAAACAACTGCACGGCTGCAACCAGAATTTGGCCAGAGAAATACGGAGAGAACTAGGATTTTCCTTCCTGAGAATATAGTTTATAGAACATTAAACACTTGAAGAAAATGGCAAAGAGAAGAGACAGCTACCACATTCTTAGACATCTCTGACAAACTCTGACACAGGGAAACAGAAACTTTCTCACCTATCAGGTGTATTCCAGATAAGATCTCCAACCTTTCACCTTCGTGCCACCTCAGTGGAAGGACAGTTTAGAGGTTGTGTTTATGCTTCAATCCCTTTCACTGACAGAAAACAAACCCTAAATGAAATTAGCTCGTGTAGAAGCAGGGAACACTGGATTCATGCAGTGTTACATTCAGAAACTGTCCTAGTTACAGTGAACTGGATCAGTGAGCTTCAGTGTGCTTTTGCTCTTCTTGTTTTGGTTTTCCTTGGACTAGCTTCACTTTGGGGAGGCTTCCTCCATTTTATAACAAAGAAGGCCATCAGAGGCTCTAAACATTAATCCTAATGGCTTTGGAAGCCCCACAAGGGAAAGCACCTTGTCAGGATGCTGTAAACATCACAGGCAGTATTCCCATCATTTTCCCTTGTTAGATCGCATATCTAGCCTTGGGTAAATCGCTACAGCTAAATGTGAGAATATTCTGACTAGGTCACAAGCTCACCACTAGATGAATAGCGGCAAAGCAGAGAGGTCTGCCTTGCACCACCCATGGGACAGGAAAAATTGATAGGGGGTGGGGAGAAAAGCAGTCTACTCAATGTTGCACAGACTGAAGATGCTTATTCAAATAAGTATTTTCTTAGAGTCCATTGGAGATGAAGGCCTTCAATATGAAGGCTTGACCCTGAAGAGTGTGTGCACATCCTGTGTGAAGATGATGTCCACACAGTAAAGCCATCCTCTACAACTACTCTGTCATCTCCTACAAATCTCCATCTTAAGGTCTTTTCTGAGCTCTTCACAATGCAAAATCAGTAAGTATCCTGCTGTCTTCTGCTTCATAGATATCAAGTATCTAAGAATTAATATCAAGCTCCATAAGAAAAGGTAGAGATGAGCTGTTTCCACATACACTATCTTAGCTTCATGCCAAACTCTTTAGAACGTGCACATGTGGGGACACAGAGGCACTTCTTTGCAGCATTAAAAATGAAGTACATTTGTTAAGGTCCCCAGAGTATCTACACATAAACTGACTCTACTTGACAATAATATAAAAAAACTGATAAGTAATTAACATCCACTGGTAACTAATACAAAAAATGAATCATGTCTACTCAACTATTTTATAAACAAAATTCGCTATTTCCAAAACTACAAATAAGAAATGAAAAGTATTTTACTCAAAGTTTTTACTCAAATGATCAAAAATCACAACACTTTTTTTATTGTTAATAACATTGTATTATGTGATATAGTTTTATAGGTACTGGGATCCCCCTACCCCTCCCACAACCCTCTCCCCATGGTGGATTCCTCCACCTAAAATCACAACACTTAATAAAAATTCAGAGTGGGCCATCCACATTCCAGTGTCCTATATGACTGTGGCCTCTATTTGCTAATCTAATGAGAATTCAAAATTTTCTATAAAATTTAAATATCTGAAATTACCATCTCCAAAAAAAAGACACATTCTATGCAAGTCAGTTGATTCAATTACAGCAATAACGTCTCTAGCCTTTTACAACAAAATCCAAATGAACACAAAAAAGGTGCCAAGTAAAATATCAAGCAAATATTTGAATTTTAATGGCCTTTATTGTATAAATACTGAGGATAATGAAAGTAGCTTTTTATACTGAAAACATTACAAAGAAATTCTCAAAGGGAAGTGACAATGGCAAGTGGTTTAGAATTCCCTCTACTCAGATGTTCAAAAAGAAAGGAAGGAAGGGAGGGAGGGAAGCAGGGAGGGAAGCAGGGAGGAAGACAGGGAAGACAGACAAGTAATTTGATCTTGGCCCTGAAACCCAAATACTGCAATCCAAAGGGGAAGGCATATTTGTAATAGCATATGTGTTGTGATAAAGTATTATGTCTACCTCCTTTAAGTAAAGGATTTTTATAAGGTATTTTGTTTAATGCTTTCTATTATCTAAGAAAGTATGGTTACCTATACCCCCCAACTAATGGCCATGGATCAAGTCACTTCCTGTTTCAAAGACCAAAACCTTTAACCTCCCCAAGAAGATCCTTGGTGTCACTCTCACCCTGTGTCAGCCTCTGATCATCTTAATTTCTTCACATGTGTTAATCTACTTCCCACTTTTTTATATTGAAATGGATTTATTCATATGCCATCGCAAACACTGTACATTTTTTTTTTAGATGATGTTTACATAGTTGATCAGGGTGGAATTTCCTATTTCTAATCTTGACTGCAGCCCTAGGGTCTCTCTGCAGCTGAGCCTCCCAGCAACCTCTTCCCAGTGTGTAACCAGCAGTCTTCTTGAGACATTTAGGTTTACCATTAGAATGGATAGGTTTTAGCTGTAAAGCACAACCTCCTCCCCGCCTCTCCTCCCCGCCCCCTGCCCTACAACCTCTTCACTCCTCCAAGGTCCAAGTGAGTCCCTATATGATGACTACCATGACTGGCACTTAAGTCACTTCAATGATTCACTCTAGTGTGACAGCTTTTATCATAAATAAAAAGTACAGATATACTGGCATGAGATGCAGTCATTTAAATCACACTTAAGACTGCAAGGGAACTAAGTTAAAAAAAAAAATGGATGGAAAACTCCCTGATCCATTGGCTCTGAAAACTGACACTCATTTCCTTTGGAATCACAGACTCATGAGTTGAGCTCAGGAGACTTCTAAAGAGCCTGCCCACCTAGGGTGCCTGTTGGCTTTTATCACCACAAACCCAAGATGCATGATTCAGTATAAGCAAGCAACAGGAGAGGCCTTTATTTTGATGGGAAGAGTAGCTGGGGGCACAGGGGAAGCAGGATCAGAGAATGAATGAAGAGGGGAGAGAGAAGACAAGAGAACAAAGGAGATGGGAAAGCAGAGACCAGAGATTGCAGAGAGAGACAAACAAAGAGAACAAAGAGAAAAGGCACCTTTATCACGTAGAGTAGAGTACTGGGAGTGTAGGGAGTAGGGGAGTGTAGGGTACACGTGGCTGTAGGTGCACACCAGGGATAAATGCCTCAGGGGAATGGTGGAGCAGGGGCCATCAGGTATGGGGAGTCTTAAAGTTTGTTGGAGAGCATGGTTTAAACCTAAAAGTCAGGAAGCTTAAGTAAGCCTAAGGGGCCTTAAGGGGACCAAGACCTAGGATATTTAAGGTAGTTCTGGGTAAGCAGGTATTCAAGGTGAAGTGACACTGGGTCCAGGATGGTGGGATCAGTCTTTGAACTGCTGTTCGAGTTGCTCTTTACAATGCCAAAGATCCAGAGCCATAATTGCTGTGCTTTTCAAACCTAGGTCCACTGATAGGAAAGGTCCCATGGCTAAGACTGTGTTGAGTCCAGAGAAAAGCTACAGAGTCTGAGAAACACTCCTGATGCAAGTACCATCAAAACCACTGGATCTGAAGTCTCTGCTGGAACAGCACCTCTGGTATCTGGCCATGGACCAAATGCACATGCAGTCAGTTGGAACACAGTGAATAGTTCTGTCTTTCTATGTCAAGCCATGTGAATTTATAATGAGAAACCAAAGGAAAATCTTAGTTTCTTTCTCTCTCTTACTGCTATGACCCCTTCTATGCGTGAGACTCACAACACTTCAAAGGCAACTAAGTGCAATGAAATTCAGTTACCAGATTTTAAAAGAATGAATTTTCAGAACATTAAATTTATCTCTTTTTTAAAGATTTGAAATAAAAATCTAACAGCAGGTTTAATAATGACCATCCTTCCAAAGTCAGGATGAACATATATCATTTTTCAGATTTACAAGGAGCAGCAAGAACTGAACCTGGCAGTTAACATGTCTACACCCCATATTTGAATGTCGAGATTCAATATTCAGTTCTAGCTTCTAACTCTAATTTCCTCTTCATGCTAACGATGGAAGGCAGTGGTACTGGCTCAAGTCATTGGATTGCTGCCACCATCATGAAACACGTGGTTTGAGTCTCCTACCTTGCGCCACTGGGCTTAGTGAAGCCCAGTCATGAGAGGCACTTGAGAAATAACCATGAGATGGAAGCTTGTGCTGACACCCCACCTCTAAAACACCCACACAAACTGTTATATACTATCTGTGATTTTTTTTTTTTTGGTGACAAAGACAGGGTAATGCAAATACTCCTGTGATTTGTGCTGCAGCCACATAATTAATGAAACATTTCCATTAAAGGTTACTAACAATACTTAAGTTCTCTGAATTCTATGCACGTCTATGAATCACAGTTTTAGATGGCATGCATTGAATGAATTTTAAAGATTCTTCATTCTACAATCAACTTAAATTCAAAGTAGGGAAAAGGTCATATATTTGCTTACAGAAGTCAAATGCTTAAAGTAGATTATAAATCAATAGTATTTCATGTATCATGATAAGAAAACAGAAAATACATAGGAGCTGCTGAGCAAATTGTGTTTCCTCAGTCATAGTCTTATACTCTATCATGTATTCAGGGTCCCTAAGCTACTCCTGCTTTCTGTAAAATTGTCTTGATCTCTTTCTGAATTTTTACATTTTCCAAAAGTATCAGGATTTTCATAAACTGTTCAAGATCTTTACCTGAAAGATAGCTATCTTCAGTTTTCACAGGCACAGCATCAGACCAGCACTATTTCTCTTATTCCTTTGATACTGTCAAATACAGTTCTATTCTCTGAAATACTACCACAATTTTTCTTAAGAATTCCTCCAGTGGGGCCCGGCGTGGTAGCGCAGTGGTTAAGGTCCTTGCCTTGCATTCCTGGGATCCCATATGGGCGCTGGTTCTAATCCCGGCAGCCCCACTTCCCATCCAGCTCCCTGCCTGTGGCCCGGGAAAGCAGTCAAGGATGGCCCAAAGCTTTGGGACCCTGCACTCGTGTGGCAGACCCAGAAGAGGCTCCTGGCTTCAGATTGGCTCAGCTCCAGCCGTTGTGGCCGTCTGGGGAGTGAATCATGGGATAGAAGATCTTCCTCTCTGTCTCTCCTCTTTGTATATCCACCTTTCCAATAAAAATAAAATAAATCTTAAAAAAAAAAAGAATTCCTCCAGTGGAGGAAGTGTGGGATGTTCCAAGTTTGAGGCAATTATGTTCTCTAGGTCCTTGCAGTCACAGGCTCAGTACTGCCTGAGTCTTACACTCTCTCAAACATTTTGCCCGTCCCTTATCATATGGCACCAAAAACTGCATCTGTGTTTTGCAGACCTCTGTTCTGTTATCATCGTAGGGCCCTGGCCCATTGGTTTCTGTTGCTCCTCTAAAAGTGTTTGGTTCTGCATGAGACCAGGATCTGGGGGTTGTTCATATGATGGGATTTCAGGCCTGTTTCCAGAAACAGAATCATACCACCTTCATATCTGTGGAAATGAGGGGCACTTTTCTCTGGTCCACCTCTCTATACTGCGAGTTTCTCATTGGCACTGAGCAAAAACCTCCAGGAGAAAAATTGTAGGTACAAACTTCCTTTGTAAATGAGAAACCCAGGGATTTTGAACTATAACGGCTAGACCTCCCTACACTGTTGTAAATACATTGTTCATATTCACTCTTCACACTTCATTACACATAAATGTGACTATACTTATAAAAGTGACCATCCTAACAATTTTAAGTGTACAATGGTAATTTTAAGTGTACAATGGTTTCCCTGGTAATTTATAGCTTTAGGGACTAATTCTGTAGCTTGCATCTGTATGGTGCACATTAGTTTAGGGGCCTTCCAATATCATCCATGCTTCTTTCTGTCCCACAATAACTCTGACTCGGGACCTCAGTAGCTATGCCAAACAGGGTATGTTAGAATAATCTGTCACTAGTTTTTTTCTAAAACCTACTGAATACTTTCATCAGGTCCAAATAGTTGTGGGTTATTTTTGTTGTTGTTGTTGTTGTTGTTGTTGTTGGACCATTTCGTAATTCAGATTACTAAGAATATAAGTACTAGAAGCAGGCAATAGGCAGTGAATGACCTTCTGATCTATGCTGTTTTTCTTTTTTTAACTGTGCAGGGCTACAGGAACTCCAATTCTTACGGGACCATCCCCATTTCTCCACCAGTCACAGTGGCCAGGAGACAGTGGCTGGAGAGGAGTATTTGGCCATAGAAAAGTGAGGCACTGTTTGTTAGAATAAGGGACCGGAAGTAGATTGTATTTTATAGTAACCCAATAGCTAATTTAGGAAATACAGAGGGAAGGGCGTCTACCCTAGTGGTTAAGATGACGTTCTGATACTAAGGACACTGGTGTGTCTGATGGCTGACTCATTTCTTGTGACTCTGAAGAACAAGTTACTGCATCCCTGCCAAAGTGTGAGACACCAGGATTGGGCTTTTGGTTCCCAGCCTGTGGGTTTTTGGGGAGTGAAGCAGCAGTTGGGATCTCTCCATCTCAAATAAACACATCAACAGTTTTAAAAGGCACAGTTATATTATTTTTATTTCTCACTTTTTAATAATTACCTGACATTTATTCAGGTTAGTAAATCATTTGGATGAATGAAAAGAGCAGATTATTTTTTTCCTGCTCAAAGCAGTTGACCACAGCACTTAACATCTAGCTAAATGCGGGATACATGCTCTTGACATCTTACCATGATGATCTATGCAAAGAGTTAAAAACAAATGAGAAAAAATTCTTAATATATTAATAAGTAATTTGAAACATGAGACCATACCTTGTCTTAGGAACTGAGTGCATTAAAGAGACTTCTGCTATAACAGCACCGATGGACGAGCGTTGAACTTTTGAAAAAATCTAAGACTTCCAGAATATTTTCTTAGACAGACATGTTTGTAGACACTAAGCACTGGTGTTACATACATCTTAGTAGCCACACTGTGTGTTTCCGTTTGGTATGTAGACTTAGAATTCATGTGGTGCTCAAGAGATAAATCACTGCATGTGAGAGAATGACTTCATGACTAGTTTGAGCTCCTTCCCTTTAATTTAGAAAATATTAACTCTAAAACCAAGTATCTAATGCAATAAAATGCACTAAACTGTTTATTTGGCAAGCATTTATTTGTAGCTAGGCATGAATTCTAGGTCCTACCAGCTAGCCCTCTGATATGTGCTAAGGTTGCTTTCAGTGATCTTGGTCAATCACTAGCAAGACATTTAATAATGAATGGTATGAAAAACATTCTCTGGACCTTCTGTGATGACTCACTAGCTAAATTTTCACCTTGCAAGTGCCAGGATCACAAATGGGCACCAGTTTGTGTCCTAGCTGCTCCACTTCCCTTTCAGGTTTCTGCATGCAGTCTGGGAAAGCAGAAGAGCATGGCCCAAAGCCTTGGGATCCTGCACCCACATAGAAGACCTAGAAGAAGTTCCCGGCTCCTGGCTTCAGACTGTTTCAGCTGACCATTACAGCCATTTTGGTAGGTGAACCAGAGGATAGAAGACCTTTCTCTTTGCTTTTCCTTCTTTCAGTAAATCTGATCTCCCTTTCTAATAAAAATAAAGAAATCAGAAAGAAAAGAACCCTCTGTAGCTTCTTTTTAAGATTTATTTATTTTTATTGGAAAGGCATATAAACAGAAAGGAGGAGAGACAGAGAGGAAGATCTTCTGTCTGTTGGTTCACTCCCCAAGTGACCGCAATGGCTGGAGCTGAGCTGGTCCAAAGCCAGGAGCGAGGAACTTCTTGCAGGTCTCTCATGAAGATGCAGGATCCCAAGGCTTTGGGCCGTCCTTGACTGCTTTCCCAGGCCACAAGCAGGGAGCTGAGTGGGAAGCGGGGCCACCAGGATTAGAACTCACAGCCGTATGGAATCCCAGTGAGTTCAAGGCAAGGACTTTAGCCACTAGGATACCACACCAGACCCAGAATCCTCTGTACTTTAACAATGATGCAGATACAATAAAAAGCTGTGACTTTCAAGATTTTTCTTTGGAGCAAAACAGGAAATCAAGTGCTATAGGAATCCTTTTTAGTTGGCTGCCCCTCAGATTCTAACAATGCATCACTTTTTCATGACAAAATACTCCTCCCCAGTGTCTTCTGGACACCGTGAATGGAGGAGCAATGAGATGTTCATTTGGTGAAAGCCAGTAAAATACGTGGAGATGTTTGTTGGGATTTCTAGAAAGTACAGCTTGCCTTTCCCTCTGTAAGGGGTTTGGGAAGACAATTTCCTCTTTACTAGATTTGAACTAGGGGTATGAATCTCTGCAAGCCTTAGGCAAGCAGCTCAGAACTTAAGAGAGCCTGTCCCAAATGCAGGCATCACTTAGAAGGCAGAGCTAAAACACCACAGTGGGAAGGCAAGAAACCAGTCAGAACCAGCTTCATCTGTGACTTCAGGGTCTATCTGAAACTAGATAGGCTCCACTCCCTCCATTCAACCAAAGATTCTAAAGTCTATCTCCCTCAAGCTACTTGAGATCAGGTGTGCTGATTTTTTTTAAGCATAAGTTTATTTTATTTCTTTTAAAGAGAAATGATAGTGGGAGACAGAAAGGAGAGAAAGAGTGACAGGTGTTCCATTGATTGGTTCACTCCCACCTGCTTGCTATAGCTGGCACTGGGTCAAGCTGAAGCCTGGAGGCAGGAGCTTCAGCTGAAAATCACAGGTAGGTATAGGGATCTGAAGGCTTGGCCCTCTTACACTACTTTCCAAGATACATTAGTATTCCATCCAGGAGCTGGACAAGTAGTGCAGCAGCCAGGACTTTAACTGGTACCTGTATGGTATGCTGGCATTGAAGGCAGTGGTTTAACCCACTACATCACAACACTAGCTCCTGGCTGTCTGACTAGTGACAGTGATAGAATCTGAACTTATTCAAGCATAAATGATTACTTTCAAGTGTATAGTGAAGTCATAGAGAAGGACTAAGAAGGGTACCAGGCATCTTGTTACAAAATGGAAGGGCTTAGCCTACTTTATAATCAAAGAAATCATCTTGTAATCTGAACTTTATGATTCTCAAGTGGCAGGACAAAGTGGAAAATCAAGCAATTTGCCCAAGTTTTCACAGTAAGTAACTGGAGAATGGCGACTTCAATTCAAATTTGCCTGATGCTAGAGGGAATGTTCTTTCAAAGTGGCCATCTGTTCTAATTTCTAATTGCAAGTGTTTCATTATTTTAATTGATTATGTATTGATTTATTGATTATGTATTTATTGATTGATTATGTATTTAATTGATTTGTATAAATTACAAACAGGACAACATAGATTATATGCTTTGTAGCTAACAAAGTATTTCTAACATAAAATACATAGAGTCTTATACTTTCTATTAAATCTGGAACTCTCCGAGAAACCACAATGCAACAACACTGAACTATTAAAAGTACTATTAACAACAGAAATATCAACAAAAACAAACCTCAATTTTCTCATAACAACATATCCTTGTTAGATGCCATAATCAATATTGGGCTTGTTTTAAGTTATCTTTACTGGACTTATCTTTATGAAAAACCTAGTTATGTTCATCCCACCCAGGAAACAGTAAAAAGACCCTCAACCATTT
The DNA here is from genome assembly GCF_017591425.1 of Ochotona curzoniae. Classification (NCBI taxonomy): domain Eukaryota; kingdom Metazoa; phylum Chordata; class Mammalia; order Lagomorpha; family Ochotonidae; genus Ochotona; species Ochotona curzoniae. The sequence continues at coordinate 22,453,522 of NW_024465751.1, forward strand.
TGTTCTTGAAGGTAAGTACCAGAGTTGAACTCCTACACAAATGTAAATTGAAACCCACTGGGTTTCCATTTTTGAGTGTAGAAGACCTGGAATACAGCAGAAAAGAGAATTTGTTGGCCTGAATATTTTTATTGCATTTTTAAATAAGTAGAAAAAAAACACAGACATGATCAAGAAATCAACAAAATATGTGTGCCCCCAGCCTGGCATTGTAGTGCAGTGGTTTAAGTCTCCTATTGCAACACAGACATTCCATATGGAATGCTGCTGCGAGTTACAGCTGCCTCATTTTCTATCGAGCTTCCTGCTAACACACTTAGCCTCAATGGGTGTCAGACTAAGTGCTTGGGCCCAGGCCACCGGAGCACATTTCCTGACTCCTATTTCTGACTTAGCCCATCCCTGGTTGTTGTGGGCATTTGAGAACTGAACCAGTGGGGGAAAAAATACACTGCCCCCTCTTTTCTCTTCCTTCACACAGATGCACTGCCTTTCAAATAAACAAATACAACTTCACAGAAGAAAAAAATGTGCACTCACCAAAAGGAAAATGCATAGATGGAGACTGAAAAGGGGAGACTTTGTTGAAAGGATGTAGCGACTGCTATTGAGCTCAGGCAAATCACCAAACAATCCTAAGTCACAAATCCTTGCTGTCAGAAGCAACAACAGTCTCCCTCACTTCCAAACGGCTGTGATCCAAACCTGTGATCAACTTTCGAATCTTTCCATTTTATTTTGCACAGAAATGGTCCTTTGGACTCTGTCCCCTCTTTGATCTCCTTCTGGCAGCAACCATTCAAATCCTAGCTGCAGAAGGATACACAGGCAGCAGCAGCACTACTAAACAGGTGCAACTGCTCAAAAATGCCCTGTAATCCTATCACCAACAGTTCAGAAAGACATCACCATCGCCACTTTAGGTGTAAGGGAAATCATGCCCCTTGAAGTTAGAAAACTTGTCAAAAGTCACAACTGTTGAGTAGGAGGGGCAGATCTGACTGCCAAACTCTTGATCCTACCCAAACTGTGCCTTTCCCTTGCTGATGAGTGTCTGCTACTCTGGCTCCTCAGTAAGTCTTTTCTAAATACATGAAGCAGTTATTAAACCTGGTCACACACTGCTGCTGAAATTCATAATCTGGAAGGTGGGGATGTGCACTTAGTTCATGAAGTCCCAGACCAAGGTCAGACATAAGTCCCTATGTGTACATGAGCTACTGCCAACACTTCCAACTACACCTCCTGTGTATTTCTTACATTGTGGGGAAGAGACACAGTTGAAAATCACCAAATTAGAAGGGACTTTATCAGCCATCTTCATCTAGGACTCAGATTCCAAACAACATGACAGAATGAACATTTCAGAGTCAGAAGAGACAAACTATTTAAAATGCAGGCTGAGAGCCTCAAGAAATGTTCCAGGCTATTTGTTTCTTAAGATGAATATGCACTTATAAACAAAACCTTCCACAGGCAAGGCTGCTTTTATTATTCATTGCTATTGCTCACTCTGAACAATGATAAGCTACAGTGAAATTTAAAAACTGAAATGTTTTTCACCTATGCTAAAGCAAAACTTCAAACATCTTGAGCTTTTTCCTCCTCTGTGTGTGACTGAGTGTGAGTGTGAGCATGTGCTGCTCCTTTCAATGAATTTAGCAAAAGCAACACACAACAATAAAGTTCTCCCTTCACATAACTCCTCTTTTAGGTAGGACCATAACTGACACATCAGAACTGTAAATTCACTTATACATGCAAAAGTGAAGCGGTGTATGGTGATACTATTCCTTTACACCTTAAATAAATATACTCTTACATACTCATACACTGACAGTACCCAAAGCATACAAATGGTGAGGCCTACAGCTGTAAAGGACGGTTTCATGAGCACTGTGACATGGAACGCTCTTTCTGAACATGTGTGTTCACAGCCTCTGCTGCATACATCATGCAGACAGGACTGCTCTACAGGACTCACCCGTGCAGCTGTAGCCACTGTCTGCCACCAAGACGGTTATCAGAAACACAAAGGGCACACATCCATTCAGCAAGGACCTGCAGAGAAGGAAATCCCCTCTCCCAGTGCAGACCCAAACAAAATCCAAAACTGCTTCCTGAAGAAAGGAAAAGTAGACAGGGATTCTCACGCTTTTCCTCTCAAATTTCTCCCTCTCTCCCTGTGAAGTCTACAGAGGAAATCCACATAAACATCTCCACTGGATGGTTTCTTCTGTCGTCTGCATTCCACCAAATGTGTTTTGCGGTTTTTTCAAGAATCATGGTATACCGCTGAAGCTGCTCAAAATCAAGGGAAATACATAACCACTTAATATTTAGAATTTTAGAGACACATAGAAAATCTCATATGTTACTCTGCATGAACTTGGTTTTGCAAATTGGTTGCAAATGCATGAGGCAGCTGGGCACTGCAAATGCAAGAGTTCCAGTGCCTGGAACAGAACCTCTTCCTGATGAATTTACAAAGTGCTTATTGAATTTACAAATCTGATTATCATGCTACAAATCATACTCCTAGAGCTTTCCCCCAGACCAGTGATAGCTGCTCTCCATCAAAAGCAGTGCTGCTCACACTCCACTCCTATCTTCCTTACTTCTTTCACATTTCCCTGGGGAAACAGGAAGCCTTTCTAAAACAAAAGTATATGGCCACACCTACAATTGAAGGAAATAATTCAGTATACATACAAGGGAGGGAAAAAAAACAAGATGGCCTTTGTTTCAAACCAGGGCACTATCCACTGCTTTCTTCCACCAGACACAGATCGCCATTCCACCTGGAGGCAGGAAAGAGCTGTTTGTGTTTGCATACACAGGAGTGTGAGAGGTGGCTGAGCACCCCAGAGACTCCGGAGTATGTGGAGGCTACAGAGATCCCCCGGGACACAAAGGGCTGACAGTGGAAGGAGTGTGGATGCGAAGAGAGGAAGCAAGCAGCTCTCCTGAGGAGCCCTTTGGAACAGACTCTGAAATGAACCGACAGATTAAAAAATGAGGGGCAGGGAAAACTGGGCAGCATCACCCACCAAATGCCCTTTGTTCCTTCAGACCCCCTGTCCCAAGACCAAGCTTTAGCTGGTGAGTGCTCGGAGTTCCTGAATGCTGGTAATGTTAGAACACTCCCCAGGTCTTATTACAGTAATGAGTGCATGCTGTTGTTTACCCTTCCCAGGCAAGGTATTGTGCTACTAGCTGGAAAGGTTTTGTTGCTTCTCAATATATGTCCTGTCGTAAATTTAACATGGAAACCAATCATGTGAAAATTATACAGGGTTCTTGCCTTTCTGCATAGATGTCTACAAATAGTTAGATTTTATTTTATCATGTTTTGGGAGGCTTCTAATGCATGTTGTCCAACATTTTTCTCTGATTCTGTTCAATTCTTTGCTCAAGAAAGAACTTTCAAGTTGTAATCTTAGTAATTTTAAAAATCAACATTTTCTATTTAAAAAGTACAACTGCCAAACAGTACTGGAGAATAGATTCATGTGTTGAGAAAAATGTTTACTTAATTTGCACATATCCATGCACAGAACCTGATATTTACAGATTCCTCGTATACTGTAGAAAATGTTTAAGGATGAAAAACAGTACTACTAAAAGTAAGGAGTTTTACTTCCCCTAAAACAGGTGTTTCTAAATGTGGTACCATTTTGTAAAGACAGTCTCAATATTAGCTCCTTGTGATCCTCAAGGAGGAGTGCCAATTAGGATATCTAAAAGTACTATACCAGGGGTTCACTGTCAATTCTAAGCAAGACTTTGCAGTAAGCGAGTTCCTTTCAACATCAATCATACTGACATTTGGAGATGATAATCAGGGGGTGGAATGTCCATGTCCTTGCATCTGACAGCGTCCCTGGCCCCGCCCACAGGACTTCCGGCAGCACCCCTTTCCAACGTTGTGACAATCCAGCAGGTGTCAGGCTTTGCCTGTGTACCCCCTGAGAAGCCAAATGACCTATGCCTCACAACCGCTGCTCAAGGGCTCTCCATGAATTACCCATTTCCTAGGCCAAAGCAAGTGATTTTCCTTCTTCCAACTTGACTGACATCTCTCAATCCCCCACATCAAGCCACTAAACCACCTTTTCTGTAATACCTTTACCTCAGGGTAGCAAAGAATCCCTGGCACTTTCTAATTCTTACCTGGGCTTGGGGAACAGTTCCCAGAAACATTATTGTCAAGATAAGCTTTTACTGAAGCACTAGAAACCAGCCCGAGGGCACAAGCCTCTGCATTTCAAGTACAGAAGGTAGGGAGTGATGGATTTTCTCATTTCACATTAGATTTGGCAGAGCATAGCTGAAGCCTTCCGCTGCACACACACCTAAAATCTCCAGGTTCCTAATTTCTGCCTTTTTCAACACGCCAAGCATGTTGCCCACCCCTCCTCTTCCCTAGCCCTCAAATAAAACAATACAGGCAAACACATCTAGATATGTTTTATTTGAACGTACTCTCCTGGCAAGAGGCTACATGGCTAAAATGATCTTTCTTTCACCTGTACGTACACTATAATAAATGTACACAATCATAAGCATGGAAGCAGATAATGAGTACACAAGCTTTCTTGTGTAGATCTCACCGATGTCCTTCTAACAAGGGATTGATTCCAAAGGGTGTGTCTCCAACAGTGTCCAGGAACCTGGGTCAGTTACCGTCCATGGAATAAAAGGACATGTCCTGGCCACTAGAAGCTTGCTGTCTTCTCTGCTGAGTCCCTAGACCATGAATTATTCACACAAAGCAGCCCGTGAGCTGTACCCAACACTTCTTCACAGCTGTCTCGCATTCCTTTATCTGAGCCCTCCCCTGCCACTGCCTGTGGCCCTGCACAACACCTCCCCGGCAGCAGACGGCCACCACAGCGGTTCGGAGCCTTCCACAGATGGTTTGATTTTTCCAGCATTGCCTTCATCCTCATCGCCTGCACCTGGTAATGCCTGTCTTACAATGTTGCACCAGTGAGAGAACTCCGCAAACAGGATGGAGTCCGAAAAGTCACTGCCACAGCCCACAGTGACAAGGACTCTGTGCTTTGCAGAAGCTTCTGTGTTCCCTGTCTCTGTGGTCAAGATCTTGGCCTGTCACTGAGGCGTTTTTGCATGAGAAAAATGTTTTCACTTATTTATGTTACCGTAAGTTCTATTTACATGGGAGGATCCCTCCCAGAAACCAGGAAGTGCTGCCCACTGCCTCATCTGTAGACCTCCCAGGCATTTTGGAGCCGTCACTCTTCCCAGGGCTAGCAGCAACATCCCCGCGTCACCTGTAGGGGCAGCAGCACGAGCCGCGGACCCCCTGAGCGACACCTCTGCGAAGGACGGGGGATTCCCAAGCCCCTCTAAGCGGCAGGACTCCGAGGATTCCCTGCCTTCGGAAGGAATCGGTGGTGGGAGCAACCGCAAAAGGCCGCGTCCTCCGAGCGCGGAACCGGAAAACTGGGGCCAGGATTGGGGTGTGAGGGGCCCTTCGGGAGACAGGTTGGTGAGGAGCGTCATTGGAGGAGCCAAGAATGTGACTCTGGGGAAAGGAGGCAGAAGACATGCAGAAGAGCACGTTTGCCTTAATCCCCTCCCGCGGCGCCCGTGGACCTGTCATGGAGCCAGACCGCAGCGCGCCGCGCGCCCCGGCCGGCCACGCGCACTCACCCCGCCGCGAGTTGCACGCAGCCCACTTCGCCCAGCGTCCCAGCCCAGCGCCGCACCTCCGAGGACACCCTGCGGGTTCTCCCGGGCCTAGAACACACCCTCCGCCGACCCCGGCCCGGCGCCCGTGCACACATTCACACCTCACGGGGCACCCCGGGGTGCTGGAAAACCACTTAGGAGCCTGACTGCGGCGGACCCCCAGGTCAAAAACGACCTTCCCCGCTACCAGGTCTGTGCCTGCCCGCAACCGCCTAGGGTACAGCACCCAGAGAGTCGAGGTGCGTGCCAGTCAGGTAGGCGACGGAGGAGGCGCCTGGACCCACTGGGAACCCCTTCAGACAGCGAGCGCTGCTTCTCCTTCACCATTCAGGGGCATTCGCGGGCAGCCTTCCCGGAGCCTTTGGGCCCCAAGCAGCAGCCCCGCGCCTCGGCTGATCCCTGCCTGTCTCTCCCTCCCCTCTTCCCCTGCACCCAAATCCCTCAGCGATTTTTCCAGCGGCCCTTACAGGTCACTTTCCAACATCCTTGCTCTCCGCAGCCGGTTCTCAACATGTGCCCTCGCGTACTCCCTCCAAAAACTGATCCAGGGCAGCTTGTCTCTGTCATGACAGCTCCCTACCCTTGTGTGGTTCCCCCCAAATTATCCGAATCCTGGCGCCCAGCCGGAGCCCACGGTCCCTCCCACCGGCTCCCTGGGCTCTCGTTAAATCCGCTTTCCCCTGCGCCCCACTTTCCATCCATCTTCCATCCGGCCGCTCTAGCCCGGACGCGCTCACCCTGCGCTCCGTTCCCCTAAGCCGCGCTCTCTCCCCTTCCCTCCGACCCCAGCACCCCCCCAGGGACAGCCCACTTCCCTCTCCTCTGCGGCTGTGCCCAGTCAGGCTGGCGCGCCCCAACACCACCTCCCCATCCCACACCTGCCGGCCCCACGCTCCTCGCCCCTCTCCCCCACAAGTCCGCCCTGGTGGCCCCGGCCCGAGCCACTTCTGCCCTTCTGCTTTGCCCGTCGCCCCTGAGGTAGCATCCCAGCAGCCACCCGCTCTCTTCGCTGACCGAGCGGCTCGCACAGGCTCCGGGCAAGGGAGGACACACTCCAGCCTGCTCTGGGAGCTGCCAGGCACGGGCGCCCAGCGCTGGCCCCACCGCCCAACAAGCCTCACAAACTTACTTGCGGGTCGCCAGGAGGGGGCTGCGGCGAGCGGCGAGCGGCGGGGCCCGCGGCGGCGAGTGCGCCCCTCTCGGCGGGGCTGGGCGACGCGGGCGCTGCGCTCCGGCGGCCGCGCGCTGACTGGGCTCAGCCTGACGCAGCCGGGCTCTGCCCCCGCCGCCGCCGCCGCCGCCGCCGCCGCCGCCGCCGGGGCCGCCGAGCGCTTCCAGACATGCTCAGTGCCCAGACCTGCCCGCGTGGACGCTACCAAGGGCGGCCGACGGCGGGGGGGAGACGGCAGGAGCCGCGAGCTGGAGGCGACCACGCCGGCCGCTTGGCGAGGGGGTGGGCGCTCAGCGCGCGTGCGCGCCTCTAAAAATAGTTCCCGCGGAAGTCACCGGGGCTGGAGGTGCGGGCCCAGCCCGCCGGCGTCTCCACCGGCAGCGTTCGGGCTCTGGAGCAGGGGACCCGGGCTCAAAGCCTCCTCTCCGGGAAACAGCGCTACCCTGTCCCCTCCAAACAAGCACCTGCCCAAGTCGCCCGGGCTGCTCGGATTTCGGGTGCGCTGCCTGCCGGGGAACCCCCCTCATTTCTGCTTTTCGCAGAAGGAATCCATGGGAAGAAAGTTGGGCTGGGAAATGGAAAGAAAAAAAGAAAGAAACAGCTCTTCTCCGCCACAGATTTGAAGGAAGAGGGGGATTAGGCCGAGGTCCTTGTTTTGTTTTTGTTTGTTTTGGTGGGTGGTGGTGGATGGAGGGCCCCGTCTCACAATCTAGAGAGGGCGCCAGGCGCCACTGTGGACAGGCTGTACAGGTCTCCGAGAAGAGCGTATAAGGTTCAGAATTCTCAAGGAGTCCTCGATTTCTTGTTCCGCAGGATTTCACGTTTTTCTTGACACCCATCTTGACCTTGACGAGTCTTTTGCTCCCGTGGCCCGAACTCTAACTTCTCCCACGTTCTGCCTGCATTCCTTACCTCTCCAGTTTGGTTTCTGATTGCACCTGCTGCTCTCCCTACCACGGTCCCCTTCCCCCGCCCCTCCAACCCCCAAAAAGAGGCACGAAAGCTAGATACCCTTAGAATCTGAGACGAGAAGCGGAATTTACCTGTTCTTAAAGCTTGTGCTCCTGGCGGTTGGTCTCTGGTTGTTCTCGGGGCCTGACCAGCACCCCTCACCCTGGCATCCTACACCTGTTTTAAGTGCAAATATTTAATGGTCTTCTTGCCTCACTGGTAAGTCAGCTGTTTCCTATCATTAATTTTCACCACCTTTTGCTTTGGTTCCTGATTACTCAATTTTTATGTTCCCCTGCAAAGTGAGAGAGGTCTTACTCCTTTCACATCTTACAATCGTTCTGCTAAAGAATCATTATTTATTCTCTTCTGAAAAATGGGGATTTGAATTTCAGAGCTGCTCCCCCTCTTACCTGCAATAATATTGTTTTCAACTCCAGGTCTTGGGACTAGAAATTTCCGTAGATTACCCATAGCCTAGTCCTCTGTATCCATTGCTCCATCGCTGAGGCCAGGGCTCAAGTTAGGAGGTATTCAGTGGAGGTCAGTAATCGAGGAAAGTTGGTCATGATGTCATTCTCCAATATTTCCCCTGTAAATTGCTTTGAGTCTTCACAGCTTAGGTGTTCTATTGAAGGTATGTTGTATACACTCAGAAACAAATGACTGAAAACGTGTGCAGTGCATTGTCTAAGAATGTATGTGGGTGTTTGACTACTGTTGCCTCTCTCTGACCTCACCTACAATCAAATGCCCTGTCACCAAATACACCATCAGAACTTTAAAAAGCGGGGGAGGGGCTTCAGATGTGACCTAAGAGCTGACTCATTTATCAGGAAAACACCAGTTTCAAAATTCCCATATGCGACACATTGGAAAGATCAAAATAAGCTTTCTTTAGGGTATCATCACCACACTGCTGACCTATTCCTTTCTGTCCATAATGAAAGGAAGAAAAGCCATTCTTGTCGGCAGCCTGTTTTTGCTCTTTCTTTCTCAGTAATCATCTAATGTGATATGATCCTTTGAACATCTTTATGCTACTCTGTGCATACCATGCATAATTGTGGAATAGGGAAAAATGTTGATTTCAGGGAAATGATGGTTTTGTATATAAATGGGTTCAGAAGCATGTTGTATCTAAGGTTCTTAGGACGAAGTAGACAGAAACTCTAACTAGCTTTCATCTGCTCACAGAATTCAGCAAAAAAATGCATTCATCCATTCACAGAATTCAGGAGTCTGAGAAGTTTTAGGCTCATCTCAGGCTTAGCAGCATCAGTAGCAATGTGGTCCACTCCCTACTCAGTCTCTCTCTTGCTCTCAGCTTTGCTTTCCCTGTTAGCTTTTTGTCCATGGTGCAGTTCCAGCTCGACACAGATGACAAAGTTTGCAATCCTGATGTCTTTTGACAAAGAAATCAAGCCTCTTGCTCCAGTGAACAGAACAGTGTTTGAAGCGCTCAGATTGACAGATCTGGCTCAGAGGAAAATCCTTGCCCTATCCTCCTTGGGGAAAAAGAGTCTCAAAAGGAGAGAAAGTATCCAGTGAGCAGAAGAAGAAATAGAGGAATCTGGCAAGATAGAAATAATAGATATTCTCTACATTCATAGAGTGTCCTTTTTTCCTTCTAGACAAAAAGGAGAGCAAGGCTGATGGGATAGCTGTTGGTTTGAGGTATTCAGAAAGGAGCAAAAGGATAATGATGCTTTGAAAAGATTATTTCCTCTCTTTTTAGGTGTAGATGCTTTGATTTTCCTGCCTAAGTATAGCAGTCCTGTCTCTGTTGTATTTTTATCTTTATTTCTGAGCCTCAGATATTTCCAAGGTGGTACTGTTCATTAAAGCTATCTAATGAGTTGTCAAGCCAGGTGAAGTCTCTGGTTCATAACCTTTGTCGACACAAAAATGATATCTCCCATGATCATAATTTCAAAAGACCTATTCTCATTATGTAAGTCATTAGATAATGAAAGTAGGATTTTCACCTTTTACCTCTGAAGCAGAACAGATGGTCCTTATAGCTACTGTGTTCCTTTTTTCATAAGCATCTCTGATAGAGTATTTAAATAATTAGCTCATTTTTCTTTTTACTCTTAGATCTCATGCAATTAATTTGCTGCCTTCTTTAACATTTGCTTATGAATAAATGAAACCTATCAATCATTCCACTTAAGCTGCATTTATAGCTATGTCAAAATCATCAAATCCAGAATCTTTTCCTTAATGTTCTTCCTCATTGATTTCTTTGCATAGCATCTTCTAGGAACTCTTCCCTTACTTCCACAAAACTCCACCTTCCTAATCCATATCAGATTTTTTTTATAGCTTCTTTTATCTCACTTCCATTGTTAATTCTGTTCCTTTTGCACATTCCTCTCTCTTTTGTTTTAGTTCATCTACATATTTACTCTTCCTCACTGAAAAGCAAGTAAACAGGAATTGAGGCTATGGTAAATTTGTATTTGTGTATATTTACATCTAAAGCATTAAGGGATTAGAAAAGGAAGGGGGATGAGTCCCTGTACAAAAGGATTCATGGGGTAGACACTAAATCACTTGGCTTCAAAGAGTAAAGATGAAGAGGACTGATCCTAGAGGAGCAGAGAATGCAAATTCCGTGTCTATGTAGTTCCCTGTTGCCCCTCTTGTTTTATCCTATCAAACTCCGCAACTTTAATTCCTTCACTATGATATGTGCCATACACCAACCATCACTTATGCTTAGGTATTGGTAGGAACATTCTAAGCACATTCTGTTTCTGTTACATATGGACAGCGTCTGTTAGACACTTGAGTACTGGTCTGCCTCTCCATTGCATATCTTCCACACCAAATCTTTTATAAAACTTTCACTAAGTTGGAAATCTGAATCAGTTCATAAGTGAGTTCTTCAAGAGAAAAGAAAATATCAAGACAGCTTTATTCAATAGCTATCCAGAGTTTATCTTCTTGATAGCTTATATTTTCCTGTGGGGAAAATAAACAGAGAATTAAGTGGGAGTGATTCCAAGTTACTAATCCTCAAGTGTTTCTTTCATTCCATGGCTTTAGATAAATGTCATAACAGATCAACTCATAATATGGACTGAAGGTATAAATGTTCATTTTTCCCTGTGCCTGCACTTTAAGGCTAACACTGCTCTAGGTAATAGTCATGGGACATTAGGGATGCTCACAGTATTTGTAAATCAAAGATGCTTCTTGACTAAAAGACTTAACTCTGATGGTCCTTTCCCCAGGGAAGAAGAATGTAAATAATTATGCACTTTAAATATCAAGCTGCTCTTTTCTTGTCTCTAAAACAGACATGATTTAGTTATTGAACAAGCATCTAGGTCTTGACAAAGCTGGAACATTTCCCTCTTCTTTGAGTCCAGTGCCATGAGTACAAGTACTTTTAATGTGTGATTTAATTCTCAGCCATTGATTTATTTTCACAATGCATTCAAATATAATATAACCTGTAGAAATTCATGATAAAGTAGTCATTGTTTACTAGTACCTCTTTGTAAGCACTCCTTTTTGAATACTCCTATTTAATTCTCATAGTACCTGGAAGAAGTAGTATATTATTTAACATAATTTTAGCTGTCCATATAGAAATCCAACCAGAAGATTCTTAGATGAAAAGAGAGATTTTTCTGTCAACATATAACCTACAAAAAGTTCAGGGCTTCTTTGAGATTTGGAAAGTAGAAAAGGTGTCATAACTTCTTTTCACGTCAGCAAGTTTATATTAGCTGTATTTTCCCACCTTTTAGACAGATTTTCTCAAGAGCCTGCATAATCTAGGGAGCCATACATTAATTAAAGACTGAATCTGTTACATTTCTTTTGGTTTTAAAGTTCCCAGAGACACGGAGACTTGCTTCCAAAGAATTAGGGTATGAAAAGGAAAAAGTAGCAACTCAATAGTGGAGAGTGGTAGACTCATTGAAATGATGCAAGATCACATTATGGATATTGCCTAGCCATTTTATGATATGATGAGAAGGGTCTTTCCCTATGTGGAATTTTTATCTAAAAGCATAAAATCCTATCCCAAACTTGAGAAAAATATCAGCAAATATGAACTGAAGAATGTTCTAAAATACCTGGCTAGTTCTCTTCATTAATGACAAAGTTATAAAGGCAAGTGATGACCAAGACATTTTGTAGATTAAAGGAGACAAAAAGAGACCCCCAAAAGCCCAACATGTGCCCCTGGATAGAATCTTGAAACAAAAAGCATTTTAAAAGTATGTTGAGGCAGTGAAATCTGCAGTTTAACTATTGACAATTCCTTAGTTGTGACAAATGTAAGATGTTAATTATGGGGAAAACTAACATTACACAGGAACTCCCAATACTATATTGATAAGTTTTATATGAAGTTATTTCAAAGTTTTGTTCTTTTTTTAAAAAGATGCTTTAAAATGTGGGGATGAAATCCCAGGGAATAAAATCATGAACCAACCAGCTTAGATTATGTGCCTATCTAGCTTCAGTTAATGAGCAGCAGCAGGACCCTCTGTCAGAATCCTGGCCCCTTCACACTTGCTATTCATCATTTACAGAGAATGAGAACAGTAGGAAAGGATGGGAGAAGATACCTGTGAGCCATGCACAACTTCAGGTAGTGAGCATCAGAGATTAAAAAGCCAAGGGTCATTGAATTGAGTGCTATCTTTCATCAAACCTAAAATAAAGTAGTCCACATTTTAAAACTCACAAAATTGATAGTCATTATTTATGATTTGTCAGAATTGCCTTAGATTGGATGAAATATAATTTCTTTCTGATGACAATAAATGATGAAGCCTGGGATTCCAGCAAAGATTCTTATCCAAAGTATCATCTGGATTCTGAAGGCCAAATACACATTTTTGACTATCATGTTTCTCAAGTTTCCCTCAGTATTGACCATGCTGCCTTACAAAACAGTGCTAATGAGATCAGCCCAAACTGCAGTTCAAAAGTCTAATTGAAACCATGGAAAATCTACCCTAACATTCTATTATCCTGGTACAGTTATCAAGCAATAGCTAAAGATCCCAAATCAGATGGCATTCTGTTAATTTAATGTAGTAAAAGACTGAGATTGGGACTTTTTTACATGTAGTGTATATAATAAATCATAAACATTCTTTTAGATATTCTGTTTTGATATTTCAGATAGAAGCAGGAAGATCCAAAGAAGCACAATCGCTTTTAGAATAGCTTTTCTTAACCATGCACATTATTAGTTTAATCATGTCTTGGGAAACCAGAAAGCATAGGAATTTTGTTTCATTCATTCTAAAGACAATAATATGTTTTTAGGCAGATCTGTTCCATTTTTAATCATAATTTGTTGTGCACCTGTTATTAGCTAACTACTCTAGTGATATTTCATTCATGCTTGCATGGGTCTTGTAAGTATATTACGAAAGATGGGCATTTTATACTATAATTACAATTGAGGTGGGTATTTAAAAATTGTTGAAGTTTTGGGAGTATATAACCAGGGAGTTTAATTCAGTTTAGATGAACAAAAATAGTCCAAGGGATTTGTGCTTAAACAGAGGTGGGAAAACAAGCACAGCCTTTGTTGATCACTTACTGTGTGCCTGGCACTATAGCAAGCCTTTTTGCAACCTGATAGATATTGTTCCAGATGGTCACCTCATCATGTATAAAACTACTTTTACCAAGCTTCATTACAGCTGGAGTTCTAACTACAACCTAATGTTTGATCATCAGAAGTACTTCTCTGAGATTTTATATATTTTGCATCTATATTTTTGATGTGTAACCCTTTACAGATTTTGGGTCCATGAAATGTTTCCATGCACTTATATAGCATGTAACGTCTCATCAAGATCGACATAACTCTCAAGGAGTTGCTATTTCTTGCAGTGATCAATTTGGACTGGGCATACACGGAAGCATTTGACATGAGACTTAGTGAAACATTAATTGTAGGTGCAGCAACCTCATAATGTCCTGCTCTCCAGAGCAGAGGTCTGATTGAGTGCTGACAATACCCAGTAATAGCCACAGTGGCACCAAGCTAAGTGAAACCTCACATCCTTGTGGTAGAGAAAATGGTTCCCCAGATGGGCCATTTTTGTACAGTTCTGAAAGTTGTTCCCAAAGGCCCATTGTCTACCTTACTGCCACATGTCTTCTTAATGATTTTTGTAAGCATTAACACTGAATAATTTCTGCATAAAATGGTGAGTGGTTTATTCTATCAGATATGGCTTATCAGTTATTTGAGCCCAGGAGTGCTGCATGCCAGGAAGGGAAGGAATCTGTTAGTTTATGTGCTTGGGCCAACGGGAATGAGTTACTACAAGTCCACAATAGTCATTTTTAAAGAGTTACCTACATTGTTACCTGGGGGGTGCTTGAATTATTACTTGTCAGTAACTGAAGTGAAGCATCTGATGAAAATACATTGGTGGTCCAGATAGCTGTTGCCATGGCACCGTCTGATGGGAATGGAAAATGTAAGAATACACAGTGTGCTGTGTATACTGTACTGTAGGTAGAGTTTTTTAGCCTCTGACATGGTCAAAGAAAAGCAGAGGGTCTAGCATTGTTACAGTAAAAATGTTTGTATCTTGCACTAGCTCCTGGATATACATAGTGAAACATGCTGTGTAGAACCTAATCTTAAGAATCAGAGTTACGACATCATGTGAATTTTTTAACCTGAAAAGGAAAGGACCAGACTGGGAAAATGTAAAATCAGAGGGTAGAAATTATAGCATATATGAGATTTCGGAGAATTTGCATTATTCCTTTTTTCCTGAACCTTGTTTGTGCAAATACCTTTTCCTGTTTGCCTGACTTCTCATTGCCTTCTGTGAGGTAGGTTGCCTTCAGAGATTGCAAGTATTCTTCAATTCATCCATACCAAGTACTGGACCTCAAACCTTATAATGTGAGTGAAATTCTAATATGCCAAGTAGGTGAGGAGCAATTCCAAAGTTAACACATTCCTAAAGACCAACAATATTTGATTGTTTATAAATTTTATCAGTAAGAAGCAGGGGGATACATATAGGTGGACAAATTCAAAGTTGTTACACCAGCAAGGAAAAGAGGGACATAAATGTAATTTAGGGTTACTCAATATGAAACCTACTTCTAGAATGTACTAACTGCAATAGTTGGAAAAGGTTCTGGTAATTTGTTCCCTGGGTCTTAGTGTAAATGTCAAATGTGAGATGAACTGCGCTGCTGAATGAAGATGCTAGACATTCCTTGGTGTGATATAAAAGGAATCAGGAATTATGGGGCTAGGAATGTTCGCATAGCATTTTCTGAAATGATGGGCTCAACCACTCCATAACTATTGGTCTGTGCAAAGAACGAAAATTCTTCTTTTGTTCCCTCAAAACAGTAATTGTAGGTGCCAACAGTTGTCAAAACAGTTCAGAAGCCATTTATGATGTCTGAGTCCTGTATTGGAATACTTAAATACAATCTCTACCTCTGGCTTCTGCTTTTAGCTACCCAATAATGTGAATGCTTTGGGAAGCGGTTGTTGGCTCCAGTTGTTGGCTCTCTGCCACCAACATAGTTTAGCTGAGTTAAGTTCCTAGTTTCTGATGTCAACCTGACCCAGCCTTAGTCACGGAGGACAATTTGGGAATGAATCAGCCAATAGTAGTTCCCTCTTTCTGTCTCTGTGCCTCAAACAAAATAATAATACATATCCTAATTATTGCAACGACTGTCCTCTGCCCATAAATTAAGGTGGAAGATTGAGTTATTGATATGACTTCAAGAACTGAATTGGAATGTAGGGTTACTAGAATGCAGGAGGCTTAACTAGTTGAATCAAGATGGGTACAATTATCATCATATTAAGTGATATGGCTGACATAAATTTATCACAATGTTGACCCGCAGACAACTTTGGTTGTGGCTGATGGCTCACAGGGCCCTTAGTACTGGGAAACTACATAGTATTAGGGTCCTGTTTAAACAACAAAGGCAGCTTTAGTTGTGGTAACCTTAGGTCTACTTAAAACACATGATCCCCTCTCTAATTCCCAGACCTGGGATAGTTTACTGGAGTCTGTTACATTCAGAGAGAAATGCTGCATTACAGAAGATCCTTGATCTGTTATCTACCTCCAAAGAACCTACAGTTATCTACTGGGATTACTATTTATTGGGCAAGAGGAAAGTACTTCCTGGGGATTACTGCTTTGTAAATTCTAACCAAAATCCCCCAACAGGGTACAGTGGAAACTGTGACGAGTTAGTGACATGGGGGCTCAATGGTTCTGCAATCCCAACCTGTGCTTAATACTCTGTTCCCTTGGTGAAGGCAATAGGTTTCACTAAGCAACTGATATTCAGTCTCTGAGGTTATTACAAATATTGTACCCTGGCAGAAAAGGAAAATGCCAACAATAAAACAAAACCCTTCAAATGTTCAATCAGTGGGTAGGTCTTTTCTATACACTCTCCTCCAAAAAATGGCAAGCATTTCATTGATATTAAAATGTATGCATTTATATTTGAAAGAAGGAATTAAAGAGAGTGTGTAAGGGACGGAGAGAGAGAGGGAATGTGATCACAGCACCTCACAATAGCCAGGTCAAAGTCACAATCCTGGCTCTCCCACATGGGTTGAACCATAATCTGCTGTCAACATAGGCACATGTCAGTGGGAAGCTGAGTCAGAAAGAACAATACCTGGGATCCAAAGCAGGTACTCGGATTCACAACATGATTGTCCTAAGTGATGTCTTAACTGCTAATCCAGGTATCTGCCCTCATGAAAGCTTTATAACTGCTAGACAGAGATAAGTTTTTACTGCTAAGCATTATAATTCAGAAATGTTTTGAACTCTGCTAAAACAAATTTTGATGTGAAAGCATTTCAAGGAAGCAGTGTGTTTTGGAATAAGTAATAAACATACATTTCCTAAATTCTTTGTGACTTTTATTTGGAAGAGCTTTCACTTATGAAAGAAGACAGAATAATTACTTACTTTGAGAGGTGGTAGGAAGATACTGGTCACATAGTTCAATTAGGATATTCTATTGTGTGTTTATTGTTTACTCTTCCCTTTTAATATTAAACAGTTTTTGAAATATGAAAATGCTGCATATTTCATGTGATAGATCAAGTGAACAAAAGAAAGGGGTAAACAAAAATGAAATATCACTAAACATCTTTCCATATCAGATTTGGTCAAAAGGAGAGAGAGTGAAAAAGAAAATTTTACCAAAAGTTACATCTAATTTTTATAAAAGCTTTTAGAAAAAGGTAGCAGAATAGGTATAAATTCTTGATTAAGTAATAAATTCATCAATAAAGAGAAGATTCTATGCAGGAAACCAGGGTCAGCGCACCACCCCATACCTTGTTCTGCTAGCATGGATACACTTGCTTTCCTACCGACCTCTCAGCATCTGTCTGCAGTCAGCTTCTAAACATCACTTCCTTACCAATCCATCGCTTCACTCGGGACTGGGCTGGACAGTCTACTTAAGCATTCTCGTAGCATGCTCTACTCATTCACCTATGATGTTTAAGGATGTTGTTGTCGGTTTTGTATGTTTCCCAAACAGAGGGAAAGGATTACACTCACCACAACACTTGCACAGTGCTAAATATCTCAAATAAAAACTGAAAGAACACAGACACAAAAGAGAATACTTAGAACTCTATGTACTGCTGCATCATTTTCTGGATCTGAGGCCTCGTTGTCAGAAGAGAATTTTTAACTTAGAGGAACAAAGGCAGAAGTGAACTGACCTAGAGGTTAGAAGGCCCACAACGTGGACTTGTGTTTTTTTTCTAGGAGTCAAAAACATTCTGACCTATTCAGAACTGGGAGAAAGTCCTATATTTTGCCTGAGAGTGCAAACTCCAGTATAGCAAAGGAATCCTTCCCATGAGGTAAATTTTCTACAGCATTTTCTGCTGTAGAGAAATAATCAGCTTCTTTCTTCCTTGCCTATAAAATGTTGTATTTTTTTCATTTTTCTTTTCATGGTTTATATCTTTTACATCCAGTGTAGGTCAATGTCACAAGATCTTATGTTTTCTGGTGTTATTTTAAACAGTCCTGTTATCTTAATTTCATTTTCCATTATTTGCTAATGCAAAGAACATTGTTTTAGTTATTAGAAATGAACTTATTGGTTCTAGTACCTTTTTCATAGATTACTAAGGATTTTCTGCATGGAATAGTGTGCATGTATATCAATATATGAAATACTTTATACAGTTGCTTTTATTTTTCATTCCAGTATTCATGTTTTTTTAATTTCTTTTTCTTTTCTATGTTATACTGGTAATTGCAATGCAGTAATGAATAGAAGTAACAAAACAGATATCCCTGTCTTTTATGGATCTTAGAAACAATGCATCTTAGATACAGTATTAAACATCCCATTGAGTAGGAAGTAAGCTAGAATTTCATCTCCGTGTTCTTGGTCAAATGAAGAGATTTGAACCTCTTCTAGAAATCGTTTCTCCAATTTGACATTGGTGTATGAATGAACTGCCTTTCACTCTTGAATACATACTTGACCTCTAATCATTAGATGAAGTCTGCAAGTGGATCACACAGAAGCAAATATTTGTCACTACGTAGGTAATTCTTCCACATAATTGAAGTTAGAGTAGCTTATCATTGAATTATGTTAATATCAGCTACAATTTACTGAGAGTTTATGAACTAACAGTTTTATTTAAGTGGTTAACAGAGACTATTTGATCCAACTCTTGGAACAGAGGAATGGCCCCTGGAAAAAAATTTTTCTCAGAAATACCATTCTGAGAAATTAAAGCTAATATTTTATAATATTTATAATTATAATAAAGTATAACATTTATAAATTTTCATAATATTTTATACATGGTCACAAAGATATAAAATAATTTTTTTACATGGTAGATAAAATGGAAGATAAAAGATGGTAGTTATTATGATTATGTAAATGTCCCATTTTTCCATAAAAGAGAATTTGTTGAAAATTTTTGAGCTTCTAGATGGGTAACAGAAGGAGTTAAAATTAGAATGTCAGAAGGGGTGGTTTTTAGATGGTGACATTATGTCATGTTTATTTTATACTTTGTTTTCTATTTTTTTACAAAAGAGATTTATATTTACTTGAGAGAGAGAGGAAGAATGAGATGGAGAGAGATCTTCTGTCCTCCAGTTCATTCCCCAAATGTCCACAACAGCTAGAGCTGGGCCAGTCAGAAGTTAGGAGCCAGGAGCCTCTTCCAGGTCTTCCAAGCATTTGTTTTCCCAGGCTATAAGTAGGGGGCCGGGATCGAAACGAAGCAGTTGAAACCCTAACCTCTGTCATAGGGGATGCCAGTGCCCACAGGCACAGGATTGCCAGCTATGCCACTGCTCTGCACCCCCCCCTTTTTTTTTTATACTTTTAGAGAATAAAAAACAAAACTGTATCATAGAAATACCGTTCCTTTGATATCATGAAAGGCCTAAGTTGAAATGTGGAGTAGTGATGACTTTGACTCTGCAATGTTTCTGTGCAAAAGATGTAGCGTTAATTTGCCCAGACTGCATGGAAGAGGGGAAATGCTCATAGACAATCATGTCTCATTCCCCCCCAAACTGAGTCCTACAGAACCAGACTGTTAAATGAATAAAAGAACATATGCAGAATGCACCTGCCATTGACCCTCTCTGCTCGCTGCTCCACTGGCTGATGTCCAGAAAGACACAGTCCTTGAAGGCCAATGGATCACTCAAATCTTGCTATCCAGCACACAGGAAACTTTGCTCTTTTCCTGTGATTCTGCTATTTATAGGATGTATAGATTTCCTCTGCTTCCTAGGCGATAGCCAATTCTGTCTCTCTGCTTTCCTCACCTCCCTCTTAGCAATTGCAGCTTTTCCATTTCCTTGTGGGATGATTCCCATTTTAGCAAAGAATTTCACAAAATGCAGAAAGAGACCTTGTCCTTGGAAGTTTTTTCAAATATCCATTTTGTTCTTTAGGATGTGTAGACAGCCAAGGATCTTTGGCAGTCAATGCAGAGTAAAGCTATGCAATAGGTGCTGGAGTTGAAAGGAAGTCACAATCCAGCTCGGAAATTAGCCCACCCATCCAAAAAAACAGTAAGCCATGCAGGACCAATGTGTATATTAGCTACAAACTGGTGATGTGGGCCTGGCACAGTAGCCTAGTGGCTAAAGTCCTCGCCTTGCGTGTGCCGGGATCCCATTTGGGTACCGATTCTAAACCCAGCATCCCAGCTTCCCATCCTGCTTACTGCTTGTGGCCTCAGAAACTAGTTGAGGATGGCCCAAAGTCTTGGGACCCTGCACCCATGCGGGATACCCGAAGGATGCTACAGGTTCCTAGCTTTGGCCTGGTGTAGTTCTGGCCGTTGCATCCACTTAGGGAGTGAATCATTGGATGGAAGATCTTCCTCTCTGTCTCTTCTCTGTATATCTTACTTTCCAGTAAAAAAAAAAATCTTTAAAAAAGTAAATTGGTGGTGTGAGTTTTGTTGTCATCTCCTTTCAATGTGTTTAAATGCTTTCACCATCGTTTTATTTTCCTTTTCTCTGTGTTTTTAATCCTTCCCATGTCATTAATTACTCTCTTCTGTCCTTTCTTACAAATGGGAGCAGACAGATTTCTTCCTTCCCACACAGTTTACTCAGTATGTCAGAAGAGTTTTTGTTTTTCTCACAAAGCAAATTAGAAATTTGAAATGTCAGGTAGACAGATGTGTGAAAGGTTTTTGTCGGGTAAACGAAAAGAGATGACTCAACATCTCTACATAAAGGCAGCAGAACTCCATCCACTTCTGTTGTGTTTGGGAGAGAATAAATACCCTAAGTTACAGTTTCGAATTATAGCAACAAAATCTTGGTGTTTTCAGAAGTTTCTCAAGAGTTTAAAAACAAGAGTCATATCAGAAATCAACTGAGTAGTTGTCTCATTAAATTTCATCCTCATTTAATTATTTTGTGAGCCCCCCTCACTTCCTTCAACTTTCTTTCCTTCCCTTCCTTTCCTCCTTTTTTCTTTCCTGTATTTGTGGATTCTCACATAATTCTTACACGTTTTTATACACTGCAATCTTTCTACAGATATATACAGCATAAACTGATCAAATCCGGTCATTAGCACTTGCATTTCCTCATCTCTTCTTTATGTTCAGAGGCCACGCGTGCCTCTTGTCTAGTTCTTCATGTTGGATAGAATATGGCGTGAGAAAGTACAGTCCTATGGTGATTTAGAACACTAGATTGTCTTAATCCTACCCAGGTTTTGGTTTCTGTTATCTAACTCCTTTCATCCCCCACCCCTACCTTTCTGAGTCTAGTCACTGGTTACATTCTGATAGAAGTTTCTAAACTCCCTGTATGAAAGAGAACATGTGCTTGGCCTCTTCTACTTAACATAATAAGCTCCATTTCCATCCATTTTGTTGCAAATGTCAGGATTTCAATTTTTCCATGGTTGAATCATATTGTATTATATATCATATTTCCAAACACACACCACCTTTCTGTACCCATTCATCCACTGCTAGACAGTTAAGTTGATTCCATATTCTGGTTATTGTGAGTAACGGTATAACGAATAAAGGAGCACAGGTGTCTCTTCAAAATGCTTAGCTCATTTTTTTCCTTCTCTGAGTATGCCTCGTTTAATAAATCTCAGACTTATTTACTTATCACTTAGTTTGATTAATACAGTTCAACTTCATACACCATTCCTAGCCTCTCTTTTCAATATATCAGAGAAAAAAAAATGTAGAGGAAGAAAAAGTGGTAATACACAAATAGTCACACTCCTTTCTTCCTGGAAGGAAACACAAAGTTTTCTTCCTACTTATTTGCTCGCAGTCTGCTTTCTTACAACTCGTGGTTATCAGTTAGAAATGGACATTGATTCTTACAACTTTCTGTTTTCAGGATCTTGAAAGACAAAAATAGCATGCACTAATGGCATAGTGAATTATGCATTACCATTTTGGGCTAAAACCGAAAAACAGAAATTATCTCCTTGGACATCAGGGTTTTTATATGAAAATACTCGAATTCCAGTTCTTATTTTCACTTATCTGCCCCAACTAGTGATGTTGTAGGTGTGACAACTACTGTGTTTCAGCTTCCTCATTAGCAGAACGAGGAAAATCATGGAATCCAGTTCTCCAGACTGTGGTAGGGAATACAAGGGATCCTTCCAGAACATAAAAGACTCATGACCAGGAAAGCACATCTTTATGAAGTTTTTCAGTATTTCCTTGAAGATAAAACAAAAGTAGTTGATGAGTTATATTTAAAGGTGTCAAACTATAGATATGTCTCTAGATTAAAAGTGCATAGAAAATGTACATTAACATTTAGCTGGTTTTTTTTGAATTCTTGTATATAAGAGATATCACAAGGCAATTACTGAAAAGCTTTGAAAAAGCCTTTTAAAAGAATAGTTATATAATATATAACAGGCATGTAATTTACTTGTGCTATTTATTTTTAATTTATGTTTTTAGGGATAAGAGTACTTTATATAAGATCTAATTCTCTTAATTGATTTATTAGCATATAGTATTGTTAGCTGTAGATTTCCAACATATATTGAATTTGGCTTTTGTTCATAACCTAATTATGATACATGATAGTATTTCCCATCTGAGTTCCAAATTATCACCTGCTGTTTGCCACTCCCTGTGAGCCCTGACCTTGACATTGCTGTGTGCTCGCCCTGGCCATGCTTGACTTCCTGAGAGTGACATCTGGGAGAATTCAAGACTGTGCGCCCCAAAGGGATACAGTAACTGAGGAAGGTCTTTTGAAGTCAGAAATAAGGAGATAATAATATTCAAGTTTAGTATTGTGCCACTCAATTTCTGCACTTATTGGGTCCATTCCTCTCTTTTGTTCAAATGCAAGCAGGCACTGAAACTGCTGTAGTCCCACAATGAAAACTGAATCACATATGAATTTTAAAAAAACACAGGATTCTGTTCTTCAACTTTGTAAGTTTCTGTGTCTTTAGATTTGGAGGGCACTTTAAGGGATAACTATTGTTTCACTGAGAAAAGCAAGGCAAAGGTGACTACTGTATCCACTTTAGTTCTAATTCACTTATGATTAGCATTGGAGTTTTCATAACTAGCATGCTTCATGTTGCCGATGGATTTTGTTAATGAAATTAGTGATGCCCAACATGCATGTGTAATAAACAAAAAGATAACTATGTGACATGAGTGTTGATTTGTTTCACCACAGTAACTTTCACTATATATGTGTCTCATTACAACACATTGTATATCTTGAATATACATAATACATTTTTAAAAATGTTTCTTGGGATTTTAAAGGCACAGGGTACTGTGTAGAGAAAAGCAAAAATACTGGCAAGCAAATGAAAACTTCCGTGTTGGTGGAATGAAGCGTCATGGGAACGTAAAGGAAAGAGAGATCATTTCTAGCAGAGGAAAATACAGAAGATTTCATGTAGGAGACAGTATTCTATTTCCACCTTTATGGCTCACTCTTTTGTGGTTCAAAAAAGCACAGAGGGTTGTTGGGGAAAATTAGAGAAATACAGAAATCCCAAGAGATCAATGGAATCCAACTTTTACTTTCAAAGTTTAGCAGGGCAAAAGTTCATTGGGTAGACTGTGGTAAGATTCAGAAGTTCAAATCTACACCAAGAATGCTAATACACAAAGCCTAGAAACATGTTTGTCTCAGAAATCAGCAGATTCAATTGCTACAATAACATGATGAGGCTCACAGAATCCTGCACACTGTGCTGTCTTCTGTAGACTCACCAAGTTCCTTAGGACGTGACCACATTGGCTGCGGGGTGTGCCATGCTTTAGGCTCTGGGACTTTCCTGTTTGGGAGTGTCTATGTTTCCTGCCTATGTTTAAGTCAATTACTAAAACCTGATGAACATGTTTCTTGGATTCACCAAGGTTGTAGACATCCTGTGACAACCTTCAGTGCCCAGCGTCAGTACCAGCAGAAACAGAACAGAAAGAGGTGTTCCTTGAGTAGCCATAGTAGTTAGCACAGCAGAATGATGGTAGCAACTGAACACACTGTGCCCCAGTGCCTTCCTCTCAAGCATGTTTTAGAAAATGCAAATAAACCCAAGTGGGGTCTCTTTGCATAGCCTGGAAAGATTTAATCTCTTTAAATATCAATAAGGAACAAGGATAAATAAGCTCAAATGAAATGTTGATTTGTAAAACAAAGATCATTTAAAAAATTACATTGTAAGGAAAATACAGGTTGCAGATCATTTTCCTTTGCCTTCTTTCCTAAGAATGCTGTATTTTGATCCTCCTACAGCCCATCAATAGCTATCATGAACTTCACAGGGAGCGTCCTCAGCTCTAAAGGATCTGATATAAATGTCCTCCTTGTAGGTCACTGGACTTCATGCAGACAATTAAGATCTGAGGAAAGGTTTCCTAGGGTTTTGTAAGTTTCCACTTCCTTACAGCATCTGTAGAAGAAATACTGTTTCTTTAATGGGTCATATTGTATAGATACTAAACTTGAATCTATTATTGTTCCTTTATTATGCAAAGGAAAACCTCTTCCCTTTTCCTCTCCCTCTTTCTCATCTTCTTTCATCTGCTCTCCCTCTTCTTTCTGCTTCTTTTCCTCCTTCTTGAACAAGAACTTCTAAGAAATACTAAATTTTGGAAAAAAGATCTGATTGTTCATGCGGAAGAAGCAGGGTGTGACTGTGTACCCCAGGAAGGTGTTTGTCCTACAGGTCTAAGGTGCTGCCTGCGATGTCATAGGGCCTGGGTTCAAGTCCTGGTTCCGCTCTCAATCCTAACTTCCTGCTAAGTTCGCTATTTGAAGCAGCAGGAAAAGGTGCAAGTAGGACAAATCCAGACTGAGTTCCTGGCCTCCATGTTTGGCTGTTATGGATAGCCGGGGAAGGAACCATCACCATCTCTGCCACTCACTTGTCTGTCTCTCTGTCTCCTCGGTCTCTGTGTTGTGCCTTATAAAGGAAAAAATACACAAAAAAGCAATCTCACCACAAACTCATTAATCCTGACATTTCCCATGTTGTTGACTTCTTTGGCCCATGCCTACAACTCTAATATGATCCAGTGTTTCATCAGCAGGATATGGGCTATTTTTTCACCAAGATCTCCAAATGCCATTGCCTAAAGTCTTAATCCTGGTCCCATTGACTTCTGCATATTTTTTCTGCCTTCATCTAGATTAATTGCCCAATTATGCAGTTAAATAAAAATATTTGTTGACCTTTATGAAAGTATTTTTATGACAGGTTTCTTAAATGTAGAATGTCTTACCTTTCTCCTTCACTTGAGTCACTGTGGGCAGCAAAAAGTCATTTCTAAGTCTGCTTGTGTATGTAGAGCTGATGGACGTTACACCAAAGGAGACTGGAACAGAATGTGAAAGGTCAGGTCAAATTCATTTGGTCCTAGGATGATGAAAGATTATGATAGGTTGGAAAATGTTTGCTCATTCCACTCAGATACTATGGCCTACGCAATATGTTTTGACAGTAGTGTGAAAAGCTGTCCAAAGCTTGATGAGAATAAATAGGATCTAGCCACATTGACACCACAGGAGAAAATGCACTTCCATACTGCGGCTCCTTCTTCACATGTGTGCAAACACGCATTGTGAAATCCACCATATTTTCCATAAATTGCACATGGGGCCTCCACAAACTAAATAACACGGTATAATAGTGATTAATTTTTAATAATGGCCCAAAATATTCCTTATTAGAATAACTTGCATGATTTCATATAGACTTATTTTATTTCCAAAAGGCTACATTTTTAATATCTGAATGTATGCAAATGCCTAAGTAAATGGTTTTACGTAAAACATGTTAATATTATTATTAAAACCCTCAGTTATTACTGCTTACCTTTTAGAATGTTCATGTTCTAGTTTTCAAGTTAAACCCTATATAGAAAGTTTCTACAAAGTTTATTCCCTGGATTTTGAAATCTGAAATAAATCAATACATTCTCTCTCAGGGAGAAAAAATTTCTGTTGTATCAGCTTAAAACATATCAAGCATTTACAAAGCAAAGAATAGTCTTCAGCACCTTTTGGAGCCTCAACTAAGCCAGGGGTGTGTGTGCGTTAAATGCCAGGGAGAATGGAGTTCCTGTGTTGCATTAGCGTAACTTCCCTGTCAAGCATTTTGATCATGAACATCTTGGGAATATTACTCCTCAGGCCACAATGGGGAAAGGACCATGATAAGGTCTCTCAGAAGTGGGGGCAGCATAAACTACATATGGCAATGTATTTATTTCATTTCCGTTAGCATATATCGATCCAATAGTAAGTAGGTACAGTCTGTGCCTCCGGATTCATCCATTCTATTTTCTTATTTGTTGTCACCTAGAGTTCCGATTAAAAAAATACTATCAAAATTTTATTCTAATAGCCCCAGCTAATTTAATTTAATTTAGTCTTGTAAAACTCTACCAGTTTTAAAACCCAAAGTAACAAAAATTTTCAAAGTCATATGAAATTTTCAAAAAGACCTACAAATATCACTTAACAACATACTTTCTGTACAACATGTTTTAAATGCAAAGGTAATGCAGTAACATCATCATTACTGAAGTTCAGAAGAAGTTAACAGTGTTCTATGTAAAAAGCAAAAATAAAACATTTAAATTCCCATCTCTAATAAAGGAGTAAAGTGACACTTTAGGCTTTTATACTGAACTTAGAGAATATTTACCAAATAAAATATGAGTAGATATGGTTTGTGACAAAAACTCTTTTTACAAACACATTGCTGCTAGATAATTGTACTTTCAGGGGAATCCACTGAACACTTCACTTTTCCATATATCTATGCATGTGTACATATTTAATCTAATGACAGTTTCACTAGTGAATATTTTTGTGAATTCAAAAATTATCATTTTGTCAGTTAATTTAACATAATTTATTCTGTCATAAGTAGAAAATTATTTGTTTTATTTATATAAAAAAAGACTTTCTGAAGGTGTGGAGTAGTATTTTGGTTTCTAGCTACAAACATTTAAGATTCAAACACCTATCATTGTGATGAATATTTTATACCAGAATTATTCCTATTGCAATAAAGATGAAATTCCACATTTTTCCTCATTCTAGTTTTTATTTTTTAAAGATTTGTATTTATTTATTTTTTTTTTAAAGATTTATTTTTATTATTTTTTTTCATTGGAAAGGCGGATATACAGAGAGGAGAGACAGAGAGGAAGATCTTCCGTCCGATGATTCACTCCCCAAGTGAGCGCAACGGCTGATGCCATGCCAATCCGAAGCCAGGAGCCTCTTCCGGGTCTCCCACGTGGGTGCAGGGTCCCAAAGCTTTGGGCCGTCCTCGACTGCTTTCCCAGGCCACAGGCAGGGAGCTGGAAGGGAAGGGGGGCCGCCGGGATTAGAACCGGCGCCCATATGGGATCCCGGGCGTGCAAGGAGAGGACCTTTAACCACTTGCGCCACCGCGCCGGGCCCTGTATTTATTTTTTATTGGAAAGGCACATTTACAGAATGAAGGAGATACAGAAAAAAAGATTTTCCATCCACTGGCTCACTGCCCAAGTGCTTACAATTGCCAGAGCTGAGCTTATCCGAAGCCAGGAGCCAGGAGTCTCCTCTGGATCTCCCATGTTGGTGTTGGGTCTCAAGGCCTTAGTCATCCTCATCTGCTTTCCCAGGCCACAGGTAGGGAGTTGGAAGGCAAGCACAGCTGCCAGGACAAGAACGGCAACCATATATGGGATGCCAGCACATGAAAGATAAGGATTCTAGCCACAAAGCTACTGTATCAGACACCCATTCGAGTTTTATTACAAATTAAAAGTGTATATGTTTAAAGGCTACACTGTTACATTTTGTCCAGCATACACATTGTGGAATTCTGCCACAATTAAACTAATAAATCAATCACTACAGAGTTGAGTTTTTTTTTTCTTTTTGGAGAAAAAACTTGTGATTTTACACCGTTAGCAGATTCCCAAAATGCTCTACATTATCAACTATAATCACCATGCCATATGTCTCCAGAAATCACTAATCTTTTTTAAAAATTATTTTTATTATTTTTTATTGGAAGTCAGATGTACAGAGAGGAGGAGAGACAGAGAAAATCCTCCATCTGCTGGTTCACTCTCCAAGTGGCTGCAACCACTGGAACTTAATCTATCCAAAGCAGGAGCCAGGAACCTCCTCCAATCTCCCAGCCGGTACAGAGTCCCAAGGCTTTGGGTCGACCTCCACTGCTTTCCCAGGCCACAAACAGGGAGCTGGATGGGAATTGGAGCTGCTGGGATATGAACTGTTGTCTATATGGGATCCAGGCACATGCAATGCAAGGACTTTAACCACTAGGTTACTGTGCCAGGCCCAGAAATCATTCATCTTAAAATGGAAGTCTCATGCCATTCGATTAATATCTTCCTTAATCGCTTCTTGGCCTTTTGGCTAAGATCAAGTGTAGTATCTGTTCTTATCAGTTTAATATCTTCCTGTTTCCTGTGTTCTCTAGGAAATACAAAGCTACTCTTCTACTCAGTTTCTATAAATTGAGTTTGACTTTTAGCTTTACTTACTTGCTATTATTTTTTTTTAATTTTACTTCTTTTTATTATGTTTATGATGCAGTTTATGATATAGTTCTATAGGCCCTGGGATTTGCCTTATCCCCTCCCAAATTACCTCCCCCTTACTGGATTTCCCTGTCTTATTACTATAGTATAGTTCTTCATAGACAGTCATATGTCCATCATTGTGGACATGGACAATGGCAGAGAGTTCAGGATTCTATTGTCAAGATATAGTACACAGTTTCATTGGTTGGGAGTCCATCTTTAGTCTGGAAGTAGAGATGCATACTGCATTGTATCCTCATATCTGGACATGATAGTCTCTATTACACAGTTACTTTACATCCCCTTAAATGAAAAGCCACAAAAAAAAAAACAACAGGAAGAAAAAAATTAATAACGTCATGAAGTTAAATAACATACTCCTGAATGACTAATTTGTCACTGAAGAAATGAAAAACAAAGTCAAGAACCTTCTTGAAGAAAATAATGCTGCTGTATCATCTATGAATCATTTAATTATTTAATCAGAAGAAAGTGTTTTGAACAGATGAAACTATCAAAAAAAAATCAAAATCCATGAGATATAGTTTCTGCTGATCTTTGTTGGTGAGATATATCTCTTGTAGGCAACAAAGAGATGGGCTTTGTTTCTTAATCCAGTCTACTAATTTATGATGCTTGATTGATGAGTTTACACCATTTACATTCAGGGCTAATATGAATGGGTGGTAATTTGGTCCTGTCATTTAGAGAGACTGTGAGAGCAAGAAACAAATAGAAAGAGAGAGAGAGAAATCCATCTACTAGTTGGTTCATTCCCCACATGCTTACAATAGCTGGGGTAGGGCCAGCAAAAGCCTGAAGGTAGGAATGCATCCTGTTATCTCACACAGATGGTAGGGATCCAGGCATTGGTCCTTCCTTTTTCACCCACCGGCATATTAGAAAGAAGTGGGGTGGGATGGGTGTTGGTGCACTGGTTCAGTGGTCAAATTTTTGCCTTGTATGCGCTAGGATCACATTTGGGTGCCAGTTCATATCTCTGCTGCTCCACTTCCCATCCAGTGCCCTGCTTTTGGCATGGGAAAGCAGTAGAGAATATCCCAAAGCTTTGGGACCCTTTGCCTGCATGGGAGACTCGGAAGAAGTTCCTGGGTCCCGGCTTCAGATCAGCTCAATGGTTGGGACATTTGGCATGGACCTATTTTCAAATCTCTGAGAACATTCCACACTGTCATTCATGGTGTTTAGTTTACATCCTGCCAACAGTGTGTTCGTGTGCATTTTTATCCTCAGTTTCAACTCCTTAGGATACATACAAAGTAGAACAATTGCTTTATTTTATGTTAAGAATATATTTAATTTTGTAAGAAACTGCCAAATTGCCTTCTTATTTGAATTTGAATTCCCATCAGAAATGAGTGAGAATTCCTATTGTTTCAACTTCTCACCGGCATTTGGTGCTGTCACCATTTTGGCAGTTAACACCTGGTGTACAGAAGCATTTTACTGCTGAAATTTTCAAACGTCTTGGATTGTCTGATAACATATGATGTCGATCAGCTTTTCATCTTGGCCATCTGTATATTGTCTTTGCTGAGCTCCCTGCTCACATCTTTTGCTTATCTTTTTTATTTTCTTATTGTTGCATTTCAAGAGGTCTTTGTTTTATTTGATTTTAAAGATACATTGGTTTGGGGGTTAATCCCCTGCCCTTATCAAACACACATGCACACATTCACCCAGAAACAAATAACTTTCATAGTGTGAAAATCATTTTGCTACCATCTTAATTAGTCATATAAAACAATTCATAGAGTTTACAAGTTTGTACACCAGATTCTCTACAAATTTTAGTGTTTCCAGTTTTAGCTCATCTCAACTTCTGTATCTTGTAAGAAAGTTGAAAGCTTTAACAGAAGGCAGGAAATTATTACTATCAGCATATCTTCATCTACTTTAAGGATAAGAAGACAAATCATTTGCAGAATTTAAAGTTCTATTAATAAAGTCAAATTTTGAAAGGCAATTCTGTAGAACATTATGGCTAAATTTGAGGTGGCTGTTGGTAACCTGTCCAAGTCTAATTCCCTACTTTCCCACATATAAGCTAGGTGTCAAGGAGAAAGTTATAGAACCTCAGTACATTACAAGTCTCTGCTCCTCTTGAATCTCATTGCCATTATTCAACATTCTCTGTATGTATAGATGGACTTGATTACTTTTACGAATGAGCTACTCTGTTGTTTTTTGTTTGTTGTTTGGTATTGGGACAATACTAGGATTGAATTAGAAGGCAGATGGAAAATGTGATTTTCTTTAAAAGAGACTTCTTTCTGAAAAGTATTATATTTGAAAGGCTGAGATACAAAGTGAGAGCTTCCATTCACTGATTCATTTCATAATACCCACAATAGTCAGGTGTGGGACAGGTCAAAGGACAGTAAAGGGAAACTTGATCCAGATTTCCTGCAGGGGGAAGAAGGACTCAGTCACTCAGTCAGCATTGCTGCTTTACAGGGCTTGCCTTAGTAAACAGGTGCAGTCAGGGGAGGAGCTGTGACCTGCACTGAGGCACTCCACAATGTGATGCTGCTGCAAAACATTATCTAAACTACTGTGCCAAGTGCCTGCCCTGGGATTTAGGATTTCATTCTTTTGACTTTTCTTGCCATCTTACCGATTGCTGGTTTCTGCCATCAACGGCTAGGTGTTGCACGCACAGCCTGATCCTTCAGCGGTGGCTGCTTTTTTGTCAGTATCTCCTCTTCTGTCTTCAGGACAAGGGTTTGCAAGAACTAGCATTGCTGTTGCTAGCATTGACATGTTTAACACGCATTTAAAAATTAACATAACCTTTTCTTATACCTTATAAATAATGTTCTTACTAGTAAAACACTGAATACATAATTCATGGCCCTCTTTATGACTGGATATGGTCAAACTCTTTTTTAGAAAGATTTTACCTATTTATTTGAAAGTCAGAGTTGCAAGGAGAGGGTTAGGGAGAGAGACTGATCTATCTTCATCTGCCGATTCACTTTCCCAAATGGCCACAACAACCAGAAGTAAACCAGGCTAACATCAAGGGCTTAATCCAGATCTCCTGTGTGAGTACAGGAGATCAGTATGTGAGCCATCTTCTAATGCTTTTCCCAGGCCATTAGCCTGGAAGCAGATCAGAAATGGGCAGCCAAGGCTGGTGCCTCTATGGGATGCCAGTGTTGCAGGTGGTAGCTTTATCCACTACGCCACAATACCAATCCCTGGTTAAATTCCCTAGTAACAGTCATTTGGAATGGGATCAGAATAGATGCAAGAGGCTTGCTGCACAGTAGCTTCCTCTGTATGTTCTATTACAGCCCTTTCTCTTCATTGTTCATTGAAATGGTAATCATCAAAGCAATGTTGAAACTTTAAGATAGCAGGGTGCTATTATCCAGCTTGATGTTCTCCAAAAGGGGATAATATGATAACAGTATGATACACATGATTATTTAAAAAGTTTAAAAGCTTAAACTTTAGCAATCATCCTAGTGGTTTGAACTGTCTATACTCTGATTTTGTAAGTTGTTATATAATTTTTTCCATATTGACATATACAAAATTTTGATATATGCATAATATTTACTTGATTGATACATTTTTCTTAACCATTCTCTCATTTGTGGGCAGTCACATTGCCTGCATTTTAAAAAAAATAATGGTACAATAAGTATCTTTTGTGTGTTTTTCCCTTAGAATACATCTGAAGGGGCCCGGCGCGGTGGCGCAAGTGGTTAAAGGTCCTCGCCTTGCACGCCCGGGATCCCATATGGGCGCCGGTTCTAATCCCGGCAGCCCCGCTTCCCTTCCAGCTCCCTGCCTGTGGCCTGGGAAAGCAGTCGAGGACAGCCCAAAGCTTTGGGAACCTGCACCCGCGTGGGAGACCCGGAAGAGGCTCCTGGCTTCGGATCGGCATAGTATCGGCCCGTTGCGCTCACTTGGGGAGTGAATCATCGGACGGAAGATCTTCCTCTCTGTCTCTCCTCTGTGTATATCCGCCTTTCCAATGAAAAAAAAAAATAGAAAATAAATCTTTAAAAAAAAAAAAAAAAAAAAAAGAATACATCTGAAGTACAAATCATTAAGTGAAATTATGTAACAAACATTTTTATGACCCTTGGTCTGTCTTTTTCAATTTGAGATATTTAAAAGTTGTTCCAATGACTAAACAAGATTTCACAGCCACTTATCCAACATTTAGATTTAGATTTTCAAAATGAACACAATACATTGATCTTAGCGTGATGAACATGAAAATGAGATCACCTCTATATATTCACAGGCATAATTAATTTAGCTTACTGTTGGACATGTTAAAATTCCCAATAAGCACAGCACGGTGCTGTAGCCTATTTGCTAAAGTCCTTTATTTGAACTCGCTGGGACCCCAAATGGGAGCCAGTTTGTGTCCTGGTGGCCCCACTTCCCTCCCAGCTCCCTGCTTGTGGCCTGGAAAGCAGTTGAGGATGGACCAAGGCCTTGGGATTCTATACTTACATGGGAGACCCTGAAGAAGATCTGGGCTCCTGGCTTTGGATCCGCTCAGCTCCAGCCATTGCGGCCACTTGGGAGTGAATCATGATCTTTCTCTGTCTGTTCTCCTCTCTGTATATCTGACTTTCCAATCAAGATAAAATAAATCTTAAAAAAAAACACTTGCTAATTGAACGCATAAAGGATTATGTTACACCATTTGCATGACTTTTACATTATCTCAATACATTAACTGCTCAGGGGGTAGTTTCAGCAATTGTTTATCACTGACTTGGATGGATCATCATATTCCAACATTCCCAACAGTGGAACTAGAGCTCCAGTAGTTACTTTTGAGAGTGTTTATATTACCCCAGACAGCCCAGTTAAGTAGAGTGTCAAATAAAATCCAATAGTCAAGATTCAAGATGAAGGTCAGTGCCCTGCTCCAAAAGCAAAGACTGCAGCTGGTGGGTTGTTCATCTACAGACTGGTCCTCATGGCTCCTGATGAAGGATCTGCTTCCTTGCTACTGACATAATTCCATGGGAAATGCTATGAATGACTATGACCTTTCCTTTGTCTCTGGTATTGGGTGATTCATGACATGCCACAAGAGCTATGTTAGATAAGTAAGTTCTTTCCAAGAGAGATGGAGCCAAATACAAGATGAAAAGAGTTTCTCCAATTGGAAGTTGTAATTTTATGAGTAAATGACAGAAATCGTAAATATGAAACTATTCCTAAAGGGAATAATATATGAGAGGATTTTTTTCCACTTGAGAAGTATTTGGTTTGTTAAGAGTCCAAATAAATTGGCAAGGTATTCTTATAAGAAACAAGGAAAACCATAAGGGAAAAAGAGAAATCAACAGTCTATTTTCTATTCAAATAAAAAATGCAATAATTTAATTTTTCCTTTTTTTTTCTTTTTGGGATTCTTCCTGTGATGTCATTCTCCTTAAACGATTTTAAACTTTAAATCAGAATCCCATCAAAACATACCCACATTAGATCATGCATATTGGATACATTTCCATCACAGCATCTTCCTCCTGAGATAAAGTGTCTTTTGCTTTTTGCCCAAGGTGATTGACAGTGAGTTTGACCCATTGATTGCATTCATTGTATCTAATGCAGGTGAGTCTGTCCAGTTTTTGTTCATGAGCTTGTTCTTGGTAGTCTTGCTATTCTGCTTGCTCTCTGACTGCCAAGTTTGGCATGATTCATGTCAGTCAATGAATTGTGAGCATAGGGATATATGCCACATTTGAGCAGAAAATTCATGAGCCATTACAAGGTTCAGAAATGGCACTTTTCTTTTCGCTCTGAGAATGGCATGATGCCAATATGGAATTTTCTTATTGTGGACCATTCCATGGGGCATACATATAGAGGCAGAGACCAAGCTGATTTCTAGGCAACAAAAATGTGAATAAGAAACACACTTAAATGTTTGAGAACACTTACATAACACAGTGGAAGCTGACCATACAACTGTCAATGATTCTTTTTCCTCTTGTAATTGAGGCACTGGTAGGTGGTCTTTCATTCTTTAGCACAGAGAAGACAAAATAGATAAAAGCAAAAATGATCAGAACATTGATTTAAAGATAATCTATTACTTTGTTACATTTCCTGTGCTATGAATTATGTAAACTATTTCTCAGGGAAAATTTGGGAAAGGCTATATGTGACAAATCCTTTTGATGACAGTTTATCAATCTTATATGTTCAAAGAGAAAGGTAGTTAAGTCACACGACAAAAGCTCAATCCTCTCACAGTTCATTTGAGTAGAGACGACCCAAAGATCATTGCATATTCCATGTATTTTTTTTTCTCTTGGTTGTAAACAGATGGAAACTATATTATTTAAGGAATCCTGTTAGTAGGCCATTATCCAAAGCAAATGAAAGATGGGGTGGCATTTGTCTAGCTCAGTAGCAGAAGAAAGTGGAAAAAGGCACGCAGGTCAATCAAAGCAAGGATGCATGTTACTAGCTAAGAGTGCTTCCCCTGTTTGGAATCTTCCAATCATATGTTTTAAATGACTATTAATTTGTCTAATGTATTTATTTTGCTCGTGTTCTCATTTAACATTCACCTTGATAGCTTCTGCATTTAATATTAACATATTAAAGCAGCTTCTGCTTTTCTTAATCCATTGACCCAAATGGTGCCATTTCTGGCTCTCAACTCTTTCTTTCAAATGCTATTACTTCATTTTGAACAGCAGCATTTTCCTTGAGTTATAAAAATTACACTATTAATTGGGGCAACTATAATTTAAGGATGTGGCCTTCTCA
This sequence comes from Ochotona curzoniae, assembly GCF_017591425.1. NCBI lineage: Eukaryota > Metazoa > Chordata > Mammalia > Lagomorpha > Ochotonidae > Ochotona > Ochotona curzoniae. Next base: position 22,488,768 of record NW_024465751.1, read on the forward strand.
GAGTAGCTGATGTGACACTACATACCTTAATTTATTACCACTGACTCATGTGTTGAATAAAAGCTTTGACCTGGTCTAGTCCTGGCTGTGTAGACATTTGAAAAATACTCTCTCTCTTTCTCTCATTCTCTCACTCTATGTGTGTGTGTGTGTGTGTGTGTGTGTGTGTGTGTCTGCCTTTCAAATAATATAAAAATAACATTTGCAAAAAGAACCTCATACATAAGCTTAAAGCTGTCAGGTAGAATGGCTGCTGTTTGGAAGAGCAAAGATGAAGTGGAAGTTCTTAAGCTCACAAGTGACTCTTGCACCACTCTCACCATATCTTTCTTTATAAATATGTGAGATGCTGTTGATAAAACTTCATCTTAATGTGAAATAAACAAACTTTGAAAACTTGAGACACTATTAAGGAAACTAACAAATGTAAAATTGAGCCAAAGAAACCAGGAACAAAGGAATCCACGGTGGATTTCTAAAGTTCAAAACCAAGTAAAAGTAATCAATGTATTTGTTTTTGAAAGAAAAAGTCAACTTATCTTTGCAGAGACAGAAGAAGCTAGAAATTGAAAGGGATCCAGAGGAAGCTTTTAGGGATGGTAGTCATTGTAGTTCTTGACCTAGATTGTGGCTACACTGATGTGTTTCATTGATGATAATTTATCAAAATGTATAAACTTGTGCACTCTTCCGTAGATATTTTAAAAAATGAAAAATCATGTTCTACAACTAATGGCACAGTCTTGCTGGGAATGTCTTATTAACTGTGTAGCTATTGTTGATTATTCTTTACATTTGAACTTGTAAATTACATATCATGATTTATTTCAAAACAGTACTTTGCAATTCAAGTTCATGAAACCAAGTTTTATTCTTCTGCTTGTTCTAAGATATTAACAACATGTTAGACAGAGAGTGCACACAAGAGGGAACATCTCTTTACTGGTTCAATCTTAGAGTGCCCAGGATAACTTTGTGGATAAGTGAAAGCCAGGATACAGCAATTCAGAACATGTATTGCATTTGGTGTCAAGGACCCATGCATTTGAGCCATTACTGTTGTCACTCAGGGTGTGAATTAGCTGGTATGGGAAGGGACGCTGGGACCTGAATTCAGGCACCTTAGTAGAAAACAGGTGGCTCAAGTGGCCTTTTCGTTACTAGACTGAATGTACTCCGCTATAAATTTATTTTTATTGGAATAACACAATAGAATGAAAATACACTCAACCTCATTTGTAATAAGAGGAATGTAAATCATAGTCCAACTAAAATTCTACTTTTTTGTATAAATAAAAGCAGCAAAACATTTAATTACATGTTTTCAATGGTGGAAGAAATGCAAAATGTTATAACTCGTTATAATGTTATAATATAGCAATAGTGACTTAAATCACAGTGTATTTATACAATGTTTTGGCATTTCTATTTCTAAAAATTTATTTTATAGTTGTGCCCCGACACACAATGTAAAGAATATTCTTGAACTGCTATCACTGAATAAGAAAAGATTGAAAGCAACTCAACTGTCAGTCAATATGTGAAATTAATTAAGTACAGGATAGTGCACTTGTGTAACAACAATATGCAGATATTCAAAATAGCAATGTTTATGAATTGAATCAGAGTAATTTTTAAGATATCTGTGTTATTAAAACAATGTTCTGAATCATGCAAGTATAGTAATAGTATATATGCAAAAAGAGCTGATAAAAATGAGCATTTTCTCATTTATATCTCATTTTCTCTTACATATATTTGGTGGGATATATGAAAATAAACTGATAATGCCAAGTAGCCTTGAAATGTGGTTCAAAACAGCAGATGGATGGCTGAGAAACATGGGGACAAAGGGAGAGCTCTACTGTATGATCTTTTGAAGTTTAATTTGAAAAGATATGAATGCATTACCTATTTAAAAATTAACCAAAGTCAGAAAAATTAAGAATGCATTATGACCAGTGACCTCATTTAATCAAGGTTTAAAAAGCTATAGTAATATTATAAATAATACCAGATCCTAGATATGTATACTTGGCACAAGCTCATTTCACTTCCAGTATCTGTAAGACACTTGATGGGCTTATCCATGTTCATACTGAACAAGTTGGTGATGTACAGGGCAAGTCATCTGGATGAATTACCCCACTGCTTTAACCCTCAGATCCCAGCTGCATCTTCAGTCACCCTTTCTGGGTCCCAGGACATTTCATGCTTACAGTGGAAGTGGCATAAGGGAGCTCAGGAGGCTTCCGTTTCATGTTGTGTTAACACCTTGCTTTGCATCTGCATTATACATTGAAGCAAGCTCCTGCTTTAGTTCTATGCTAAGTCAGAGGTAAACCCATTGAAGGGAAACATCTGTAGTGCTCTATATTGAGGAATAAATACCCAACCCATAAACTCTGAACCCACGCTTTTTTAACTTCTCCGTTAGTGTAAGTTATCCCTTTTACTACAGAATTAGAGTTTCCTCTGAACTTGCATCTCAAAGGCTTGGAGATGATTACATATTTTATTCCAAAATAGCTGTACCCTAACAATAGAACAAACATCTTTCCAGAAAGGCTTAATAGTGCTTATGTGGAGAGAAGAAAATTGGGCTATTTATTCTTCCCACTATATGATTAGACTGAAGAGGATAAATGATAATGATTTTTCTTTAGCATTAGCCTTTAAAATTGGAATGAAAGATTAATACATTTAATAAGTCAACCACTTTTCTCTTTGCTGTCTATAAATATGTGAAATTTAATATTTGTATTTGCACAACACTTCCACTCAGGTCAAAAGAGCCCATAGCTAACTCATCCCAATTGCACAAAGAACTGTGTGACTTTTATGAAGCAGGAAAAGAAAGTTGTGACGTCTGGAATTCATCTTTTTTTCCCCTTTTTCAGATGATTGGAAGCTCAGCAGGATATTTTGGATGAAGTAGTACATGCCTCACAATGACATCACCATAGTGACCCCTGTAAACAAATCTACCTCTTTGGATTTTTCATAGTTTATTATTTCTTTCATATTTCTGCTTTCTGTTTTCACCTCCAGTGCAGCTCAGTAATCTGACTTCATCAAGTTCCACCAGTAGTAAAGAAGCTGGCACTGAGCCAGGAAGCTTGCATCTTACCAAAACACTACTTAATATAGTCAAACACCCAACACCAGGCTTCCAGAACATTTTAGTTCAGTTGTTCCTTTTCCACCCTTTACATTAGATTATATCATTAAATGCTGCTTATGCATTATAGTTTTAGTACATATTAAAACTGGAGAGGAGCAGAAATATTCACTTTGTTTCTGTCAATTTTTTCAAAAAATGTGTCCACATTTTCATTCTAGTGAAAAAAAAAACATGCTTCTTTATTGAAAGTAAAATTAACCAACTCACTTTTGCTTTGGTTACCTCTGATTTCTCCCTAATCTTTACATTTCCACTTGGTTCAAGATAAGTATCTATCTTCATTTCCAGTTTTCCCTCAACTCAGCTCTTTGCTTAATGTGAATAATTAAAATTATGCAACCCAAAACATCAGAAAGCCTACAGTCAAGCTAATTTATTCTAATTAAAATTTGATTCACAGGATTAAAACTGATCCCAATAGGCAAAAAATATGCAGCCAAATTCAGAAAATGCATTGGGAGTTGGGAGAAAGTTAGTCAGTACTTCTTAGTACCCACAAAAGCTTAAGGTAATTAAAACAACTGAGGGGGAAGTAGAAAATAGTTATGAAATAGATATAATACTAATGTATATTTCAATGTATGGTATGATCTGATTGTAGGCTTAGCTGTGATTCTAAGTTTGGAGATATTCACAAGTATGGGTATACTATAAATATCTAAATGTATGTTCACATTTGAAAATTTTATGGTCCAAATTCAGGTTAAAGTAAAAAATGTACAACTTGCATTTTAGAGCAAAAATGGCAAACCTATGTTATATGAAAAAGAAACTGTTATCTAAGTCAACTTTTAAAGCTCCATCTCTATAGTAATTGCATATTAAGCAGCAGTAATAACACTTATTGGAGTTAATTTTGTTATGCATTAATTTTTTTTCACCAATTTATTCCAAATCCTTTTGCCAATATTTATCATCCAGACACACAAACCTCTTATGTTCTTAGCATTGTTTACAAGCCTTAAGATAGCATATGGTTATTTTAGGATATTTATGATGGTTCACAGTGAATAAATCTCTCTCACCATGGCATGCATTGCTGACTTACCAGTCACTGAGTAACTGCACATTTCTAAAGTAGCTCTCTTATCTTCAATTGAGCACAAACTCCCTGAATTTCTGATTGGTTCTCCTTCTAGCAGGTCATTAGAAAAAGATATGAATAAAATGTTGGCAATGTCCTTTCCTATGGACTTAATTATTGTTGCTGGAATTCACCAAGAATTGTAAATATTAATGAAGGCTACCTGACTACTGGAAGAGGAGTACCTTTCAATAATGATTATTGTGCTTTATAATTTCCAAACTGGAAACTGTATTTGCTTCCTTTTCTTTCATTTGTTACTTTTGTTTTGGCCCAAATGCCCTTCTTCTATTATTGTTATCATCATCATCATCATCATCATCATTTAAAATGCAGAGTTATAGAGAGAATCAGTGACACACAGAGAGAGAAAGAGAGGGATTCTCCATCCACTGGTTCACTCCTCAAATATTTGCAATGGACAGAGCTGAGCCAACCTGAAGTCAGGAGTTAGGAACCAGGATCTTCTCTAGGACTCTCATGTGGGTGTAAGGGCCGAAAGACTTGAGCCTTCCTCCACTGCTTTCCTAGCATATAAACAGGGAGCTGGATCAAAAGTAGAGCAACTGGGACTTGAACTGCCATGCATGTGGGTTTCTATCATTGAAGCCTAGCATACTATGTATTGTACCAGTCCCAACTACCTACCACTCATTGGTTGAAATCAGGACAAGATGAAAGACAGAAAGGAAAGAGGGATAAAGAAGAGAGAGGGAGAAATACAGAAAGAAGAGAAAGTCCAGTCACAACTTTAAAAATTAATGTACAAGGAATGCTATGTAGTTGAAGTCAATTTTTCTATAATCCCCAATGTATTCTACTTAACTAGCAAGGAAAAATTTAGTTGAAACCCAGAAACAGGAAAAATTCATGAAATACATTAAAATGAGAACTGTGACTAGTGTATTTTCTGAGTGTCTACTATGTATCATTCTGAGAACACTGAGAAGACCTTGAAGATTTTAGCAAAGTAGAAAGAATGGTCTTTACTGAAATTTGCCACTTAAAAAGACTGACATATGACTACTCAAAAGGAAAAGCAGCTGATATAGCCTAAATTGATGTGTGACCTGACATGGGGGAGATACAGAGTCCACCTCTGCCAGACTGAAACTTTCTTAAATGTCATGAACTTGATCTACTTGCTTGATTAGATTCCCAAGGGCCATATTAGTTTTTGTGGGCAACAAAAACTTTTCCCTGTTTGAGTTCGCTTAAACATAAGAAATAGTAAAAATACATATTCTCAAACTATCATAAAGCAAGTAAGTTAATATTTTATGTTACATAAATATGAAAATATGCATGAAAACATTTTCTTTTACCCACTCTTTATTTTCCTCATCTGATTTAAAGGGATTTAAACACCATGTGAATCCCTAAAGGCAACGTGGGCCCTGGGTATTGTGCTTCCTGTCTCTTGGATATGTCAGCTCTGTTCTTCCCAGTGAACCATCTGGAAGGAAAGATGATTCACTGTTAGAGCTGGAAGAAACTTCACAGTGTAAGTTCAGCATTTTCTTAGGTACTGAGAAAAATAAACATATTGAAATATAAAAAGAAATTATCATCATCACTTTTAGTTTGTACAATTCAAAGTTGAACTCAATTTCTTTCCAGTTCCTAAAGCCAGAGTTTTGCAAAGAAATAACTGTAAGTAAGTATATGTTAATTAAATTTCATCAACATTTTGAAACTACAATTTGCATTGAAGTAGAACAGATGCAGAGAAGTGCTCATATCAAAATGAGCATCTCAATGATGGATCACAAAATGAACATTCTCGAGTCATCCTACCAGGAAATGCTACACAAACACCACAGCACCAAGAATACGAAAGATGCACCCTCCAGTTGGCAGCTAAAGAGTGAAAACACGGCTTAAAATGATTTATATTTTATTAAAAAAAAGAACTGTGTATATAGTCAATATTACTTTATGCTTTAAAGTCATAACTATAACAAGTACTTTTCATGTTGCATGGAATTCCATTCTTCACTGATCCTTAAATTTAGACCTGGGCCCCCTATTTTTCCTGCATATCACTCTTGATTCTCCATCCCTTCACCAAAAATACTCCTGCTCCTAACATTTTCACTATTATTCGTTCATTCACCAGTATTTGAGGACCTGCAATATGTCAAGACAGCGTGATGGGTGCTAAGAATGGAAGTGAAGCAGTACATAGCACACTGGAGCTTCAAAGTCAGTACATGAGACATGGATTCAAATTTCATGAATAGCTACTACATTCAGTTGTGGCAAGTAATACAAAGGAAAAGCATAACAAGCCATAAGAGAGAATAGCCGTGACATTTATTCTAATTCTTGGATTTATTTATTTTTCCCTTTATGATAAACAAATATGGAATGTCAAACTAATGAAAAATGGCAGCTAGAATTAGTATGAGACTTTTAAAAAGAAGTATAAAGAGTTTCACGGTGTAAACTACTGTGACTTTTTCATAGTGCTAAAATATTTGGATTTTTTTTAATCTTTAAAATTGCAGCATCAGGGACCCAGCTCAATGACTCACTGGCCAAGTCCTTGCCTTGCACACTCTGGGATGCCAATATGGGTGTTGGGTTATGTCCCAGCTGCTCTACCTCCATCCAGCTTCCTGCTTGTGGCCTGGGAAAGCAATAGAGGATGGCCCAAAGCCTTAGGACCCTGTACCAATGTGGGAGACCCAGAAGAAGCTCCTGTCTCCTGGCTTCGGATCAATTTGACTCTGGTTGTTGTGGCTATTTGGGGAGTAAACCAGCAGACAGATTTTTATCTACTTCTCTCCATAAATCTGCCTTTCCAGTAAAAGTAAATAAATCTTCAATGAAAAAAATTGCAGCATCAGAGCAAAAGTATCTTCATTTCCACAACATTCAATTCATTGTCTATACCTTTATGTCTTTTTATTCTCTCTCCCTCTCCCTCTCTCTCCTCCTCCCTCCCCCCTTTTTCCATAGAAGATTTTAAAATCACAATTCAAAGCAGCTTTCAGCTCTCCATAATCTTTTCCTCATTACTGCAATAAATATGCAAGGTTTTAAAATTCGTGTCACTTAAAATCCTCATTGATCTATGCAAAATGGACTGAAAGGAGGAAAGCATATTACTGCGTGAATGGTCTCCTTTAGCCAACAATATGTGCAAGCCATCAACAGGAGTAAGTTTGCAACTAACAACAACAAAAAAATCATATCCGCATCTTGTGTATTGTTTGAGTGCCTGAACACCACCTATCTTTCAGCTGCTCAGTGAGCAGGCGAAGCAGACCAGCTTGAATATCGGTGCTGTTCATGTTTGCAACCAGCCCTCACTCTCCTAGACAGATGTATTCCCAATTTTTCATTTAAAATTTTTTTCATTTATTTACTCTTTAGGTATTTGAAAGGCAGAAATAGAAAAGGGAGAGAGAGGTCTTTCATGTTTTGGTTCACTTCAAATGCTAAAAACAGCTTGAAATGCTCTAAGCCAAAACCAGGAGAATGGAATATCATTTGAGTCTCATGTGGGTGTGGCAGGAATCCAAGTGCTGTTGTGTCTCAGGATGGATTCCAGGATGCATGTGGGATGCTGGAAATGGGAGAGAATGGAGCAGGCAACTGAACTTTGTCAAATGTTTGCTCCTATTTTTTAATTTTAATTTTTACTTTTAGATACACTTCTTGCATTCTGAAAAGATGTTGTATACACTTTTCCTTCATTAGATACAGCTAATGGAGTTACAGTTTCTCACAATATTGGCTTGTTAATTCTTGAGAGCTCTCTTTATATTTCCTGAGACTGTATAGGTGACACTGTCATTGAAGTAAATAATCCTATGACCTTGGAAACATCTCCAGCCCTTGTCGGCGGATTGAGGACTGAAATCTAGATATCAGCCTTTTATTCTTTCCCTATCCTATCATTTCAGCCCTTGAAGCTGATTACTACTGCCAGTGCGTGATATTCCTTTACTACTCCAGCTTTTCTTTTCCCCTCAAAAGTCTTCTGTTTTCAACAGAATGTTCATTCTCTCAGTGTCTGAGTATGTTTGCCTTCCTTTTCAATTTCAACTGGTTTTACATTGTCCATGGTTAAGTGATAGGCAACTGTACACACTATTGTATCCTGATCCTGCCACTCTGAGGCATAGTTGTGACATGAAATACAAATGCAAATACAAATGCAGATATTTTGTGCATTTCTGAGTACAGCTGTGTCAATTTATTTTCATCTCCCTTTCTCCCAGATTTTAGAAAGAGGTCTCTGAGGTTAGGGATATTTTGAAATGTGTTTTTCTTCCAGGTACCTATCTAACGCCTGACACACAGCAGGATCTCAATGTCGATAAAGGGAATTGTTTTGCTCCCTGTGAATTCCTTAGACTAGCATGATACTTTTTCACAAATTAAGTTAATTAGAAATTTTAACATGTTCAGTAGTCCAACCTCTTACAATAAGGCCATGGTTATGATCAGTCTCCAGGGAGACTCTTCTCATGTTTAAGATCTCATTGGCAAACCCACATCCTCTACCATCATTGTACTTGTAAAGAAAGGTTTTTACCTCCTGGCTCACAGTTCAACAATTTTATCCTTGGATTAATTTAAAATTTTCAGGTAGCTGCCATCTGGTCTCACAGATTTAACTACATTTAGTTAGTTCATAATTTCCAGAATAGCCTGGATACTTTCCAATGTTTATTCATACACTTCCAACCTGAACACTTCAAAAAGCAATCTGGGAGTGAGAAAACTTTTAATAACTTCCTCCCTAAAGATGTTGACAAAAAAAGCCTGTTTACTCTTTCAGCTATCTGTTCTTTTGTTTTAATCTGCTCTGTATGCCTTGATCATTAAGGATAAGCAAGCTGGATGTGGGGGAAAATGATTATATAAATTAAAGAGTACGACAACACCTACAGAAATTGTCTCTAAGTGTTTTTGATATGGCCTTAGGTGTAGCTAGTTCAGAATAATGAATTTGGAAGTCTTACCTCTCCCACTTATGTATCCGTTTTTGTCCACCTGTGAATCGAACTACCCCTATTATTATCTTTGACACTGGCACATGATATGGGAGGGCCTGTTTGAATTCCAAATGCTCCGTTTCTGATCCTGCTCCCTAGAAAGCATTGGAAAATGGTCCAAGTCCTTGGGTTCTTGACACTCAAATAGGGGACCCAGTTGGAGTTATAGGTTCCTGGTTTGGAGGGGGGTGAAATAGCCTCAGTTGTTTCTGAGATTTTAACAGCTGATTGGAATATCTGTCTTTCCCTCTTTCCTTTCTCTTTTGTTTTTCTGTCAGTATGCCTTTTGAATAAATAAATATTTTTAAATGCCAACAGTTTTCAGTTTTAAAAAGCTCTCATAATTGTCCCTTCAAACCAATGATAATAGTATTTTTCAGATTGTTTTAGCTTCATTAATTCCATCTTCTAAAAACTAAGTAAAATGCTTAATTTTAAGTGCAACACTCACCTTCAAAACTCATACAAACAAACGTCGCACATACACTTGTCACAGAGATGGTTCTGAGCGCTTTCTCCCTTGGTCCTGTTCTGGAAGGAGCGTTAAAGAGCATAGCATACCCACAGGGCCTCAACCTGAAACTGAACCTATCAGAAGGGTACTGGTTGTCTCTACCAGCAGATGCAAGCATTTTGCAACGGAAGATCATCCTTAACAGCTGACAGTGCTTGAGAAGCTGTGGCACACACATCTGTGATTGACTGCCCTACCTCCACTGAGTCCTTTCTTGGTCTCTTTCTGGGTGCCAGACATGGAACCAGAGTTTTGTGAGGACATTCCTGGAAAGCCTTTGCTTTTCTGAAACTGGCATTGACACACTCTCCCTTTGCAGGACACGTAATGAAGGCTGCTGATGGAGCTACAGCAGCTGATACACAGCCACGAACAAGAGCCCTAGGGAAGAGCAAAGACAGCAGCACCTTGCAAACACTCGGCACCTATTTGTTAAATTATTTCTGCCCAGACTGTTCTGTCTCTGGTAGCTGAAAGCATTCCAGACTGAAACATGATCCTTCAAGATTCTTCCTCCTGGGAATGTAACACTTGTCATATGATGGGTTAAGCATCCCGAGTAACTAATTCCTGAAGAAGTTCAAGGAACTCATTGAATACTTACAGAATCCAGAATATTGCAGAAATCTTCATAGTTCATTAATTTTTACATAAATCTCATAATTATAAGAACTTTTCTCATTCAAAACGCTGGTAATGGTTATCTTGGTCCATTTTGGCTGCTGTAGCACAATGTCACCAACTGGGAAGAATATAAACAGAAATAAATAGAAATAACAGAAATAAATTTTTCACAATACTAGATGCTGAGGCATCCAAAATAATGGTGCTGGCAGGCTCAATGTCTGGCGAGGATTCACTTTCTGGCTCAGAATCTTCTGGTTTTGTCCTTATATGGTAGAAGTGTCAAGGAGCCTTTCAAGTTTCTTCTCAACAAGTGCAAATCCTGTTAGTGAGCCCACTGTCACAAGGGCTTCATCTCCTGATCCTATTGAAATGGAGTTCATATTTCAACATGTGAAATTTGGGGACAAAGATTCAGGCCCTCGGAAGCGGTCATAAAATCATACAGTGACACATCTAATACACATGGATTGTCTATCAGATTTGAATGTCTTCATGAAAAGATTTTAGTGCCTATCCAGATAATCTTTGACTAGCTCTGATTCATAAATTTTTTTTCATGAGATAAGTATTTGATTTTAAAAGGATATCATTTTAAAATGCATTTTGCTCTATAGAATGTGTAATTTCTGGAGTAGTTATTCCCATAACTTGTGGGAAGGTTTTTTCACATTGGAAACCATCTGACCTTTGTAGCTTTTAGAATCCATCAGCATTGCCTCTTACTAGCTGCGTGAAGTTGGGCAAGTTATTAGGGCGTTTAATCTCTATCTGCATCCCACCTCCTATTGCTCTCTTTGTTGAACTTTCCTGGTGTACCACCTCAGCTCCCTTGCATCTGGCATGGAGTGGGAATGATTCATGGGAGTATCTGCAGGACACTGGAAAATGGAGAGATGGAGAGGCTGGGGTATTTGTTTCCTGTATAGCCTTCCATAATCCAGGTGGTTGTGCAGGTATTTACATTTCTTTGGGGGTCTCAATATCTTTAACTCGCGCTTTCATCCTTTATGCCTTCACTGTTTCTAATATCCACCCTTCCCTTTTCCTTTCGATCTACATGTTTTAGCGACTCCTTCCACATGCACATCCATGTCAACATCATTTGTGTGTTCTTTTCATATACTTCACAATCCCCTATAGGTTCCTTTTGTCTTATTTCTAACTTGATAAAATTATTATTGTTGAATAGTCCATCTGTTTCCTGCTGGATTTCCCTATCACTATATTGCTGAGTCTCTCTGGGCCTCAGTTATCTCATGCACACGGTGATACAAATACTTATATCAAAGAGTTCTCTTGACAGATTAAATGATTTAATCTCTGCCAGTGTTTGACACATTATAAGTGCTTTACGAATATAAAATGATATAAACATGAAAATTAAAAATATAATTTTCATGGTAACGAATGCATTAAGAGCAGCTTTCTTTCCATTGTTCTTTTTTTACATATTGCAGAAACTGTCCTCTGACTAAAACACACCCTAACACATGGGAGTTCAGAGAATGTATAATAATATCAATGAGAAGCATTGCTCAATTCTCACTCCCCCCTACCAAGCCCATTCATCTTTTTCACCCTGAGTGTCTGCTCATTCACAGATGAGTAATAGGCAACACTCTACAAGCTGAAAGCAGTGCCACCTCTGGTGGTTTTATGACCAGGATAATAAACTGAGGAAAAACAAAACACCTCATCACTATCATTGATTGCTTCTTATAGTCACTTGTAATCCTACCATTTTCCAGCCATTTGAAAGGCTAAAAGAAATGTTTATTCACATATACACACTGTAACATTTGAGTACATTCTTCCTGCATGTATATCTCTATCATTGGTGGAATTTTTGTAGTCAATGGTTGGCAGATTTCTCTCTTCTGTGTTACTTACAGGTTATCTTTCACATAGTATGCGCTCATTAAATATTTGTTGAATAATGACACAAGTAAGAAGTTAGTAGGGACTATTGGTTTTATTTAGGATCCAGAATAAGGCACAGATGGCTCAGCAGATGGTATGCAAAGTCATGCAATGCCTTCCTAGGGAGCCCAAAATTATTTGCAGAAAGTCATGGCATCACCACTGTGACCAGCTTGTGCACTCCTGTGAATCTGAGCAGACACATTAGCTAGCAACAGAATGATTAATAAGGGGAGTTCAACATCTTGCCTGCCACTGCAAAAACTACAGTATTAAAAACATGGCCTGGGGACACTAGTACAGGTCAAAAAGGGACAGATCATAAGTTGAATCTCAGAAAAGAGGAAGCATACTAGAAATTATGTAGCACTGTTTTCTTCTTAACTGAATGCTTTGGGGATTAGATGTTGAATATAACAAAATATAGACAAAAAAGAAAGGACAATTTCAAGCAACTTGACATCATGGATGAAAACATGCCAAACAAATTCAAGGTCTATTGAGAATTCTTTCTTTGAGGTCAGGCTATTTTGCATCAATCACCACATCTTTCAAAAGACATGCACTGACTGAATGTGACTTTCACAGTATTTAATACTTCCTGACTTGTTACTGTGCACAAGGAATATATTTATAATTTTTATCTTCTATGCCCTTATTTTTGATGCATAAAAAACATTCAATATCAAATGACTTACAGTGCACTGAGCATGTTGCTTTTCTTTGTGTTGGACTTTGGCCACTGCTGTATCACTGCTTTATATGTTCTCCTCTCATGTTCATCTAGATTCAGAGTCTGGAGTCTTCCACAGCTATAATAATACCAGGGTAATTTCCCCTGATGCTATTGCCCTGATGAAAATACTGTTGCTTAAAGACTTGTCAGTATCCTGTGCAAATAATAACCCCTGAAAATTTATGATAACTACTCAGCTGACTCTGCAATACTTCTCTCACATGTGATTTCTTTGGTCTTCCATTTTTTTTTCAACAATGTCCATAGTGGAAATACCCACACAAGAATACCTGACTACATTTTATTTTTCCATGTTCCCATGATGAGTTGATATTCTGATGTACTGGACAGAACATATAATGAAAAAATTGTTCACCCAGATTATGGGAGTATTGGAGTACAGACCTCAACTCTCAGTTCCTTGGAAGGATAGCCTCAGTCGAAGAAGCTCACCTGATCACACTGAGAAGTGATATAATCCCTCTCCCAACTGGGAGATAGCCCTGAAGTGCTGTGGGAACTTCAGGACTTGCCACAGAGTTGGCTAAACTTTTCCTAGAGTTACGGGTTTGCTCTGTTTAATCTCTGCCAAATCTGTTTCCTTTGATCCCAGTCCTCAATAGAACCCATTATGCAAGAAAAAGAAATTAAAAGAATTCAAATCTGAAAGGAGGAAGTCAAATTATTCCTGCTTGCAGATGTCATGATTCTATGCAAAGGAGAACCAAAAGATTCTATGAAGAGAATGTTAGAAATCAAAAGAGAACTTGGCAAAGTAGCAGGTTACAAAACCAATGACCATAAACAGATGATCCTAGTAGACACTCCATGGTTGTGAAAGAACTTGTAAGAACAATTTCTTTTAGCTAGAGTAGAAGAACCTTAAAATCCTTGGAAAAAACAACCAAAAACATAGAAGACCCCTATGATGAAAATACAAAGCATTAAAAAAAAGAAATATAACAGTACATTAAAACAGATAGAGAAATAGACTATGTCCTGGATTAGTAGAATCGACTGCATCAAAATATCCATGTTATCAAAAATAACATGCAGATTCAATGTGATTCCAATCAAAATCCCAACAACACTTTTCTCAGAGTGTGAAAAGATGATACAAAAATTCATCTGGAAACACAAGTGATGATGAATAGTCAAAGCTATCTTGAAGAAAAAAAAATAGAGCTGGAGGAAGCGCAATTCAAGATCTCAAGTCATTACTGGGTGATGGTAATCAAAGCAGTCTAGCACGGGTACAAAAGCAGAGAGGAAGATCAATGGAGCAGATCAGAAACCCCAGAAGAGAGCCCACCCATGTACAGCTGGTAATCTTTGACAAGAAAGCTGACAATAATCCAGGGAGAGAGTCTGGTTTCTTCAAATGCTATTGAGACAACCGGATAGCAGCCTACAAAAGTAAGCGACAAGACCCTCATCCTTCACCTTATACAAAAATCAGCTCTAAGTGGATCAAGGATCTAAATCTGTATCCAAAAACCCCCAAACTACTAGAGGAAAATATAGGGAACACTATACAAAATGTGGACATTGGTAAAAATTTCTTAGAAAAGTCACCAAGGCACAGGCAATCAAAGCCAAAATAAACAAATAGGCCTGCACCAAGCTAAGGAGATTTTGTACAGCAAAGGAAATGATCAGCAAAGTGAAGAGGTTTTCAGCAGAACAGGAGAAAATCTAGGCATGTGAAAAAATGCTCAGGCTCCCTATTCAACAAGGAAATACAAGTAAAAACCACACTGAGGTTCCACCAAATTCCAGGGAGATTGGATTGCATTTGGAAATCTACTAATAACACCTACTGGCATGGATAAATGGAGACTTTTTATTGCACTGTTGGTGGGAGTGTAGGCCAGTTCAGCCACTAAGGAAGTTAGCATGGAGAGTCCTAAGATAACTGAAAATTGATCTACTATATGACTCAGCTATCGTCCTACTGGAGATATATCCAAAGAAAATGACATCTGCATATGAGAAAGTGACCTGTAACTCTGTAATTGCAGCAGCACAATCTAAAATAGCAAAGACACGAAAAGAACCTTTCCTTATATTCATCAATACCTCATGTTCATCATAGGCCACTGGTGACAGAGCACAGAAATATGATACTTGGGGATACTTCATTCAAAGCAGACTTGGGGATAATTCTGGTAAATAGTCTTCCATAACAGGGCACTGGCTACCAATTTCTGTTCCTTACAAGTGACTGAAGACTTTTGCCTCGTAGACTTTCTGTAGAATCTGTGATACAAGCATTTCCAGAAAAATTTTCAGTAAGTTCCCAGTTTTTCCTTACCAACTGTATAGGACAGTTTTGGCAGAATTAAGCTATAAAAATTATTTATTTAGATGCTGGGTGTCTTGAAAAAAGCTACTGTAGAAAAAAAGGTATTATTTCAGAAAAATGACAAAGTACAAAAAAGTATTTATATAACCACAATAAAAAAATTTAATCTGGTTTCTTAGAATCAGCCAGTGAGAAAACTACCATATATTAGTGTCACCAGACGTGATTCCACCCACACTGTCAAGGGCACTTGGCACTGGTTGTCACCATGGTAACAGTACTCATCCTATGCCTGGACACAGGGTGTTGTTCTTGTTGCTGCTGCTGCAACAGGAGTCATTTTTCAGTGTTTCTAAGTTTTGATGTCATTAGCTGCAGAGTCCATTTTAGCAGGGGCATTTGATTGGGCCACAATCATATGTTTACACAGTCCCTGTCTTAGGAAGCAAAGAACTTGGATTTTTTTTTAGTGGACCTTGGACTCTTATTTCCTACCAAGGCTTATATTTGGAGAGTTCACCAAATAAAAAGAGATGCACTTGTTAGAGGAAGAAGAAAAAGGGCAAGTGTCCTACATATAAGATCCTGCTTTCCATTATGTACATGATGATTTTCCCCATGATACTGTAGCAAACATCAATCTTTTTTGTACTATAGGATTTTAAATAATATATTTCCCGATATTGAATATGTTATCCTTTGTGCTGAACTTCTAACATGTTCAGAATAACAAAGCAGAATAAGTAAGAAACTTCATTTGTTTGTTTACTGACAGAGGAACTTATACAAAAAGAATTTTAAATTAAAGAAAAATATATTTGTTTTGAATCTCAGACTTATTCAAGTTTAAGCAACAAAGTCCACCATCAGTTTTGCAGGGCTGGAGGCTGGTAAGATATTGTATAAATGAAAATGAATTATAAAAAGAATTTATTTCAGAGCTATTAGAAATGAAGTTATAACATTCAGATTAATAAAACTGATTGAATGCTTTGAAGATATTAGAAGCTGAATTTAAGCTCTTTCATAAAAGACTGAGTCGTAATGAACAAAAAATAATCTTATAATTTCTGAGACAATTTCAAATGAGATAACAAAATGTAATTTGGCATGTGGCCTGCTCCTTAAACAAGGGTCATACTAAATATGAAAAGAGCTAAAAACTTGAATACACACATTGTGATGGGCAGTTTTGGGTTTATGAAGCTACTTTTACTCACTGCAATAAAATTCTTGCAGATGTAGCTAAACGCTCTGCTTGACTTCACCGTCTTATTGCAAGCAGCGATGTCCGCAAGGCACTAGAAAGCAACACACTGCACATGAGTCTGTGTGGTGAGTGTGTTCAGGTGTTGGCAAGCGTCATAGTGCTTTTTAGAATCTTTGCAGGTATCATGTGGTGGTCTTTAAACACAGATTCTAATGCCTGCAAGGTACAGCACAGGAACTACAAATCATCTTTATGAATGGCTCCTCTTAGACTCTGAAACCCTCCAGGATTACTCTTTCAACGGAGTAGCACTTGCCAAGTCACCCAATAGCAGTATGTTGTCAGATTCATCAAGCGTGGATTACTGTTCAGATTTTTTACTTTCCCAAGTATGTTTCCTCTTTTTCCTTTCATTTTTTTCCTTCCAGTCTCCCTCCCACCTTCTATCGTTCTCTTCTTTTCTTTTTTTTCCCTCTAGAGAAAGTCAACCCCTAACAAGAAAAGGCAGCAGTAGAGTGAACCATCATATTATCATTTCCCAGCTTCAGCAATGGTTCCTTGGTGTCTATTCCTATCATCCCCATATTATGGTGAAGAATATATATATAGTCCAGCTTGTATATTTTTTAGTAATTAATATCTAAAAGCTAATAAATCTCTAAAAATATACCCACAACACTAATGCCATAAACAAAATTAACAATGCTTTCCCAATGTCATCAAATTTATAGTCAGTGATCTCATCTCCAGTTATCTCAAGTGCCATAAATATGAGCACATTTTGAGGGAAGGGACAAAGTCAACATCCAGATACGGTCAGTGCAGGATTATTTCTTGATAGTTTTCTTTGTTCTTTCTTTATCAGTAAATTACCCTTTATCTCTGTCTTTTTATTCTCTCTCTCCTCTTGCAATTATTTATTGAAGAAACCAGGTCATTTGTCCTGCAGTTTCCCACAGTTGGGAGCTGTGAAATTTTGAACAAAAAATAGCAAAACATGAGGTGTGAGCCTTCACGGCTTTGCGCTCCTGGTCCTAACAGAAATCTGATTTTGCCAAAGCAGTTCTTGTTTTTTTGCCATAGACTCTGAAAGCAAGCATAAACGAAAGTCACAGCCCTGGAAAAGCAAGGATTGGTGAATTTTTCTTGAAGCTGACAAGATGCACTTATAGGGGAAAGAAAGAGATGTATTAGAAGGAATCAAATCTGTAGTGGAAAGCAGCTAAACAGTGTCGACTTGGAGAGAGGGTTGGAGGTGAAGTTGCTGTTTCTCTGGATGGTATTGAAACAGGAAAAATAGAAAGAGGCTTTGGTTTTTCAAAAAGTTACTTTCCTGTTAATCAGAAACATATTCACATCAACTCAACCTTTTTTGTGAGAAGCCAAGAACATTCTGGAATTACTTGGTTTGCATTTTTTTTTTCTCAACCAGCTTTCAATATGACATTGGCTAGGACTTCCAATGAGCCTCCGTTGACCTGTTTTTCTCAGGTTGTTTAGTACTTCAATACTTCATGTCCATGAAAAATGCTGGGAAGCCAAAAATTGATTTTTAACTTATCCTTTGGACTTCAATGGATGTGGTGACATGCTGGGTCAGCTGGTAAGCTTATGGCTACAATAATGAAAATCTTAGCTCAAGGTCATAAAGACAATGTCTAATCTCATGTAACAAGAAGGCCGGAAGTAAGACTGTTTACATACATCAATTTTACTCTTACCAGGCAAGTTTTGCTTTCCTTCAGTATCTTTGTCCTAAGTTGGCTGAAAAGTTTCAACAATCACATTGTCGCCAAGTAGCATCGCTAGACAAGAAATAGGATTTTTTTTTAATTTCATTTTTCTTTTTAAGAGAAAATTAATTTTTCAAAAGTTATGGTTCACAACATTTTGACTCTCACTCTTCAGAATTCGATGCTGAGGCCCTTTCTAAGATAATTACTGGGGAGTAAAATCTAATTTCCATGATTCTGTTGGCCCAGAGTAATCAAGGACCACCTTGTTGATACTGACCCCTTTCTTTGAGCATAAAGCCATGTGGAGGCCAAATCCAGGTTCTGCCCTAAGAAAGGGAATGAAGGGAAGTCGTGTTCTTACTGTTTGCCATAAGACTTTTCAGTCACCAAATAAATGGGACTAAGAAACAACTACAAATTATGATATTTCTTGCTGTTGTGCTGTAGCACAGAATGTTAAGCTGATACTTACAATATGTGCAACACCTCGTAAGAGTGCCAGTTCAAGTCCCGCTCTTCTGCTTCTCATCTGGTGTCTTGCTAATGTACCTGGGAAGGCAGGGGGAGGTGGAAATCCTGGCTTTTGGCCACAGCTGACCCAGATCTCACTGTTCTAGCTTTCCGGGAAGTGAACCAACAAATTAAAGATATCTCTTCCATCTCCCTCCTTCTGCCTTTCAAAACTAAAAATAAATATTCCTTTTTAATAGATCTAGTAAAAGTTTTAAAAAATAGATATTCATTTAAAGACAAGAAGTTTCTTATTAGAGAATCATTGACATCCCTTTTCTGGCAATGCTTTGCACTGAGACAACCCTCACTTCAGATATCTCAAAACTGTAGCATCTGAAAAATCCATTTATGGGAAAGAAGGGATTGAAAGGATTATGAAATGCTTTTTACTTTTATCAGCGCAGCACAACTAAGGATAAGACTAGGGAAGTGGTATGTTTCTGTTTAGGCGATACTTTTCATCCTATAGCGTCATTAGGAACACTGTGAGCCTTATAAGAGAAAAATGGAAGTTTAGATGGAGAGAGGCATACATCATTACACAGTAACACTCAGCATGACTGTGATTCAGGATAGAGAGTGTGATAAGAAATGAGGCATATGAGTTTTGATGGGATATTCATTTTCTTTTATCTTTTAGAGTCTTGGCATTGTGGTGAGCAGCTGGATAGCATGGAAAAGCGCCAAAAAGAACTGATTCTCCAATTCAGTTGTCTGTAAAGCAGCTCAGGGGGAGGCACTCTAAGAAAGAGGACTCATTTTTACAAACAAGCTTGATCATAAATGCCCTTGGGGACCAGAGTCAGCATTTAATATTTTTGCATTCATTTACTCAATAAAAATCTCAAAATCATTGTCTTACTATCTCACTTTTACCTATGTTTAGCTCTCTTTATATCGATAAAGCAGAGCCCATTTCTGCTGTAACCTAAGAAGATGCTTGAACACTTCCACTTACTCTCTTTGCATAGCATTCATTACCTATGGTCCTGAATTCATCATGTTCACTGAGACTAATTATGACTTCCTATTCGTACCACTCAGGCATGCACCATGTATGAGCACTGTCTTTATTGACTCTTTACTAGTTGTTGACTCCAGCTGCAGGTTTTTCCTCACTGTATTCACTCATGCCTAGGTTTTAAAATGTTCTTATTAGAAAGGCGGAGTTCACACACACACACACACACACACACACACACACACTGGGAGAGAGAGAAGTGGCATCTTCCGTTTACTGATTTACTCCTCAAATGCCTGCACTAGCCAGGGTTGCAGAGCTGGCCCCATTAAATCCAGGAACCTAGACATATGACAGGATTTTCCACACGAGTACTAGAAACTCAAGCACTGAGCCACCACCTACTACCTCCTCAGATGCACATTAGCAGGAAGATGATTTTGAAGCGAGCAGCCAAGATTCATGGACTCCAATATGCTTTGCAGGTACTCTAGTATGTGATGCAGGCTTTCCCAAGCAGTAGCTTAACTTTCTGGGCCACTATGCCTATCACAAAGCTTTGTTCTTGAAATGTCATTTACACACTGAATATTTTTATATATAGCTATTTTTGTTAATTAATTATTTTTATTTTTGAGGATTTTTACATAGTTGATTAGGGTGATAAGGGTCAAGAGCTATAGGAAGGTAGGTGAAATCACTATTTCCACACTCTCTTTTTTCCTTCCTGTATCTTGGGGAAGTGTGGAGAGAATGAGAGGAGCCACACCCAGCCTTCCAAATGCTTCTGCACCCTGGGGTGGAAGGCGGCCACTCGACACCATACCAGGGACCCCAGTGTAAGACAGGCTCTGAGGGTCCTACTCAAGAGGTTTCCATAGTTCAACAGTTCTGAATTACTGCTAATCTCGCCACACCAAGCCCAATGAAATCTTTCCACAATCCACTGGTTCACCTTGGTGTATTCAAGTATTTTTTTCATCACTGAAATTTTAAAGCAATTACTCAGTGAACATTTTTGAGTATTTCACAAACTTCTCTTATTCATGTTTAAATTGAATCTTCTTAATTTTTCCCTCTGCCCAATTTTTTTCTCACAATAACAGAATATATGAGGGGTACTCAAAAGAGTGCATGGAGGATCAGTGTTATGAAAAAAAATTATGCATAGATTTAACAATGTCCATGCACAATAAGCTCATAATACATCTTGATAACGTGTTTGAATAGGGTTTAGTTTGAAGCACAAGAAGGACAAGACAAAAATTTCAAGAGTTCCTTCAGAGTAATCTGAATTTCACCAAAATTGACGCAAGAAAAAATACCAAATTTGCAACGAATCTTCGCTGGAAGAATAGTGAAAATGTTAATATTTTATGAAAAGTTTATGGAGAAAATACCCTCAAAGAAATCATCAGATTATAAATGAATTTGTTTTGAGAAGGGACAGAGTGAAATGGAAGTTGAAATTGTAGTATCAGACTACCTAAATCTGTTTGTGAAGAAAAAAATGTTGATCTGATTTATACCTTAGTTGAAGAAAATCATCTTTGATTGTGTTACGCTCATGCAAATGCAGAGCTAAAAGTGTTCCCAAAAAGGCATATTTAATATCAGTGACAAGGAAGCAATGGGAAAGGAACCACTTGAGCTGCTAAGGGTAATGAGCCGAGCCCATTGTGTAAGTTATCCAACAGCTAGGATGGAGACTACTCATTGGGCACCTAAGATCATTGAAATTGTGGGAATGAAACCAAACAATTCTGCCTCCTTTCAGAGAGGAGCGTAGAAAAAAGGCTAAAAGAAGGAAAAGAAGTCAGCAAAGGATCAAGCAGTGCTTTAACGTCGCAGGAGGAGCATGGATTTTGAAAAATCAGCTTCACTTAAGGAAAAAGTTAAATTTTGAAATTGAATCCATAAAATTTGATATATCCATGAACACGGCAACCAATAATACAAGTCTATTAAGAATCATAACTAGAGATGTAATAACCATGATTTTGTTCTTGAACTTCCAAAAATACAGAATTACTCCAGCTGTTTAGTAAGCATATTATCTTTGATAAAGGTTTACTTACAAATCTAGTATCTTGAACAAAAATGTCAAAAATCGTATATACATTTTTTATTAGAGGTCTCAACTTTTTGGAATGAAACAGAATCACAATATAGGCTAGAAGAATTGTGAAGGAAAATTTAACAAAACGATGATGAAAAAAGGGGAAGAGAAAAAGATGGGATGAGTCAGATCTTCCACTAGACACTGTCTTCAGTGACCTCTGGGGGGGCATAAGTACCAGCTGAAAGCATAATGATCTGATGCAACAACTATTATATTTTTTCCATGATTGAGTGTCTTTCCTAGGTCCAGCTGGATGGTTTTACTGCACTTGAGACTGGCTAAGGGAAAAGCCATCTGAGGAATTTAATGCAATTCAATGCCTGAGATTTCTTACTCATGTGACTGGAAGCTCAAGTTGACTCCTAGATCAGTGTTCAACAGAGGCTTTCATTGGAATACTTTTAAAGAAGGGCCATGTGTCTAGAGCCTACAGAGGACTGTAGCTGAATACTGACAATGGTGAGAATATTAAGTGGGAAAAAGTAAAATCTTCCACTGCATAAAGTATACACAGATAGGAATAGAAATGAATTCTAGGAAGCAAAACATGTAGCACGAACAAGTCAACCGATTAGACCAATAAAGGAAGTCAAGAAAGAAAACTTTTATTCCTAAATATTTTACTCTTTGTGTATGTTCATCTTGAAGAAAGCCTAGAAATATCCAGAAATTCATGGGAAAATCCTTTGCTGAAGGTCATGCCAAGTCTAAGCAAAATTTTATTACGAAAGCAAATGATTCCTCTAATAGGACTACTCTTTCCCAAGCTTAATGTTTAGCAAAGTAAATGGAACACAAAAATCAGTATTTTCTGTACCAGTAGAGGGAGCAAATCTTTGCAACAACAATTTAGGAAGCTAAACGACAGTTGGCCCCAGTAAGACTGGAGCTTTGAACTGATTCAAAATGTCAAAATATTCTTTTTTAAAATAAAGGAGAATTTGATAGGACTCTTTCATGCATTTTTGTTTCTTACAGTGGATTAATGCTTTCAAAACAAAAACAGGCCTTGATACAGCAAAAGTATGCCATTCATATGAAGTTAAGCCATGAATAAGATTTCCCATGTGGCAATAGAAATAATGAAATATTGTGTCACCTTTTATCTTTTGTGTTCTACCATTAAAGATAGTTCTAATACTAGAAGCCAGATATGATAGGATTATTTTTTGTAGATTTATTTATTTTATTGAGAAATCAGATATATAGAGAGGAGGAGAGACAGAGAGGAATATCTTCCAACCCATGAATCACTTCCCAAGTGGCCGCAATGGCCAAAGCTGAGCTGATCTGAAGCAACCCAGGAGCCAGGAACTTCTTCCAGGTCCTCCCACATGGGTGCAGGGTCTTAAGGCTTTGGGCTGTTCTTGACTGCCTTCCAGGCCACAAGCAGGATGTGAAATGGGGCCACCGCGATTAGAACTGGTGCCCATATGGGATCTTGGCATGTTCAGGGTGAGGACTTTGGCCACTAGGCTACCATGATGGCCTCTATGATTTCCTTTTTTTTTTTTTTTTGAACTTGTTAGCATTTGTGATCTCTGAAAATATCTTCAGCAGTACGTATCCAAATTCAAGCTTATGGAGAATCCCAAGGCCATCAAGTAGCTAGGATTTGTTAGAGCTCATATGGTACGTTACCTCATCATGCAATCACATTTATTTCAAAGCTTGATAGGAAATCATGCCATTTATGTATTCATTGAAATAAATCTTTGAGTGTTTTTTACTATAGGGAATGCACTGGGTTAGCCCTAGGTATATACTGCTGAGGGATACTAAGGCTTATTTCTTTCCTTAATAGAACTCTACTTTTGGGATTCAAACCATGATGAAACACAAACAATTAAACTTTTGATGAAATGAGTCAGGTCTTGTTCTAAAAGAAATTATAAAATATCTGGAAGAATTAATTTATATTTTCACTTATTTTTTAATCCTGTCTCAGGTTCTGAGTATCTTAGGACATTATCTTTGTCAAGACAGGGTTAATCTGTAGAATAGCTAAGGAAAAATTTTTGAAGATGTATTTTACTGGAAAAGTAGATTTAGAGAGGGAAGGAACTACAGAAAGTAAGGTCTTCTGTCTGCTTGTTCACTCTCCAATGGCTGGAGATAAGCTGATCTGAAGCCAGGAAACAGGATCTTCTTCTGGGTCTCCCCTGTGGGTCCCATAGCCTTGGCCCATCTTCTACTGCTTTCCCAGGCCATAAGCAGGGAATTAGATGGGAAGTGGAGTAGCTGTGTCATGAACCAGTGCCCATATGGGATCCTGGAATGTGTAAGCTGAGGATTAAGCCACTGGACTATTGTGCCAGCTCCAGAAAACTTTTTGAAAGTTTGTCATCTATTTTACCTTTGGATGCCATCACCATTTCTGCCTAGTTTTTTTCATCCTTTATAGTGTTTGATACCAGTTCACTAAGAACATTTGTGTTTCTCTTTGTACTAATGCCACACACACAAAAAACAGAGGTTCACCTATTGTTTAGTCATCCATTCATATTATAATAAAAAAAACCTCTAGTCTTTCATCAAAGTTACCATGATTTCAACACCATGAGTTGATAATCCTGAATATATGACTAGAGCTGAGATCTTTCTATGCTCCACTGTAAATTCCATTGATCAGTTCACATTCCTACATGTGTACCTCAAGCTCACTGTTTTAAGGGCTAAGTTGGTACATCTATCACACTTGCAGCTGCTCCTGAGCTTCACATGCGCATTCGGTGGGCCTTGGAGGACCACCTGCTGTTGTCAACAGGGTGTATTAGGCTCTGATCAGATCACATTTTAACTGATCTTTTATTTTTCAACTGCTTCTTTTTATTTCCTAATATTAAAATCATTGATTTTCCAAGTTCTAATACAGGTGAGGAGAACACAAACACCTTAAAACAGAAGGAATACCAGTGTCTTTCCCAGAGAATGGTTCCCCTAAAGCTCCTGGTACTTTCATTTAACATCATTTTTATTTCTCCTTCTTCACTTTAACCAAGGGTTAGCATTTGTAGTTATCTCAATTTGTCTCTATAAAACCAGAGAACTTTACTGGAAGCCCTATTTCTATAAAGTTAATAGGTAAGTTGATTATCAAGCTGTTTCTATTTCTAATACTGTATAATATTTAGCAGTAGTTCCCTGTAGGTCAATGCACAAAAAAAAGCATCGTTAGCTATTATGTACCAAGAAGTGACTCTGTCTATGACAGGTATTCATAAACCATCCCTGTAAAAAATGGCTTTAAAATGTAACTTTGAAGGGTCCAGTGTTATGCAGGCCTATCCATAGGGATGAAGGTCAAGACAATACGAAAGAGTATGGGAAGAATGGAACTGCTTTTAGAATGTGATTATCTGCTAGAAAAATACAGACAATTTTCCTAAAATTAGAATCAATCACCTCTTATGTCCTAACTTCATGATCAAACGTTTATTTAAGTGGAAAGAAAATGTACAGATTCATTAATAGGTAAAAATAAGAGCAATATTTCCTTTGCTTTCCTAGTGCAATGATTTATTGTTAGAATTGAAAAGCGCACTTTTCTTTTTTAATCCTTATTGTAAAACACGCTTATTGTTTAGTGAGAATCAAAGCTCCTTTGGGCTGATCAGAAGTATTCACAGTTTAGATAATCTATTATGGTTATGATAGTTATTTTTCTTAAGACAATACGATAAAGAATACCATCTAATTTAGGTGGTTTATTTTGCAAGATTTTCAAGGAAAAAAGAAATGAGAGCTTAAGCCATCAAATACATTGTCCAAATTGAGCTCGATGACTCAAGAGGGGATAATGAGGCTGTGAGCTCCATGAGGTCAGAGAGCATGTCTGCTTTACTCACCCTTGTATCTTGAGGTCTGCCACACTGACTGGCATAGGGTGCACAGCTATTACATCTCTGTAGGATGAACGAAGGCAGTAGTATATTTTAATCTTCTTCATGCTTTTCCAAAGTTAGTAAATAAATGAATTCTCCTCACCTTCAAACCCTTGCATTGGAGTTGATTTATTTGTCATTATAACTAAGGTATTGTTATTTAGTAAAACAATCAACTGAAGAAAGTGAGGCCAGAACACATTCTTTTCGGACCATGAGAGCTAGATCAGGTGATAAAAATCATCTCTTCCCATTGGAGAACAATGAAACAATTTCATATGCCTCTGAGAACCCAGCAGCCAGCAGCAAATAGCCATGATGAGAAAGGGACTCCTATAGAAAGCCAAGTTGGACAGCATTTTGCTTGACAATATGCAGAAAATACTGAGAATGTTTGGAAGCAGATGGTAGCATTAGGGCATCAGCTAACTATTTGGCTCCTTAGCCAATGGTCTGGGATTCTCCTTTCAAAAGAATCATAGATGTTCCTGTGATGATCAGAGAGGAAAAGAAATTAAAATTCTAGTTTAGCAAACCAATGACAAGCACAGTAGGAGCCCAAAGGGACTGCACTACTGAAAAAAAAATGAAGTTATTGTTCTTGAACTCAGTGTGAACAACCAAAATTATAAGTAGGTTAAAGTTTTCACATAAACTTTGGGCTCTTTTAGAACAGTACCCTTTTTTGGTCGCACTTTCAACAGAACATGTTCACAGGAAAAAGCTGAAGTGTTATCCTCAGCATAATATAATAACCAGACAGTAGGAGCAAATAAAAAAAAAATGTGGCAGATTGATGGCCAGCACTGCTGTCTCCAGTTTCCTTTTATCCCTCAAATTTATAGAGAAGTTTCATACTAAGAAATGTGAAAAATTCAGAAATTTCTTCTTTTTTTATGCATAAACTTCTAAGAAGAATTTTATAATTAGCATGTCCACAAAACGCTTAAAAGATTAAATTAGAATGCTCTTTTTATACACTTTTTGTAAAATTTAGTCATCATGAAGGAATGGACTAATTTAAAGTCATTAATAGGTTGCTGTGGCACATAGACAATAGACATTGGATAGTGGAGACTCAGTGGTCTCCAGGACTATAACCCCAGGCCTTACCAGAGCAACAGCAGGCCATACAGCCCAACAGCTTTTCCTCACCTCTCTCCTCTCACTCTCCCACTTTCTCCCTCCATTTCTTCTTTTCTTCCCTTTTCTATTCTTTTTGGAAATTTGGGCTCGCAAAAAGTAATTTTAACAAGGAATGCACCCTTGAAATGCTTTAATGCAGAACAAACACAACGTGCTCCTAACAACTGCTGATTATTGATGAAGTAAATGGCAGTAGATGGGGAGAAGTCATCTGACCACATGCCCAAGAGTAATGTGAAAACTAATAAAGAAAAACAAGATAACTTAAAAACCATATCCCACATCCTGGATCTGCAGCTATCTGGATTTTATTATCTGGTACTGATCTGGTTCATCTACATATTTTTCCCCTTTTTTTCAGGTCTGGGTTCACAGTTATAGGCATCACCAAAAGTTTCTAGGAAAGTACTGTATAAAGAACTGTGGGCTCTCTTTCCATGCATCTTTACAGAGGTCTCAGTGTTCCATCTCCAGGCTTTGCTCTTACCAATATTCTGAACCCATTTCCTTACAGGTTATTATTGAAGGAACCCTCGTGCAGGGCTTCAGCATCTAAGAATCACATAAGCCTTATATCTAGACCTGCTCTAACATGAACCATAATTCTAGACCCTGAACTTTTACTGTCCTGCAGTTGTTTATATGGTATACAATCTGCTTGTAGGAAAGATTCAAGTTCACAGCACGAATCAGTTATAATAATTATGGGCAAAGGCGGGAATTCATTGTAAGATTTTAAGGAATCAGATGACAATCTAGTTGGAAGAGCTGGACATAAAGTCTACCTGAGCAGAACTACCAATATAGTTTACTCCCTGCTGAGGGCTCTGAGGATGAGCAAGGATGGTCTTTAATCCATTCTGTGTGAGGAACATTGAACTGGGCGGTAAGAGAAGAGCAAACTCTCCCAGCAGCAAAGAGAGAGAGAAGTAGCTGGTCAGGTGCATGTACTGGTGTACTTAAGACAGAGCAGACTTTCAATTCCTCGTTGAGTTGTACAATGGTAAAAATACTAAAAAAAAAATAGCTATTTCACATTTCAGCTATATCAGGTGATAGAACTTTGGTAAATGACAGATCATAAAGTATACCAAGCATGTTATCTTAAAAAAAGAATTCCTTAGGTAATTGTCCAATCTTTTTCTACCAATAACCGCAGGTATGGCAAATAGAGATCTCTTCCATGGTAACTTCTACTTTAGGCTGTTTGCGCTCATGTGAACTTGACAGTGTATTTTTCCCGCTTCAGGAATTTGATTTTTATATGGGAGCGATATTTTGCCGAGAAAAATTATGTAAATTCTAATGTTTGATCAAATCTGAGTTGTTTTCCTTTATTCCTTTTTCTCTCTCTAATTTGACACTCAAATTCTTCATAGTGAATTTTGGCTTACTTTGGAGATCAATGTTTTTCTTTATATTTCACATATCATTTTTAAGTAATAATAAAATCTCCAAATTATGTTCATAGTCAATGTTAAGCATGAAAGCATTCAGTGATCAACTGCATTCAGAAAAAGTTGGGCACGATAATTACCTTTATTGTAGGATTTTATAGAGTCCCAAAAATGCTAATAGTGGTTACAAATCTCTAAGAACTAGAGGGTTAGAACTTTGCAATCTTTACCCCCATGAAGAGCTCTTCGATGTGTTTTGTGTTGCTGTGCATGTTGGCAAAATTGCTCTGGAATGCAAGAGGAAAAAAAAGTAAGTAATCCTTTCTATTCTCTCAAGTTGATTTCTGCTCTGTCACTCAGAAAAATAAAATCAAGAGGAAATGTTTCTTGTAAGACAAATTTCATGGAGTGAGGAAAAAAAAATCATACTTTCTCCAAAGTCTTAACTAACTTTCTACCACTGTGAATGTCTTTGTTTTGGGGCACAAATTGTCCTAAAATAGAGAAAGCCTCTATAATCAGTGAAGCACAATCATGATTCTGAAATGTTTATTTTTAGATGTTATTTGTATCACAGAAGTGACAGCTATATGCTAAAACCTAGTGGAGAGAGTCATATAAAAAACAATCCTCTGTAAGGTAACAGTTCTGGATACTCAACATGTTTATTTTAGGTCTGAAAAGTATATATAGAGAGACATAATAAATAATAGGACAGATAAAAAATGATACAAGTTTCCAATTAATGTTACTCTGTATGACAGGGAACACCAGACTGTCAATCATTACAATGTAGAAGTGGGTGAGTATTAGATAGGATTTTTGTGAGATTAATAATTAAAGCATTTTCATTAATTATTATTCAATTAGACAATAGTTTTGATTTGTTTGTTTTGAGACCTGGCTCTTTTTTTTTTTTTTTTTGGTTTCTGATGAAGTCATCCATTTCAAATCTCTCATTTTTCATTATTCTATTTTGCTGCATCCTAGGGAAGGCACTGAATATTGCATTTCAAATGACAGGAAACTATTCTTTAAGTTGCTCATACAATCTGCTGAATAATTTTGTGATGTATCTATGTTCTATATTGGGTTGGGCTGACCAACATTCCAGAGAATGTAAGATATTTTGCCATGTAATTCTAGAAGAAGTATTGGAAAGTTTTCACGAGTAAAGGGGATTATTTATTATATAATAAGATATTTAAAAAATAAATTTGGTCTCTAGCTGTTTCTGCCTCCCTTTGAAAAGAAAATAGAAGGTGACAGGGAGGGAAGAGGGATGATTTGCCGAACCAGTATCAATATTACTACAGTTTATCTGTGTCAGATTTGGTAGATTTCCAAATCAATTACTTCTGCTAAATTTCTTTCATGTAACAAGTGCCTTTTAAAAAATTTGTCCAGACTCTGTATGGATGGAATGTGACAGATGCTGGAATTATATATCCCTATTCTGGAAAAAAGATTTTACCAGTTGCAGTGGTTCTTCCCACTACTTTTCTCATCAAGATTTAATATAGATGAGAAGAGAGCCTTCTTTGTGAAATTCTTTTTTTTTTCAGTGATAACTTGATCTATGGTAGCCATTAGGTGTTAATTATACAGTTGCTTTGAAACACTTGAAATGGGCCTGTCTCCATCAGATCCACTTTCTGCGCTGATTATGTCACCTGCTTTTAGAGCTACATGCAACTTCTTGCGTGCTGTAAATGCATTTCCAATATCCCACATAGGCTCCTAGGAAAACATAACACGTTCAGGTTCTTCCTAAAATTTATTGATTAATTCTCATTAGATTTATTCTGGTTCTTTTTAGGTTAGAGGCACATGCAGTTCATTTCAATGGTTATCACCAAGCCAGATTTCATATTCTTTAAACATTATTTCCAATAAGTGACAAAAAATTAACTAATAGAAAAGCCAAGGCATAGAGGAGTTAATGTCAGCATAGAACTTCAAAGATTGACAGAGCCAGGAAGAAACTGAATTTCCATCTACTTATTCCATTTAAATGTGTAGCAGAATATGAAAAAACATGGTAAGAAAAATCAGTAGTAGGCTATGATTTAGGAGCTTTCAGATTAAATCCCAGTTGTGCCTGTTATAAGCTGTGCAGACCTGGTAAGTTATGTGAGTACTCTTGTCTCAGGTTTTATTATCTGTTTGCTGGAGATGACATAATTAATCTGGAGAGTTGGTAGGAAAATTAGGTGAGATAGGCTAGGCTAATATAGCTGACGTCTGAAGGTGGACACTATCAATATTGTAGGTTTCCAGTGAAACGTTTTATAAGAGGGGAATGACAAAATATGCTTCATTTTTACATCTGTCACTGAGATGCATACATGGTTATCAAAGTAGGTCTCTAATTTTTAACACAAGATTGACATGTTTATCTAAGCAAATTCATAGTCAGCTCAAAGTTCCACAACACGAGCCTGGGGAAAAGATCTTTACTGAGAACCTGTCTTAGCATAAAACAAATTGTCTAGACAGTGCATCCCAGGACATAAGGATAGATCAGGAGAGAGATCATCAAATCCCCAATGAAGAAAAAGAAAAATTCGGAAAATTTATACAGAGGATTCAGAGTGCTTTTCCATAGAAAGTAAAGAAATTAAAACAAAGAAAGGAAATGAGACTAAACAAAATTTACCCCCCCCACCTTAACTCAAAAGTGAAAAAAAAAAAAAGAATAAAACAAAATAAAACCTTCTGCAAGAGTGTCAGTGCAGATGGTACCATCAAAATGGAAGTGACTGCAAAAGGCCCCACTGTCTACAGAGGAAACCTGTGGTGAGCTGCTGGCCTGCACCTGCGCCCTGCTGCTAGAATCCTCATTAGAAGAGGATGGCCTAGAGTCAGGAGTTTTTATGCTACAGTTTTATGTACGATCCTGAAAACCTGTAAAGGGCTGGGGAAATCTGATCCATGACAGGGTGAGATTTGGAAATGGAAAGCATGCAATTTAAGCTCCCGGAATCATGAATTGCTAGCATTTATAATGTCTAGCACATCTTGTAATTGGTCAGAAGGGGCATGTTGATTGTGAATCCTGCAAATCCAAAACAATGAGAGATTGAAAAATATTCTGCAGTGAGAAATCTACATCATGGCAGCATACCATTCACTGCTATAAAGAGTAAGTACTCATTCAAATGATGACATTTGATGCTTTTTTAAAAATAAAAATTATAATTATTTTCATTTCTGAAAGCAGATAATCTTCAACCTGCTGATTCACTCTCTAAATTTTCTCCACAGTCCATGCTGGGCTGGCCAAAGACTTGAGCCTAGAACTTTCCCAAGGTTTCCCATATAGGTTGCAGAGACCTAAAGACTTGAACCATTATCTGCTGCCTCCAAAGATAAACACCATTAAGAAGCTCTACCAGAACCCCTGGATATGACATAAAGATGTCCAAACGGTCATCTCAACCTTTGCACCAAGGACCCATCCCAACACTAGATTGTTCTGACTCACTACAGAGAATGAAGAAAGTCTGAGCCCATACTAAATATTTAATTAAATTATGTTGAATCTTCCCTTTTTTCATGAGTTTTAAAGCCAAATTTAAATTGTAGTGGAAAAAGACTGTTTTTTAATTTTATAAAATAAGTGTTAATTTCAAGCAAACACGTAGTGTCATATTGATCAGCAAATTATATAATGTCTTGTTAGTCACCAAGGGAGGCTGACATAGCTGCCTTAAATGTTTTTGACACACAACAAGAGTAGGCAAGCAATGCAATAGAATCTGGGAACCTGCACTGATGTTAACCATTACAAGTAGATTTTCTTTAAGATCTGTTTGCAACATGGTGCCACTTGATGCCACATTGATCATATAACTTACTGTTAACTAACATTAACCTTGAATCTCATTTCCGCTCTCTTTTTTCGTATTCTAATGTTCAGGAATACATTTATAAAAGCCATAAAACAACAAGTCACTGAAAATATAAATAAAGCAGTCTTTTTTTTTTTAAAGACTTATTTATTTATATTGCAAAGTCAGATATACAGAAAGGAGGAGAGTCAGAGAGGAAGAGCTTCCGTCTGGTGATTCACTCCCCAAGCAGGCGTTTTCCCAGGTCACAAGCAGGAGCTGCATGGGAAGCGGGGAAGCCGGATAGGAACCTGTACTCATATGGGATTCTGACACATTCAAGGTGATGACTTAAGGTGCCAAGGTACTGTGCCAGGCCCAAAACTTATCTGAAAAGACTGCCTTGTGAGCCCGGCTTGGTGGCATAGTGGCTAAAGTTCTTGCCTGGAACATTCTGGAATCCCATATAACCTCAAAAGTTATGTTTCTCAAGAATAACTTAAAATATTCTGAAGTGGCCACATTTAGTTGTCCTTAATCTTGCTTTCCCTCTCCTGTTGAAATGTTTTCAGTACTAACCCAACCACAGGAGAAATCTTCAAAACATTCATAAGAATTTTTTTTTGTCTTTTTAACAGTGTATATTTATTAGAGAGAGAAATAAAAAGCACTTCCATTTTCTGGTTCATTCCTTAAATGCTCCACCGAGCAATGGGCAAAAAAAGTAGACAGGCTGGGTCTGCACGCCCTGTCACGAGTGATCAATTCTCTAGGTACAATTATTTTGTGTCTGTATTTTCTAATACTTCATGTATTCTTACTGGAAACAGTATGATATATTCACAGCAATTCAGAGAGAGATGAGGGATTGGTAACAATGTACTCAACCAGTCCTTGGCTGGGCTTGATCAGTCTGTTTGCACACTTCCCATGATGGAGAACTCACCACCTTCTAAACACAGCTTGTTCTAATCTTTCATTCATCTTCCATTGTATGAAAGAATCTTCAAGGAATTGAAGCTTTCTCTTGTGATTCGGTCATTACAGTTCACATGTTTTCCATGTTACATTTACGTTAGAGGTTGGGTTTCGTTACTTTACATGTCTACAAAGGAGTTCAAGTTTATCTTGGAAACTTCAAGATCAGAGAGGAAGTCTTAGTGTCTGATTGCTTTCTGTTCCTACATTGAAATGGGACTACTTAAGATATATGCTTCAGTCTTCACTTTTTTGTCCCTTTCAACAAGTCTGAAATCAAGGAGGGAGGCCTTTGTCTCACTTGGTAATGGAGTAAGGAGTGGATAGTTCTAGCTGTATTTTCTCTTCCCCCTGAGTCAGAGATGAATTCTTACTGTGTCCAGTCTTGTCTAATGTTCATCAACCAACTATAGAAAATGCAACCTGACAATTGTGTGATAGTGTAGGCGTTTTAATTGTTTGTGCTATATTCCAGGTAAGTAGAATGCTTGCATAATTTTAGTGATGGATAAAGCAGCATCAGAATGTTGGCTGTTTTCTTTCATTTTAATAAGTACATGAAAATAACAGCAGGCTTCTTGGAAGGAGTTCCTGAAGGATTTTAGCACCTCTACGTTAGTGTCTAACCATATTTGAAAAAATTTGTGAAAAAGCTACCTAAGTGAGAGAACAGGTGGCAAAATTACTGAGCTTTCATAAAGAAGTTAAAAGGTTATTTTTGATTTCTCCTAAAAACAGTGCAACACCTTAAAGAAATGAATTAAATTTCTACTGAAAAATATTCAATATGTAAGGTACCAAGGGACAAAAACTCAAAACTCAAATTGAAAGAAATCCTTACTGAAAGCACATCACGGTTAGAAAATTTCTCAGTAACCACCTGGAAAGAAAATTGTGAATTATTTTTAAAAATATTTATTTTTATTGGAAAGTCAGACATACAGAGGAAGATCTGTCACTGGGACACAAACCAGCACCCATATGGGATCCCAGCTTGTGCAAAGCAAGGACAATGCAATACAAAATGTTTCATATAGACAATTTAGAAGTAGTGAGAAAATAAGATTGCTTTCAAAAACTCATGGCAATGATATTAGTACGTTTATTTTGGTATAGAAAAGTTGAATTACGTGTATAGAGGGATACTTGAAAAGTTCATGGAAAATGCCTCTTATGAAAAATTATGCATGGCTTTAAAATTTTTGCACTAAAATAATGTTTGTTATCTTTTCACTCTATTTTCCATGAAATTTTTGACATACCCTTTTGTGTGTGTGGAGGAACTTGTTTAGCTGCATTCAGATTTAGTTCTCTCCTTCACAAGATAGATAATTTTACCACTTCCTATTTTACTTTCTTATGCTTTATGGAGATAAAATTAAATTGATCTTAAGAAGCTACTTCACTCTTCAAAACTCTGTGTCACAAGTAGATCGAAATCGAAGACTGCTCCTAGATTAAGAGGTTTTAAATGATTTGGAACAAGAATTGTCTTCTAGCTCTCTTCTTTTACAATCTTTATTCATAGTTCTTATACTCTAAACATAACAATCTTAAAACACAGCAAAAATCAGTTTCCTGGATCTGCTGGAAGTGTATATCTGCCTCAGAATCTGCTTTTCTCTCTTTCTTTACTTTTATTCCCTGGGTATACCAGGATTCTTCCATTCCAGAAAATACAAAGTTTCAACCAGTCCAAGGATTTTCCCACCATTTAAAAGTAAGCCTGTCCCTCCAGATCCGGGAGTGGAACAGACTGGGAGCTCAGTTGGACAGAGCTGAATTTCCCTAAATTCATCAAAATGGAAACAATATTTAATCCAGGTATCTAAAGTTTACACACATGGCCACACTCTAGGAACAAAGGTAAGATGTGGTATGGTAGGCACAGTAAGACTCCACCAAAATCTTTCTGCCTGGACCCCGTACGTGGAAAGTACAACAGATTCTGAAAAAGTGATTAAGGATTTTGAGATGGAAGATTATTGGGATAAGCCCAGTGTAATCATGAGGATCATTACCTTAGAGATTTTTGAACAGATGGATGAGGGGAAGAGGGGAAGGAAAATGAGGATTGGAGAGAGATGGACGAAAAAAAAATTTGACAATATCCAACTTGGACTCTTAATAAACCTAACGGCTAAGAATAGAAATAAGCCTCATCAATCGGATACAAGTGATTTCTCGGAAAGCCTATAAGGGACCTACTAATTAACGGTGAAATATGGAATTGTTACTCTTGTATTCAGAATGAGGCAAAGATTCATACTGTCATTGCTTCCACTCAAATATGCCTTGACATATGAGTGACAAGTTTATGCATAGCACTGGCCATCTAGCAAGCATAGGATGAGTGTTAGGTTCTTTTTTATGCTGCTTATTGGATTTTGATGTATGAATTTGTGGAAGAGTATCATTTTGCCTGTCTTGTTGGTCAAATCCTGCCTGATTTAATGAGAACTTCAGAGACAGAACCAAGTCACAGAACTTGTATTTGTCATCCTAGCCAACAAACACCTTACAGATGAAGAGCAAGGCAAAACAAAGAAACAAAAACACCCCCAAAACGAGTAGCTCTATTTTCATTACCACCACAGAAAAAGCAGTTGCATATAAATAATGGGTGACAATTTAAA
This sequence comes from Ochotona curzoniae, assembly GCF_017591425.1. Lineage (NCBI taxonomy): Eukaryota > Metazoa > Chordata > Mammalia > Lagomorpha > Ochotonidae > Ochotona > Ochotona curzoniae. The sequence continues at coordinate 22,524,566 of NW_024465751.1, forward strand.
CATTTTCATTTATACAGATACAAATGTTTATGAAGTGTTAGGTTATTTTATTTGCATCTCAACTAGGATGGTTAGAGGTGTTTATTTCAGACAAAAAGCAAAGCATTGCAGATTTCTAGGTGCAAGGGATATAACATTCTAAGGTTGTTACAGCACCTCTCAGCAAAACAGCTTTTATATCAACCAGCCCACCCCAAGCCGGATACAACATGACAATGATAAGACAGGGCCAGCCTGCAATCCTGACTTTAGAAGTACTGTTACTTCACAAAATGATGGTGAGTGGCTGTCCTTTGTTTTAAAAGAACATGAGACAGGTGTCAGATCCAACTGTTCATTTGCCTCGGGGCATCCTGAACTTGCCAAGTTTAAGATTTGAGTCAAACAAAAAAGAATTTAAAAAAATGTATTTCTCTGCATATGTTTGTGTAGGAGGCACCTGTGAGCAAAGAACATCTCCAGATGCAAATTGTTATATAATATGTAGTGATGGCAATGTGCTTTGCGCTGTGTCTGTTCCTCTCTCACACCCTGGGTAACAGGAACAATCGATTTCTGGTATTAAAGTGATTTGATAAATCTATTCTTAATCTCAAAAAAAAACCCTACACATTTTTGTTATTGATCTACAGAATTTGGAAGATAGGATGTGGGACGGCATCTATAAATAGGTGATCAGTTATTTGGTATTTGATTTTTCTTTCATCTACATTAAAAATGTTCCAAGAAGATGCTTTCAAATTTTTCAACGAGAGCTCTGCTAAGTCATGTTTTCTTTGAAAAGTGCACAGAATTACAGAGGGGCATCTTGGGGGAAATGTGCCCTCTTGCTGTATTCTTTGCTGCCCATGTTTTCCTCTGGCTCCCCCAGCTCTGTGAGCCTTTACTGCTCCACATATCGAACTCAGTGTGAAAGACATCTGACCATAAACATGACTTCATTACCATGGTTTTCACTCCTGTCCAGTTTCACTTCTATCCATCAAGAACAACAGAGAAAATGAAGGAAGAGAGGAAAGGTACTGCCCTAAAATAGAGTTCACTTGATGCCTCCTAAAGCAAATCCAGAAGTTAAACCAACATTTTAGTTCTGGGGTAAATTTCCAGGTAATGTTTACTTCTCACATCAGGCATTGATTGAAACCATTCTGAAATCCTTCTAAATGCCACCCATGTTTTGGCTTCATTTGGAGACAGATTTAGCCTCTAAAAAAATGGCTTGAATTGTAGTGGGAAGCGAGTAAGGCAATTTCTCACTGGTTTAAAATAACATTGTGAATTAATAGAAATTAAATAATTATTATGTTGAGAATAATGTTTGGCAAGAAATAAACTAGAAACAATTTTTGTCACAGAAGAATTTCGGACTGTGGGATTCTAAATGAGAAAACAGCTGATATTGTAGGAACAGATCAGGACTGACTTTTCAACAACAAAGATTGATGTTTCAGAATCAGAAAATCACAGCATTTTATTACATGTGGTATACTCATCTCAATTTAGCCTCAGAAATTTAGATGATGTATCCAAAAATTAAAGCTATGTAGCGTAAGAATTAGAACTACTTCCTAAATTTTAACTTTTCAAGTGTTCCTACCATACCATCAAACTATTAGCAGGATGCAAACAGTTGAGAAGGTTATGACAGAAGTGAATTAAAGAGAAATGAAAAGAAAAATGAAATTCAGAAAAAAGGAAAAGGATTTGATTCTTGCGTGAAGAGTGAGTAGACATGTGCCCTGAAGACACGCCACCATCTGGGATTAAACGCTGTTTTAAACATCTACTTCCCCTAGGTGAGCTTCCTTAAGATTAGCTTGTCTTTCAGGTTCAAATTTTATCGTCTGCCATTCTGTTGAAACTTTGTAACCCTGTTCCCACCAACCTGCTGTAATCTCATGGTGCCATACCTGACAACCCCATGCACCAATCCCTGGCAACTCATCTCCCAAATCCCCACTCAGCACTGCATTTACCAGTCTCCTGCAGCTCCCACCTCCTATCCACCAACCCTTCAAGGTCCTGTGAAGACTGCTCTTGGCCACAAAACAGGTACACTCCTGTGGGAGAGTTCCCCTTTCACGTGCTGCCTCTTTCCAGCTCCCAACCCTTCCCTCATTCTCCTTTGTCTTACTCCTCCTCCCCCATTATCCTTGCAGCCTCCTCCTGCCACCATTGCAGGAGACACCCTTTCCATCTTTCCTGCTGTCTCTGCTCCTGCCCAGTGGTCCCTACCCTGTTGGAATAAAGGACCCCCTCGGTGTTTCTGGTGTTCTGGCTCGTGGCAAACTTACCCCAAAGAGAGCTTAGTTACGCGAAAAGACCTAACACCTTGAGCATTGAAGGACATTTGTGATTGAGTTACGCATATAGAAAGGAGCAGAAAACAACAAGGAAAGCTTGGAACCAGACAGGAAATGGTCAGCGTGGACTCACATATACCTTACTAGGTAGGACACAAAGATTAGTTACTCCTTACTAAGGTATTGAAGATTCCTCTGCACACCCCACCTAAAACTGTTCTGCACCTCCATTGTTAACATATGCCTTGCCAGAGTTATAACCCAGTTTAGACTATCCTAAAATCTGCCAAGTTCAGCAAAATTATGCTTCAACACTATAAACTGCTAAATACTAAAATGAACATAGACATGAGATAGCTGAATAGTACCCTATAGCCGTTTTAAGGTGTATAGCAGCCGGTTCTGTGTATAAACTAAAATTGAAATGCCAATGAAGTAGTCACAGGATGTGGTTAAGAACTTACATTTTTTTAAACGTACTTGTTACTCAATACCATATCAATTAATTCCATACTGTTGTAAATTGATGCTGATGTTATGTTGTGGCTTTTGATTGATTGGAATGATATTCTGCCAGCACTGCCTTCAGACTAGAGATGGTCTCTCCAAGAAACCGTTGAATTTACCTGGACAGTAAGATGCTGGACTCTATGCTTGGTATATGCTTGCAATGAAAGAATCTTGAATGAATTTGAAATGCAATACAGCAACAAGGTGGAGGAATCCACCATGGGTGGAGGGTATGGGGAAGAGTTGGGGAAATCCCAGAGCCTATGAAACTGTGTCACATAATGGAATGTAATTATATATATATATATAAAAATTATATATATATTTAAAAAAAGAAAAGGAGCAGCACATAATGAGAATGAATGGTGTGAAAGAAGAAATGCAACAAAATTACTTTGTTCAAAATTAATCCTGATATGTCTTCTTAGAATTTGCATTGATTTTCAATTAATTTTTGAAAGGAGAGACAAAGAGACACACAAATTGCCACACTCTACAGTGGCACAGGCTGGCTCACTCTATACTGGCTCACACCAGGCCTGCCTGGGCCAGCTCAAGAGGGGGAATCATTTCATCCAGCCTTTGCAGGTATGTGATTGGGACCCAAACACCTGAGCCAACAACCAGCTGACCTCCCAGGGTACTCAACATCAAGAAGCTGGGGTTTGGAATCAAGTAGGACTTGAACCTAGCAACTCCGATATGGGATACATCCATTCCAAGCAACATTTTAGCTACTGCACCAAATGTCCATCCCCATCAATGACATGTTTTGAAGTATTTTTCAGTGAATATTCCTTTCATTGAGTTGTCTAGGAAGTATTCTTAAAACGGTCAATTGAAAACAATAGATAGCATTTTCTGCTTTTTTCATGCATATAATGTAAATGGTGAAATCTTCAGTAAATATTCATTGAGGGAATTAATGAAAATATTTTATACCTCTGATTGATTTCTAAAGTTTTTGACAGATACAAGTCAGAGAATTGTAGTTTTGGAAAGACAATCTAACTTGTTGCTGGAGCATTAAATCAGCTTCTTGCTAGGTCAAATAATGTGTTAAAAACTGCAACAGAATCATTAATTTTAACTTACATGGGAAAAATGAACTCATTTTATGTACGTTAAATGGATGTATCAATTTTATAAAACTATGTTTTCTTTTATGCCCTTTCTCCATGCAGTGATTCTCCTTTGATAAATTAGAATGTTACAACTTAGTATATGCACAGCTATTACTCTTGGTGCTTTTCATGTGGTAATTCATAAAATCCTCACAATATTCCTTATGAAAGAGTTGCTATTATTATCTTGGCACATGTTCTTGCACATAATAAAATTGAGGCATAGAGAAATCAAGTAACTTACTCAAGGTTATGTACCTCCTAATAATGGTTGAGATTTAAACAGAAGATGCCTAACTCTGCAGGTCATTTTCTGCGTCCCTGCCTTATCCTACCCATTCCCAGAATAACTATTTAATTCCCACTTAGGATGTTTATTGTTTATCAGTCTGACTTTACCCTGTCTTGTACTTACGAAGATTCTGACATTTGCAGGTGTGTTTTCTTCCAAAGAGATGGGGCCATTGTTTCAATCCCCCCACCCCCTCCGTCCACCTACCCGTCTCTCTTCTTCAACTGGGACTTCAATTAGATATATATTTTAGAACGTATATATTTATTTTTCCATAATTCATCAGGGCTCAATAATCCTCTTTGGGCTTTCCATTGCCTTTTTTTTTTTCCTTTTTGTGATTCAATTTGACTTATCAAATTTCTATCTATCACTGATTTCACATATCCATTTTCTCTGCTATCCAGCATGCTCCTAAGTCTGTTCAGTGAATTTTTCATTTCAAATATTACATTTCTTAGTTCTAGAATTTCCATATAGTTTTTATAATTCCATTTATTTGCTCAGTTTAATCTGATATTCTCTAGTATGTATAAATTTTATATCTTATTTCCAAATATATTTAGAATACTGCTTTTTTTTAAAAGATTTATTTATTTTTATTACAAAGTTAGATATACAGAGAGGAAGATCTTCTGTCCAATGATTCACTCCCCAAGTGGCCATAATGGCAGGAGCTGAGTCAACCCAAAGCAAAGAGCCCGGAGCTTCTTCTGGGTCTCCCACATGGGTGCAGGGTCCCAAGGCTTTTTGCCGTCCTTGACTGCTTTCCCAGGCCAAAAGCAGGAATCTGGATGGGAAGTGGAGCTATGGGGATTAGAACCAGTGCCCATATGGGATCCTGGTGCATTCAAGGTGAGGACTTTAGCCACTAGGCCACCACGCTGGCCCTAGAATACTGTTTTAATATGCTTATATAGTAAATCTACTTATTTTTCTCTTGAAGTTTGGGGAAAAAATGGAAATAGATTCATTCTAGGCGAACAGACTTAAAGCTTGATCTGTTCAGGAAATGACCTGAGAGGGAACTAAAAAGATTAGTTGCCTCAGTGGATTTTCATATAGAAACAAAAATATACGATCTAAGCTAAACATCAGCATAGAAGTAATTCTATGGGGTTACAGTGAAAAAAAGCAAGGAATGAGGAATTTTGTATTTTTCAAAATATTGTGCCTTCTTATGTTAAAAACAAGTAATATTGAATCATATTTTGTTTTAACCCATGCAAATGTAATAAAAATATATTAAGATACATTCAGAGGACAGGTGCCAAGGCATATAGTCAGCTAAGCCTCAGCCTGTGGTGCCAGTATTCTATGTGAATGGTGATTCAATCCCAGCTGTTCTATTTCCCATCCAGCTCCCTGCTTATGGCCTGGGAAAGTGGCAAGGATGAGTCAAGTGCTTCGGCCCTTGTACCTGCGTGAGAGATCCAGAGGAAGCTCCTGTCTCCCGAGTTTCAAATGCCTCATCTCCAGTAATTGGAACCATTTGGGAGTAAACCAGTGAACCAGAAATCTCTCTGTCCCTTTATCTCTTTGCAAATCTGCCTTTCAAACAAAAATGAATACTTTTTTTTTTTTAAAAAGTAGATAGGTTCAGGATAGAAGATGTGGGTGATTAGGGTAGGTAGAAAACAGATTTAAAATACTAAATCTATACTGTTGGTTTCCCTAGCAATTTTATGAATGTTTAAGTATTATACAACAATAATGTATAAAATAGTGAACAAACATGAAGGTGGCTGATCATATTAATGACAATGATATACCATGGAAAAAAATGTTGATCTTGCCCTCCGTGAGGGCTGCCACATATGAGCTAGCAACATCTGAGGTCCAGGAGTTCTCATGCCTACAGGCCTCTTTAGCTGAAGCACCTGCCAGGTCCATGCTGCAGGGAGGGTAACTGCACATCCGTGAAGTCTCCATTTGGCTTCTCTCCATTTTTGCTTTCTCTCCTGTCAACTGCTACAACAGTTTGCATCATTCCCCTTGCCTACACACACACACACACACACACACACAGGCTGCCACTGACAGTGTTCAGCTACTCATTTGTCTCTTACTAAATCTTTTCCACTCACCCTTCTGACTTTCTCAAATCCCTTTCAAGCCTGAATCCCTCCCCATGCCATTCTCCAAACCTAGAACTGCGTTGCATATTCTCAGCCTTGTGGCCAGGTGCCATCAGCATTTGCCTTCAGGTACCTCAAACAAGATGTTAAGATCTGTCCCTGAACAGGGTCACTTGTCCTTTTGGGGACGATTCAGGCACGTACCCGGAGAAGTGCTTGCTGCCTGGGATAACCATGTCCTCATCCTCCCAGGAATGCTACTCAGCAAGAAAATTCCTTTGGAATTTTATGTGAAAACTCAACATTTCCATTGCGTGACTATTTCCGAACTGTCTCCCCAGCATTTTTCTAATTCAAATATGATTCCTTCTTTACCCACCTCTTTATCTAGATTTTCTCTTGACATAATCATGACAAAAGGAGCAGTCAGGGAAGATAACAAAAATTGCTGCAAAAGGTCAGTTCCTGCTTTTTTGCTTTTGTGATGAGAAAGTCCTGTAATAGCTTTTTTTTTTTTAATTTGAAGGCAGAGAGCAAACCTGAAAAGACACCTGAGTAGGCTCAAAGGCAATGCTTAATAAAGTTTTAGAAAAAAAATGTGTAAAGCTTTTGCAGAGAAAGCGGGACTTTAAGGGGACAAGAGATAAATATTTTTTGATGGTATTTTGCCATAGGATGTAAATCAAGCTTCTGGTAATGCTTGTCAAAAAGAACATATGAAGGTTGGAATTGCTTTTGAATTACTGTCAACTGATTAACTGTTTCCTTAATGTTGTTCCATAAATGTTGTAGCTTTGAGGAACCGGGGGGTATGTTGTGTTTAAAATTATTTGTGGTCCTTTGAAGCTCCATTTAGAAAAAGTGAAGGCAGAAACAAGTTGCCTTGCATCCAAACTGTGACTAAGCATGTATGTACTCTGTAATATTTGTTGAATATAAAATAAATTGGCTTGCGAGTTATATTCTAGGAAAAAGAATTCTGAGTACAGTATAGAGGCACTGAATCCTTACCAAAAACAAACAAATACAAAAGCACCACAAAATAAATGGATTTGATTTTTTTTTTTTTAGGTTTTTAGAGTTTAGAATTGGTAACTATGGAAACAAAGTGGTGTGGAGGATTACTGGGTTATGGAAAAAGAGTGGTGTGAGGCTGCTTCTGGGTTAAAACAACAATGAGTTCCAGTAGGCTTGGATGGCAGTCTATCTGAATAAAACTCACTGGATGAAAACAGCAGTCATTGTATGGGCAGAGTCCTTGAGGCTTCGGTCAACCTGCAGGCATCCTGAGGAAGCTGAGTCTGGGGTCTGGGTGTCTGAGTTTCTGAGGGAGTCTGAGGGGTTTCCTTCTGCTTATTTAGAGTTAAGTCAAGATTACAAGGGCCAGGAATGTCAAGATTTAGGGGACTAGACAGTAGCAATCATATTATGAACCATAAGTTAAAATGATGGCATAGTCATTCATAGGGACCACGGAGATGGAATGAAGGATCAGAGACAGCACTATGATGTAAAGTGATGTGCTCATGAAATACTTCTATGCCACAGCAACACAGGATGTATAGAGCTCGAAGTATGAATTTGAGCTCTTTGCAGTTCGGAGGAAGGGAGAAAGAGTAAAGGGAGAGTTTGAACGTTAAGGCCCAGCCAGGTCCTGGAGAAGGCAGGGAGAATTGAAAGACACCTTAGCAGCAGGGCTAATACTTTAGGACATAAATCCTTCTCAATAACAAGATCAGAAGGTGAGGGAAAAGAGGGAATATGATTCATACTGAAAGTCTCAATTATTTCTGGAAAGTAGATATGTTGAGAACCTGCCAGGGGATGGATTCTCATGGTGGGATTAGGATTTTGTAGTGAAAATAAATAAATTCAGGTTATATCTTTTTGTATGTTTCCAAAACAACTTGAAGGCTATTAACCTATCCTTGAAATCCTTTGAACCTCTTTGGAAAAAATATACTTATGTGAGTGTATGTATGTGTGTCTCTGTGTTATTTTTAACTGATAAGATCAGTTATATGTATGTGTGGGGTACAGTGTGACATTTCACTGCATATGTAATTATCACATCAAGGTATGGGCATACCTATCACCTCGGGTGTGTGAATGTTTGCTTTCTTTATATTGGAACATTCAAAATTCTTCCGTACTATTTATTTTGAAGCATTTAATTAATTGTGATTAACTAGAGCCATCCTGCTGAGCTACAGAACACTAGAAGTCATTCCTCCTATGCAGCTGCACCCATGTGTTCACCATCTATCCTCCATCTCCCTCTCCCACACATCCCAGGCTATAGTAACCACTGTTCTAATATACACTTCTCTGAGACCAACTTTCTTCCTCACATAAGGGAGAGCATGTGACTATTTTTGTCTGCCTGACTTCTCTCACTTACTATAGTATCCTTTAGTTCCATCCATGTTGTTGCTAAAGACAGAATTTAATTTGCTATGGCTGTATAATATTCTGTGTTTAAGAGTACTATATGCTCTTTATCCGTTCTGTTATAATTAGCACCTGATTTGATTCAACATCTTTGCTATTATAAATGGTGCTAGAGTAAGTATGCAGGCAGTCACTGTTACTGCAGCATAGGCAGATTTGGTTGCTTCGTATGCATGTTCCCTGGTGGAACTGCTGCCTTGTATGGTCATTCTACTACTAGTCTATGCAGCAGTCTTCATGTTCGTTTTCCACCGTGGCTATACTAATTGGCACTCCCACGGGCCATGTATGAATGTTTGCCTTTCTCTGCAATCTCTGAACTTAATTTTTGTCCTTCAGTAGCAGCCATTCCCAGTGGGTGGAGATGACATCTTACTGTGGCTTTCATTTATGTTTTGGTGATGATTAGTGACATCAGTACCATTTTCATATGCTTGTCAGACATTTACATATCCTTTCTTGAGAAAAGTCTATTCGGTTCATTCATCCATTTTTAAATTGTATTACTTGGAATTTATCTGGGGAGGGAATGAGTACTGAATTTCTCAAATATTTTGGTGAGCAACCAGAAAGTCTATATTTTTAAATATTGAACCACTTATTTCACCCTCCAAATGGATTCATAACCTTTGGCTTATCTTTGACTTAGAAGCTATTCACCTTGAATCTGTGTACTATCAAATAGCCACTGTAGTCAATTATTCTCTCCCAGTAATAATTAGCTTCTCATCCCTTTATTTCCTGCCAATGACATTTTACAGTGAGTTTTCTATGGCATCCTTGAATGAGGGAGTATTCAGGAGGGAGCAAGAGCAATTCCAGGCCAGGCTGCCAGCAAACTTTCCTACCCAAATGTCACTGAATCTAGAAATCAATGCACATCATACATCATTTTAAAGGACATTTCTCTGTGGATCATGTTCAGGTCAGACAATATTATTCCAGACAAATAGCCTAGATTAAGATTGCCATTATATTCCTAGGAGTGTTATAGATCTGAGAAAAACCTATTTGTTTATTTTCTGTGATTAATTGCTGCAGTCAAACACACAGTACCCTTCAAAATGTCCAGAACTTTTATTTCAGGTAGGAAATAGACTCCAGAGGCACCCTGGCATTTGGCTTAGACCTGAAAGTCTGACCAACGCACTGCCTTAAATCTGGATGGGATGGAGCCTAATATCTCGTGTGGTTAATCAGGTAGGTTTCTCTTCAGGTGTGAGGCATAAAATTACCACAAAGATGTCTATTTCTGTTTTAAAAGCTCAGAGCCGGGCAAACTATGCTGAGTGTAACAGTTTAGTTTTATGATGTCTTCAGGATCCAAGGCCTTTCAGCTTGACATGACTCTATGCCCACAATCCAACAGGGAACAACTTCTCTGCTAATCAGTAAAAGAAGTAATAAAGGGAGAAACAGGCAAAAATTCATTGAGAGAATCTTCATAACTTATCACACAAAATCTTTTCCAGAGTTGAGTCATATGGGTCCTAGCTGGTTGAAAAAGAGGATAAGGAATGCTGGTTAAACCTGTCTCCCCCATGGGCCTAGATGCTAAAGTAAAATGATGAGTTTACTATGCACAACTAGATGCTATGTGTGTGTTAGAGGCTTCTGCTCTTCTTAAACTCACCTAGAAGGGACTATCCAAGAAGTGACCTACTGGATTAGTGAAAAAAAATAAAAAGAAAACTCTTTAACCATGAAATAAATCAATGAAACTATTTCTATGCCTTAGAAAAGAACCAAGGACTCTTAACTATCCTTTCCTAAATAGAGTTTAGTTCATGCTGACTATGGGGTGATTCTCACTTTCGTCTGTATGATCTCAAGTTACTATCTATGATCATTGATGCTTTCGAAAGGCAACCCGTTTCCTATATTCCATGTGGTAATGACTCAACAACTGACACAAGCTGAATGCTATCTATGGAGTGACAATTTTATGCCTATAATTGTTAAGTCGGAAACATATGTTCTGTGTATACTCATACAATAATTGCCTGAAGAATCCAGTGTTATTTAATGAGTAACTTAACTTGGGAGAGAAAAAGTATATGTAAGATATTAATATTCTTGTGTATGCCAACATTTTTTTAAACTTAAATTTTCTTTTAAAAAATAAGACTCATAATTAAGTAAGAATTAAATCAATATTTAATCATTGGATTATATATATGGCACATGGAAAACTTTTGGCTGCAAAAGAGCTTATGGGGCCAGGAGTGGTAGCCTAGTGGCTGAAGTCCTTGCCTTATATGTGTTAGAATCCAATATGAGCTGTTCCACTTCCCATCCAGCTCCCTGATTGTGCCGTGGGAAAGCAATCGAGGATGGCCCAAGGCCTTGGGGCCCTGTACCTGCAGAGGAGACTCAGAAGAAGCTCCTGGCATCAGATTGGCTCAGCTCTGGCTGTTGTGGCCACTTGGGGAGAGAATGAGCAGATGGAAGATCTTCTATGTTTCTCCTTCTCTCTGTAAATCTGCCTTTTCAATAAAGGTAGGCAAATACTTAAAAATAAAAAAAAATATATGAGATTTATGGTATTTGCTGCATTTCATTTGCAGGTTATTTACATTCTCCTTAGTCCTTTAGTCCTTCACCACCCTAAAGACAATGAATCAGTTAAAATTCATTAATACTTTTGTAACAAATCTTGTAATTACATGAGACATAGAAAGGCGTGGAACCCTATCATGCAATACTCTGTATTTTCATCATTATTGTCTCAGTCCTTACAATTGGCTTTGTCACTAACAAGTGAGAAACAGATGAGTTTGAAAGAGGGCAGAGAAGATGGAGCAGAAATCTATAGTACTCACCTTGCCACTGATACTTCTGATCCTGCTTTGCAGGCTGCCTTACCTGGCTGGCAGGCACTGCCCATCTTCACTAGTGCTGAACAGCAAAATCAATAGCATCTCTTTGTTCTCTAAGTCATCCTCTCTTCTCCTTTTCTCTCATCTCCTCCTTGCAGTACCCCTCAACCCCCACACTCTCTCCTTTTCTCTATCCTTCCCCAAGCTATTTCCTCCTTTCCTCTTCCCTTCCCTTCCTTCCTCTCCTCTTTCCCTCCCCTCCCCTGCACTTTGCCTTCCCTCTCATCTCTTCTCTTTTTCCTTTCACCTATTTCCTCCTGTGGCTTGTTATTCTCAACCTTAAAGGGAATACATTCACATGGAGGTGAGTCAGACTTTTCAATGTAAAGATAAATCTGATTTAACTTCTAGACGAACACCTTTAAGTTCTAGATCTGTTCAAAGATTAAACTGCTTTGGCAATCAATGAAAGCTGTCAGATATGAAAGCAGACAGAAATTTTTAAAAAATGACACAGAAAAGACAGTGAGCCAAGGATCTTCTATTTCAAAAAGAAATTCAGTTTATACAAGAACAGGTCAAGTAATAGTCCACATAATTTTTCAATATGTTTTGTTAGTTAAAATAGTGAGCTCTTATTTTTATACTTATCAATGAGATGTGCTAAGATTAAAATACAAAATGTTGATATTTAAAAGGAATAACTCAAGTCAGCACCATGGTACAGTGGCTTAAATAATTGTCTGCAAAGCTAACACTTTCACTTCTATGTCAGGCCTGTTAACTCATCCCTGTCCCAGCAAAAGATGATTCTGGGAAATGTCTCTAGTTCATATGGCCATGCCAGAATGGATATTGGCAGGCAAATTTCTGGCACAGTTTGTATGCAGTAACTGACACCATCATTTCAAGTACTTGAGTTGTGAAGCTAATTAATATGACTGTGATAAGACATTTCACTTGTGCAAATTACATGAGAACCACAGAAGGAACTGGAATTTCCAACAACCATTTCCAGAGAAACTCATTCTTATGTAAAGAATTCCTATTAGATGTCAAAAATTGATGTTTTGATGACAAAACTGTAAGGTCAGCCAGTTCTCAACTGGGCACTTTAAAGTTTATGGAAAGTGAAATGAAAGGAAAAAAGCATTTATTTTGGTATACAAAATTCTGAAATCCATACATAGTTTGTTCCTGGACATAGTTCTTACAAGAAATTTTTGGAGACTCCTTTTATGCATGGGTTTCATAGTTATCATGTCTAAATAACCTTATGCTATATGTGGTTAGCTAACTGGTAGGGATGACTAGCTAATGTGGTTGACAATTTATAAGAGTTACTGAAATTATACAATACAAAGATAGTTATTTTTAAAACAAATAAATTCCACTGACAAAATGCCAAAGAAGTAAATTGCTGCCCACAAAATTATCTAGAAAGGCTACAAAGCAGACCTCCATTTTTATGCAAATTCTTACTAACAACCCCAGCTACCAAACCCAGGCTACCACTTTCCTTGGCAACTCTGACTTTCAACTTAGATCCATAAATAAGAATTAAACAATTTGATATTGAAAAAATATAGTATATCAGGTGTGATTTCCACAGAGGTATCATAGTGTAAAGTGGAAATCCAGGTATGTTGAGCCTCTCTGAGAATAAAGTCAAGGTTGCTTCCTTACTTCGCTGGCACAATAGGAGCTAAAGTTTCCCCATCAGGTCTTAAAAAACTTTTAGTCCTCCCTTTCTCTAGTTACTCTAAAATATCAGCGTATGCTTGAATAGCGCATCCTATGCTATTAACTAAAACATTGGCACAGAATAGATACTTGGCAGACAACTTGTGAATAAATTGTTGAGAACAACCTACCTGTAATGTATCTAGCTTTTCACAGTTCTTGAGTTTAAGTGTGAATACTCATCCCTTGGGGATCCTTTGAAACTCAAATCTCCAGTAATTTGGGGATGGTAGTTGAGATTTAGTGCTTTGTATCTCAGCTTAAATCCTGCATGCTGTTGCTGTTCAAGGCTTTGAGTAGTGATGGGCCATCTTTCAGACATGGACACAGACTGGAATCACTTGGTGGTTTTAAACAGTGTTCCCAGGTTATAATTCTAGATATTTTGGGTTAATTTGAGAGAGGGTAATCTGGCATTGGGATTTATGGACAATAAACACATCATAGCAGACAGACCAAGTAGGTATAAGAGAAATACATTTTAGTTGGAATAAAAAAAATGTATCCTAAAAGGTTCTTTTTCTTAATATATGTGAAAAGTTCCTAGTAAAAATATTCCAGAACATATTTTTCACTTTCACCTTTGGATATATCCCTTATGAACAAGAATAATTATCCTCTGTCAAAGCAACAGCACCACTGGATCTGCACCTGTTCTTGACTGGCAAAGTGCTTATTATTCCTAAGCTCTCTTCATGAAAACAACAGGAAAAATTCTCTGGAGTGCTTTTCATTGTCTTATAAAAAGCATGGTCATATGTTGCTAATCTAATTCTAACTATATGACTTCCTGTGGGCTGTTTAGTTTTATTGGGAATCTGAAGTCAGATTGTTCCTGAGACAAATGCGAGCATGTCATTTTCCAAGAAGGAAAAAAATGCTAGCTTAATAAGAAGCTCTTATTCATTTTTGATAGACCCAAGGGAAGTCCATGAGTCATTAATGTAAGCAAATTCTAGACTGATATAATGACAAAAAGAAAAAAAAATTCTGACAAACTATGCAGTAAGATTTAACAAGTGTCTGATTTGGAAACATCTTCCTAAGCATAAATGTGGTGCAAAGGATAATGAAGGAAAATTTGAATCTACTTAATCGAAAATACATTATTTGAGAAAGAATGTCATGAAAACTCATCCATTTTGTAAGCATTTACTGACAGTTTTATTTAACTTTGGGGAGGCATTGTACAAAATGCTGTATATGTAGTGCTAGTAATGCAGACATGGTTCATGCTGCCTTGAACTATAAATAGTATAAAAATATTTACCAAACAAGATACATTTTGAATATATCTTAGGAATTGCACAGTGCAAGTGTAGTGAACAAAGCCTAACTCTCTGCATCTCCCAGTTCCTGTACTTGTGAAATACAAGGTATTTGTCTCTACTGATATTAACAGTCCAAATAGTTAAAGCATCCCATAGCAGGCACTACAGTTGATGGCATCTTATTGCAGAGCATTGGTCCTGGGACTTAAGGAGCTGATGGAAAAAGCAGGAGAGCTCATGAGAGGTGGAGTCCATAGGAGGAGCTGGTCCTAACAGCTGTGTAGCCTTTTTTGCAGAAACTTCTCATAATGCAACAATAACTCCCCAGGTCAAATGATTGCAAGGAGGCAAGAATCAGACAAATGAATGACCAGAATTCCTTCTTCCTGAGAGGACAGGGGCACCAAGAATGAAGCATATCCCTGCAGGGGCCTCTGCAATAAACTGGCTGATACATCAATAACACAATATTGGAAGCACTCTAATGAGAAAAGGAAAAACAGACACCCTCTACAGGGACCAAAATGCCAGGAAAAAACGAAAACCCAATGAACACAAAGAGAACCCTTACCAAGAAAAGCTGAACTTGTGGTAAAAAAGAATGTAAACAGAAGAATATGGGTCAAATTTAGAATGAAAACAAGAGTTTCCCAAATATATAATTCAGTATGTAATAAAGAACAGAAAAGTTTCTGCTGAAATGTGAAATTACTAGTTTCAAGATTAAGTTAAGAAAATACCCCCAACCAGTGAATGTACAGATCAAAGACATAAAATGGAAAATATAAGAGATTGTGGGTTGATTCAAGAAAATTAAAAAATGAGAAATATGTAATTTTTAAGCTTTCTTCCTGTTGTTGATTTTGTTTTATGGGTTTTCACTTAAGGGGATGTATAGTAACTGTGTAATAGAGACAACCATATCCAGATGTGAAAATACAATAAAGTATGCATCTCTACTTCCAAATCAAAAATGGACTTCCAGTGAAACTGTTAAATATATCTTGACAAAAGGATGCTAAATTCTCTGCCATTGTCCATACCCACAATGTCAAGATACATTTAAATAGAATAATGAAATTATGACTGCTTATGAAGGGATATTATAATAATATGGGGGAAAATCAATACTGGAGAGGGAATTTGGGGAGTGGGTGAGGGAAATGCTAGAGCCTATGCAATTGTATCATAAAGTAAAATAAATAATAAAATAAAATAAAATAAATGAAAAATGTGGATTACAGGAAAACAATAGAACCAATATAGAAGGGGAACAACTTCTTCAATTTGATGTTCCTATTGTGACCTAAAGAAGATTCAAATTACCAAATGAAGAAACTTAATAAATTGAAGATAAGTGTAATAGTGAAATTCACTTACCTAGAAAAATTCTGGCAAAACTCCCGAGCCTTCAAGTATCCAGCCAAACAAATGGTCTACAGAGGAAGAGAGAATCAAATTGATGTTGGTCATGCCACTCACTCACCAATGCATTAAAACATAGTGAACCAACTACATGTAAAGATAATAAAATACAAAAGCTACCACACAAAAACCTAAGCACAGGTAACTACCATTTGTCTGTTGTGGTAAAATATTTGGAGCACATACAATGCTTTTATGGTAAGATGCCATATTGGGGCTGCCATTGTGGCGTAGTGGGTAAAGTCCCTGCCTGTGATGCTGGCATCCCACACAGGCTCCAGTTCAAGTCTTGGATGCTCCACTTCTGATCCAGCTCTGTGCTAACAATATGGAAAAATCAGAGGAGGATGGTCCAAGTCTGTACTCCCGTGGGAGACCCAGAAGAAGCTCCTGGATCCTGGCTTTAGCCAGGGCCACCCCTGAATGCTGTGACCCATGGAGAATGAATCAGTGCATGGATTTGCTTCTCTGTTTCTCTGTGATACTGACTTTCAAAAAAATGAGTAAATATTTTTTCTCAGAAATGATTACATACTACATATTTAAAACTTACTGTAATCCTAATATCCTCAAGTACAGAAAATTGAACAAAATTATCTAAATAAGTATTAATTGTCAAAATATGGCAAAATACATGAGCTTGAATAATGTGTAGTTATTTCAACCTTGACTATTATAATACAAAAATATTCTTTGTAACCATATCAATATAATTTTGACTAAGAGTAAACAACTTAGGGAGCAAAATAGAAAATTTAGATAGAGACTTACTATAATATGAATTTATCCAATGTCAAAAATGATAGTTCAAACTAGTAGGGGGAAAAACATGAATTATTTATTGAATACATTTGGTCAGCTGGATGTTCATCTTGGAATAAATACAAGTGAATGCATTTTTCACCAAATACTGAATCCAGAATTTAATTTGAAAGGCCAACATAAAAACATTAAACATTCGTAAGATACAATGTGAATATATATAAAACAATGTAATGCGTTCTTAACCAAGATAGAGGAAGCAAAAATGACATAATAAAATATAAGTATATTTGGCTATAAAAATTTGTATGAAAAACATCATCATGCAATAGAAGAATAAGCCAATACTGAGGCCAGCTTTACATATTGGAACATGAGCTGAAGTCTGTCCTGGTCAACTCCCTGTTAATGTGCCTGAGAAACCAGTAGAATACAGCTCAAGTAATTGGGTCTTGTTGTCCACATGGAAGACCAAACTGGAATTTGTGGCTCCTGGCTTCTGTCTGGCCAGCTCTGGGCACTGCAGTCATGAACCAGTGGGCCTGAACCAATGGATGGAAGATTTCTCTCATTGACACTCTGCAGTTTCAAACACTGTTAAAAAATTATATTCATATTTTTTCAGGGTTTTTTTTTTTTTGATTGGAAAATTAGATATACAGAAAGGAGGAGAGACAGAGAAAAAGATCTTCCGTCCGATGATTCACTCCCCAAGTGACCACAATGGCTGGTGCGGAGCTGATCCAAAGCCAGGAATCAGGAACCTCTTCCAGGTCTCCCACACAGGTGCAGGGTCCCAAGGCTTTTCGCTGGCCTCAACTGCTTATCCAGGCCACAAGCAGGGAGCTGGATGAAAAGCGGGGCCATTGCAATTAGAACTGGTGCCCATATGGGATCCTAGCATGTGCAAAGCAAGGACTTTAGCTGCTAGGCTACTGAGCTGGGCTAACTTCTCAATTTTTTAAGGCACAAAATACTAGGTTAATGCATACAGTTTCTATGTGAAAAAAAAACCCTACAAGGCACAAAGCACATAAAAATCTTTTACAAGTTGACAAAGAAAAACAATGAAAAGGAAAATAGGAATTTTGTATGGATAGGTAATGCACAGAATAAATCCAAATAGCCAAGAAATCCTTAGATTTTCTATTTCATACACAGTAAGGAAAATTCAAATTAAAATAACTGTGGTGCTTTCATTATTGTAAAAAATTATCTTTAATGGCTATGGTAGGCAGATACTTGGAGGAAAATAAACTCTATATCTCGTTTCTAGACATTTAAGATTTTTTAAAAAATAAAGATTACTTATTTTTGTTGGAAAGTCAGATATACAGAGAGGAGGCAAGTCAGAGTGGAAGATCTTCCACTGATTTACTCCCCAAGTTATCATAGAGGCTGAGCTGTGCCGATAATCTGAAGCCAGGAGCCAGAATCTTCTTCCGGGTCTCCCAAGCAGGTGCAGAGTCCCAAGGTTTTGGGCTGTCTGCTTTCCCAGGCCACAGGCATGAAACTGGATGGGAAGCAAGGCCACTAGGATTAGAACTGGCACATATATGGTATTCGGAAGTGTGCAAGTGATTCTCAATAAAATCTACCTTTCAAATAAAAATTTTAAAAAATCTTCAGAAAAACAACTATCAAAACTGAAGGAATCCTCCCGAATTTCTTCTATAAGAAAATTGCTTTATTTCCAAACTAGAAAAAGATACAACAAAGGACAATTATAGATGAAGAGAAGAATATTAGTGATGAAAATAAACTAAAGAATCCTCAACAATCAAGTTCAACAAAACACGAGAAGGATCATTCACCTGGACCAAGTGGAGTTTATCTCTGGTACGCAGGGATGGTTCAGCATATGCAAACCAGTATATATGATACACCACATTCACAAGTTAAGGAATAAAAACCATATGATTGTCTCAACAGATACAGATAAAGCATTTAATAAAATATATCCTTTCATGATAAAGAAAAACTTAAGCAAATTGAGAATAGAAGGTACATTCCTCAACACGAGTTAATGAGTGAAAAACCTATAGCTAATATCATACTGATTGGGAAAAAACTCGAGTTTGTGGGCTCAGACAAGAATACCCACTCTCACAACTGCTATTCAATATAGTTCTGGAAGTTTTAGACAAAGCAACCAATCAAGGAAAGAAATCAAAGGGTACAAACTTAAAAGGAAGAAGCCAAGCTATCCCTAATTACAATGACACGACTGAAGATTCTACTAAGAAACCATTGCAACTCAAAACAGAGTTTTGTAAAGTTGCAGGATATAAAAATTAAAACACAAAAAATCAACATCCTTTGTACACAAACACTTCCATGACAAAGAACTTGAAAGATCACTCTAATTCAGTTTATCTGCAAAAAAATTAGAATGCAAATGTACTGGACTAAACCAAGGATATGTTGGATAACTGAATAAAATTACAAAACATTAAAGAAATAAATGAAAGATACCAAAATATGAAAAAACTCTACCATGTTAATGAATTGGTTGAATTAACACTACCAAAATGTCCATACTACCAAACACAATTTGCAGATCCAATGTGGTTCTTATGAAAATACTTGTATTTTTCTCAGCTCTAGAAAAAGCTATGCTAAAATCCATATGAAAACACAAAAGATAGTTACAGCAATCTTGAACAACAAATACAGTATTACAGGTATCACGTAACCAGACTTCAAGATATATTATAGGGTTGTTGTATTTAAAACAACCTGGTATTGATACATAAACAGACATGAAGCTCAATGGAAGTGAGCAGAAATCCCAGAAGTGAAGCCACACATCTATAGTCAACTAATTTTTGCCAGGCAAAACATATTCAATCCTGGGGAAAAAAGGACAGTCTCTTCAAGGACTGATGCTGGGAAAACTGGTTCTGCACATGCAGGAGAATGAAATAAGACGATTCTCTATATCTTATACAATATTAACCCTAAATGGATCAAAGATCTAAATCTATGACCTGATATCTTCAACCTACAAGAGGAAAAGGTCAGAGACAGTGTGCAAGACATTGGCATACACAAAGACTTCTTGGAAAAAAAAAACACTAGAAATAAAGTCAATTAAAACAAGAATAAACAAATAGGATTTCATCAGACTAAGCTCCTATGCTTCCAAGAAAACCATCAACATACTAGAGAACAAGCAAACAGAATAGGAACATATTGGAACACTATGCAGTTAATAGAGGATTCTATCCAGAGTCTGCAAAAAGCTCACGAGACAAGAGTCACATGAGTTGTGGAAATTTCAAAAGTATTGAGATAATAGAATTCAATAAATGATAATTCTAAAATTTATTTATTTTTGACATGAAAATTAAAAGATTAGGTTAATTTGTGCTGGTAAGTATACCATCTTTTAAAATATTTAAAATTTTTATTTATGTAAGATGAACAAATATCATGTATTTCATATATATGAATAAATATATTTATACAAAGATTTAAGAGCATAATACTTCCCACTCTCCCTTCCCTTCCTATTTTTTTGTTTTAAATTTTACAATGAAATATTTTGTTTATTTTATAATTACAAGCTTAATCGTGCACAAAGGAAGGAATTCAAGAAGCAGTAAGTACAAAACCCACTGTTCCTCAGGAGCACAAAGAAGTCATGTAAACGATCATGAAATCTCAAAACATCAATTTCCTTAATATACACTGTATTTTTTTACTCTGTATATCAGTCACCACAAATCAGACAAAATATCTTGAATATTAGGAGAGATTAGTTTCATACTTTCATTTAAGTTTCCCAAGCTTAGGCATGGCCAAGCTTTGATCATAGGAATGCTGTACTGCGACATACATATTTCAAGTGTGTAACAGAGATAATATATAAATGAATTTATTTAGATAATGTATATTAAAATACAAAATCATTTGCTTATTATGTATTTAAAATTTTTTGCAGAATATCTTTCCAAAACATGTTGGCATATATAAATGTATCTATTGATGTTAATAAGATTGTCCTCTTACATGTTAAATGTACAAATTTCATATTATGATTAATTTTCACCAAGTTGCTTTCATTTTGACTTAGTAAATATTTCTCTTTTTATTCTCCATTCGTCTTCTTACTTTTAAAATATCTATGTGAAGGCAACATATGTCATACATATGCATATATGTTATATATTACACATTATATATTATAAATGCATATATAATACACACATATAATATATGTATATACATATATGTATATATGGTTTTAGAGCATAATGACATTTATCCATCCCACCCCCACACGTCCTCCTTTCTTTGTTTTCAATTTTTATAATAACATACATTCAATTTACTTTCTAATCTTAATCTTCCACTAAATATTCATATTGGAGGTTTTTATGCATGCCATTTAATATATTTCTGTAAATATACCTTCATTACTTAGAAATATGTATTGTTATAATAGAGCAAATGATACTCATGTATGTGTATTCATTTTATTTGCCTTTGTATTGTTCCAAGGAATTAAATATCGTGATGAAAATAAGAATCATCCAAACTACTTGGTTGAGTACCTAGGGTATATATAAACAAATAGAAATGCACATATGTATCCATAAACATATATGTGAATATTTCAAGTAAACTTACATTACAAATACCTAAGTATTTATGCTTCTATATATTTAAACCTTTACACAGTGGGCAGATATTGAAAATCAATTTACAATGATTAGCGACCCTTGCATATATGTAAATACTGTGACTAAGGCAATTTGCTTTTCTTTTGCAAATTTCTCAAGTAAGTTACATAATCTCTTTGTTTATACTATTAGAATATAATAAATTAGAAAATATTATCCAGAAAGATAAATTGAAATTCAGCCTGTTAGTATAATATATCTCAAAATAATAGAAACAGAAACTAATGAGATATTGTTGGATTATGTACTAGCTGGTTACACTACAGTGCTTTGCTAAATGAATACTTGATAATAATTAATTCATAATGTAGATTTCAGCAGGTGCCAGTAGGAAAATATTAGGCTGGATGGAGGAATTATAAAAGCAATGTTTCTATTCATCTTATATTAAATTTATAATTTCAAGTCTAAAACCAGTTATTAAAATATTTGACATAAAGTTTACATTGTGTTGACTTGAGGTAGTATTTTGAGATACATGGACAATGCTACAATGTTTAAATTTCAGCTTAAAGATAGTTCTTAACTGTGGCAAAAAAGAAACGAATTAATGATGTAAAACAGTCTGTGGTAAGGACTGCAGCTCAGCTCATTAGCACTATACCTATGGAGTGATGTCTATAATTATGGTAGGGCTTTGGTAGAAATTTCTAACTGATCTCTGTATAAGCACATATTTACTTCACTCCATGACAAAGTCAATGTATTAACATCTGTTTCACAGGAAGGGTTTAAACATTGTGAGAACTGTGTCCAGCACTGAGCACTATGTGAGGACAGCAGAGATTTAGTTTGAATGTTGACATTTTTCTACTTGCAAACTGAAATTCTAAACACATACATCTTAGTACCTGTCAGTCTATAGCAAAACCTATGTCATTCCAAGAAATGTAAGTTGGTATGCCAAAGATCATTTCGCCTTTGATAAGTTGACTGAAATTAATCTCAGTGATTAAAGACACTGCTGTTGCAAAGCTAAGGTAGAACTGGGGACGGGGCCTGGGGGGAAAGGGAGAGACACTGTATTGGCCCCGAGAACAAGCCTGGTTGTGAACTTTCAAAGGTCAAGACACTATTGCATCTTGAGTTTTCTCCCCTACATGAATGTTTCCCTCTACCCTAAACTAAATGTTGCTATTACACTTTTGTTATTGTAGATAAATTACATTTTACTGTGGATGTTTCCCAAGATTTGTGACTAGGCTCTGTGGTTTATTATGTGCTTCAGTTTCCTGTCAGGTTTTATATCTTTTAATCTTCAGAATTTCAGCAGATGGTGACTCTTTCTGGAGGTTAGATGAGCAATTAAAATGATGTCTGGTTGCTCTGTGTCAGTGCATATGCTATTCACATTACATGCTAAATGTGAACAAACCACACGCTCCTCTTTCTGCCTTGCTTTCCTCTTTGGGAATTTAGGAATAGAAATACTCATTCTTCCTGACTGCTGTGAGGAATGAGTCACAGCGAAAATGTGACATCTAGATCATTTAATATCCACTGAAGTGAGCCCAAACAGATCCTCAAACCTGCATCTCAAAGCAGTTCTACCCAAAGTGTCCTCAGTAGGGGTTCACAGCACTCAGCCAGAGGAAGTTATAAATGCACACTACAAATTAACCTTCAGAACAAGAAAGAACTCAGAAGTATCCCTCTGTGTGCCTTAACGGAAATGGTGTTTAGTTTATATATTTTCTTGTACTTCACTAATAGTTGATATTCATTTTCAACTTTGATGATAATTATATAAAACAGATCTATATCTATGTATCTATGGCTAAATCATACATGTAGATGACATATCTCTCTATATATAAACACATCTGAGATAGATATATAGAGATATCTATATATAATATATAGATATATGTATATAGAGAGATGGATATAGTCCACTCATGCCGGACTCACTACCTTGAACTTTATAAAAAAGCCAAATAAAGTGTGTGTACAGGAACCATAAAAGATTTTGATTAAATTCAACAAACTCGTATTGCACATCACATCCACAAAGGAAAAAAGCTCTATTCTCAACCTGAAAGGTTAAATTGGGGAATAAAAAATGTTTACAATCTTTGCCCATTAGGCATTTATATTTACTTTAAGACAGAAATATACGGCTACTATCATCATGGCTTTCAACAATCACTTATTAAACAACTAATACATGTCACAGAGGAGTAAAGGTTTGGTCTTAGAGCACCCAGAAGTTAAGGATTTTGAGGGGAGTCCTATGAAATACTTGAAAAAACGGGCAATATTTAAGATCACTACGTGAGCAAAGTAGATTTGGCTGTTGAATAGAAGCTTCCTTGATATTGCGGCTTGTACGGTTTCTTTGGGGTGAGGAAAATCACCTAGTCCACGTGAGGAGAGGTCATCGCCTGCGCATAGCTGGAGATTATGGTGCACAAGCCACAGAGAATGGTCAAACGTTGAGCCCAAAAGAAACTTTGGGTCAAATTATAGGATAATAACATGCTAAAATGTGTGGAATTTAGGTAATAAGAAGTGTTAACTTCTGAAAGTACAAGCACTGGCATGCTGGGAAACTTCTTGTCTCCTAAAAAAGTCTGATTGGTTACATTTGGCAATTTTCATAGTGTGAATTCTCTATGACTAACTTCAAGGCATTGGCATGAAGAAGCTTCTAAGGCTGTTGCCAGTGGGCAGGGGATAAACCCAGTGGGCCTTTGACATAGTTTACCATGCACAGGTATCTATTTGGGAATGTTTGCTTTGGCCCCTGGTTAATGAACCAACTGGAGCCAGCCGTCAGAGAACTACTTGAGAGAATAAACTATAATCCAAATGGAAGATGAACAAATCCAAAGGTTGACACAACAATTGAAAGCCAAAATCCAGTACCATATAGTATAGCAGTCTTTTGGCTGTAAAGCTTTAACAAGAACTCTAGGTCTCTGTGAGCTGCCTCCATCTGTATATACTATTTTGTAACAGTGCCTTTTTCGAGAGTGAGTTATTACTAGATTCCCAAAAGGTCTGTGATGTCAACCCCTAAAATTGAGGAGGTTCCATTTTTTACACGGGGATTGACACAACATGACAGGCAGTTATATAGAACACAAAAGATCAGGTGACATAAGAAAATAAATAAAGCTGCTGACATGTTGGAGACACATAACTTGGGAAACTGGGAAGAAAACAGATCATTTCTGAGACAAAGAATGAACAACAAAAACACGATCAGAGGATTAGATACCTGAACAAATGTGATAGTTGAGGAAATTTATAAGAAAATAATTTGAGATACTGCCGAGTACAGTAAATGAAAAGAATTAGATATTAATATTAATTTTACTACTAATTTTGTGACCCCAGATACAGGAACCTAGTATAGGTTTTGCATAAAAAAATGATGATTTTTGGGTAAAGCTCTAAGACCATTTTGATAAAGAAGAAACAAAGCAGGAGAAAACAGAAAACAACAACAAATGGAAGAGAGAAACTGAACACTAACTGATCTGTATGAAGTTGCTTTTCTTCCTTTTTCAAGCAAACTGGGCAAAAGGTGTCAGATTTTAGAGAAACTGCTGTAGACCAGAAAGATACAGGATAGACAGCACATTTGGGTTGTATCTCGTTAGCATTCTGAACTTCAGAGAGCAACACGACCTCTCTAATTATCTGGTTCCTCATTTTCAAAATGGAAATACTAAAAATCTACTGTACAAAACTAAGAATCAGAGATAAGGCTGGTTCTAGACACAGTTGTTCATAAGCTATTAGCGTTTTCTCTTCCCACCATTTTTTCCATATTATTACAGTAGTGCAATCCTATAGTTAACAGATACAAGTTTACATTCTGTTATTTAAGTTCATCGTGGAATTGTAGATATAGACAAAGGTAGAAAATCTAGTATCATATTGTTAAGGTCTATTTAACTGTTTCATTAGGAGTATGTCACATATCTTCACTTAGAGCTATGCTAGTCTCCATTATAAACACGGGGGAGCTGAGCTATTATTACTAAAATGTAATAACTCTAGTATTTATTGAAATAGAATCTGATTCATATAATTACAAATACACACATCCACAACTTTATGTAATACATAAAAACGAGTAAGCAAATAAAAAAAATGTTTTTCAGTTATCAGAAGCAATTTCTTTCAACCCGGATTGCTGGGACACATAAATGTCTGCTTATTCACAGGTAGATTTAAATGAAAACTGACTTCACTGGTTGATAATCAATAGGCAGTTAAGCAGGAAGCACCTAAGGGTTTAGGGTTTGAGGCATATCATTTCTAATGATTTGACTTCTGCCTTCTTTGGTCTTACTGAAAGAATGACCATTTAAAACAAATCCATCCAAACAGAATTGGACAGTCCTTACCTGAATGATAAAATAAAGGTAGGCTTAAAGGCTTTGGACACAGTTACAATTTTATTCGTTTATTTTCATTTTATTTGAAAGGCAGGGAGATATAGAGAAAAAGACACAGATGGAGAGGTCTCCTTTCTTAGTTTACTTCCCCTAATGGCTGAGGCCAGAGTCCTGAAGCTCAGCCTGAGTCTCCATCATGTGAACAGGAACCGAAGTACCTCAGCCACTCTCTTCCTTCTCCCCAAGTGTGCCTTAGCAGGAAGCTAGTTAAGAAATGGAAGTGTCGTTAAGACTAAGGACTCTGATGTGGAACGTGTCTCAAGTGGGCTCCAAGCTACTAGACCAAGTATGCCATCCGTGGCATATATCAGAAGCTGGAATTTCAGACATAACTTGATGAAGCTTGTTTCCCAGAGTTTCCATCGCAAATTCATGCAAACCCAATGTCTTAAAATAACAGAAATACATTGTCCCACATTTCCGGAGACCAAATCTAAAAACAAGGTCTTTACAAACCAGGGGGATAATCTGCTCTTTGCCTCTCACGTCTTGTGTTTTGCATAAGAGTTTCTGGTTATTCTATGGCTTATGGCATTATTAACTTCAGTTTCTACCTCTAGTTTGTTTCACGTTCATTTCCATGTGTAAATGCGGCCTCCCTCTCCCCTAACGATGTGCTGACATTTAGGCTCCAACAAAATCTGGAATGATACCTTGACCTCAAGATCCTTAATTTAATCACATCTACAAAGACATGTTTATAAATAAGATGATATTCACTGACATAGAAGGTAATATTTACAGGTTATAGAATAAGGAAGCAAATATTTATTTGGAGGGAAATGTCATTTTTTTCTAGATTGCCACAAGGGTTACTATAAATATGATGTAAATAGATGTACTATTTAGAATAAATTAGTTTTTATTTTTTAAAAAGCAACTGTTGGGAATAAAACAGGAATCATATGAGATTCCATCCTAGATAGTTTTAGGAGTTCCCATAACTTGCCTGCAATGTAGAGCTGAAAAACACTCAGCAGGTTAATTAATGTACATGCTATTTACGAAGATAAACATGTGTTGTTTGTTACTAACCACCCTCTTTGAGCTAGTCCAGCTTCACAAAAAGGGGTAGGAATGTACAGCATTAGCAGGTGTCATGCCAATAGCAGCTAATGCCTCTCTGAGAATGATCTTTTAAAATAAAGAAACATTTTAGATTTACTTGCTAGTATCAGAGGGTTTGTCATGAACACAAAGATAATTGTTATTTTAGAACTCAGGACAAAGAAAATTCAAAACACAGAAAAAGTAGTAGCTGATTCTTTGAAAGTGTCAGAAAATTAATACAGATGTGCTAAGCCACATGAGGAAAACAGAGACAGGAAGTAAAGACTACTTAAATTTGGGGCCAGTGTGGTAGCCTAGTGGCTAAAGTCTACACCTTGCATGCGCCAAGATCAGCAGATGGAAGAACTTCCTATCTGTCTTTCCTCCTCTCTGTATATCTAAATTTCCAATCAAAATAAACAGAATCTTAAAAAAGAAAAAACTACTTAATTTTTAGGAACAATCTACTCATCGATTATGAAATAATTATTTTACGAGATTTATACAAGATATAAATATATTACGAGATAATTAAAATTACGAGATACAATTGTTATTTTGTGGCTCTTTAAAAGAACATCTGACCATGAATTTGGGGATCTGGAAAAAGACAATTTCCTATTAAAATAAATACTATAAAAAATAGACCCAGTGAGAAGCAGAACATCTGAATAGGCCAGTCACTGTCAGGGAGCTTGCAAAAAAATCATGATTTTGAGAAGTGATAAGCCTGGTTTTGAGTCTAGGTTTGACATAGCTTTTAGAGAGAATACAATTTTTATGGCATGTAAACCACTTCATATAGCAGAAGAAAATCTCCCTAGGTATAAATGTAACAAAAATACGTATCAAAAGCTAACTATATATCAAAAGCTAGTGCAGAATATAGATCAAATTCATTTATAAATATGTATGAATTCTTATACATATTAATTAGCGACTTAGATTAATTTGACATGACTAACTAGAGTTTATTTAAAAGTATAAATTTGAGGGGGCTGACACAGTGGCTCAACTAACTAATCTTCTGCCTATAAGAACCAACATCGGGCCTGGCACAGTAGCCTAGCAGTTAAAGACCTCACCTTGCACATGCCATGATCCCATATGGGCATCAGTTCTAATCCTAGCAGCTCAACTTCCCATCCAGCTCCCTGCTTATGGCCTGGGAGTCATTTGAAGATGGCCCAAAGCCCTGGGACCCTGCACCCATGTGGGAGATCCCGAGGAGGCTCCTGGCTCCACACTTTGGATTGGCTCAGTTCCAGGTGTTGTTGCGGTTTGGGGAATGAATCAACGAATAGATGATCTTCTTCTCTATCTCTCCTCCTTTCTATATATCTGACTTTACAATAAAATTAAAATAAATCTTTAAAAGAAAAAAAAAGCCAAATCCCATATGGGCCTACAATCCTGTCCCGGTTGCTCCACTTTCATTATAGCTCCCTAACTACGGGCTTGGAAAGCAGTGGAGGATGGCTGTAGAATCCTATACCCACACGAGAGCTCCTGACTCCAGGTTTCAGATTGGTTCAGCTCCGGCTATTGCAAATGTTTGGGGAGTGAATCAGCAGATGCAAGATCTTTATCTCTGCCTCTCCTCTGTATATCTGCCTTTCCAACAAAAATAAATAATTGCTTTAAAAAAGTATAAATTTAGGGCCAGGCAGCGTGGCCTAGTGGCTAAAGTGCTCACCTTGAATGCACCGGGATCCCATATGGGCGCCAGTTCTAATCCCAGCAGCTCCACTTCCCATTCAGCTCCCTGTTTGTGGCCTGGGAAAGCAGTGGAGGACGGCCCAAAGCCTTGGGACCCTGCACCTGTGTGGAGACCTGGAGGAAGTTCCTGGCTCCTGGCTCTGGATTGGCACAGCACTGGCCGTTTTACTCACTTGGAGAGTGAATCACCGGACAGAAGATCTTCCTCTCTATCTCTCTTCCTCTCTGTATATCTAACTTTGTAATAAAAATAAACAAACCTTTAAAAAAAGTACAAATTTGGGTCAACACTGAAAATCATATTATTGTTAACATAAGTATATTCACAGACTATTGGGATTGTGGAACTGCTGTTTCTAAAAGCTTGTAATAAATATACTTCAAGAAAACTTAGCAGATATTATAAACAAAAATGTTAATTAAATTAAGAATTAAATATCATCTATGATAAAAATTCATTAGTATATTTGCAATTATTATGCTTTTCTCAGTGCTTTTTTGTTCATATTTTAAAAACTATATTCAAAAATGTTAAAACATAGATATTTAGACAAAATAAAGACTGTCAAAGCAAAAAAATAAATTATATACTCAGTAGTGAATGATATAAAGCCCCTGGCATTAACTCCCGGAACAAGACAGGAATATATTCAAAATTATATTTTATTATTAAGGGTGATTCTGGACAATCCAATAAGAAAAAAAGCTTTAAGTAATTGAAAGGAGAAAGTATGTGTTTTTATTTGCTGATGACATAATTACTCAGCAAATCCATTTAAAATAAGTAATAGAATAAACTAAAAAATCAGAGGGAGGTTTGTTAGCTTTACTCTAAATTGAATATCCAATTTGGGTTCAGGACTAGTATCCATAACAAGAATCATAGGAAATAAGGCGTTATAAAATATTTTTATTATAGTTGGGCACAGTGTATAATGAAATTGGCATTTTAAATCCTCAGGAAATACGATGAAATGTTTAGTAAGGCAGTAAGATAATTAGCATTTAATTTGGAAGAAAATAAAAAAGCACTCTATGTCATTTACAAAATTAAATTTCAGATGAATTAAGACTTTAGGTTTATAGTAAGATAGCAAAATGTTAGACAGTTTAGTAGGCTGAATGGACCACGTTGGTGTAACCTTCCCCTTCTGACATGAGAAAGTGAAAAAGCCATAAAAGAAAACCATGCAGTGCATACAGTGCTACATAAGCAATACCAAAAGATAAACACCAGCTTAAGAAAAACGCTTTCCATCCATTACAACACCAAAAGAGCTAAAATGTGAACAATACAATGTGTTTAATGAGTTTTTGAAACAAAGATGAAATGAATAAAAAGTATAAAATACTTCCAAATGACCAAATGTATCAAAAGATGCTTAATTTCATTAAATGAAAAAAATTATAGGAAAACAAACAGGTGAAAAAAGATCTAGCCATTTTCATTCCATTTCCCCATGTTGAACTGGTCTTGTATTTTTAATATTTAGTATTTTAAAATATTGACAAATTTTAAAAATCAAAATGTAATAAATTTACAACTTTATGGGTAAAATGCATTATGTAAATACAGAGATTTAGGATAACCAACTAAACGAGAAAATTAACTTATCTTTATCTTTCTTGATATTCAGTGCTTACCAGTTCCCCTTATCCAGGTTTTACTCAGCATAACATACACTGATGTATAGTTTTCCCACCGTACTGTGGAAAGTAACACTTACTATATCTACCTGACCCTGTTTGGGTCCCTGTGACTCAGCTTCCCAGCTCTCCTCCCCTCTCCCTACCATTTCCAGTAATCACGAAAAATAGTTCGCATCTGGGCCGCGTGCAGTAGCCTAGCAGCTAAACACCTTGCTTCACAAGGGCCAGGAACCCATATGCACATCAGTTCTAATCCTGGCAGGCCCTGCTTCCCATCCAGCTCCCTGCTTGAGGCCTGGGACAGCAGTTGAGGATGGCCCAAAGCCTTGGGACCCTGGACCCGCATGGGAGACCTGGAAGAGGCCCCTGGCTCCTGGTTTAGGATTGATACAGCTCTAGCCATTACGGCCACTTGGTGAGTGAGTCATTGGACAGAAGATCCTCTTCTCTGTCTCTCCTCCTCTCTGTATATCTGACCTTGTAATAAGCAAAAAACTTACAAAAATAGTTCAGATAACCATTTTTCCCCACGTTCGACATATGGGAGCGAAAATGCAGTGTTTGTCTTTCTGGGTGTGGTTACTCCCCTTGACATACGATCTCCATGAATAATACTGCATATCTCAGGATTTCATGTTCAATGACATGAAACAGGGATCAAAAGATTTGTAGGATGGACAGGGTTTTTTTTTTTTTTAAATATAATAAATCTTTAATGTGACTAAGAAAAAGGAAGAGTCAAGCAAATAAATCAGAGATGAAAATAGAAATACTGCAACAGAAACAGCAAGCGTCATTAAGGTTTACTATGAACCGCAATACACACAAAACTTTTGGAAAGCCCAGGAGAAATGAATAAGTTTTTGAATTCCAGTAATTTATGAAAACGAACCATGAAGGCATGGAAAATCAGACTAGAAAACAGCAACCACTTACGAATTTGAAAGAGCAATAGAAAGTCTCCCAACCAAGAAAACTCAGGCCCAGATGGCTTCATGCTGAACCTGGAAGATTTTCAGGAAGAAATAATACCTTCTCCAACTATTCCAAAAAGCCAAAAGGGAGGGACATTTCCAAGAATCATTCTCCAAGCAACACTCCTGATGCAAAAATTCTAACAGAATACTAGCAAAACAACTTTAATAACATATCAAAAAAGATCATTACCAATTGCAACAAAATGGTCCCAACTGGAGAACAGTATGCTCAGTTAAATAAGCCAATCCCCAAAGGAAAAATATTACATGTTATCTCTGACATAAGGCAACATTCAGGCAATACAAGATCTACAGATATATATATACATATATTCATGTAGAGAATATATAGTCTCCATTCACGTATAATGGAGACTATCAGGGCCAGGCACCATGGCCTAGCAGCTAAAGTCTTCGCTTTGAATGTGTCGGCATCCCATATGGGCACCGGTTCTAATCCCGACGGCCCCGCTTCCCATCCAGCCCCCTGCTTGTGGCCTGGGAGAGCAGAGGAGGACGGCCCAAAGCCTTGGGATGCTGCTCCCATGTGGGAGACCTGGAAGATGATCTGGGCTCCTGGCTTTGGATAAGCTCAGCTCTGGCAGTTGCAGTCACTTGGGGAGTGAATCATTGGACAGAAGATCTTTCTCTCTGTCTCTCCTCCTCTCTGTATATCTAGCTTTGCAATAAAAATAAATAAATCTTTTTTTATCATACCAAGAAGTGAAGTTACATTGCAATATGCAGCTCTACTCCCAAAGAAACCGTTAAATGTGTCTTGAGAATAAGAGGTGGGACCTTCTAGCTTTGTCTATACCTACAATGTCATCATATATTTAAATAGCAGAACTTTTCAGAGATTACAAATTGTTTTCAGATATTTCTCAGCATAATTTAATTAACATGCTATAAAAATAAAACCCTTTTGTTATTCACATGAGATAAAATATTTCATTAAGGTTTAAACATTTGTATAATTTTTCCCATTTTTAAAAATTCATGTACCATCTAGAGCTTTTATGTTTAAAGAAAAAGATGGATCCCTTTGCTTAAATGCAATAAACTGTAACATTTTCTCCCCACCTAAATCCACCATTTCTTAAAGTCAGTCATTTCACTGTGGTGACTGAGCATCTATTATGTGCTCTTATTGGTCAAATTATATTCCTACAAAATTTGTATATTAAATATTCAGCACCAAGTTCCTAAGAATGTGACATTATTTGGTGGCCAGTTATTTATGAAAACAAAACAAAATGATTGGTGTGGCCCAGATTCAATGGTTCCTTTTTCACAAATAAGGGAAATTGTTCATGCATAGTATATACACTTGTTTATAAACACACATATACAAGAGTCACATGTACAGTCCTCTACAAGCCAAACATAAATGCCTGAGACACACTGTTCTCTTTTTTAAAAAGATTTATTTTATTTTCACAGGAAAGTCCAATCTACAGAGAGAGACAGAGAGGAAGATCTGCCCATTGACTCACTCACCAAGCAGCCGCAAGGGCTGGAGCTGTGCCTATCTGCCAGGAGCCAGGAGCCTCCTCTGAGTCTCCCACATGGATGCAGGGTCCCAAGGCTTTGGGCTGTCCTCACTGCTTTCCTGGGCCACAAACAAGGAGCTGGATGGGAAGTGGGGCAGCCGGCATTAGAACTGGCCCCTAATGGGATCACAGCCTGTGCAAGGCAAGGACTTTTAGCCACTAGGGTACTGCACTGGGTCCATGCCGTTCTCTCATAGTCCTTACAGTTTCCTTACATAAGCATAGCTCTTACAGGCATATTTGAATGAAATTTCTTAGACTGCTTTTTCTTAATCAAAATCGATTTCATTTAGTGATTCTGAATGTATTAAGATATACAGAATAAAGTTAAAATGCAAATTTATGATCATGCACACTATAAAATTGAAGAGAAGTCAATTCTGACCAAGATTCAGTTTAGTTGCATCACCTAAGCCTGCACGTGTGTGCAGGGGTAAGGAGCTGGTTGCATCACCTAGGCCTGCACGTGTGTGCAGGGGTAAGGAGCTGGTTGGAGTCAAACCAGGGATCTTGGATGTGGGACACACGCATCTTGACTGCTGAGCTAAATGCTTACCCGTTAATGATTCTTAATTACTACAGATGAGAAATTTCAAAATGCTTACGACCTTTAGTGAAAGTCGGCTCCAAAAAACTAAAAGCATTTTAGATGATAAAAGTTCACACCCTCAGGGTAAGGCCTGTTGTCTCATGGAGAACATCACAGGTTCAGGAAGAGATGAACAGCTGACAACACAGGTGCCATTTCTTTGTATCTGGAGTTGGGTACTGAATGCAAGAGTCAAAATTGCTCAAATATTTCTAAAGCAGGAGCTCCCACTGCAGAGAACCGAGCCATGTGAAACATCGCACGATTATAGAGCATCACAGCTTTGGTTTGCTCCTAGTGGCAGATCTGGCTGGAAGGGTTTGGGAACTCCCTCTGCTATTCTTCTTGTGCTGTCTGAATATTTTGTCTAAATTCTGCATGTACACATTTCTTGAGTTAATATTAGTTTCTAATGTTCCATGGTCTGAATTCTGTGTACAGAATCCCATTTTAAGCAGATGGGATTTCTTTTAGTTATTTTTAGGTAGAGAATAACAGAGGTAGAATTAAAATCTCTTTATCGGATGTGCATTTCAAGTTTTCTGTTTCTCTCAGGTGTTTTGGGGAGAGCTGTGAATCCTTCTTTGTAGCCAGCGCTCTCGCAGTCCTGCTCACAGATCAATATGCATAGCTACTTCTGTCACAGATCAATAAGCAGTGCTCTCAGGCATGCTAACCTGTTGGCATAATCAGCTTTATCGTTCAAACACACCATCTGTATTTCACCAGGGACATCTTGCTCTCCACAAAACTGGCAATGGTGACAAAGTTCATTTGAATTCCCAGACCTCACAATCATCAAGCAACTGAGGTTCCCTTTTGATAAACACAGCCTCCTCTACTTGGAAAATTGCTGACTGCTGCAGTAACTCAAGGTTCCCATTTGTTTGTGTTAAAAAAGAATGATTGGTGATAGTTCTTGACATCTCTGATTATTTTGCAGTATTTTTCCTGTGTTCCCACACAAACAGCCTTTCTTTGCCATCATGTTCTTCCTCTTAAATCCACCAACAGAGAACTGAATGCAACTGGATAAAAAGTTTCTAGGGGAGCTGTCATACCATTCTTTAACCAGACCTACAGGCTGCCGCTCACCGCCAGAGACATTTCGTCTCTGCACAGGGATTGAGCAGGATGCGCTCAGAGATGATGTGCAAGGAGTCATTGCAACGGCCTGCAAACCCATGCTAAATCATCAGAGGGTTATTTTCACATTTAATCTCTGAAAACAGCAAAAACAAAGAGGTGAGCTCTGATAGCAGGTCAGCATCCGCACCATGTCTAAGTATATTTCAGGATGCTTTAGGATGCTGCGGACAAGAAACGTGTCTATCTCGAGGCTACAAAACACAGATTCCAACAAGCTTTCTTGTATTTCTGTTTTTGTCCCTGTAGTTTCTATATTTAACGAGGAATAAAATATTGAAATGCTGCTGGGAAAAAGATTGCATTTCTTGGCTGCAGTTTTAAATCTCCCAATGTTTCAAAGACAAATTTTTTAAATGATACCAGTTGAAACCATGAGATTAACCTCCCTGGATCCCCTCCAGAGCAATAGGAAAGATTAATTACTGAGAAGAGGAGACTCTATTTTGTTTTTTTTCATAGGAACATAAACATGAGTCTTAGGTTTTCTAGATTTTTGATCCATTTGTAAAGCAACCAAGGCGTCATGTCTTCCTTGCTGATAACTGAAAATTTTCCTTTAAATAATCCATGTCTATTAACTGTGACATCGAAGTACTGCTTGTCAGTTTCAATAAGTCCACAGCTTTAAAAATTTTCATGTTTCATGTGTATGTTCTCAACTTACATGAGTATAAACAAGAAAAAGTGGTTTCTTTTATGCTGTCTCTTTTACCTGATATTTGGCCAGAAAACATTCATTAACACATTCTGAAATACTGAATAATAACCTAACAAATGTCAACTTCATATTAGTCATCGATTGGAACATATGTAAAGAATGTAAAAAAATTATTCTTAGTGTCAATGCTTATTCTTTTATAGATTTTTCAAAAAAGTGTGTATATAAAATTTAATGAAAAAATTAATATAAAAATGACATCTTTCCTATAATACATATACGTACAAATATACACAAAAATCTAAATACACGTGCAATATCAAGCAATAACAATTCGTGCCTACATCTCCCACTCTATTTTTATGTGTATATATACATATATGCACATGTATGTATAACTATTATATTTAATATATATGCACATATATAATATAAATTCTATTTAAAACAACTCAAACTAGATGTAACCCAGAATTTGAATTTTTCTCATAATACCTAGAGGGATGTGTTAATCACTGTTATATATTCTCAAGAATTATTACTCAGCTGATGTGACACATTGACTGAGGGTAGGAAGGCTAAAAAAAGAGGTTTTAAGTAGAAAGAACTCTGTTAGGGTACTTAATATGGATAGCATTTTCTTCTTACTGGAATGCACAGAAAATGTGAAAACAGAAATAATTTTACATTCCACTGAGTGCCAAGCTATCTTCACATTTCCAATCTGAAATCATCCTTCTCATTAAAGTCACAGAACATAAATATTCATTTCTACCTCCAGAATCCTAAGTCTCCATCTCTGTTTCCTTGCTTACACCTCTAAGATTGTAGTCAATTTAACGAGGGCTTTTAAGCCACTTAAGTCTCTTTAAATCTGAAATAAAGAAGAGAAACTAAATTCTTGCTCTCCTGAAAGAAATTGTATTTGGTCAAGGAGCAATTTCTTCCAAGCAAGTTCCTAGACATTGAGCAAGCCTGCAGATGCTGAGTTCCAGTATATATTTTATCATTAGATTCTTAGTGCTGTGTATCCTTCACCTGTATGCACATGTTACTCCCCATAAGGATAAAAGTACATGCTCCTAGTCAGTAGTAGTTATGCTTGCTTGGTCTGTATTCCCGTATAGCTTGGAAGATATTTCTGTGTTTGTGATTCAGTCTTAAGTCACAAAAGAAGGTCAGAATTATAAACAAGGCTGGGTTCATTTTCCTTCCCGTACATCCTAATTACAACATATCATTAGACTTACTTATTCTTGCACCTGCTTGATGCAACACAGGAATCTTGGCTTATCTTTGTTTCCTTTTAAAATATGCTAAAATGCTTACGAACAGTACTTGTTGGCTTAAGGGAAGTGACAGGAACCGATCTTTTGGCTGGTTCTAAGGTCCTACGAGGTTCTTGTTTCCCGTATTTCTACAGGGAACACGTTCATTTTCACATGTCTAATGTTTATGTAGAAGAAAATCAGCCAGCACTTTCCCTGGGGGATCAGTTTGTTGAACACTATCTTTGGTTGTCCTGTGCATCGAATCCATGGAAAACTTACGGAAGCAAATAAATTCTCAAACCGGAAACGAAGTTGGCACATTACCGAAGTTACACAGAGAAAAGGGTAAAGATAGAAATCTGATTCTCTCATCCAACAAAATTCCAAACAAGAAAGGAAACTTTGTTTACAGGGTGAAAAATAGATGCCTCTGTTTTGTCTTCTATAAATGCCCCTAAGGAGACAGACATAAAATGCACTGCGACCTTTCTCAGCAGTAAGAGAACATTTCATATTATTTGTTATTTTATATTAAGTGAATGTTTTTGGTTTATAAAAATGGTAATTCCGCCAGAAAAATAGATTATTTGACATCAGTTTATCATTCATTCAGTTTGGGGAAAGTCACTCACACGCTTAGATTCTAAATTGCGTCGTTTGCAAAATACTCTGTGTGACATGAATGAAGATGAGGTACAATGAATGTCAAGTATTTACGGCACTGTCTGGCACATATTTAATGTTTGATAACAGGTCTTGCTTAAACATCAGCATCATCACAAGTGAACAGTATGTGAATTAACAAATTCTGAAGCAGAGTTTGGTCCCCAGATAAGTTATAATAGTAAGTTTTAATACGTAGGTAAAATACATGACCCATCATGAAAACCTACGTGCACTCAATTATAAAGTCACATGTTTCAAAACCAACAAATATTTCATTGATTTGAGAGTCAGAGAGACAGAGAAAGAACCATAGTCTGCTGGTTCATTCCCCAAATGCCTTCAAATAGGACTGCTCTGGATCAAAGCCAGGACATGGACACTCAGTTTAAGGCTCCCACATGGGTGAGTTGGAATACAATTACTTAAAACATTGCTGCTTCAGACTGGATGTTACAAACAAAGATAGGGTTTAGAGCTGTTTATAGGCCCAGGTACCCCCATATGGGATTACAGGGCAGAGGTGTCTTAGATAAACACGACTAATGCTGAGAGACAGTCAATGATGATCATTTTCCAAATATTCCTTGGGACTGCTTATCTAACTGACATTCAGAATGCAATGAATGCTACATCATGCTAAACCAGGACAGGCTGATTTGACCCTGTTGGCAAATAGTAACTGGCTTTCTCACCTAATATATATTTAAAAAGTTGAAATGTGAACCATCTTCACCATGACACATGATATTCAAGCTCTCTTCAATCAAACATAAGGAAAAGATCCATAAAGGTGCATGTGAAAAAGATCAATTGACTTATAAAGAAATGCCAATTAAATTCACAGCTGACCTCTCACAGGAAACTTCATAGGCTAGAAGAGAATGGAGTGACATATTCCAGATTCTAAAGGCAAAAAAAAAGTCGGCCCAAAATAACATGCCCAGCAAAGTTTTCCTTTGTCTTTGAAAATGAAAGAAAATTCTTCCACAGTAAGGAAAAGTTAAAAGAATAGCCTATTACAAACCTGTCCTACAAATGATACTTAAAGATGTTCTTTTGACAGAGAAAAGGAATAGTGCCCACCAAAACCAAAAGCTAATGGGAAGAACATCCCAGCAAAATAACAACAGAAGAGTAAATCAATGAACAACCTGATGCTAAATGACAGGACCAAATTACCATCTATTTATATTAACCATGAATGTTAATGGCTTAAACTCATCAACCAAATGTCATAGATTAGCAGACTGGATTAAAAACACAAAACCTATCTATTTGTTGCCTACAGAAGCTCACCAACAAATATCAGCAGAAACTGTATCTCATGGATTTTGATATTTTTGTTTTTAGTTTCATTTCTTCATTATACTTTTTTTTATACTTTCTCATTAAATTCTTCAATGCCTCATAGAGCATACGGTAGCATAATCTTCTTCAAGAAGGTTATTTTCTTTTTTTTTTCTTCAGCGACACGTTAGTCATTCAGTAGCATGTTATTTAATTTCGTGTTGTTTGTTTATATTTTCTGTTAAATTTTTATTCTGAATTTTTGAATTTTGTGGTACAGTTTTGAAGACTGGGATTATCCCCTGCCAAATTCCCACTCCCACGCCCGACAGATTTTCCTCATGGTGCTACAGTAGTACAGTACTTCATAAGGACTTACAATTCCGTCAGTCTGTTATTTAAATGTGCCCTGACATTGCTGGTACTGACAATATTAGACAGTCCAGCATTCCATTCTACACATTTCCAACAGTTTCATTAGGAGTTAATTTGTGTTTTTTCTTCCTGTTGTTGATTCTGCTTTGTGGCTTTTCATTTAAAGGGATGTATAGCAAATGTGTAATGGAGACTGTCATACTCGATGGCATGTTGTTCAACTTCATGGCATGGTAAATTTCTGTTTTTCTTTCTGTTGTTGGTTTTGTTTTGTGGCTTTTCACTTGTGGGGGCGATTTATAGTGACTGTGTAGTGGAGACTAACATGTCCAGATGTGAGGATATGGTGCAGTGTGCATCTTTACTTCTGGATTAAGGATGGACTCCCAATCAAACTGTTGGATGTGTCTTGACAATAGGATGCTGGACTCTCTGCCATTGTCCATTCCCACAATGATGGACTTATTACAGTTTATGAGGAACTATACTGTTGTAACGATATGGGGGAACTCAGTGGACGGTGGAAGGATTTGGGAAAGTAGTACGGGAAATCCCAGGGCCTATGGAACTGTAGTATAAACTGATAATAAAAAATGAAAAAAGTTTATATGAACATTTAAGTGTACATGTTAAGTATACTACCACTTCTGATTCTTTTCTCTTCCCCCTTCCCTTTTTAAAATTTTTTAGCAATGACACATGATTGGGCCCAGCAGCATGATCTAGCAGATAAAGTCCCCGCCTTGAACGCACTGGGATCCCATAGGGGTGCCGGTTCTAATCCCAGCAGCTCCACTTACCATCCAGCTCCCTGCCTGTGGCCTGGGAAAGCAGTCGAGGACGGCCCAAAGCCTTGGGACCCTGCACCTGTGTGGGAGACCCAGAAAAGGTTCCTGGTTCCCAGCTTAAAATCGGCGCAGCACCGGCTATTGCGCTTACTTGGGGAGTGAATCACCAGATGGAAGATCTTCCTCTCTGTCTCTCCTCCTATCTAGTAAAATGTCATTTAACTTCATGGCATTGTAAATTTCTATTTTTCTTTCTATTGTTGACTTTGTATCATGACTTTTCATTTAAGGGAATGTACAGTAGTTATGTAATGGAGACTAACACCCAGATGTGAGGATGTAGTGTGGTATGCATTTCTGTTCCCAGACAAAGATGGACTTACAGTGAAACTGTTTATATTACATTTTGACAATAGGATTCTGGACTCTCTGCCATTGTCCATGCCCGCAAAGATGGACATATGACTGAGTATGAAGAACTATATATTAGTAATGATATAGAGGAACTGGGTGGGGGGGAGGGAGTTGGGGAGGGGATAAGGGAATATGGGACTGTATCATAAAATGATAGCAATAATAAAATGTGAAAAAAAATGACACCTGATTGTCACAAAAGTAACTACTTAGATAGGTATGTAGTCTAACCTTTTAATTACAGAGACTTAGTATACAGTGCTTTGTTGTGAGTTAACATCAAAGAATTTTAAAGAATGCCAATTCTGTTGCAAATGTAAAACATACTACCCTTTTGTAACAGGATAAAAAAGTTACTGGTTTCTGTTTTGTTTTAGTTGATGTCAAGTAAGTAAACTGATGGCTATCTGGTTTCTGATTTATTGATAAAATTGATTTTAGTATTCATCTGTAAATATTATACATGTATTAACATATTTTGCAAGAATTCACAAATTAATGCTTTAACACTAAACAAATTTTAAAACTCTCATGCAGGTTATCACCAGATCAGGGCTACTAAAAAAGACATTGTCCTGCCTCTTTGGACTAATTCATCAACCTGTTTCATTGGCCACATTTCTTTCATATCAAACCACCCATAAAATCTGAGAACTCTTACCTTGCTTGTAGGTAGCAAAATTTAAGTATTGGCTGGATTGAATCTTAACAAAAAAAGATGTTGTAGAAGATTCATGGTAGGAAACAAAGAAATCCTGTGGTTGAACATTGCAAATAGTGTTGCTACAGCTGTGAAAACAAAATAATCTCTCCTGTGTGGATGCTGGGGCAGCTTGATGCTAATGGACTTTGTTTATGGGGCCTTCATCTGTTGTACTTCCTGTGACTCAGCTGAGCCTCCTACTCTCTGTTGAAAGCAGTCATGGAGCATTTTGAAATAGTTTGAAATATGCATTGTTTCCGCTTTCATGACTTCAAGGTAGTTATATTTAGTCACTTAAATGCAAACAATTGCCCATGAAAATAGCCTTACATACTCTTCCACCAAAATCCAACATCGTTGCTCATCAGGCAGATAACCTCCCTGAAGGCTCATTGTAGGTAGACCTTCTCTGAGTACTATTCATCCATTAGTTCATTTAATCCTCCTAATACCCTTCAGGAATTGATGTTATTATCCATCTCATTTTTCAAATGAGCAAGCAAAAAACCGAGAAGGCTGAGTCACTGGCTGCAGCTATCAGAGGAGTCCTGGGATTCTAAAGCAGGAAATGACCCCTGATGCCTCTTTGCCTTCTCCTGTTGCAGCCTATAACCTCTTAGGACATAATCTGTTATATGTGTTTCAGTGCCTCTGGACCACTTTCCATTCCTATGAACATTCCTATTGTTGCAGTCCTCTGACACATCTCCTTTGAATACACTACCATTTTCCTTGGTGCTTGCCATACTTCTATCTGGTTTTTCCTTGAGGAACCACACCCCTGTGCTTTCAAGGCATTAAGTAAACCCAAGGAGCAATTTGGCAGCTAAGGCATGTTTGGAAAGACATTCAGAGGGACGAGCTCCTCCTGGAGAGTCAGACTATTCAATCTGTATCAGCTGAGGGGAGGAAGAGTGCTCTTGCATCGGACACACTACTACATATCACTCTCTTCAATAGATAATGTACAAGGAAAAGTCAGCTTGGACTCCCATATACCTTACTAGGTAGGACACAAAGATCAGTTACTCCTCACTAAGGTGTTGAAGATTTCTCTGCACACCCCTCCTAAAACTGTTTTGCTCCTCAATTGTTAACAAATGGCTTGTTAGAGTGGTAAGCCTGTTTGGACTATCCTAAAACTCATGAAGTTTAGTAAAAATCATGCTTGGATACTATAAGCTGTTAAATATAAATACGAAGGGACAAAAAAGACATGAGACAGAGGAATAGTATCCTATAGCCATTTTAAGGTTTATAGCAGTCGGTTATGTATAAACTAAAATTGAGATGTCAATGAAGTATTTACAGGATGTGGTTAAGAACTTGCATTTTCTAACACATTGGTCACTCAGTACCATGTCAATTGACTTCGTGATGTTGTAAAGTTCCATGATGTTGTAAATTTTCTTTCTGTTGTTGAATTTGTGTTGTGGCTTTTCACTGGAGGGGATGATATTTTGCCAGCTCTACTTTCAGATTAAGGGTGGTTTCCCAATGAAATTATTGAATTTATCTGGACAATGAGATACTGAGCTCCCTGCATGGATGGAATTATGACTGGTTATGAGCTGTACTGCTGTAATAATACGGAGGAAATCAATATGGGGGGAGGGCTTGAGGAGGGCTTGGGGGAATCCCAGAGCCTATGGAACTGTGTCATAAAATGAAAATAAAAACAAAAAATAGATACTATGTAATGGCACTAAACTCACTCATCTGCTGTTTAAAGATTTTAGATGCTCTTTTAAAAAACTTATTTATTGTTTGATGATACAGTTCCATGGGCTCTGGGATTTTACTTCTCTATTTCATAAGTAAACCTCCCCCACTCCTACTGATTTCCCATATATTATTACAATAGTATAGCCCTTCACACTCAGTCACTGATCCATCATTCTGTTTAAGTGTATCCTTACATTATAGGTATAGACAAAGGTAGACAATCAATCTTCCTATTGTAAAGATATATTTAATAGTTTCCTTGGGAGTCCATTTTTGATTTGGAATTAGTGATGCATACTGCATTGTATCTTCATATCTGGATATGATGGTCTCCATTACAGTTAGTATACATTCCATTAAATAAAAAAACCATAAAACACAATTAATAGGAAGAAAAATAGAAAATCTACAACATGAATTTAAATAATATGCTACTGAATGACCAATGTGTCACTGAAGAAATGAAAAAGAAAATGAAGAATCTTCTTGAAATAAATGATGCTACTGTATGATCTGTCTGTGAAGAAACTGATTAGAAAAACACTGTTTTAAAGAACTGAAAATAAAAAAAAAAGTATCAAAACCCAGGAGATGTAGCAAAACAGTATTGAAAGGCCTATTGATTTTGTATTTTGCATGAAAGTTGCCTTACATCACAGAGAACATATGATAGTTTTCATTTTGGAGTTGACTTATTTCACTGAGCATAATGGTCTCTTTCTGGGACATCTAGTTGTGAACGGTAGAATTTCATTCTTTTAATGGCTGATTAGTATTCCATGGAGTAACTGTACCACAGTCTCTTTATGTGCTCCTCTTTGTCAGGCATCTGGCTTGTTTCCATTTCTTTGCTTTATAGATTGTGTTGCTAGAAATATAGGATTGCATGTCACTTTCTCATGTGCAGATTTCATTTCCTTTGCATATATTCACAGAATTGGGGGAGCTGTGTCATACAGCAAGTCAATTTTCAATTCTCTTAGCACTCACCATACTGACTTCCATCGTGGCTGTCGCAGCCTACAGTCTCAACAGTGAAGGAGAGTACTTTTCTCCCTACATCCACGCCAGCATGTATTGTTTATACAATTCTGAATGTAGGCCAATCTCACTGGGGTTAGGTTGAACTTCACTGTGGCATTCATTTTTTATTTCTCTGACAGACAGGGAGCCTGAGCACTTTTTCATATGTCTATTAGACATTTGAATTTGTTCTTTTGGAAAATGTCTGTTCGTATCCTTTGCCCGTCTCTTCACAGAATTGCTTGTTTTGCTATCATTGAGTTTCTGAAGCTCTTTGTAAATCCTGTAGCATGCAAAATTTCCTACCACTATGTTGGTTACTTTTTCAATTTGTTGATCATTTCCTTTGTTGTACAGAATCTTTTTAGTTTCACATAATCCCATCTGTTTATTTTTGGCTTTGATTGCCTGTGCTTTTGGTGACTTTTCTAAGAAATGTTTACCAATGTCCATATCTTGTATCACGTTCCTTCTATTTTCCTCTAGTAGTTTGATGGTTTCTGGGTACAGATTTATATCCTTGATCCACTTAGAGCTGATTTTTGTATAAGGTGAGGGATGAGGGTCTTGTCGTTTACTTTTGTAAGCTGCTATCCAGTTGTCTCAACAGCATTTGTAGAAGAGACCAGACTTTTCCCCTGGATTATTGTCAGTTTTCCTTTCAAAGACGGGCTGGCTGTTAAGAAATCAGCATGAAGCTCCTGTCATCCTCCAGCTTCAGCACATCATAGGAGAGTATATCAACAAAATTAGCATTATTTACAGTGCTGACTTTCTTGCCTCTTATTTATTATTTAAGTTTGCATGTTTTATTTCATTTTATGTGAAAGTAAAATAGGAAAGAGAATG
This sequence comes from Ochotona curzoniae, assembly GCF_017591425.1. Lineage (NCBI taxonomy): Eukaryota > Metazoa > Chordata > Mammalia > Lagomorpha > Ochotonidae > Ochotona > Ochotona curzoniae. The sequence goes on from NW_024465751.1 coordinate 22,568,890, forward strand.
TGAGAAAATAGATCTTCCACAACTGGCTTATTCCCCAAATTTCCACAACTTTGGCAGTGCCAGGCCAAAAACAGGAGCCTCGCAATGCAACCTGGGTCTCCAACAGGAGTGGCAGGGACTCAGGTACTGCAGCTAGCATCTGCTTCTTGGACGCTGAATCAGAGGCAGGCAAGTTGGCTGAACGCTGCGGTGCAGCTAGCACTACTGCTTGTGGTGATAGCTTTACATATTGGAGTTCCAGTCTATGTGTCAGCTATTCCACTTTCTATCAAGTCTTCCGGTTAATCTGCCTGGGAAGCAGAAGATGGCTCAAATGCGTGGCCCTGCCATCCTGATGCTGTTCATAAATTCTGGCTTCACCTGACTCAGATCTGGCTGCTGAGGATACTTTGGGGAGGAAACCAGTGGTTGGAAATTCTGTTTCTTCCCCTCACTGGTCACTCTGCCTTCCAAACAAATGTATAAATATTTTAATGAAACAGGATTGTAATCAAGCACTCCAAAACAGGGTGCAACTGTCCTTTGTAGTGACTGAAACCCATCTCATCATTCATGGTGTCACTTCAATCAACTTTCTTTTTCCCCAGTTCTCTTTTCAATGGGCTCTGTATTGCCTAGTCCAATGTACAGTCCTCTCTCCTCACATGACTTTCAGTAGCACACGACACAATTTTCTCGGCTCCTGTCACTTAATAGTCTTCAAGTTTCATTTCTACCTCTGCCAGCTCCTCCTTCGTCACATCCGTTGGATTCCTGGGCCTTTAGTTCAGGTGTGCCACCAGCACGTCTGTGTGCTTTCTATGTCTCACCGAATCTTTCTTTTTGTTTGTCTACCACATGTACATTTGATGGAGCACGTTTCTTCATGGGTCCTTCAACCAGTCAGTCAGGCTTACTTCAGATACAAAAAATTAAGTGCATATTAGCCATTTCTCAATATGATATTGTATTTCCAACCGAGATTTCAACAACTAGCTTCATCTATTGTTTGGATATTTAATAGTAACCTCACATAAAACACGTCCAATGTGAAATTTTGTATCACCCCATCTGTTTCAATTCCAAGTTTTCTCTATGTTATTAAATGCCATCAGTCAGGAGCCATCCTGGACTCACACATTCCCCTCATCTGCAAAAGCCAATCTATCATAACTCTTTTCCCACCAAATCAAGTTAGGCTTGTTTTTGGACTCCAAGTTTCTCTCAGCCATTTGACCTCATTAATGAGCGGAACACTATTATGAACCATTGGCTGTTTTTTTCTGTTTTCACTTTGGTTCCTATTATGACTTAAATCCCCATGCAATGAGAGATCATTTGAAATATTTAACAGGGTTTCTTACTAAAGAAGCAGCGAAAATAGTAGCAACAAAAATATGTATTTAAATTTAGCAAACTTTGTAATATGTTCAGGTAAACCCAGGGTCTTTACTGTGATTCAGACGAGGGACTGACCAACCACAGCCAGCAGGTGACATCAGGTGTGTTGTCTGCTGTGACAAACAGTTTTATTAAGTGCAGCCTTGTTTGTTTCTGTGTTACCTTTTGCTGTTTCAGTGCTATAATTTATTGTGTGTAGTGCTACACGAACTACTTGACTTGCAATGTCAATGACATTTGCTAATAGAAGCTTTATGGAAAAGATTTGCTTCTCTTTATAGTCTTTCATAATCTAGCTCCTGACTGGCACAAAGCTCATTTCTGCTTATTCCGCCTTTGACTCATATATGCCTCTTTCTGACAAGGTCTTATTCCTTTAGTACCAGTCCTAGCGATTTACTGTCAAGAAGGGTTTCTTCACATGTGCTCTTCCTTCTACAGGGAATCCTCTTTTTTTTGTTGGTATTTTCTCATTTCTGTAGAGAGAAGTATTCCTCAATATTCTGAGAGTGGCCCATGTTGCTCTCTATCTCTCTGTGCTTTTTAAAAATACTTCCTTGAGGAACATCTATAATAGTAAATAGCTTCGGTTTTACTTACCTTCCTTTTCCCTTAACAGAAGCTCCACATAATAGGAATGTTACCTGTCTTATCCATGATGTCCTTATAAGTGTAACAATTCAACATTCAAATTATAATTTTAGGACCTTGTCAAAAGTATTCTGGCAATATGATTATTGTGTAAAGATTATATAATGTTATATGATTATTATAAAGCATTCTAAGTTATTCATTCATTCATTTATTCATGTTACAAAGACCAGGAGAGCCACAGAGAAAGATTATATCTTCTGGTTCACTCTCCAAATACTCAAACTGACCCGGGGAAGGAACTGAAACCAAGGGCAACTCAGTCCAAGTCTTAATTTAAGTGGCAGGATGCCAGTCCCAGGAACCTTCACTGCTGCTTGGTGTAGCAAGAAACTGAAGTCAGAAGTAAAACTGGGCAATGAGCTTAGGCACTCCCATAAGAGATACAGATCCATTCACTGGTGTCTTCTCCACTAGGCAAACCATCCATCCTAAGGAACCTTACATTTTAAATGTTTGGTTATTGTGTTAGTGCATGCCTTGAAGACGTCATACCAAGGCAACCAGGATTTGAGCGACTGTGTCTTCAAGTTTCAGTCTCAGAGAACAGTCGTGAGGAGAGCTTTGCCCCCTGCTGAATCCTGTTCACCCAGAACATTAGCTATGTGGCATGTTGGCATCAAAAAAAGTTACCATTTCCTATCTCACAATGAAACCTCCCACCAAGGAATACCAGAGAATTTTGGAGAGGACTGAAATGGATTAAGTGACATTGATGTTATTATTTAAATTGTTTCACCTCAAAAATTCCCTCAAGAGTGGGATTAAGAGTTTTATAAAGCCCTCTTCTTCTGGGCTGTGAGGACACAAGAAAGCACTCATCAGACATCATATACTGATGTAATCTTGAACTTGAATTTACAAGTCTCCAGAACTGGGACAAATAAATGTCTGTCCCTTATAAATTATCCAGTCTGTGATATTTTGGTACAGAAGCACAGAGAATAAAACAATAGACATCAGGGATGATATCTGAGAATGTTCTCTCACATGGCCAAGATGTTTTAAGTGAATATGCTTTCTGCACATTTCTTTAATTTATTTCTACTTGGTTGTGCCATTTTCTAGATATTCAAAGAGCTCCAGTTTAGTGATTGTTGTGTACTTTTAATCTAGCATTCTAATCCTTTTAGAAAGTGAATGCTGGATTTATTACTTACTTAGCATTTGAGTATTTGTTATGTGATATTAAAAAAGGAATTAAGGATGGACATTTGGTATAACAGTAAAGCTGCCACTTGGGATGGCCATTTCCCATGCTGGGGTGCCTGAATATATTTCTAACCCCACTTTCCATCCCAGCATCCTACTGGGAGGTAGTAGGTGAGTCGGGTTCCTGCCACTCACTGCATATTCCTGGATTAGCCTGGCCTAGTCTTGACTGTTGCGGACGTTTTTTAGGAATCAGTACACAGGAGATTTCTCTCTCACTCCTCCCTTCCCCTTCAAAAAATAATTTCCAAACAATATAAATAAAGTAATACTTGAAACTGAACAGTAGATGATAAATTTCCCTCTTGTCAAAGACATTACAAGGCAATTCTATTAATATTTTGTATTTTATTTGATTACGTACATTGAAATAAACATAACTGAAGCTTTAATTTTATTGGTTGTAAAAACTGACTTTGAAAATGTGGTGGAATACTTGCATACACACACTGGATTTATAATTCATTACTGCTGAATTTTAAAGAGACTTCCTAATAATAATCATGTTTAATTTAAAGGATTATTTTTAATGAATCTACTATATTTAGTTGGTCTCCTTTCCTGTGCTGGCAAACATATTTAACACTCACATGAGTTTATTAAAGACATTAGTTCAAATATTTAGAATAAGCAGAGTATGCAAAAGCCTCAAGTTAAGAAGCATATTCTGTGTATGTTTGACACAAATGTCATTACTTATACTGCCATTTTATTTTGTTTTTATAGAAGAACTTGTTTACCTATATGCAGGAAAACATTGTTTTCTAATCCATAACTCTAAACTTCCACTTCTGTATTTTCCCTATTAGTTGGCAAAACTCACAGTTTTCACATGAAAATATTCAGAAGTAATGATACCCCTAGATTCCCAAGGGAAGGCTGGATAAAGCAGGTGCCACAGAGAAGCACAACCACAGAAATCACTGTGAAGGAAAGAGCTTGCCTGCACAGCTGAGGAGGAGGCTAAGGCACTGGAACCTGGTGAACAAGACCAGAGTGGAATAAGATGAGGATTTTGTTGCAGAAGCCAAACTGGGCAGAAGACTTAAAAAAAAATCCGTGGATCGAAGATCTTTCTGCCTCTCCTTCTGTCTATAAATCAGCTCTTCCTTTCCAATAAATAAGTAAATCCTTTTAAAAAGTGAAAAATTTTGTTTTGTTCTAAGAACAAGGTAGGATTTGACAGATAACAGTAGTAAGATCAGATATACAGTTTTCAGATATCAGTTTGGTACTAAAAGTGACCACCACTATAGGAAAGAGAATATCTTGGCTTTTACCCCTGAGGTTGCTTGACGGGGATTCAGGACAACAATGAACTCCCCCTTTAGGATGTATTGTAAAATTACTGGATACTGAAGTTCATTTGCATATCCCAATCTGACTAGTTAAACATCCCTGGTTTATACCTAGCTCATAATCCCAGCCAGATGACATGTGGCTGAAACCAAAGTAAAATAAACTAATAAGTAAATCTACCTATCTGGGGCCAAGGTTGTGGCTTGGTGCATATAGCTGATGCTTGTATCCCATATGGGCACCTCTTTGAGTCCCAGCTGCTTCACTTCCCCCATCCAATTCCTTGATATTGTGTCTGAAAGCAGTGAAGGATGGCCAAATTACTTAGTCCCCTGCACACTGCTGGGAAATCTGAGAAACTTCTGGCTTCTGTCTTCAGCCTGGCCCACCATCATCCACTGCAACCATTTGGTAGTGAGCCAGCAGACGGAAGACATCTCTCTCTCTCTCTCCCTTTCTCTCTCTTTCTCATTCTCTTCCTCCCTCACTCCCTCCCTCTCTTCTTTCTCTTTTTCTTTTTCTCCCTTTCATTCTACCTTTCAAATAAATCTTTTAAAAAAATCTACCAAGATATTCCCAAGGCTTTTCTCCTTGATTCTCTGGGTTTGAATATGGCCCAAAAGTATGTCTGATGTACAGCTAAGGCCTTGAATCCCTTCTGGTCTTTGCAGCCCGTGACCTGAGAACTAGGAATGAGATAATCTCTGGTGAGGATATGTCTAATTCTCTGCAACATTAAGCAACAAGCAAGCACACAGCACATGTTCCCATTAGCACTCCATTTGCATCTGCAGGTGCTTTTGCTCATTATGCACCCATCTTCTCCATATCATGAATGTTTTAAAATTTTTCCTCTTCTTAACACTGATCAGCACTCTTCATGAGCATCACCTTGAAGTTAAATGGGTTGGAAATCATTCATGAACAAATTTACATGCAGCAGAAAATACTTGGCAAATCATTATCTAGCAGCTGAGTATACTTGAATAATTAATACAAATAATTAACATTCTCTAAGACAGTTTTTGCTGTATTGCGATAACAGGAAATAGGATTTTAACTATCCATGAAAAACTTGTATTGGATGAAACATCCTTGATGATTAAAACTCAATAACAATTTGATTGAGATTTTTTTGTTTTCTTTTAAAAGAAGAAAAATGTTTCTAAAATGATCCATAAACTAGAAAGTATGCTTTATGCTATTCAGAGTTGAATTTATACTTGTGAAATATGCAAATATCTTCAGGGTAAAAATTTTCACTGTTGTTGAATTCAACGGAAGCACTAGGATAAATGAAACTAAAATAAGACAACTCTTTTAACAGACTTGGCTAAATAGCTTCTCAGAATTAAAGTTCATGGAATAGATCACTTTTAAAAACTATGATCAAACATCCCCAAGTTACATTTATTGGGTTTCTGGGGAACAATACTATCCTTCAATATCAAACAGAACTAGAGGCCAAGATCAGCTGGAGGAAGTCAGGAACCAATGAACCTTTTATTTTTTTTTAAACAAATATTTTTAAAAGTCTAGCATCTGGCCATTAAAAAAATTCTACTAAAGTTGGAGACAGCACAGTTCCCCAAAATTTACATCATATTTTCTGGGAGAGTTGTATGTTGGTCCCTTTATATCAGAAACAGTAGTAGTGTGAAGGAAATGCTTATGAGAGGAGACATAAAAATCAGAAGATGTTAAGAAGAGCAACACTCCTTGGCATCTGAAGAAGGGAATTTCATCTTGGGTAGGAGGAAACCTTCAATTTTAACCCAGATTAATAAACAAAGCAATTCAATCTACTCAAGTGTAATAGATCCAAGACAGATTCAGACTTGTGGGAAGTTTGCATATCTCCTTGGACATTCTTGGATAAACTATTAAAAGTATGAATTCAAAGCTAGATCTAGACCTTGGAAAGGAGTTTATACAAGTACAAGAAAGTCCCTAAATTCCTCTTCTGCGAAGGATTTCCAGTGTTTGCATTGTACTTGTTTCTCAATTCCAGGTCAAGTCATTAAATAATTAATTTACAAAAACTCAATTGCTTTGTCTGATTATTAAAAAAAATTAACACTTACAATTAAAAACTAAAGCCCTGTGGTCCCGTCTAGCCATAATTTCCCTAAAAGGTCTCTTTTTAAAACAAGTTTCTCCCAGTATACATCATCCACAACTAATTAATTAGCTTAACATATCACTTTCAGCGTTTCTGACTCCTATTTCTGGATGTTCCATTTTTTTTTAAAAGATTTGTTTATTTTTATTCGAAAGGCAGATTTTACATAGCACGAGATACAGAGACAATGACGGGTCTTCTATCCGCTGGGTCACTCCCCAAGTGGTCGCAATGACCAGAGCTGAACTGCTCCTGTTTTGGTCTAGAAGGCCTCATTGTCTTGGTATTGTGCCCTCCCTTCTGCCAATGGCCTTCAGGACTCCTTCCTCCCTCTGCTGAATGTGGGAGACGAGGACCATCTCTGCCATTCTGACAGTTCAGCCACAGGTTCAGGCTGACCGGGAAAGGAGCTACTTGATTAGAAGGTGCTCTGAGACAAATGTTAGCCCCTCATCACCACTTTTTTCTCATGCAAAAATCGGTATAGTTATTGTTCTTACTGTGATGAAGATTAAGTGAAACAAAGATTGGAACTTAGTTGGCCTATTATATGTGCTCAAGAATTATTGATGATGATGGTTAGTACAATCCTTGTATCCCCAGGATCTTAGATCATTGACATCATGGTTCCAAGTTCTAGAAATAATGAGACAATGAAATATCTTCTAATCAGAAGCATTCTTTTTCTTTATAGAAGAATTCCATTCTTACACTAATATGCTAATTAAAGTGCATTCTTATGAACTTCTGGCTTTTGAAAATATTTTTACTGTATGGGGCTGGGTATGTGGTGTTCTAAGTTAAGCCTCCAACTGCAGTGCCAGCATTCTTATGGGTGCCATTTCAAGTCCTGGCTGCTTCACTTTCCATCTAGCTCTTTGCCAATGTGCTTGGGAAAGCACCCCTGCACCCATGTGGGAGACCCAGAGGAAGCTCCAGGCTACTGGTTTAGAGCAGGCTAACTCTAGGCATTGGGGTCATCTGGGGAGTGAATCAGTGAATGGAAGATTTTCTCTCCGTCTTCCTTCTCTCTCTGTAATTATACCATTCAAATAAGAGTAAGTAAGTAAATCATATATACATATACATATATATATACACACAAACATACACACTCTGTAAGCTATTACAGTGTTACTGATTTTGGAATTATTTCAACATTTATTTTATATGGGGTTAAACATCTTTTTCCTTGATTATTGTGTGTAACCTCAGCCTACTTTTCTGCTGGAGTATGGCCTGTATACGTTAAACTCTTTATTTAGTAGAGACCATAAGCCTCTGGCTGTAACATAAATGAAAGACATGTTATAAGCAAAATATTTTTAAAATATCTTAAATGATTAAAAGTTCTTAAAAGATGCTTATTTATGCTGTGATAAAAACTGCACTTTGCTTCTTCTCTAAATGAGGTTTTTAATATGTAATTTCAATAATGTGTTTAAAATAGGAATGCCACAAGGGAAATGATGATGCAGATGGAATGTTTTTAGAGCTCAATATAATTAGGAGCTATGGGCAAGAAGAAACATTCTTAAAGAAATATAATCCAATTCTTTACTCATGACAATTTAATGTTGTATCTTTAATAAGCTATTTTATTTATTATTTTGGTTAAACCCACATTGTAGAGAAACACACATAAATGAAACCCTTGCATTTTCAGTATATGCATTTGAGGTATTGAATCAATACTATATTTTACAAAGTATTATTTAAAACAAATAGATTTAGAATAACAGTCATGCCTTTAAAATTCACATCAAGTGCTATAAATTCTAGTTGTTTCACACAGAAATCTAACTAATAATCAAATATTTTGTTGGTTCAGAGAAGTGTTTCTGAATTCTCTAACATATTAATATTATTGATTAGATTTGTGATGATTAATTAAATGATGGAAATAACCTTAGATAATGTAAACACAGCCCCAATCAATAGAGAGTAACACTCATCTCTAGCTGGAAACTGAGAACTAACTGGTTTTGTTAGCGTACATGATACAGAAGAATTCAAAGCATCTAAATCTCCATTACCTCCGTGCCTCAGAAAACACAAATTGAAATTCAGGAAAATGAATAGGGCATTCAGTTTATTTATCAACACTGATTTTATGTTATCTTAAGAGCATGAGCTATGTGCCAAAGTTTAGAATAATCGCTATATATCCTAATATTAAAAGAAACTGACATTTGAGATGCTTTCACAGTGTTGAAAAATAAAGGAGGGAAATGAGTAATATATGAGTAAACAAAAAAATACAAATTGTGATTTGTACTTTGGAATAAACACAGAGAAAGAAAGAGTGGATTATACATGGGATGGAATTGAACTGAGCTAGATGTTACAGTCTCCAGATGTGCCATTTATGCTGAGGTCTAAGCCATGTCCAGGAGCACATCACTGACAGAGAGACTGGGAGGGACACCCCAGCAGGGAAACCTATGTATGCAAAGGTGGTACGCTACCCAGTTGTTTGAGAAATTGGAAGAATAGTAAACGGTAGGCTGAAGCTAATGAGTGAAGTAAAAAGAGATTTATGTGCTCCTTCACAGGGATGTAGAAGTCATAATGTGCAAATAAAATGGCTACTATATTTTACCCACTGTGGACTTAGGGCTCTTAAGGGAGCAGTGCTATCCTTAATATAGAAATCACACGTTTGCTTATTTCTTCCAAATAGTACAGGATGTTCTCCTCAACTCATAGAGCAAAGCAAGACACAGCATATGACAGGAGGCAAAGGATGAGTGGGGAACTTCATACATCAGGGCAGAACAGAGCATGCATTATGAGTATCATGTGATTTCAAGGAATGATTGGATGGATGGCTTTGCACATAGAGTTTATTTTTAATTGGAATACTGTTGTTTCTATAAATTGTAAACCTGCATTTCCAAAAGGGTTAAGATTTCTTTAGATTTGTATTTATCATTTGATGCATACCAAGAATTTAATTTTGTAAAGATGTAACTGAACCAGATTGCTACTTTAAATGGAAACAGTGAATGAAGGATGATAGAGAGTAGACACTCTGGGGTACAGTCAGCTGGGTACTGCATTTGGGACACAGCATATTATGTATTTATTGGAAAAACAGCTTGCATAGTGAGCCTGGGAAACCAAGGGCAAGCTTTGTACACCTGTGCTGGTATGGATAAAGTTGAGTTGGATGTGGAACCTTTCCTTCAACAACTCACATTTAGTTAATGTCAAATTGTCACAATGCACTAAACTTAATTTTGAAGACTTTCTATATCTGTAGTGTAAATTACACCTTTATTCACCTATTCCATTATAAAACATAATTGTTTACAACTATTCCCAAGTCTTCTGTCTATGTGAGACTACCTGAATATTTTTTCTTTATAAAATTTTTAAGATGAGAGACTGACATATTCTATGGCTACTTCTAGCCAACAGCATGTTTATCCACCTTACTTGATTTAATCACAGAATAATTTTTTTACATTCACTGTAATTTATCATCATTCATTTCAGAAGGAATCTAAGGCCCATAGAACATGAACAATTTCCTCAAATTAGACCAGATATTTCATAGAAGAGATATAGCATCATGTCTTTCAAATTCTAATGTCTGTTCTTTTCCCAGTCCTTGGACTTTGCTCAGGAAACAAAAGTGCTTTTTCTCAGGAAAATGTGATACACTTTAATGCAAATTTTAGAACAACACATTTAAGGTAGCTCTATATGAATAGATGTAGAAAGATACTCAAAACATAATAGATAACTAGAAGAAAAAAAGACACTGAAGATCAAAGAATATCCATTTATTAAATAATACACCTCAAGTCAAGTAAAATGAGATGGTAAAAATGTATATGGCAAATATTTAAAATATTTTATATAAGTTTGGTAACCAAGTTTGGCTTTCAAGAAGCAGTGAAATTAAGTGGAAAGAAAAATTTTATACTTTCTCTTGGTTTAAATGGTTTACACTCATGAATCCTTCTGTTATGCAATTAAAGAAAGCAGATAAGTGAGCATATAAGCAAACTCATTTTAAGTGCAATAACTGCAACTAAGCAAGCCGTGTACTTCCACTGTGCGGAGAGTGGTTCTAGAGACAGCTTCCTGCATCCTCTGCTGAAGCTTCCTTTCTCTGGATAGAGAGGAGCATCACACAGCAGATCTGATACCTAAGGAGCATTTCAGCTCATCAAGCTGTCTGAGCTGTTCCTATAGACACACTCAGGTGACAGATTATTGGTCATCACATGATCTTAATGGGGCTCCTGCTGGCTGTGAGGTTAGCTGCAACCAAGTCTGCTCTGACGCCTGGCTTCATGCCTTCAGACTCTTTATTATTTCTTTCCAAGCAGCAACCAAAGCCCTTTGTTTTTTGCCTGTAAGGACAGACCCTTACCGTTCCCAGTGTTTGCCAAGCACTTCTTCTGACTGTTAGTTTTCGGATGCTTTGTGCCTCCCTTGAGAGGTCTGGTGTGCTGTTTCCATGACGACTCCTTCTGAAGAGTTCTTTTGGCAACTGTACAACTTGCATGACTCAGGGGCTTTTCAAATCTTCTGTAAAGCAGGCTGTCCTTGAGATAAAGCTCTGACTGTCAGTGAATCAAGCAGATCACACATTCTGGATCTGATACGCTAATATTACTGTTTCCTTCCTGAAGCTTTTTCTAAACTCTTTACCACTGGATCAGAAAACTCTTGGATATTTATACCAGCAGATCCCATGATAAGAAAGAGAAAATCATGGCCCAGCATCAATACCTACAGTCAGTTAGACAAAACACAAACTAAAACTCCTCATTCCAACCTTAATGCAGTTTCTACTTATAATCTGGTAACCATATGTGAATGGGGACTCTCTTGCTTACTGACTCACAAAATCATGATACAATCAGAATGACAAAATAATATGCCTTCACAATCCACCTGTAACAACAGATTTTTGAAAATTTAATAATATAAAAGAATTCTCTGATACCATGCAATAGAAACTTAGTTCCCCTTAGGCATCTTTCTGTGTCCTTTTGTAAAGTCCTCCCCACTGCCACCCTTCAACTTGTTTTTTTCCTTTTCAGCTCCATGAAATTTCTCAAAATCCTCTTTAAGTCTCTGCTAATTGTGCTCCTTCCCACAACTTTTCCCCTTCTTTCAGGGGTGTGTATGTTGAACTGTCAGACTTGGATCAGCACTGAGACACTTGCCACATTCCAACATGTTTCTTGATTGTTTCATCCTCATTTTTCACTTTCGACCTATGTGACTTACAGAGAAACCTAACAGGGGTCAAAGAACATTTCCTTGTAGCGATGAACCCAACAAGACTCATTGTACTGACTCGGTAGCAACAAGCCCATTTGAAAGAGAACTGACTGCAGAGCATCTTGACATAATCTAATGGTTCAGTCTTCATTCATCTGTACAGTACTAAACTTCATCAACTTAAATTTCCTTATCATAGTTCAGCCGTTTGAAAATAAATGAAACTACATTTGCTTCCAGGGAATTTGGCTTCACAATAATTGTGTTAGGCTTAACCTGGAGCTTTGTAGCAAACCTCTTCCCCACAAGAATTTTTATTGAACTAAGAGATCAGCAGAAATTTAAGCTATTTTTGTTACATACAGCCTTTCGATGAATTACATTGCAAGAATGTTTTGACAACTTCAACTGGCTCATGAAACCTGTAAAAGAGGGACCTGATTTGGGAAATACAGTATATTCCTGAAACCAAACACCTATAATGCCAAAGCATTTTCTAAACCCAAGCCCTGTTCCCACCCAAGCCCCAGATAGCCTTGTCTCTCCTCCAATAAAAGAAATAAACTAACTTGAAGGAACGGCAAACCGATCCTGTGTGGTTGTTGCCACACAGTTACCTGCTGCTCTGTAGATAAGAACCTTAGTGGCCAGTACTGTCTGGAGGAATTTATCGGGGGAATTTCTGGAGAAAATGTAACTACATTCATGTAACCTCCAGATGGACTGAAACCCACTGACCATTGTGACTTCCCGAAAGATCACAGAATCACTGACCAATCAAAGGAAAGATCACAAGCCAAATATATACTTCTCAGCCCAAACCTTTGTCTATAAGAACTTCACCCCTAACTGCTCAGGGAGCCTGGGAATTAAGCAATAGCAAAAGCTCTGTCTGAAAATGTTAAATGCATTCTCATTTTTAAAATTAATTAATTCATTAATTCTTCCATCTACTGATTCATTCCTCAAATGCTCCCAACATCCAGGGTTGTGTGGGCAAGGCTAAAGCCAAAGAAGCAGCCAAGACTCAATGTAGGTATCCCCCATGAGTGCAGAATGCTTGATGCCTGAGCTATCATCTGCTGTCTCCTGAGAAGTGCACTGGTAGGAACGTGAGTTGGAAGCAAAGTAATCAGGACTTGAGCCAGATACTTTTAAAATGGGACTTCTAAATCTCTATCAGACACCTGTCCTGGGCTTTGAAGATTTCTGCTAATATGTTGATACAAAGTTCCAGGAAGCGTGTTAGATATCATTCCTGGATTTTGCATGGAAATACCAGACTCAAGAAAGCATGGGTATAATTGATTGCATTTGAATTTAAGACATGACTTGTCAGTTCAGAGAAGTTTAGTAAGTCAGGAAATTAAAAAAATGATAATAATGAAAAAGAAATTACATAATATATTAGTTGGCAGTTTAGTCCCTAAATCAGCCTTTCCATCCAAGAAGTTTATTAAATGCTTTAAAAATGTTGATTTCTTGTATGTTTGTATTTGTGTTCATACATACATGTTCTATCAATGTTTATGAATATATTCATGTTATGCATACACATGCACACAAAAATTCATTATCAAATATATTGAAGAAGTTTATATGTGGTAATTCCTTTTTTAAATAGACAACAAAAATTGCAGCAATATTCAAGGAAACAGATGTATTTAATTCATAGTGTCCAAAGCTATATATGCATGCAAAGCCATCTCCCTTCTTAATTCCCATAGATGTCTACTGAACATATTTTGGTCCCAGTGGAAAGCAAACTGAAATGGTGCATCTAAACTTAATGAGTACAGATCATTCTAAACATGGGATCCTACAAACTCCCCAGATGACTTCATTGGCTAAGTCAAAGCCAGGAGACAAGAGGAAAGTACTTCTTTCTGGTCTCCTACATGGTTATAGCAGCCCAAGCACTTCGGCTATCTTTCACTATTTTTCTAGGAGTGTTAACAGAGAGGTGGATCAACAATTTTGCAATGAGGACTTGAACCGGCATCTTCATGGGATGCTGGTGCTGTAAGCAGAAGCTTTACTAACTCTGCCACAGGGCTATCCCCTATATTGTGCAACTTTGGGAGGACTCTCCATGTTTCAGAATGGGGAAGGGAGGACAACAGCCCTTTCTCCACATACCTTCTACAGTTTTCTAATGCCGATTCAAGATAATATCTACTAGTCTCAAAAATTATTTATAGAATTCTCCAAGGTACTGGGGGTGTTCAGAAACTGGAGGACTAAAGGAGAGAAAAGGAGTAGCTACCAGAATTACCCTTACAATTAGGTCTCAGGAATCCTTGCAATACTGAGACTACTGCCTATTGTTTTCTCTGCTGTGAATTTTTAAAAGTTTTAACATTTTAAACGGTTGAAAAAAATAAGTGTATGCTCAAGGAAAAGTAGACAAATTATAGAAACATTTCATTTCAATGTCCACAAATAAGACTAATCAGCAAGTTACACACTTACTCACACACTGTCTTTAGCTGAATCCTTCCCGTGACAGCAGAGGTGAGGAGTGATAACTGAGTCTAGGATGGGTACTACCAAGCCCTGCCTAAGAAGTTGGCAGACACTCTTTTATAACATCCTACAGTGTCCACACTTACTACGAGCAGCATATCCCAGACAGGCCACAGTGGGAGAGACAAATATTTCTCTCTCTCTCTCTCGCTCTCTCTCACACACACACACACAGCCCCATGTGCACTCAACACAGGCTGAAGTTCTGAAATTGGAAATAACATTATATAGCATCAGCACAACTTTGAGTTTGTGATGAAGGAGTCATCTGGGTATTAATCCTTAAAAATAATGGTCTACATTGGCCAAACCCTGAGTGAGGAGCTGTTGCGATTCTTTTAACAAGTATTTATGTGAAAGTAAGGGTTACCAAGAAAGGAGAAGAGACAGATATATCTTGCATCTACTGGTACACTCTCCAAATGGCCACAATAGCCCAGGGCTGTGTCTGGGCCACGCCAAAGCAGGAACCAGAAGTTTCTTTCATGTCTCCTCTCCCACATATATATCTCCCGCATGAATCAGAAACCCAAGCACTTAGGCCAACCTTTGCTGCTGCTTTTCAGGCTCATTGACAAGGATCTAGATAGGAATGGAACAGGCAGGACATGAACTGGCCCCCACATGGGGTATCTATATCACATGGAGTAGCATTTCCTGCTATCTCACAACACTGGTCTCTTATTGTATCTTTTATACATTTTCTAATTCACTCTTTCCAACAACCCTGACTAAACTTTGTATTAGTCAGATTTCTCCACAGAGAACCAAGATATAAGAAAGTGAGAAAGAGAGAGAGATTGAGTATAAAATATTGCTTCACATAATTGAGAAATCCAAAATGCCTCCACGTTTGAGTCCTCAGGCCTGAAGCTGCTACAGGACCACAAATCCAAGGTGGTCAGGCAGGAGACTGTTACCTGGGAGATCAGCTTTTTGTTCTATCCAGGCTTTCACTGCCCTGCAGGGCTCAGGCACATAAGGCAGGGCAATCTGCTTTACTTGGTCTGCTAACTTTAAAGGTAAACTCATATTCTCTCAGAAACATTCAGAACTTGGGGTACCACACATCTTCATCAAGTCTTCAAATTAACATTCATCATATGGAAAAGGCAACAGAGTCACAGCAAATAACCTATATGCTCTGTGCCTGATCAAGGGTTTGGACTCTAGCTTTTTCCAAAACCAAAGTCATGGTTTTCACTACACAGCATTCTCTCATTGAACCCTTGAACTCTGACATGAAAATCAGCGAACAACAAGTTTAAAGTTACACTTCTCATAGTTTACAGCCATAGTTCTAACAGAGAGTTTAGCTAAAGAAGCTGGACTTTGATTTTAGTTTTACAGTTACTTTCTTTTACAGTTACTGTTAAACACAAACTCACGAATGACTCATTTTTAAAACCAGAAGGGCCCTATATACCACATCGTGAAAGGATGGCATGAGAGTCCTGCTTCCCTACTCTTGGCAGGCCAAGGGAAGGCCGTGGCTAATGGCTGAAGTGCGGGAGCCTCCTCCAGATAGGCAAATTAAAATTGAAGTACTTTTCCAATTGACTCCCAATCGATTATTCCGAGTGTTTGTGCTGCAGCAAATGTGATTCCTCCCAGGAACTTTGAAGAGTAGTGCTTAATTATTCATCATGAAATTTAATTTTGTAGCTTATAATCATGTAACTGTTTAAAATGGAATTTGTCATTGAAATATGTTGAGAGGAAATGAAGGATTATTCAACATCTACTCATCTCACATCGAGATGACTTCAGAATCGGCTGTGTTCTGTAATTTTACCACAGCTATCAGATAAGGGCCACCAAAGCTAAACTCTTACATGGTTTCTGCTAATTTGGTTGATTTGGGTTATTCTGTATTACGAATTGGAAAGGATATTATAGATGAAAGGACATAAATACAGGCCTGTTCTTTCCTCCCAAAGGGCCAACTCCACAGCAACACAATTAACTTACTCTGAGACAATCCCTGACAGGTTTAGAAAAATATTAGCCAATAAATTAAGTTAATAGGTGGGGAAAGACATCAGTGCCATATCTTAAATGTAGAAGGAAGCAAATTAAAGAATTGTAATCTTGGTTAAGCAGAAGCAAAAGAATGGCTTTCAAGCTGACAATATTTAAGAATATTGAGAACTACTTTCATGGTACATCTAGAGGTCTTAGATTTGGAGATAACTAATTATAGAGTGAAGCATTATATATTATATGATATATATCATATATATATATCATATATGCATATGTGCTCCTTCTGGGTATAAATCATTAGGCAGAAAGCCACCACATGTAGTATTAATACAAAAGTTTAGTGAAGCTCAATTAGAGTCATTTTATAGCACCGCTGAGGCATAAACAAAATGACAAGGTTCTACTGGAGTCGTGGAAACCTGTCATTTTAACAAAACTGACAATTATCTGTTTCCTCATTATAAACATTTAAAAAAAATGTTTTCAAATTTTAATTTCAGGTTGATTCCTGAGGTGTCAGGGTTCAATGAGCAACAAGTTTTGCAGAACAATAACAATCATAGACACTTTGCCCTGCTGGATATACTCCAAGCAATTTTTCTGCATGATAGTAAGACTGGCCTTAGAGAATAATTAGTTTTCATATTTAAACCAGACCCATAGTTGTTTACATGGCCAGCGATGAACTGCATGGCTGGATGCCTGACAGCTTCTCTATCCCAAGCTCATGTCACTTCTCGCTTACCCAACTGGCTTCCCTTTAATACTTCAAAACAAGCACTATTTTTTCTTTTGTTAACACCTTTTAACTCTTTTCAGAGACGTCCTCTCATTTCCTGGTCATGTGGCTGGCTCTTCTCCTCTGCCTCACTTCAGACAGTGTCTAATTTGTTCCTCACTCTTTCTCTCCTCCAGTGGTCTCCATCCTTGCGTTGTGTCAATGTCATGGCCCTCACTAACAATTTAGCACAGATGTGATGGGCAAATTGTATAGTATCTTCTCTCTATCCATCCCGAGTTTTGTAAGCATTTTAGTGAGGTTGGATATTTGACACGGAGTGAAGATGCCACTTGAGGGGCAGGCCCTGTTGCACAGAGGGTTAAACTGTAACTTACAGTCTTAGTATCTTAAAAGGGCACATTTAAACTCTTGGCTTCTCCACTTCTGATACTGCTCTCTACTAACGTGCCTAGGAAAAGCAAGGCATGGCCTACTTACTTGGTCTCTTGCACCCACGTAGCAGATCTGGATAGAGCTGGCTCCTATCTCCAGCCTAGCCATTGCAGGCGTTTGGGGAGTGAACCAACACATAAAGACTAAATTCTTTCCTTGCCTTGCCTTTCCTTGTTTATTTCTTTTTCTCTTCTCTTCTCTAAACATCTCTCTCCTCTCCTCTCCTCTCCTCTCCTCTCCTCTCCTCTCCTCTCCTCTCCTCTCTCCTCTCTCCTCTCTCCTCTCTCCTCTCTCCTCTCTCCTCTCTCCTCTCACCTCTCTCCTCTCTTCTCTCTTCTCTCTCTCTGCCCCTTTGCATCTCTCCCTCTCTCTCTTGGCCTCTTCCTGTCTCTCTATAAGTCTGAATTTTTTTAAATAAAAATATGTCAAAAAACTCGGGGAACTAAGACATCGATTTTGCTAACTTTGGAAGTGAGAGAGCAAGGTGCAAGCCGTATGTTCTACATGATGGTTTAAACAGAGCTAATGATTACGAAGCAGTGTGCCACATGTAAAAAGCATTACAGTCTACCCCAGAGAAAAGACTGTTTTGTTGGGGGTAGTTTTTAGTGTTTAGCAGTTTAGGTGGGGAAGAATAGGCAGTTTTGCATCTTGAGGGGCACTAATACCAGAACAAAATAAATTATTGGCCAACAAGCTCTTACAGCAGATGTAAAAAAAGTTTATATTAAACTGGAGTTTAGAAGAATCATCTACTAGGACAAAACAAATGCCACCTATCACAGGACAAATAAGGAGATAAATGAAAAAAATTATAATGATGACAATTCGGATAAAAAAGAAAAAAAATATATTAAAGGATATCCGCAATTACTTCAGTTGAAGAAAAAGCTTTCTCATGTTACATTATGTAGAAATATTAGAAAATTTACAAATTTAAAGTTTTTTTCTTATCTGCAAGAACATAATGGGAAAAAATCATAATTTAACGAGCTGAATCCAACTTGAGTGACCTATTGATAAGTTTTGAAAGGCATTCGTCATTTATTTTCTGCTGAGAATCCAATCAGTTAGAATTGACATTTAGTCAATTAACACTGAAAATAAATGAGCAAGAAGCTTGGATTAAAATTTTCTTGACCAAGAATATTTCAAGCTTATCTTAAGGAATGAGTTTAAACATGTCCAGCTGTGTATTATACACAGTTTCTTGGATTGACCTTATTCTCAGACGTGATCTCATATGTCTTTCATTTACACCCAATTCCAAAAGACTGCTATAAATTAGAGATAAGTACAAAGATTGTTCCATTGGAGACAAGCTACAAAGAAGCACCGGTCTCTTCTGAAAAGTGAGGGCAGATCTCTTTGAACTTTTTATCATTTTCCCATGCATCTTGACTGGTTTTCTAAGTTTTGAATCTATTTGAATTTTTTAATATGTAAAAGATTATTTGCAGAAAATCATCTTCAAGAAAAATTGTACTTACGTCTTAGGGAAAAAATCATATTATATCATCTGACAGTATCATAACATGCACAGAAAAACTAGAAAATAAGACAGAGCTACTGGCTCTGCTCATGAAACATTTTTGGATTACCCGTGGGTTAAAGACTATAAACTAGCTTTCTAGAAAAAAAAAAGCAACAATAACAAAAACAGCATGCTACTACTCTCCTTTCAAAACTAATACGTCACTACTTTTTTGAATGAACTGTATCAGATTTATCCCTATCATAAAAGTAATTCCATTCTTTTGAAAAAAATCTGGACATAATGAAGGAGAAAATTACTTGTGATCCATCACCTAAGCTAACAACATGATTTGGCTCTGTATCTGGGTCTATGTAAAAATTGGAACCATATTGTACATTCTATTTTATAAGCTGATTTTCCATTATACATACATATATATGTATATATGTGATATACATATAATATACATGTATATAATATACATAATATATAATATATATACATATATATCTAAATATACTTCTCTGACAATCCCATAGCCTGTATGCTGCACCTTGGTACTTGAATCATATTTTATTTTACTAGTACACCATCAGAAGCCTATGACTTTGGTTTATTATAAATGCTGTTGCAATTGCATCATACAAAAATATGCATATTTAAGGTAAATTGCCAGTCTGGAAGGGGCAAGTCAAAGCACATTTATATTGTAATTTTAGCACATGTTGAAAATTGACATTATACATAAAAATATAACATTGTTTCAGTTCAACTTTTTATCATGAGCTGGTTGTTTGTGACCTCACCATAGGACCCTGTATTTTTTACCTGCTTTGTATTTTTGTTCCTGGAGCTGGTTTCCCATGGACAGTGTCTTCTGCTGCGGTTTTCTATTGCGGTTGTATTGAGGTTAAGGCACTAGCTTCAATCTGCTAGGAATTGATTTTACAGTTAGCACTTGATTTCATCGAGTTTTGCTCTTCTGAATTCAAGAATACCCAGCCAGGGAAATGAACTTCAGGACTCTGAAAAACCTCACAGATTCATTTGTTCTATAAGATCATTTCCAGTTATGTGAAAAACCACAGCTGTCATATCCTTAAATGGTGAAAGGTGAAGAAAACCAGAAACAGCGCCTCCTACAAAAAGCCATTTGTGGGTGCATCCATCTAGGATCCACATTTTTCTCTTAGAACAGGTAAGCAGTACTAACCCGATTTTATCTTAATAACATTACTGAGAATATAATTTATCAACTCTCCACATACATAGATGCCTTGGCATTTTCAACCATTCTTTCAGTACTTATCTTAGCAAGGAAAAGTAAAACAGCCAAGATATTATCTTAGTTGAATATACTAGTAATTATAAAGTATATAATGTACAATTAATATAGCAATGGCATTAGTGCACTTACTTACTCATCAAGTATATATTTAATGAATTGCTACTCTGAATTAAGCACTAAGATAGGGCTTCCCTTATTGTACTCTATATATCAAGTTCAAATAAATCAAGCTGTCTCTTATGATCTATCACACATTTCTGGATATCAAATGTAAGTCATTTTTGTTAAATTTTTATTTTGAATTTCTGAATTCTGTGTTGCAATTTTGTATAGACTGAGATTCCCACCCCCAACCTCCACCTCCTGACAGATTTTCCCCATGTTGCTACAATAGCATAGTACTTTATAAGGAGTCATAATTCCATCAGTCTATTATTTAGGTGTACCCAGACATTGTTGATACAGACAATGTCAGACAGTCCAGTATCCCATTGTCTATACATTTCCAACAATTTCACTGGGAGTCCATTTTTGATTTGGAAGCAGGGATGCATACTGCATTGTATTCCCACATTTGGATATGGTATTCTCTATTACTCCATCACTGCACATTCCCATAAATGAGAAGCCATGAAAAAATGTACATCTTAAGCACTGCATACAGCTGTAGACACCTTTTCAAGAAAAAAATCAATCAAAATCAAACAAAAAGTCATGCAGAAGAAATAAACATTCCCCGATGCAAAAAAAAAAAGAGAGAAAATGTTAACAATAAAACCCCATAAACAAAAGGAAATATGACTCCTCAGAGGTACATCATAATAGATTAAGTCTTTGAAAAGGAGGAGATTGATGAAATGCTTGGAAAATGATTTTTTAAGAAGTGCAAGTTTACACAAAAGTAGAGAAACAGTTAAACAAAATTAGGGGATCCATATATGACATGTTCTACTAATTCTAGAGAGACAAAGTTGAAAAAATATAAGCAGAATATTCAACACATAAAAATTTTAAAAATACACTGGAAAGTCTTAATAGACTTGGTGATACAGGAAAAAAGAAGTCAGTATTTTTTTCTTTTCTTCTAATCTTCAGTGACACATAGGTCATAAAGTAGTTCTGCTTTCTTCAGGAAGGTTTATGATTTTCTTTTTCATTTCTTCAGTGACATGCTGGTCATTTGATAGCATGGTACTTAACTTCATCATGATGTTACACATTTTTAAAATTACTATTCCTGTTGATTTTGGTTTATGCATTTTCATCTAAGGAAAAGTATAGTGACTGTATCAGAAAGTATCATAACCGGTTATGAAGATGCAATGCAGTGCACATCTCTACTTCCAAACCAAGGAGGAACTCCCAAAGAAACCGTTAGATATGTTTTGAATATAGGGAGCTGTACTCTCTGCCATTGTCCATACTCACAATTTAAGGTTACACTTAAAGAGTGTAATAGGATGTCATTGCTCATTCATGATCTTGACTGTACCTTGACTAGGTGACTCTCTGAAGGCCCCAGGATACTCTTTCCTGTATTCACATAGAACAGCAACCTGGCTCTGCATAGCAACCAGTCAATTGGATCCATCACTATGACCATGGTTTTCCCCTACTTACTGGCTGAATGAGAAATAAAGTGCCAGGAGTAGCCACAGCTAAAATTAAATCCTTTATGTGTGTCCCAGTGAAAGTATTTCCTTATTTCCTGCCTTTCAACTCTGTTGTTTTCTTCCCAAGTTCTCTATTGAAGTAAAACTTTCAAATGTCAGGAAGTAATGGCAGGAAAAGAAACAGTTTCTGCATTTGAGAGTGACAGTAAGGGGCTCATTTCTACTCTCACTGTTTTCACTGCCAGGCCAGAAAACTTTAGCCACAGGGAACAAGTAATTTTATATTGGCCTTTGCTTCAGTATATGTAACACTTCCTAGAAGACAGTATCTATTTACATACTTCTCTTGTTAACACATCTTTGTCTTAAATTCAGCTTTTAGTATAGGCAGAAAAATGTGTAGTGTTTATAATGAATTCTTCATAGGAAGAAAGATCTTTAAAAGTTATTCCCCCTAAACCCTATGTTTTAGTTCACCATCCGTTACTATAACGAAGTACCTGAGGCTGGATAATTCCATAACAGACTTACTTAGTTCATAGTTTAAAAATTTTCATTTATTTGAAAGGCAGAGCGGCAGAAAGAGACAGAGACAAAAAGATCTTTTCCCTCCGGTGGTTTAGTACCCAAACGGCCACAGCAGCCATCCGATGTGCTTACACAGTAGCTAGCAGGTGCCAGGAGTACATCCTAATCCCTTCCACAGGCAGTGCCCTCCAACAACCCAATGTCCTCTCACTAGCACACACATCTCTTCAACACCATGATCACTCTGGGATTAAGCTTTCAACACATGTACTTTTGGAGGACAAGCACATATAACTCATGGCATCCTAACATTTGATTTGGAAATCATTTCCAACTTAAAAGCCTTTGAATTTTTTTATTTCTGTGTATATGTGTTTTTTAAAATTTCTTGTTGCAAAAGTTTTAAAATATAAACTCAATTCTACTCTTGTTGGGTAATTGAATTCACTATTTCAAAAACTGCCTTTCATCCTGCTTTCAGCAAAACTTGAAGTCAAATATATTTTTCCTCATCATAGTCCCACATGTACAATTTTAATTAAACAAAATTACAATCAATTTCTTCTCTCTTTATTTTCCCAACCCTAATGATTTGTGTCTCTTGTTTCTATTAAAAAGATATCATTTTAATAAAAATGGACTTTTGTTCCTTCCTCATGCTGCCATGATTTTGTAGCTTTTAAATCTCTGATTATTGAGTTCAAGTGTTAGTGGTTATTAAAGGCTCCATACTGTTATAACAGAGCTTAAAGCAAGACAAAGGAAATGACAACACGAACTACGCTACCTTAAGCAAGAAGACTCAGAATGATATTGGTGGAACTTTAACTTCACTGACTCTGGATTTATCTAAAGAAAAAAAAAAGGAAGGAAGGAAGAAATAAAGAAAAAGAGTTAAGTTCTGTTCTGAGTTCAGGACAAAAGAAAATTTTCCAAGAATGCCTCGCAAAATCCTGAGAGCAACTATGCACTCATACACTCAGTCCTTGCTATGAAAATCTTCTTCAAAATTAGCACCACACTTAGACTGTGTCAAAGAAGTGGGTGTGTGACCATGGGGAGGGCAAACAGAAGCAAAGCTTTCCATATTTGAGTGGTGGACACCAAAGTCTTAAAGAGTCACTTTAGTGGTTCAGATTTTCATTCTGATATATGGCAACTGAACAACAGGGAAGATTTTGTTGTTTGTTTCTATGATCTAGGAGTCTTGTGCCTATTAATTAGCAAAGAAAAAGGCTTGGGTTTAAGTGAAGGGAACCCGGTGATCTTGCACTGTGGGCACTTTGCACTCTTTTTTTTTCTTGGAAGACTTGTTTACCTGTTAAGGAAACCTGGTGTTGATAGATTAAAACAGTTGGGAGATGTTAGGCTGTGAGCATCTGAGCAGGATACATGGTAAAAAGTAGTTATTTGGGCAGGCTGAATTATGGAAAACCAACTGAAGAATCAAAACCTGAAACTCTTTTCTTTAACAGAAACTGGTAAGATGTTCAACTATTTTCCTTAATAGTGTTTGTCGTTTAACTAGCACAATCGATCTACAGAATCTATCAATGTTATTTCAGTCAGCGAAAGAGGATATTTTGCTTTGTGCAAGTGTTCCCACCTTTTCTACAAATTGGCTTTCCTGGGTTTTTAAATCTTCTGAATTTATTCAATAAAATCTCGTGTCAACATCCCTCAGGAATTTTGATGTGGTTAAGATTTCATCGTTTTTGCCTTAAGTTCTCATGGAATTATCTGACTGGAAGGGATTATCCATATGTGACCTAAAATTAACCATATTGATTTGATACTGTTGTTAAATTAATTCCTAAAAATTGAATTTGTATGAGCTCTACCTTCCTTGTTTAACAAGATTTAAAATTAATGTAATGAACATATTGTACTGTTGAGAAATAAAATAAAAATAATGCTGGCACTGGCATTTTCTTTGGCTCATTTTCGGTAGAGAAATATTGAGAGAACAGTTCATACTCACCCTGACAAGTTCTCAGAACTACGTTTTGTGGCTTTCTCCTAATGGAACATACAACTGCTAAGGCCACACCCTTTTTTTAACTGAGCAAAGGGAAGGGCACTGGAGACCGGAGGATGAAAGACTTAAAGCACCCGAACCATTCATTACCATTCCTTTGACTTGCTATTTTCCTTCCTGCTCATTGGTTACAGCTGCGTGCTTCCAACAGCTGAGCAATTGTGTCATGGTGCTCATTCTAATTTCACCTGTGAATCATGGTGATTAGTGGATCTGTAACCCAGGCACACTAATTAAGCCCCTTTGTTAAGTGTTCTAACAGAGTGGAAAAGCCCAGGGTATCTAAGCCCGTGCTCTCATCTCGCAACCTGACACTGAATTGGGCTGTTATCTTCTAGCACCCGTTTTACATGATGTCCATACGAGGTCTTTCAGAAACATCAAATGAATGGAAGCAGAAAATGCCGTGACAATCTGTTGCTCTTTTTTCAGAGACAAGAGGCTACCCGCATGAGAAATAACATTGCCTGAAATATACATGCCAAGTCTTATTTATTAAAAGATACATAGTTAGGTGCAACCAGCAACATGGTCATCCCACCTGAGTCCTAGTTCAGGTCACTACTCGTCTACATCAGATCCATCTCCCTGCTACTGCACCTGGGAAAGCAGCCAAAATGACCCAAGTGTTTGGGTCACTGCCATATTTGAATGTTAGTGATTTGGGCCACAAGATCACACCTCACACCAGGAAATGCACAAGACATGTATTATCACTAGCCAGGGCCCACTGGCAAGAGAGCAGCAACCCAGTGGTAGAGAATGAAAGTGACATGAAAGCAATTGAGAGAAAGTCCTTTAGTTTACGTGGAGGATTTTCTTTATCAGAGGAGATAGTCTGATGGACTGTTCCCAGGTGGGAGACAGCCTGGGACCACTTCCACATGGCAGGATGGCCATCTGAAGGAACGCAGCACCGGGTCTTTATAGTTCACAGGCATGGGGGACGGGAAAAGGCAGCAGCTCCTCAGTTCAATCAAGTATGTGACCTTGCTTGTAGAAAGTGATCTGTAGCCAGGGCACTTATTGTGGTGGACTGAGACAAGGGATCAGTGGCTCCTGCAGGTGTTTCAGACATTTCTGAGATAAGGACTCATTCTCACCCTGCCTCAGGCCAGCGTCCAGCTCTGCCAAGCCTGACATGAGAGACATGGATGAAGCTCCTGGGCTGGCTTCTGTAGCCACCTGGAGAGTGAACCAGCGAATGCAACATGTTCTCTCTCCTCTTTGACCAAAAAAAAAATTATTCACATGTGCTTTAAGAATATTAAGAATATTACCTTTTCTGGAGCATTTTAACCATTCCATGGAGGAAAAAATTGAATTATCTCTGATACTATATAAAATATTCATTTATATAAATTATGTAACTATACATTTCCAACTACAGACAACATTGTTAGGTATTATTCAGATGTTAAGTTCGCCCATCCATGCTTATATCTACATATCTATAGCAAGGACTAACCAATATTGCTAATTTGCTCTTTAAGAGACACAGTAAAAAAAAAAAAAGAGAGACACTTTATGAAGAATGAGCTTTATAAGAATAATCAATATCATTGATATTCTTCTCTGCTTCTGTGCCAGTACCAAACTTTCTTGATCACCACTGCTCTGTAGTATGTCTGGAGGTCGGGAATCGTAATTCCTCCAGCTTGATTTTTATTCTTCGGGATAGCTTTGGCTATTTGTGGTGTCTTGTGTTTCCAGATGAAATTTGCATCTTCTTTTTCATTTCTGAGAAGAAACAGATTTGATTTTGACTGGGATCACACTGACTCTGTATATTACTTTGGCAATATGTACATTTTGATGATGTTGATCCTGCCGATTCAGGAACATAGGTTTCTACATCTTTTAATGTCTTTTTCATTTTTTGTTTTGTTTTGTTTTCATCATAGAGGTCTTCCACCTGCTTGGTTAGATTAATACCAATGTGTTTAAGATTCCTCTCTGCTATTTTAAAGAGGACTGTACTTGCAATTCTTTTCTCAGCCATGGATTTATTTGCGCATACTAGTTCATTAGTGTTGTATCTTGCTATCCTGCCAAAATCTCTTTATGTGTTCCAGTATCTCTTGATTGAGTCTTTTGGTTCACCTATGTAGAGAATCATATCATCTATAAACAGGGAAAATTTCAGTTCCTCATTTCTGATTTGAATTCCTCTAATTTGTTTTTTTTGTTTTGTTTTTGTTTTTGCCTAATAGCTTTGGCAAGGACTTTCAATACTGCATTGAATAGCAGTGGTGAAAGGGATATCCTTGTCTAGTTCCAGTTCTTAGTGGAAATGCTTCCGGTTTTCCCCCATTTAGTATGATGCTGGAGTTAGGTTTTTCATATATCTCTTTACTTGTGTTACAGAATGAACCTTTTATACCTATCTTGCTTTAGGTTTTTAGCATGAAGTGGTGTGGGATTTTATCAAATGTCTTCTCTGCATCAATTGGGGTGATCATATGGGTTTTATTTTTCAATTTGTGTGTGTTTTTAATTTGTTTATGTAGTGTATCATGTTTATTGATTTGTGAATGTTAAACCATCCCTGCATGCCAGGGATGAATCCCACCTGGTCCAGGTGAAAGATCTGCCTGGGTTATGTTGGATCCTGCTGGCTAGTATTTTGTTGAGGATCTTCGTGTCAATGTCATTAGGGATATCTGTTTGTAGTTCTCTTTTTCTGATGTGCCTCTATCTGGATTTGGTTTTAAAGTGGTATTGGCTTCAAAGGAAGTGTTTGGAAGGAGTGCCTTCCTTTCTATTGTTTGGATTATCTGCAGAGAATTGGGGTGAGTTCTTGAAACATTTGGTAGAATTCAGCAGTGAATCCACCCAGCCCAGGGATTTAATACAAGGGAAATCAGCAATCAAGGGGAGGCTTTGGGGAGGGTGCAGAGGAAAACCAAGAGCCTAATGAACAGTACCATAAATAATAACAATAAAACCATAATCAATACCTTACTTGATTTAATCTAACTTTTAAATTCCAATTTGATTTATGTTATATACATGTTGTAGTACAGGAAGGAAACGTTCATAGGAAAATGCAGTTGTTCTGGTGCAAACATTTAGAGATTTATACCAGTATTTTCAAAATATTCACTTGAAGACCCTTTGTACATTGTATGAATATGCATATATTTACACTATACTTGTACAAAACCTTCAGTTCATCTTATTTTACAGGGTCTCTATACTCTTAACACATTGCTCTGATCTTTAGAAAAAAAGAGCAGAAACAATAAATCTCTTTTCTGAACAGTTTTACTGGAGACATCATAATCATAATAAACAAAATAAATAATTTTTTAAATAGATCAATAAAATCATTTTTTTAAAGTTTTTTTTTTTTTTTCAGAAAGTCAGATATACAGAGAGATGGAGAGACAGAGGGAAAGATTTCTGTCTGCTGATTCACTCCCCAAATGACTGCAATGACCGGAACTATGCTGATTTGAAGCCAGGAGCCAGGAGTCTTCTCTGGGTCTCCCATGTGGGTACAGGATCCCAAGGCTTTGGGCCATCCTCCACTGCTTTCCCAGGTCACAAGCAGAGGGCTGGATGGGAAGCAGGGCTGCTGTGATTAGAGCCAGCACCCATATGGGATGTCAGCGTGTGCAAGGTGAGGAATTTAGCTGCTAGGCTTCCATGCCAGTCCCCAATAAAATTAGTGCTAAAAAGCAAAAACCTTCAGCCCAGCCAATTCTCTCTGCCACTTCTCAGTTCCGTGAACACCAAGGCAGCTGACCACCTTGCCAGTGTGTTTCCTTTAATGAATTCATTCTGCCTGTGATTCTGTGTTCTGTGAGCCCTTTCTCCTGCTCTCCTTCCCTCGCACTGGCCCTCCCAAACAGTAAGCAGTTCCTAATTATGTGAAACCACAATTATTTTCTTGTCTTCCACTTGAGATTATTCTTCTTCTGCACCCCTTTGATCTACACTATCAAGGGAGAATTTTGGGGCATCCTGTTCCTCCAATGTTTTAAAATCATTTTTTTATTCATGGAGTCTCTGAACTCTAATAGTTTCTAAGGCCCCCACAAGCTCTGTGACCTTATGTTTTCATGGGATTTTTGTCATTTAGCCTTGAGCAAATTTCAAAAATTTTACTTGAGCTCTTCTCTCCACATACCTGTTTCTTCTCGCTGTTTTTGTCTGCGCTCTGTCCCCATCGGCCAGGGTTACCTTCCATCTTTCTGTCTTTCCTTGAATTATGGGCCACTTGGCTGTTTCAAAAACTCAGCAGTCTGATGAGTTTAAGAAAATTTATGTCATTTGTAGATCCCTCAGCCTTTTCCTGTTAGCCAGGGAACGGTCTCCGGGTGTTTCTCTACATCCTGGGCAAAAGCATAAATCAGATCCAATACCATTTGTCTTGCTTATTTGAAAATGCATATTTCTCTTTGGTTTTAAAGACTTCCCTTTATTGTTGTTTTCTGGCTTACTCCCTCTCCATCCCTTCACATTCCTCTAGAATTCCAATTAGAAAACATTTGGATTTGGAATTTTCAGCTTCATTTTCCTAGTATAATACATCTCCTTGAACTTTTATTCTACTTTCTCAGATATTTCTGTTTTGCTTTTGAATCCCATTTTGGCAGTATATTTGAAACGTCTCATAACTCCGGCTTGCTTTCTTCTTCTTTCTTAGTGTCTTGTTCTTACTTAGGAAGCATACTCTTGGAATTTCTAACAAAAATGCAAATTTTGTTTCTTAAGATTAGATATTTTACATTAAAAAATGATTTGTTGGCCTGTATCTTTTGTTCTGAAGAAGCTCTTGAAATATCTGATGGCACCCTGCTGCTAATTCATCTTTAGGAAAGGAGAGGAGGATGCTGGCTTGGGTCTCTGCATACGTCAAGGATACATAGTTCCAGCTAGCTTTTGGGACAGCAGGCAGGATCCAGCCATTATGCATGGGTCTAGCAAGCACCGGGAAATAAGCAGTCCTGTCTTAGGGGTGCTAAAATCAAAATAATTTCCCTCGTTGTTCTTAGAATTCTGGTTTACTAATAAGAGAAATTATTAACATTTTACCCTGGTGAATGATATAATCTGTGTTCTGTATGATTTGCATTATAAGAGAACGTATCTGGAATATTTTAACAAGTGAAGTGTTTACTCGATATGCCATGAGGGCTTCTCTGGGAACTCAGCTTTATCACCTGGATTCCAGATATATGGGGACAGAGGTTAATTTCAAATGTTTTTCATAAAGAAGTTATTTCTGTCCCGTAGAATGGATAATCAACACTAAAGCTCATGGTTCATAATATGGATTTATAGTAACCAACCATATTTGTTAGCTAGTCCGCCTAAATTACCCTGTTTCATCCATTGTTTCTTCATAACTTTATCCATATCCTCATACAGTGAGTTAAGTATCTTTGACATGTGCACATTTTTATTTATATGAGAATCATGCTGTTACCTTTTGGGTATTATCCTTCACCAGCTATTAATGCCTAACCAGCCACAGACCATCTGGAACAAGTCTGTGGTCTGATAAAATAAGATTTATTGATCTGCAGCAGGGGAGTGTGCTCTAAAGGAATTCCATGGCCACAAGGGAGGAGAAATTGTCTTTTGCACAGTCTGGGTTTCCAATGAAAGATTCTGAGGAGGAGCCTGGGGAAGCAGTAATCAGTTCTGGGTTGCTTCTCTTTCGGAAACAGGATTAGAAGTGGGATGAAGCAGGCACCAAAGGCACTGAGTGAGGATAGCTGAGCAATTCAATATCCCCAATAGCAAATGAAAATCACAGAGTCAGTCTGGGTTGTTATTGTAAGAAAGCAGCAGCTACTGCTAAGAAAAACAATTCTTAACTTTGCAGCTGGCTTTGTGTCCTCAGTGTTTGAACAGGGGCAAGGTATTCTCTTTTTCAATTCAAGTTGATTCTGGCTCCTCAAGTTCCAGATAGGTTTCTACTCTCTTTCACGATGGAAAAGGCACAGAAGGCAGGAAGTTTATAAACCTAGAGGGCTTTACTTTTTCCATCTCCTAGACCCCACTTCTCTCCCTGATCCTCTGCACAGCATCCTATTTCCTCTTACCATTATTTTTTATTATTTGACAGGCAGAAAGAAGAGTGAACTCTACCGGTGTAGAACTCAAATGCTTGAAATGGCAGACTGGGCCAGTGTGAAATCAGTGCGGGTCTACCACATGAGTGACCCTCTGGTCCCTCCCCACAAAGGATGCAATCTTGGGGAGCTGAAGTCAAGGCCCAGAACTAGGAGCAGGAGCCAGGCACTAACCATCGGAATGGCTAAGCTAAACTCCTGCCCCAACAACATTCCATTCCCCAACCTAGATCGGGGTCAGCAAATTCTTTTGTGAGAATCAAATGGTAAATATTTTAGGTTATGGAAGATGGGCAGAGTTACAATCACTTAGATTTGGCAGTGAAACCTGAAAGCCATCAAGGGGGAAAAAAATGAATGCAGAATATAGAATGTAGCTGTTATATAACACAACTTTGTTCATAAAAACAGACCTCTAGATTCAGTCCAGGGCTTAAGACCTCCCAATCCCGGTC
This sequence comes from Ochotona curzoniae, assembly GCF_017591425.1. Classification (NCBI taxonomy): domain Eukaryota; kingdom Metazoa; phylum Chordata; class Mammalia; order Lagomorpha; family Ochotonidae; genus Ochotona; species Ochotona curzoniae. The sequence goes on from NW_024465751.1 coordinate 22,599,975, forward strand.
TGGGGTCTCCCCAGGTAGTCTGCTACTTTTTCTCAGAATTCTCATGGCAGTTTTTCTCAACTGTGGCTTCATTTACTGATTCATTTCTCAATATTCTCTTCCATTTTTAAATAATCCTTCTTTATTTTAATCTACTGTTTTGGTGGACTCTCTTGTAGGCTGAAAGAGAAATTCTTATGTTCAAATTATCATCTTAAACTGAAGTCAGTGTAAAAAATGTTTAGCAAGTGGAGGTTGTGGCAAACCAAGTTAAACTGCTGCCTGAATGCCTGCCTTCCACATCACAGTGCCACAGTGACCGGTCTGTATCACACCTGCTCTGTGCTTCTAATGCTAATATACTTAGGGCATAGCAGAGGATGACTCAATGACTTGTGGCCCTGCCACTGACAAATGAGAATAGAATGGAGTTTGTGGCTCCTGGCTTCATCCTGGACCAATACAGAAGCCTCCTTCTCTGTTCTCCTCCCTCTGTCAACTCACCTTTACAAAACAACAAACTTCTCAATAAAAATGACTCAAAATGAAGTCCTTGGATTGCCCTTAAGGTTATTCCTAGAATGACTATGTTAGAGTCTTAATTTTTAGGGAGAGTCAGAGAAAAGGGAGATAGGGTGGCAGGGGGAGAGATTTTTTATCTATTGATGTACTCCCTAAATGTCCACAACAATGAGCTCTAAACTCCTACAAAGCCAAGAGCCAGTAATTCTGTCCTTGTCTCCCACTTGAACAGTACAGACTCCAGTACTTGGTCCATTATCCACTACCTTCCCGGGCACATTAACCAGAACTCTCCAACAGAAGCTGAGTAGCTGGGAACAGAACAGGCATTGTCTTACTGATGGCTTACCCACCGAGATACAACACTACCCTAACCCCAACAGCTCCTACTTTTGAGACATAGCAATATCACTGCTAAAAGATCTAGTAGATATTAAGTTAGATTAAATCCTCCTTCAACCTTGGAATAAACCAGAAAGAAAAGCAAAGATTTTAATATCTGCATGGTGGAGAAAACTGGAAATTATTTTATTTTTGATAAAAGAAGATGAGGCTAAGTACAAAAAGGCATCCTCACATCCCAAAAAGTCACTAAAGAAATTCACAGTATTGGACTGGCACCATGGAACAGTGGGTAAAGCCACCATTTGTGGCACTGGCACACTACAGGGACACCTGTGTAAGTCCTGACTGCTCCAGCTCTATACTAAAGTATGGGAAAGCAGTAGAAGTTATCCCAAGTACTTGGGCCCTTGAATCCATTTCAGAAATCTAAAAGAAGTTCCTGGCACCTAACCCTGGACCAGCCCAGCTCCAGGCATTGCAGTCATTGGGAAATGAACCAGTAAATGGGAGATATCTCTACCTTTCCATGTGTCTCTCCCTCTATATATATACTTTCAAATGAACAAATGCTTAAAAAAATTCATACTATGCTATTAAATAAATGCAACTAAGATCTCATTAAATGTACTACTTAACCTATAACAAAAGTGTGAACCTCCCCAAATCTCTTTCCTTGTTCTACCTTCAAATATACAGAACATTCTGCAATGGGAAGGAACCTTGAAGATTGCAAATAACTAACTAAATACCTTAAGGGATGAAGTCATAAGCTACTCAACAGATTGCTATGTTCATGGTAGGAATTTGAGAAGCTGATTCATTTGGGAAGTAGCAAGTGGCAGCCTAAAGTCTCACACAACTTTCATGACATCTTCAATAGCACATCAACAGATAGTAATTAGGTTTGGACTCCAGCAGCCCGCAGCTGAGGCCATATCATCTGCTGAAGGGTGTTCGTGCATCACAGCATGACTCACATAAGGTAAAATAAAATGAATCATCTTGACTCCTCATCCTTGTTTTGAAAAATAAAAAAAGAGGAATAAATGGAACAAGCTCCCACTTGAGGTAAAATTGAAAGTGAAGCACCCTATGATGAAAGCAGCATTTTAAGGGGTTTAGTTTGGTAAAAAAATAGCTGTGATCTAATCCAAATTTAAACCAACTTTATGAAGAGCCAATCAACCACTTAATTACATTTTCCCCTCATTGATTCAATTCCTCATTCCACTGCAACACCAATACAAATGCAATACATAGATTGTCTACATAGAGTTTAGGTATAAAAGCAAAGACAGGAAAATAACTGAATTCTCTTTTTACCCAAATTCATTACTCCTATATAGTAAGAATTAAGCATGCCATTTCTTTCTGCAAACTCTTCATTTATATTACTCTTTGAAAGGTGACATTTGTTTTGTTCATATAAAGTTGACACTGAATTACTATTTAACTTATACCAATCACTATTATACTCAATGGTTGTAGGCATGATAATTTACTGAATGATTTCCAAAGCTGTGTAATAAGATGATTTTTAAAATCATAAATCATGAGTCTCACATGAATACAAAATAAGCATGAATCAAATAGCTCAGGAAATTAATTAACAAGGGGTTTAGTAAACATGGTAAAAGTTATTTCAAGGAGAGGCAAAGAGAAAATACACAACGGGTTTCAAAGAGTTTGTAGGTATCATAATTAAAAATTCAATTTTTCTATGTACTTTTAAAATCACCCCCAAGTAGGGACTTATAGATATGCAGAAAAGATTTGTTTGTAGCTACAAAACTGTTTTCTGGCACAATGGGTTTTAGGTCACAGATGGAAAACACAAAACATCAGCTGCATCTCTATGTAAGAGATTTCTGCAATTTACTGAGTTGTAAAATAATGCAAATGACAATTAGGGACCTATTTTGATTGAGAAATATCAGAAAAGCAAATACAAGGGGAGCCACTTGAAATCACCTTTTAAAAAAAAACAATTGAATGTATAATCAACAAAACAGTTGGATCTAATTCATGACTTTAATGCTCATGGGTCAGCAGGTTGATAAAAGAGGAGTTATTTTCTAAAAATGCTTTAGAGGCTATTTGATATTTTTTTTAATTGGAGGGATAGAAGTGAGCAGACGTTTGGGTCTTTCTCTCTTGAAGTGCCCCCTCCTGATCACTGTTGCAAGAGGTTTTTGTCTTAGATAAATCTTGTGTTGTTCATGGATCTGTCTATAAGGAAACACTTCTTCCATGTGAGACAAGGATCAGGGTAGAATCCACTTCCTTTACACTCTTTTCCCAATAAAAACATTTCAGTGAATTAATCAGAATGAGCACCTTTTCAGTTGTTTTCATTTGGGAGTCTTAGAAAGAAGATGTTGAGACAAAAGTTTGCATGGAAGGCATTTACTTGGGAACTCAATCTAGGCAGCACTTTCTAGAATGGAGAGACCAGCACAGGAGGACAAAAAACCAAGAGTGCTATACTGGGTGAATTAACCCTGTGGGCAACATAGGGACAATCTCACTTGTGATTTGGATGATAATACCTTAGATTTTTTTCCACTGACAGTAAGGACATTAGGCAACATATTTGCCAACTCCTGTCCCACATTGATTAAGTTGGGCTTTGACACTTCAGAGTTTCAAGCCTGCCCAGTAAACGTGGTAAGAATATGAGGTACCAGCAAACTTCCCTTGGCAGAAAGACATGAGAAGCCAATAGCCTTTAGAAGAAACAGTCCATGGTGATATGACTAAGGAATTCATAACTATGATATTCAGTCAATAAAAATATCATTATGCTATGAAAACAAAAGCCAGATTCAAGCCTTTTAAGCTGGAATCCTTTTAAGAGTTGCATTTGACTTATGTTGACTATTTATCAGGTTCTGAGCAAGGCACTAAGAATACAATGAATAAATCATAATGTGTATCAACAGGGAGATTAGGAACATCAAAGGGTATGTGATAATATCCCAAGATAAAATAAAATGTTATAGATTAATGATGTTATAGAAATTTAGAGAAGTTAGAGACTGGACTGAAATCTTTCAAAAGCAGTAAGCCTGACCTGATATCAACACTGAAGGATTTAACAGTATTCAAATATGTTAAAGTAAAGTGAGATGTGAGCACATTGGAACATCAAATGAAATAGAATATTAAAAAAAAATAAAAAATAAAACAATTCTGGGGTCCAAGTCCCTGGGCTCAACTTCATTGTGGGTGCCAGGTCTGTGAGCCCCGGGAACAGGGCAACTGGTAGGGCCTAGGTTGCTTGGCCTGGATCCTTAGGTCTGACTGCAAGAACTGGTCCTCCTCCATGGAAAAGATGAAGCAGTGGACAGCACGGCCTGAGGCACATGGAGCATATGAAAGCCCATTGGGGCCTGCAGAGGACATCTGGTACCATAGAGGAAGGAGAACAGAATAAATTGAACAACTACCACAGCCAAACAATGACAGCAAATGGTCTGGTTCAATGGAGACTCTAAGGTCGACTATGTCAGCCGTTGGGCATTGGGAAAGTTTCCTTATCCTTGGATTGGCTTCTGATCATTTTGGAACTAATGAAACCACTATTTCATTTTATCCTTGGGACCCGGGGTTGATATCAGGTGGCTGTTTCCTTATTCCTGGGTCGTGGGTAGTTGGGAGGCCAGGTATGACTCCTCCTGTTATCTCCTCCCCTCCCCCCCGAAACAGGAAGAAGAAATAGAAAATTTGGAAGCAATGATCACACCCACTTTTTACTAACCCTCCAACCTTCCCACACTGATCAACTATGTAAGCATCATCAAAAATACAATAAAACACCTGGGTACTTAAAAAATAGAAGAGATGTAACAATATAAGTAGCATCAAAACCTGTTTATATGTCATGGAGAGTGGATGTTTATCAAAGGAACGGTAGAGGCTATAAAATGGTTATCGAAGGAAGAAGGAGAGTAACTTCTAGATAGTGTGGACTGACGGCAACAATGCAGCAGGATTAGCGTCTGAGAAGGAGGACTTGGCTTTCTGGGATTAGAGGCAAGGAAGAGATGTAGGGCCAGGAATGCATATCATAAGAAGTAAAAAATAATATTTGCCGCTCTCTGTAAAACATTTCAAAGATGTCAGTAAAGCAAAATTCAGCACCTTTTTCTCCATTGTTGGAACCCTAGAAGCTACACAAAATACGGAGATGGAATAAAATACTCCAGAATAAACCCTAGATAATAATTGTTCATTTACCAAAATCATTAAGAGGAAAGTTCATGGCAATGACTGCCTACATCAAACAATTGGAAAGGTGTAAAATAAATGATCTAAAAATCTACATCAAGGACCCAGGAAAACAAGAGTGAGCAAAAATCCTAAGTAGAAGGAAGGAAATGATAAAAAGCAGAGAGGAAATAAGTAAAGGAGAAATTATATATATAACATCAATAAAATGAAGATCTATTGTTCTGAAAAAATGAGGAAACATGATAACCCATTGGTCCATCTCAAAAAACTGAAGCATACCCAAGTTAATAAAATTAGATTAAAAAGATCTTCAAACTAATACCACAGAAATACAAAAAAAATTATTGCTAATTATTACAAAGAGCTGTATGTCAACAAACTAGAAAATCCAAAAGAAGTGGACACATTTCTGGATATGCGTAATTCACTAAAATTGGGGCATGAACCAGATACCCAGAATAATCTAATAATCAATATTAAATCAGCAAAAATCTCCCAACAGGAATTTCCCAAAGGAAAGCCCAGGATCAGATGGTTTCACTGCTTAATTCCTCTGAACCTTTTTAAAAAATTGTTTTATTTATGTGAAAGGTAGAGTTACAGAACAGGGTGAGGGGTGGGAGGAGAGAAAGAACTCTTGTTTGTTTACTCCCCGAAAGGCTTCAACCATTGAGGCTGCACCAGGCAAATCTTGGACCCAGGAGCTTCATCCATGAGTAGGCAGAAGCAGGGACTAATTGATGCACGTGAATTGTCCTCTGCTGCTTTCCCTGGCACATTGGCAGGCAGCCGGATCAGAAGTGGAGGTTCCAGGATTCAAACCAGAGCCTGTAGCATGCCTGTGCTGCAGGCAGTAGCTTAACCACAATACTGACCACTCTAACAAACTTTTAAGGAAGTTCAGGAATTCTTCCTAAACAGTGCAAAACAATTGAAATGGAGGGAACTCTTGAAACACATTCAACTTATTTCTAAAACCAAATATAGAATAAAAGAGGGAAGTAGAGTCCAAGATCCAGGAGAACATAAATGAAAATCTACAGCAAAATGCTGTCAAACTAAATCCAAAATCTATTAGAAAAAACAACCATTTAGATCAAGTGAGACTTATCCCCAAGGATGTAGACATGGTATGGCATATGTAAATCAATAAATAAAATAAATAAATACATCACATCAACAAAATGAAGCATAACAACAATAGAATTGTATCCCCAGATGTAGGGAAAGTATTTGTTAAAATACAACCTCCAATTATGATTTAAAATATAGAAGGGATATATTTTAAAATATAAAACAGTATAGGACAACTCACAGATAGCATAAGTTGAATAAAGGAAAGCTAGAAGAATTTCCACTGACAAATAAAATCAGACAAGATTTACCACTTGCATCCCTAGCATTCAGTATGCTTCTGGAAGTTTTTGCCAGGGCCATAAAGCAGGAAAAGAAGCCAAAGACACACAAATTGAGAATGAGCAAGTCAAATTATCTCTATTTTCACAGGGCATGATATTTATACAAGGCATCTAGAAGACTCCACTAAAGACTGTTAGAACTCATGAGAGAATTCAGAGAGATCCAGCAAAGTTGCAAGAGAGAAAGTCAATAGACAAAAGCAGTGATGTTCTTATACACCAACAATACTCTAGCTGAGAAAGAACTTTTAAAATCAGTGTTATTAACAAGAACTACAAACAACAATAAAGAGCTGCCTTGGGATAGATTCAACCAAGGATGTGAAAGATCTTTACAATGAAAATTGCAAAATGCTAATAAAAGATATAGAAAAAAGGCACAACAAATAAAACAAACTTACATATTCCCATGGATTGGAAGAATTAATATCAACAAAATGTCTCATATTACCCAAAGAAATGTGCAGATTCATTGTGATTCTAATCAAATTTTCAAGAACACTCTTCCCAGAACTAAAAATATACAATTTGAAAGTTCATATGAATACACAAAGACATTGAACAGCCAAAGCAATCTTACACAACAAAAACAAAGCTGGAGGTTTCACAATACATGGATTTCAGGAGATACTACAAGGCTATCATAATCAAACAGCCTGTTAGCAACACAAAGACAGACACATATAGCAGTGGAACAGAATAGAAACCTCCAATTAATCCACACTTCTACAACAAAACACTTGTTGGCAAATGAACTAAAACCATGCCCTAGAGGAAAAAAAATCTGTTCACCAAACATTGCTGAGAAAATTAAATCTCCATAAGCAAAAGTTTGAAATTAGACCCTTACCTACACTCTGGCCAACTATCAACTCACAATGGATCTAAAACCATCAAATTACAGACGGAAACCATAAGATAGCCCTTGTGAGGTTATAGAGAAAAATTTAGATGCATGGTATACTCATTATGAAACAATATGAAGATTCCTCAGAAAACTGAAAATACACCTATTGTATCATCTACCTATCCCATTTCTGGGGATATACACATAGGAACATATACATATACCTGTACTCTCACATTCATAACAGCTCAATTCAGAATTACTAATATATGCATGCAATCTAAATGTTCATCATCCTTTTGTTGAATAAAGAAAATCTGGTATGTAAGGCAACCTTCACCCAAAATACCAGATAAATAGTTATATAAATAAACATCATGTATATGCATGTATTCATCTAGGGAAACTGTATAACGAAGACTAGCATACCAGGAAGCAAAGAGATAGTTGCAGTATGCGACTCTACTTCAAGTACAAGGAGGAAAGAATCTCAATGAATCAGTTCAATATATCCCGACAGTGTGATATTGGGATTTTATTTTGCCTATACCTACAAGGCCATGATGCACTTAATAGCAGACAATTACACATGTAACTCTTACTAAAGGACTACACTACTGTGATCATACGGCAGGATATGGTGGGATGGGAAAATCAGGAGGGAGGCAGGGGAGGCAGAGGAGGGAATCCCTATACCTGCAAAACTGTATCATGGAAAACAGTCATAATAATTTTAAAAAGACCAAAAACTATTTTTAAAAAGGGTCATTATTTAATGGAAAAATCAATCTAGAAGACATAAATAACAATTATAATTATTCATGTAGCCAATATTAAAGTATCCAAACACATAAAGCAAATATTCCTAAGACCAAACAGGAGACATTGACTCCTACACAAACATCACAGGGGAATACCCCACTTCAAGAAATGGGCAGGTTACATTCTCAAGAAACCAATGAGGAAACTGCACCTTAGACCAATTAACGTAATTTAGTATCTACAGCACACCACCACTAACAGTGGCAGAGCATACATTCTCAACAAGCACCTGGGGCATTGTCCAGGATAGAACACACGCTAGGCACAAAACAAGTTTGAACAATTAAAGTAAAGTAGAAAATATATTATGTATCTTTTCTGACCACAACACAATTAAGCTAGAAAGCCACAGCAAGAAAAACTTTGTCAACTATACAAATACATCAAATTTACATTTTTATTCTCGAATAATCAATAAATCAAGGAAGAAAGAGGTTTTAAATAAAATTTTAGACAAATGAAACATGACATGCCTAAACTTATGGAATACAGGAAAAGTCGTATGAACGGGGAAGTTTATAGCAATTAATACCTACATCAAAAAAGCAGACACATCTTAAACAGCTTACCAATGAAATTTAGGGAATTAGAAGAACACTAAAATCCAAAATTAATATAAAGAAAAAATAATAAACTCAGAGGATAAATAAATGAAAAAATATTAAACAAGTCATTAGGTTTTATATATAAATATATGTATTTATATATAAATATACAAAATATTTTATATATGAATATAAAAATACATGACTATATAAATAAAACAAATATTCCCTCACACAAAGATGAGTTTTGTTATTTGGGGTAGGGGTTTATACTGTGTAATCGTATTAAATATATTTCTTACTATAGATCATGATAAGAGAATCCTTGCAGAATGACTCATAGCAACGATTGAGTCTGCCAGTCACTTTTGGTAAATATGACTGCACTAAGCCCTTGGCCATTAACTTACACCTTCTCCCCAACATCCTTGGCATTGCCGTGACAAAGGTGGACAGTGACAGAGGGGCCGTATGATGTCAAATCACAAAATACTAACTGAGATTTTCAGGGAAGTTTGCTCACCCCGGTAGAGATCATTTGTACTTCTACGTGGAGCATTATTGTGCTGGTCAGCACTGCAGAAAAGCTTTAGAATATTGTAAGATCTAAGTTTTTTAGGGAAAAGGTTGTATCTTTTAAAATTGATTCACAGATAATTTTAATCCAAATCAAAAGTAACATGGGAGATTGCTTGTCCCTCCTTTGTCTATTTTTATTACATCAAAAGAAAACAATACGCTTTTTCTTTAGCATTTTCTCTTAATTTTTACTTAGCATAGTAGTAAACACATTGCCCCATGCCACTGCCTATGTGCACAAGTAAGCTAGATTGCCAGGCAGGAAACAAAGCATTGCACTTATCCAACCTCTGAAACAGAACAAATTTCCTTGTCACTGCATCAGGTGCAAATGATCACCACTCCGCGTCCTCCTGGAAAGACACATGAAACTCATCCTCACCATGATAGATCAGTGAAGGGAGTCATCCTAGGAAAATAGGTTTAAAAATGCAGATTGCTAAACAAAATATAAGTCCTCTACTATTAGCTAAATTTTAAAAATAAGGAATTTGAGTGGTTTCTGTTTACCTGATAATAACCCACTGAGACTCTACTGAACTTTAGAAAAAAAGCTGTTTTTCAAGCCATACGGAGGTGAGGCTTTCAGTAAGCAATTAAACAACAACAACAATTTAGCAAAATCTCTTAAAGTGGGGTAAGATGAAGATTAAGATCTACAACAGAATATGCTGTATCAAATTTTCCTTTTAATCCTAAATTAATGTTAGTTCTAATACCAGGACTTTATGCCAATAAGTATGGCAGCTGGACAGAGACAGACCCTGAAATCAGGGTCTATCCATGTCTGTTTGAGAAGACTGAAGTTACCCACCTTTTTCCATTTATGACTCTGTCATATAAAGCTCATCTCCTTGCTGTCTCCCTCTCGCCTCCTTTTTTGCTTCCTCGTTCTCTTTTACACATACATAGCTACACATTTCGTTTCTAAGGAAAAACTGTAATTATTCTATGGATTAGTATGATCAGCCTTCAGAGTTGGGAAACAACTATTGCTTTTTGTGGGAAATGATACGATTTGAAGGCATTGTGAACACAAATGAAAAAACCATAGGAGTCTGGGACAGTTGGTCATAGAATATTCCTTTGATGATCCCAATGAACAAAAATATGAAAGGAGGAGCTGTGTGAGAAAGGAGAGTGTCAGAGGTTAATAAGAGGCTCAGCAAGCATTACAAACACAACATCCAAAAACACCTTTCAATGTTAAGGGATGATAAATTCCCAATAGTGTGATCGAAGCTTGGTTACAGAACGGCTCACCTCAATAGCTTTCTGCACCTTAGACATTCTGACTCCAAAACTCTGAGACGGGACATCAGTAACTGCAAAAATCTCTGTTCATGGCTAATGTGTCGTCATGTTTAGGATAAGTTGTCATAATAAAAATCTAGGTACAAGTACAGATGAATACATTCAAAAGATTTAAAATGCAGTCATACTAATTTTAAATTAATTCTATCAAGTGCATATTTGCTCTTCTTGGGTGAATTGTAAGTGCAGTGGAATAAAAATATGGGGGTTTGTGTTATTAAAAAGAATAGTGTAGGAAAATGTGCCTCACAGCACTTCCCTTAAAAAAGAATACATGCTTTAAAGCTCTTTCCATGTAGCTTATTCCAAGGAGGTGAACCTTGTATACAGTATGTTTGTACATGCACAAAAAATGTATACTAGATACTTCAACATTTTTATGGAAAAATAGAACTGAAAGCAAAGCTTATTTTATGCTAAATGTTCTAAAATTCTTATACATATAAAATGCATTCTCAAACTTTTGAAAAAATATTTATTTCTATTTTAAAGGCAGATCTTAACAGAGAAAGGACAAAGAGAGGGCTCTTCCACTCTCTGGTTCATTTCCCAATTGACAACCAGGGCAGAAGCTGAGCTGATCTGAAACCAGGCATCAATTCTATCCAGATTGCCCATGTTGCTTGGGAGCCCAAGAACTGGAGCCATCCTGTGCTGTTTGCCCAAGTCACCCATATTGAATGTCAGTGTTGCAGGAGGAGAATTAGCCTGTATGCTGCCATGCCAACCCTATTCTCAAACTTTTCTAAAAAAAAGCTATATATTTTTTATTTTTTAAAAAAGATTTATTTTTATTGGAAAGGTGGATATACAGAGATGTTGGGGTCTCTCGTCCCGCGAGCAAGACTCCGACACGGTATAGACTCTTTGAAAAGTTTACTGCTGTGGACTTCAAGCATAGTGGCAAAGCAAAAGCAGTTACAACAGTTGTAAAATTTACTGCAGCGAAAGCAATTACAACATAGCCTAGGAGCGCATCTGCGGGAATCTCCTTTTTAACTATTTTTTACCCACAGCTTTTTTTTTTTTTTAACATTACACAAACCAATTCATACACAGCTCCTCACATCATGCGGCGAGCACACCAATCATGACTTAGATCATGTAGCTTCCCTGCGAGCTCGGCCCAATCCTCAGTAACTTCCCGAAACCTGTTGACCACCTTTGTGCCACAAAGCAATGATCAATGAGCGCCATCTTTGAGGCGCAGCTCCGCTCTCCACACAGAGAGGAGAGACAGAGAGGAAGATCTTCCGTCCGATGATTCACTCCCCAAGTGAGCGCAATGGCCGGTGCTATGCTGATCCGAAGCCAGGAGACTCTTCCGGGTCTCCCACACGGGTACAGGGTCCCAAAGCTTTGGGCCGTCCTTGACTGCTTTCCCGGGTCACAGGAGGGAGCTGGAAGGGAAGCGGGGCTGCCGGGATTAGAACTGGCACCATATGGGATCCCGGGCGTGCAAGGTGAGGACCTTAACCACTGCGCCACCACACCGTGCCCAAAAAATGCTATATTTTTACTGGAAAGGCAGATATACAGAGAAGAGGAGAGGCAGAGAGCAAGATCTTCCATCTGATGGTTCGCTCCTCAAGTGACCACAAAGGCTGGAGCTGAGCCAGTCGGAAGCCAGGAGCTACAATCTTCTTCTGGGTCTCCCATGCCGGTGCAGGGTCCCAACGTTTTGGGTGGTCCTCGACTGCTTTCCCAGGCCACAAGCAGGGAGCTGGATGGGAAGCAGGGTCACTGGGATTAGAACTGGCACCTATATGGGATTCTGGTGTATTCAAAGTAAGGACTTTAGCTGTTAGGCTATTGTGCTGGGCCCCTTATTCCTAAACTTTTTAAACACTTTCTGTGTATGTATTCCAAAATTTTTGGTGTTAAAACAAAACACCTTGTAGTTAAATTTCCCCCAGACCTTTTACTTTGACAAGTCTAAGATATCTTTCTCATAGATTTATTTTAGCTTGGGAAACACACCTATGTCAATTTTAATCCCAAAATACACTATTTTGGGGGGTTGTTATCACAAGGAACTCAAATAGTGCAGGTGTGCCTATAGTACTCTCAAATTATAGACTCCAATTCCGTATAAACCAGCTCCATACTTGCTAAAACAATCGCCAAGTCACCCACAAATATTTCAAGGATTCCCAGATTTGCAAAGTTAGAAAATGCAAATTATAATCTGCTGTAGATATTCAACTTGGTTTCTTCTTTTGTTGCCTGGTTACAGAATAACCAACACACCTTTGTACATGCATTTCTGTTTAGCTAATCATGTGCATTCCCCCAGGTGCCTTCATGTGCTTGAGGGGATTATGCACATATTTTTTCCCCAGAACTAGATCTGCATCTTCATGCAAGAGGGATAATGGAAAGCAAGGAGAACAAGGCAACTTACAGCAATAATTACAGATTTTTTGTTTTCCTCCACTATTCATGCTTCTTTGAAGGAACGTATTCAATCCTCCTTAGATCTGGCCTCCGTTTTTAGATCATGACACATAGTGATACAGAGTGTTGAATCTCCTATTATGGCTGCCTTCTCAGTTACTCCAAACTATATTCAATTACAACTTGTTTGTGGTATTATTGAATTATTTTATCATTTTAGATGTCTCCATGCTGTCATCTTTGATTTGTATCAAAGCCAGGACTATTCTGTCCTGGAAGCCCCTACATCCAACTAATTTAGTCTATGGAAAGAGTTAATCATTGAAGTTACAGAACATTGCTCTTGTTTAACTGTGCCAATATGTAAGTAACTAGGTCAGCATTACAGGAAATTTCAAAGGTCCATCATTTTGTGTTTCATGAGAACACTGACCAAATGATGCTTTTCTTCTCCAGCTTCCACTGTTGTTGTTATCCATTATTAAAAACAGGTCATGGAAAAATGAGTATTATACAAAAACTGTACATGAATTTCCAAAGTTCTTTGCAGCAAAACTAAGGAACCATTTAATTCTGTTTTTCCATGACCTATGAATTACCTTTGAATTGGAATTTCCAAACACAACTGGAATGTCTGCAAAACACTAAAAATTTTGCTAATGGAGCTAACATTTTATTTCATCTGGATTTCATGTCTAGTCCTTGCAATGAAAACACATATACATTTAACATCTTGAGTACATCTGGAAGAAAGAAAACTATTAGGGTCTATTTTTACCAAGGACAGTTTACCATACAAATAAATAGACAACCTTTTATTTCTAATTTAAAAATCATCCTTTCACATACTGACCTTTGTTTCAGGGAATCCTTAATATATCAATTTCACATTTTAGTAATAATGACTTGGTATGAAATAGTTTGGGGGAGCATGTTAGCCCCCTATGTCAGAACGCCTAGGTCTCATTTAGTTCTTCTTCTTCTTTTTAAAAGTTTATTTATTTTATTGGAAAGTCAGATTTACAGAGTGAAGGCGAGAATAAGAGAAAGATCTTCCATCTGCTGGTTCATTCCCCAAGTACCCACAACAGCCATAGCTGAGCCAATCTAAAGTCAGGAGCTTCTTACAGATGTCCTATGTGGGTGCAGGGTCCTGAGGCTTTGGGCTGTCCTCTACTGCCTTCCAGGCCATGAGCAGGGAGCTGGAAGGGAAGTGGAACAGCCAGGATACAAACCAGCACTCATATGGGATCCTGGGCACACAAGGCATAGACTTTAGCCACTAGTGTGCTGGGCCCTAGTTCTACCTCTGATCTGTGTTCATGTGAACATGTTCCCTGAGAGGCAGCAAGGATGTCTCAAGAACTTGAGCCCCCGCTACAATGTAGGAGACCTTGATGCAATTTCTGTCTCCTCGGTCTGACTTAGCCCATGCCCTGCTGTTGCAGGCATGTAGACAGTGAATCAGCAGATGGACGATCTCTGTCTCTTCCGCTCTTGTTTCAAATAAATGAAAATAGACAATAAACAGAAGGATACAGCTTTATTAAAAACTCTTTTTTTCTTGGTGCTCTTAATCTACATAACAATTTAGCTGCATTCTCCAGGAAAATGAGCGAAACAATACCTACTTTGCAAGTGTTCTGTAGCTTGAAATAGTGTCCAACTCAGAAAATGAATTCAAATGAAGAATGAACATTTTAATTCAAAACAATTTACATATTTTTCTCTAGGTTTGCATTTTTGTATGCTTAATTTGTGGGCTTTTCATCAAAAATCTCCAATAATTTATTTTTGTTCATAAAAACTTCTCTGTCATAACCTTTTCATGTTCCCCTATAGCAATAATCAACTCTTCAAAACATTTTATGATGCATTTAGTAAACTACTTTTATGACAAAAGGTATTTTATCCAAGTTACCTTATGACTTCAGCTGTTTTAAGTGCTTTTTTGAAAAGAATTTTCAAAAAGTTCCAAAAAAAAGTTGGTTGTTTTTGAAGAATTTTCTCATTTTCCAAAGAATTTCTTTGCATTTGTAACCCTAATGCAATATTTTGTCCAGCATGTTAAGTACCACTTGTGATGTTAGTATGCTGTATCAGAGTATCAGTTCAACTACTCTGCTTCAAATTCAGCTTCCTGCTCATAAGCCAAGAAGGCATCAGATGGTTCAAATGGTTGGGCCCTTGTCACTCACCTCAAAGACCAGGATGGAGTTGGGTTCCTAGCTGTTGTGGCCATTTAGAGGGTGAAACAGTGGATGAAAGATTTATTTATTTTCTTTTTCTCGCATCCTCTTTCCCCACTTCTCTCCCAGTTGCCCCTGCTTTTTAGATTCTGACTCTCAGTTTTTTTGTTAGAATTTATGTATAAATATATAAGCACAAATTTATATTATTTCATATATATATATATACAGTATTAACAGCATAATGATACTTCAAACCATACCCTCCCCCTCCTTCACAGCTATCCTCCCTTCTCCTTCTAATTGTCTGTTTTTAAGAAATGCATGCTAATATTGTACTATGAAAAGTTATAAACATCTGGAGATACTGAAGCATTTTTTCCATTTTTGTTATCTGGATTGTTTAACCCTATAATTATAAGGATAGTGGTTTCTAAGTATACAGTTAATATGATTCTGTAGTTCCAACATGTGAGAAGTAAGTTAGTATGAAAGTTTCAATCACAGGATTATTTATTCATTTGTTATAGAACTGGCCCAGCACATCAGGTAGTAAATGCATTGCAAATAACTGCTGGTTAAACCTTCAATTAGCATGGACTTTACTGTGGGAACGAACAATTTAGCCAAAGTTTAACGCTAGTAGTGCAACTTAAATTATTTCCTTAGTGAATTGATTGTAAGTTTTTACTCTGGTTTGGAAAAATATAAAACATAACAACAACAACAAACAATACAGATTTAGTAAAGCAATTACTCATTCAGATGTGTGAAGATTCTTGTAGAGTCACCCTGCTCTCTGTGTGTAACTGTTTTGGCGTTAGCAACTTGGTTATGTTTCAACAAACAACATAGTTGACATCAAGGAAGCCCGGAGCCGCATTTTTATCATTGAGGAAATTATCTTTCAGGACCTGAGCCAAAAGCTGATTTTTTTAATCAAATAACATTATTTACACAGATTTAAAAAATTTAAGTCTAATACTATTCAGCCACATAAGAACTATGTTCAAACAAATTAGCTACCTGTGTCAGAATTAGATATCATATAAACATTCAAGTTGAATCAGAAAGACACTTCTCCAATTACCCTTGTGCTGAATATAATTGTAAGGTGAATATTCAAAACCAAAGTAGGTGGTTGTTTATAAATTGAAAGTATGTTTATAGCAAAGTGGAAGAAGCAGATTTGGTCCTATTTAGTGTTACAGTAACTTAAGCCTCTGAAAGCCTGATTATAATACTATAAATAAGCTTTATTTGAGAAAAAAATTTTTTTTCGCTTAAGACCACTTCTTTCTTGAGTCTATGATTGCTTAAATTGTTTGAGGAGATAGTGCCTTTCTTACATCAACTTTGTGGCCTATATTGAGAACCAAAATGAACTGGTCAGAACCTGAAACTATTGAACAAAAAGAAAACTAATGACCACCATATTACTTGCAATGGCCTGATATCTATAATATCTATAATATTTACATTATAGATAACATGTATATATATATATGCAATATATAATATGCAAGGTCAGAATTATAATACTTGCTGCATTTGATTCATCAATAGTGATACAAATATTTTTCTCTGAGGTCTTCTCAAGCTTTCCAGAGAAACAGTAAAATGGAGCGTATTTTCAGACCTCATTTACAAAACAGGAAATCAAGTTTCAGAGACATGATTTGTTCAAAATTAGTCAGCTAAAACGTGGCGGAGTTGCAATTAAAGTACCTTTGTGTAAGGAACATCAACAAGTGAGTAATTTGAAAAAGTAATGTACTATGCTAAAAGTTGTCAAAATGTTGTCTAAGATAAGATCTGACATTAGGAACCAGTAATTTAGGGGTATCTGAAAACTATATTGACAAAGGTTGGCAGAAATGAGATGAACATTCAATTGGAACACACTGAAGTGAAACAGAGGTGAGAAGACAAAAACTCAATTGTTTGTCAACTTGAAGAAATGTAATTGAGGAAGTCATAATTGGTTAGAAACAAGCCCATTAAAGTGGAGTAATAAACACGGACTACCATTTTTGCCCATTATTAAAGCTGTTAATTATGGACACTTAGATCGGTCAGTAAAGAAATTGACAGGATAAGGTCACAAGAGTGTGGCGTGAGCAAAGCAAAGTCCTCTTCTCAAACTAACAGTCTCTAGAAGCAAGTCAATACAAGGAATATCTGTGGATCTGAGTTTAATACAAAGATCAGTTTAGCAGTAAGACAGAGTGCAGTGCAGTATTCAGTCTGCCAAGAACTAAAGGTAGAGCCTTGCCTTCTTGGTATGCATACAGCCATAGCCAGAAGTATATAAAACAGGATACTTAATCTCTAAGAAGCAAAAGGCAGATTATATTTTTCTGAAGTCTCTCCAAACCCCTGTAGTCCACGGTTCTATGCTATGCAAAATTTCCTTTCAAAACTTGCAATAAAGGTTACAGAACTGCTAAAGTCTCCTCTTATGCATCTCTATGTTTGAGATTATACATACATACATTTCTATATTAAAAAACTTTGAATAGTGTTTGTAAAATGTCTAAAATATCTACTTTGGAGTGGTAATATTTGTTCTTCTAGCTTTTTTTTTTTTTTAGCTTACTTGCTTCAATGGGACTTTTTATAATACAATTGTTTTTACTTTGCTCTGAGGAAAGCTTTATTTCCTTGTCACAAGCAAGGGAGACAGAGGCAAAGTATAGCTCTCTAATGAAACTGCTTCTACAATATAATTTCTGTCGAGTTCTATCTAAAGGCCTCACTCACATGAACTCATTCACCCAACGTGAACTTACTCATCTCTACAAAAAGGATAAACTAATGGACCTAGTAGTACCGTGCTTGTTTCTTAGCATTAACAATCTGAATACAAACTGTTGATGTATGTTGAGTCATTACTTTTGAGAATTATAATGAAGAACAGGACTGAATCCTACCGAAGCCTCAAAACTGCATTGAAAATTGTTCAAAGCATCTACTAAGACAAAGTGAGACAAAATAAGCTTATTGATTTAATGGAGTACAATTGCAAGAAGAATTTTGTAACACAGGATTTCAAATGAACATCTGGAACAATCAAAAAAAATTCAACAAAACTCTTGGTTTTTTTTTTTTTTTGCATGAGTAGTTTAAAAAACAAAATTCCATGGAGTTCTGGCTCTCCAAATACTTTTTTTTTCCCTTTTGATTATATGATTAGGGTAGAATGCGTCAAGGACCGGGGAAAAGTGGGCAAGTTCATTGTTCCCAGACTCTCTCCTTCCTCTTCCTGCATCTGGGAGAAGTGGGAAAACAGGGGGAGCAGCCACACCCAGCCTCCCAACAGCCCAAGCACCTAAGGATGGGAATGGCCACCCAATATCAACCTAGGGCCCCCTATGAAGAGCATGTTCCAAGGGTTCTGCTCAAGTGGTTTTGACAGTTCTGAAATGCTGTCCATCTTGTCAGTCCAAGAATGAGGAAATCTTTCCAAGGTCCATTGGCTGACACATCAACCTTAGAGTCTCCATTTGTCTAGATATTTGCTGTCAATATTTAGCTGGGGTAGTTCAACAATTTGCTCTGCCCTCCATCTTCTGCCATAGCACCAGATGTCCTCTGCAGGCTCCAATGGACTGCCATGTCCTCCATGTGTATCTGGGCATCCTGTCCATTGCTCAGTCTAAGCCACTGAGGAGGCCCAGTTCTGCAGTGGCCCTATCAATGTAAGTCCCTCAGAGGCCATTCCTGCTCAGCAACACACTTCCTCAGTGATCTTTTCTCCCATACTTAGTGGTCTTCCTTCCCTCAGGGAAGTGAAACTCCCTTCCCCTTGCCCTGATCAATTCACAGTCTTTGTGCCAGCAAGCAAATGAGTTCTGGAGCCCAGCCTTCCAGAGCCAAGTCCCCAATGGGGTAGTGTGCTGGTCCATGCCTCTGCCAGCCCACCAGGGTTTCAAGCACTTAGCATATGCTCTCACCTGGTTTCTTACCCATCCAGACAAAATCTAGGCCCATCCAAAGTTCCCCAAGCCTGGTCCACCAGCACGCCAGGCCAACATGCTGGTCCAGGTCCCTCCCCCAATTCCCTCCACCACACCCAGGACCAAGCATGTGGGTAAATCAATCCCTCAGGCTTGCCCTGACTGCCTGGACTTGAGCCCCTGGATTCCTGCATGTACCCTCCCCCAGGAACCGCTGCAAGCCTGAACCTGGAGGCCCCCAGGAGGGCACCACTAGGCAATCTGGGACCTGAGCCTGGCCTGCATAGCACTCCTGGAAGGGCTGCCAGAGCAAGCCAGGGCCCCTGGATGTTTCTTTTTCTTTCTTTCTCCCTCTCTCCCTCCCTCCCTCCCCACCTCTCTTTCCTTCCTTCGTTCCTGCCCTCCCTCCTTGGTTCCTTCCTTCTTTTCTTTTCTCTTTTTCTCTTTCTTTTAATGGGCAGTTACTTGTGCTCAGTTTTATACTTGCTTACTTTATTTGTATAGCTCATTTGTAGATTATTAAAGTTGTCCAGTTTTTAATATAACACACTGATTTTATTCTCAGAAGGTGGAAGATTGTTTTATTTTTGTTGTTAAAAGGTGCCATTACAAATATAAGATGATTTTGGAAGATCTAAAATTTTAAATTAAAAATATTAGCTGAGTTGATCATAATTTTTGTCATTAATGAAACTTGAAATGTCCCATCTCCTGTGAGTGGAAGCCTTTAAAAAATTTCTTTATTTATTATCACATTTTATTTCAAGTATGGGGAGAGAGAAAGAGAAGAGCTACAAAATCCACAGTTGGGCGTTGCTGTTGCCAGGCACCAGGAATTCAGGCTGGGGGTTTCCCTATGAGTGGCAGGGACTCAATGTGATCACGAGCTTCCTCTACGGATGCACCTTAGCAGGAACTTGGACTGGAAGGAGAGGCAGAACTAAAAAACAAGCATTCTGATACAAGATTCAGATGTCCCAAAGGTATCTAACCACCTGCCCCAGTTAAGCTGCTTCATGTTGTCTCTTGATGCTTTTTGACACAATCCTAGTAACTGCCTTTCGTGATTATCTTGCTACTGCTAAAGCAAGTTGTTTACAAACTCATCTTGTGTTTATGTCTGCCACAAACTCGCAATCAACCACAGTAGCACAGTTAATGAAGACATTATTTCTAAATTCATCTGGCATTGGAGATGGTTATTGCAACTGGATTGATCATTGTTTCCCAGACTTAATTTTTTAGAACCCACTAATTATCTATATGAAGATTTTCTTTGCTTTCAATATTTACTACATAGATTTCTACATGTTTTCACTTTGCATTTGTGAAAATCAAAAGCTATTCTAACTTTGCCAGTACAATTTTCCCAGAATTCTCCCTGAAGAGGAGGGTTTATTCAAAGAATAGGATGGACAGAATGAAAGTTTCTTATCTGAAATGCTTGGTGCCAGAAATGTCTCAGATTTTATTTATTTATTTATTTATTACATTTTGCAATATTTTGACATACATAATGAGATATGTTGGGAATGGTATTCGAGTCTAAACAGGATATGTACTTGTTTCAGATAGAGCTTAAACACATATCCTGAAAATAAATTTATGCAATATTGCCTTCATTTTTTACTCTGAATATATACCCCTAAGCATTTTTTTTATCTGTTTACACATAAGCACTTTCAAACAATGTGTTCACACAGCATATCAGTACTCCAGGGTTATCTGTAGAAATTAAGTGATAGCAACAATAAACATGATGGTTATAGCACAAAGCAAGTACCAAGCAAGGAGGACTAGGGGCTTGCCATCAGTGCTTCTGACCTGTATGCATGCCACGTAATTCCCCTTTGCAGGCACACTTGTAGAGCAGTATCTTCACATCCTCAGAAAGGATGACATCTCTGCTGGAGGGTGCTGGCTGTCTTTTCCCCCCTGGAGATACTGAATAAACATTTGAGCTTGTATTTTGACTGTGGTTTGTCACATAATGACAGGTATACAATTGTCCAGTTGTACAATCATGTTTTCACTCAATTTTTTTAAATCCGGAGTATTTTAGAATTCATATTTTTGGATTAGGGAATACCCAAGCTGTACGAAATTTCTTCAATGTACTTCAGGAGGCCTCTATATGCTAGAGATGAGCTTGGCCCCATCATTCACATTCAGAACCTGAAAGAAATACTGTACTCATGAATACCACTGACATTTACTTTGTATCACTATCATTTGTGATACCTAAGATTTATAGTTTATTTCACAGTAAATATTTTGAAATAGTTAAATAATAAGTTATTACTCATCTTATATCTCTTCCAAACTGGTTCAGCATAATGTCACCTCTTTTTTTTTTTTTTAACAGATTCCTAATTCTTCTCTGTTATATGAAATTGAGACGTTTCCTAAGGTACCTTTGCACAAATGAAAAAACAACATGAAGTTCTGGTGCGGAATCAGTCAGAAAGCCTGGGAAAGACTGAGAAGATGGTAGCAGGGAGGTGGGCATTTGGCTTGGCAGTATCTCACACCAGCACCCCTGGTTTCCTATCCGCTTGGCTCTAAACAACTTTCTAGTAACGCAGACAGTGGGAGTCAACAGGTGATGACTCATGGATGTGTGTTCCAACTACCCACGTGGGAAATATGAACAGATCCTGGCTCT
This sequence comes from Ochotona curzoniae, assembly GCF_017591425.1. NCBI lineage: Eukaryota > Metazoa > Chordata > Mammalia > Lagomorpha > Ochotonidae > Ochotona > Ochotona curzoniae. The sequence continues at coordinate 22,621,789 of NW_024465751.1, forward strand.
AGGTTCAGCTCCCGCCCGAGACTATCACACAGCAACTTGCTCTGTTCATGTGGTTCTCTTCTCAAAAGACCTTTATGGAAGGAAAAGATAGAAAGAGGGATGCAGATAAATGGGAAGAGTAGAAACAAAAGAAAGGCTTGCTAAAGTGATAAAGATAGACAGATAAATGTATTGGATGCTAGAACATGCTATGTATTACACCAGTGAGTGAAAAGCCAACAAATGGCAAGCAAATAAGAAAAATAATATGATTCAATTTTTTAAAATGTCTTATGAGAAAATTTTCAGTCTCCTGAAAAATGTTCCATGTAAAGTTTCCATTCATTCTAGGCATATGTCTCAGAAATGTTAATCTAATTAGTGACTGTGATGAATTTCAAGATGTTTGATGATCACAGGATGTTATTTTTTAAGTCACTAAAATGAGTTGTTTCCATACTTTAGCCAGAATCTCAATAACAAAATTTGAGATAAATCCAATTATTCTATTAATACTGTTTTTTTCTAAAGATAAAAAGATAATTCAGGGCCAGGCGGCGTGGCCTAGCAGCTAAAGTCTTCGCCTTGAACGCACCAGGATCCTATATGGGCACCGGTTCTAATCCCAGCAGCTCTACTTCCCATCCAGCTCCCTGCTTGTGGCCTGGGAAAGCAGTCGACGATGGCCCCAAACCTTGGGACCCTGCACCCGTGTGGGAGACTTGGAAGAAGTTCCTGGATCCTGGCTTCGAATCGGCATAGCATTGGCCGTTGCGCTCACTTGGGGAGTGAATCATCGGACGGAAGATCTTCCTCTCTGTCTTTCCTCCTCTCTGTATATCTGACTTTTCAATAAATAAATAAATCGTTAAAAAAAAGATAATTTAGCAGAGGAAGTATATAGTGTTGAGCTTTTTTTGCTTGTTTAATCTCTTTATGTGGATTTCCCAAGTGGTTGAACCCACATGTAGCTTCCCTAAGCAGACTTCTTAGAAAAATAATTGGAGGGACCGGTAAGAAGCTAAAAATGAGTTACATAAGTATGGAGATGCTATAGATGCAATAGGCAGAAATGAGATTAACGTATCCAATTGAAGAGAGAGAGAAAACATGAAGACCGGGTCAAGGGACATGACAAGCTTCAGATGTCAAGTGAAGAGAAGTCAGGACAAGCAATCCTTTTTTGCTTTTGCTTTTTTTCTTTTCTTTTTTTTTTAAGAATGAGGGAAAGGAAGAAAAGTTATGATAATGATTTCTCCAAGAAGGAGCAAGGAATAAATCTTATTCAAAGTGGCTAAGTAATTTACTCCAACGAGGACAAATGATTTACTGTTAGTTTTGGAAAGTGTGTAGTCTACAGTAAATTCTGATAGAGGCATTTCATTGGAGTGATGAATCAGAAAGCCTGGAACAGGTTAAAAGTATAACAGGAAGGATTTGCATGAATTGAATGAGTAGAGGCACAGTGCTTCTTATTAAGTAATCAGGTCATATTGAGTTGGCATTATTGATAGATTACTCTAGCCGGTAGGGAACAAGATGGGAGTTCACCCTTTTTCTCTGGGGCTTTAACATCAACATCAATCAGCTTTGAATGATTCTAGCATGTGACTTTCTGCTCACTGAAATTCGCCACCACTCCCCTCCTGGGTCTGCATTATCAGAAACCTGGAGGCAGAAGTCAGAAACCAGATACAGTAATGCAAGAGTTAGATGTTTTAACTGTTGAACAGCTGCTGCTGGGATGTAATTTTAATATTTAGACCTACAAACCTGAACATAATTATTAAAAAAAAGGAACTGATGCAAAGATGTATTCATATATCTGTCCATCTGAGATGGAGTTCAATGACATGATTTTTCTTCCTCCAATCTCTTCCTCATACCATTAAAAAAAAAAACAATATTTTCTCAAAGCTCTCAAGTTACATCATTTCCCAAATAAGCAAACATCTATGTAAGTCTTGCCTCTCCCTCAACTCATTGTAGGATGCACAATGATTCAAAAATTAATTTCATCCCCCTTTTGCACTGGGAATTAATACTCCATGTACTTTTATTAGCTTAGAAAATGGCAAAGCAATTCCATATCACACTCACATTTTCATAGATGGAAGATAAGTGCTGCTTTGATGTAATGCCCCCGTTTTTACTTGGTTTGCTCAAAGTAAGACTTCCCTAATAAAAACCCATACAGTTCATCATAGATTTGTTGTGACATAAATGTCAAAATACATGGTAAACATTTGCGAGGTAATCACGGCAGGCAAGGAACATGTATAGCCAATTCCCATCTAACTTCCATTTCTGACACACTTAATTCTGAGTTCAGAGCATCAATATTAAAAAAGACAATACCTTCATTTTAGATTTCAGCAGGACAGAAGGCTGATCATGTGTTATATTTCTGGATGGTAAAATGTCAAATGGGGCTTTTCTTCATAACAACAAAGGAAATATTCCCATGAGAAACATGGACACTGGTTGGACATCTCGTGCCATGAGAAAACAAAAGATCTAAGTCAAGAGAAGCAGAGTAGAAGACGAAGTAAGACGGCAGCTGAGTGAGATGCTTTGGTGTTCAACACTAATTTACATTCCAAGTCACCATCACAAGAACTATGGAAGCCGAGGGAGAGATCAGATGCCAGATTCCAGCATAATACTGAAAACATGACATTGTGGAAAGCAGGAGGGAAGAGTCACTCGTTTCACTCTTCTGCCAGCTCCAAGTAGTGCAGCCTCTCTGTCCCAGTGCCAAGCGGACTGGGATGGAATCCAGAGCCAGACAGGACCCCACAGACCCAGTCCCAGGTCTATCATTTCAGACTAAGTACAGAACTTTCCAGAGACAGTCAGCAAGATACCACCCCTGTCATCCCTCATCCATCACCTTTTGATTGGAAACAGACCAATGTTCCAGCCCCTGGCAGGGATGGCAGGTTAGGAAACTTAGAACTTGCCATGAATCTCAGAGCCAGGATAGTCTCAGTCAGTTCCAAATCTGATAAATCTGAAAACATTATCTGGTCCCCCATCCCCCTGGCACAGCTTGTACAGTCTCTAGATTCACCCCAGTATCAGGAAGATAGGTTGCCTCTTATGGGATGGTCTTGTTTTTGGTGGGTATCAATGCTAGCCTCAAGTGGGCCCAGTGTGCTCTGCTGAAACTACTTTATGATCTGGTGATGGTGAGACACAGATGGAACCCAGCCCAGTGGCAGTCTGGAAGACCAACGGATTACTTATGTCTCTGCTTTTCCACCCTTAGGCAGAAAGCAATGAACCAGAGGAGTACACCAGGCTGGAAAAGTCCATTAAGCTTCAATCTGAAGTTGCTCTTTTAGGAACTGATCTAAGAACCAGATAATGTCCATGAATTTACCATGCATTTTGAAGCTCAACTTTTCTTTGAAAAATTCTAACTGGGTATAGTTTGAAATTGAGAAGTCTAAAAAAACTATTAATATCTCAGTCTTGATGTGAAAATTACAGAAAATGTCAGTTTCTTCATGCTTTCTGGGCCTTAAAAATCTTGAAATTTTGCAAATTAATAAGACATTGAACTTCAGGGCCAGAGGTTTACTTCTCGTTTAGTCATTCATGTCTGAAAGTTTTTTATTTCAAACCAAAAAGATTCCCTGAAGACTCAGAAGATCTCCATGCCCTGTGGAGTTTTGTATACTCTCTCTCTCTCTTTTTTTTTTTTATCACAGCCAAGTACAAAAGACAGGGCTTGGAGATTTAAATGCTTGACTGTCTGTGATTCTATTATGACTGTTTAAACACAGGCAAAATGCTATGTGCTATTTCTTCACTTATTGAAAGGGTGAGAGGAAGAGAAATTGTGACACCCAGAAAGAGAGAGTGAAATTGACTGAGACATGGCTCGTTCTCCAAATGGTTGCTAGTCAGCGGTGGGCTAGGCCCACGTCAGGGGCCCGGTGATGCTAGTCAGTGGTGGGCTAGGCCCACGTCAGGGGCCCGGCGATGCTAGTCAGCGGTGGGCTAGGCCCGCGTCAGGGGCCCGGCGGTCTGATCAGGTTCCCCACTTGCAGGCAGGGACCCCAGTACCTGTGTCATCTTGAGCTGCTTTTCCAGGTATGTTAGCAAGGAATTGGATCAGAAAAGGAGCATCTGGGATTCCACAGGTGCCCATATAGGAGGCAGGTTGTGCCAGCCACCAGCTTAATCCAATGTACTACAACACCAGTCCTGAAAGTATCCATTTTTAAGATTAATATTTTAAATTATTAAAATTTTACTTCCAAGTTACTGAAACAGTAAATGAAAATGTTAATAAATTGTAACTGTTTCATTTTCCAAAAATAATCTATGAAATATAAATGTTTAATATCCTATTTCTAAGGAAAAGTATATTTAAAATGTCAGATATTTAATAATTTCTTTATTATTCAGTGTCTGGAATGTAAAGCAACTACATAATCAATGCATAATTTTATCTCTTTTTGTTTTCTTAGTTTTTTCTGGACTATTTAAAGTGTTAGACTGATTATTCCAAATCAGAGTCCTTTAACAAATGCATTATTCATATTCAGAATAAATGCATGTATCTAGCTCCAATTAATATAACTCTTAGACAACTATATACTCTTTTCAAATTCTCAGATTTTTAAATCTAGCATACAATTAACATAGTATAATAACTAACTATGATGCAGACACAGATTGTAGGTACCATTATACTGATTGTAATCACTGTTAAATATTGTTTTTTCCATTTTAAGAGAAAATGGCCAAAGCCAATTTAGGGCATTTTGTAGCTCTCATTAGTGGTATGATAGCCTTGAATTTATTCACACATTTGACTTAGCAGGCATTTAAAAAAAATATTATAGCATGAATCCCATATTAACAATGCTTTTTTTTTGCAAGTTTTGTTTTCATCAAGATAGCTTCTATTTGAGATCTATACTGCAAAGTATGTAACTGAAGTTTGCTTGAAGACCTCAGCATCACTCCTGTTGAATGTTACATCTGAAGAGCACCAGTGGCCAGTACGGTGGCTCAGCCGGTTAATCCTCCATCCTGTGGCAGTGGCATATACATAGGTGTTGGTTTGTGTCCTGGCTCATTCACATCAACCATGCTCTCTGAGAATGGCCTGGAAAGCAGAGGAAGATGGCCCAAGGCCTTGGGTCCCTGAACCCATGTGAGAGACCCAGAAGAGGCTCCCGACTTTGGATTAGCTCAATTCTGGCCATTGTTGCCATTTGGGAAGTGAACTCGTGGATGAAAAAGTTCTCTCTCTACCTCTCCCTTTCTCTGTGTAAAATGTGCCCTTTCAAATAAAAATAAGTAAATCTTTAAAAAGAAAAGAGAATGGTAAAAACAATTCTGTTGTAGAAGCTAACACAGAAACCATTTACCTATGTATGCTATATTCCAAACTTTGATAACAGAGTGTTATAATTAAAAGACTTCCCTTTAAACATTTCTGAATCTCCTTTGAAAACCAGCAGTCAATATTTTCATTTGGTGGATTATTAATGTTACATTTAACTCCTGTGCCCAGGATCTTCATCCAAAGAGAAGTATGATTCCAGCCATTTTAACTTATTAGGGTTGTTACATCATATAACATGTTGAGAATTTATTCACACATGTATTATAAGACAATATGTAGGGCACAAGGCAGTTTAATTCCATAATAAGGGATCATATTTTGTCCAGCTTTATCAACGTAATGGACTTACTGGAGAGTGCCTGAATAGCTTCTGAGGAAGCCCATCAATTCTGTTCATTTCTTATTTGTCCTTTAGTTCCACCTAGTGGCAGATCTGTCTTTTGGCTTATGTGGTAGGTTTTAGGAGCCATAGTTGCAAAATTTTACTTCAATATGCATGTTCCTTTCAAATTGGACATCAGAGAGAAGCAGTGATGGGATTGGGAGACTCAACTTACACCTCCAAATATTCTGCTGCTCTTTTGCTTTCTATATTATTTTATTCCCCCCTTTCTACATTCTCCAGAAGATAAGATGCTTAGCCTAACCCAATTAAAGCTTAAGAAATGAATGAGTGGAAAAGAAGAATCATTCTACAACCATCAATTCGATTTTATGTAAGTATTAATCATCAGATTGCTTATTTACATGAAGCTCTAAACAAATGAAACACTTGGTGTTGCTTTCATCCTTGCTGGCCAGGAGGAAATGAACCGTGGAGGAGCCTTACAAAGACAATTTGGTGGGGCTGAGCATATGATTTTCATTTACATTCTATTGGCTAAAACTGCATTGTTTGCCTCATCCAACTGCAAAGGACACTGGGGAGTTTAATTCCTAGTAGGCAGTCACTTGATCTCAACAATGTTGCCCATAGATTGGGAAACAGACATTCAGCAGATAGTTCAGTAATTCTGACACATCTGCAAACCAGTATCTTACACTGTTGAGGACTTTTTGTAAGCGCTTCACAAATTCAAAAATTGATTAACATTACATTTTTATAGATTTTTAGGAAAGCTTTCAAAATTCTACCTTTATTAAAAAATCAAAATATCTGCTCAAACTGAACCCATCCTTTCACTGAGCAAAAACTGTTTAGAGCTGAGCAGCAGCAGCCTGGATCCTCCTTAGGCAGACAGAGGAATTGACCACCCAGCCACACACTCATTAGCCTCCCTGACTCTGTAGCTAGCAAACTTGTGACATTTGATAGATCATAAGATGAAAAAAAAATTATTTCTGAAAGCAAGAGACTGCTAACCTTCCCGGGATATTTAAAGGAAGAAGGGCCTGGCGCGATGGCACAAGTGGTTAAGGTCCTCGCCTTGCATGCCAGGATCCCATATGGACGCTGGTTCTAATCCCGGCAGCTCCACTTCCCTTCCAGCTCCCTGCCTGTGGCCCTGGAAGGCAGTCGAGGATGGCCCAAGGCTTTGGGACCCTGCGCCCGTGTGGGAGACCCAGAAGAGGCTCCTGGCTTCGGATTGGCATAGCATCAGCCGTTGTGCCCACTTGGGGAGTGAATCATTGGACAGAAGATCTTCCTCTCTGTCTCTCCTCTCTGTATATCCATCTTTCCAATACAAATAAAATAAATCTAAAAAAAATAAATAAAATAAAGGAAGGAAAGTCATTTAGCATTGTTGTCTTTATGTGCTAGTATGTAAAATTAAGAATGTAACAGGTGACCAACCTCTACTTTTCTGTTTCACAGATAAGTGCATTTATGTTAAGGAGGAGAGATGGGGAAAGGAATGAGAAATAAGGGATGACAGAAAGATGATTAAAGACAAGCAGAAATTCCAATTCATAGAACAAGTAAGAGAATCTAACTTTTCAACATAAAGGGAGATGCTGGTTGGAAACAATTAAGAATTAAGGGCAATACAATGAATAAAATTGTTCCTAGCTTTTCTTGAATTTAGGAATGCTTACCATGAGAAAATAATTTAATGGTGATGCCAGCAATTCTTAATGAAACTAAGAGTTCTACAGCATTTGTCCTCTACTAGCACAGCAATTTCTAAGTACCTTATAGATTACTTCATTTGTTCATTTGAGAACTATGACTTAAAATCCACAAAACTGATGCCTGCCTTCATGGCATCATACAGCTTTTGAAATCCAGAGATGTTCAATAAATTAACAATGGTCCTCTCTGTCACAGAGAGGCTTAAAGAATTTCAATAAATTTTTCATTAGGAGCACTAATGGACAGCAAAATTGATCAGAGGTATCAAAGTAGCAGGAATTCTAAAGTTTGTTTCATAATTCATTACATACTACTTTTGAACAGACTCGTCTGTATTTTTTTTACTAAGTTAAATATTTACCATTTACTTGCTTTTCTTGATAATGCCTTTTGAACTCTGCTAGTGACGGAAGAATATTCTAATGCTGATCATCAACCCAGGGCTGGCATGGCACAAAACATTAAAACATTGCCCAGAATGCCTGCATCCAATAGTAGACGCTGGTTCAAGTCCCAGCTGCTTCTCTCCCAATCCAGTTCCATGCTGATGTGCCTGGGAAAGCAGCAGAATCCCTGTGGAGACACAGATGGGGCTCCAGGCTCCTGCTTTCAGCCTGGCCAGCCACTGCAGAAAGTTTGGTAGCAAACAGGCAGGGGGAAGATTTTTCTCTCCTTAACATTCTCTATGTAATTCTGTTTTCCAACTAAATAAGTATATCTTTCAAAAAAAAAAAAAAACACCAGAAAACAAAAGTCCAACTTGGGTATCATCACCAACAATACGGTTGGGTATTATTTTCAAACACAGTTGGCTTCAGATCAGAAGCTCAGAAATAGGACTCCTCTGCCTTTTCATTACTCCCTTTAACAAGTGGTTTACCTTCCTATTGGATACATTTTACTTATTTAAATTATTAGCTCTGGGCTAGTAAAGTAAGGGCATATATATAGTTACTGTAAAGGTATAAATTTTTATTAATATTGATCAATAAAAAAACAAATAAAAAGTAAGGCTAAGAAAATTTAAATTAGGTAAAAATCCAAAAATCAGGTGTGTTTTTCCTGAAAGAAACCATGCTGGTTTTTTAAATGTTATTTGGAATATAAATTCTCTCCAATAACTTAAAAAAAATCCTGTGCTCAGTGTGGCATGAATTAACCAGAAAATGACATGATAATATTAAAACTGTACTGGAAACTACAAGACTCTGAGCGAGGACAGATTTCAGAATCTCAGATTATTCTGTGTGATTGTACAGACTATTGAAACTGGATAAAACAATGGACATCCATCACTGACATAATAATCATGCTTAAACATGGAAAAAGAACAGATGTAAAAGGCAAAACTTCCAAGATAAGATAGAATAAACCATTTCTGAAGTGATGGAGCCCTATAAAAGTACACTAATAGAAATTTAATTGTATAGGAAAATGCATTAAAAACTAAGCAAAATATTCAAAAGCAACTTAATGACTTTTTAAAAAATTCTTTTTTTGACAGAATGACTGAAATGTATAGTCAGCCAGAAGAGGTCACTTATAAGTTTAAAAAACTCTGGTTTTGAATTGTTAGCAAAAATAGCTATTAAATGGAAAATGAAGAAATCTTTATTGAATATTTATACACTGTGTCCTTAGAGTTCTATCAATGCAGACAACAGAGATATTGTAAATTACGTGGCAATTCAGGAATCACAGTGTGTATCTTTACTGATAATTTACTTAAATACACATGTAATGGAAAATAAAATTGAAACTTCATGATAAGTTTGTTTTGTATATATTTGAGTCTAGAATTACAGTTAAACACTTATGATTATAAATTATATACACAATGTATACATACACATGCCTCCTCAGTGCTTTTTGAGAAGAAATTCAATGTATGATAACAACATTAGGGAGCTCTAAGCACTGCATTATAGAGTGGAAGCCTTCAAGAGGATAGAGATGAAACTCCACTGTAGGTGTAGTCATGTAAATCTCCATAGACTATTCTTACTTACCACTGATAACATAAACTCTGAAAAAATATTAAACAAACCTTAGCCAAACATGAATTTTGAACCAGGCAGAGTTAAGGAGCTCCACTCTACTGGACCGTATATCTGTGTCTGAAGAATGACGGAAAGAAGTTTGGACACACATATCCAACTTCCAAAGTGACCATGGGGATCTAGAGGGTAGGAGCAAGGAGGGAAGACTCCCCTCTTGGATGCATGAAAATTGTACTTGTCTTAGGATGACTTCCACACGCACAAGACAAAGTAGGAAATTAAAGTGAAGCCAACAGTATACGTGCATGTGTCTTCATTAACTTGCTCAGGCTCAGAAACAGTGTGAATAGGCTATATTATTATTTGATAAATATATGAATATAGCAAGTACAGAACAGAGGTGAGGATAATCGTAGGACTTGCTTTATATGATCAGGTAGACAGTAGCCGTAACGGTGATGAATAGAGGTCCTTTGAGGAAATGTTAGGTTTCTGATGTCTGACACACTCAAGTGGAGATTTCTAAACACTAACTTCGGGGAGCAAAACAAACTTTCAAAACATTTGTGGGAAAAAAAATGAAATTCAAAGTTAATGCTATTTTGCTGCAAAAGGATGTTTTGCTTGCAATGCATGCCTGCTTTTCTATAACATACATTTTTTTTTTTTTTATTTAGGAAGGCCTCTTGTATCTAGCTCAGAGATAAATGTCAGTGGACTGTGTATTTCGGAGCTAGGAAGCAGAAAGTGTAAATGAAGCTTCAGGAAAACCAGAGATGTTCCAGGGAGAGAGGCAGACATCAGCGAGTATCTGTGCTGAGAACGTAAAGTAATGTCAGGATCTGTTCATCCACACGTGCACATATTCACTGATTCATTCACATGAGCACTTGCACAGCCTTTTGTTGTCCCACTATTTCTGTAGGTTATGGATACATCCAGCTGGGCCCTTTACTTAAGCTAAAATCACATTGTTGGCTGGGCTACACTTCATCCTGAGGATCACAGCTTCATGGCAGCAGGTACAATTCCGTGCTCTCTCATGATGTTGGTAGATTTTATTTCCATGCCATTGTAGGAATAAAGGTCGGCCTTCTGACTGGTCCTTGGCTGGAAGCTACCCTCAGCTCCTAGCAGTTTCTAGAGACTAGCAACTGGCTTCTCTTCCTTGCCACTTGTCTTTTCTACTCTGGCATCATAAGCAAATAAACAGTGTCTAGAGGTCCACCAGCATGGGGTAGGGAGTGTCTACAAAATATAGCATGATCATGGAGGGATACGGTATCACCTTTGCCATGTATTGTTGGTTAAAAGCAAGTCATGGGCCCTGCCCATACTACAGAGAAGACACAAAGCTGGACTATCAGAAAACATGACTCATTGGGAAGTCTTAGAATCTGTATAGTGTAGTTCCTTTAGATGCCACTGTGAGCAAACAAAATGTATACACATCAATATGGTATTCCAGCATATGGGATAGAAAACAACAGTACTCTAACACTTTCTGAAGAATTCTAGCTTGAGAAGAAATAAATGGCATATACAACAATTATATTTGAATTTCTGTTTCCATCTGCTTTTCTTCCCCCCCTGCTATTCCTCAAATACACAGAAGTCCAATTATTATGACTTAGTTAAAGGTTACATCTTATGAAGTCAGATCTCATACAATTATAATTTCTAGCTGAAATCATTGCTCCTTAATTGGGAGATTGAGTTTATTCCAGCTTCTTAAATGGTATTGTTACACTGAGAATCTTAACTTCAGTTTCATGGGTTTGTTGGGTCAGTGTGACCTAACTTCTCCGAAGACTATATGACTGTGAATTATGTTCAATCATTTCACTCTTGAGTTCAGGCAGACATCAACAAGGTGGAAGAACAAGGAGGCACCATGCCATCCTCTACTTTTACTAAAGGAGTGATCCTATTTTTCCTACTCTCCAACAAGTCAATCACAACTCAAATGGGCCTCTACCTGCATTTGCTCAAAAATTGGGTTTTCTGCCCATCGAAAGAAGTTAACAACCACATCCACTCATCAATATCTGTACAATACATTGTTCCCAGTTTTGGCAAAGTTCACATTTCTATTGAGGGCCACTCTTCTATGGAAACTTGCATATTATGCCACAGAGTCTAAAATGGAAAAGTTGAAGAAATATAACATTTCTAAGAGCTAGACCCAGACCCAGAGAGTAGAAGAAGGTATATTGGGAATGAAAGTCATATAATAGGATTGGTATTGGGCTGAATGGGTGGAGAGGAGCCAGAGAAAGCTAGACTCCAATTGTTTCCAAATTATGTTCTTGGTAGAAGTTGCGAAAATGTCCTTACAATAGGCATTTGGCTGAGTACTTAAGATGCCACTTGGAATGCCACATCCTCCACTGGAGTCCCTAGATTCCAGTCTAAGTTCCACTGTTAAAAGCTTTCTCTTGCTAATGCAGGACCTAGCAAGCATCAGGTTGTGGTTCCAGTGGTTGGGTCCCTACCATACATGTGCAGGACCTGACCCAGCCCTGCTCATTGTGAGCATTTGAGGAGGGATCAGCAGATAGAGCACACATTCATTTATGCATTCACTGCCTCTGCTTCTGCCTATCAAAAAAAAAAAATTAGAAATTGCTTTGAGGGCCATTTGGGGGATTGAATTACTCTATCCTTATGTCCAGAGTGACATATGAAAAAGTCAAGCTTAGCATGTCTTAGATGGCATGCAAGAAAAAAAAATTGTAATGAACCAAAACTAAAGGGTGACTTTGTTCAGGGTATTGCAATTGAAGAGAGAGGCTAAACTTCAATACAACAAAAGGCAAAAGGACTTTAAAGCACTGGGCTGAACTAGTGGAAAAATACTGGAGGACAATCATTCTCTTCCTCCAATCCATTAGCATGCAGGTTGATCAATAGGATGTGTTGTGCACATTGAGTTAGGCTCCAGTTTGCAAATGCTTTTTCTCTTGTAATTAGACTATATTTGTTCACTAGCACCCAGAGAAGATAAGTTCCTACTATCCCACAATGACTAGAAGATAGAGGAATTATGTCCTTCCATGTTTATGTTCCAAACAGAAGTTTCTCATACCTCAGGGAAATATATTTTGGGGTTATAAAGCTGGCAGAAACTTTTTTTCAAAAGATTTATATTTAAGGAGCCAGAGAAAGAATGCAGATTTACAATTTTTCTAAAGCAAATGATTTAAATCATGGCAGGTCAAGGACCAGAGTCAGAAAGAAAGCTCTGAAATTCAGCCAAATGGAAAGAAATGTCAAAGTCGTCTTGGTCAACAGATTATTGGCAATGGCCCACAGGAAATAGACGATCCAGAACCAAATCAGAGAGACTACTCCCCACCTGCTCCCACAAAACAGTCATGAAGTAAAGAAAAATAGTTTAATTTTCAACAGGCTTTCCCCTAAATCCTAATACAGGCCATTTCACTTTTGTCAAGCTCAACCCTTACTTTCGCACTCCAACAAACCAAGAGACATGGATGTGCACTGAATCCCTGAATGACCTGTGATTCCAGTCAATGATGCATCTGAGTGCAGTGAAAGGAGACAGAAGGGTACCAATGAACAGACCTACTATAGCTAGTGAATCGTATTCCATAACTGCTGCAGTTCAGGACAGTGATTGGAAAACCTGAGCCTGATAGAGCTCAGAATCCTTCCGGTCCAACACATTACGCTACCTGTATCCTTGTCTAATTGTCTCTCTATTCACTATTTTTCACTCCGTTTTATATTGCTTAAAAGGAAAAGTTTACACATTTTACTGCAGTTTTCTTAGGAACTGAAATCGAGTGTACTCTTTACCTTGTTTGACCAATCTGAAGATTAGGGAAATGTATGGAACTGATGTCAGCACTAAGAACCACACTGAAGTCAGCAGCAGACACCACGTATGAAGTAATTGCTTTGAGATGAAGAACTAACACATTTCTTCCCATAACTATTGTTTTTCTATCCCGATTCTTCTCATTTGAATATGTGGCTATTCAAATCAAGCTTATAGAGCAGCTGAGTAGCTGGGCAAAATTTCCCAGATGATAGACCCTAAAATAATACGAATCATATTAATGCTGGACACGTGAGTCCCCAAGCTGAGGTTTGTAATATTTACAGCAAAGACCTTGATAGAGACAAAACTGGTGACAGACATTGCAGTAATAATCAATTCTTGAGGAGTTTTGTGGTTAAATTTAGCATGCTTTCACACACCAGTTTCAAAATGCATTTTAAATTGAATTTTATATAAAAGAAAATATTGAGGAATGATAGCTTTATTTAGCATTTAGAATAATGCTGATTTCACAGTGACAAAAGAATTTTTTGGCCAAGATTTTAAAGTATCTTATTTAGATATTTGTTTTTAAATTTTTTATTTCCATTAACTATTTATCCACTTTACATAGCACATTAGCCCTCAATTATTGAGCTGTATTTTATGTAGAATAATTGTACTGTATTTTTACTACTTCATCTAAAAATCCATCTGTGGGAACATTATTTTTACTGGAGCTATTATATAATGTTATTAATGTAGCCATCCTAGTAAATTTCATGTGTTTGAATAACCTACTTCCCTCCATCTCTAGTCTCTGCTAACTACCATTCTATTCTCTGCTTCTACAACTAAACTGGTTTAGATTCCACACATAAGTGACACCAAGCACTAATTGTCTCTTTTGTACCTGGTTTATTTCACTTACTACAATGTCTTCAGCACTTGTCCATCTTATTGCCAGTGATACATTTTTTCCTTCTTTGTGTCTTAATAGTATTGAAATATGCATATGTACCCCACTTTATCCATTCATTCCTTGCAGGACTCATATAGTTTCATTCCATATTTGGTTGTTGTAACTAATGCTGTATTGGACACAGATACACATATACCTTGTTCGTAGGTTATTCTCATTTCCTTTGGCTATATATCCAATCATGGGATTCATAGATCATCTGGTGCTTCCCTTAATTGTTGAGCAACTTCCAGTAAGTTTTCCATAGTAGCTACAATAACTTACATGCCAAGCAACAGTGTACAAAGGTTTACAACAGTGTACAAAGCTTTAGAGATATGGAATAAGACTGGGGTTATGCGACCAGCCAGGTACACCAAGAAACAGTTCAGCACAGTTTCAAGCATGGGTTCTGGGGCATCAGAGGCTAGGCTGGATCCTGGGTTCACAATCTCAGAAAATTGGTTCACAGTTGCAGGCCAAGTCCTGGCTCCTACTTAGATGGACTTTGCGACTGGGTTTCCTTGGATGGAGGGGCAAGAGGGGCTCAGGGATACTGATGGATTTGGGGGTGGCCCCGGAGCATGGGTTCAGATTTTGACTCCACCCAATGCCTGCATCCTACATAGGCTAATCCAGAGGCAAAGTGTACTGGTACTACCCTGATGCCTACTTCTGTTGGGATTGGTTTGGTGCTGGGTGTGTCTGAAGTCTGGGGCTATGGGAGCTAATTTAGTGTCAGGTACAGCCTTGGGACCAGTCTGATAAATCCTGACTTGGGCTTGTAGCTACAGAATTTGGCCAGAAGTTTGGTCTTCTGGGGTACAGCCTCGTGTCTGTGGCCTGCTTGGTGCTGTGTTTTCATGGGATGGCCCCAGACCTAAGGAATAAGTCAAGTCTTACACTTTTTTCCCTCTCCTTTTTCAGAGTAGACATTCTTTCCCTCTATGGTTGAGAGAGGATGATGTGGGAAATAAAGCTTGATCATTCCTACCATTTCCAGTACTCCTTTTCAGATTTCTGTGATACCTCCAGGTTCTGTGATTCCTTAGCTCTTGGGATGTTAGTTCAAGAGTGACTAATAGCTCAAAATCTGTTTTACCTAATGTATGAATAATGCAAAATCCTGTACCACCATCTGCCTATGAGAGTTCATTAACAATGAGAAAGACAAATTTAAGTAGCTAATTGACAAGCAGAATACCAAAAAAAAAAAATAGATAGAATAAAAATGATAAGTTAGGGCCAGCATTGTGCACCCATTAGTTGGGTGGAGTTTATTCTGAGTAACCCCGTGAGCACGGTTTATGGAGAATGATTTCCTGGGCTCAAATATCACCTTTTTTTGGTGATGTGGACAAGAGAACCCTGTGTAACCAGCATCCCATTTTCCTCTAATGTACAAGGCAAGTGTATGTTTCTATAAGAGAATTAAGCAAGAGTCATAGTGCTGAGGAGAGGGCAAGTGCTAAGGCAGTGTTATTATTTACTGACTACTGTTACTAAAATTGTTTCACCTTATTTTTCCATTTTATTTGATCCTTATTTGCAGATTAAAGAAATGATCTTTCTACACTTAAGTTTCATTTATTTGAGCAGCAAAGAGAATAAGAGTAACCACGCATGCAAGAGAGGTATCGTCTATGAACTAGGGCGCTCTCCAAATGGCTGTAACAACCAGAACAAAACCAAGACAAAGCCAGGCACTCCAGCTGTGTCTCCCACATGGGTAACAAGGGTTTTAGTTCTGGTGTTACCCTCGACATCCTTCCCAGGAAGGTAATAGGGAGCTCAATGAGAAGTGAAATATTCCAATATGGGATGCAGGCATTGCAAGTGGAAACATAATACACCATGTCATGATGCCGGTCCTAATTTATCATTTTTATTGCATCCATATTTTTGTATTCTGCTTGTCAATGCCACTTAAATTGTCTTTACCAATGTTAACGAACTCTCATGGCCAACTGCCTATCTATAAAATAGAGTTTAATAAGGAGATACTATTTTCAATAATTCCTTTGTTGACATTAATGGAAAAAATTAGTTTATAATTCGTATTTTAATTATTTTCTATTTACATTCCTGCAAGAAACATTTTTTATACTAAGAGTATAGTCATGTCTTGATATACGAAGTGTTTGAAAGATAGAAGACATTACGAAAGCTTGAGACAGTTGGTTTATTTAAATATTAATCAAAGAAATAAGTTATATTATTAGGCAGCCTGCTACTATTACCAAGTTTTTTCCACACTGCAACTTCATTACTTTACTTGCAGTGATTTCCCCAAATATTGTAAAGATCTAAATTTAATGTGAGCATTAAAAAATCCAAAGCTCCATGCTGTAATAGAGTAAACCACCTCATTTTTTCTCATCAAGGATATTATTATTAACCTGATATGCTTTGTAATTTGTTGCTTTGTCTCAATTATTCAACTTAATAATGTACAAATTTATTCCAATCCTGTTTTCACAGCTCTTCTATTCTACAGCTCTTCCATATAAGAACCTATAACATGGCACCAAATGCACAATATGTGACTTCCTTTAGTTCATTAAAAAAAAAAAGTAAACTATTAGGAGTAAGTCCAAACTCAAAACACAGGACTTCTATATTAAATTGGCATCACTATAACAACAAGAAAAAGAACTATCCTAAACTTAAGGGAGGTTATGGAATTCTTAATCCTTCTTTTGTAGGAATGCTCCTGAAACCCAAGAACAGGCAATGATGACAGAAATGCATGACTCTCCACTGGCCAGAGGTGACTGTCCCTGGAGTACCCTCCTGACACTAATAGGAAGGGGGATATTTCCTTTCTTCAGAAAATACGCTGAAGAGAAACATACCAGAATAACTTAGAGTTGAGATGTGTCAATGACAAAGGCCTAGGGAAAAAGGTAGAACTCCCATCATGCTCTCATCCTACTTGGGAGAGTTATTATGCATATTACATACATAGTAATTTTTTAGTTCTAATGTGTCAGGATGGTGTCAGTTCCCGGACATGAGGTTATTTAAACCTTCAAACAAAACCCTGTGAGTAAGTGCTCATCACCAATGTGTCACACACAATGAATGGACTACTTCAGAAAAGTTCAATCAGTAGTCACATACCTACAACTAGAAGTAGGGAAACACCTTTTCTTTTTTTTAACCTACTAAATTATATGTCTCACTTAGCAAATGCTGATTAAATGAGACAAATCAATTTAAGACAGTGTCAACTTCAACCAGGGTATGCTTCAGTTTTGTTTTGTTTTGTTTTGTTTTGAACACCCTGAATTTTTGTTTAAGAGGTTGTCAAGTAGAGAGTTAAGGAAAAAATTAGTTTTACTCATTCAAATTTATTAATTCCCTGTAATTTTTTGAAATATAAGAATTAACAAAGATAAAATTTCTCCAACCCATCCTTACTCTTCTATAACAAAAACTATTTTTCCAAAATACCAAAGCAAAATATAGGTTCCAAAAACCCAAACCAGTCTGAGAGTAAAGTTTAGATGAATGATAGGAAATAATTCACTGAGGTGCAGAACAATACACTTCAATGAGGGGCACAAGGCATTTTGAAAAATGCCACAACCTATTCTCAGCTGAAAAATAGCAAACTAACAAAGAGTTATCCTGAAAGTTGGGAGAGTCCACGGACTACTGTTTGAATAGATTATGCTGAACTACATGCAATTAGTTCTAATGTTAATGTGTCTCCAAAGGCCAAGAGGAAGCTATAATTAAAGCTTAGAGCCATTTGTTTAGCATACTTGGATCAGAATGCAAAGAATTAAAGGGACACATGATGCTTTAGCTTGTGGTCGCTGACATTTGTTAGCTTTTGGAGAATTCAGCTTGTGATGAATGCGAGCAAAAGCAATTTTTCTCTGCTTACTAGGATAAGGTTCACAGCTTTTTACTTCATCATTCCAACTTCAGCAGTTTCTAAAGCTTGAAACATTTAGACAATAAAAGTATAAGCTTTTATTTTAAAAATATATTAGAGAGAAAAAGTGGAAGAGAATCATCTTCTTCAGGCGGTTTCCATTCATTCAGTAATTGCCACGTAACTAGAACGCTGACAATGTAAGGTATGATGCAATGGTAACAGATATCTGTTCCTGTGTTTCTACATATGTATGTATCTTTAAAGTTGGTTTCCAGGCCAAATTGTGGTTAAAACAGTAATCATGCATCTGATTTAATTAGGTAAGCTACAGCAAGAAGCTGTTTGTAATGTCATTGAATCCATCTTCATAAAGCAAGCTTAGCATACAATTTTGTTTTCAGTTATCAAAGAACAGTACTGGAATTAAGTTCCTTATTCCAATGAATAACCAGGTGGAGATACTATCATCCTTATTCAACAGGTTCTAAATGAGATTGATTATTAACTCAAGGAAAGTAAGATCAAATGTTTTATTGACTAAATATTCAATTATTTCATGCTTTATACTGATTATTCAATGGCCCAATCTTATTCATATAAGGATACTTCAAAAATTGCATGGAAATGGAAAAGAAAAGGTTAATTGTGAAGATTTCCAACTTGCATGCATGCTGTTTCACATTACACATTTTCCAGTAACTTAAGAATGAGCCATATAAGTTCACTATACATACTGTTTTAAAAGTTTTGAAAAAATAAAGAGGCAAAAATGATCAAGGAAGGAAAACAATATAGAAAAGAAAAAGTTAAAAAATCGATGAAGAATGTCAATAGACAATTCTAGGCTAAATATGGCACCTTTGCTCAGAGAACAACTCTATTATCAATTAAAAGTAATATGCTTTAATAAGAACGATTTGTTGGTCATAGAACTAAATGAAATCAGATATCAGCTGATAACATGTCATATTTTGGTGGCATTTAACATTACATTTAATGATTTTATATTAGAGATTGGAAAAATAGAAATGAAAGATTTCAAATATAGTAACACATGAAAGATCTCAAATATAGCAACACATATCTTCGTATTATCTTAACCAAGGAAGTTCAAAACAATGACAAAAAGCAATTGCATTAACTGGAAAGACAAATAATAACCACTTTATGAGCCAACCATCTTACCAAATTACCCAAAGGAGTGATGCAAAGAGACATGGTTTTCCACTTTTCTTTTTATGTTTAATAACTAATACATTGCAGACTGCATATGAATTTGTAGCCAGGTTCTCCACAGGGTGCAGGCTGGGTTCAAGGAACAACAGAAGAGAAGCATTTGTCAGGGAAATTACAAAGGACATGCTGCCATGGACCCTATACACAAATGTGGGACAATCCCACACAATGAAGAATCATCTCATCTCGAGTATAATCACATACTGTTAGATGAGTGAGTGGAGAGAATGGGTACCTGCCTGACTTAAACGTTCATTTTTACTGTTTTAAACCAAGGAGAGTAACAGTGTTCAGTGTATTGGACATCTTTTTTTTTTTCACTTCTTTCAGCACAAGATAGAAAAGCAGGTTTGAGTTTGGTTTGAGCTGTAATAGCATGTGTAATTTTTTAGTGGATTTTACTAGCAGTTCAAATATTTGCTCATGTTTTCAAATTTAGTAACAGATCTTAATACTTAGAGATGGTGACGATTTGTAGGCCCAAATCACATGAACAGAGTTCATGAAACTAAAAAGCTGAGCCACTATCACACCATGTTGTAGAACATCCAAATGAGTCCCTCGTTAACAGGGGTAACAGAAAGGTGTGCACTATCCATTGGAATGCAATCTATGCCCTTTCATTGGGGCAGTCCAATCATATGTAACTCAAAAGCATGTAGCTTAGCAGAGATCTAAAAGATCAAAAATTTTGAATAATCAGTAATAATCATTAAACTCAGCACATTTTCAGATAGTAGTAGAAAGTTACTTTTTCCTACATTTTGTCAAAATATACTATTTGAGCACTTACTTGGGATTAGTCTAACAACATCATGCTTACAATCAAATCCTCAAAGCAAAATATGAGGAAATTGCTTTTTCAATTTATGGATAAAGAGATAGAGGTGCAAAAAATTGCTACATCCATCATAAAAGAAGCATGCATGAGTAGCAACAGTTTTATCTAAACCCTGCATTACTGCAGAGGGCTTAGCAGCAGAATAGCCCAGTGTCCATGTGGAAGGCCAGGTTGAAGCTGCTGGTTCCGGCACCCTGGCTTTGACCTGTTTCAGCCCCTACTGTTATGTGATGGCCATTTAAGAAGTGCACCAGCATATGGAAGATGTTTCTTTCTCTTTCTTTTTTTTTTTCTCTCTTTCTCTTTCCCTCCCTCTTTTTCTCCCTCTGCCTCCAACCTTCCAAATAAATAAATATATATAAGAAAAGGGGGTATTATCACATAGAGCTAATTTCAAATTTGCTATGTTGCCCTAACATTAACTTTATCCAAAGGATGATGCTTCTTCAGCTACATTTGTAAGTTTATGTTTAAATTCATGGAGAATACTGCGTTACAGTTGTTAGGTCCTTGCACACTAACAAGAGTAAAACTTAGGAAAGTTGTATCAACTAAAAGAATCTTTGATTTGTATCTATAACCTTAACAAAACTAAACTGAAAAGGGAGGATTTTAGTTCAAACTGACATGTACACTGGCTGTAGGAACAACAAACTCCATTTGTGCATTTTTTCTTAAATAGAAAGTGAATGATATAATCCCTAATATGTTTTTGACTTCTCAACACACTTAATCTTGACAAGTCTCTCCAGTGTTTTGGAAGAACTGAATTTCATGAGAAGATGGTGACGTTCAGCGGACTGTCTTCTACATACATAATAGCTATTGTCTCACCGAAAAAAAAATCTTCATTTTTAAAGATAATGGCAGAAGCATATAAAAGAAGCAACCAAAATGAAAGTGGTGAAATGATGAATGACATAGTCAGAGACAAACGCTGAAAATAATCAATGGATACTTCATAGAATATATAAGGCATATGAAATCATAAAGGAAACACAAGCTGAGTGAGGCATCTGCTGTAAAATTTTTAAAGTTCCCTGTTAAAAAAAATAGTCTATCAACTGGACCAGGAAGATAGATTTTAAAATTCATTACAATTCTTTGCCTTAGGGAAGCTTCTATGTACAAATCAAATTGGACGTCATGCTGGGCTCCCAGGGGGAATGAAATTAAAAATATAGGATCAGCGAGCATAACTACATAAGTAAGGCCTTGGTATACGTATTCCTTGGGGAGAGTGGTAAAGGCTCAGCCTTAACTTGGATACAAATTGAAATCATAATGAGGTTCTGCTTTTCAAAATAAATGTGAATGGACACAATAAGTTCATATGTTTGTGCAACATGTACAGCTTGACAAATTGCAACTCTTCATCTACTGTGTGCCTAGCATTATGCTAAAGAATCTTTTCCCTGAGGAATTCAAGCTTGAGAACAGGACCATGTCCACAGCATGTTGCTGTTGAATCCAAACCTAAATGTAGCCAGATGCAGTTGTCTCTGAACACAGGTAACCGGCTGAAGAGTCAGTTCTTGTTCCAAGAGGAAGCTTTAGGATCCTGCAGCAGACATGTGTGTTATGTGACTAGATGGTCAGCCAGTGGCGAGAGGCCTGCTCTCCCAGAGATTCTGGTAAAGGTAAAGAACATGATTTCCCAGACGTGTTTCAGTTCTGCCTGAGACCTTCTCTACCACTCTGAATTCTCTTCAGGTCCCAATCCCACTCAGATGTGACTGGTTGCCATCACCATTCCGTGATGTCTAAAGGATGCCCTTTACCATACATCATGTAGAAGCACATTGTGATTCAAAGGACAGGGAACATAGGATTGTAACTGATTGGATATCATTTGTATGAGAACAACTGATTGGATACCACTTGTATAACAGATTGGACATCATTTCAATGAGAAAACTTGATGGAATATACAAAACAAAAAGATAGTTTCAAACAAGGGTTTGGAAACAATTGATGGGTTCCATAGAAAGGATCATGGAACTATGTAAGCTCAGTACCTTCTCCCTTATCTTGTATGAGCCACAGTCTATAACAGCCTGCTGCCACTAATAAACCTCGGCCATCTCACCAAGAGGATAGTCCACACATGTTATTTCAGGCTCTGCACACCAAGACCATTGCTGCAGGACAGGGAACATATCACATTAACCTGTTCTTGTTCTATTCCATAGACAGTCTCCTCTTCTACAGACTTGCCAAGAACATTAACGGAAGCTTCTTTGCAAATAAAATGAAACGGCAAGCTGTGCATTTGGAGGAAAGCAACTAAGCTCACATATCAGGCAGATCATCCACAGGGCACTCACCAAGCTGAGACACTGTCATTTTTGTGTAGACATCAGTGGGAGATAAGACACAGGAGCCTACCCTACTCTCCTTTTCATATTGAAATCTCCTTCTAACTCTTAATAATTACTGGTATTAATCCAATCAATACTCAAGGCCTGGTACTATGGTCAAAAAAACATACCTTACATTGAGGTACTCTGTACCTTTTAAATCAACCCAAGTTTCTTGGAATGTCAGAGGCCAAGATTTATAGACAGCAAGATCTTCAGTTTAAATTACACCAAGCACATGGAAATTATGTGGATAGAAAACCTGACTGGGAATCGGAATATACCACTTAACAGTCACACAAACTCTATTTTGCAATTTAAGGTAGTCATATCAATCATATCTTTTTTCTACAGCTGTGTGAACAGGGTAATTTATGGGTTATGACAGTAGATGCAAGAGTTAAAAGTAAATGATTAATAGGATCCAACAAGCATCACATTCATAAATGTGTTTCCAGTAACAAGAAAGATGTATGCTGGTTAAGTTAACAAATGAGGCTAATAAGCAGAAGAGATGTGGGCCTTTTTATTCATGTGATAAATACTTGCCTGGTGGCATTAACTACTTGGATCCAGTTATTTCTACCACTTGCCTTTATTTTGTTCCTCCTGAGACTTGATCATTTATTTACACTCTAGCATGATTTTAAAACTGCATTTTTACTTAGATGAGTAGGTTTTGGTCACTTCCCATCAGGATAACAAGAGAATACAGAGAAGAAACCAAACAAAGGAGAAATGCCTGGAGAGAAAGCATAATTCTCATGTCTATAAAGCACAGATTCAGGGCAGAAGTTCCTAACAGTGCAAGACAGAGGATCTGGTCATAGGGTCAGGCCACAGTGCTTCACCTGACTCTGAGAGCTTACATGCCAGATCGAGATGATCCTGGCAGAACAGGTGTCCAAATGAAAATGCAATAATTGACCATCTAAAATATCTACAGATGATATTTTCCTAGTACACATTCATATGTAAATTCAAACTGGTAAACTGAAAAGTATTCATAATTCAAGATTAATCCTTGAAGACAGATAATACAACCAAGGAAGAGAATGAGCCTACTTGAATGGAGCACATTTCATGTGTTAGATTACAGATGATAATTTTAGTCACATTAGTCTTAGGAAAAACAAATATTTTCCACCATTCTTTAGATCATATTCTGACAATTATGGATCCTGTCCAGTCTTTTCAATTTGCATCAAAGATATAGAATTGGAATAGGTAGCTCACTCTAATTAGCTCATATCATTTTTTTTTAAAGATTTAGTTTATTTTTATTGGAAAGGCAGATATACAGAGAGGAGAGACAGAGAGGAAGATCTTCCGTCCGATGATTCACTCCCCAAGTGAGCGCAACGGCTGATGCCATGCCGATCCGAAGCCAGGAGCCTCTTCCGGGTCTCCCACTCGGGTGCAGGGTCCCAAAGCATTGGGCCGTCCTCGACTGCTTTCCTGGGCCACAAGCGGGGAGCTGGATGGGAAGAGGGGCCGCCAGGATTAGAACCGGCGCCCATATGGGATCCCGGGCGTGCAAGGCGAGGACTTTAACCACTGCGCCACCACGCAGGGCCCAGCTCATATCATTTTTAAAAACATATTGGAAAGGAAGGTTTACACAGAGTAAATACAGAGAGAAGGATCTTCCATCCATTGGTTCACTCCCCAAGAAGCTGCAGTAGTGAAGCTGAGCAAAACCAGCATCCAAGATTGTTTTCTGGGTCTCCCAAGGCTTTGGGCCATCCTAGACTGCTTTACCAACCCACCAACAGGCAGCTGGATGGGAAGTATGGCAGCTGGATGGGAAGTACAGCAGCTGGGACATGAATCAGCACCCATGTGGGATCACAGAGTATGCATGGTGAGGAATTAGCCACTGAACAATCATGCTTTGCCCATAGCTCCTGTACTTTTTATATCATGATGTAAACCTCAAGGAGATGGAAAAGTTAAAAATGAAATGTATCCAGTTGACTTAAAATGACATCAATATTTCTTGAAGTAAATTAATTGACACTACAAAATTCTGATCCAGAAAATGACGATGCTTTCTTTTACAAAAGTTAAAACTTTGAGTCAATTTATATTCATATTTTGTGACTATTTACAAGTTCTATCTGATATTTTATGCAGCAAACTAGAATGAAATTATTTATCCCCTTGTAACTTAGTTTTATTATAATCAGTCTGAGACACAGTTAAAATTTTGAGCTGCCTGAAGAAACGTTTGAACTATAATTATAAAGGAACTAGGAAATTGTAAGTAGAGAGAGCCACAACTAATTTGAGGTGATTTCCAAGGGCATTCAGTTAGATTTCCCCCAAACCATCTAATCCCAATTCTTTATTTCCCTCTCAGTTCCTCTCTGTGCTTCCCTTCCTGCTCACATCTCTCCCCCGTCTCCTTAGCTCTCTCTTTCTCAATAAAGGTGCATTAGCCTCACTTAATAACAAAACTTCCAATACAGATCAACTCTGGGCCTCAAAGTGGAAGTGTTTAATCTAACAAATTTCTATTTGTTCATTACAAACACATATTGAACACTTACTGTGCATTCAATTTGAGCTGGATGTTTTAAGGGCTATGCTAGCCTATATCTTAGATCGCAACTGCTATTTACTTGCAAAACTTCAATTATTCAGTTGCCCTAGCCACCTTTCTCAATAGCTATATGTGACTAGAGGCAAAAAAAAAATAGTGAAATAAAACAGGTATATAACATCTCCATCTGTATAGGAATTCCACTGTACAGAACTGTAGGTTACTTAACTATGACTCTCAGCACTCCTCAAAGCTTGTTTTGCTCAGCAGGATAAAGCTAACAGACATGAAGACATATGTAAAGAGTGCAATTAAATATTAAGGCAGCAGAACTGCCCTGAAGAATTGCTTTTGGGTATTAATTTTACAGATCAGGGTTAAAAAATGAAGGCAATTGGAAAAGGAAAGCAAATAATGGAGAACCGTACCAACAAAACCATTGTAAGATGTGGGAAGAACAGTGGTTTTAAGAAATTGATTAAAAATGTCTTTGGATATAAAGCTATTTCATTAGGATCTGTGTCAAGTTAATAAGGTAGATATCATGAAGTACGTGGCTCCCAACTTATGGTATTCCTTAGCAAGGTTTAGGCAGCAAAGTTGAGCACCTTGCTATTTTTTATCCTCAAGCACTGACTCTTGTGAAAAATGACACTTTGTAAATTCAGGGAGAGCAATGGAAGTCTTTCGACTCCTTCGTGATGGTAGAAATTGCTTGGATTGTTTGGAAATTGCTATTTTTGAGCAGCAACATTAGTTTTGGGAGATAAGAATTTATTTCCCTACCCAGTGCCGAATTGAACAAGTTACATGTGGAAAAACTGAAGTTTTAATCTACTTCTAACTCACATGGAACCAACCTCATCGAAAGGAAATAAATTTGAAAAGCTCTCACTTTTATAATTTTCTAAAAGAATGAAAATGATGAGCTACCCATTGGTACAGGACTTTATACTAAATGAAATTATTCAAAACGCAGAGCAACACTGTCGAAGCAGTGATGGGTAGATAAAGACTTGAGGTATGTCAACACAAAATTACCAAGGTTTGAGATTCTTCCTGTGATACTGTTTCATAGGTATTAGCCAAAGAAATTATATAATTTTTGGATCTAGCTGGAGCCATTTCACCCAATAAATTAACTCAAACATAATTAGAAATAATATTCCTTATACATTTAGAACAAATACACATGAATGCCTCATGTCCTAAAATTAGTTGAATCTAGAATCATGTTCTGAGACAATCTTAGCACCTGAATATCCAACTCTTTGGACTTGAACAATTTAGTCTCTTGATAGCTTGCTGAGTTAATGTTAGACTGTTACAGTTCAGCGCAACTGCTAATGAAGTGTGTAATTGGGTGCCTTTTTAAAACAACTTCTATTGTCCTAAGGTTACATCTCTTCCAATCAAAGCATATGAAAAGAAACATTTTGGGTAATTTCATTCATGTTTACTATCTTTTAAGGGGCAGATTTCATCTATGTTTTCCTTCCCTTTTTCAAATGTAATTCTATTTTTTCCTGGGTTTCTGATGTTTCTGTAATGTGATATTATGAATCCATACTGACTTCTCGAGATTTTATTATTTAATGATACAGCTTCATAGGCTCTGGGAATTCTCCTTCCTCCAACCCAAATCCTCCCGACCGCTGGTTTCTCCTATATCATTATAATAGTATAGTCCTTCATAAACAGTCATAAGTCCATCATTTTGCTATTTAAGTGTATCTTGGCATTGTAGGTTTGGACAATGGCACAGAGTCCAGCTTTCCTATTGTGAACATATACTTAACAGTTTCATTAGGATTCCAGTTTTGACTTAGAAATAGAGAAGCATTCTGCATTGTATCTTCACATCTGGATATGATAGTCTCTATTACATAGTTACTATACATCCCCTTAAGTGAAAAGACAACGAACAAATAAAACTAATAACAAGAAGGTTTTTTTTTAAGATTTATTTATTTTTATTGCAAACTCAGATATATGTAGAGAGGAGGAGAGACAGAGAGGAAGCTCTTCCTTCCAACGATTCACTCCCGAAGAAGCCGCAATGGCTGGAGCTGAACCAATCTGAAGCCAGGAGCCTGGAGCCTCTTCTAGGTCTCCCATGTGGGTGGAGGGTCCCAAGGTTTTGGGCTGTCCTCGACTGCTTTCCCAGGTTGCAAGCAGGGAGCTGGATGGGAAGCTGGGCTGCCAGGATTAGAACCGGCGACCATATGGAATCCTGGTGCATTCAAGGCGAGGGCTTTAGCCACTAGGCCATGGCGCCGGGCCCAACAACATGAAGTCAAATAGCATGGTACTAAATGACCAACGTGTCACTGAAGAAATTAAAAAGAGAATCAAAAATCTTCTTGAAGAAAACAATGCTCCTGTATGACCCATGTGTCACTAAAAAAATTAATAAGAAAAAACATTTGAAGAAATGAAAATATCAAAATCCATGAGGTTTAGCAAAAACAGTATCAAGAGGGACATTTATAAGCTCAAGCGCATACAAAGTCATGTTTTAGACATGTTCATGTTCAAAGCCTTGGGAAAGCCAACAAGGTGGTGATGGAGAAAGGCATCAGTCTTTCTATCAGCACAGCATGAGCTGACGTACCAGTGTGTTACGGAATGCACAGAGTCTTCTCACTTTCCATTAGCTGTCATGTTTTCCATGACAAGACACTGCAGTCCCCAGGGCTTCTGAAACCTCGCGTGGACCTTCTGTCCTCCATCTTTATCAAACTTTAGCCATCCTACGTGTCCAAAGGATCAGGTTTGGAGCCTACCATGTCTATTCCCAAATGCACTGCCTGGTTCACGCCCTAGTTACTGAAATAGTCACAGAGCAGCTCTTACTGGTTTCTCTCAAATCTAACCTTAATGAATCTTTATCACATGGTTTCCAAGTAGATTAACGCTTTACTTCTCATGTAGCTCCAAACTGGCTCAGCCCTGGCTATTCTGGTCATTTCTTCCCACCCAACCATTTCATTTTTAATCCGATATGTGTGTCAACTTCCCATTAAGTAAGAAATTAACCCAGATTTCATTGTGCTGAGATTCTCCAGAAAACTTCCCTTTCAGCCAGACTTTACTTGTTGCTGATGATTTTCTTATGTGACGCCACTGCCATTATAGATTGAATCACCAAGCTAGCTTTGTCTAGTTTCTATATTTCAGAAAATTCCCACTGCCAGTTTCACAAGTGTTCAAGAACCATCTTAAAGACCAACCGTTCTCAGGAAGCTTTTGATGACTGTCCACACTTTAAAAAGGTATATTACTCATTCAAATTATGAGGTTCTACCATCATGCCAGCGCACTTGATTTATAGTAATTTTCTATAGCTGCATACATTATATACAAGCTTTGATTATATTTACCTTTTCCTACCTATATTCCTAATATATCTCTGTTATTTAAGATTAAAATATCATATTTCTAGGCCCTGTTGCTACTTAGCATAATGTCTTGTACTTTATAGCAGCTCTCTAAGTATCTGTTATAGTGGAAATGGGTGAAGTTCATGCAAGGTTAAAACAAACGCAAATTGGACTTATCTCCTAATATTTAGGTTTTTTGGCTTTTACTTGTCAACATTGGTGTGACAATTTATGGAAGACAGGCTTTGATATCATCTAGTTGTTGTATTCCTGTGATTGGTTATACATATTGGCTTCTGCATGACTATCATTTGACATATTTGGTGACATAAATACTGCAAAATAAGAATCACAAATCCAGGAAATACGATTAATGTACATCAAAGGAATGAAACTCACAATGAGCCAAAATAGGTGTATACTAATCTTATTTTAACTTAAATTTAATTATATTTTATTTATTTTCATATGCTTTTCCCTGATGTTTCCTGTGAAAGTGTTACTTTTGTTTTTACATGAAAGGCAGAGCTATACACCGAGAAGGAGAAACAAAGAGATGTACCATCTCTGGCCACAAGAGCCAGAACTGGGCCGATTCACTGCTTTTTCAGGCTATGAGCAGGGAGCTGGAGCAAAGCAGAGCAGCTGGGACTTTAACTGGTGCGCATATGGGATTCTGGAAGGGCACGTGGAAGATCAGCCTGCTGTAGCACAGCACTGGCCTCACTATGGTTTTTTCTTTTTTTCTTTTCTTTTCTCTTTTTTTAAAAATAAGTATACTAGACTTATACTGGCTTTTAAAAGTTAAGCATATTTAAAAAAATATTATTTATTTATTTTAAAATCAGAAAAAAGAACAAAAAATTAATACAAAAAACAAAAAAAAAAGAAACAAATTTCCATCAACTGGTTCATCCCGCAAATGCTACAGCATCAGGAGGACTGGGAGTGCTAACTGGATCTCTCACAAAGGCAACAGCCACACAGGTACTTGGGAAATCACTCACGGCTTCCTAGGTGCATCAGCAGGAAGTTGTATTGGAAGTGCAGAGTTGACGGAACTCAAACTCTGATGCAGGCATCCCACGTAACAATTTAACTTATTGTACCATAGTACCTGCCTTATGTGACATACAGAACTGGGAAGCTTAGAGACTTAGCAATAAGTGCAAAAGAGAGGAAAGTATTTCTGGTTTGCACAGTACAGAAGTCCAAAATGTTAGCCATCCAATCAAGACCCTCTACAAAATCCCCAAAATATTACACTGCATTTTACATAGTTGATGCCTAACACAAAGTCAAGGATGTAATATATTCTAGGTAACACATTATCCATTCACATCATCTCTTTTCATTCTCATGATCACTGCTTCTCGGCCTTTTGGCTAAGATCATGTCCAATTCTCAAGATCACTACAGGAATCAGGAATTACTAATCCCACACACAGATGAGGAAACTGATTAATAAATATAAATCTACTGTTGGTGGTAAAAATTATTGCAACCCCTATGAGACACAGTATGGAGATTTCTCAGAGATGTGAGAATAGACCTACTTTATGACCCAGCCATCCCATTCCTGGGAATTTACCCAAACGAAATGGAATCTACACATAAGTTGCCTGTAACCCCATGTCTATGCAACTTAATTCACAATAGCTAAGATGTGGAATCTACCCAAATGTCTATTACCTGATCACTGGCTAAAAAATATACACTATACATTATAAATTACTACTCAGCAGCAATAATGTCTGAAATCTTATCATTCACAACAGATTAGAAACCATTATGCTTGGTGAAATAAGTCCTAAAAAGATAAGTATCATATGTTCTCTCTGATCTGTGACAATAGAGTACAAAAGATGTAATCATGGGTTGGGCATGGTAGTCTAGTGGCTGAAGTCCTTGCCTTGAACATGGTAGAATTCCACATGGGCGCCGGTTTGTATCCCAGCAGCCCTGCTTCCCACCCAGCTCCCTGCTTGTATCCTGGGAGAGCAATCAAGGATGGTCCAAAGACTTGGGACCCTGCATCTACATCAGAGACCTGGAAGAAGCTCCAGGCTTCTGGCTTTGGATCAGCCCAGCTCCAGCCATTGTATACACTTGAGGAACAAATCGGAGAATGAAAGATCTCTCTCGTTCTCTCCTCCTCTCTGCATATCTGACTTTCCAATAATGAATTTTAAAAAAGATGTAACCAGTATGAGATTAACATACTGAGAAGAAACTGCTATATACAGTATTCACCTGTTCACCTGAGTAGTAGTAGGGGTTTCATTTTTATTATTTCTTATGCTACATTATTTTTTTAATTGTTATGTCATCGGACCCTTAAATATCAGAAGGTTAAACACGTTACTGTGAAGTGAATCAATATCCTATTGTAATCATTGGAAAGAAACCAAGAAAGGAGGGAGGAGGCAGAGGGGCAGAGAGGAACCCCTATGCTTTCAACTATGTATCATGAAAAGTCTGAAATTTATTTACTCATTTTATAAAAATTTTTAAAACCATAATAAAAACTAAGACATAGGGGGAAAAAAAGCTAGTGTCCAGTGCAGTAGCCTAGTGGCTAAAGTCCTCGCCTTGGATGCACCAGGATCCCATATGAGCTCCAGTTCACATCCCAGCAGCCCAGCTTCTCATTTGGCCCCCTGCTTGGGAAAGCAGCAGAGGATGGCCTAAAGCCTTGGGACCCTGTATCCACATGGAGACCCAGAAGAAGCTCCTGGCTCCTAGCTTCATATTGGCTTAGCTCTGGCTATTGCAGCTGCATAGGGAGTAAACCAGTGGACAGATCTTCCTCTCTGTCTCTCCTTCTCTCTGTGTATCTACCTGTCCAATACAAATAAATAAATCTGTAAAAAAAAAAAGAGAGAAAAATACTGTGTAGTTGTTTTCAGTGTCAATGATTTCATTTCACCTAAAAAAAGATGACATCTACATAAACACATCCTTAGAGGCCTGAGATCGGCACACTGCATATCTTCTGTGTTTTCGGGACACTGACACATATTCATTCCAAATACAGGCAGCTAAATGAAGGTATAAAAGAGAAACTATCATGAAACTTAAAAATATATTTCTTGATGGATCATAAATTGAAAAGGGTATCAGAACAAAAAGTGAACAGTGCGATCTTTTACTATCATGTTTGACAATGTGTCTTTGGTTTGTCTGAGACACGGGGACAGACCCCTCTCATCTCTGGGTTCGCCATCCAAGCACCTGCAACATCCAGCAGACAGGAGCATTGCCGTGTTCCTTTAAAAATCTAGCAAATTTCCAACATCAGTTCATTTACCAGGCTATTATCCTCTTTTTACTTCTCCTTCACCAGTTCAGTGGTTGTTCAATGGTATCTCACATTCCACATAGACTTTCTTCATACTTTTACAATTCTTTCCAATGTTTGGGCAATTTCAAAAAGTCTTGCCCTCCAGGTCAGAAATTCTCCACTCCACTTGATCTGTTCTGCAGTTAAGCTCCCAACTGTATTTTTATTTCACTGATAGATCTGATCCCCCAAAGAGCCCTTTGATTCCTCCTAATTTATATGTCTTAGTCTATTTTTATTCATGTCCATCACTGGTCTTCACAGTTCCTTAACTTGTCTATCTGAATTCTCCTGTATCTCATTGAGTTTCATTACATTGCTGATTTGAATTTTATTTCTGACATTTCATGGACTGCCTTTATACCAACATCTAGTTCTGGGGAACCACAGGGTTTGGTTGCAGGTGTTATGCCACTGTTTCTCCAGACGCCCTGTGTCCCTTGGGTAACATGTGTACATCTGGTGTAATAGTCCTTTATTCTTTATGGGGGCTTACTGGAAAAGAACTCATGGTTTGGATGGAATTCAGGGTGTTGCTTAGCTTGTGGCTTTGGTTTTATTTTTAGGTGAACCTGAAAGTGTAGTTTCAGAGATTTCTTTTGCTTTACTCAATGTCTACATATGACACAGTGCTCTGATCTGCTGTAGCTTATAAGGGTAGTAGTGTAGCCTTGAGGCGCATGTAGGTGCCTTGAGTGTGTATTTTCAATCTCCCAGAGAACTTGGTGTCAGCTACACTACAAATTGTGATAGCTCAGGCTTGTTCTTGGTGCTGGGATAAAATAGGGTATGCATTTGTCCCACTGGTAAGTCTGGGTTATGATGGCACTTACAGCAATGGTAACTGGCTCTAGGACTATGTGATATCAATGGGCCCTTCTATAAATCCTTTTAGGGCAAAACTGGCACTGTGGCTTATACACCAGCAGTCCTAGTTCCAGGACTAGGGGATGTACAGTGAACCCTGTTCTAGACCTATGGGGTGACCACAGTATATATAGGAGATATTGACTAGCAGGTGTGAGTCTGGGAGGGAGAATGAAGACAGACTTTTCCATAATTCCCACTGGGTAGATTTCAGTGGCTCTCAGAAAATTATTACTGATTGCTATTGTCTTGGTATAGCAGGGTACAGTGAGGTTGTTACCCAGGTTCCCGATGTGAGAGTCTAGTGTCAAGAATGGTGCTAGCCAAATGTCTTTAGCAGAGCAACTAAGGATAGAGGGTTTCCCATACCATAAGTGAGTACAAATTAGTCCAAAGATTATAATACCAGCATCAATGATCTGGTTCTACAAGGAACAGATGAAATCGCCCCCAGTTTTCACAAGACATGCAAGGATATAGCTGGGAATTGTATCTGGGGGGGTTCTAGGCATCATGAGCTGCAAGGTGCAAAGGGAAATTCCTCAGGTTATATCTGAGTATTATTTAAGCCTCAGAAAGCTAAGGGGAAGCCAAGGGGAGCAACCTGATCACATAGCATAAGTGAGTACAGCTATAGTGTTTATGGCTGAAATTTCCTCATTTGCAGGATGCGGAGGGGTCTGTCCTTCACCCTACAAGTTGCCCTGATTCTGGCTCTACTGGCCATGGTAAAACAGATATTAACTGTGTGATTCTGCAGTAGGGACCAGAGCTCTGAGGGCTTGAGGAGTGAGGCAAC
Organism: Ochotona curzoniae; assembly: GCF_017591425.1. Taxonomy (NCBI): domain Eukaryota; kingdom Metazoa; phylum Chordata; class Mammalia; order Lagomorpha; family Ochotonidae; genus Ochotona; species Ochotona curzoniae. The sequence continues at coordinate 22,655,221 of NW_024465751.1, forward strand.
GTACCTTCCCCTTCTCAAATCCCAGTCAGCTTCCTAACTGGAGTTAGAATCAGCGGGTGACATTGCATTTCCCCCCCATCTAATGATGACTGTGTTAGGATAAATGACAATTTCTCTCAACTTCAACTTGGGAAGATGCCAACTCCCAGGAGGCAGCTGTGCTCAGCCTTATCTTTTTCCTCACAGTTTCTGTGAAGACTTCATTCTGTCGCTACTTTTCCACTGAAATTTTCTGTCAGTTTGTGCCCTAGAAATGTGGTCTTTCATTTTTATTTTTTTTTCTTTATAGCCTTTTGTAGCTGAAGTCCATTTGTCACCCACTGTTCAATTATCTTGAATTTCTCTATTACATATCTTCTTTTAAAAAAGAAAAGAAATGTATTTGTTTTTATTTGAAAGGCAGATTTTACATAGAGCTGGGGAGTGAGAGATCTTCCATATGATGGTTCATTCCCCAAGTGGACGCAACGCGAAGAGCTGGGCTAGTCCAAAGCTTCTTCTATGTTTCACATATGGGGACCGAACATCAAGAACTTAGGCCATCCTCTCTTGCTAACTTAGCCACCAGCAGGGAGCTGGATCAGAAGTGAAACTGCTAGGACACGAACTACCACCCATATGGGATGCCAGGGCCATAGGGAGTGGATTACTTATTGAGCCACTGTGCCAGCCTCTCCTTCACTTATCTTCTATTCCAGAAAATAATAGACATGCCCATGGAAGACATCTTCAATAAATGGTCCATTGAGTTGAGAACTGAATGGACTGAAACTCAGGCTTATGGAGATATATGGAGATTATTGGAAAAGATCACCTTAAAGAGAAAAGAGCAAAAAATGTTGTCTGGAGGCAAGTGACCACTTAATGTGTGTCAGTGTATCCTGGGACTCAAGAGTCCAGCTGAGTGCTGCAGATCCCTGAAAACACCAAAGACCCCAGTGGTCATACAGGGGGACAGACATCTGTCCCTGAAAAAGAAGGGTCAGAAAGGCTAGAGTGCCTTTATGATTGCTGTGTTCAACCTCATGAATTAAGTCCATGATGAACAATACTCAGTCCTTGGCAAGCTCCAACTCACAGAATAGGGCCTATCTCACACTGAATCCTTTTGGATGCAGAATTCAACACGGCTTGCCACTAACAGTGGTGCAAAGCTGGTCACTTCATTATGTTTAAAAGAGATATTCAATTACATTTTTCTCCCTAGAATCATTTTTCTTTCTGTCAGACTAAAAACCAAAATTAATTGATATGTCAAAATCCATGCCATAAATCTTGTTCCTAAGTATGTATCTTCTAAATTATATAATGCTTATATTATTTTCAATAGACTTTGTTTATAATAAACTGTCTACTCTGAGTGAATAACAGCATGACTCAGCAAATATTTTCACAAGATGTTTTTCCTTAAGTAAATTTATAGCTGGGTATATTGAGTTGGATTCTAACTACAATTACACAACAGCAAAGGTGGCAACAAAGCAGTACAATCTGATTTGATTTTTTTGTTATTTTAAAGGAGAAATCTTTTTTTTAGCCCAATAGATATCAGAATGTCATTTTGATTACTATCTCTTTAGCTGCATTCATGCTGCATAAATTCAGCAAAGGATGACCAGAATATATATATATATATATCCTCAGTGAGGAAAGTTGACAGAACCCATAATGCTGCCATGGTAGAAACAGGATTATCTTAAAGGGACTCTATCAGTTTCTGGTAACAACTTCAGATTTCAGTGGCCTCCCAAGACAGGCTTGGGTAGCTGGGAAAATCTGCAGTGAGGGTGGGGTATGGATGTGAACTTGGGTCAGAAGGTCCGATTAAACATAGGCAATAAAGTAAAAAACAAAAAGGATTAAAACAAGCTATAAGCTCCTGCAGAGGAAACAAACAACAAAGTGAAGAGGCAGCCAGCAGAATGGGACAAAAAAGATTTGCACACTACGCAAATAATAAAGGATTACTATTTGGAATCTATAAAGAACTCTAGAAACTCCCCAACAACAAAATAAATAGCCCAGTTAAGAAACGGACAAAGGACAGGAACAAATAATTTTCAAAGAATGGAATTCAAATGGTCAACAGACATGGGAAAATGCTCGGGATCACTAGCAACCAGGGAAATGCGGAAGCAAAAGCAAACGAAAGCAAGTTGGCACCTCACTCCAGTAGAACGGCAATCACACAGAGATCAGAGAACAAACACGGGTGAGGATGTGTAGAAGAGGGTGCTTGACTCCACCGCTGGTGTGAGTGCGAACTAGCAGAAGCCCTATGGAAGACAGTAAGAATGTTCCCCAGAAATCTGAGAGCAGAGGCACCGTAGGACCCAGCAATTATCTGAATGAAATTGACATTTTGAGATCTGACTATTTGTTTACATTCTTTGTCTATACTCTTGAGGAACACTGATTTATTTTCTATTTGCTACTTGTTGAATTCTTTACCTAATGGGGTGTCAAGCTTGTGATTGTGGAAGTGAAATAAAACTATATCATTGTGAAAAAAAATTAAATCAAATATGAAGAAGGGCAAGTGGGAACATGGTCAGGAGGGAGAGTAGGGGGAAAGCATCACTACGCTCCTGAATCTGTTTAGCTTTTTATCAATAATTACAAAAGGAGGAGGAGGAGGAAAGGTGCCCGCACCAGCTTGGTTCTAAGGGCATGCCCTGTGTCTCATTCAAAAATGGAGTTAATGATACTTCAAATTCTCATGAAGCATAAAACCTATATTATATGATGGATGCAAAAATGCATTTAAAAGAAAAATAGCTATAGGTTTACAAAAATTTAGAATTTAGAACAAGTGTGTCAAATAATCAGCAGATTTAAACAGAGTGATTCCCATAGAATATTAATTTGTCAGAGAACATTCCTCCAAAAGTATAAATTACAGCTGGTTTTACAGGCAAATTTTACCAAACCTTCACATAGCCAGTAAATGTCAGGGTCAAATTGTTTCAAAACATAATAAACCACCAAGAATAATTTTGAGAAGTGAATTTGAACTATGTCAAAACTTGATGAACTCAAAACTCAAGAGGATGAGGCAGCACAGTGGTTCAATAGGCTAAAATTGCACCTGCAAGTGCTAGGATCCCATATGGGCACCAGTTCATGTCCTGGTTGCTCTACTTCCCAACCCATCTTCCTGCTTATGGTCTGGGAAAGCAGAGGATGGTTCAAGTCCTTTGTCCCATGCACCCATAAAGGAGGACATGAAGACACTTTCGTCTCCCAGCTTTGGAACAGCTCAGCTCTGGAACAGCTCAGCTCTGGCTATTGTTGTCATTTGGAAACTGAGCCAATGGATAGAGGCTCTCTCTCTCCATCTCTCCTTCTCTCTGTATAAAATTCTTCCTTCCAAATAAAAATAAATCTATACAGAAGAACTCAAGAGGAACCTATAGATGAATAGCAGTTATGATTACAAACATTTCTTGAGCCCATGCAGGAATGAGAATCCAGCACACATTAAAACAAACTGAGTGTCAGAATGTGAGGGTGGTTCAGTACAAAGTAATTTATCAATCATTTTATAGATGAAAAAGTGAAAAAAAAACCTTGATAAAGACAAGAGATGTTATAAAGTCTTTTAAAGTTCAAGAAAATTCTTTGGTTAACAAAATTAAAATAGGGCCCAGTGTGCTGGCCTAGCAATTAAAGTCCTCTCCTTGAATGCACTGGGATCCTATATGTGTGCCAGTTCTAATTCTGGCAGCTCCACTTCCCATCCAACTCCCTTCCTGTGGCCTGGGAAAGCAGCCGAAGACGGCCCAAAGCCTTGGGACCCTGTACCCACGTGGGTGACCTGGAGGAAGTTCCTGGCTGCTGGCTTCAGATCAGGGCAGCACTGGGCATTGAGGTCACTTGGGGAGTGAATCAGCAGATGGAAGATTTTCCTTTCTGTCTATCCTCCTCTCTATATATCTGACTTTGAAATAAAAATAAATAAATTTTTTAAAAATTAAAATATATAGATCGTTCATGATATATGAAATAAAAACAATATTCTATTAAAAATTTGTAAGTTTTACTTTCTAACTTAAATTTTTAAATAATTTTCAATATACATGCTATCTTTTGAAAAGATTATTAGCATGTCATTGATTCATAGCAATGAGCATAAAATGGAAAGGCATATTACATGTATATATTATGAGTTGGTGAGCCAACATTGCTTATGCAAATGCTAGATCATTAAAAATTACTTGGAAGGATTATATTCCATGGTGATCTCATGGTTTTGGACTCTGAGTTCATTTTTCTGTAAAACTATCAGCTAATCTTAGAAGAAATTCAACCACCAATCAGTCAGAGCCAAAGAGCTCAGACAGGGAGTGTCAGGAGAGAAACGGTCTGAAGGACCCTGGAAATGATGTACTCAGCTGCTAAGGTGCCCTCCTGTCCATGACTGCTGCTTCCAGATGACCAACCTATTTTAAAATAGCTTGAGGAGCCACATGGGTACCATGTCAGAAAACAAAACCAGATAGAACCACACCACCAGAATCTGCCAGTCCACATTACTGGGTTGGGTAGGAGTGGTGCAGATTGCCCAGGGAACGGGGTCTTGGGACATATCAGAGTAGGGGCCACTGAGGGTTTCACAGGTACCAAATGACATCTGGGGGTTTCCACCAAATGGGCCACCAAACTCACAGGACTGGTCCTCCTCAGTTGCTAATGTTCATGCAATGCAGAACACATCCAGATACACATGAAAGCCAGCTTATCTAAACCAACAAAGGATGCCAAGTCTCTCTTCAAAATATGGAAAACAGAACAGGTTGAACAACTCTCCTGGTCAGGCTTTGCAGCAAGTGTCTAGGTCTGTGGATAGCTGAAGTAGACTTGGTCAGCCAACAGACCTTAGAAAGACCCTCTGATGCAAGAATGCTGACAGTTTCTTGGAGCTATCAAGATCACTCAAGTAACACTGCTGTAATATTCTGACACTGGGATGGCCATCTCCATCCCAGGGTGCTTATGTAGTTTGACAGTAAGACACAGACCTCTCCTCTTCCCTCCACCATCCCCTTCAACCCCCTGCAGACACAGGAGTAAAAAAAAAAACAACAAACAAAAACTAAAACATTTATCTCACACTCCTTCACCCACATCTTGACTCTCCCTACCCTAATCAGAGACCTGCATGAATACATATTCCTCTCAACTACGTAATTAATATTAAAATAAAATTTCAAAAATAATCAAAATCTAGGTTGAAAGTGACTTATTATAAAATGTGGCAGATGTTAGCATGCCATCTGCTGATTCCGAATGTTGCTGCTGAGACTCAGTCATGTGAAAATAATCATTCAGAGCTGGTGCTGTGGCTTGGTAAGGTAAACTTCCACCTGTGGTATTGGCATATGGGTACCTGTTCAAGTCCTGGCTGCTCGACTTCTGATTCAGCTCACTGTGAAAGTGCCTGGGAATTCAGTGAAAGACAACCCAGGTGCTTGGTCCCCTGCACTCTTATCAGAAATTCCAAAGAAGCAATAGACCAGCCCAACTCTGGCCATTAAGGCCGTTTAGGGGGTGAATCTGCAAATGGAAAATCTCTGTCTCACCTTCTCTCTCTGTAAAAATCCATCGTTCAAATAATCAATCAATATTTTAATAAAAAGAATCATCTATCTGAGGGTCAAGGGTCCTCTCAGCCCCTCTGATCTTATGACCCACCTCAGCTCCTTCTTCGACCTTGTTCCTGTCTTTGACATTTTGCACTTGCAATAAGATATGCGGCATGAAGGCATCTCCAGTGTTTGCTAGCTTCTATGTGCAAAGAATGCAGTTTTTCACTGATTTTGGATAATGGACTAAGTCTTTAAATTCTGCTTCTACATAACCCTTTTTCCTTACTTCTCAAACTATAATTAAATGCATATTAGAATTTCTTTCTTCTCCCTTTATCTTTTCCTAATTTCCATCTGCACTTCTCAGTGCCCTGCATTCCAAGTAGTTTCTTGAGTATTATCTTTAGTTTCACAACTCATTCTTCATCTAAGATTAAATTGCAAAAAGTCATTTATTGAGCCTCTAATAGTAATCATTATTTTTTTTCTTTTTCAGACTTTTTATTGTTGAAGCTTCCTGGCTATTTTCAACAGTCTCCTATTTTTGAATCATACATTCCAGTTCAATTTTGATTGTTTGAAGCTTAAACTATTACTTTCATGTTCTGTGTTTGGTACTTCAAATTTAAATACCTACCAAGTGTATAGATTTTTTTTTTAAATTGTGAGATCTAATTTCTTGGAAATCTGTTGGAGTTTTATATTTGGCTGTGGGATGTCCTCTTCAGAAGAGATTTACATTTGTCTAAGTCCCTTGGGTGAAGTCTGAAGTACTGAGTCAACATATGTTTTATTACTCCTCCGTGTAGAGACAAAAACACAACTACCTCCACTTGCTTCATGTTTTACTCCAGTTTACAGAGGAGGCGTCATGGTGTCGTTTAAGCATCTCCACTCTGCATTTATGAATTATAATAACAAACAGATTGGTCTTTTTAAAAAAAAATTTTATTTTGGTAACCTTTACATAGTTGATTAGGGCACAAAGGGTCAAGGGGTACAGGAAAGAGGGTAATACCATTGTTTCCACATTAATATTTGTTTTTCTGTATCTGGGGTAAGGAAAGAGATAAAGGGAAAAGCCCTACCCAGCCTCCCACCCATACCAGGTCCTCAACGTGGGGCATGCTCTGAAGGTCCTGCTCATGCAGTTTTGAGAGTTGAACAGTTCTAAAATGTTGCCAATCTCGCCACTCCAAGTGTGATGAACTCTCTTCAGAATCCAGTGGCTGACATAGTCTCTTCATGATTGGGGTTCTGAGATCAGCAGTTCAGTTGGAGAGGTCCTCAGAGAAACTTTGAGATGATCCCAGACCTGATTCTTGTGTGTGCTTGCTAGTACAGCGTCTAGTACAGTCCATCGCCCCAATCAGCTCATGCATATGCTGATGGTTGCAATTTCTGGGTCAGTTCTCTTTCCAGCTCTGTGTTCCACACAAACCAATGGTTGTCGCAATCCAGTCCGATAATGCCCACTTCTTACTCGGCCCTCACGCAAACTAGTGGGAGCTGCAGCCTAGTCAGAGAGACTTCCCATAACCCCCACCAGGCCTGCCTCCTACCCTGGTTCCCCTGCTTGCCAGTATGTACCACAGACTTATTTAGTCTGTCCCACATCCCATTTAGTTCTCGTGCATGTCAATGGGCACTGAAGCCTAGTTCAAACCAACCAGCTCTACTATCCAGCCCACAAACATACTGGCGGGTGCTGTTCTGCCTAGCCGCCCTGCCCCTGTCCTGGTTTTCATGCTCTCCAGTGGGAGTGGTAACCCAAGAGGGAGATACCCACTAATTCCCTCCTAGGCCACTCCCAGATTATGTACTCTGCAGGTGGTTCTGGAGTTTAAGTTGAAAGATTTAGCCCCCAGTGCCAGCCTCTGCCAGCTGATGCTATGGCAAAGCCCAACAAGCCCCACTCTAATTTATGCTTACACCAATAGGGACAATCAGCCCAGCCTGGCTTTTTCCTGATCTAGCTCACATGAGGCCCACAGGTGTTGCAGCCCTGCCTGATTTCCTCTGCCACCATCTCAGCTCATGCTCTCCAGTGGGAGTGGCTGTCCAGCAGGGAAACCCTCCATATTTCCCCTACAGGTTTTGTCCCCTCCCTCCCTGGTTCTCACGTGTGCTGGTTGGGCACTGTGGCCCAGTCTGCTGTGGCCCAGTGTGTGGCCCACCTCACCTTGGCATTTGCCAGTGGGTGTTGTAGCCTACAACACCAATTCAAGCTGATGCTGGTGAGGGTTATAGTCTAGCCCAGTCTACCAAGCATCCAATCCCAGCCGTAATGTGCACTGTTATGTGTTGTGACCATACCTGGCCCGACTCACACTGTGTTCTGGTGCTCAGATTTGCCAGCAGGTGATGTGAACTGGTTCAGCCTGGTCTGCCCCGACCTATCCCAAATGTATGTCAGTGGTTACCTCTCCCTGGCTGATCTGGGCTGCTCCCTATTGTGGTTCTTGCTCTCAACAGCATGGACTGTGTCCTGCCAGAGAAGTTGCCCAGGCTCCTCCATCAGAACCTCTCCCATTGCCAGATCTCATGCATACCGGTGGGTCCATGAGCCAGCCCTACTTAGTCGACCTCCTGTCCTAGCAGGAACAGTGGCCTCTGGAGTCTAGCCCAGCCTGGTATGTTCAGTCCCAGTGCACACTTGTATCAAGGGAGACTGCAGCCATGTCCACACCAGAACGCAGTTCCCACTCCAGCCCCCACACTCACCAGTGGGAACCTCAACCCAGTGTGGGTGTATTCTTAGCTTCCCATTCTGGCCTGTTCCCAACCATAGATTGTGCACCTGCCAGTGGTTACTCTGAACCAGCTTGGCATAGCCCCTCACCTGTCTTGGCCTTTGCCTTTGTTGCTGTGTCCTAGTATCCCTGGCTCATGCAGACCAGTCAGTGTAAGAGCCTAGCTCAGCATGACCTGTGCTCCATCCTGATTTCTGTTCTTCCTTGTGAATTGAGGTTTGCTTGGACCTGCCTAGTTGCCCCCTTCCAGTTGCAGCTTGGCCCACCCCACATCCTGTTTTAGGATACACATTCGGGTGCTGCTGCCTTGACCTGCCCAGGCTTTTGTCAGTTCCTTTACCCATAAGTGATGGCAGGTTCCATGGTCATACCTAGCTCAGCCCATCACCACCCCAACTCTCAAGTTAACCAGTGGGACCTGTATTTCTACAGGATTGGGCCCACACTTCCCCAGAGAATCTACCCCCAGATCTGGTTCTCTCCTGTGTTGGTTAGAGTCCTGACCCTACCAAGTGTGACCCATCCCCTATTCTGCCACTCGGTCAGGTACTGGTACCTAGCCCTGCCAGACAGGCCCCAAGCCATAGCTTTTGTGTGGACTGGTGCATGACAGTCAGTGATGCTCTATGCTAATAGCCCATCTCAGGATTCCCAAGTGGGTTGGTGAGTCAGTCTGGCCCAAACAGAACTTATGGACTATACCTTCCAAACCCTCAGATCTCAGTTCCCATGCTTGCATGCAAATTCTGTGACTCCATCATTAAGAATCACACAGAATCCATCCCTCACCCACACTCACACTAGCCTTATCCCTGCATGTCCCTAGGCAGCAGTTACATACCCTAAAAGCCCTAGAGCTCGCCGCCAGGCGACCAGCACACAGAGCCTGGCACCTAAGGGCACACTGGACTCAGCAGCTAGGACTCAGTCACTGTGTGGCAATGGTGCCCATGGGTCAAGTCCTGGGCATTGGGTCCGACCTGGCTCGGGTACTCCCTGCAAGTGGGTCATCACCACTGCAGAGGGCTGCTGTCACCTGAGCCGCCAGGGTCAAACTCCTACCTCCTAGTTTCCTGCTACCACAGGTGGTGGTTGCAGGGCAGGGCTAGAGGCCTAATCCCGTCCCAGGATTTCCTCATGGTGTACTCACCATGGGAGGAAAAATCTCTCTCTCCGGCCTCCCAGCAGCCAGGACTCAGTCACCTTGTGGTGACGGTGCCCATGGTTCGAGTCCCGGGCATTGGGTCTGACCTGGCCCTGGGACTCTTTGGCAAATGGTTTGGCACCATTAAGGAGGGCTGCTGTCACCTGAGCTGCCAAGGTCAAACTCCTGGTCTTTTCTTGATTTTAGGGAAGGTCTATTGAAGTCCAAGCTTGGGACCACCATATATCAGCGGATATTAGAACAGAGTCTTTCCTCACCTGGTGGGCAGAAATCTTTCAACACCTGGTTCCCTCTCCAATTGGCTACAATAGCCAAGCTGGACTAAGTCAAAGCCAGGAGAACCATACAGGACTCCCATGACAGGGCTTGGGCACTTGGTTATTTGCTGCACCTCCCCATGCCATTGGTAGGGAGATGGATCAAAATTAGATCAGTAAAATATAAGATCAATAGATAATATAGGCAAACATGTATGTACATACAGTCATCTAGAGGAAGAGTAAAATAGAGACTATCATAACGAGATGTGAAATACAATGCAGTATGCATCTCTACTTTCTAATCCAAGATGGACTCCCAGTGGAAGTGCTATCTTGATACTAGAATGTTGAACTTTATACCGGTGTCCATATCTACAATATCAGGAAACACTTAAATAGCAGAAGGCCTATATTATCAAAATAATATATGGGAAATCACTGGGAGGAAGGAATTGGAGGGAAAAAGGAAAATCCCACAGCCTATGGGACTGTACAATTAAATAGATAATTAGATACAGAAATAAAATGGAGCAACTGGAAAATAAACTTGTGCCCATCAGGGCTGCTGCATCACAGCTGGCAGTGTCACCTGCTATGTCACAATCCTGGTTCCCTTTTGGAACTTCCAACTGCTCTTAAATTTCTGCTAATTCAGAAATATACTTGAAAAACTTTTAAATACATTTTATATATGTAAAAAGATTAGCTTTTGATGTCAGGAATATTGTCCAAGTATTTTCATTAAGCATGTGTACGAGTTAAATCTTGCTTTCCTTCGTACAATATTACTGAGCAACGGACCAGTATGTGACAACTTCTTTAAGAAGTCATGGGCATAGGAAGCTGATAGAGTCCCATGCAGCAGTGTTTTATCAGTGTGAATACTCCAGTAGTGTGAGAAACACAAGTGGCTCTAGGAATATCAAAGTATATTGGTTCAGAATTTGAGAATTAGCAAAGATTTCCCAGAGCAAATGACTTCTAATATTGTTTGGAATGATGCATTTCCTTTCCATGTTTTCATTTTCGGGCTTCCTTTCATTGCCACGCTAACAACATGCCTCTTTTACATGTGATCATTGCACCCTAACATGCCTCTTTTTACATGTGATCGTCTTGCAAAATCTGCTGTACAGGAATTCCTTCTTGGAGATTTGCAGGAAATTCTCAACAGATGAAGCCATTATTGCATTTGGTGCCATCTGTTTTTGGTCTTACCTGTCGATGCCCACTGACATGATCAGGCTGCCCACCAAAGGAGTAATTCAGCAATGGATTTTATGTACAAACTTTAGAGACACTAAAAAACATTTGAAATGTAGCTCACACCTGGAGGGAGATGCGGGACAGGCCTGGTTCAAAATGTATAATCCAGTTACCAATCTGAACCTGGACTCGGCGTGAGTGAGAATGTTCTCTTTCGCAGTGAAGGAAACATGCTTTAGTTCTATTTCTAGGTTCAATCTTAATAGGTCTTCAAGGGAAAGTGGGCATACGATGGAGTTTTAAGATCAGTTTTGACAGATCCAGGAGTGCAGCTTAGAAAATATAAGACATTGGGGCCAATGCTGTGGAGTAGTGGGCTAAGCCTCAGCCTGTGGTATGGCATCCCATATGAGCATTGCTTCAAGTCCCAGTTGTTCCCACTTCTGACCCAGCTCCCTGCTTATGGCCTCGGGAAGCAGATGGCTCCGGTCCTTGGACCCTGCATTCATGTGGGAGACCTGGAAGAAGCTCCTGGGCTGCTGCAGCCACTGAGGAATAAACTGACAGATAAAAGACTCCCCTCCCCCTCCCCCGTCTCTCCTTCTCTCGAACTCTGCCTTTCAAATAAAAATAATTCTTTAAAATATGTGTGTGTGTGTGAGAGAGAGACAGACAGGCAGACAGACACACATATATCAGATCTTTTACTTCTCATTCCCTGCTTTTTGTTTTGTTTTGATGTGTGTGTGTGTGTTCCTCATTTTGCACTGTAGGGGATGCTTGGGCTCGCCTCTGTGGGAAGGCAGAATCTGCACGCTTGCAGGGGAGTTGTCTGGTGATAGGCCAAGCCAGGCTGAACTGCAAGACTCACTAACACTGAAGGAGCAAGGGCTGGAGGAGCCTCAGCTGAGCCAGGCTGCAGCAGCAGTGTGCCACTGCACACGCCACAGTGTGCCATGGGAGGGCTGGGGCTGATGGCACCCACGGGCATGTGGAGATGGGGCTGGAAGTGTACCTTGCAGGGGAGCTGTTGGAACATGGCTCGTGTAGGGGAACGGGAGAGCTGTCACATTACAAAACAGACAAAGCAAGCAAGGGATTGTCCAAGAAACATGCATCAGGCACTGTTCTAAAATTGCAGCTTATTTTCATGAATGAAACAGATAAGAGTCTTATTTTCATTGTACTCAGAAAAAGTAAAATACCAAATGATCAAAATATTTCTTATATGAGATGGCCCTTAAAAAGTGGGTCTTTTTATCTCAGGATGACACAAAAATCTTGTTAGACATTTTAAAGTGTAAATAATAACCTCCTAGGGAACATCGCTCACTCAGTTGCACATAAGCTCAAGATGTCATTTCAACATTGTTTCAAAAAAAGAGTTCTGAGATGAGGACATAAGTAAAATTATAACTATTGTGCCAGTATTCAAAACTTTGCAACTAACATCTTGGACTTAACATGTTAACATTACACTGTGTTCTTATTCAGAAGAATATTAATTTCCAAAGACTGATTCCTAATGTTTAAATGCATCTACACAAGAGTTACAAAGCCCAGAAGCTTTACCTGTCTCATAAGGAAAGAAAAGATCCCTTTCTCCTAAAATTTCTCACTCTCTGAAATGCTACAGCAGCCGACACCATGGTTGGCTGCTCAAATTAAGTGCAATACACCATGGATTAAAAAAAGAAAGGATAGAGATAAGGTGGTGGGATATTGAACAGAAATATAAGATAGGTCCAAGCAACAAGGCGAGACAGACGTTAACAAGGAAGAATCACAGACAGGCAGATGCATCAAATCAGGCTTTCTCCCCAAGGTCTGATGCTGGGCACAGGAAACCTAAACAGAACTGACTTTCATTTTATTCACATTCCACTTGGAAACAGCTTAATCTTGTAAGCAAGCACTTATGGAAATACCACTGGCCTTGCAATCACACAAAAAATAATATTTGAAAGAAGTTTGTAAAAATAAATCCCTACACTATTTTTATTATCAGGGCTGTGCTTAAAGAATCTCAACAGAGATTTAAACAAAAATTTACAGCTTTAAAGTAGGAGCAGTCCCGATGAGCACTTTAAGCAGACATTTTTAGATGACACAATGAAAAGAGCACATTTGAAAAATGAGATACCTGCTCCAGGACACATTGGTGTGTTTCCTGGGAGCCTGGACCTTATGCAGTTGTCTCTGTGAGCAAGAAATAAAACTAAGGCTGTGCCTTTTCTTTGCATGAAGTGAGAAACTAAGAAAGTGGTAACACAGCACCTCCTAGAAACTTTGGTATTTGTTTGACAATGTTGTACTGCTCAGAGTGGGCCTAGACTACAGATCGGTCAGTGCCACAATACCACCATCTGCTGGTGTGTAGTAGAATTACACTAATTACTTGGAGTCTCCCAGTGTTTTCTTTAAATGGAGTTGGTGAGTTTTATTTACATTCAAGGAACACACAGCAACAAGGCACAAGTAATAGCTCAGAACAGTGTAAATATAAAGGATATTGGTATTGGAGAAGTAAAATACATGACCAGGGACTCTGGACAGAGGCAATCTTTTCTTGCATTAACAAAAAATAAGTCAAGGGCCGGACTGTTGGTTTAGTCACAGCCTACAGTGCTGGCATCCCATACAGGTGCTGGTTCGAGTTCTGGTTGCTCCATTTCTGATCTAGCTCTGTGATAATGTTTGTGAGAGAACAGCAGAGGATGGCGCACAACAGCTGGAGCTTCACTGATCCAAAGCCAGGAACCCGAAGACTCTTGTGGGCCTCTCCTGTGGGTGCAGGATCCCAAGGCTCTGGGCCATCCTCTGCTGCTTCCCCAGACCATAAGCAGGGTGCTGCATGGGAAGTGGAGCAGCAGGGACATGAGCCGGCACCCACATGAAATCCAGGCTCGCAGGCTCAGGATCAGCTAATTAAGCCATTATACTAGCCCAGATAAATCACTTTAAATAATAATATGAGCAAAAAACTTTCCCCAGCTTATAATATCAACACACCATTGGCTTCCAAATTTTAGTAGGAACCGATCAACAAAGAAAGTCTAATCATGAACTGTGACTGTTTTGAATAGTTGTACTCTCATCTCTGCCACATTCTTGGTTGGAGCTGTCACAGGTGCTCCTGCTCAGCATTCCTCCCTAGTAACAGAGAACGTGCTGTGTGTTGCCAGCGGACTGCAGGTGTAACTGTTCTCTCACTTGCCTTCACTGAGATTTTTCCCCCTTTTCAAAGAGTTAATGATGCGTTAGATGATATGTGCCACACAGTTTCCATTTGTGCTAACATTGCTCTATTTTTCCCAGAAGGACTTTTTAAGACAAAACCAAAAATTCAGGGAAGCAGAAATGAGCTAGGAACTGACCATAGAAAGATCATTGGAAGAACACTTGTCAGAATCATGGGATCCACAAATGCAGAGCTGCAGGTGCTAATATCGGAAAAGAAAAAAAGACCTGAATGCAAAGGTTTGGCTCCACAGATCCACATAAAGTAAAGCAGAACCAACTCAAAGTATGTGGGGAAAAAAAGAGAAAGAAAGGCAGAAATCAACATCATAAAACACATCCAGTGAATGGATAAAATTGACAAAGCCAAAAGCTGGTTCTGGGAGAGATAAACAGAGCCTGGGTAGACTTCAACCGCAGGGAGAAGGCAGGCAAATCCTGAGGACAGGGAAGACACAGGAAACATCACCACAGACTCTACCGGCTTGAAAGGATGATAGGGGAGCAACTTCAGGCCAGGAAATCCAACAACTTACAGCAACTGGACAAGTCTGGCTTCCACATTATTGTTACTGCTATTCGTGTAGAAAGCCACTCCAAGACCCTACACAATTGCACGATACATTAAAAAAAAAAAAAAAAGACATGGCCACTCAAAAATCTGAATGTCAAAGAAAAAAACAAACAAAATTCAGCAGCTTAAAACAATCATTTCATTACATTCACATCTCTGGGTTACGACTCCAGAAGACACACACCACAGCAAAGGGCTCCCTCTGTTCCAGGATGTCTGGAGTCTCCCTGGGGAAGACATAGAACTCGGGCCAGACTTGAGCCTTGAGTCGGCTGCAAGTGTCTACTCACGCGTCAGGCAGGTGATTCCTGGCTGGCCGCTCAGGAGCCGGACTCTCCCTGTGGCCTTGGCTTGTGCTTCCTCCGCGTGTGGCAGCTTCGGAGCGCCGGCATTTCACACCGGAAGCTCCGGTCTCTCAAGTCACTCATCAGCAGTAAGTTGGGAGCCATCTCACACTTCCTGACCTGCCTTGAAATTAGTCCGCCTCACCCAACTGCGCTCGGTTTTTGGTTCCAACGGAATGAATCGTCCATCTTGGGTTTGATCTTTGGCTTGTTAAGAGAAAAAATCCTTAGACCATTGATACTGCGAAGGTTTATTAGAGCAGAAAGCAAAGCAAAAAAGGATTCAAATTCAGCAGGTTTTAAGAACGCTAACCAAGTACACGATCAGATAGCGTTTACAGAAAAGTGGGAGAAATAGAAGACAATTGGCTACAGCCAATTGTCAATCACCCAGTCAATTGCTTACAGCTGAGTACTTGTTATTTGCCTAACCAGTCCATTGGCTATAGGCCTTTTGCAGCCAGCCAAAGCGAAGTTACTGTAATTAAACTATTTTTTCTTTTACTTCCCTCCCTCCCTCCCTCCCTCCCTCCCTCCCTCCCTCCCTCCCTCCCTCCCTTCCTTCCTTCCTTCCTTCCTTCCTTCCTTCCTTCCTTCCTTCCTTTTTTCTCTTTCTTTGGCGCACAATTCAGGAGCCACTGTCTCTAACAACATATTATGCCACAGAATCTGGACCACTTTTTACTGGAAGACACTTTGCTGCTGAGAGAACACATCTGATTACTTTTCTATCAGGCACGAGGCTGGGATCACTGAACTGTTTTAGTTTTTGAGAAAGTACAAGGGCAGCTCAGTGCCATAGCAAGCTAATCTTGCACTTGGAAGCACCACATCCTGTATGGGCTCTGGTTTGTGTCCCAGCTGCCCCATGACCAATCCAGCTCCCTGCTGAAAGTCTAGAAAAGCAGCAGAAGATAGCCCAAGGCTTTGGACTGCTACACCAATATGGGAGACCCAGAAGAAACTCCTGGTTTCAGATCACCTTAGTTCTGACCGATGTGGCCATCTGGGGAGTAAACCAGCAGAGAGAAGACCTCTCTCTCTCTCTCTCTCTCTCTCTGGCTGTTAAACGGCAATCTATTCTTCACATAGAAATAAATAAATCTTAGAAAAAGAAAGTACCAGAAATTCTTGGTGAAGGCTATTAATTTTTATAATTAATTTGTAACCATTTATACTAGTTTAAGTCAGGTTTTTTGGTTCTTTGTAATCAAAGAATGAGAGTTTGATCCAGGTTGCAGGAAATCCAGCAAATCAATGAATCCAGCAAAAGGAACATTGGAGACAAAGGAGATAGCAGATTCAGATCACAGAAATTTGAAAATAGCTGGTATTTTTGGGCCTGATGCAATAGCATAGTGGTTAAAGTTCTTGCCTTGCATGTGCCAACACCCCATATGTGTGCTGGTCTGTGTCTTGGACACCCCGCCTCCCATCCAGCTCCCTGTTTGTGGCCTGGGAAAGCAGAGTAAGACAGCCCAAAGCCTTGGGACCCTGCACCTGTATGGGAGACCCAGAAGAGGCTCTGGACTCCTGGCTTTGGATCAGCTCAGCTTCAGCTGTTGTGACCACTTGGGGGAGTGAATCAGCATAAGGACGATCTTCCTCTCTGTATATCTGACTTTGCGCGGGGAAATAAAGGAATCTTAAACAAAAGCAAATACCTGGTATTTTAAGATAACGGCAGATGGTCTGGTATGGTTGCATCATAGGTTGCCTATGAGAGAGCAATGAGAAAAGTGTATTGAAGGGTAACCCTAGGACAATTACGAAATATCTTGTATGCCAAACCAAAGATTCCCAATTTTATTCTAAAATTGAGGCAATAGCAACCTATTATTAAATTATTAGAGTATTGTTTCTTTCAAAATGTGTTTATTTATTTATTTGAGAGACAAAGAGAGAAAAAGCTCTTCCACCCACTGCTTCACTCTCCAAGTGCCACAACGGCCGGGGATGGGTCAAACCAAAGCCAGGTGTCAGGAGCTCTAGCCAGGTGTCCCACGTGGGTGGCAGGGCCCAGGGACTCTGGCCATCTCGTGCTGCTTTCCCAGGTGCGTTAGCGGGCAGCTGCCAAGGCTTGTCCTTGCAGGTGGTCACTTAAGAGCTTTTATTTTATTAAGCATTATTAGGTGGCATTTCATTTATGCACTGAGGTACCAGGGTACTGTTCTTTTTAAGATTTATTTATTTTCATTGGAAAGGTAGATATGCAGAGAGGAGAGGCAGAGAGGAAGATCTTCCGTCTGATGGTTCACTCCCCAAGCAGCCACAATGGCTGGAGCTGAGCCAATCTGAAGCCAAGAGCCTAGAGCTCTTTCAGGTCTCCCATGTGGGTGCAGGGTCCCAAAGCTTTGGGCTGTCCTCGACTGCTTTCCCAGGCCACAGGCAGGGAGCTGGATGGGAAGCGGGGCTGCCGGGATTAGAACTGGCACCCATATGGGATCTCGGCGTGTTCAAGAAGACTTTAACTGCTATGCTATTGCACCAGGCTCCAGGGTACTATACATGAGTAGGAAATTCAGGAAGCTAATTTATTGGCACCATTGCAGTGACCATGAGAACAGAGGCAGATGTCTACAAATCATTTGTTAAATAATGGCAACAAGTACTGCATGTACTTAAATTTACAATGTATATTTGCATACATAATCTTACTTGAACTTCCCAGCTACCCAGTGAAATCATTGCCATCCCATTTTTACTTGTGAAAATTTTCACAACAGTTATTTGCCCAAATTTACAACTAATAACTGGCCCCGCAAGGGTTTTATATCATGTTTCCTAATTTTAAATAAGGCATTTGGTCTAGGGGTTAAAACACGTGTGGGGCTGCCCATGTCCCATACTGGGGGGCGTCGGTTCAACTCCTGGGTCCTTTCCTGATTCCTGCTAATACAGACCCTGGAAGTAGCAGACGACAGCGCCAATGCTTATGTCCCTTAAACCTACACGGGGAACTGAGCTGAGCTTCCTGAACCTGCCTTTAGCCTGGCAGAGTTCCAGCCATTGTGGGTATTTGGGAAGTAAAGCAGTTTATGTATATTCTGTCCCCTTGCCTCTTGCATAAGAAAATATGGAAATTCTATATAATTATCTGTGCTTTTAAAGTGCTTGACTAAATAGATGCCTATACATTGTAAGAGGATTATCAGTTTTTATAAGACAGAATTTCACCAAATTTAAACACTCAGACTATACAATTACCAGCCACGTCTACATTGCAGTTAAGTCTTCAAAGATGAAAGAATACACTGTTTTAAATGTATGTTAACAGAACTATCAGAAGATGAACAGGAAGTAATTACTCCCACTGGCAAAGATTGCTTCATGCATAGAAAGATTTGCTGTGGGCCCCAGTATGTATAATATTCATTAAAATGAGCATTAATTCACTAAAGTTAAACTTTCACAAAGCAGTAGAAATCACCCAGACACAGAAGAAACAAAAGCAATGAAAAAGTATCTGCTCTAACTACAGCAATTGCATGGATTAAGCATGACTTTATGGTTTCTTTAAATTATGAGTATGACCAATTTGGATTTGTTCTTTGTTAGCATCCAAAGAAACCCTAATGTAATTGATTCCAATAAAGAACTAATGTGTACAACTATATGCAGGTCATGTATGAAGCAACTGGAAGCATAGAATTATAATACTTCACGGTCTTTGTTCTCCAGGGACAATGCACTACATAAACACTCCTGTGGCAAGGAGGGGCTTGGTGAGCGCTGCTCTGGAGGATTGACATGCGATGGAGGAATTAGGAAAGAACAGATTTATTTCACACTTCAACTGGAACTTGAATGGGAAATTTATTGTCTTCAAATCTTGATGGATGACCAATACCATATTACAATTGAAATATGTTAGTTGCATTTCATTGTTGCCTAATCTTGATTTGTTAAACTCAACTTTATAAATGCAATCTCAATAACTCTATGAATTAATTGTTAATGGAATATGCATGTGAATTCTGAACAATATGTCAGGTTTTAAAAGAGAATTTTTAACCGATAGTATCAATCTTTTCCACCAAACAAATAAACAAATGAAGTCCAAACTAACCTCAGAGTAACAGTTGTCAGCCACAGGGTGGTTGATTAATGTGTGGACTAAATGTTCCCATGAGGCATAGCTCAGAATAAGGAAATTGTTCAGCAGTCATCACAGCTCTGGCTTTTCCACCAACATTCACCACCTCCCCCAAGGCAGAGCAGGGAGAAAATGGAAAAAATGCTTTCAGAAGACAGCAAGTTCTCAAGAGAAAGAAGGTTAGACTACAGCTAAGCAAAGGAGGTTATCTTACCTACTACACTGTGGCAATGAGCCGCTTCCAACTCTGGGCCCGGAACAGAGGGAATGAAGCACCAGAGAAGGACAAGGAGCGTGGAGAAAACGTGCCTCCTCGTAGAAACCAGGAGTGGGGAGATGATGGCTCATCTTCGATATCGCACAAGATGACTCGAGTGTTGGAGCTGCACATCTTTGTGTATCATTTGTAATTTCCTTTATAGAAACTGTCCATTTCTTAGACATGTAACAGTTTCTTTTTCAATAAATGTATACAATATTGTCTTGTGTGTTTATGAGCTCCTACACACTGACGTCTAGGTGAGACAGTTGATGTGAGCATGAGAGGCGTGGTCGGTAACCAGGTGTCTCAACACACTCACCTTTCCATGTGTCTAATCCGCTTCTCCTCTTCAGTGGAAACTGACATGATATTAAGTGAGGCACTCATTTCACACCTGAAACATAAAGATGAAAGACAATTGGTACAATAGAGAAAAGTAGCAGAGGAACAATTAATTTGGAAGAAGTCAGGAAAGAAAGTTTATCATTTTCTCTAAATCTTGGCTGACTAATTAGACAAGCAGGAAGCTAAGCAAGCCAGAGTAGCAATCCTGGCCAATTCCACAGCAAAGTTGGCGAAGGTGTCTCAGGGTTGCTTTGCGGGCCTGAGGTCACAGGGCATGTGGGTGGAACTTTGCAACAAACAGTTCCCCAGCTAGTGGACCAGCGGCCAGGGTTTCTCTCACTGCCAGGGACAGGAGCCTTGGCCTGTGTGCTCAGTAGCTGGCTCTCCTGCTGCAGGTGTTGGTGCTGATGCTGGCCCACACACACTGCTCTACTGCAGCCACTCTCTTTTCTGCTCATGCCAGCAGTCAGTTAATCAGGAAAAATGATTTCCTCATGGGAGCATCCTAGGGCTCCTCCCCGCAAGGAGCAAGGGGCTCTGTGTGTCTGCAGCCCAAGTCAAGTGGCCATCTCTGCGGGCTGTGTGGGTGTTCAGACCCAAAGCCGGCTGCTCTGGATGCCACAAGGGAGCATCAAGCGCTGGACTGGAGGATGGGCTGTAAGCAGGTCTGTGTACACACAGCCAGATGAGTTGGACCATATAGTTCCAGATGTCAGCTTCCTTCTTCCAAAACTGGAAACTGCAATAGAAATGGGAGATGAGGCTCTGCCTGAAATTGTGGAAAAGGAAGATGACTCTGAAATTATAGAGAGCATGGGTGAAAATATCTGACGTCCAACTGGATTCCACAGCAAAAGATGAATCCAAGGAAGATAACATTTTCCAGAAATTTAAAACTCAGACCGGAACAGATTCTCAGATATATCAGAGCTGTTGCCCAGCCTGGATTTGTGGTGAAAATATTCCTTAGGAGGGGATATGTCAAAAAGAACACCTGGACTCCAGGTCAAGTCTCAGCTGCTGAACTACCCACAGGTAGGAAGCCTGGGTGGCGGCATTGACTGGGGTGTCCTGGCCACCTTTGCAGGTGCTGACGGCGGCTGCCACCTGGGTACCTGCCGTGTGGAGTAGTTTGTATGGAAGCAGGATGTCACTGATGTCCCATAAGGACACCCCAAAAGCATGCCAGGTGTCAGCATCTCCTTAGCTTCCAGTTCCAGAAATAAAGCTGTCAAGGAGTTGCCTTAGCGGCATTGCTTAAAATATATAACTATCAGTCTAATAAAATGCTGTGTTTTGGGGAATTAAACAAATTTTCACACCTCTACAGAGGAAGGAGGTTCAGTGTTCATGATACACACCTTATATGGACACTAAGTAAGGTACAAATCTAAACCAACACTAGGACACTGCAATATTGGGCATGCATGGCATTTGTCAAAAAAAGATTTATAAATGTATATATGCATAAGCATGTATGGTTGCTGATGAATGGCAGGACCAAGCGAACCTAACTTGTATTTACATTTGTTTCTGTGACTGAAATATTTTACATCCTTAACAAAGTCCAACTGGACGAAGTCAAACTGAAACAAACAAAAGGAATGAAAAGATATGTGTTACTTCTTGGGGAATTCATACACTTCTACGTTGTTTACCTATATTGACTGGTTTTTTAATTTTGAAAAAGTTGCATGCCTCTAGTTTTATTTGTTTGAAACAGGAAGGAGGCGGGGAGACAGAGATCCTCCAACTATGGCTTCACTCCCCAAATGGTCAAGACACCTAGGGTTTGGCAAGGCCTAGGCTAGGGTCTACCACCTGAGTGAGAGAACCCAAGCACTCGAACCACGTCTGCGCCTCCCAGGGTGTCCATTAGCAGGAAGTGGAAATAAGCAGCACAGCAAGGACTCGGAATCAGACTGCTGAAGAAGCCAGCATGGGTAAGGACAGCTCGGGCTGCATCGGCCAACTCGCCAAACACCAACCCCAAGTTTCAGCTCTTACAGGCAAAACTGTTTCTGTAGTCACTTGGACCCTCATCATTTGTGTCTAGGAACTAAACTTTTTAAGCATTCTCCTTTCACTGTGTGAACCTCATCACATGCTATTATGTGGCAGCAGATAAGTCACAATCAAGGTGAGCTCATGCTTTTATGCTTATCTGGTTGATTTTTTCATCAAGTGTGATATTTACTGTGTAGCAAAGAATCATGGAAGGCAGGAAACGGTATATATGAGGCTATTTAATCCTTTGGTTTGATCATTTACGTGTCATCACCTGAGCCCTTAAGTGTAATTCTGCTTTAGCGTCCACTGATGCCATTCTCCACCGCTTACTCACCTTTCACAGTTCAGGTGTCCTCTCGGAGTGGATGCTCATACTAAAAGAATGTGTTTCTTTCATGAGAAAATATACAGGATGGTTATTATTTTTTTCTCAGGAACCATTTTGGAGCTTAAGAACAGTGAATTCCATAGTGGTAGATTATGCTTATTGCCTAGTTTTTCAAGTCAAAGTTCTGCTTTTAGATAAAGATTTTGTAATTCATGAGCTATTGTCACTATCTGAAGCTTGCCAACGTGGGGAGAGTTCTGGCAGGAAAAAATTACCTCGTTGGCCTTGAAATGATGGGGGTTGCAATTAGTAGAGCATGGTGACAATTTGTGCCACCTGGGAAATGTTTAAAATTCCTCCGAATCTGATCACATTACTCTCTTGCAATCAGTTCTTCTCAGGGTCCCAAATCAACTCACACTATTTTTACATCCGTTCACATTGGCTAATTAGGAGAGCCTGCAGGAGAGATGTCTAGTAAAAGCACCGTGTAAAATAAAAGCCTTTTATTTCTTTTATTCACGTGGAAGGCAGAAACAGAAGACCAGGTCCAAACTGCCAGAAAGAAAGAATTTGCACTTACTTGTGCACTCTTTAAATGACCACAAGAACTTGAGAGAGACAGGACAAAGCAGGACCCGGAAACTCAGTCTATGTCTCCCACATGGGTGGCAGGGACCCAACCACCTAAATCATTGTCTTCTATCCTGGGTGGCATCAACAGGAAGCCGGAATCCAGAACAACTCCAGGACTCAAATCCAAGCACTCAGGAAGAGAGCTACAGATGTCCCAAAGGAATCTTAACCGCTATGCCAAAACTTATCCTAAACAATTGTTTAGTATCAGAATTAGTATTCTAGATTCTGCAATTGCTGTGGAGCAAAGACTAGAAATAGTTAAAATTATTCCTGGCACTACCCAAAATTGTCAAAAACACATCTAATCTTAAAATCAGGACTTGATTAGTAATGAGAAAGGATTAAGGTGTGTTGTGAATGAACATTTTATACTGAGAGCTTTCTGAAAATTCTAATTTTGAAAAGCTAATTTTTAGTGGATAGGAAAATTAGGTCAGCAAGAAATTTAGAGTAAATACCCCTGATTTGGAAGAATTTTGTAATTCTCTCAGTCTAAGATGAAGAATATTAAAAACATTAGAGCTAATTATAAGGATGTCTTAGTTATATTGGAAACCAAATTATTAACATAGCATAGGATGAATAGTGTTTTGGTAAAGAATGACAAATTATTAGTAATGATTCAGGTTCCCTAAAGAATGAAATATTTTCTGGGCTTGGCACGGTAGCCTAGTTGCTGAAGTCCTTGGCTTGCATGTGCCAGGACCCCATGTGGGCACCAGTTCTGGTCCTGGCTGCTCCATTTCCCTTTCTGCTCCCTGCTTGTGGCCTGGGAGGGCATTAGAGAATGGCCCAAGCCTTGGGACTCTGCAACTGCACAGGAAGCCCAGAAAAGGCTCCTGGTGTCAGATCAGCTCAGCTTTGGCCATTGCATCAGCTTGGGTGAGGTGATTCGTTGGATAGAGGATCTTTCTCTCTCTTTCTCTCCTCCCTGTAAATCTTGACTTTCCAAGAAAAAGCAGTAAATTCATAAAAACAAAAACAAACAAACAAAACCAAGAAAAGAAAAGAAAAGGGATGTAACCTTTCCTAAGATGGCACCTTTGATGGGCCTTCCAAACCCTCTCTATGAACTCAGAACAAGGCTTGGGACCAGAAGATGAATTTGGAAAACAGGGTATTGATTTTTCCTGGATTTGGGAAGTAAATTCCAAGGACAAGTGACCTCCCTCGTCACTTGTCTCTGTTGGCCTTGAACAACAACTTGGACTAGATTTTTGAAGGGAGGATTTGCAAACTTCTATGAGAACTTTTGAAGGGCCGCCATCTTGCTAGTTAAGAGTTGCTGAGACGGAAGGGGCTACCTTCCACACCCACCAAAACACACAATGTTTACATGATCAGTCTCATTTATACCGAAGAATCCCATGGTACCATGGAAAAGGGAGGCCGTTATGACTACAGGAACCAACAGAATTTCCAGGCATTCAAGATCCAGTCAGGATCTTATTTTAACAGAGTTTAGATTAAAAAACAACATGTTAAGCATCAGTATAGTTTTCAACTAGATATAGTTGGGTGTGTGTTTTTTGCACTCTGTATGGTATTTTTTTCTTTTTTTTAAATTTTGATTTTGATAATGTTTACTTGGTTTATTAGGGTGGGAAGGGTCAAGGCTTAGGAGAGAGTGAGTGAGACCATTGTTTCCATATTTTCTTTTGTCTTTTTCCTGTATCTGGGGGAAGGAAAGAACTAAGCTGAGAAGTCACATCTAGTCTCCCAATCGCCTAGTACCCAAGGGTGGGGAATGGCCACCTAATGTCATCCCAGAGTCCCTGGTATGGCGCATGCTCTAAGAGTTTTGCACAGTTGATTCTGCTTAGGTTAGCCACTCCAAGGATGAGAAAATCCTCCCAACGTCCAGTAGCTGACATAGTCCACCTTAGAGTCTCCATTCACCCAGATATTTGCTGCCTATGCTTGGTGAGGGTAGTTGAGCTATGGCACTCATTGTCCTCTGCAGGCTCCAATGGACTGTGTCTCTGGGTAGGCCATCTTCTGCTCCATCTCAGCCACTGAGGAGGACCAGCTCTGACACATGCACTCTGTGGTCAAACGACAGATCCTGTAATTCTCCCCATGGTTGGAGTTCTGAGTCCAGTGGTTCAGTTGCGGGAATCTCCAAAGAATCCTTGTCTGAAATGTCCCAGACCTGACTTATGTGTCTGCTTACCAGTACGGGGTCCAGCTCAGTCCCCACATTGGCTTACACACACACACACACACACACACTGGTAGTGGCAATTGCTGGATCAGTTCTGTCCCCAGCCCCATTTCCTATGCAAATCCTATGGGCTGGTGCTGCAGCACAGCCCATCCCTGCCCACCACATACTCAGCCCTCACACACACCAGCAGAAGTTGCAGCCAAGTTGGAGTGACCCCCAATAACCCCCACCAAGCCTGCCCCCAGCCCTGGTTCCTGTGCTTGCCAGTATATGAGCAGACTGGTCCAGTCTGTCCCACATTCCATTCAGTTGTCATACATGTCAATGGGCATTGAAGCCTAGCTCAACCCAACCAACACCACTTTCTAGCCCACACTCATGCTGGCAGGTGCCACCACCTGTCTAGCTAGGAACAAAGCATCATGAAATGCATGACTTACACAGAAACACTTTGCCTCATAATAAACTGTTAATAACTTTGAAATGTATAAATCCAAGCTCAAGGAATAAGCACCATTTATTCCTTCAGCAGGCTCTAAGGGAAAATCAGTGCCACAGGTCTCTCCCAGCTTTTCATGATTTGCTTCAATGTTCAACACTCTTTATGGTCACATCATGTTAATCTTCACATGCTCTTTTCCTTGTCTGCCCTTCTTTGTGCCTAAAGTTTCCCTTTCCAGAAGGGCACAAATTTATTGGATTGGAGCTCACTCTAATGACCTCATCTTGCTGATAGACAAATACTCTATTTCCCAAAGATCACATTTATAAGCACTGGCAGTCAACACTCCAACATTTCAGATGAAAGTAATTCAATGAACAATGTAAAGGAATCAAAATCCCAAAGTTGTGTCTTTATGTAGCACTATCATGTTTAGAGCTGGGAGAGCAAAGAAGAGTGGTTGAAGTGATTCACAGAAGCTTGAAAAATGAGCCCCAAGGAACTGAAAATCACACACCGGGGGAAGAGCCCCGGCACCCAACTGATGCTGCAGTCTGAGGGAAGGGACCATAAGAATGCTTATGCAAGCATTGCAAAGCTGAAGGGACTTAGTACACAGCAAAGCAAATTTAGCAGCTACTACAAAACCAGTTGCTCCTGCTAGAATGAAGAGGACTCACAGGAATGATGGACCTGCAGGTGAATCCCCCTTTCTTCTTTACTCTTTTTTTACCCCATTGGCAGAATCTGGTAGGGAAGAGTCAGTAGCAAAAATGAGTACTGCAGGGGCTGGCACAGGGGCTTACAGGTAACCCCCCCCTGCACTCCAGCATCCCATATAGGTATTCGTTTGTGTCCCAGGTGCTCCACTTCCAATTCAGCCCAACATTTATGGCCTGGGAAAGCAGTGGAAAGTTGCCCATGGCCTTGGATCCCTCCACTGCTGCAGGACACCTGGAAGAAGCTCTTCGCTCCTTTCTTCAGACTGGCTCAGCGCTGGCTATTGCAGCCATTTGGGGGAGTGAACCAGACTGGCTCAGCGCTGGCTATTGCAGCCATTTGGGGGAGTGAACCAGACTGGCTCAGCGCTGGCTATTGCAGCCATTTGGGGGAGTGAACCAGACTGGCTCAGCGCTGGCTATTGCAGCCATTTGGGGGAGTGAACCAGACTGGCTCAGCGCTGGCTATTGCGGCCATTTGGGGGAGTGAACCAGTGGATGGAAGATCTCTCTACCACCCTTTCTCTTTCCCTGTAACTCTTTCAAGTAAAAACATCTTAAAACAAAAATGCGTGCTGCAATCCTAGCCCCAGTATCACAGAGAAATAGAAAAAGTAGGTTTGTAGTTATTACTTTATGAGTAACAGTCATGCATTTGACATGAACTTGATTGGGTGGGGGTCAGAAAATGACCCAATACAAATGAAGGAAGGTTGTGATCTTTTAAAGATTGGTCCAAAGGAATTATAAAAATTCCTGATGTATAAATGTTTGCCTGATTTTCTAATTTATAAAGCGAGCATAAAAATAAATCCCTCATGAGATGGGGCTTGCTATGAGGAGCCATGAAAGCCACTGGGGAAAATAGGTGGCAGAGGAAGAGCTCAGACTCATTCATTGTTAGCTGCTGTTTCATCTGTTTAATGGGATAATCAAAGATCAAAAGTCTAGCATCCTTCAAGGCCTTTGCTACATTGTTCCAGGACCTTAGAAGACCCACGATTCAGGTGTTTTCTCATTGCTAATATAGCACTACAAGTCCACATGCCCTGACTTGATTTTTTTTTCATGAGCTAAAATAAAATGTCTCAACCTTGTATGAGCACTTTTTATTCCATGGCTGATGATTGCTCCTTGAACTTGACACAAGCTTTGAGGAGCAGCGTGACTGAAGGTGCCGGGAGGGTAAGCAGGTTTTGATAGCACTTTCTGCTCCATATCGATAGTGACAGCCGGGGATGCTGAGCTGGGGAACTGGAGGCTCTAGCTTGGTTCTGAAGCCAAGTTCAGGTACTTTACATTCCCCACCAAGAGCAAGAAAGAATGCATTGCTGAGACCCTTAGATGCCCTTGATGGGTCAACATTGATAGAAAGATTATGATTTCCAGAATCAAAACTGAATTTATTCCCCTTTGCAAGCTGAGAATAATGCCTCATATGTTTGTGTTAAGGATTAAAGAAATCAAAGCTTCCCACCACCTCTACGAAACACAATGCTGTTATTTCGGTTTCTGAAAGTAATCTGACCAAA
Source organism: Ochotona curzoniae (assembly GCF_017591425.1). Taxonomy (NCBI): domain Eukaryota; kingdom Metazoa; phylum Chordata; class Mammalia; order Lagomorpha; family Ochotonidae; genus Ochotona; species Ochotona curzoniae. Next base: position 22,682,891 of record NW_024465751.1, read on the forward strand.
AATGCATGGCCAACATACAGCTGTGTTTATACTTGCCATGTTTCACAATTCTGTCATGAGCTGATCAGCTATCTAAAGGAATCTGTGTTACTACATGTTACTGCATGATCGATACATTTCCCACTCTGCAGATATGGAAAATACCCATGATAAACTCATTTATCTCCCTAATTTTAGAGACTTTTGATTAGTGAGGGAACAAGCATGAAGTCTGATTCTCTCCACATACATTACTCTAGAATCCACAGACAATACACAACATGTGATTTGTTTGATTTCTTCATCTTGGCAGAATTAAGGAACGATTTTCTCTTGCTTTTTACAAATTTTTATAAATGTAAAAGGTTAAAAAAATCATTGCTTTTCATTGCCTGAGAAACCAACGGAAAATTTTTTCTGGATAAAAATAGCTTTCATGGGCTGAGAATCTGTGAGGACAGGCCACTCTGTTGTTTTGTGAAAAGGTCAATGTGTCTGCTTCTGTTGAACTTGGTGAATGTCACGTAACTTCGTGAAGGGTCTCAGATAGGCCACTTTCCTCCACTAGACTTATCTAACATATTTTCTCAAAGGTCTCCATCACAGCAATGCAACTCCAAGTATATTTTTAAAAATCTGGCAAACTTGTAAATACGCTTTGTTCATGCATGGTCATTTTCAGGTCTTTCAATTTTCTCTTTTCTACTTGTTTAGCTAGACAGCACCACCTGGTGGCTAATAAAGTTATTGACATTTTATTGCCTCTTGAAAATGGAGAAAACAAATTCAGTAGTAGAAGATATCTAATTATTTTTACATTACATTGGAGTTATTCCTTTAAAATTTTTATGCTTGCTAGTTTCCTTTTTAATTTAGTATAGCTTTTTAAAAAGCATAAAACGTAAACAAATGCTACCCATGGCTAAATATACCTGTTTATTGTCTTTTGCATTATGAAAAAATGCTTGGATAATTTCAATGATGTGACCTTTAAAAATAAATATAAAGAACTTTTGAGGAGTTTATCCCTTTTAGTATCTTGATTCCCTCACCAAAATTGTCATATTTCATTTATCTTCTAAAGTAATTCCACATGTGTAACTAACAGTCCAAGCACTTTAAAAATAATGCCAGTTACCCAATACCATCATAATTAGTAAGAGCTATTTGGAGAGATACATTTAACTTTGTTTTTAAACCAATTTTGATCTTCAAAGAGGCACCTGATTCAAAATGTAATGCTGCTGCCCTCTTGTGGCTCAAAATATTTATTTCTGCCTGGAAATAATACCCAAATAAATGTTGATTTTAAATATATATAATGTATATAATACTAATATGTATGACTGGAAAGAGGACATATTTTATGCATTCTATAAATCAAAGTAAAAGAAGACAAACCCACGTCCCTCACTCCTCTACGCCTCCTGGGAACCCCATTCTCCTTACCCTCTTTTTAGCTGTATTTGCACACAGACATATTTTAATATAATCCTCATTCACAGGCTTACTTTGCCACTAATCAAAATATTGAAAGAGTAAAACAAAAAGCACATTTTCACTGGAATGTAGACACGGGCTGAAAACAGCAGTCATATCCTGAAGTTTCATTTAATTGGTATACTCTGTGTGTGTTCTTTCTTAACCACCACAATCGTAGAAAACATGGCATTTGTCCTTTTGAGCCTGGCTAGTTTTGCTAAGCATAGTGGTTTCAAGTTGCATACATTTTGTTGAAAACACAAAGATTTCATTCTTTTTTTTTAAAGTGGACTAATAATCTACAGTGTGTAAATACATTTTTGTACAAATACATTTTCATTGAGCAAACTAAGTATAAATTATTTTTCATATTTGTCCACTAAAACATAAAGATATGTGCAGAATGTGCACAAAGAGGAAATTAAAATATGTTTATTTTAGAGCAACAAAGTTTTTGAAATTCATGCATCTGAGAAGTTTTCAAAAGCTTCGTGGAAAATGCTTACTGAACAAAAAATTCTGCATGGATTTTAAAAATATTTATCCCAAACTACAGCTACCTTTGAATTCAACTTTTTTTGCATAAGAATTTTTAAATATCCTCAGATGATAGTCTACCAACTACCATGGTTGAAGTTTGGAATGGCCAGTTAATTCAATAGCAGTTCATAGAAAACCCATGATTAATTAACTTCAACCTTGGTGGATCTATTTAGCCATCACCATCTCATGCAACTTTTAGCATCTGTCACAACTTCCATGAAATATCTTTGGCAAGACCTGCAGCAAACTAGCATCCTTTCAGAATAACATGATTGATTTCCCACTTTTCTAATGCTAGATGAAGAATCAACCACTTTTAAAACTGCTTTGTAGTAACAGTTATTTTTGCTTTTATTTTCACCTGGGATGAATTCAGGAGTCTTTTCCAAGGTCCAGAACATGTGTTCACTTTGCTAAAAAACACTTTGGGCCTCGTGTCTGAGGCACTGAATGGAGAACAAGCTTTCAACGCACATTCCAAATGGAAGAGCCAAGCTTTGCTTTTTCCTTCTCACGTTGGCTCCGCTGCTGTGCTGCTATGAATGAATGGTGCTTTATAGAATTCTCCGTATGAACAGAACTATTTCTCTGAGAGCTCACTCTGGCTCCTTGTTTACATCTCTCACCTTGGATTCCGAGTGTTACCATGGATTAAAGGAAAACAAGCAGGAAACAAACAAACAATTCTGTCTACCCGAGTCTCCAGGCACTGGGGGAAGAGAGTTTATCGTTATCTTCCACCTCTCTCTGAAATTTCCACTGATTACTCCTACTCTGCCATAGCCTATGATGTATGTCCATTTAGAAAGTAGAATTTCACTTATTCTAAAAAGGAGGGGAAATACTCGTTCACAATTTGCCAGAGCAAGCAGAGTCAATAGCAAAAAACCAGTTAGATTTCAATGCGTTGTGTAACTCCTCACCTGGGATTCCTGTCTTCCTTGATTTCCTAGTACTGTTGCCTCCCTGCAGACCAAAGCTCTTTAAAGCTTCAACCAAATGTTGGCCTTGTTGAGACTATATTTCCTTTCTCTCTCTTTCCTATCCTTTGCTGAAGAAATGTCTATGATTCCCCCAAAGCCATAGAGTCAAATTTGGAGGCAGAAGATGAGAGGGAGGAGGGGACATGGGCCAGCCTAACTCCAGGGCTGTTCTTACAAGGTTCCACTGCCCATTCCTTTAGGATTAACTTGAAAACAGTGTCTGGGGCCAGGCCTTCACTTGGCTGGCTGAGGACCCTACCCGTGAGTGGCACATCTTGACCACGCCCTGAAGAAGGTTCTACCTCATCCTTCAGACCTGGCTGCTGCTCAGCAGAAGTTACTCCTCTCACTCCACACAGCTTGTGTGTTCCGACCTCCACTTGGGACTGGTCAGCAGGCTGATGATGGACAGGATGCAGACAGCCAGGCAGCTCAGCTCTGGCCATGGACCTGTCCCTAGCTTCTCCCTGGCCCACAGAGAGTTCCGCCACATGTCCTGACTGCAGCGGGCCCCAGACTTCCCAGGTTTTACTCAGGTTGGTTACCAGTAGCTCTTGCAGACACTGGGGGAGATGAAGCAAAACCCAACGCTTTTTAGCCTATCTGTGTACTTACCCACAGCGCCACTATCATCCTCTCATTGCAGTTTTACAAAATAAACCAGACATTGCCTGCATTAAGCATCAGTAGATGCTCAGAACACTAAGAGTTACCTGGATAGGCAGAGGGAAGGCTGCATTTAAAACAGGATTTATGCAATATCAGAATACACTTAAATTGCAGAAAAATGGACTTAGGACTGCTAGGGAAAGACTATACTACTGTAATATAGAGGAAATCAATAGGGGGAGGGAAATGGAGAAGGGGGTAGGGAAATCCCAGAGTCTATAGAAAATTGTATCATACCATAAAAATTAAAAAAAAATAAATAAAGAAAGAACAGGGTTTAAAAACTGTTTAAAAAAATCCCAAAGCTGGTGTGAGGGAACACAAGTTTTCATTTTAGAACTTCACTTTACATGTGCATGTGCATTTAACACATTTTTCTGTCATGTAGAAGATATGGAAAATAAGAGCACATATTTCACTCTTTATATGAAATTTAAAAATAGGCCAAATCACCTTGTAAAAATGTAAGGCAGTGCTCATTGAGGAACAGTGGCTGCACGAAAACATGGGAGGGACTTGGGGACAATCTTCTGTACTGTTAAGATGTGAGAGAAAAAAAAAATTTTTAATCATGTAGAAATTCAAATGCATATTTCACTTGCCTCCAACTCAACCCAGTTCCAAAGCAAGAGGGCTCAGGGCATCTCAGGGGCTACTTACGCCACATCAAGCTCAAGCGTGTCGGCCATGGCTTCCCTAGTATGCCTTATATTAAAAGTCCAAAACATTTCAAACCCATGAAAAGGATCTCCTGCTACTCTAAAACTAGCAACCACTCCCCCTCCTTGTTACGCCTTTCACACTGAATTAAGCATCCAAATACCAGGGCAGGAAGCACAAGTTCATCGGAAGCAGGTAGAGAGAGAGAGAGCAAGAACTTCACAGAGCATCACAGAGGGCTGCTGAGCGGCCACTGGTGCCTGTGCTGGGGAAACAGCACAAAAGCAAAAAGTTTATAGCCTCAATGTTGAACATGTTTCACGTCAGAGACTAAGAATTCTTATGGTCTTTTATACCACTGCTTCTCCCGACAGAAGTTACCAAACGACAAGCTCTCTTCATTTTATTGATAAGCTATTAACAAACCAAAATGTTTACCAACGTCAACCACAGCATGTCAGACCCAGTTCTATAACTGCAAAATACCACGTCCAATTGCTAAGGTTGAGGGCAAAGGAAGTGGACGGGAGACAGTTACAGCTGTTACAGGAGACAGCTGTTACAGGAGACAGCTGTTACAGGAGACAGCTGTAACTGCAGCTGAAAATCTGCCTGACGGACTTCAAAAGCACTCTACCCTGTTTGATGCTAAGAATGACCAGGATGAAATCAATGGATTTCATAAGGTAAGGGAAGAACTCTGAGAAGGAAATTGTTGCAACCGGGAGTTCTTTTGAATGAGAAGATCAGAGAACAAATTGAAAAATGCGGGTGCCATTTCCTAAGAGTTTGTCATAACAACAAAACATTCCACGGTTTGTTTTGGAATGTGTAGCAATGCATGAAACTTGGCCTATCTCCAAGATTCCACATACCTTGAAGGAGATGTAGGCTGCAGACCTCTTAGAAGAAGACATCACCACCAAGTGGTTGGAAAAGGCTCCTAAGAAATAAATCTCAAAAGAAATTGTCAGAGACTTGTGTCAAGGAAGAGCCATTTAAAATGGTTAGAGAAGAAAGAGGAAGAATGTTGTGATGAAAAATGATAATGAAGAATATTGAGGGGGTGAACTTGAAGACAGGAGGTACAGCAAAAGTTAAAACTGTGAATTTGGGCCCATTGTGGTAGCCTAGTGGCTAAAGTGCTTGTCTTGCATTTGCTGGGATCCCATTAGGGTGCTGGTTTATATGCTGTGTGCTCCACTTCCCTTCGAGCTCCTTGCTTGTTGCCGGAAAAACAATAGAGGACAGCTCAAACCCTTGGGATCCTGCACCCACGTGGGAGATCTAGAAGAAGACCTCAAGTTCTGTTGTGAGCACTTGAAGAGTAAACCAGTAGATGGAAGATCTTTCTGTGTCTCTCCTTCTCTCTATAAATCTGACTTTCCAATAAAAATAAATATTTTTTAAAACCCTGCTGTTTGACAGTAAGTATGATGACATTGATACTGATGCTACTTAAAGAGATGGGTATCACCCGGCTTAGTGTAATGCTGCAACTTTTTCTCTATCATCAGCTAGAAAAGAAAAAGCTGAAATAGCTTAACATCATGCTATACTTCATACTAAATATCTGTTAAAGTGAGAGACGTATAATTAGGCCCAACGAGACATCTGGGGAGTCCGTCCACATTAGTGAGCAGACAGAGCTTGCTCATTCATGCAATGTTTGCTTTTGAAAAACTAGCAGTGGTCACGTTAGAACCGCATTCACATAGCTACAAAAGTAAAGTTTTGAATGTAGTCATTCCAAAGACTTTTGGCTCCTAATGACTTCAGCTGAAGTGATCAACTTTTTTAAAAATAATGAACCCTCATTTGACCTCGTGTGACTGTTGGAGCCTGTGAGACGCTGGAAGGCACTGGGTCCATAACGAGGCCTTCTGCAGAACACAGCACATCCGTTTGTCATGACCTTACTCAGCCATTAATAAATACAAAACTTCAGAAATGTTTTACCTCTGGTTTCACTAATTGGTATTTAGTAATGTAGATTGCCACGCTGAGATAGTCTACCAATCAAACGACAGTGCAAGCTATTACTGAGAACTAAAAATGACCTGAGTGTCCTATGAACAATCCATGAACAGGTTTGGAGACTTGAAATATTGTTTTTCCAGTTTGTATACACTTTCTCTAAGTTTGGTGTTTTTAAGTCATGCACTCTGTATGTTGGATGACCCAGAGAAATTACTACATCAACAAGCAAGCACTTTGTCTCTATGTAGTGGTTGTTCGATAATAAGAGAAAAAATTTAGATTATCATGTGTGATTAAATAGTTAACTTATTTGAGAGAAACAGATAAAAAAAAAAAACCTCTCACCTAGCAAAAACTGAGTATTGTTTTTCAGTTTTTACCATTACGGCTTAAATTATATCTTCAGAATGACTAGACATACTATGGAAATGGTATTCAGACCTCTTAGTTGCTTCACTAAATGCCAGCTCCACAACGAGCCTTATTTCTTGTGCATTTTACCTCTAAAGATACAAAACACATTTAAAAACATCTAAGAGATAGTAAGTGAAAATTGTGCAGTGTGCTGTTCTCAAGAGCCTCGTTTCAATGAGCACAGCCAGTACTTACACTCTGGGCCCTGCACCCTGTCTGCCAAGTTTCTGATTTGGGATATGCAAGTTCCTAGGAGCATAACCTGCTCACGCACAGACACCATTGACTGTCCAGGGTACACGTATTTCCCTAGAGGTTCTGCACCTGTCATAGATGCACACCTCATTGCTGCTGATTTTCAAACACCCATACTTAGAGCTCCCTGCATGATGTATTATATCAAAGGATCCTTTGTGTACTTCCACATTCTAAAAACTGAAAAATGAGAAAAGCAATATTAAAGTGCATATTATTTAAAGAAGAAAGAGTATACATTTTTTTTTTTCAAAAACAGATATATAGAGAGGAGAGACAAATATCTTCCATCTGTTGGTTTATTCCCCAAGTAACCGCAATGGCTGGAGCTGAGACAATACCAAACCAGGAGCCAGAAGCTTCTTCTAGGTCTCCCACATGGGTGCAGGGTCCCAAGGCTTTGGGCCATTCTCTAATGCTTTCCCAGGCCATAAGCAGGGAGCTGGATGGGAAGTGGGGCATCCAGGACATGAGCTGGCACTCATATGGGATCCCAGAGTGTGCAAGGTGAGGAATTAACCACTAGGCTACTACAGTGGACCCAGAACTTGTATTTCTATAAAGCTGAATGATCTGGCACAGGGACTCTAGCCAATGTGGTTATTACATTTAAATTAATTAATGATAGGTTATCATGCACAGTAGCTAAATCCAAAGTGCTATGTTGGCTTGCAGCTGTGGTGTAAAACATCACCATCATTGCACAAAGTTCTATTGAATAGCATCACTATTACAATGGGCATCTTGCCTAAAAAACAAACAAACAAACAAACAAACAAACACCAGGCTTGTTAAAATGGTCTTTTAAAAAAAATCTGTCCTGAATTTCTTGCCCTTTTGATGCAAAAAAAGGCAAGTTTGACAAATAATTTGTATCTGTGTAACTTCCTAAAAATTGGCTGCATTTCCATCCTGTTCAGTTTTGCTTTCCTTAGAAAGATGATATCCCACCCTGCACCCTCTCACCATCTCTCTCAAACAAACATGTTTTGGAAAAGAGACACTGTTTATCATTAAGGGATGGTCATCCAGGCATAATCCTGATAATGTCATTTTGTTCTTACTAATTGGAATGAGGATGCAAAGCGATCTCTCTCAAAGAATGAAGAAAACTTGAAATGAACCGTCGGGGATGAGCCCTCCATGAGGGCCTGTGTCCTGCCTGGAGCAAGTCCACTTCAGCAGAAGCTCCAGGCTTCTGGCCTCAGTCCAGCTCATGTCTGACCATTGTAGCCATTTGGGGAGTGAAATCAGAGGAGGAAAGCTATCTCACTCATTCTCTGTATCTATCCCTCTTTTTCTCTGTAATTCTGCCAAGTGAAAATAAATTAATATTTCAAAAACAAAAAAACCAACCCTTGGGGTACCTGATGTGCTTGCACTTTAGAAACGACACTAAGACGCGGGCAGTGCATGGGTTTGGTGCTGGGCTCTTGGTTTTACACTGTTTTGTGTGAACACTGACCCAGGTAATAACCATTCCTGTCTCTCTGCTCTTTGTGGAGTTGGAAATTAGAGACCTTCCACCTTGGCATGGGATTTTAGCAAACTGGTTTACTAACTGTCCCAGAGGCCCTGCGAACGGGAACTGCAGAGTTACCTGGCTTCCGCCAGGCACTGCCTTTGCTGAGACAGAGACTCTGTCACTTCCATCATTTCTGAAAGCCTACATGTGGGGAAAAAAAATCATGGCGTCTCTGGCTGCTCCGTGCCTCGTTCAGCAGTGCCGAGAGAAGCTGTACACACACCTTGCTGTCTTGTCCCCTTTCCTAAGGCTTCGTGTGAGTGTCCATACCTCAGTGTGGCTTCCATTTGCATTTCCCTGGTCACTGGGGCACATCATCTTGTTCTTGCAGTACTCATGACGTTGAGAGTACAAATGGGTTCATGTTACCAAAAATAATATGTGACTTTTTGACCTATTCCTCTTCTTACCCATGCTGTGCTTCAAACTCCCTAAAAAGGCCACTTGGCTGTGGCACCAGGAGGAATGGCCATGAGGGTTTGTCTCCTTGGTCAGTTCTGTCACGGAGTCTGCTTCCTCCCACTGTCACAGCTTTCCCGTGACCTTGCTGCCCGCGGCTCTTCCCTGATTCCCGCACTCCTGCAGCAGCTGGTACCTTCACACCTTCACACCAGGGACACACCACCATGTCATCCTCTAACACTCCCGCTGGAGCCTCCCATTGGGCACATTATTGAATGTGACCACTCGAGGGGTACAACTCAAAGAGTGTAAACAAGACAGGGAGGCCACTCTTTCCCTTTCTCTTACAATTTTTGATGGGAGTCCCAAGGCACAGTGTATGTGTCCTTGTTATATCCACATTTCAGGTTTATTAGCAATTTAATTTTCTCATCTGGCCTCACTAAGGATGGGGTCTCTTCCACAGGCTCCTCCTTCTGACAAAGAGACCTTGGTTCCTGTATTCCTGTTCCCAGACATAACCCAGAATGTCTTGTCTTCCATCTAGTTCACAGTTGCATGCCTCTAACCATGTACTTTTAGATTTGTTGAAATTACTCAGGGCACACGTTATGATATGCCTATGAGACTGCTTTTTTTGAACAGGTTAGTTTTTAAGGTGTAGCAAAGATGGGAAGATCAGGGGACAGCAGCTTATCAGTGGGAGGTGGAAATCATCCAACGGGAGCAGCTGTCTCCTCTGACACACACAGAACAATGAATGCGTGTCGTGACGTCGTCCCTGGTCTCCAGTGACACACTTCTGCCTGGTATCCAGAGAAGCCTATGAGAGCCTGCTGCCCAGCTGACACACTAAGTTAGGGGCACACTTAATAACTCCGTGATTATTTCTCCTGTAGTAGCTCAGGGGCTCAGGGATCAAACAGTAAACCGCCTTCACTTGACACCAGCTCTACCCTGGTTCAACCCAGCCAAGTTGCTTTTGAAATTCTTCACTTCTCCCATTGTCACAGGACAGTAAATCCTCCCCGGGGGCCAGGTGCAAGGCAAACTGGCCTAAGCTCTATCTTGAGCTGCTCTCCCAAGCGGGCATGCCGAGGTCACCCTTCGCCTGGCTTCCCGCACACTCATTCTGAGCTCTCCCAGCGAGTTAAAGGCACAGCTATACTTAGATTTTTCATTTAAAATTTGGCACCGCCTGAAGTCATTCCCCTTCCTTCCAAGGACTGCTGCCATTATATTCAAAAAGAGTAAATTTGCTGCTGCATTACTTCCTGCCCAGAAAATCCAGCTGAAACCTGCTCCTGCCAAATCTGCAGTTTCAATGCAAGGCCACAGCCTTTAAATAGCTCCTGCTACTGAAGATTTTCTGCTCTCTAGAAAAAAAAAATTTTTTTTATTAAAGCCTGAGTTTGAAGGATTGGACATGGACCATTAGAAGCAGAAAATGGTTGTCCCTGTCTCTCTCAATTTCTGACTGCCCCATTTGCGTAATTCTTAAAGGCAACGTCTCCTAGCAGCGTTGCGCTTGCTGTCTTTGATCAGAGGGAATTTCTCTTTGCCTCTATTTGGTGACAATCCCTCAAGTCCTTCTTTCGAAGCCCATTCTCCACACCTAAAATGTTTATGTTTACAGACCCCCAAGTATACAAAGCTATTTTTGAAAAGCCAGAACAAATCAGTAGAAAGCTTTTTTTTCCCCCTAAGTTCTCCACCTTGGGTCATAGCCTCCTTCTGAGATTTAACTCAATTTTGTTTACTTAGTTCATAGCACTCCAAACAAGAATGCAAGACAGAAGCATTTTATTTCTATTTTTTTGTTCAGTTTTTGCTTTCATGCCACTCACCCCACATTATTCCGGACTTTACTAGAAGAGTGGACATTCAGTGTGAAGCATTACAAGGAAAATAAACAGATGAGAAAAAATAGAAATAAAAGTGGAACTTTATATATAGTTTTATAAGCAAGAAGGTTATTAGCATATTTTTAAAGCTCTATTTATTTTAAAGGCAGTATATGTATATATGTAAAATATGTATATATGTAAAATATAACTACACAGAGAGAGATATCTTCCATCTGCTTAACTCTCCAAATGTCCATAACTTCGAGGAGTAAGGCAGGCCAGAGCCAGAAGACAGGAAGTTCTTCCGGGTCTCCCACATGGGAGCAGGGGCCCAAGAACTTGGACCCTCTTTTTCCCAGGTGCACTAGCAAGGAGTTAGATTGGAAGTTGAGGAGCCAGGACTCAAATTGGTGTACACATGGGATGCCAGCATCACAGCTGGCATCCTTACCTGCTCCACCAGACATCATCCTTCGTTGGTAGCCTCGTAAAATGCATTCAGAGAGGGGTCAGAGTCATGGCATTGCAAACTAAGGCACTGCCTGTGAAAGCAGCATCCTGTGTGCGAACAACAATTTGAGTCCTAATGGCTGCACTTCTGGTCCAGCTCTCTGATAATGTGCCTGGTGTCCCGCCACCCAGACATCACATATGGATGGAGTTCCTAGCTCCTGGATTCAGCCCTGGCCATTGCTACCATTTAGGAAATGAATTAGTAAATAGAAGCTTATCTCTGCCTCGCCTTTCACTCTCCTCCCCCCTCTCTGTAATTCTTTCAAACAGACAAAATGTTTACAAAAGTGCATGCAAGAGATTCCAGTTTTGATTGGCTAGTTTGCTCACCACTGAGGGCTGTGGAAGCCACATCTTCATTCTCAACTGCAGTGGTAGGATGATGTCAAACACCCAAACATCAGAATATGCACGCATGCCCTGGGAGCTGTATCTCGAATCTTGGGCTGATGATAAGCAGTAAGGAGTGAGTGAGGACAGTTCCCTGTTGCCCAGTGAGCCTGAGAGTGACATCTCATGCTCCAGAGCTCCACCATTGCTAGGCGGAGTTCCAGGAAGTCAGAGGTATTTGCACTTTTCTGAAGTTATCAACACAGCTGTGGGATGTGCCTCCAAGCTCCGTTGAGGAGAACCTGCACAACGACACGCCAGCCTGAGATCCTTCCACTCAGCAGCTTCCGTGCAACTTCTGGAGGCTGCACGGATCACATTTCACCCCTCTGCCCGGAGTGATGACTTCAATCTCCAGTTCATTCCCATCTGAGAATACTGAGACATCCTGGGCAAATCTCTTCAACTCCCACAGTCATAAGCTGTGGCTTCTAGAGACACTGTTACTGTTGGTCTGGGATTTACCAACCGTGCTTGTTAGAGGACTGTTCTGGGTTCCTGGAGGTTCTTCTGTGGACAGCTATAGGGCAAGCCTGTCCCAGGCCTTTGGATTACAAGTGTCAGATGCAGAAGGTAGAAAACTCAGGTGCTTTGGTTAGATTATAGCTGGCTCTGTGCTGTTTCTCTTGTTGAACACTTCTCTGTAGATGGAGTTAGTTAGACTCTCAGTTATCCCTTACTTGGCTTCCTCCTTCCCCCCACCCACCGTCCTGCTCCAGACAATCTTCCTGAGCAATCTTTTTCTTGATAAACTACTTCTTCCTAAATGTTCATTTCAGAAGCTGCCTCTGGGCAACTCCAAACCGTGTATGTGCTTCTAAATGAGTGGCAATCAAAACAAACATTACCCCTGTACAGTTTAATCAACATACAGTTAAACACGACCACCAGCCTCACACGGTCCTGTGTCTGCACCGTGTCACCTACCTTCACAGTCTGCAGTTAGACAATCATATCACAGCACTGATTGCACTCAATGCCAATCAAATCCATAATGGCTCTTTCTGAATAGTGTTCTTAAAAATAGAAGCCCTATGTGAGTCTGAAATAAGGCAGAATTCAGTATTTGCATTCTGTTTGTGCTCTCATGGCTCTTAACAGTAATGGAGTTTGCTGATATGCCCAGCTGCAATTATAAAGGTCATGGTCAACTCCCAGTTCTGAATATATTGTAGATTCAATACCTGAAACTCCCTTCCACACACAATGATATGCCAGATAAAATGTAGCAAACAGATTTTTGGCTTTCGAGCATTTTATTTTCCAAGACATAAAGAATTTGCATTATTTAGCGATAAAATGCACAAAAGCATTAAGGGAAGTCTCCCTCTAACCCCAATACAAAACTATCCTGCTTCTTTCCAAAGAGATCATAAACTGGCAAATTAGTAGGTATTTCTGGAGCTCTGTAACATATGTAAAAGAAAAAATATCTTTCAGTTTTATATGGAGCCTATAATGTTTATGCTATAAATTATTTTACTTTCTTAAAACTTATCAGTGTATTTTATGAGCAATTTCACTTCAAAGAAAGAAATTGAGAAACTTTACTATTTTCTATAAACAACCCATTTGATACGGAACAAATTATTCAGATAATTCATGAATTATTGGCTTTTAAATTCTTTGAAATATTGCTATTATCAAACACACTGAAAAAATACTGTTTGTGCACATGACACTGTATACACATTTGAATATAATTATAGATTAAATATTTATAAGCGATACTTAGTGCCATGGATTTTTTTTTACCTTGGAAAAATGGGTAGATTTTGCAATATTTTCTTCTGTGGAATTTTAAAAATTGATAGGCCAACCAGCAATTCATAAGAGTCCTTTCTCTACGCCCTGGCTAGCCCATTGTGTTGGATATTATAATTTCTTTTTACTATGAACTCTATTATTATTATTATTTTATAATGCAGTTCAGTAGGCTCTGGGGTTTCCCCCCACAATTGATTTCCCCTATTATTACAGTAGTATAGTCCTTCATGGAAAATCACACGTCCATCACTCTGTTATTTAAGTATAACCCTACATTGTAGATATGAAAAATGGCAGAAAGTCTAGCATCCAATTGCTAAGACATATTTAACTGTTTCTTTGGGAATTCCTCTTTGGTTTGGACGTAGCAATGTTCACTGCATTGCATCTTCACACTGGTTAGGGTACTTTCCATTACTGTTGCTATACTCCTTAAATGAAAAGCCAAGAACCAAAACCAACGACAGGAACAGTAATAAAAATTTAAAACATGAAGTTAAATAACATGTTACTGAATGACCAATATCTCACTGGAGAAGTGAAAAAGAAAATAAAAAACCTTTATCTTTAAGGAAAGAGATGCTACTGTATGACCTATATGTCACTGAAGAAATTAGTAAGAAAAAAAGCTTTTTTGAAGAAATGAAATTAAAACCAAAAATATCAGATCACATGATATGTAGCAAAAACAATATTAAAAATAATATTTATGATATCTCCCCTCCATTGCGTCTTACCTTTTCTTAAAGATTTCTTTTTATTGGAAAGGCAAATTTACAGAGGGAAGGTGAAACAAAAAGATCTTGCATCCACTGGTTCACTCCCCAAATGGCAACAAGGATTAGAGCTGATCCTATCCCAAGCCAACAACCAGGAATTTCTTCCAGGGCTCCCATGTAGATGTAGGGTCCCAAAGCTTTGGGCCATCCTCCCTTGCCTTCCCAGCCCATAAGCAGGGAGCTGGATGGGAAGTAGAGCAGCTGGGACACGAGCCGGTACCCACATGGGAGGATTAGCGAGCCAATCAAGCCATAGCACCAGGCCCTGAGGTTGGAACTTGAATGTATATTATCTGGATGATTCAGCTCTTTCAAGTCAGGCACATCAAAAACAAAACAAAACAAAACAAAACAAAACAAAACAAAGCAAACAAACCAAAAAACCATAAATCTTTTGTTGATGGCTACAATGGGTTAGCTTGTAATGAACTAGCCTTTTGCAAAAAGAAAAAAAAAAGATAAGAAGCAAAATATGCAAAACATGTTTCTAAGTTTTTGCAGACCAACAGTGAAAGTGTGTGATCCCTAGACACATCAACCTAGTGACTTAGGAGCCCCAAGACATGGAATTCTCTTTGCAGCCACTTTCAGATGTCTGTGGATGAATAGGAGCACAGATGGTAGGGACCAAGCGTAAAGTTACAGACTACTGGGCAAAGGGAGTTTCTGAAATAAGACAGGTAGAGGGGAGCTTGCGGAAGAACAGATTCCCAACACTGTAAAAGCATCTCTTTGACTTTGGATCTTAAATATAAGTTGTGTGTGCTATGGGCAAGACACCCTGAAGCCAAACAAAGATTATCTATAAAGAAAAGAATGACTAGCATAGCAGGAGCTCTGAGCTAAAGAATGGTTGAAATTCACAAGGCTGGAACCACCTGTGTCAGCCTGCCTGGAAAGGCTCACTGAACTCCCCAGGAATTCAGCAGAGCAATCATTCCCACTCAGTCCTCTGGGCGATATGGCAGGAAATCATTGAGTACCAGAGACAATACACACTTGAATCAGTTCTCCTTCCTAAAAACTGACCTAGCCAATGAGAATCTCCTGACTGTCTCACTTATGTTTGCATGTCATATGAATTCACTCATCATGATTTTGTGGCTGATGCTTTTTTTTTTTTTGCAAGTAAGATAAATTCTTTTTTTTTTCAACCTTTTTTTTGTTAAATTCATTATCATTTTATGATACAGTTTCATAGATTCTAGGATTTCTCTTCTCACCTCCCCAAGTCCCCTCCCCCTTCACTGAGTTCCCCTATATTATTACTGTAGTACAGTTCTTCATAAACAGTCATATGTCCATCTTTGTGTGCGTGGACAATGGCAGAGAGTCCAGCATCCTATTGTCAAGATATAGTAAACAGTTTCAGTGGGAGGCTGATGCCTTTGATACACACAGTAAGTTATACATATTGCGACAGGCCATTTTTCTACCACACAACTTTAAGTGAACTGAGCTCCTCAGTCCCAAGCTATGTGCTGTACAGTGGCAATACCTACTATTAATTTTTTTCATTCACATCTGATGAATTTCATGCACCCAATCTGATTGCCATTGTTAGATATGTTTAAACAGGAATAAAAGGGGCCCAGCATGGTAACCTAGTAACTAAATCCTTGCTTTGCAAGTGCCAGGATCCCATAAGGGCACTAGTTTGTGTCCCAGCTGCTCTACTTTCCATCCAGCTCCCTACTTGCAACCTGGAAAAGCAGTAGAGGATGTCCCAGAGCCTCGGGACCCTGCACCTGCATGGGAGACCCAGAAGAAGCTCCTGACTCCTAGATTTGGATCACCTCAGTTCCAGCTGTTGCAGCCACTTGGGGAGTGAGCCATGGCGTGGGAAATCTTTCTCTCTCTCTCCTTCTCTCTGTAAGTCTAACTTTCCAATAAAAAGAAATAAAATCTTAGAAAAAATAGGAATAAAAGAATGCCAGTGAGTAGAAGATGTAAAGATATCCCTGAGATACTGTCAAGTAGAGCTAGATGTGGTCCTAGAGAGGCATTTTCATGTAAATGATATATTCAGCTTGTACTTACAAATATCCAAGGTTCTTTTTTTTCTAGATATGTCACTACTTGGTTGCATTTTTAAAACACCATCAGAACTCATCTTTAGGGGCCAGCACTATGGCATAGTGAGTTCAGCCACCACCTGCAGTGCCAGAATCCCTTATAGGAACCAGTCTGAGTCCTGGCTGCTCTCTTTCTGATATAGCTCTCTGCTTTGCACTTAAGCAGGCGTCAGAAGATGATCCCAGTAGTGGAGCCTCTGTACTTATATGGGAAACCCAGATGCAGCTCCTGGGTTCTGGCTTCAGCTGCTGTGGAGTGAACCAGTAGCTAGAATAAATCTCTTCTCTGTCTCTCCTTCTCGCTATAGAAGTCTGACATCCAGATAAATAAATCTAAAACAAAATGTGAAGCTATTTGAAATGTTTTAATGGAGAGATGTCACAAAAGAAAAAGAGAAAATACCCCCCTGTACTGTCTTTGATACTCTAGTAACTTTAATATTTTATTGTTTAATATTTGTGTTTAAAGCTCTTTGAAGAACTATTTATTTATTTGAATGGAGAAGTTATAGAGAAAGAGAGAGGTGCGGGGGGGAGGTCTTATATTTAAATCTCTTTGGAGCTCTGCTGAAGCACCTATACCTTAACTTCTGGATATGTGGGGGTGGGAGTATTGTGTGTACTCACACATATTTATGTTCAATCAGCTACCTTCTAATCAGAGAATTCAAACATAGAACAACTTACATTGTTAATATTTAATATGGTATCGATAACTTAAGATTTATTTCTTTTTATTGGAAAGTCATATATAAAGAAAGGAGGAGAGACAGAGAGGAAGATCTTCTGTCTGCTGATTCACTCACCAAGTGGCCACAACAGCCAGAGCTGAATTGATCCGAAGCCAGGAACCAGGGGCTTCTTCCAGGTCTCCCACACAGGTGCAGGGTCTCAATGGTTTGGGCCATCCTTGAATGCTTTCCCTGGCCACAGGCAGAGAACTGGATGGGAAGCAGGGCTGCCAGGACATAAACCGGTGCCCATATGGGATCCAGGCTCATGTAAGGTAAGGACTTTAGCCAGTAGGCTACCATGCCTGGCCCAAGTATCAATAACTTTTATATTTATTTCCAATGATTCTCTCAAAAATGTTACCAATTAATATGATCCTATACTTCCAGAAGATTCAAAGAAATCAAACCTGTAAATGGAAAATTTGAGCATTGCTGAATGAGCTAACTTAAGCATGGAGCTAGCTTGGGTATGAAACACAGTGAGAGATTTTTTTAATTTTTGCTTCACATTCACCATATCACTCACAAAAAGGAGATTCTCACGTATGTGTGTCTGTGTAGCAACACTTCTGTGTTTCTAAAGAACTAACCCACATAACTGCTGAGGTGGCAAAGCTGAAATCCAGTTTACTAAGCTGGAAGCTCCAGCAGGAGTTCATGCTGCAGTCTTGAGGCAGAATTTCTTCTCCATCTATAGACCGATGAAAACAGAAATCAAAAGTGGCTGCTAAACTCTATAGGACAGAGCAGGACAGATATTCCCATCCCATTAGACCATAGTCTCCTTGTCTATTTAAGGTAATATAGGCTTCTAATACCATGCGATTCAAACTTCTTTCACACTCATTCATTGCCCTTCGATACTGTCAAGTATTTTTAACTGTAAAACCCATTTTCAAATCTTAAAGTCTGTATTCGTGTTCTAGGGCTAGCAAAGAAACTGAGTGTCTACAAGCCACACGACAGCGAGGACCGACTAACAGCCTCTCACAGGCTTTCTCTCTTGTCCTTCTTTGTCTCATGGTCTGTGTCTCTGAGGTCCTAGCATGTCTCCAACTCATTCACTACCCACCTGTGTGACTACAGGCAGACACTTGGAGTTCTGCACGCTATGTCAACAACAGTTCCAAGCTCTGTGGTATGGAATATTCTACCTGTCAACATTGCTGTGAGCACTCAAATATAGTAACTTACCTTGAAAACAAAAAACCAACCATGAGCAACTGTTCAGTGTTAACAGTGTCCCTTGAGGATCTTGAAGCCTCGTGGGTAGCATTACCCCACAGTTATCTCTGGATCCATTGAAAACACACATATCTGTACTCAGCTTGAGTGCTCTCCTCCCTGCCTCCGTGATTCCTATCTTAGAAAAGTACAAGCATAGTGCACATCGGTCAGCTCCAGTGTCCAACATCGCCATTGTTATTCATAGATGGCATGGAGTCAAGTGCTCTAAATTAAATAAAGTAAGGATCTCATGAGAACATAAAGGGAGAACAGGTTGGACCCGGTGCAGTGGCCTAGCAGCCAAAGTTGTCACCTTGCACACGCCAGAATCCCATATGGGCGCCAGTTCTAATCCTGGCAGCTCCACTTCCCATCCAGCTCCCTGCTTGTGGCTTGGGAAAGCAGTCGAGGTAGGCCCAAGGCCTTGGGACTCTGTACCCATGTGGGAGACCCGGAAGAAGTTCCTGGATCCTGGCTTCGGACTGGCTTAGCTCCAGCTATTGTGGTTACTTGGGGAGTGAAACCATCAGATGGAAGATCTTCCTCTGTCTCTCCTCCTCTCTGTCTATATATGCGCATGACTTTCGATAAAAATAAATCTTAAGAGAGAGAGAGAACAGGTTCCATCTCTGCATTAATGAGTCATAAGCTACTTGCTCCAGATTCCTCACTTCATTTCTTTCCATTTATTGGGCAATGACATCTTTGGATTTGGCATTTGAGCTTGCCCAGAAACAATAAAGGAAGAAAATGCATTCATTTTTTTTCCACAACCAGTAGCTAGCAGTTGCTCAAGATGCATAGGTTATGCATGCCTTCAGATCTTACATGCAGATTGTAATCTCACAAGTTTTTCAATACTTCATCATGTCAACTAGGAAGATACAATACTATATTGGCTTGGAATCTGTCCTTATCACTTAATAGCAACGAGTTTTTTTTATTGTTGTTATTTCCAAAATTTCTTGACCTCCCTGAGCCTTAGTTTACTCATTCATAAGTTCAGAGAAAGGGATTAGATGAAGTAATCAGATGAAAACTTAGCCACAGTGCAGCTCTTAGGATAATTCTTAGGATCGCTAATATTCAGTCACCAGCATCCTTATTTATTGTGGCCTTTACAAATGAAACCAAGCATGTTTAAATGGAACCTGGGAGCAAAAGACAAGGGCTATTGCATACTGAGCCAGAACTGAACCTGGCAACCACTATGTAGAACACTTGTTTGCTATTCCAGAGACGTCTTGCATTGGCTTTTCATGGCATTGAATGCAGGTGCCATTCTTGGATGCTTGTCTTCAAATCAGTCCCTGCTTATACCAACTTTCTTTCTCTCAAACACAACTATTTCCTTTTTCCAATATGCCTTATAACATATCTTTTTATGCATGTATTTATTTATATTTTATTATTTACAGCCCTACTTGAAAATTGCCAGAGTACAGCCATGCTCGAAAAATCTGGATTTGAATTCTATTCCTGCTACTTCATAGTTTGTGACCTTGAATTTGTTGCTTATCTCTCTCAACTTCGGTTTTCTCATCTAAAGGTGGTTATAATTTTACCTACCTGAACTAGTTTCCAAAAAGAATAAATACATTGCTCAGAAGTTATCTAGAATATCTAACCTACAACTGATAGACAAAATGTTATCCACTACTGAAATTACTACTAATGCTATAAATCATATAAATTATTGAGCAGCTTTAAGACAAATGTACCAGAAGTTCTTGTTCTAAAATAACAAACAGATGAAGAAAAAAAGCAAATGATTTTTTGAAAAATTAAAAAGCAAATTTGGTATACTACACACTAAAGTATATTTTACAACTGATATAAAGGTATGCATGAATGATTCAGTTGGTATGTTAACCTACTAGTAGAGTCTAAAGCAAATTTAGTATAGACATAAGGATTTACCGTATGGTAATAGAAAGAATACAGAGTAATTAGAAAGGAATATATTATTTTTAAATGATATTAGAAATTATAGCTGAACATTAATGAAAACTCAGCTATATCTTTAAATTCCAAGTTGAAAACATGAAGTCATAAAAATATTGGACAAATTAAATAACTTACTCATGATCCCACAGTTAATGAATAGTATAGCTGAAAATTAAAACCATACATCCTAACCAGACATGATACTATATAGAAATAATGTCAGCAATTCTACAAAGATTATTAAATACATATTTATTCTATATATAATATGTATAAACATATACTCAACACATACATTTTTAAATATTGGAAGATACCAGAGAACATTTTGTGATAATAATTCTTTGGTAGTTGAAATTATGTTTTTTTGATAAATAACTGTGCTTTCTTAAGATTTTTGTTGTTGTTGTTGGAAAGGCATATTTACAGAGAGAAGGAGAGACAGAATAAAGGATCTTCATCCCTTGTTTTCACACTTCAAGTGGCCACAACACCTGCAGCTGAGCTGCTCCAAAGCCAGGAGCCAAGAACCTCCTCCACGTCTCCCACCTGGGTGCAGCATCCCAAGGCTTTGGGCCATCCTTGACTGCTTCCCAAGGCCACAAGCAGGGAGCTGGGATGGGAAGTAGAGAAGCCAGGATACAAAAAAAATGTCCATATGGAATCTCAGCGCTTACAAGGTAAGGATTTAGCCATTGAGCCATCATGCTGGGTCCTTGCATTTTGCTTAAAGTGTATCTGTTATTTATTCAGAAGCAAATACATTATCACAAAAATCAATCTGTTTCTTTTTCAATAAGGAATTCAAATATTCACTTCTTGGGGGCTGATTTTTTAGCACCAAATTTTAAGGTACGGCTGGCAACACCAGCATCCCAGATTAAAATGCCAAGTCCTAGCTGTTTCATTTCTCTTCAAGTTCTCTGCTGAAGTGCCCAGGAAAGCAGTGAAGGGAGACCCAGGTATTTGGGTTGGCTCCCTGCCATCCATGAGGGAGACTTGGATAAAGATTCAGGCTCATAGCTTAGACCTGGACTAGCCTGGACATTTTAATCATTTGGAAAATGAAGCAGTGGATGGAGTATCTCTTTGTGTCTCTCCTCTCTCTGTGACACTATATCTTACAAATAAAGAAATGTTTAAAAAACATACTCACTTCCCTATGCATGCATTTCTGGTGGTTGTTAAGGATTAGAGGATTCACATCAAGGCTTCATAGTGTACAATTAGCTGCCTATGAGAAGTTACAATCATCTTTGCTTGCCTCTTATGTTAGGACTTGCTTCTGAATTTTCTCCCCTGCACTGCTTCAGCTTTCATCACGCTGATAAATAAATGTCTTGGCTTGGATAAGAGGTAAATGATTTATAAGTTTGCCATTTTCTTCTTCTTCTTTTTTTTTAACCTGCTCAAAATCTTTTGGAAATATCACTATTCTGAAGTTCTTGATGACTCACTGAAGTCTGAGTCTCCCTAAACTTGGAGAATTTAAGCTTGTGTAATTTTGAGATAAGTTCAAATGACATTTAAAGTAAGATATCAATGTCTTAGGGGCTGCCTATGACTTGATTTTCAAATGTGATAACTTAGTTTAAAAATGAACACCGGAACGCTTCCAGTTCTTGCATGATAGAGAACTGATATGGGGTAGTGAGTCAGACATCAAACCTGGAGACCCAACAGATGGCAGAAAGTGTAAATAAACAATGAAAGACTTCCAGAAACATCAGCGTCTACCTTGCATTTATGTCTGTGACCCGTGTGTGTGTGTGTGTGTGTATACACAGCGTCATCTTCTAAACACGTAGCAAGATGCTTGGGAAGATGGCAGCTAGAGACATCAGAGGGATATTTGTTCAGAAGTTCCCTTCCAGCCCCGGCTTCGGAGCATCACCGTCACTGGAGACTTCTAACAAGTACAGTATGAGCTTCTACTACCCAACTTGAGTCTACATGAACTTGGGCCCTATACTAACGGTCCAATTAAGAGCATTCAATTTTGTGCAAATAGCTATTATTTATTTCCTTTATTTGATGTTCCTCCGTATATACTGCTGAAACATTAAAATTACAGGACATGGAGAGGAGCAAGATTATTTGACCTGTTTCCTAGTGAAACATGGAAAAAGAAAGTTGGTTAAACAAAGAGCTGCCTTACAAAACACTGACATAATAAGCCTTAAGGCTATAATAACTAAGCCATTGTAAGTCAGACCAAGAGCAGACATTGACCAGTGATTAGGATTTACTGAATCTTATACACAACGGTATGGATTTTTCTTCTCAAGCTAATGATTTTCACATAACATGCAGTGACAGAACCAATTTGTAAACAATAGCATGACAGGAGACTAGTCCACAGAGTCACTCCTTCCACGTGGCACCCTGACCCATTGGCAGACCTCAAGCACACGTTGTGTCTCAACACTGGGCAGGGGGACCAAAGTCACTGTCAGCTATTTGAATAATTAATAGATCTGATGTTACTATTATATTAAGTGTTAATAACAGCGTTCCGGGCCTCCTAGTTCAC
Organism: Ochotona curzoniae; assembly: GCF_017591425.1. Taxonomy (NCBI): domain Eukaryota; kingdom Metazoa; phylum Chordata; class Mammalia; order Lagomorpha; family Ochotonidae; genus Ochotona; species Ochotona curzoniae. Next base: position 22,705,595 of record NW_024465751.1, read on the forward strand.
TGAACTGACTGAGAATTTAGCATTGTCTTTATATTGCTGAGTCTGAGGAATGAAGCACTGTTTTCTGGGAATGACTACCGAACTAGCCTGAAAATGCAATGATTGCCCTGGGAAATCTAGTCAAGTCTGAAGGTAACCATGGCTTCTGCAACCTAAGCTTCCATCAGAAATTTGTCATCATCCTGTTTAGGTCAAATTGTTGTAAGTGCATAGGTAGGACGTTTTCTGCAGTGGGAAGAGGGAGATTTCCAAGGCACATTTTGTGGTAATTGGGAAGATCTAATTATTTTTCTATAAAAGAGGTTCATGTTTTAAAGCACTTGCCTTCTTGACATCTTTATCTTCTTAGAGTTGATGGAGACACCAACGATTTTTGAATAAACCATTTTTAAAAACTTAGAAATTCATTTCAAAGAGAGGGAGGGAGAAAAGGAGGGAAGAGGTAGGTTGAGGTGGTGGGAGAGAGGGGGAGGGAAGAGGCAGAGGTTTGGACGATGGGGTGGGGAACGTGTCCTAAGGGTTGATTTGCTCGCCCAAGTATCTGCAACGGTCATGACTGACTCGGACATGGAATCCAGGTCTGCTCCTTGGGAGGAAGAGCTCAACTACTGAAGACTTCACTAAACCCTTCCTGATGGAGTCTGTGATGGAAGCAGCTGGGGTCAGGAACTGGCACAGGGAATGAAATCCAGACTCTTTCAATCAGAGAAGTGAAGCATTTTAAGTACCCAGCTAAATGCCTAATCCTGTTTAAGGAGTGTTGATTTTGCACTAATGAGGCACTTGCTTTTATTTAAAAAGAAAGATTTGAGAGAGAGAGAGAGAGAAAAAGAAAGAAAGAAAGAAAGAAAGAAAGAAAGAAAGAAAGAAAGAAAAGAAAGAAAGAAAGAAAGAAAGAAAGAAAGAAAGAAAGAAAGAAAGAAAGAAAGAAAGAAAGAAAGAAAGAAAGAAAGAAAGAAAGAAAGAAAGAAAGAAAGATTTGAGAGAAAGAGAGCAAGAGAGAGAAAGAGAGCAAGAGAGAGCGCACGGACGCCATCTGCTGGCTGACTCTTCAAATGGCCGGCCGCAACAGCTAGAGCTGGAACCTCAGGTTGGAAGCCGGGAGCTTCTTTCACGTCTCCCGCATGGGTGCAGAGGCCGGAGAACACAAAACAATGATAGCTTACAAGAGGTAAAAAGCACAGAAGTACTATTTCAAGGAGAAAACAAATCAGAAACTCAATGTGGGATATTTTGACATTTAAGTGAAGATGTGCTAGTAATTATAAATGATGGTGAAGTGCGGAGATGAGGATCGCGCCAGAGAAGCAAACCCCAGGGGAGGGAACGTAAAGCAAGAGGACTGGGGCAAGCATCTGGCCTAGCAGCTGAGACGCAAAATCAACTGCCTGTGTTCTGCATTAACCCTCCACCTGTAGCTCCAGCATCTCGGGTGGGTGCCAGTGCAAGCCTGGCTGCTCCTGACACAGCTCCCTGAGTGTGCGTCGGGGAGAGTAGAGGGAGACAACCCAAGTGCTTGGGCTGCCCCGTCCACGTAGAGACCTACACTTTTTGTTTATTTTTAAAATATGCGTTGAGTGTGTGCTTTGTACTAAGACGCGTGCTAGATCCTAGGGATGCAGAAACGCAGCAAAGATACGGGGCCCCTCACCACACACGCCGGGTTGACCTTTCTCGGTGCTGCCGATTCTATTCAGTTCATTTTAACGGAAATCAACTCAGTTCGTTTCAAATCTCCGCAATATAAGTCAGTTCAACTCATACTTACTTCCATCCAACTAAGTCTTCCACAATGAAAAACAAAACAGTGCAATTCAATGTAGCAATACAAAAACACAGAATTAAACTTGGCGTATTTCATACAGACTGGGAACTGGCCTAGAAGGGGAAATATTCAAAGTCCCTTATGACTTTCAGGAAACACTTCGGTAAATAAGTGCCTCCTATGAGAGACTGATAAGGACATTCGGGAATATAGCAAATTTTATAGATGTTATAAATCACCACACATTTGTAAAGATGGAACAAATGCTGATTTCATCACTGCCATGGAAACACGGTGTTGAAACCAAATAAACCAAAACACTCTGAAAAAATTAGCTATGCGTTGAAAAATCAACACATAGGAGGATTTTTTTAAATTAAATTTTTCATTAATGTTTTAAAAGAATCAGAATTTTAAAAATGCATAACCTAAATGCAAAATTAAAAGCTGCACTGATCCGAAGCCAGGATCCTGGAGCCTCTTCCAGGTCTCCCATGTGGGTGCAGGGTCTGAGGGCTTTGGGCTGTCCTACACTGCCTTCCCAGGCCACAAGCAGGGAGCTGCATGGGAAGTAGTGCCACCGGGATTAGAACCAGCACCCATATCCGATCCTAGTGTGTGCAAAGTGAGCACTTCAGCAGCTAGGCTACTGCACCCGGCCCCTCTTTGTCATTAATTTTGTATGTTTTAGATCCAAGGAGCACAGCAGATGGTAAAGTTAGTTCTTCAAGGGGAGGGCCTTGATAAAGCAAAGTTTTGTATCAAAAAAAGCTGATCAGCTCAGTTCCATCAAATCATAATGTGGCTCTGATGATCTGCAAGGCTTCACGTGGAGCACACTGTACCACAGGGAGAAGCCCGGTTGGAATCTCACCTGACAGTGGGCTTTTAAGTTGCAAGAAAAGCTCTGGCAGTGGTTGCGTTTTCTCTCGATCCATGCCCAGGGCCGCTGACATCTGTCACACTCGGGCATGCTGCATGGGGAATTGCAACTTCTTCTCAAAATCTGAAATGTGAGCTTTGCCAATCCGATAATAAAGTGCATTTTGTCCCACTGGGATCATGACATCACAGCAATGTTTAACACTGGAACTCATTGAAAAATCATCTTGGGGACTGGCCTTGTTGCATAGCAGGAAAGCCATAGCTGTGTTGCCAGCATTCCACAGCAGACAGACTCGTGTCCTGGCAGCCCCATTTCCAATCCTGCTCCTTTCTGTGGCTTCTTGAAAACAGCAGAAGATGGTCCCAGTGGCCAGGGAGCCTGGAGGAAAATCCTGGCTCCTGGGTTCATCCAGCCCATTCCTGACATTTGTGGCTGTTTGGGGAGTGAACCAGAGGACAGAGGCCCTGTTTCTTTCTCCGCATCTCCTCCCTCTCTGTGTAACTGTGTCTTTTTTGTTTAAGTTTGTCTTTCGGATAAAGAAGTATTTTGAAACATAAAAATAAATAAATTGAAGGTCCTTTCTGGTCTTCCTATAAAAAACATAATTCCAATTTATTCTTCAAGTTGTGGAATCTTTTTCACATTTGATCGGACATGGTTAATGATTGTTACTAACTGTCCGCTCGCCCTACAGATGGCCCCGTTGTTCTGAGATGTGAGTCACTTTCTCAGAGTTTCCCTTCTTACTTGACTTACAGGCTGGTGTGGCAGCAGGTCTCCATCCACACTCATCATTGTCTGAATGCCCAGAGTTTGTTTGCTGGCTACCCTCCCATAAATAGTACAGGTTATTAGTATGGTTTTAGCTCCCTAAAATCCTTTGAGGAAGACTATCTTAGAATATCTATGGAACTATCTTGCCTGGAATCCAATGTATTTTCAGCAGTCAGAACCTTGTTTCTGTTTTAGGAGACAAATAGGCAAAAGCCTAATGCTGAACCAGTAGGACACATGGGGGTAAACCAGAGGCATCCTGCCATCAGTTCCTGCTGGCCCATCGGTGTCCTCTCCCTGTACCGTGCAGAAGGCCTGTCACCGTCAACCCCGTGCACTAAGATCAGCTGCCATCCATGCACAGAGAGCTTGAAAGACAAACGTACGTGTTGACTGGCACTCTATCGGGAATGCAGGAAATGTCGACAGTTTGGTTACTAGTGCTACACACACACTGAGTGAGAGTTTTGGGGTAACTTTTAGGATTGATTATGTTCGCAGAAAAGTTAGTTAACAGTTTTACTTTGTTCCAAAGTTCTTATTCCATTACAGTTTCAAATACAAGAACCTATCTTTGAGAAGCTTTTGTTTGAGTTACATTTCGCATAGTTCTATTTAAAATTCTAGCAAATTTTGCCAACCACCTAATTGCCTTCAGAAAATATTTGGTTTCATTTACAATTTCATTGGATTTTTACTTTATTTTCTAAATGCTTGGGTTGTCTAGTTTAATAAACTATTTCATAGTATTTAAATAACCATCTGTCTGATAATTCTGCATGAGGAAATTTGAGTTCTCTTAAATATTTCGAAAGTAAGTACATGACGGGGAAAAAAAAATTCAGTATGAAATAGCCAACTTCAATAAGCCAAGCTGCTTACAAAATTATTAGTATACAAAATCACAGTAATATAGACTCCTTCAAATATATATAATTGTAATAGATCTGATTCTTTCAAACATTTCTGAACCTCGAAATATTCCTAGTTGTAAAATGTTATTCAGGCACAGGGAAACTACTATATAATTTTATACAGTTTAAGAGGATATAATTCTGTGTAATTCTAAAGTTATCTTTTCAGAATGTTTGCAGTTACCATTTCATGAACACATGGCGAGCTCTAACATCCCTGGGGAGTCACTGAAACCTGTGCTAGGAATGACAGCTTCAACACCGACATGGTTTAACAGAATGAATCCCAATTCTCTACCTGATATATATTTGTTGAACTGTACATTTTTATGTCAGAGTTACAATTTTTTTTAATCTAATGCTAAAGATTTTTAAGCTTCTTGGAATGTTTGTGTTTTTTTTTTTCTTTTACAGTCTTAGACTATCATAGCTGAAAGATCTTTTAAAATTTGAAGTGTAAGCCTAGCTTTAAGACTCCATCCCAATGCCATTCTTCTGGTAGCATTCTTCCAAATGGTGATCTTCTGGTGAAGTAAAAAGAAATGTGATATTTTCTGCTAAGATCACCATATATAGAAAAAGAAGCTATATAATATTCATTGATTATGACTCTATCTTGAAGAAATATGGAAAGAGGGTCTGTGTGTAGCTTCTGAATGGCAGTGTCCCCTTTCCAATCTCTGCCTTAAACACCCCTACCATGACCTTCTGTTACCCACTTTGTATCATTAGGATCTGGAGACACTGTGTCACAGAATAGAAATGCATAATTTCCATATGGGTGACTTCTAACTGTCATGTGCGCGTAACTCTTAGCGGGATGAGCTTGCAAAAGGCGCATACCCTCTGCATGAGCCAGAACCATGCTATCTAGCTATTTTGCTATGATTCTTCCAAACTCTGCAAAAAGTTTTGATATCTGTTCAGCGATATATCCACACATGAGGCTCTTACCCATTTATCAGTCATTTCTGCTTGGATATTTATATCATCCTTAAGCAGCCATACAAAGCTATCAACTTAAAAGCTAGCCAGCGAGCACATGCACATGAAACAAAACAGGAGTGTTTTTTTCTGTGCTGCAACCAGACATAAATTCGTCTTCCCACTAACTGCCCAGTGCCCTTTACACTTGCCTTCCTCTTCCCCCTTCACCGTACAGCCTAGACGAATCTGTTTACAAACCCTCTAATCCCTTGTCAAGGGAAATTTGAGGCTCACTCTCTTACTGATCTCCTTGAGTACCCTAACAGGGATTTGGACAGGAACAGCTGGACTGGTCATTCTGGCAGACAAGGCAAGTAAAATTGAGGACTTAACTATTTACTCCCAAACAAAAAACATAAACAATCTAGCACAGCCACTGTCTCATTTCCAGGATCAGGTAGATGCACTGGCAACGGGAGTCTTTCAAAAGCACCTTCTTGCTTAGACCTTCTTGCTTCTGAACAAGGAAGACTCTGTCTCTTTTTTGGGTGAAGAATGCTATTTTAACACTAATTAGCTGGGCACGGTAAGAGAAAGGATTAAATGTATTTAAAAAAAAGTACTCATAAAATGTATTCCCAAAATTACCCTGCCTCATTTTGGCCATCTTCGTCGCAATAGTCCATGCCTTTATTTTCTCCTCTCATCCTCATAATGAAGATGCTTTTATTCCTACCATGAAAAATTAATGTATTTCAAAAGTTCTTACAAGAGGGAATGACTGTAATCTCCTGAGCTATCTTGCAGGAACAAAACAAGACTCTCCCTACAATCAATCCCACCCAGAGTGCAGCTATCTCAGGTCACTGCAACGCCCCGTATCAGCAGGAAACAGCCAGGAAGAAGCCCGCAAGCAGCACCCCACTTCCATATCTATACTGAGTCAGGACTGATGGAGCAAGGACACCACCCTCAGCCACAGAGCTCCTAGACAGTAAGCAGACATCTCCCCAGGGTCTATCCCACAGCTTGTACTGCTCCCCCACCCAACCCTCTGCATTCCTTTCCATCCACTTAGCCCCCTGAGAGGAAAAGCCCACTGAGTTTTAAAATTCCCAAGATGGCTCAGCTCTGCCCACTGCCGCCACCCACCCCCACATCTCTATGAATTCTCCACCCTTCCAAACACCTCAAGATCCTTAAGCTGTCACGCCTGGCCTGCGGAAGACCTGGGCTGCTGCCACATGTTCACTCAATCTACGTGGTGGAAGTTGGCCTCCCTCTGTGAATTTATTCATCTTTAATAAATATGATTCGGCTGTGGGGGAAAAAAAAACATACAAGCCAACTTCAGATTTATTGAATTTCCAGTTAGGCCTGCAGTTGCTTTGGCAGGATCAGACCAAATGGTGCTGTGGGCCTTATATGGTCTGTAGACCGAACATTCTCTACAAATGAACCATCTGTGTTACAAAATAAAAGCTAAGGCAAGCCTCCCAGTACAAGTGACTAAGATGGTAACTCCTCTTAGAGATGATTCTCTAGAAAATATGGCAAAGAAAGAGGCAAACTTCAAATAACATGTTGATATCAGACTCTAAATAATAATTATTTAGTGTAAGCTTTCTAATATCAGATATCCTCTGAGAAGTGGTAACTTTTAACTTTCAGCAAATATTTTAGAAGACTTTTCACTAGGTCATTGCTATTGCTCTCAAATCAATGCCAGACCAAAATAGCTTAAGATGACTTCAGACTTATATAACATATGGCCAACGGCCAAATGAAGCCATTCCAAATTTGTGAAGTAAAACACTTGGGACAATACTGAGTAAAACTGAAAGTCATAACCAAAAAATAAGTCCAACAAACTCATATGTAGTAACACAAATATGGAGGGGAATGTCAAGGCAAATGGAGAGAAAACAGGGGAAGGAAGCTTAGGAAATGGCAAGAGATAGCGTGAAATCCTTGTTTTCAGTGCGTCCATAGCTAGATCAGCAACAGGAAGTACAGAGTAGAGACACATTCTGGGGTTGTGGTTCTAATGCACTCAACAGAAGGCAAGGAGCTGGGATGGCGCCCCCTGCTGGTGACAATGCCCCATGACAGAAACACTGGCCAGAAACTATAGGCCTACAGGATCTCCTACAGATTCTTAGTCTGTAGGTACTGAAAAGTAGTTCTCAATTTTCAGGAATACATAAGGAGTGAAAAACAAAAGGATGTACATAATAGTATTTAATAAAATGAAAATTAAGAGAATGTCTAAGATTAACACTTACGATTCTGAAAAACAGACACCAATTTTTAAAAATTAATGATACACATAGTAAGATGCATTTCAGAAAAGGCAACACACTTTTGCTGCTTGAATACATACTATCCCATATCATGTAAGAAAAAAAACTTCAAACAGTGACCCAAACAGAGTAAAATGGCAAATTCTACTTATGTACTTATCTCTCAGCTAAATATAAGTGTATTACTAATGTGAGGAGGCATTTAGGAAAACAAAAGCTATACAATTGTGGGCAGAGAATATAAGGGTCAATGCATTAAACGAACCTTTAGGCGAATGAAAGGTATGATTTGAAATGATTATATAGCAGTTGTAATCTTTGTAATTTGTAATTATTCTGCCTTAGAATCCATAAACGAAAGCAGCTATGTGTGTAGGAACTTTGAAGAATGTAATTAATGCATTCATATGAAGAACTGCTATAATTTTTGCCCTTGTTCCATTTGTTATATATATGTATATGCATATGCATATATATATATAATTCTGATATATTTGATTAGTGGCCCCAAACAGGTTATATATTTTTCAAAATGGTGGTCTAATCCTTTTTATGTATCCATGATAGGTGAAAACTGAGACTATAATATGATAAAGTAAGTAATAATTATTTTGTCTTTCAGGTACCTTTTACATTTTTATTGGCAGTTATATATATATATGTGTGTGTGTGTGTGTATGGAATATGGCATGATGTTGTGGTGTGCATAGCCATAGTGAAATTATGTCTGTCATTCTCTTGGGATTTAACTACCTGTTTATTGTTTATAATAATTTATTCAATATCAAATATGGTCATAAGGCATTTCTTGGTTTTATGAGAAACCAAGAAATGGCACAGATAGAGTACTCAACCCGTGGTCTCCCCAAGTGCATCCCACAGTTTATGCCTCGGCTCAGAGACTCCATAAGATCCGTAATGTCTCTTGGCTCCAAGAACTATTTCCAGCCCACAGTGTGGTATGATCATTGTGTATCATTGTGCTACATGCTAAATCTCTGACCACATTCATCCTACAAAGCCGTGAGCAGCGTCTTCCTGCTCTCTTGCTATGATCGCTCCTCCACTCTCTCCATGTATTCAACACGCTGACTCCAGAGGGAGTGAGTTCACGCACTGTTTTTCTGGACCTGACGTGTTCTCACGGTGGATGCTGCGCACCACGTGATCCATATCATCCACAAATGACAAGACTGCCTTCCCCTCCAAGCTGCATAACGTTGCGTGGTAAGTAAAGCACAATCTCCATACTCATCCTTCTCTTGCTACGCTTAGTTTATGTCTTTGATAAATTGGTTATCAAAAAGAATGCTACAAGGGACAGAGGAGCTCAGGAACCTCTTTCATGTATTGATTCCATTTACCCTGGGGATATATTGAGAAGAAACTACTGGATCATACCATACCTTTTAATTTGGGGGCAGTTGCCACTTGGTTTCCTAGAGCAGCATAACAATCTGCATTCCCATCAAGTGTGCAGGGTTCCATTTACTTCACATACTCGCCAACACTTGTCATCTTTTTGATAAGTGTTATTTTTAAGGGTATGAGCTAATCCCATTGTGGTTTTGGCGTGCATTTCTCGAGTGATTTATGCTGCTGAGGCCCTGTTCATGTACCCTTGGGCTGTGGAACAATGTCCATTCTGATCTTTTGCAAATTTTGCATAAAACTATTACATTTATTTACTTATTGTTATTGACTTCTAAGGATTTCTTATGTATTTTGAAGTTTAACCCAGCATCAGATACAAGCCACTTTCTTATTTTGTTGATCATTTCCTTTGCTGTGTCAGATCTTTGAAAATGGATTATTGGGCCCAGTGCAGTAGCCTAGTGGCTAAAGTCCTTGTCTTGGATGTGCCATATAAGCACCAGTTCATGTCCTGGCACGCCTGCTTCCCATCCAACTCCCTATCACCTGGGAAAGCAGTTGAGGACGGTGCAAAGCCTTGGGACCCTGCAATCACGTGGGTAATATGGAAGAAGCTCCTGCTCCTGGCTTTGGATGAGCTCAGCTCTGGCCGTTGCAGCCACTTGGGGAGTGAATCAGCAGACTGAAGATCTTCCTCTCTGTCTCTCCTCCTCTCTGTATATCTTACTTTCCAATAAATAAAATAAATTAAAAATGGATGGATTCCCACTTGCCTTGTGCTTGCTAATTGACTTTTATGAAAGATCAGCTGGCTTTAGTTGAATGGGATTAATTCTAGTATCTCAATTCAGCTCTATCGGTTTGTAAGCCTGATTTTGTGCCAGTACTGCAACATGTTAATTACTGCAGCTTTGTAATGTATTTTTGGAGCCAGGTGGAGTAATGCCTCGTGTTTTGCTCCTTTGGCTTAAAGCTGTATTGCTTTTAGGGTCTTTCTGTGAGTTCATACAGTGTTTCATTTTGTGCCTTCTCGTTCTGTGAAGTGTCCTTGTCTGTTTTGATAGGAATTGCAGGGAATCTGTAAGTTAGTTTGAGGTGTATGGATATTTTAACAATATTGACTCCTTTAATCCATGGCCATAGTATTCCTTTTCATTTCTTTATATACTCTTCAATTTCTTTCAGCAAATAATAATTTATTATTTTCATTCTAAATATCTTTTATCTATTCTTGGGTATTCTGTGTGCAGTTATTGCAAACAGGATTGCTTTCTTGATTTCTTTTTCTCATAATTCACTTTTTATATAAAGATTTATTTATTTTTATTGAAAAGTCAGACATATGGAGAGGAGGAGAGACAGAGAAGAAGATGTTCCATTCGACCATTCACTCCCCCAAGGGGCCGTAACAGCCGGAGCTGCGCTGATCCAGAGCCAGGAGCCCAGAGTCTCTTCTGGTCTCCCACATAAGTGCAGGTTCCCAAAGCTTTGTGCAGTCCTTGAATGGTTTCCCAAGCCACAGTAGGGAGCTGGATGGAAAGCGGAGCAGCCAGGACAAGAGCTGGCGCCTATATGGGATCCCAGGACATGCAAGGTGAGGATTTTAGCCACTAGGCTATTGTGCCAGGTCCCCATCCACTGTTTCATTTCCCAGTGGGGCCAGACCTCTGCTGACAGCTAGGAACTTCTACCAGGTCTCCACATGGATACAGGGGCTGAAGGACTGGCATGCTCTATTGCTGCTTTCCCACATGAATTAGCAGTGAGCTGAATTGGAAGCGAGGCATCTGGGACTGGAACCAACACCCATATAGGGCACCACTACACCATAGTATCAGCCCCATATTTATATTAATCAACTTTAGTTATATATGACCTTAATACATTTTATCTTTAAATTTATAATCGAGTTGAAGGCAATCTGTCCACCCATTTTGTAATGATACACTAGCCCATGTTTTGAATTACTGGTTGGATTACTGCCTTTACGCTCTCAGAGCAGAGGAGGCAGGCCAAGTCACAGCTTCAAGTTTCGGTGCAGGGCGGTGGGTGTTTGATTTTGTCTTTGTTTTTACTTCTCTGGACAGTCTTACTGCTCTAACTGTTTAGTAGGCTCTACAGATTTTTCACAAAATCACTTTCAGTGCTTTTAAAATATACATATAATGTTGGCTGGATTTTGCAAGCTTTATCTCTGTCTTTCCTACTTGTTTTGTAAGCATTTAGTCCATTGCTTAGTAAATAATAGATCCTCAGTATGTGTTTATCAAATGAATAAATAATTGTCATCATAGCCCTTATTGAATAGAGAAAAGGAAGAAAAACATGTACACAGATAATGTCAAGTTTTCTAAGATTTACTGGGTAAACCGCTCTAGACTTCTAATTGAAAAACAAATTGGACAATGAAGCACCATGCTGTAGATTAAAATGGGAGCAAGTGGTCTTCAGTGATTCAGAATAGGTTTTAGAGTCTGTGAAGCCCAGGCTTCCAGCATGCTTTGTCTCAGTCACGCCGTGGAACAGCCGCCGAGGCATGCGGAACCCGGGACCCACGGGATGAGGGTGTGGCCACAAAGTTGGACTCTCAAGCCCGACCACTCGGCTCTATCAATCTTGGAAAAGGCTAAATTCATGTTTAAAGCTCAATTTAATTCTCCACAAAATAAATAAAATGAGATATCAAACCTTCGTGACTGTGATGAATTAATAGATCACATGTAAATGTTGGCATTTATGAAGATGTGACTAGTATCTGAAGATAATAATGAGTAGAAATTACTATGCATTGTATATCACAGCATTGTCTACCTTTGAGCTGTGGAATACAGCTTATTTTCTCCATGTTGTTTTATTTTTTAAGATTTATTTTTTTATCTGAAAGGTAGATATTGTGATGAAATTTTATTATGAGGTCAGAGAGAGAGAGAGAGATCTTCCATCTTCTAGTTCATTCCCCAAATAGCTGTAATGGCCAGAGCTGAACTGATTCAAAGCTGGGAGACAGGAGCTTCTTCCAGGTCTGCCATGTGGGTGCAGGGTCCCAAGGCGATAAACAGGAAGATGGATCAGAAGTGGAGCAGCCAACAATTGGCACCCATACGGGTACTGAGGCTACAGGTGCTGAGTTAGCTTGCTAAGCTACACTACCACCTCCCCCTTTTCTCCAAGTTACGTAGGGTTGTCTGTTGATCTTAGGGCTTGGCTTCCTTCCATATATTTTTCTGTGGTCTACATTTGATTTTGACTGTGTGGTATTCGGTGCTGTTACTGGGAAATCAAGGTAAGAGATGGAGGCAACATGACCCAACCAAAGGCCAGAATGTAATCCCCATCTAGCCTGCCCACAATAGAATGAAAAGCCACCCGAGACGGTGTGATCCACAACTTTTTTCTAGTCTCAGGATAAAACCAGAAACTCAGAGGGCAGAATGGCACTTCTGTCCTGCTAAAAGCACCTGTGAGAGGTCGGGGTGAGGGAGGTGGGAAGGACAGGAACAAACATCACAAACACTTCCAAAGAGATGCTTCCTCTTTCCTCATTCCATCAGGGAAATGACCCTAAGTACCTATTATCCCATTTATCACAGTGTCATAGTTAAATAAAAATTTATCTCTGGTGGAAACATTTGGAGATGTTGGGAAGCATATGCAGAGTCTACAGATGACAAATCTTTTTGCCACAGTGCCTACTTTTAAATGTCCTAGGAGTAGAAGGGAGCACCAAGAGAACCAAGCTGAGGTTTATTTAGTTTTACATACACCTCAGATTCTAGAGATATTGCTTCTTAGTCTCAGTCATAGAATTCATGTGATTGAGGTCTATTGAAATAATATTCCAGACAATATGCCTTTTGTATAACCCCTTACAAATTGATGAGAATCGTTTGCAGTTTTAGAGAATCTGAGGCTTAGATGAGTGGACCTGAACAGAAAGTTTAGAAAAAGGAGTACAGAATTTCCAGCTGGACTCAATATGTGATAATGTGGAATGATACTTTTATCTTATCAACATCTAGGAAGAAAATGTATCCCAGAAACACCTAGAAAAGTTCATTGTAAAGCCAGATTTTTCTCTAGCATGCAGAAGTCTTAATTTTGCTTGTTCTAGACCCAGTGACTTATGATTTCACAGTAAATAAAGACTTTTGTGACTAGATCCTTTTCTCACATCAAAAGAACTCTGGTCAAACACTTTCAAACCTTTTTCTGTTATGGTCTTAGACAGCTAGTTCAAGGGAGTTTGGAAACCACACCTCTTCCACCCATGTGATCCTTTTGGCCCACCTAACACCCTGGAATGTGAAAGGGGGCAATATTGCATTGTTGCATAACCACTCCCCTCTGCACCCCCAAAAGGGTCCATGTTGAGGAGGGGCTTGATTTCTAGATCGTGAGCTTCTGGCACTGGCACTCCAATGTTAGGCTCCGGAGTCCCCTCCTGCTCTCTTGCTTCTCTTGGACAGACTCTGAGGACCGTAGCCCATGAACATGGCCCTGTACATCTGAATTGCTCACCCTCTGCTCACTGTTCGGGTAAGTCAGGAAAGATGCAAATGCTAAGACATGCTGCATTTCTAATGTGTATACTTTCAAGAGTTCCAGGAGAGGTGAGGCATAACAATAATGGAATATGGGCAGAAAAGCCAGGGAAAGGTGAATGTTTGCAGTTTTGTAAATGTGTGCAGGTCGTAGGCTGCATGTCTGTGAGGATAATTTACATTGCTGGAGAAGCTGGAACTTAGGTCTTCAGTTTAGTGGAGATAATCCCCTCAGACTGGATTGTCTCTGTGACATCTCATTTGCTAATTTCTGGTATCATCAGATGAATGGTTGCACAGTACCTGCAGCTAGTAATTAGGAAGGGGTGGATCTAAACGTGCTGGTGATTCCTGGAGTAGCAGGTGCTGCTGTCACCAAACTTGGCTAACATGACTCCTTAGTACATCCCAGCATGATATCTGACAACCCACAGCACGGTGGTTTACCCAACAGACCCAAAGTCTATAGATCTGCTGTGATTCCCTGGAATATAGAAGTTACTCTTCTTAACCCTCTTAATAAAGAGCATGAAAAATTCTTTCAAGATCAGTTTTACTCATAATGATATAATTTCATCTTCTTACACTTCTGTCTTATACTTAGATATGTATTTGTATAAGAATAAAGTATTAGATATATATTAGAAAATATTTGATTTTTATGTCAGCCCTTAAAAAAAATGAGAAAATAGAATGGACTATGCTGCAAAATCTGCCTTTTAAATTTGAATCTTTATTTGACCACCTCGAAAACTCTGTTCTTTTCAGTAAGACAATCAGATGTTACCTACGTCAGGCTGTTCGGACTTACAGAGAAAATGCCATAAACTGGGTGAATTACAAACAACGGAAACATACATGTCAGCATGTACGATCTCGTGATGGAAGCCTTGTTACTCTAATGTCCCATGGAAGAGGGGGTGGTGGCTCCCTGGGGCCTGTTTTAAAGAACACTGCTCACACTCAAGGGACTGCATGGTGTGGGGAATTTCACACAGAAAGACCAAGACCAAGGTGACCTCAGTTCTTCTCTCTCAGGAAAGATTTTTTTTTGCTGAAGTAGGAGGGGGTTTTCAATAGCCAAAAAGCCAAAGCAAAATAATGGCAGTGGTGCTTTTTAAGCAGAATTTTGCGAGAGAAAAACCAAACCAAACCAAACCAAACCAAACCAAACAAAGCACCAAACCAAACCAAACCAAACAAAGCACCCTAGAATAGCAGTTAACAATCACAGGCAGGAATTCTAATCCTGTTTAGTTTGCCCAGAACAAAAAGACTATCAGAAGGAAGTGACTGGGGCCAGAGCTCACAGGCTAATCCTCTACACACAAAAGCCAACATCCTATAGGGGCACAGATTCCTGCCCCTCTGCTGCACCTGCTTTCCGTCCAGTTTCCTGCTTGTGGCCGAGGAAAGCAGGGGTGGACCCTGTACCCAAGTGATAGACACAAGAGAAACTCCTGGCTTCCGATTGGCTCAGCTCTGGCTGTGGTGGCTATTTGAGGAGGGAAGCAGTGAATGGGAGATTATTCTCTATATCATTCCTTCTCCCTGTAAATCTGCCTTTCCAATAAAAATAAATAATTCTTAAAAAAGAAAACCAAGGGCTCGGCGCGATGGCGCAGTGGTTAAGGTCCTCGCCTTGCCTTGCATGCCCAGGATTCCACACGGGTGCCAGTTCTAGTCCTGGTGGCCCCACTTCCCATCCAGCTCCCTGCCTGTGGCCTGGGAAAGCAGTCAAGGGTGACCCAAGGATTTGGGACCCTGCACCCACGTGGGAGACCAGGAAGAGGCTCCTGGGGAGTGAACCATCAGACGGAAGATTTTCCTCTCTGCCTCTCCTCTCTGTATATCCGCCTTTCCAATAAAAAATAAATAAGTAAAAATAAAATCTTTTTTTTTTTTTTTTTAAAAGAAAGAAACCCAAGGGGGGGAATATGACTAGCAGCCTCCTCTTTCCATTCTCATAAGCTGAGATCCCAGGCACCATCTATTTATATTTACATTTCTCAGGATAACAGCTCCAAGAGATGGGAATTTTGACATTTTGATTTTGTCAAGAGTTTTGGGAAGGAATTTTGCATTGTCTCAAAGGGATTTTTGAGTTAACCAGAACTCAGGGAGGCTCCACCCAATGCCCAGTTGCCATTTTTATGGCAAAGACAAGGAGCTAGGTGGAAAATGCCCTTCCCAAGGGGTAAAACGAAGGAGAAACAAGATGTCATATACATATATATATACATATATCTTTTTAAAACAGATTTATTTATTTTTATTGTTGAAAAGGTAGATTTACAAAGAAAAGGAGAGATGGAGAGAAAGATCTTCCATCCACTGGTTCATTCCCCAAATGGCTGCAATGGTCAAGCTGAGCCAATCTGAAGCCAGGATCAAGGAGCTTCTTCTGGGTCTCCCATGCGGGTACAGGGTCCCAAGCCTTTGGGTTATATTCTACCACTCTCCCAGGCCACCAGCATGGAGCGGGAAGGGAAGTGAAGCAGATGGAACCCAAACAAGTCCCCAAATGGGCTTCCAGCGCATGCAACGCAAGGACTTTAGCTACTAGCCTGCCACGCTGGGCCTGATATTATATCTTTCAAAGAAAATTTTCACCAGGAACCAGAGATTATCTATTGGTCAATTTGACTCCTTACACTATTTATCTCCCCAACATCTTATCAACTAATATTGATTTGGATTTGGGAAGGGAAAATGCGTCTTCCAAACACATACTTACCATGCCTATTATATTGTAATCCTTTTTAACCACCTTGGAGTCCTTTGACTCTTTCTACCTGGGATTTGAGAGAGGTGGTGTAATATAACCGCTCCCCTTTCAAGCCCCTTAAAAGCCCATGCTGAGGGGCTTGGGCTCTCGCTCACACTCTCATTCTTGCAGTGTGAGGATGGTGGATGAAACAACCTGAGGACACAAGGTTGTAACCTCTTCCTCTTTCACCCTTTCCCTTCCTGGCCCATGTGTATCTGTATTCTTCACCTTCTGAATAAACCATACCACTTTGTAAAGCTGTATCAGTGCCTGTGCATAAAATGTTTTTTGAGTAAGTGGCAAGAATCTAGGAAATAAATATTAGGCCCTCACCTAGAATACAACAGTATCATCTTGGGTATTAGGACTTCAACATAAATTTTGCGGGTGAAACAGCCTTATTCAAGTCCAGCCTTAGGCACTGTAAGCAACTGGGAGGTGTACTAGCAAAAGGAATCTTTGTCTATCTGTTCCTCTTTCTCTGTTTTTCTTCAAGTGTATAGTAAAACTGAACTTGGAGTGAGATTTGCATCTCTGAGTATTTTGTGCAAATTTAAATGACTTATAATTGATACAAGGCTATTCAAACTTTTCCCCAGAGTTGAAAATAGCTCATAATGGGTGGGTTAAAAGTCAGAGAGGACTGTAAATCCTGCTTTCCATGAAATAATCCCACTCCATGGCTGATTTCCCAATGTGTTTATTCATAGTAAACCCATTTTATTATCAGAAGTGTCTCGATTTACATGAGGAATGGCATGACCAGCCTAACTAAAAGAAACTTTAAGCTCTGTTTAGTTCAAAATCTTTTCAAGCATTTACACTTGAGCAAAGCAGTAGTGGAGTGATTTGAAAGTTATGGCTTGAGAACAGCTATCACCTCAGCAGTCTCTATACTGATGTGTTAATTTATGAAAAACAAGAAGAATGTCAGCTGAACCAAATAATGAAGACATGCTTCTCCAGCAGCTTTGCTGGTTATCTTCTAGATTCACTGTTATCTTAAGTCTGAAACTGGTATTTTAAAATGCAAATTGTGCCTAATGAATCTAATCAAAGAAGGTGTTATTTCAACATGCATAAATCCATTAGATGAGTGAGATAAAATTATACTCACTCTGTTAGAAACTATAATTTAGCAAGTTCATTCCCATTATCATGTGGAGATATGAAGCATGAGCTAAACTTTTCCATGTTCTATTTTTGGATCCCAGCAAACAATGAATTCTCTGTCTAGGAAACTATTTTACAAACTCATCCCAACAGGTTTTTGATGAGGGTACTTCCAGGAATATGTTGATTTAAATGGCAACCTGAAGACCACTTATGAAAGAAGTAAGAATCCTGTACATTCACCCAGAAAAAGCAGGAAAGGACTGATGTCCAAGGGCCACCAGGTTATTTTCTTCATCTCATTCTTGGAAATTACAATAAATGGGAATGCTTCCATGATTCATTTCTATGGGTATTTGAGAATATTAGTTGCATCAACTGGAAGTCTGATTGGAATTTTTATGGTTGATCTGAAAAGCCACATAATCCCCTAGGAGCGGTTTTTATGTTTGATATTTTTAGTACCTGTGGGTAACAGATATTAACTTCACCAACTGTCTCCCTCCCACTTGCCAATTTTAAAGGAAGTTAAATTTCCCTATTGTTTTGAGCAGACTCCAACGGACAACAGAATGGTTTCATTAGGTGATGATCCATTGTTTTTATCACAGAATGCATTACGTCGTCGTGAGGTTGACCATTGGGAACATCTTCCAAATGGCCTTGAACTCCACTGTTCCTGTCACCTTCTAGCTAACCAGTTAATCTTTTGAACCCTAAATGCCCCTGGATAAAAATTTTTGTCTACCTTCTGAAAAAGAAAACAATTTCTTGTGTCCTTGTCTGGTTAAGAGCTCCTCCAATTACAGTAATTTACCATAATTCCCAATACACTCGATTCAATTCCTGTTCTATTTGTTTAACTGAATTTGATTTGGTAATATGGAAATGCTTGTAACTCAGCTCCACCTCTCCCTTTGTGAACTAAGTATCATTATCCTGAGCATGTTTGGTTTTTTTATATTGACTTGTATATTAGCAAAAACACTCATAATTGAATGACAAGCAGATTTTTAGAACTTATTGTTGCTTTTCTACTTAAATCATTTTCTGCTACTAGGTACAGTAATTTTACTCTCTGTTTCAGTATTTTATTTTCTATTATGGTAGATGTGATTGTCACATATTCTTTAAAGGTCAAGAATTTACAGTGGGGTTCAACATGGTAGCCTAGTGGCTGAAATCCTTACCTTGCATGCACCAGGATCCAAATGGACAGTGGTTCATGTTCCAGCTGCTCCACTTCCCATCCAGCTCCCTGCTTGTGACCTGGGAAAGCAGTAGAGGACGAGCCAAATCCTTGGGACCCTGCATCCATGTTGGAGAACCGGAAGATGCACCTGGCTTCAGATCAACGCAGCTCTGGCCATTGTGGTCACTTGGGGAGTGAACCAGCTGATGGAAGATCTTTTTTTCTCTCTTCCTCTCTCAGTAAGTCTGCCTTTCAAATAAAAATAAATAAATCTTAAAAGAAAAGAATTTATAGTAAGTAAATGGGCTTTGGGCCAATCTCTTGATTTAGTTAGATATATATTT
Organism: Ochotona curzoniae; assembly: GCF_017591425.1. NCBI lineage: Eukaryota > Metazoa > Chordata > Mammalia > Lagomorpha > Ochotonidae > Ochotona > Ochotona curzoniae. The sequence continues at coordinate 22,724,498 of NW_024465751.1, forward strand.
TAAAAGGCATGCTCTTATTAAATTCATTATATATATAGTATATGAACACATACACACAACCGCAGATGCAGGTCTCAGCCTTTCAGAATAGATACTTACTTTTTTATATCTTCTGCTGCTTAAAGTGGAATGACATAGTGTATCAAGTCTCCATGGAATTTATTTTATTGAATCTGAATGTATCTGATAATTCAGATTTTAACACTAATGCAGAAATTTTATTATGAATTATGATAATACAGAGCAATGATTATTGTAGCTCATGATGTTACGGTGTAGCTGTAATAGCCTTCCTATGATAGGATCAGGGAATGCAAGCTGTTGCCTATGAGATCTGCAGCATCTTTGTCATGGATTAGATATTGTTTGCTGTTTTCCCACTGAAAATAGCTTTCCAACAGCAGGAATAATAACAAAGTGACCCCATGACACAAGATCGGATAGAGAAAAGAGTGGGTGTTCTGTCATCAGCAGGAAGGGAGAATGGTGGGTCACTGTACGAGCCTGATAGGATGGCTCTTTGTGTCTCAGAATTGACAAACCCTCTAGGGTTTCTCTAGGACGAATTTCAATTTTGTCTTCACCCAGGAAAAGAAAATTTTGGAGACTTCAAGAAAACATAATTTGGCTTTTTTGGCATGACTTGTTGGAACATGAAGAGCAACTTTTTCTCTTATTTGAGAAATACCCAAACCAGTACTTCATTCTTCCAAAACATACTTTCTTGGGCTGATTAAAAAACAAACAACAAATAAACAACATATGCAGAGATGGTTTTGCATAATTCTGAGTTATTTGTTTTTAATTGTTAAAGTAAATATTATGGGCTATTGGGATTTCATGACCACTCTATGCAACATTTACAGTATGATTTCTCCTCCCCACTGTTGTCCAACTGAGTGTCAAGTATCTGTGCATTTAACTCTGATGAACTTAAAATAGCAGAAAAGCTGGATTTTCACACAAGGTCAAATACTACACGTGTCTCACATCTAAGTGTATTAACTCTGGATGGCCTGCAGGGTTTCTGAAGCCTCAGCTTGCTTGCAAAAGATTGTGTGGTTTTTCTATATGTATGCATATATGTCTATTTTCTTAAGAGACTTAAGGACTCCGTTATGCAAAAATAGTTATGAGCCACTAACACAATTGGAAATATTCAAAAAATATCATGAAGGTGACTTCCCAAAGTATAAATGGAAAAATCAAGTTACATTCTTTAGATAATACAACTAAAAAGCTACACCTGTGGGATTTTTAATGTTATTTATTGGTATAAATATGCTTCTCTTTGAATCTAGTACTCCAGTTTTTCTAGGGACTTTTTCTCATCTCTCAGGTAACTCATTAAATCATTTTTTCTAATCTCTTGAAATTCATTGATTTTGCATTTAGGATCTTGAATTCTTCATTCAAGATTTTGCAAATGTCACTTGCTTTCTGGTTGGCTTCTGGCACCTTATTTTGTTTGTTAGATGCAGTAGGCTCACTGAATATCCATGATGCATTGCCCACACTTTGAGAGATGAGATTTTTTTCCCTTTGTGTTCATACTCTGGCTTTCAGAGATTTTGTCTAGTCAGCTTATTTTTTTTTTGTAATCCTAGAGTACTTCTAGTAATTCAACACTAGATGGCACTCCAACTCAAGTTGTGTCACTAGTCTACTTTTGCTGTGGGTTGGTGTTAGAGCATGAGAAGGTGTCCCAAACCCAGAGGTTTCCCAAATCTACAACTGGTTTATTGTTAGGGATGAACTCAGTAAGTATCCAAAAAGGGGTGTTCTATCTCTACAAGCTTCTTGTTGGGGTTGGAGTAGCCCAGATGCCTCATGCTTTGGTCACCAATGCAAGGTCACACCAGCACCCACCAAGACCAGCACAGCACAAGCAAAGGACAAAAGTCCCTGCTGCTGTGAGGATGACTCATAACACAAAGCGCTGCGGCAAGCTAAGATGATGCTGGCTGGTGTGGCAGTCCAATTAAACTGGTCTCAACAGACTCAGTACCAGGGCAAGTTCAGGGTCTCTATCCCCAGCCCCTGACCTGGAGCTTTTACAACCTTCCCAATTCCAGGTTTTACTGGCCTGACACCAAGTTCCTAGATACAGCCTTGTGGTTCCTTGCCATTTGCACAAGCCTGGGGCATGGGTGACAAAGGCCTTGGCCTCACAGGCTGGCAACACTTAGGTATTATCATCTCTGTGCCTTGCATGGTCTTGGCTCAGCTGAGGTTGGAAGGGATATACACAAAAGACTTCTACTCTACAGGAGTAAAGGCTATCACTTGTTGCTAGGTCTACAGCCTCAGTCTGGGTGGACAGACCTTTGTTCTTTATCAGATAGTTTTACAGTTCCCCAAGTGCTAAGTTCCCGCTTCCCTCTCCTCTTTAGCAGCTGCACTCTGCTGCCTACTAGAAGTTGGGGAACAGTGGTAGAGGTGACCTCTTGGCTGTCTGGGCTTGAGGGGGTTTCAAGGCTTATTCTGAGGGGATTGACCTGGTATGCTGCACAGAGCTCTATCTGAAAGTGTGTGTAGTGTTTTGTTTGAATTTTTCTTGGCACTGGGTTTTTGTCTAACATTCCTTCTCTCTCTTCTACGTGGAAGGTGTCTGCCTCTCTGCCTAGCTGGGGCTGGGAACTCTCTTCTTTTATGCTTTCTTCAGTGCATTCTGTTATCATCCCCAAATCAGGCACCACGGTCTCTTACCCTATTTCTGAAGCTCTTGCAAAGATGCCTCCATGTTCAAATTACTGGAACATCTCACTCTCTGCCACCTTGCTCGGCCTCTTTGTCAGGTTTTTTAGAAGTCTTCGAGTTGACCCACGAGACCCTCATGCAGCAGTGCTGGAATGATGACCTATCACTCATTGCTGAAGATCTCTGATTGCGAAGTTTCCCCCCATGGGACACCACATTTCCTGATCTGGTACCACAAAATTGTGCTGAAAACAGAAGTTCTTCTTCGCATGGAACCATCCTCAACTTCCCAAAGTTCATATTTTCTTAGCTGTGACATTTGTTTGTGAAATGAAAGTTTCTTCTGCCTGTCTGGCAACCATCTGTGATTATCTAATTGAATTCATCCAAGGTATTTGATGCCATGATGCCACCTTAAGAGAAATTTTCAGCTTGAATGCATGTGCCTCCCCCCCAAGCTAGTCTTGACCTATAGTTGCTCCTATTAATTTAGAAAACACATGAGTGATTTGTTCACACGATGTGTCAATTACCCTTCTTCCTCCAAATGTCTCATTAAAAGTACACTCTAAAAGTCAAAGTTATTTAAAGATAGATTGCTTATTGTTAATTTTCTTAGAACTTGAAAATTTCAAGTAAAAATGTTTAAGAAAAAATGTCACTACCAGCAGACAGATGTAATTAAGTGTCCAAAGTAATATACACTCTATTTTCCCTATTTTTTTCCTTCTTCTGTTTTCTTTTTTTTTTTCCTACAGAGGATGATTTCTATCTTAGAGCTTAGACAAACTCCACAATATTGACTCTGCCTGTTAATAGATCAAAGTGAGATTTAAGTATTGTTCAAATTGGAGCCAGCATAGTGGTACAGGGGTTAAGTCACAGCTTTCCATGTTGGTGCCCCATATTTGAATACCAGTCTGACTCCTAGCACTCCACTTTCAATGTAGCCTCCCTGCTTATGTCCCTGAGATGATTACTGACGGCTGTGGACTTGAGCCCCTGTAAGGATGCAGTTCCAAGCTCCTGCTTTTGGACTGAGCTCGTTCTAGTCACTGTGGCCTTGTAGAAGCTAACCAGCGGATGGAAGATACCTCTCTCTCTCCCTCTGTGTGTGTATGACAAAAAACAAATACAAATGTGCTAAGTTAATCCTTTATGATATTTGATTAAACACGTTTATTTGTAACTCATATAAATTAAGTAAGCAGTATGCACCTGTCATACTCTCACACTGACACTGTATTTCAAGCAAATAAGGCACTTCTTTTTAGACATATGGATCATGATATGAAGATTAGCATGTTATAAATGAGATGCATTAGTACAGAATAGGATAGAAAATATCAGTCCATTAACAATAAGAACAAGAAGAAACAAAATTTTGTCAATTGTGTAATACAGGGAAATTATGTGTAGTTCTCCAAGTAAAATATTTTTCTTACTATTTGCTATTTACTATTGTTAAAAAAAAAGCAATTGAAAACTGAATTGAAATTTTGAGACTAGGATATCATTTTCCCTACATTCCACAGACAAGGTTGAGAACTTCTTAAATATCTTAATATAGCATGTTAGTGGCTCTTGAGTTTTATACATAAATCTCTTTTCAACTGTGGTGAAATGATGAGTCTTTCTTGAAAAAAAAATGCATAGGAACCCAATCTCAAAGAGAAAACTTAAGAGTATTTTCCAAATGACAGCTGGGGGTGGGGAGGATACTGCCATAATTAGTTCATAATTGTTTGAAATTTATTTATATCCTTTCGAACATTTCATTTCATTCTAGACCTCAACTTCAACTCAAATAAGCGGTGTGTCTATTTAGAATGAATCCTCATGGGACAAGGACAGTTTTGCATATTTGCATCAGACATGTTCTCTAAGGGTAACCCTTGTACAAGGTAACTATGTATTCCTCAAAACCAGCCAATCAATGATGTGGACATTCATTATCGCTGAACAGACATGCTGCAATTCCCTGGAGTTTGACAAAAAGAAAGCAGGTTGTACCTGCTCCTCAAATCCTAGCAATGGCTTAAAAACTGCATTTTCATGCAAACATAAATTACCAATGGAATTATGATAACTGATTACCCCCCAAAATGCACATGGATCCTTCATAATCCTGCCCTGGAGTGCTGCACAGTTAGCTCACTGCATATGCTTACAGCGTTTGTCAGTTTATTCAATCACTGTGACTTCCTGTAACAAGGCACACAGGGGCATTTTGAAAACCAGGATGTTTCTGTTTCCCTAAGTCTACTATTAGGGTGTAGACTCGTCCGTGCAGAGCACCGCTGCTTCACAATAGGAATAATCCTGAGTGAGCATCTTTGCTTTATTCATCTTCAATTTCTGTTTGACAGAATTTCATGCTGCTGGAAGATGCTACATTGACAGTTAAGAGATAATTTTCATTTGTAATCCAGAGAATAAGAGCCACTTGGGAACTGACTATAAATGTCCTCTGGGTATCTAGAGATACCCCTCATCTCTGAGCTGGAAGGAACACACCTCTGGGAAGAAAAGAACTTTGATCAGCAATTTTCCTTGGAAAACATTAGGAGAAATAGATATCAGAGATTCTCTGGTAAGTCATGGGGTCTGCGATAAGGAAGCCTTTCCATTTCCAAATCAGCTTTCAGATGATGGCAACTCTATCATTCACATTTTCTGTGAGGGACTGAGAGAGTAAAGTCTAAACAAGCCTCTTTTGCTTTCATTTCAGTCACATGAGCTTGTGTGTAGCATAGGGTCTTTCTTGTAAAGTAAGGCAATGCGAGCCTTCTCATCTCCAGCGCTATCTCCACTAGGTGTGCCCAGTAGCAACTCTTACAGGTGCTGGCTAGCGTGGCTGACACTTCAACCTCTGATGTATAATATTCTTCTGGGACAAACCCTCCTGCCCCGCTTAGGGACAAGATGCTTTTCCTGTAATTCTGATGACCCCAGGATCAACCAAAGACTTTACTTGACCTTTGGAAAACAGGTTCCTTTCTTTAGGAGGAAGATCACCAGCCTCTTATCATTCTTCTGCTCTATCAGTCTATCATTTGATCTGCTGCATGCAGGTCTGTATAAATGATCACATCCATATATATAGCATATACATAAATACACATATATAAAATATCTACTCAATACATGCACAGGTATGAACCTAAACTAGACTAGAGCCCCTATGGGCCAGAGTCCTTTCATATGCATAATCTTGGATCATATAAATGCACGTATTTACGTGATACTTGTCAAATATAGTAAACATACTATACACACACTTATATACACAGAGAACACTTCTACAAGCATACATACACACACCTATTTGTTGTTATTCTATAAGAGCGATAGACAGATCTGATGCTTTCAATGCCCAGGAATCCCTCTTATTTCTTTCTCTCACTACCTAAAATTCAATCAATGTATTCAATGAATTCCACAAGCATTAATGAAGAACCAGAGGCAAAGTCTGTGCAATTATGTCTCCTCATTTCTACCAGCAGATTTTTTTACTCTTTTTACATGAAAGAGTTACAGAGAAAGGAAGTGTCTTCATTCTCCAAATGATCACAGTGACCTGGGCTCAGACAGGCCAAAGCCAAAGTTTCTGCCTGAGCTTCCAAGTAGGTGCAGGGCTCAAGTGTTTGGGCCATCCTGTGTTTTCCTAGGCACATTATCAGGAGGATGGATTAGAAATGGAGAAATCATGTCTCAGGTGATTTCCCAAATGGATGCTGGCAGTGCAAGGCTGCAGGTTCTCCCACTACGTCACAGACTAGCCCCAGATATCTGCTTTCATATGCCAACCTGCCTTCTTTTTTTTTTTTAAAAAAGATTTATTTATTTTTATTGGAAAGGCAGATATACAGAGAATAGGAGAGACAGAGAGGAAGATCTTCCATCAGATGATTCACTCCTCAAGCGGCTGCATCAGCTGGAGCTGTGCCAATCCAAAGCCAGGAGCCAGGAGCTTCTTCTGGGTCTCCCACTCGCGTGCTGGGTCCCAAGGCTTTGGGCCGTCCTCGACTGCTTTCCCAGGCCTCAGGCAGGGAGCTAGATGGGAAGCAGGGCTGCTGGGATTAGAACCAGTGCCCATATGGGATCCCAGTGTGTGCAAGGCAAAGACTTTAACCACTACACTATCGTACCAGGCCCATGCCAATCTGTCTTAAAACACTTATTATTTGAAATGGTGACTTTCTTAACTAATGACTTTGGTGCCTTTAAGCAACTCCCATGATCCCTTAAACAGCAATTGTGTGCTATACCGATTGTGTGGCTATGTATATACTCACTCAGAGTAACTGCTCTTCAGCTTCACTGGAGCTGGTTCCCTTTTGTGGCTCAGAAAGCAGCCAGCTTTCTTCATTTAATCCCTTTAGTGGGGAAACCTGTCTCTTCTAGGCTTGTTAAGATGTATTTTCTCTTCTGGAACACCTTTTTAAAAAAAAGTTTATTTTATTTATTTGAAAAGCAGAGTTACAGAGAGGAAGGAGAGAGAGGGAGAGAGAGAGAGAGAGAGAGAGAGAGAATGAGAATGAATTATTTATCTGCTGGCTTATTCCCCACATGGCTGCAAGAGATGGAGCTGGGCTAGGTTTCCCATGTGGATTTAGGAAACCAAAGACTTGAGCCATCTTCTGCTGCTTTTCAAAACCATAAGCAGGGAACTGGATCACAGGTAAAAGAGTCAGAACTTGAACTGGTGCCCATATGCCATGCTGACAGTGTAGGCAGAGGGTTAGCTTGCCATGCCACCAAGCTGGCCCTGCCCCTGGGTTTCTTTCTTTTCTTCTTCTTTAAGATGTGTTTATTGCTATTGGAAAGGCAGATATATATAGAGAAGGAGATACAGAGAGAAAGATCTTCCATCCATTGGTTCACTCCTCAAGTGGCTGTAACAGCCAAGGTTGAGCCAATCCAAAGCTGGGAACCAGAAGCTTCTGAGTCTCCCATGCAGGTGCAGGGTCTCATGGCTGTGGACCATCCTCTACTACTTTCCCAGGCTGCCAGCAGGGAGCATGAAAGAAAGTGGAGGAGCGGGACCAAAACAGGTGCCCATAAGGGATCCCAGCACATGCAAGGCGAGGACTTAGCTACTAGGTCTCTAGGTTTCTTTAACATTAAGTTGTTTCTCAAATTTTAGTATGGATTAGAATCACCTAGGTAGATCATTAAAACAGATTTCTAGACCCCGTCCTCATGTTTTCTAGTTCAGAATGTCTGGAGTAGAGTTTGAGATTATATAGTTATGTCACATTGCAAGATGATGCTTGTATTGCTGGTCTAATAATGCTCACAATTTTAGAACTACTGCCCTAGATTATTTATCTTAGTATGGTACATACTGCATTTTTCTTCCTTTAATACCGTATATGCCAATTGTATTGGAAAACATTGGTCATGTCAGTCAATATGCACATAGTTTCTATCAGGGGCCGAGTATCATGCTATGTTGTAAAGACACAAGAATTCACCAGGCATCGATTTACATATTTTCATTATGCACATAGTGCATTACAAAGTGCAGCAATGGCAGGAAATTTTAACCTGGATTTGAGGAGATCTTAGGGAGTATAACACAGTTATACAGTTATGCAGTTAGCTAATTTTTAGCAAAGATCTAGAACACAACTGATTCACCAGTGATGGATTGGCAGGCACGCCTGCCAAATGGGGAAGCAAGAGGCACAGGAGATACTTCCATTGAAGAGCCATGGCAGACCAAGCAAATGTACTTGAGCCAACTCTTACTATCAGAAGCTTATAAAATATTCTTTTCTAGAAAATATTTTTAATGGCTATTTATAAAACATTTTAAAATTTACTTATATTATAGGCCAGGGGAGAAAAGAGATCCCCCCCCTACACATCTGGCCAGATTGTCCTGACCTGCAGTGGTTGGGGCTGAGTCAATTCACACACAGCTGGCAGGAGCCTAACTACTTGAGCCATCATTACTGGTCCCAAGGCAGGAAGCTAGAATTTGGAGCCAGATCTGAGAAAGCAATCCTGGCATCACAAAACGGAGACACCAGGAATCCTAACCTGAGTCTTGATTGCTAGAATAAACGTAGCGTCAACCACTCTAAAATTAATATCTGAGGGAAGTCTTGCCAGAGTCCAGGCTCACAGTGTGACAGACTAGGACAGGGATGACTGGAGTTCCTGTCCATCTAGTGGGGACTGACAGTAGACATCACAATAGATACTAAACTCACCTGCATTGTCACTCAAGCGTGGGAGCAGACAGCATTATTCCTGCTTTTGATCAGAGTAACCACGTAGATCATGCTGACAGCACTAAATTCGAAATCCCAGGAAAAGAAAAGATGGGGCAAGTTGAGGTTAGAGTAATGAATTATGTTATTCTCAAGATTTGGGTTTTGCACATGCTAATCTCTTTTCTTAGAATGTCATAAAAATAACTGTGTTTTCAACTCCCTTCTCTTACTTTACACCTCTTTCCCTGTTCTCCTTTTCTTACCTGAGTAACTTCTTTCCATTTATTACAGCACAAATAAACTTCAGCTGTAAGTTTTGCCATGGTGGACTGCATTCACCTGAGTGTTTTTCATAGCCAGCATTTTCACCCACAGCCAATTCAAGGTAGAGGTTCTCTTCAGTTTGGTCCCATTCCCATTAGGATGCTTTTTTTTCAGAGTAAAAACTCTAATAAATGTACTCATGGGGATAGACGAACAAATAGATGAACAAATGAATGAAAAATAATTTTGAAGAGCATCAAACGGAAGTCAGCTAACATCGCTTGCCTTTATATTGTTTCTGAGATTTGTGGATTGCAGTTAGCACACAAGGCTGCAAGACTGCAATGCTCTTCACGTATTTTTTCGGTTCTTTTGTCACTCCTGGTGTCTCTCCCCACTTCACCCAAACCCCTACCAAGAATGGTCATAAATCACAGAATGAGGCTGCTATTCCCTAAAGCATCTGCCTCTGATCACAGTGTGAGTCCACCACTCGAGTAATAGACTCCACAAGTGTTTTCCTTGGTTTAATATATTTTAAAAAAGCAAATCAAAATTAATACTAAATTGAAATTGGAAGAGTTCACAGTGAGGAATCTGCTGTATGTCAGTGAGACATGAATGTATTATAGCAAATAACATGTTTCTGAAATTCTTCTCTTTTTCTCCAAACTACTAAAGAATGAAAAGAAGGTGAAAGAGATGGCATCCCATTCCCATTTATCAAACATAACTAACTTGATTTGCAAATGATATAAACTTACCTTGTTTGTATCATGGAACTGAAAAGAAAATGTAGAAATAAAGAAAAGAGCTGCCAATTTGAGTGGCACTCGGATTCTTTGAGTTTGGAATAGGTCATGGAATGAAGCATTCTGATTCACGGATAAAGAGCGGAGCCAGTTTGGGGGACCAAGGACACAGGCAGCTAAACTGCTCAAACAATGATGCCTATATAGTCTGCAGCATTACTACTCCATAGGTCCTACACACCCGCAGCATTGGCATCACCTGGTGGGGTCATAAAAGCACACGGGCTCAGGCCTTTCTCCACTCCTACTGACTTAGAGTCTGAGGGCTAAGAAGGTTTCTCAGGTGATACATGTGATCATTAAAAACTTGCAGAGCTGACAAGAGTTCAGAATAATGCACTTTCAGGTCACGTTACAGTTTATTATCAAGATCAGTACATTTTAAAACAATGACTAATTTATGCTTATTTATCTGAAAGTTAGAGAGACATAGGAAGCAGACATACATGGAGATCTTCCAGTCCCTGTTCACTCTCTAACGCCTGTAACACCAGGATTTGATTGCTGCCTCCCACAGTCTGCATTAAGCAGAAAGCTGGAATCAGGGCTGGAGCCTGGCATTGGATGGAATTCAACGCTGTTCTGTGACGTAGGTGCCTTAAACATTGTGTTAACTAGCAGGCTGGATGTTTACCCTCAAAGAAATGTGGATTTTAATTTCACTTTTCCGTGAACTTTCTGAAGTTCCCACATAGATCCTGTCTCCCATGAGACCGCCTAAAACAGTGATGCTCTGCAGGAGGCAGCACACCGATCATCCTCTTAGTTTCTAAATTCCATTCTCCAATTAGAAGGAAGCAGGGTCCCTTGGTGAAACGCTGGCTTCTAGGGCTGAGTCAGAGAAGTTACAAGATGAGTTCACAGAAACAGCTTGTGAATCAGGTATCTGGAACATTTTGTAGCGAAATGCCAAAACACACAAAGCTTAATCAAAAACAGCTCCTTAGTATTAAAGCTGTAATAATTTGATCAGATACTTGTTATGATAGTGTTATAATACAGAACTGAGAATAAATATCTGTGGGTTAAAATTAAAACAAAATTGAATGGATAAATATAGGGGAGAGAAGGAACAAGTTTTCCTTTATGTAAAATTTTAATATTGGATGGAAGATCTTACTCTGTCTCTCCTCCTCTCTCTATATCTGACTCTGAAATAAAAATAAAATCAATCTTCTAAAATTTTTTAATAGTAAATAAAGGTTGCAAGAAACGAAATCATTGGAAGTCTACACTGCAGTAACAGCAGTTTCGGACAAATAGCACTACTGAAGGCTCAACCTGGTGGGCGAATCATTTATGAAAACTAAGGTGTTTGTATGGTCTCAAAAATATCTTCTAAATCTATTTAATAAATATCGTAATTAACATAGCTGGACACATATTTTGGTACTCATTCATCCAAGAAACTGCAGTTTTCAAATTTTAAAAATGAGAATAGGTTCAAATAAAATTTATTAAATAAACACATATGCATACACATGTGTACAGATGTATTATATGACACAAAGTGAATAAAATGTTTGGAATAAAATTGATGTTGAATGAAAAATAATACTGTGTTTCAATTCTCCCATTTTTATCCAGATTCCACCAAGATTCTAGAAATAGTGGCATTATTTGAAAAGATACTTCATACATTCACATACATGTCTTGAACTATTTTTCTAAAAATTTCAGTTAAATTTAATTCAAAATCTCTTAAATATCTTTCATCAACATACTCAACCAATGGAGTATAAAATAGTTTCTAAGCTGCAAATAAGACATGCAATTTACCACTACAAAATAGAGATTCTAAATCTACAAAACAGGGGGCCTAAAATAAGTGTTCAGAATTTAGTTTTCAAATTCTATAATTGAATTTTGTGTTGTCTCAATTTGGAGGCAGGCTTTTCTTGAGGTAACTTAATAAAGTTACCAACCTTCTGAACCATTAACACTTGGGGTTTAGACATCTGCTTGAGATGGGGAATCAAATGATGTTCAAATTGTGTCATTTCCATTTCAATTGAAAGAATAGTAAAGTTTTTTAAAAATTCTTTTTTTAAAAAAGATTTCTTAATTTTTGTTGCAAAGTCAGATATACAGAGAGCAAGAGAGACAGAGAGGAAGATCTGTGCGATGATTCACTCCCCAAGTGACTGCAATGGCCGGTGCTGTGCTGATCTGAAGCCAGGATCTAGGAAACTCTTCCAGGTCTTGCAAATGGGTGCAGGGTCCCAAAGTGTTGGGCCGTCCTCATCTGCTTTCCCAGGCACAAACAGGGAACTGGATGGGAAGTGGAGCTGCTGGGATTAGAACTGGTGCCCATGTGGGATCAAGGGGCGTTCAAGGCAAGGACTTTAGCCACTAGGCCACACCGCCGGGCCTGCCCTAAAAAATTCTAAATTACATATGCACTAAACCAATGTCAATAGAGCTGACACAGACCAGTCATTTTGTCTAAATGGTAGCCATATTTTCCAGAAAATAAATGGGCACACTATCCATCTGTACATATGGAATAAAAATCTCCAGATTCAACCTAAATAATGACTGAATGTAAAGTAGATGCTGGTAACTGGATTTGTGTGGTCCAATTTTGTGTGACTTTTGATATGCCTGTAGTTTTCTTGGTGAATGTTAGATATCAAAAAGTAATGTTACAAATTTATTATGTCTTTTGAAAGAAAAAGATGTATTCATTTTTATTGGAAAGTCAGATTTACAGACGGAAGGAGACACAAAGTTTTTCCCTCTGCTGGTTCACTCCCTAAGTGGTTGCAATGACCAGAGGTGAGCTAATCCAAAGCCAGGAGCCAGGAGCTTCTTCCAGGTCTCCCACATGGGTACAGGTCCCAAGGCTTTAGGCCATTCTATACCACCTTCCCAGGCTGCAAGTAGGAAGCTGGATGGGAAGTGGGGCAGCTGGGATACAAAGCAGTTCCTCTATGGGTTCTTAGCGCATGCAAGACATGAACCTTAGCCACTAGTCTACCGCATTTGGTCCCTATCTGACTCTCTTGAGCAATGTAAACTTCAGCTCTTAAAACTTAATAAATTGTAAAACCTCATTTCAAGCTCTCTGTGGCTAAAATGACATACTGAGGTATAAAAATGTGTTACCAAACATATACTGAGAAAAAAAAAAAGTGAACATGGGGCCAGTACTGTGGCTAAACTTCTGCCTGTAGTGCCAGCATCCCATAGGGATTTTCATTTAAATCTAGACTGATTCAATTCCTATCTAGCTCCCTACTAGTGGCCTGGAAGACAGTGGAGAATGACCTAAGTCACTCATTTGAGAGACCTGGAAGATGCTCCTGGCTTCTGGCTCCAGATGGGCTCAACTCCGGCTGCTGTAGCTATTTGGGGAGTGAACCAGTAAATGTAAGATCTCTGTCTCTGCAAAATAAATCTTAAAGAGAAACTAGAACTTTGAGTCTATTGTTTATCTGTTCACCCTACAATAAAATAGTGCCCTTTTATTTCTGAGTAGTTCTTCCTCTGATGGTTAACTCCCCACATTTCTGCTTGATCCCATCATTTAGTGGAGCTTTATGCCTCTTGGTGGTCAGAACACATATTATGCCTTGCCATAATGTTGGAGATTAGGGTCTCCAAGAGCTTTTCCCGTCACTAAGGACTAGACTTTTCCTTAGCTGCTTCTGTCCAGATTTATTTATCAATAACCTCTTGGGTTGTTCTTGAAAAGAATCTGTTAGCTACCTGCGTCTGGAAATGATCTAATCAAAGGTAAGTTATCTCTGCTTGTCTTTCAGCTGCAGTCATGTGTTAGAGAAGAATGTTCATTGATATATGCATAACTCAGAGGAGGTGATATTAGGGACTGGAAATAAAACTGGAAGTTTAGGAAACACTCATTATTTTCATTATTTTGGTATAACTCTTACTAGAAATATTTACAAACAAACAAACAAACAAACAAACAACCTGGGACAAATTCTGAATCAAGCAGGGCTTGATCAGGCAGAAAGAGACAAATGGTTATCTAAATTCAGATTATTCCTGTGTCCAATAGATGACACAGAAGATGGCAGGTAGCCCTGAAACATGATTCTAAGAGACACAACACGAAACAGAGGGAATGAGAAACACAGTACTATGGGAGAAGGTAGTAAAGTCCCCGTACACAACCTAGTGGTAGGTTCACATTTAGCTCTATTGATTCTGTCACTTGGTTCTGTCATTCCACTGCTTTAAGCCTGTTTGCTCATTAGAAAAATAATTATAATACTGACCCAAGGCATAACACTGCTGAATACACAACACCACACTTTTCAACCTTGTATAAATGGAATCTACTTCAAGTCTGCTCCAGCAGGCTAGGAGGAAATTGAATCTGAGCATTATAGAAACTTCCAACACCTCTGGAATTTAGGCTCTGGAATGTGTGAGAATGTCCTTTTTAAAGTTGGCTCACATTTCAATTAGGAGAATCCTGTTGATATTTTTGGGCAAGTATTTAAGTCAGTTGAAAAAGATTTATCTGTTGCTCTTGAACCAGAAAAAAGTGGGAATAATGGAAGAAATGGTCCAATTAGGGGAAATGTCACACTTGGGGGGAAAGGCTGGTTTTGACTCAGCTGAGAGTATTCACATCTGGTACAGGAGGGGTGAGTCGGTGTGTTTTCTCCAGTTACCTCAGTGAGTGTGCTCATGGGAACATTGTCCTGTTAGTTTCTTTGTCTTGAGTTCTCTATTCCTTTTCAGACATTTCTCTAGGATTCCTGTTTATCTCCTTCGTTCTTGGCTCATCTGAATCCCTAGCTCTTGCTGTCCTCAGTTTCTATTAGTTAGTTAGTTATGCCATTTGGTGTATTCTTTCATTTATTATACTTTTTTGTTAAGATTTCTGCTCTTGGAGCTCAGTGCAATAGCTCAATGGCTAAATACTCACTTTGGAGGCACTGGGATCCCATATAGATGCTGGTTCATGTCCTGGCTGTTCCACTTCCTATCCAGCTCCCTGTTCGTGGTCTGGGTAAACCGTAGAGGGTGGCCCGAAGCCTTAGGACCTTGCACCTGCATGGGAGACCCAGAAGAAGTTTCTGGCTCCTGGCTTAAGATTGGCTTAGCTCTAGCTGTTATGACCACTTGGGGAGTGAACCAGCAAATGGAAGATCTTTCTTTCTGTCAAATCTAATACACTTTTCCAATAAAAATGAAGAAATTTTAAATAATGTTTAAAAAATTTATGTTGTCATGCTTAATTTTGAAAGACTATTTGGTCAGTGTATATTTTTCTATAAATAAAACATTATATTGTACTTGATTAATTGCTTTTTTTTGAAGGTCATCGAATCCCAGTAGGGAAAAGAAAGTTCTGGATTCAGTGCATTTGACACGTTTACATCATATGAATGATCAAAGACATGTTGCCAAGCAAAAAGCCCTGATATACTCTTTAACATGAAGATAAAAATTGTTTAAAATTAATATTTTATTTGTATGCAAAATGGAGCAGCTAGGGCTCTTGAAAACAGTTTATTTTCTTTCAATCCTGCTTGCTCTATTAATACACTGAGCAAACACTCCATTTGCGAGATAGTGCCAGAGTAAACTTTAGTCTTGCCTCTGTCTGATTTTTCATGATTTTCTGAATTAATAAGGTTTACTGAGTTCCAAATACATGCACATTATAGTACAGAGTTGCCATCAGATTTGATTTCATGTCCCACAACTGGCTTCTGAATGATCAGTTGAGATGTGTTGGTTCTATGTTTCATTCTATGCAAGGTGTCACCAATGTTTGCTAATGTTAATTTCTTGATCAAGTTGCAAGAGATTCCTCATTTGGAGGGTAGCTTAACTTCTGCTTCTACTGCCACATACTTGTAGAATCGGACTGGAAGTAGCCACCCCTTTCCCTCAGCCCCTTTACCTCCACCTTTCTATTGCCCAGACTATTTGAATATCTTCTTACTTGAGACTAAATAACTGTCCCCAAAGATTTCACAACTTTATTCCTAGAGAGTGAAAGTTTATGAAAAAGTGAAAGTGTCTTTGAACAGGTTTTTAGTGATTTTTGCATGGGAAGGTTTTCCCAGATTTTCCACCTCGACCTACGGAGAGTCTTAAGTGTCTTCAACACGGAGGCAGGATGAGACAGGGGAAGAGGAGATAAACTGGAGTGATACAGATACCAGACAGAGAACACCAACTGCCATCAGAAGCTGCAAGAGGCAAGAAATGTGTTATGCTCCCTGGATTGTGGAAGTGCAAGCCCTGTTGATATCTTGCTGTGAAACCTCTGGCCTCCAGATCTGGTAGAGAATACATTACTATTTGAAATTACTAAGTTTATGGCAATTCATCGATAATGAAAAACTAACATGCTTTCCTGTCTGAGCTAGACATATACATCAGAAAGAGAAAGGCAGCTGAAATCTTAGCTGCTGTGTTGTTCTGTTCTACTGTGGAAGGATTCAGGTGGGCAGTGGGTGGACAGGATGAGCACACACAGCTCCTTTCACACTCATCTCTCATGACTCTTGTGTGCCAGTTTCATATATTCCTATTCTTCCCAGGCTATTTTCAGATCCCCCTGCCAGCTGACATCTGATGAGCTTTTTTGCCAATGGGAGGCCATGATGGGTTATTAAGACAGGAGGAAGGAAAAATGCTTCCATGTTTGTACTCCTGCTCACAGCAGAAGTGACAGTGGACAGTTGTAGACCCCTGTGTGAGGAGCACATTCCCTGGAGCACAGTAAGTGCTGCCCAGCACAGCGGTGGTAGCAGCACAGCCTTTGGGGCCTGGCCTTCTCAGCAGCGTGGACAGGAGTGGAGACTCCTGGGATCTGTGCTGAGGCAGGAGGCTGACCTGAATTCCTGCAAAGCTGCGGTGTGATAAATCCCAGTGCGGTAGAGACCCCGCGCTGTGTTAACCACTGTCTTTGGAAGATGTGGTTTTCTTTATTGATACTCTAGGCAGTGGGGGGGGTGATAATGGTGAGCTTGAGGTTCCCAATACAATGTCGCCAGGCTTTCCAACACTTGTATCATTATTTCCCTGTATAAAATTCTCCTTAAAAGACCTGTGAAAGATAATGGCATTGCATGACCATTTTTTTTAAAGATTTTATTTATTCATTTGAAAGTCAGACTGAGAAAGGGAGAGAGAGAAATGCATCTTCCCTCTGCTGATTTTCTTCTCACATGGTCACAATGGTTGTGTGGCTGGGATTGGCCAGTCCAGCTAGGAGTATTCATCTTGCTTAGGCCATTAAAAGAGAGCTGAATTAGAAGTGGAGCAGCTGGGATCTGAAAGGGTAGCATATGGGATGCCATTGTTTCACTTGGTGGCTTAATCTTTTACATCACAGTGCCACACCAGAACACAATTTTCTTAGGTTATGGCACAGGGTTTTATTTCACCATAGTGAAATAATGAATAATTATCTTTTGTATCGTAAAGCAACGATTTGAAGACCATCTGGAAAATTCTTCCATTACATCGATGAGTTAATTCGAGGAAGTTAACATTCAATTTAAACTTCATTTGTTCCTTATTTCACTTTTCACTCATTCATGAATCCATTCTCTTATTTCCGTTATTCAGTTATTAATACTTTAAAATATTTATGATCACTATTATGTATAGGAGCTACTTAATTTACAACTTATTATACAGTTTACTATCCAAGCTTCTTTTGTTTACTACTTTATGAAACTTAGCAGTTGTAAAATATAGAAATAATTTTTGTTAACTAAAATAAGAATTTGAACTGTTCTAAACTCAATGACTAATACTGAATTCTGCTACATGTACAAATGGGTACAAAATAATTTGTTTTAATGTCCATAATATTGATATCTTTCAAAATCAAAAAAGTGTATTGCTTGAAGATATGTTGATGCTAAACGCTAAAGTGCTTTGGCAACTGCTGTTTATGTGTCTTCCTATGCCCATAAGACCCTGTTTGTCACTTGTGCATTTCCTTTATTATGTGATAAGATGATACTATTTGATTCTTCAATAACTGCAGATTGGCCACACATTCTTCAAATCATAATAAGCAACTGCGAGATAAGAATACGTCAATCATGGGGAACCTACCACTTTGACTCACTGTACTATCATTTATTGATGTTACTGGGAGGCAAAACCAAAAAAATTTGCCTAAATGAAAATACTTGCATTTTCAGAATCTCAGCTGCTTTAAAATAAAATGTTGCCTACATTATAAAAAGGTCTTGTCTTCAAAATTTTTATGATTTCCACTAGAGAAATGCTTCTAAATATAACTTGTTATCTTTTGCTTACAATTTCTATCTTTTTTGGTGGTCCATGTCATATGTGTCTTCTTCAGGCATTTCCTTGGAAAAATGCTGAAAGGCCCAGAGACAGTAATCCATTGTGTGGAAGCACTGAACTGCCCGATTCTGATTCTAAGGCACACAAGTGTTTGAATGACTTTTGCAGCCACCTTTGGTTAGCGCTATAAGGTCTGGAGACTCCCGTTAGGGGTTAAATCTTCAGGAAAGAAGAGTGTTAGAGAGGTGGGCTTGGGGCTAGAATGAGAGGGGAATTGCTTCTCTTTGGGTCCACAAATTGTTCAGAGTTCCTGAGGATGGAAGGGTGTATATCAACTCATGTGTAGAGCTGTGCATCTCAGCTAGGTGGTTGCGAGCTATAAAAGCATGTGGGGTAGCTCTGGTTTACTTGATACTAATTGGGAGATATTCCTTACATTGGTTTTCCTTCCATCATTTTTAACCTTCAAGAAAAATTGATCAAATGCAGCATACTTGATGTCTTTGATTATGTGGTAAAAGGAAAACAAAAAAATCTGAAAGAGAGATTTACAGAAAGAGAGTAAGCGAGAGAGATGAAGAAATAGCGAGAGGTATCTTTTATTTGCTGGTTCATTACCCAAGTTACCGCAATGGCAAGAGCTGATCTGAGCCAAAAGCCAGGAGCCAGAGCCATGTGGATAAATGGGTCAAGGACTGGAGCTGTGCTCTGCTGCTTTTTCAGGTCATATGAAAGGAGTTGGAAAGGAAGTGAAGCAGCTGGGGACTTAAACCAGTGCCTCCAGTGGAGGATTATCTAGCTAAGGCAGCACACTGGTCCCAGTGTGTCCTCTATTGAAATGCAGTATGGAACAGTATCATCCCCAAGAGAACCTGTCACCTAAGAGACGCCACACTGGGAAAGTGACAGTTGCTGGCTTGTCCGAATTCTTTTCTTCAAGCTGATGGGTATTACGTCATTAAAATGTTTTATTCTCAAGAACACTGCCTTTCTTTGGGTGGCAGATGAGAGGTCAGAACATTTAACAGCGTGAGTATCATCACTTGCCTCAGTATTTGCCTTATTGTTCAGTGAAGAAAGGAATGTGTCCTGGATAGAGCCCTGGCCCTTTCTCATTAGCTTGTTACATCGAGTACATGAAATCTCTGACCCGTCGTTATGCCAGAACATGAGAGGATTCCATCTAATTAATACATTTTCAGATAGTGTTCACAGATTCCGCAGTGACCTTGCTTTCAGCTTTAATCTCAATATAAAAATACACTTTGTTAGTTAATAATTTTTACTGATTTTGAGAGAGATATTTTTCAACTGCTGGTTCATTTCCCAAATGGATCTGGAGCTGGGCTGGACAAGGCTGAAGCCAAGAGCTGGCATCTCCATCCAGATCTTCTGCATGGGTGGCAGGAGCACAAACACTTGAGCCATCACCTGCTGCTCCCCAAGGAAGTGCATCAGTGGGAAGCTGGAATCATGAATCAGAGCCAAGGCCTGAACCCAGACACTCCGATACAGCATGTGTGTAGTCCAACCAAGTGGGTGGGAGTTGTTTGAAGGATACCAGATTATCAGCAGCAGTTGAGTAGTCTGGGGAAAGCATGAGGAAAGATTGATGCTTTATGTTGGGCTCTTCACACTGATCTGTGGTATTTAAATTCTTGACAGGACTGGGAGCTATTCCATCAGCATATGTTAGAGCAAAGCTGTATCTAAAATTTGTTTTTTCTTCCCCGGCAAGGAAATTTTAGGTTATTTGGTTTGCTTTCCTTTAACCACAGTTATAAACCCATGAGCTAAACAGGGGCGATGGGACAGGTTATGCTAACATCAAAATAAATTATGCCGATGACAGCTTCTCGGCTATCATTGGTCTTAAAGTGTTGTGTTTAACATGTGACACATCTGGATGATCAATAATTTTCCTATATTTCTGAAGAAGGCATACCAAAATTCTCCAACAATCTGGAATTTTATTCCATCCATATACATGCATAGTAACAACATTTGTTGAGAAATTATTTCTATCAGAAGTAGAACATTAGCTTTGTGATCACCAGGTGCAGTATTGCTACTCTTATATTTAAATAGATCTTATATATGAATTAAATTCATACTTGCAGCATTGAGTTTAGGGTTTCAATTTAGACTGTGCCTTTCAAAAGATAAAAGTGATCGATACTACCTCAATACTTACAATACTGCTTCCAGTAATTTTGTTCTTTCTTTATAAAGTATTGCATTTAACAGCAAAGGTTTAAAAATTGGGACAGAGCTGCATCAGCGAAAGAAAATACAAGTACTATACAAGAAAAAAAAATTGCCATCTTCATTTAACATACATGGTTAAGATTAAGAAAATGGACAGAAACATACAGCTACATACAAATGCAGTCTAGTGACTAAGAAACTGTATCTGCTAAAATATAAAGTGCAAACGGAGCCTGATTATCCAAGAATTGACATCTTAAGGCGAACTTATAGCATGTGTGTTTAGAACATCTTTGCAAGTTATATTTTAGCATATACATATATCTGCCACATCATATAATAAAAAATCAAGGTACATACACAAGTGCTTTTGAAGCTATTTCTAAAATGCTTTTCTGTATTGTTTGTGACTATTTTATTTAAAAGCTACTATACAGTGCAAACCATATGTGCTACACAATAACTATACAATAACATTACAAATGACTTTAATATAAAGTTTTTAAATAAAAAATAACATAACCACAGCTATGAATACTGCTGGTAAAATAAATTAATTTCTTTTTGAAAATGGCACCAATAATACACTTTACTAATGGACTGTAATGAGATTACACCTTAAGTCTTCAACTCAGCCATAATGAACTGTCTCCCGATCGCCCAGATGTAATTCAAATCGCTTTTCTTGTTTATCCTTTTCTGGACTGGTTAGAACAACATACTAAACACTGGTACCAAAGGTGACTGATGTTTAATTGTTTTTAGCTAGTTCATTTGACATGTTCTGCTGCATGTGATGAGCAGTAAAACTTCTTGTGGGTTATAAAGTTTGAGAGGTTGTTGAACTGGATATCACAGAGTCGGCAGTATTTCCCACTGGTTGGAGCCTGGGTGGAACCATTCACACCCTTGGCTAGGCTAGACAACTGTTCCTCTGCTGAGGGGATTCCTGGTGAGACATTCTCATTTGCAGCTAATGGGGTCTCCGAGATCCACGCAGGAGACTTGTGGCCTTCTTCATGCTGAGGGTTCTGGGAAACGTTCTCTTGCTGTGGGTTGGTGGCAGGTCTCTCATCTTGTTTTAGGCCACCGTTCACTATGACCATGCCCCTGTTTTTTGGCAACAAGGGCAGAGACTCTTTCTTCTGCACAGCACACCCATTAGAGGAAGCTTGGCTTTTTGGAGATTCGTTCTCTGCGTTTGTGCTTTGCTCCGGGTCAGTGTTATGGATGACAAGGGAACCAGAAATGTAATCACTTGGCTTGATGCCGTAATAGGGAGAAAGCTGGTCGGCTCCTTTTGCCTTTTTTATTGCTCCAGGGTAAAGACATTGTGGAAGAAATAAATGTTTGTTTTCTTCTTTTGTAGCAATGAGCTGAGCAGCCTCGCTGAAGACTTTCAGGCCTTGCAGAGTGGCTAAATGGGATGAAAATAAGTTGCCGTTGGGGGAAGGCTGCTTCAGATTCCCATTTTTCTCACATTTTATTATGCCTCTCTCATAGCTGACATCAGGGCTGTTCCGTTCACTTTCTGGATTTGGAAACACTTTGCCATCCAGCTGGCCCAAGTCATTACGTTGATGGGCAGTGACTGGGCAGAAATTCTGCTTGTGAGCCAGGTAGTTCTCTACCTTATTGAAGCTGATCTTACACACAGTGCACTCATGGTAGTCCAACAGCCTTTTGGGAGATGTGGTTGTCCGCTCAGACTGGGATAAGCACTTTTTGCTGAGATCAATGGGCACATCCATCTCCAGGCAGGCAACACTGGAATGAGGGGCGTCACACTTGGACACGGGAACGCATTTATTGATGGTCAGAGAGGTTTCCAAGTGTTTGGAGACGATACCGGGAAAGATTTCACACCTTGGGTGGTAGCACTCGGCCAGCCCTTCTGCTGGCTCTTGAGTAGAGGTGCAAGGATTGTTGAGGTTGGCCACATCCAGGAAGCGCTGCTGGACTAGTGGAGGCCTTTGTTCCTGTTCAGGTAGGCACATTTCATACATCTTCCTCCGCTTGCGTGTGCGCATGGTTCTCTGCATGGCAGGCACTTTGTTGGAAGCAGACCTCTTGAGTGGAGGGTCATGGCGAGTAGCACAGTAATACTGTTTGTGGACCATGTATGTCTCATGTCGGCTGAAGGTAATGTTACAAGCTTCACAAGTAGTCTTATTGGGATCACTTTCCCCATCTACCAAGGGGATGCTGGCATTTTTCACATCAACAGTTTTGCCATTAATTTTATCATCGTTGCCATTGGAAGTGGAGAGCTTCTTCGTTTGACTAGAAAAGTCCTTGTCATGGCCCTTCCCATTTGGGCCAATTAAATCCAAAACGGTGGAAGAACTGATGCAGGACGTTTGCAGAAGGGGATTCTCAGGATCAGCAGGATGAGCCGCCGGGTTCAGAAGGGTCATGGATGTCTGGCCAGTATTGGGACTCACAGCTTCAGGCATCTTTTCAGAAACACCAGGGAACTCTGGGGACTTAGCCATCTGCTGCCATCGGCTGCTGCAGTAATGTTTTTTGTGTACTAGATAATTATCCAAATTATTGAATGTTATGTTACACTCAAAACAAGTAGCGCCCTTGGGCATCAAGGGGCTGTAAATTACAGGAGGGTAGCTACTGCTTCCATGCCTCAGTCGCCGGTGCACCAGTTCAGACATCTTGGCTAAGATCTCAGAAGCTTGGGGGACCATGGTGATATCCTGGGGGAAAGCAAACTGAGACAAGAAAGGACCCACAGGGAACGTGGGCCCAATACTGGGTTGAACCGGAGATGAGGCAAGTCTTGGGCTGGAGGGCTCAGACTTGATTTTTGTATAAGAAAAACTTTGCTTATTTGCTGCAGGCTGTACCTCTGGTCTCTGGTTTGTGAGGAAGAGTTGGGCCTTTTTCTCACATTTGTCCAGTTCCGTGTCAGAGCTGGCATCTTTAGTTTGCATGGCCTTTTGGCTCTGGGAGAGTTCACTTCTGGCCAGTAAGTCTGCGGCTGGATGTAAGCTGTCCTCCGTGCCACTTGGAGAGTGCTCCACATCAGTCTCTCTGGGCAGTTTGCCGCCAGGGCCATGGAGCTCCTGGTGCTGCAGTAGCTCTCTCTGAGTCTGGAAGCCAAAATGGCAGTGGCTGCATCGGAAGGCAGCTTGAGTGAGATGGGAGAACAAGTGTTGGTGAAAGTTGATTACAGAATCGGCGGTGTAGCTACAGACGGTGCACTTGAGACTGGCACCAGGGGGAAGGAATTCTTCCATTTTCACTCCTGGGGAGACACACACAAACAAGAATACTGAGAAGTGCATGTGTTGGTTTTCTAATGATCACAATCTTTACTCACGACTCAATGTCTTCAATCCAGATACAAGGGAGGGAAGTCTTTCAGCATCTCCTTTGGGATATTAACTTTTTGCTTGTGACATTTTTATCATGTGTGATCACAATGAGAATGGTGATTCTAATACAATGACATGAGTGTAATGGCATTAAAAAGAGGTAAGTCTCAATGTCATTATCTTCATGTTGCAGTTCAAATACAAAGTCAAGGAAGCAAAGGAAACTGATGATGATAATGAAGGTATCAAGTGATAGAGCCATGCCTGAGTCAGATTTTACAAAGTTGAAACCAATATCCATCCTGTTAATATACATTGTTGTGCTTGATGATGAAGTGAGCACTCATCAAAATTGCTATTAAAAACACGTGTGCAAATCAAATAACTCTCAGTCCACTTAGATGTAGTCTCTCATCAAAAATATCCAAATAGGAACCATTTTGTAACATACTTCATAACCTCTTAATCTATCTTTGGAATAAAATCTAAAGTTGTATCCGTTGGTTTGGTTGAACATGTTTTATGTCCCTCCAGGGCTAGTATTTGGTTGGTAGCTATCAATATACTACAAAAGTCACTTCAGACTGGCATCTGTGTCCACTGACCACTGTATTCAGTCAATTATTAAATATTTTGAAGATCACCAATGACCATGGTTAAGTATCAAGGTCAACAGGTTAACTCCAGTTTCTATCTGTTAGTATGTGTTTCAATCAGACTTGGCTCATCTTCTCCAGACTAAATCCAAGAATTGTCTTTTATATTCACAAACTGAAAACATGGCAGAGGTGTTCATTACATCATGATAAAATGGGACTTCCCATCTGTCTCCTTTTTTCTTAACCATCCCGACATTCACTTTTCCCATTTAGCCAAAAGGACCTCTCTGAGTAACTCTAGTGTTTCTGTATCATGCATGACTTCATTCACCATCTAACAGACAATCAAGTTACACCTGCTTCCCCTGCTCTACTACCCATGTGCAGATGGCTCATTTTTAGGCAAAGGGGGAGAAGATGCCTGGAAAGGAAAAAGGCTACTCTAACAGGACTGGTGAAAACTAAACCAAACCAAAACCTGGAGGTTAGTGCTAGTTTTGAAAACCTCAGCACATATTTTAATTTGTAAGTTGTTAATCTGAGGCAAGAACAACAAAGAAAGCCACCCAGAGGCATATAATGAGATTTCCATTCTTACACTGGAGAACTGTGATTGCCAAGCCCTGGTTTTCTCCATCTGAGGATGTATCTAGCATTATTCAAAGTGGATATTAACTTCATTTTTTAGCATGAGAGTTAGTACAAGAATTGAAAATTAGTCGGCATGCAATTTCACAATAAGTGGGAATAGGTGTCACCTTGCTATTAAGTGAGGACTCACAAATGTTTTTGCTTTTTATTCTACTTTTTCTTAAGAGAGTTTAAAACATAGTACTAAAGTAGTTTTATATAATTAAAATTAACTATTATACTGTGATGCATACTTTGAAAGTCAAGAACATTTTACAGGCCCATATTTAAAAGTTAATTTCCCAGAAGTACAATCTAAATTAGATTTATGAAAATAACAGCTTTATTTCAGTACTGCAAATATTTATTTTTACATACCAACTATTTTTTTCTCTACCAAATGGGAAATTCTATAGTTGGTTTCCAAAGATCACTTGACACTTAGAGTAATGAATGTTAACAATATACAAAAAAAAAATCGGTATTTTTCTTTTGAAATGATGCTACTTTCCCTCAGCTGCAAACAGAATGAGCATTATAGATTCTAGAAAACAATTTTCAGAACCAATTTCTTTGAATAAAATATACAAGAGAAATCAGATAACATTGGTTGGCCCACCAGTTTGATTGTCATTTTATAGACAGATATAGATGTATACATGTGTGAGGGTATCTCAAAATGATTTTTGGAAAAATGAAATTAAGGATTTGAAATCCATATAGTTTTTTTTTTCATAATGTGCATCTTGGTGAACTGTTTGAAGGTGGTTCAAATGCACAGATTTCAATCCCCTTCGTGTTTTGCTTTTAAAATAAGCCTATTATTTAATTTACCACAAAAAAGTTTTGAAGTATCCTCTTATGTATGGATGCACACATAGAATAGACATAAAATAGTCTCCCAAAACAAGAGAAGAAACCAAAGAGACTCTTACCGCTGTGTGAATTCAGGTGCATTTCTAGAGCCCGGGCATTTGAAAAGCTCTTGGTGCACTGCGGGAAGGGGCACAGACTAGATATCTGGTGAGTATTGTCCTCACTTTCTTCTGACACTGGAGCAGCTTCTCTCTGTCTGCCACTGCAATAGTACATCAAGTGGGCTTGCAGATTCCGCTCACTCCGATACCAGATGCCACATGATTTGCAAGGAAATATATCCTCTGCAAGGAAAGACACAGACACATTAGAAGGCATCCATTTGAAGCCAACTGTGGACAAGAAGACATTTAGTTCAATTTTCTCAGAGTCTGCTCTCAAGGTCTGAATTAGGCAGCTAGAAAGTGATGGGTAGTATTCTACAGAAGAGGAGCAGTCTTTTAAAGAAATGTTACACTCTACCATTTAACTTTTAATAGATTCTATTGATGTCTCTGGCATTAAAAGCATAGCATTTAATATGATTTATGCTTAACATATTTATGTCTTAGAAAAATACACATTCGTAAATAGTGATGTAAATTGTTTTATCTGACTGAAAGGTAAGGATTTAAAGACTGCACTAAAGTTCATTCTGATGTCAACCACCATTCAGTCCTGTTGATTTGTAAGCTAATTATAAAGTGCCCATGATGTGCCAGATTCTATGCTGCATTGGTTTAGGTATAAAAGGAATAGAATGATGAAATGTCTGATATTAGAGAGGCACTGGTTCTCTGGGGTTGATGAACAAGTGGTCAGATCATCCCCTTATAGCCTGATGACTATCCTGGTCTAGGGGCATTCACTGGGCGTTCCGATAGATGCTTATGAGGATGGTGGGTTGCCGGAGGTCAGAGGAGGGCTTTCAGGGAACATGAAGAAAGGAATGATGCCTGAACTGAGCTGTGACAGGTGGCATTAAACCAGTCCAGGGCACAGAGAGAGCAAGGGATCAACCCACAAAATGTCACAGCAGGAGACTGGGTAATGGTGGAAGTTTGTCATAGCTGGTTGAGGCAAAAGGGAGAAAAGAGGGCATAGTGGGCAGGAACAGATTATAAAAGATCTTAAATCTCTTAGGAAGCTTAGATTTTTGTGTCCAAATTGTTATAGAGAATCAATGAGGTATTTAAGCAAGAAAATGACAGAATCAGGTATAGAATCAAAATAGAGTCCAATTTCAAGGTCATAAATTTGGAAGGAACACTTTATACTAGAAAGAATGAACCACAGTATTCTAAGTGAAATACGGCAAGGTTTGGTCCATCATCATGTCTTCACTCATGGAGGTTTTTTTTTTTTTTTTCTTTCATTCATTTGTAGGTAGGAAAACTAGGTTTGGGTACCTTGCCCATCTAAGTAATTGAGCCAGAGTTGGAATCCAGTAGTACTTAGTCTTTCATAAAGCATCAATGGCAAGGGTGGCACAGAGGAAGACAAACCATTGTGAAGAGGTAGAATTGATCAGCAGAGGTGACCAGTATACTGTAATTAGAGACCTAAGTTTTGGTTGGTCTTTCTGTGTGAGTAACGATTTAACTCATCTAACTAGTGAAGAGAGGACAGCAGGAGGTGGAGGAGTGGTGGGGGCGATGCCTCAGACTTGGGAACTACAGGTTGACCGAAGCTAATGCAATCTTCTGGAGAAAGGAGGCATCACCCAGAGGTGCATCAGGCCACACTGTAAAGTGGGACGAAGACAGGGCTACTGAGACACGGGTCATGTCAGGTGAGAGGAATGTGATATTTCCGTAAGAAATGCAGAGGAAAAGCAGGAGAGTGGCTGCAGAGGTCAGACACTCTGAAGAAACAGTTGCACCTTGTATTTTGTGAATGGTTGATTAGCAGCCAGCGGAAGGAACTCCTGCTCATTAGGTCACTCAGAGAGATCAGGGAAAAGGATATGTGCACAGGCACCTAGGAACCACATTCTAGTGATGGAAAGTAAGGACAACATGCTTAACATAGTTTTAAAATAAAACTTAATTTTCAAGTTATATACTGCTATTGTTTATTATTTATTCTCTTCCTACCAAGTTAATTACATTTACGCTATCAACAAGGCTATGCGGTTTAGGAAAGTGTCCATGTAGGCAGACATGCAGTTTACTGATTAATTTCAGAATGAAAACATAAGCTCTGTGCGTCTATGCTGAGTTTGTTGAAGGCCTTCATGATCTTGCCATATAAAGCAGACAGAGAGTACTTTCAAGCATAATTAGCAGCCAGACACTGCAGCTTCACAACACATAGCAGTCCTGGAGTCCTCAGTAAGAGATTCCTTGGGCTTCAAATTTTATTTGGGCCTACGCTACTTCCACTTAACCCTGGAATCTCAGGAAAGGTTCCATAAAGAAAACGGCCACAGTTTTAGATTAAGGAAATGCAATAGCAGTAGTTTATTTTAGATTATAATCACTGGATTCATTGTCGGGAAGCATAGTCATTTTCAGAATCACTTCAGAATTCCCTTTTTTAAAAAACATTTATTTATTTTTATTGCAAAGTCATATAGACATAGAGGAGGAGAGACAGAGAGGAAGATCTTCCCGTCTGATGATTCACTCCCCAAGTGAGCGCAACAGCTGGTGCTGCGCTGATCTGAAGCCAGGAGCCAGGAACCTCTTCCAGGTCTCCCATGCGGGTGTAGGGTCCCAAGGCTTTAGGCCGTCTTCAACAGCTTTCGCAGGCCACAAGCAGGGAGCTGGATGAGAAGTGGAGCTGCTGGGATTAGAACCAGCGCCCATATGGGATCCTGGCGCATTCAAGGCAAGGACTTCAGCCGCTAGGCCACGCCGCCGGGCCCAAATTCCTTTAATGGTTGTTGTTACAGCAAAAAAAAAAAATTGTTCAATATTTTCATTAGTTCAATATGGAAACATTGCTGTTACCTTTCAATTTTTCTTCTGCATTATTCAAATTTCTGAGAATTGTTGAGGATGTGGTTGAATGCATTTTTGTTTTCCTTTACTTGTAAGTTTAGAATCTATTCTTTTGAAGAATTCTCTTCTTCAGGGTGAGACTGCTGCTCATATTTTCTGAGTTGTAGAAGAGCAAAACAGTCTGGAATTTAGAACTTGGGATTCCTTGCGCCCGGTGCTGTAGTGTAGTGGCTAAAATGTCCTCACCTTGCATGTGCTGGGATCCCGTATGGGTACCACTTTGTATTCCAGCTGCTCCTCTTCGCTTCCAGTTTCCTGCTTGTGGCAGGAAAGAATTAGAGGATGGCCCAAATTCTTGGGACCCTGCACCCATGTGGGAAACCTTGAAGCTCTTGGCTACTGGCTTTAAATTGGCTCAGCTCTGGCCTGGGGAGTGAACCAGTGCATGGAAAATCTTTCTGTCTCTCCTTCTCTCTGCAAATCTGACTTTCCAATAAAAATGAATAAATCTGAAAAAAAAAAAAGAACTTGGGATCCCTAGACCACTTACTTTCAAAGTGTTCCTGTGTGTCCAAAGAACAAACAGTATTTCCACATTAATTTTAAAATAAAACCACAAATGTACATTTTCTAGGGCGTTTTAAAATTCTGCATCCATTCTAAGATCACCTGTGCTTTGCTTTCTTTCCCATTCTTCCTTTGTTCTTAGCAGATGTCTTGATTTATTGTTTTCATTAGCATGTTTAATTAAAATTTAATTTTACATTCCTTTCCTTCATTTTATTTTCTTGTTTTTATTTTTCAAGTTCTGACCTCAATATCCATTAAAGAATGCCACAATTATTCCACTTGAAAAGCTTCAGTGAAAGCTGCCTGGTTTCTCATAGCCAAATGGCCCAAAGTCTTATTCATTTAGTTTACAATGTTGTGTGTGTGTGTGTGTGTGTGTGTGTGTGTGAGAGAGAGAGAGAGAGAGACAGAGAGAGACAGAGAGAGAGAGCGAGAGGCACACTGAGAGAGTGACATTGAGGAATCCAACTTGAAATGACTGAATTTAAGTGTTCTTTTCTGCATTCCCAAAAGAAGCAATCATATATACACATAAAGTTAGAGAAGATAAAACAAAGCTACAACACTGAAGAACAAAGTCTGTCCCTGGCTGCCTATCAGAAGTCATTTTTTTTCTCCCATAAATACGCATCACTGCTACAAAGCTGGGCTGCCACACTGGCACTTACTATTGACAATAGCTGTGGGCAAAATTGAAGCCATGGCAGCTTGCTGAGGAAGCAGCTGAATTGAGTCCAGCAGGCGCGCAGGGTACATCCCTTCTGTGACAGTCATCTGACTGGCAGCTTGCAGCCTTGAGTCAAAATCCACCACAAAGGCAATTAGCTCTTCACCCTCAGAGATGGCCTTCGTTGTCGTGCACCAAAGCTGACCCCCTATTAAGAAGACACAAGAAAGAGAATGATAGAAATGACACAGAATGCTTGAGCCTGCTGTATGTTCTGCTGATGTCAACAGCAACTTCTCATGCTGCTCATCAGGGATTTTTTTTTTAATTAATTTTTTTAAATAGGAGTAGAGTGTTTGATCAAGGCAACGGCTGCACTCCTCGTCTACGTGAAAAATTTTCTTGTCACTAAATGAATGGTGCAGTGACAAAGAGTAAGAGAAGAATAAGAACCAGGAAGAGCTAAGTGCATGTTGAGAACTGCCTTCCATGGCTTGCTTCATTCATCAGCCACACTATTGCCACCGTGCAGTGCCTACAACCTACAGGGAGGGCTCTCATCGATGTGTGGTGTAGGCAGGTGCAGGGATGCCTTGCCCTCAACCCGTACAGATGCTGCAGGTATCAGAAGTTGGGCTGAAGGTTTGTTTGAGTCCCTGTGCGGATATCAGACCTTGGAGAACTGACTGAATTCTGTGGGCTCATCTCTTAGTCTGTGAAATGGGAATTGTGAAAGTACCTGGTTCATAGGTTGTTGCAAGAGCCAAGGAGCTGACATGGTCAACCACTTAATGCAGTGGTTAGGGCTAAATCAGCCATTGTTATTATCATCAACAAACATGCACCTAGCCCAGGTCTAGGTGCATACCCCAGGTCTATCTTCCATTTACAGCTTTACTCCTTAAATCCACACAACAGCCACGACCTGCGTTCAGGTCTCCCATGTACGTGGCAGGAACTCAAGTTCCTGAGCCATCATTTGTTACCACCCTCCACCCCAGGTGCTCATCGAGCAAGTTGGAGGGGAAGCAGAAGTACTCTATCCCAAATATTGCAACTTGGGATGAGGCCATCTCAAGTCATAGCTCAGCTCTGTGCTACGAACATCTTAAGGAACTTAGATCTTTCTCTTTTGCTTCTCCTCCCTTACCTATTATTTTTTAAATCTTTTTTTCTACCTTCCCTAACTTATTTTATTGCATCAATGCTGGATGTCTCAAAATATGAAACAAGTAAACTGAACCTCCTAAAATCTAGAAAGGTAAGATGAAATTTCAGGTAGCTGCATTCTCACAATGTCTGTTGCCACTTTCATTTTTTTTTTCAACTTTAGCACAGTGATCTTTACTTGTATAATATTCTCTATAATGTAGCTTCTTTATCTGCATTTACCCTGATTGAACTTCCTGTGAAGAAGATATGCCAAAGATCCCTTTCAAAAAGGCTTATTTAAATAAAGATTTGTTTAAATGAAAGGAACCCTTTCTTCAAACACTAAGATACACTCTGGCTCTGCACTTCAAATGATCATGTGTGGTGCATTAAAAAGAAAAATTAACTATGCAAGTACATCTTCTAATGTATTGGAATGTGATAGGGAATGCTCATTTATTTAACGTGTTTAGACAGGCAAAGCACTTATATTTTGTTATCTACACTTTCAGGCCTAGATATGCATCCTATACAGTTATGTCTGAAATAATGTGGCATACTTGATATGTTATAAAGCCTTTTTTCATGTGTATATATTCGAAGGCTGTATATTGCACTCATTAAACAGGCAAAAATTGTACTCATATTGATAAGTAATATTGCTCTGTTTATCTTTCAGCATAACTGTCTTTTCAAGTGCACTTCATTTTTTCCATCCCTAGAGATCATGGTTTTTAAACAATTTGTGGTAAAAATCTGGTGGAAAAGATAACAGCAGCATATGATACGGCAGAGTGGTACAAAAGAATCAGGATACTGTTTGAGAGAAACTGTGAGCAATTCATGAAACCAGCTGATTTGGCTTAAAGGCAGACAAACAAAGCACCATTCATGAGAGCACATATTTGGGGGCAAATCAAGCAAAGATTACAGACTTTCAAATCTGTGGAAAAGTTTAAACATTTCAGAAAAACTAGTATATGAAAACACTTTTTTTTTGCATGCTGACATTGGTGATATAACAGTATGCATATTTGCCACAGTTGAGTATGACAGACTCATTTGGGCTTTGACTTACATATTTGTAAACAACACCAGAGAAGCTGTGTTGCAGGGGTTGGAGTGTGAGCGTATTTCGAAGGCAGACATTCTCACTTCTGCAAGGTTGCCCTGCCTCTACCGCTGTGTCCACAGAGCCACCCCACTCACCGCTGGGACAAGGTGATCACCTGCACTAGATCTGCCCGTAGGGACACGGCTTACTGGGTCCGTGTAAACAGGAGGCAGGGGATGCAGAGCAAGGAACCACAGTGAAGGTCGGCTTCCTGACAGGGTCCATCCAATTCATTGGATTATAGTGGTGAACTTTACATTATTAGTAAATCCAGCTATGAATAACTTTCCCCAAAGTTAGGAAAGGACCTAGGTACTAGGGAAACACAGAAATTTACAGAAGGTCTCCTTCAGGGACAAACTTTATCCCTGCAGTGAGCTAAGCAGCAGCACCTAAATCAGAGTAAGTAGGATCAGATTTGGAATCAAAGGATGCAATAAATACATACACAGGCTTCAAAATATTAACAAGCCTACATGAACATTAACATTTACATAACGTTAACATAACACCATCCTTTGTTAACATTAACAAAAAACAGTAAATAAAAAATCATTTTTCTACAACAGTAATATCGAATTGTTTTTAAACAAAGCCATTAGTTTTTATATTTTGCTTCTTCATCATCTCATATTGCCATTTTATCAGAATCTATTTTAAAATGCTGAATAAGACTGAAAATATACTAGATAGATTTCATGAGGAGGTCAGTTACCTTAGCTGAAAAAAAAGTGTTTAATCATCTTTTAAATAAATCATCCATTCATCAGCTATTCAGTGCCTCCCTGCTGTGTGCCAGGCTGGGTGTGATCGTTTTAAAAATATGGCTTTGTATACTTCCCACACAATTAGAATGCATACATGTAATCAATGTATTAAAATGTCACACTAATGATGTCACCCCCTAGACACACATTAGGAGTATCAGACTATAATGCTAAAAAAAGATGTGGGAACAGAAACTGATGCTTCTTGGGAAGATTGATAAGCCATTTTCTCATTGCCTCACAAAGAAGAAAGGGATGCAAAATGACAAAATTATGCCTGGGAGGGTCCTGGAAGGTGCATGGTCATCTGAGGTTTGGGGATGGGTGTAGCACAGGGATGTGTCAAGGCTAGTCTGTTCTGTGTCTGGGGAGATGCTGTTTCATTCTTCAGGAACTCTGTGTGCTAGCTGATATCCTGCTGGTAGCCCGAGGTCAGCTATGGTGAGAGTTGTAGCATTTACCTTAGGAAGTGGCAAATGCTACAAATCAGGGATGCCTCCCACAAAGCTTAAATCACGGTGGGAGTTTTGAGTGCAACATAAAAACAGTAGTTTTCAGTTTATGAGGGGAGAAGCTGTATATTTATTTGAACAAATGAATAAATTGTTGACATAGGCTTCCCTCACCCTGCCCTGGAATACAGAAGAGCAAATTCAATAGGTAGGAAGTGGCGCATGGCAGTTACTTGGAGGCCACTGTACTAATTCATCGGTGAGAAGTGCAAGTCATGGATGAGAAAAGAGGCAAATTCTACAGACAGGGCTAAGAGTGCTGGGTGATTTCATGACCAGGAAGAGAAAGAAAGTTGCTGAAATGACACAAATGGCCTGGGAAAGCAAATGGTGGCAATGTCAGTAACTAGCCACTACAGTTAAATCTTAATGGTGGAATTATACAAACACCAAAAAAGACAATTTGTATTATTTAGGTGACTTTCTTTGGGCTTGATAGTATATATGGCTGTGTAATTCATCTAATTTTTGTCACTTAGTCTGTGAACTAGAATATCTTATTTCCATTTCAAGTGGAGAAAAATCAAAGCTCAGAGAGGGTCACTAACTTCCTTGAGCCGCATACAAGGCCAGTCTCACCATCATGACTTAGACTTTTGTCTATTCATCTCCGAAGGCCAATTGTGTGTGCAAGCGGGTGGCATATGAGCATGTATGTGCACATATGGAAATGATCAATTTTGTTTTGAAAGCCTATGTCAATGTATCTTGGAGGAAATTAGAAATTGAAGTCGTACTGGCTGGAGAAATAATTATGGATGTTGTCATCACATTTTAAGCGGTTGTGAGTGATGTTTGCATTGATGTAACTTATCAAGAGTATAAAGTGAAAGGAGATGAAAAGGTGAAATTAGGATTATCACAATATTTAGGATGTGAACAGAGCAAATTGCGTCATTGAAGAAACAGAGGCAGGAATTTGGACTCATGCTTAGGACAGTTACATCCCACGTAGAAGTGGCTGAGTTTGACACCTGTCTCTTGTTTCCAATTCTAGCGTCTCCTTATTGTAGACCTTGCAAGACAGTCGCCATGGTGCCAATAATTGGATTTTTGCAACTCAGCTGGGGAATAGGAATTGAGGTCTTGCAACGTCCCAGTTTCAGGATGCCTGAGCACTAAACACTATGGACATGTGGAGATGCAAACAGATAGATGGGAGCACTCTCTCTCTCTCTCTTCCTCTCCTTTTCCAATCATCACCATCACCATCATCATCATCATCATCATCATCATCATCTGTCTCTGCCACCTGGGAACTGCATGATTTGGAATTTGTCATCCAAACATTCTACCTATCAGTTTGCTTATTCTTGAAAATGGGGATGATGATAAATAGTACTGAGCCCATACAGTTACTATAAGGAATAAATAAATATGTAAAAGCTTAAGCAGAGCACCTGACATATAGTAAATGTTATATAATTGTTAACCATTATCCTTTCAGTATTGTCTGATTGGAGCTATTATTCTCATTTTTTATTGCCCTGTTAAATGCATGAGGAAAGAGTTCTCACTGGAAAGAAAAGACAAACCTACAAATTCAAGAAACAAATGCTTGTATGCTTTCCTAGAGGCAGTTAACACATTTCAGAAAAGAAGCCTAACATTAAAAAATAAGAAGCCCAACAGTGTGTGACTTGTGGACTATGACTAGCCACTGCATCTTGGTCAATAATTTTCGACAATCTTTGTGGACCTGAGAAAGCAGGAAGACCAATTTCCTCTACTATTGGTTTTAAAGCTAGAGGAAAAAGTGCCTACTCTAATTTACAATCGTATGGCACACAGTGCCATGCATTTTGATAAAGAAGCAGTCTGAGCACATGAAAATGCTAAGTCATATTGGTATTTAGTGCCAACTGTTCTTATGTTCAAACAAACCACACGCAGTCTATTATGTTTAGCTTTAAAATGCAAATGTCATTATCCCCCCACCCCAAATAATAAAAGTAAGTGTTGCTGAGGATCTATGGGTATTAGTGCCCTTGTATACTTTTATAGGGTATGTGAAATTCCTTAAAAATTGAGAAATACAATTATGGATGATTGAGAAACTCCCCTTCTGCTTTACAGCTCAATGTAATTGGAAGCAGGATCTCAAAGGCATGTTTTAACATCTGGGATCAGAGCAGCAATTTTAACAATAACCAAAATCATGGAAGCTACTAGGTAGGAGAGTTGAATGGATAAATCACGTGTGGCATTTACATAAAAGGAAAAGTTTACCCACTCATAAAAGGAAAGGGCTTTTTGCAACATGGATGAACCTTGAGAATATTACAAGCCTGCCAAAAAAGGACAATGGGGTCATTGTGTTGGCATGGTAGGTAAAGCTTCTGCCTGCCATACCAACATCCCATGTGGGTATTGGTTCAAGTTCCAGCTGCTCCACTTGTGATCCATCTCCCTGCCTAGGAAAGGCAGCAGAAGGTGGCCCAAGTATATGTCACTGCCATGGGAAACCGAGATGAAGCATCTGGCTTTGGCCTGACCTGGTCCTGTCTATTGCAGCCATTTGCGGGGAGTGAATCAGTGAATGGAAAATCTCTTTCTCTCTCTCTCTCCTTCTCTTTACTCTCTTAAATCAATTAATCAACCAATCATTTTTTAAAACAAGGTGACTAGTGCATGATTTCATTTGTATACAGTACCTAAGAATTTTCAAATCACAGAGATGGAAAGAAGAGCAGTGGTTGCCTGCAGGAAGAAGGGGGAGATGGGGAGGGGGTCATGTTTAGTGTTGAGAGAGCTGCAAATCTCTGAACAATTCTGGAGATGAATGATAAGTGATGTTTGTACAAAAATGCCACTGAACTGGGCACTTCAAAGCTGTTAAGGTAGCATATTTTATGCTTTGTGAGGTTTACTGCAATTTCATTTTACTTCATTATTATTACTATTAATATTTATTATTTCATTATTTATATATTTTATTATTTAATAAATTTATTATTTTATTTGCTATTATTATTTTATTATGTACCTGTGGTTTTACAGGTACAAGAATCCTCCTCTCCACGTCCCCCTGCCCCCAACTATTTTCCTCCATATTTTTACAATAGTATAGTCTGTCAGCAACATTCTGCTGCTTAAGTGTATGGTGGCGTTATAGGTGTAGGCAAAAATATAATAGAAAATTATATTGTCAAGAATGCATTTACAAGTTTCACTGGGAGTCCTTTTACTCGGGAATAGAGTTGTAATTTTAAAAAACTGAGATCCTTTAAGGAGCTAGAATATTTGCATAATTTTAATGATACCTAAGAATAGGAGTGTAATTTTTATAAGACCAATTTAAAAAACAAGCAAAATCCTCAGAAAATCAAAACCAAGATCTTCTCCATTCTTGATTTTCCTAGCAAAACTACTTTACCAAACTACTATGCCAAAGTCAGACAACTAGTGAAATAAAGGTGCTGCTGAAATGGAGTTGACTACTTTGCCCATATTAGTTCTTTCTATTTGATTGAATATTGAAGGCTGCATATATCTGAAACTCCTTGAGTGATGAAATACCCGTTACTGTGTTGCTTTGGATATATGCCCGTGTTTCCAATGTCAAAGGAGTGTACCTACCTACATTTCCATGGAGAGGAAATTTAAGGAATGTAAGCAGATGTTTTCTGTGTTCAGTGATTTTCAAATGCAGTAGTATGATTAATGACCCCAGATTTAAATCAAGTGAGTTTCAATATACTAACCTATACTAATGGTGCTGTGGTTAAAAAAAAATGTTAAGTACACATATGACAATGTATTACATACTTAACAGATAAAATTCTTACGACTTCCTCTGTATTGCCATTCAAGAGTAAATGACCCTGCTTCAGGAATTACTTGCCAATCATGAAGTGTAGCTGCAATGTGAAGTCACTGAAAATCTATTTGACCTCAGTGAAAAGACAAACTGGAGAGAGAGCACTTGACTGGTGCTAAGAAAGTTTAATTTTAGTCCTCACTTGATTATGAGTTGCTGTGTAATCTTGGAAAACTGCTTTTCCTACATCCTATCACATGACAGTCTTAGATTAGATATTTTCTCAGAGCAGGGCGTTGAGGGTGACTGTCTGCCAAGGGCCACGTGGGCATTTATAATATCATTTGAAGTCCATGAAAAATTATCAACTTAAAAAATTAGCCTGCTCTATAAACTGATTGAATTTTGAGTGACGCCCGTGGTTGCCTTGGCAGGGCCAAATCAAATGATTCACGGCGAGTCCAACTTATCATCTTCTCGTTGTCAAAAGAAAAAAACTGTTCATGCCTGGGTGACCAATACTAACAAACACATCTATGAAGTGGTTTCAATATTAACAAACATACATCTAATTAAGGGGTCATCCACTTTAACCGTGCTAAGGGATTTGCATGAAACAGCTTATTGATTTGCAAGAAAGCAGTGAGGTGGTTTTCACTTATCTCTATTTTATTGTGAGATCATAAAGTCTGAAGTGTAAGTAGTCCTTTAACATCATACAGCTAGAGGGGCTTTGGAAGAAGACAAAGAGATACAGGAAATAGGATCTGAACAAGGCCCTATGGCTCTGGATTTTCTACGAAAAATCAGGCAAGCCAAAATACAGCGCCATCTGGTGTTCACTTCAAAATCTCACTGCCCCTTAACCGGGTATCTCCCTTGCATCTTGATTGCTCAGTTTGAATAATGGGTGCTCATCTCTTTCTCTGCAGCAGAAATATGGGCAGTTCACTCTCAGAAGCAGTGTGTGGTAGACTCCATGCTACTCAGATACAAATGTTAACTGCATAGTCACAATCTGGAGAAAAAGGTACTGTTTATGATCTGAAAGTACCTCCACATTATCAGTTAATACAGCATATATCTTATGAAAATAGTTCACATTTAGAAATTACTCACCACGTACCAGCCAGTGTTGTAACACATTTACGTGTATTAAACTCATTTACTTATGTTAAGTACAAGTCTAACACTTTCCCAGTTTCCTATATAATTTGTAAGTGGAGCTGGGGAGGAGAAGAACCGTCAAGGTTGGGCATTAAGCTGATGGTGATGTGGGCAGCAATGTACTTGGGCAGCTTTGAAGCAGTGCTGATTAAGGGACCCTATCCCTGACGCATCAAATCAAAGTCTCCTGCCAGGAAGTCCTGGTATCTGTGCTTTTTAAAAAGGCTCTCCCAGAAGGTTTCAGCCTCAGGTGTGAAGAACAACTGGCATTGATGGATGCGGGGTGGGGTACTTAGGTTTGCCAAGCAGAGGATGAGTGGAGTTCACTGAATTAAAAAGTCTGTTGATGATCGAATACTTCAAAAAGTATCCAGGCAATTCGGTATAGAAAATGTGCATTTAGAAACATGAAAAGTAGCACTGAAAAAATAACTTTGAATATTCCTTTTCTTTTAATATTTGCAGGATGTGGAAAAGAGGAGTCCCCGAGGCCGAAGAGAGATTGGTCAACAAGGCCCTGAGGATGGTGCATCCTCATCCAACTGTGTAAGTCAGTACAAAAATATGTAAATTACATTTGATTTTATGCTTAGTACTTTGCTAATTGGAAGGCATAGAACATTATTTAAAATGATCAATAATATTTCATATTCCCCTCTCCTCAAATTGCGGAAGAGATCATGTTGTGCAAACTAGAGCAAGAGAAAATCACCTTCTCACAGCATGTGCATGAAATCCTGATCACATGACAGCAGGCTCCTAAGCAGCTATCTGGTACCTTGCTCTTTAACCAAGGGGAAGGTTATTTTAGGCCTCTCTCTTTGTCTCTTATGCTGCAAAACACAGTCCCTCTCCTAAATCTTCAGACTCACATCCCACTCCCTTCGTGAGTAAAAGACAGATACATTCAAGGCTCCATAAAAAGTAATAACCACGAAGGCCTTGACGTTCTTTAAAGCCCCTGTACTTGCTGTTCCAAGTGATGTTTATGATCAAGGCTCTTGTACAAACAGATAGGGTTCCTAACAGGAAGCATATAAATTTTTCTCATAATTGCTGTCAAAACTGCAATGGAGTGCACTACAAGTTTTGATAATAAAGAATAAAGTCACAGTTCAAACCCGATTATTTTTTGGAAATTCATGCTCCTCTTATGAGAGCCTTAAATATCTCTCCACGCTGCCAAATTTTTCACTTGCACTTTTTATTATTTATGAAATCAGTGTCTGCGCAATGTCATGCAGACCTCTGCTGATAAACTCTAATTAAGATTAAGACAGGCCTTTTGGAAAGGATCCCATCATTAGCAAACATGATAAACACAAAAATACTCCCTACTTGTCAACCAGGAGCAATTCAGCAACCTAACAGTATTATCTGTTGCTAGGTTACAGAGCTGACAAAGCTTCAATTATATTGTTCGACCATACCTATAGAGTTGTGTATAAGCAAAATATATCCGGAATAAAAAGCATTTAACTTCATCCATGCTATCTGCAATTCATGGCTTCTTACAATAGTAAAAATCAGGTTAATAATTACATAGCACACAGTAACAATCTTTTCCACGTGTAATGTCTATATACGCTTTTTTCTAATTTATCTATGTGATGGATAGACACTTGCTTTGTAAAACTAAGCAAAAGGCAAGCACTGTGAACTGCAAACCTCCAGCACACCTCTGTGAGCTCATCAACATGCAGACCTAAGCTTAGTGTAAAAAATATAAGGCAAAATGAACCAATTAAATTGCATTTAGATTTTGAGTTCCTTGGCCTCAATATACACAAGGGTAAGGAGCCTCAGGCAGACAAGTAGGAATATCAGTGTGAAACTTTATTTTAAGCTAAAAAAAAAAAAAAACAAAAAAGAGAAAAGCCTCTATACCCTTCACCTGAGAATACCAAAGAACACAGATGATTTCAGAGAATAATTTATTCTAGTGGATTTTCTACAGATATTTAAAAAGTTGAAATTAGTAACTTTTATACTACAGCATTAAGTCGTTAAGTCTCAATTCTCTCTCTTCTCCCCCCCCCCCCTTCTTTTTTATAACCTAGGAACTCTGGGGGAAAGGAAATCAATAAAATGGTTTCTAAAATACAGACATTTGGCGGGGCAAAACAAAGAAAACGAGTCAGATGTGTGAAAAGAGACCGTTTGAATCAGACCCTTGACTGTTTCATCATGAGTGACTTTGAGTAGTTTTCATAGAAAACTGGAGAACAAGTAACAATGTTTAACTGCACTAACTGAAAGAGGGAGTACCTATTTATTTTGTCATTAAGTTCTTTTATTTTTACTAAATAATTAGGAAGTGCCACATGATGCCTCATTCTGAAATTTAATTTTTTTTCCATAACTGGCAGATTATTGGCCCTAAGAATTCTTTACATGCTGAATAACTGTCTTGTTTCAACAGCATAGGTGTTATTGCGTGGATCTCAGAGTGTAGACATTTACATAGGACATATATCTATACATAGCCACATTGCTTGATATGAATTTTATAATGAATTCAAATCCAATATTGTTGAAATTCTTGACAGTGGAGGAGTGCAAGGAATAGAACTTATAAATTATGGGTGCCCCTGCTTTGAAACCCGCTTTGGAGGTTTCTTTGTGCATTGGCAAATACAGTAGGAATATGAGGTATTGTGTGGATCCTCCTGCACAGCACCTGATAAAAGAATAAAGAGCTGTGACATATTCTTAAAACAATAGAGGAATTAAAGGGAAACAATGGGCCAGCTGCTTCATTAATACAATCAAAAGGGAGCCCAGCACAGAGGAGTCCAGATAATTAAGCACTACTCCTTTAGCTCTCCTTTCTATAATAAAATTGCTTAAAAATGTATTAACTACTTCATAGTTGTTAGATAGATCTATGCACTTGTTTATTTAGAGTTGATTAATGCCTTTTTTTCCGTATTCAGCGACATGCCAACTCATAGTTTACAACTTTTTGAATAAAATAGAGTAAGAATAATTGATAAAGATCTACAAAATGCACAGCAATAAATCAAAAACATTTTGCAAAAGGTCTTTTCTGTTTTTAAATAATCTTTAACATTTTTCATTTGTGCTATACAGGCTGTGCCGGGCCTTGTGGGACACTCAACTTTTCTATGCTGCCATTTCTGACACTTTATTTTTTTCAGTAAAACATTCTAACAGTTCCTGTGGGAGAGAAACACCATCAGACTTGACCAGCGTATCTGGAGCGTGCCTCTGGGGAGGCAGTTTTTTTGTTTTAATTCTTCCTTGACTTCCTGATCAAGGAAAGCAGATGGACAAATAATACCACTGCTTGTGAAATGTACTTATTGACCCTTCATTAGCTTGGTTATAGAAAATGAAAATACTTTATGGTGTTGATATTAAAGCACAACTCACAGTGCAAGAGATTAAGGTTTTTATTCTGTAAGTCTCCTCTGAATAGCCTTTTCTCTGATGTCCACTGAGCAGTGAATGGCTGAAGAACTGGAAAGCCAGAAGCTGAACCCCGTGTGCTGGGGCACTGCAGGGGGCTAAACTCGCACTGTGATTTTTTTCAGTTAATTTACATCGACTGAACTTTAAATTTATAAACACTGCTAACCCATGTGCTCAATTTAAATAAGATTTATCCTATTTGACGAAATAGAAGAGAAATCAAGGTGGTCAATGAGTACAGATCCTTGGTTTCTGAGAGTAAGATATTGTTTGTTATCATGCCAAATACATCGAATAGGGTCATGGTTCCAGAGACTTTTCCTGCATTATGTCATTATTATAGAGGATATGGAATACCTAATTCCAACTATGAAAGTTGGCTTCCAACTTCAGTTATCAGTTTCCTATTAACTCTTTAAATTTTCCTTGAATGCCAGGAAAGCAAAGCATAAATAAGCAGTTGGTGGGTATATAAAAGTGACAATTACAGAGACTCATGTATATGATTAGTTGAACATATTTATTTGGATTAAGTCCACAAAATCTACTTCATTAGAATGTAAAACCAGACATAAATAAACATGAATTGGCTTTACCCTATGGTAAGCAAGTAAACCCTTTTGAGTACACATTTGGACCACTTTATTATGTCCTTCTGGCAACGCAATATACTATTCTGTACTGGAAGAACCATATTGTAAAAACAGTAAGTTCCAATGCCTTCTTTCAGTAAGTATTTTGGAAATGCATCTAAGGTAGCAACTTTGAATTATTTGACAGTTTGATTACAAGCATTATATTATCCAATCTGGAATAATGTGTTAGAAACCAAGATATAACAGAACCATCCTTAGGCGCAGCCCATCTACGAGATGTTTGCATGGGATTTCAACACAATAAGGCCTGCTCATCAAGCCTTTCTAGAAATTCTGGAGCAGGTGTTCTGGTATACCTCAGATAAGCTCTGCCATGCCTGGACAGTAACATGTGGGAGGTGCCTCGAGGTAGTCTACCTGACTCACTGGCAGCCTGGCCATCTTGATTTTTAAATGACCAGATATGAGGTGACATCCCATCCCAAAGGCAAGCTGTCAACATTTCGCCTGCAGCTGATAAACTGATTCCAAAGCTGCTTAAGACTCTGCTTGTAAACAAATGCATTTATCAAGTAATAATTTGCAATAAACTGATGTAACTCCCAGCTGAGCCCCTAACTGTAATTGTCTTTACCATCTGCCTATTAAAATACCATTCTTCATCAGCAATCGGGAGCAGAAGGGAGGAAATCTCCACCAAAATATACAACTTGCAAGCTTATGAATAATCTGAGTTCATTCTGCACTTTCATTACGCCTTGTGTGCTGGGGAGAGTTCATTTTCATTCTTGCCTGGCCTGGGAATGCTCAGAAATTAGGTGAATGTGAAAAAAAAAAAAAGCAGAAAATAGGGAAAAATGAAATACTATGCCTGCTGCTCGGTAGAGGAATAAATTATACAAGTTCATCATAGGAGGTTGGCTTTAATTTCTTTCCTTCGCCCTTACACTTCTCTGCGCAATATCCATTGCCACACCCTGATGAAAACCCCCCAAGCACCATGCAGGAAATGAACCTCTCTCCTCCTGTGAACTTGTATGTTTCCGTTCAATTTCTTTGTTTTGCTTTCGTTCTTTGTTTGCTTTAATTCCAAAAAGCATGCTAAACTTCTTCAGAGAGTCAGTTTGAAAGTGGAGACTACCAAGCAGGGTCAGGTAGGTGAGTATGGCAGCTGTCCCAAGCAGCGTGGCCCCCAGGGCCTGTGGCTCTGGCTTCGCATCGTGGCCAATACTTAGGGATGTTCTGCCTCACTGCTCCTCCTGAAGGGTGGGTTTCAATATCACTTATTTCACACAGTCAGAAGCCCCTTTTCTTACAAGAAATGCGTCCCCTCAGCTGACCGCATGCATCCTTAGCAGACAGAACCCTGGGAACTGGGTTAAACCCTTGCCTTCTGTTCTTCCAGAGACCCTCTCTGAAGAGCCCACCTGCACCTTCACAAAGTATGCTAAGTTTTAATATTTAGCCAAATTGTCTCTTTTTAAAATGTTCCACTTATTAACAACATTCCATTGAACAAACTTCCCCTATGTTGAAATTTTAAACCTATTACATGTTTTTCATATCCCTTTGTTGTCCTGAGGATATTTGCTTTTACACGTTAATTTTTTTTTTCAGAGAACATGTTAACTCCTTCCCTCCCATCCCCCAAGGGCTCAGTAACTCCACTCACAGGTACTGTAGGC
This sequence comes from Ochotona curzoniae, assembly GCF_017591425.1. NCBI lineage: Eukaryota > Metazoa > Chordata > Mammalia > Lagomorpha > Ochotonidae > Ochotona > Ochotona curzoniae. The sequence goes on from NW_024465751.1 coordinate 22,768,757, forward strand.
CGACCACACACCAAACAAATAAAAATGGCCACAGCTTGTTGTTAAGTCTCAAATTCTGGGAGTGAAAATTTATGTTAGGTTTTCCCATAAGAATGTAAAGTTTAAAATCAACACTATGATTTAATTTCATTTTTATCATAGCTTTCCTATCGATCGCTGCTTTTCTCTGTGTCCTAATATTAAATAAACAAAGCCAAGAACAACATTCAGAGGAAAAAACAGCTGTAACTTTTTGTATGGTCTGTGAAGGACCTGAAATGTAGGCAGATTTGCAGATTCCTGAAAGCCAGCAGACATAACACAGCAGGGCAGAGACCTGATGCGGATTTTAAATGACACAAAATCTTGAGTTGTGCGAAACGGAATTCTTTCCGGAACTTAGTATCCTGCCTTTCACATCTTGAGATTCCTTGGTTATAGAGATTTTCCAAATGAATAAATAAGATACAGACTTTAAATGAGTATGTTCCAGTATGTTGTGTTTAAGGTTTACAAAAATTAACAGAAAGCTTTAATGTATATGCCTTATAGTGTAATGTTTACAGATGACTAAATTTAAAAGTTCATGGTTTAGAAGCTGAACTTATGTTTATGGAGATGAAACCATTTCCTGTGATGCTGGCATCCCATAAGCGAGCCATTTGGTGTCCCAGCTGCCCTACTTCCAATCTGGTAACCTGTTGATGGCACGGGAAAAGCAGCGAGGATGCTTGGGCCCCTGCCACCCATGCGGGAGACCAGATAAAGCTATTGACGTCCTGCCTTAGGATGGCTCAGCCAGGCCATTGTGCCATTTGGGGAGTGAGTCAGTGGATCGAAGATCTCTTTCTATCTCTCCCTGTCTATGTAACTCTGACTTTCAAGTAACTAAATAAACCTTAAAACAAAAAGAGTTCATGGTCTTGAGATTTTTTTCACATACACACATACAATGATTGTATACTGATGTGCTTGTAATTTAAACAAATATTTTGCAAAGTATGTACTTCCAATATATTGTCTGAAGGCCACTCATATGCATCCATTTCAAAAAGATCCTGCACCAAGATAAAATTATCTTTTAACTCCATTTTTCACACACTTTTTGAATTACTTTCAGTCTCAAAGAACTGAAAAAAGTGATGACCAGCAGATGGCGCTCAGTGCATTCTTTGTAGCTAGCCCGGAAAAAAAAAAAAAAGGTAAAGAAAAAGAAAAGAAAATGAAGGCTTTATTTATTTGGATTCTACTCTACCTTAAGTACAAAATTGTTACGCCAAGCTTTGTAATCCCCAAAGATTTGTGCTAATTGACTAAACAACTTTCTGGTAATTCACCAACTATCCTCAGATGCTCATCTAGTGGCACCATTACCAAGGCATGCACTTGTAACAACAAAGCATGAAGATGTAACATTTCCCCTTGAAACAGGAAAAGAACCAATGCTTTGGGTTCCCAAAGTATAGCATAAACTCACCACATAATAAGAGCTATTGTTTCTATGAAAAATAAGGCAACTTCCATTTCTTTATCTTTTATTATATTGCCTTATAAAATGAAGAATGCAAAAATCATATTTTTCAGTATTTATAGCTTGAATCATACTTGAAAGTCTTCTTATATTCAAAATCATCAAATATTTTCTGACCACTAAGATAATTCGCATTGTCTCTGAGTTTCATGGGAAATTATGTGTTTGTACTGAAGAGGCAAACAAAAACAGGTTTGAATGGCAACGGTGATTACTTGTCAGTTACCTGGGATGTAACCTTTAATAAAAAATATCTGAAGTGATCTGCTTGCACATTGTTTAAAGGAAAAGAAGACTAGGCTCTGAATTTTTGTAATTTTATTAATTTCCCATCACTGGGTATCTACAACCAGCAGTATTTCATTCCTTCCAAGGATAATTAAAGAGTTAGGGATTCTTTGTCAACATCCTTCCATCTAGGACTATCATTCTCTTACGGACTGGGTACTTTTCTCCACTTTATTTTTTCAATGAATTAGTCTATTTTCAAAGGCAGAGCTGCAAAGAGAGAAGAGGAGATTTTCTATTCACTGACTCACTCCTCAGATAGCTACAACAGCCAGCACTGGGCCAGTTCAAAGCCAGGCGCTTTCCCTGGATTGCCCACATGGCAATCTTCTGCTGCTTTTCCCAGGCCTCGAGCAGGGAATGGAGCAGATGGGACTCGGGGGTTGTAGGTGGCAGCTTTATTCACACTGCCATCCTCTCCACACTCGACTTGGCTTTGCCTGTGACACAGGTACCTGCAGTCATTTCATATTCCAAAGCTTTGAGTGGAACTCATAAACCAGAGTCCTAGATGCAAGGTTGCATAAGTCTAAAAATCTCAGTTGTTGAAATCACAAAGTTTGACTAAAGGTACTGGTCTCAAACCCTTCGTGAGATCATGTATAATAATATAGTTTCCTGCTTAAAAATACGCTACTATAGTTACCAAATAACCCCATGACCACTTTAGAACATCAGTATCTTTTACAAATGACACCAAGCATTAACAAACCATGGGATGTGAAATCAAGTGCTCAGTAACAGGATAGCACATGGTTTAATTTTAGAGAAAGAAATGGGGCTGGGAGAGCTGTCCCTCTACAGAGACAGGGACTCAGGGTTCCATTCAGGACTTTGATAATTCGGCTTTCCAAGTCTGCCCTGCCTGGTCCTGTTGGGAAGGGCAGTGTGGAAAGCAGGGCAGCCTGCTACCAGGCTGTTGCAGATGAGTGATCTTAGGGGAATGAAGAGCACAATCTCAACATCTTGCTCAAGTGATGACAAAACTAGAGTCAAATGATTTTTCTATGACTTCTGTTCCATTTTACGGTGTGGTTTGAGGGACAAATTTTACTGTGTGTTAATTTTCACAAAATGGTCCATGTTGTAAGTAAGAGCATACCAACTGTTTCCAGTAAGCTTGACAGCAAAATACATAGTCTTTGTCCCGAAATAGGTACAAAAATCTTTGGGCTAGTTTCACTTTGCAATAGAAAAATGTGCAGTTATCATTCCCTTTAAAAATAAGGGGTAGGTATCCTTTTTCGGTGTTTCATGGAGCATTTTAAGTTGCATTGTATTGCAATAGACATTCATGTTATACTACATGGCATTTGTCACCCTTGGGTATGCATGTCATATAAAGAAGAAGCGAGTCTAGAGTCTCCTCTAGTACAATGAGGAGTGACAGAATTCCTTGCATGGGCATAAGGTTTATCAAGGTTTATCAAGAACTGACTTGGACAATTCTACGACAGTTTCGCCAAACTGTTTCTTTCTGCTTACTAATGCCCAGACCAAGAACACACTTGACACTCGAACATTTGCAATAAATCGCCAGGGAGTGAGCAAAAGAGGACACGGAAAACTACTCAGCATACAAATTCCTTGAGATAAGACAAGAGGATTGGCATCACTTGATGACTTTCTGAGCTGTGGGCTGGTCTCAGAAGTTCACCACAGCTCCTTAAGTCCCTAAGCTGATTGAAACTTTCAAAAGTATTTGCTCCTTGAATTGTCTGATGGTTATTTAACAAACATATGTAGAATGTTTTTCTGTTTCATTTTGGTATGAAATTCTTCAGAGGACTTTTTTTGGATAATCAATTTGACTAGTAAAGATACATTAAAGATGGGAGATGGTAATTTAACCATCTAAGTTACAAAACAAAGCACATACTAAGGATTAGATAGGAGCTGAAAGCACAACTACAGTTACAGGTGATTGTGTAATATGCAGAAACTTACTATGCAGTCTTGTGTTTCATGATATTAATGGAGAGATGCTAGATCACTAGCTGTCATTTTAATAGAATTTAGAAACAGAATAGAAGTACAATTTTGAGTAAAAACCTAATTGGCTAGTGTTCTTTCCAGTTAAAGCATTATTAGCACCATTACCATCACCACCATTACTACCATTCACCACTATCAATACCACACGACCCACTACCATCACCACCACATGGCCGCACACCACCACCACATGACCAGACACCACCACTACCACCACCATCACCACCACCACCACCATCACCACCACCATCACCACTACCACCACCATCACCACCACCACCATTACTACTACCACCACCACCACCACCATCACCACCACCACCACCATTACTACCACATGACCACACACCACCACCACCACACCACTGAATGACCACACACCACTACAACGACAACCACCACTATCACCACCACCATAAGCCTATGTAAGCTGAAAGACCCATACTCTGAGTGGTGCAAGAGAGCATCTATCACATAGCTTATCTCCCTGGCCCGTTTGCTAGGGTACTGCTCTGAAAGCCAACCCCACATATTAAGAAAAATGTAGTAGGTCATTTCTAAGAGGAGAATTGTCACTGGCACTTAGGAGATGCTAACAAAATCTTTTGGAATTCTACAAATCCCTGTGGCAATTCTTGGAGTATTTTTGTGCATCTTTTTTTCAGCTTTCCCCACTGTTTATTAAGTAGCCACCACAGTGATCTAGTTGAAGTATTCAATATAGCCAAAAAAAGAAAAAAGAAAAAGAAAAAGAAAGAAAGAAATTAGGGAGTGGAGGATTGCTGAGGAAGGAACTGAAAAAATCAAGACAGGATATAATTAAGGCTTGAAAAGGATTTCAACAGAGGTAGGGTCAGGCTAAGGACAAATTGTGGTAATGTTTTATAAGCAGTGATAAGAGGAAAGACAGGCAATGGAGACACAACATAAAAATAAAAGGTTGGGATCAAGGCTCACTACAAAATTCTAGTCTTTGAGACCCAACGAAGTTCTAAGAGTGTCAGTGAAGACAGACAAGGTTCCTCTTCCAAAGGGCGGAAAAAAAGGAAGAGTCCAGTAGAAGGGACCTGGGAGGGGAAAAAGACAAAATTCTTACTCTAGCAAGCAATATTTATTTAAACCTTTGAAGTGTCCCACCCTAGGAAGTTTTACTTGGGCCAGGAAATAGCCCAGGGAGGCGACATAGGACGCTGATGTATTCATGGCAGGTCCTGATTTCGTCTTGAGTAGCTTCAGTGTATAAATCCTGTTTAGTATGAATGTAAGAGTTCTCTGTCTTAAAAAATACACTATCATACATCTGTGTCATAAACGATCATGCTCCTTCATGGCAAGATCTGTTTTTCAGAAGACAGAAAGCAAAACAATCTAAGACTCCACCCAAATCATGAATAGCTACATAGGTAGAAACTTTTAACAGAATAAAACAAACTTTTTTCTTCATCTGCTCTCAGATAGCAGATATTGAAATAAAACAGGACTTCCTGTAGATCTCTTGGCCTATTTTTATGTATTTATTTGAAGATCAGAGAGAGACAAAAACAACAGCCAGAAATCTCTCATCCACAGGTTTATTCTCAAATGCCTGCAGCCTTCGGGGATGTCTCAGACTGAGACACAAGCTCAGTTTAAGTTTCCCATGTGGGTTGCAGAGACCCAAATACACAGGCTATTGCCTAACGTCTCCCAGAAGAGCGAGCAAAGCCAGACTCGAGTCCATGCACTCTGATACAGGGTTCAGGTGTTCCCAGCAATTTGTTAACTGCCATACTAACCTCTTACCCTCTAAAGCTCTTTGTTAGGCAGCCTCTCAAGTCAGCAATGTAACACGGAAAACTCTGGTTATTGTAAACTATGTCAAAGCATCCTGATCTATAGTGAAGACAGCCTTGATGATTCTAGTACAATCCAAATATATAGATGGATAAAATATGACTATAGGACTCAAGTTTGACTGATAATGTAGAAACAAGCTATCCACAGGTACTTCATAAAAAATGTTTTTGAGGCTCTAGAGATATTCATGCATTTCTCAGCTTAAAAAAGTAGAGAAGGGCAGTGCTGTGGTATGACATAGCTGATGAAGTCACCTCTTGGGATTACTGTATTCAACCCAGAATCCCAGATTGAGTTATTACTGCCTTCCTTTGATTTAATTTCCTGCTAATGTATCCTTAAAGAAGGTGAATGGTGGTTCAAGTGCTTGCACCGTTGTCACCTACATGGGAACCCTAGATGTTGTTTTGAGCTGATGGCTTAGGTGTTTAGTGGAGATAACCAGCAGATGGGAGATCTCTCTATCTCTTCTCTACATATCTATCTAAATCTAACTATGCGTTTCAACTAGATGAAGATTAACAGTTAAAAAAATAACCATTAAAGGAAGTAGCAAACTCAATGACAGGTGTCACATCTATCTACTATTAAGGTATAATATGACAAGTAGGTATTATTATCATTTCAATATATTTTTAAAATTAAGTAACTATGATGTTAGGAGGCATTTATATCAAACATGTTTATACTCTTTGCCTTTATTAATAAAACTCTCCTAGGTATAGGCAAAAAATAAACATAACACTGTTCTGCTTTTTGTGAAAAGTGTTTTTTAAACGTTGTTCAAAAAATTCATTTTGTTTTAACTTGTGATTCCACCTTCCTTGGACTGGGGTTTATTAACGCTGTCACATGCATTTCATTTTGGATAACACATGAGGATTTAACTGTGCAGTTTCTATAAATAACAACAAAAATGGATGTATTGCATACAGTGCAGGTGAATGTAATTCTAAAGCAAGAAGACAGAGACAGGGAGATAAAAATGAATAAATGTGTGTTCCCTCATTAAGGCAAGTCTGTGCTGAGTATATCATAGATTTCATCATGTATTTAATTGGAGATGTTTTCTAAGGGAAGGCAAATACATGTTCATGCTAAGGAATAACCAACAACCTACACCCTCACCCCATTCCTAAATTTTGGAAAGAAACTGGATGATTTTGGAAATACAATCATTTAATGAAACAGCATCAGAGGCTTAGCCATTGCAAGCTTAAGATATCAAAAAGCATTTGAATAGACAGCCTCTCAGGCTCTCATCGCAGCCTGTCTTTTTTTTTTTTTTTTTTTTTGATATTCCCTGATTGTCTGTTTTTCCCCAGTGAAAGTTATTACATTCCTTTACCCATTTTTAATCAAAATCATTTCCAACTTATTTCAGTCTGTCACAATAATATTTTCATACGAGGAGTGTTGTAACCTAATTCCTTCATTTGAATAATACATTCATTTTTAATTACTGCAACTTGATCTCAGATTATTCAAATAACTGTTTCATTTTTTATGCTTACCCTGACCCCAGTGTATTTATAGGCTTTTATCCTTACCTGATACCAGTGTAATGTAATTATAGATTGTATTTTAATCATCTACTATATTCTAGTGAGTTTGTTTAAATCGCTCCAATCCTAAGCCTTTTATTTCTTTGCCTTTTAAAATTCTACAATAGCATTCTCTTTGCATAAAAGCAATATTTTTTTTTTTTGCAGTTTACAACAATGAATGAATATTTTGCATGCTTTGCTGGCTACAGTTCTCATTTAATAATTTTAAAGTCATCATACAGGACAGTGTGTAAATTCAATCCATACTTTGTAAAGCACATCATTTGAAATCTTTACACCTGTTTGTTCTGCAGCTTGCAAGCCCTCTTCATCTCTACTATGTTAAAACCACAGCTATGCATTGTATTCAGGCGCACCGGGTCTGCATTAGCCACTCAGAATTCTATAAATTCTAGTTGTTCTGATGGACCAACACAGGGAGTTTTGTTGGTGGTGAAGGGACTTGTCTGATTGGAATTGTTTTTACTAGTATTTTTAGTACCAATCATTTTATAATTCACTGACTATTTAACCTTCCTATGAAAAATTCAATAACTCTAAGCTTATAATTGAGGTTACTTTTTGAGTTTTTGGCATGATGGCTGCTACGAGCAACAGATTAGCAATGAGCCACGAATTTGGTCTGAGATGATGGCTGGCAATATTGCCAATCTACAAAGTGTTCATCTTTGATCAGATTCATAGACCTGAGAACTTGATTTCCCTGAATGAGTCTGACTATCTTCTCAAATCTTGGATTGTATTAGACTTACTGTCCTCACTCTTCACAGTGAAACAATGACTAAAGCCCTGCCAACTGTGCATCCAAGGTGTTTCACATCCTTCTCCCTCACCTCAAAAGGTGCTGATAAAGTATAAACCCCATCAACTCAACCTCATGGTGTTTAGCCCTTCATGTGTTGGGTTTTCCAATTCATCTCTCATGAATAGAAGAATGCAAGGCTAAATGAGACGGCTCATACTGTCTTCCCCTTTGCTATCTAGCTGGGTGGCACTCTGTTGCCTACAGGAGAATCTTAAGTAGCCGCCAGGGCATTCTGGCTATCATGCCTGGGCACCAGGAGTTGAGCTGATGTAAACAGCTAACATGTAATGCATGCATAAGCAAAACCTTGGTGAGAACACAGGTAAATAAGTTCTTGTGAAGATTTCAAATGTTAAGCTATAATAGTTAACAACTACCAAAAAAACAATGCTTTTCATAAATTAGTGCTAGTTATGACTATGAAACAAGTATGCTAAACTACTCTCTGTGGACTTGACATCGTCTTTCTCTTCTTCCCTCCAAGTTTTTAACGTTAACTTTTTCTTTCATTCACAGTAGGCTGAAACTATGAACCAAATAAAACTCTGTTTAAACACTTTAAGGGTAAATACAAAATATAAACCACGTAATAGAATTGTAGTTTAAAACCACTTACTGTTTTCACATCCAACTCACTAAGTGAGATTCTGGCTGTTTTTACTCATTGCTGAATAAATTGCATGAGGCCCCTTGCGAATCGATTTCTAGAAATGTCAGTGGCAAATTATTGAAGTGTAAATAGGGGAAAAATATTTGCCAAAAATATCAGAAACAAGAGGCCATTATGCATGCCCTTTTCTCCCATTATGAGATTGGTCTGCTAAGTAAAAGAGCACATTAACTTACTTAACTGGTTAGTTGTTAGAGATAACCCCAAGAACCTCGAAAATATGTCATCATCAGAAAATGCCTAAGTAAAATAACGGAGTGAAATAGGAACTTGGGAACAAACGGCCTGATAACTCTGAAAACGAACTGTGCTGTGAGATCCAACCTCCGTGGAGAAAAGCAGGCGTCGCTTTGGGATTTCTCCTGCCATTTGGTGCAATACTTATTTTGGCTATAATAATACAAGCTTCATTAGAGAAGTGAAATGCAATTGTCTCTACAAGATCAAAGGACAATCTATCAAATAAAGCAACTGAAATTCTTGAATAAAATAATCTAAAAAGTTAGAATTTTACGGTGAATCTAAATGTAAATCATACCAGCACACTGTGGCTAAATGCAGAACTAAAGATTAGCCTTATTAAGGGGAAATTGACAGCAGCTTGAATGATGTGAAAAAACATGAGAAGATATATGAACTATAAACAACCTGCTTTATGTACAAGATTAAATCTAACACTGGTGCTATTTCAGTACATTTCAAAGCACTTCTGATTAACTCCGGGATTACTAAGAAATAGACAACCAGAAAATAACAGGTGCTATGATTTTTATAGCAAAGTCCATCTTCAATGATTTAAGGAACACAAAAGGATGGCTTATATTTAAAAAGTACCAAAACAACTAGGTTCACTGAGAAAATGAAGTGACACATTGTCTACCAGTGTTTCGGTCCTGCAACCTGTAAGAAATTTACTTTGAAATGAAACACCAAACATAGTACTAACTGTTTTAAATCAAAGAGTATTATGAATTCTGAAAGCTAGAGCCTGTGTTTGCCCGAAGGAAAGGGGGAGAGGTGGAGACAGGTAAATCAAACTTCTCTGCACACTAGGGGTTCTGAATTTTACTTCTTTTCAAATGCTTATTGAATACTTGCTGTTTTTTCTTCTAAATGGAAATGACAGATTTTAAAACACCTCACTATGTATTTCAGTGCATTGCACCACTTAAGTCATTTACAAAATTCTATAAAATTACCCTGAAATCGCATCAAGTATAGTAATGTACCATGAAACTAAAAGAAAAAAAATCATAAAAAAACACACATTTCATTTTGCAGGGGAAATATATACAGTTAAAGGTCTAAGGATGAAATAGCGGCTCACTTCCTCTCCTGAGTGCAATCTAAGCCATTACAATCTTCTTGGAGCCGTACAAAACAGACTTAGTTTCCAAAGAGAAAGGATTTTTTAAAAGATTTGTTCAGTGAATTATTTTTAAAAAGAAGCAGAAGTAAAAATAATCAAAATAAAAAATTTGACATTTATTAAGTTTAGTGGACAAAGAGAAGGAAATTATAAAAATTCTGAATATATTCAGTAAACTTTACATGATAAAAACCAATTCAGAAAATTACTTTATGAATAATTTAGATCTGAAATATTTTCAAATACTGGCGATACATATCCATCTTGTGTTTGTGTGTATTTGTGTTTCCATGTCCTGGATTTCCTGAGTCTTCAATGTATTTTCTATGTTTGAACATTCCTTATGGTTAATTAATTTAAATATTGTTTGGCTTTCTCATCCCACCCATAGTATTTTGAAGTATGGCTTTTGTATCAAAAACACAATGAACTGTAAAGCTGTCTGTTCATTGGCTTTCAGGACTATTGTTCTAAAGGACAAGCAGAGTCCAGTATACCCTCCAATTAATCTTAAAAGTACTAAAAACAAAACAGCAGGCTCAAAATTTGACCAACAAATAATATCCTGCTAAAGTAGCACTGTCTTTCCATTTCCAGATCATGGAGGTAATGAGTTTATTGCTCTGTTTCTGTAAGTTTCTACATATTGGCTGCCGGGGAGACTGTCCCTACTGGTAAGACCATGTTGTTCATGAATCCTTTCTTTAAGATACTGAAAAATAACTCTAAAACACACTCACAGATTTTGGTCAATCTGTGATTCGCACTGATAACCATTATGATACAGTAGAAAGATGGGGCATTTTAAAAATCCTCCAAATCAGAAGGAAGGGCTCAGCTCCAAAGAGCACCTGGGTGACCTTGGGCCATTTATTTTCTCCTTCTGAGATACTTTCCTCACCTGGAAAAATGGGACTGATCAAGCCAACTCTCAGATGGCTGTTGTGATTATGATGTAAGATCACGTTATAGAAGGATGTGGCACAGAGATAAGCATAGAGCAAATGCTTTAAGAGTGTTTGTTCTGCTCAATTCACATAATTACTTGGAATGGCAAGAGCAATTCTCTGGAAGCTTCAACTAAGACAGATTGCAAAATATCACCTGTGTGAAGTATTGTACTGGAAAGCACTTGCCCTAGAAAACATTCTGTTTGCTGCTCTGTTGTTGGCCTTCATTTCTTTGTGGGGAGTGATTCATATCGTTGATTTCAGATGGTTATTCTGGAGTAAGATTGGCTCTGCCTAGCTTTCAGACCTCTACTGCCCACTCATTTATGGAAATAAATATGCTTTTGTTAATAGTGTGTATTCCAGGAATTCACAAAACAGGTAGCAAAAGCAAAACACCAGAATCTTTGGGATTTATGTGTATCTGCAATTCCACATAGAGAAATGAAGTCGTTATTATGGATGTGATATTTGTAGAGTAATTAAGGATTTTAAAAAATTTGACTTAATGCATAAATCAACAGGACTGTCATATTTACAAAGACTTAAATTTTAACAATATAGTTAGGCTGGAAATGCTAATGTAGGGTGAGAGATTATATCGAGTGTTATCATTACTGTGCCATATAGTCTGTATTTGTTTACAACAAAAATGTAGTTTCTAGTGTTTGATTTTTAAAATACTAAAGCAATCATAAAAGAGGTGTGTGTGTGTGTGTGTGTGTGTATGTGTGCGCACAAGTGTGTGTGTATGTATGTGTTATATAATTTGGGGCATTAACTTTTAAAATACAAACAAAATGTGCAAAAATATTTATATGAACAACATTCCTGCATGGAAACTCCATTTCTAATAGTCAAACTTGATGCACATACTGGTCCCTTGGCATACCCAGCTCACAGCCATCTGTTACATTGGCATTGTGCCCACTCACAAGGAGTTATGCCAGTTTAACATGATATAGGTGACACCAAAATGAAGGTTTGAGAGGATAGATAGTGGAGTGAGCTATGAACCCTTCTGTAATCAGGACCTTTGGTGGGTGTATATTGGAGTAGAGGATTTGTGTTCACACTATGGAGCCTATGATACCGGTAACTCCATTCTTCCCCCACTCTCCCCAAGACACCCAATAAACAAAAAACACTTTGCTGTCTGTCACTCATCAGAGTATTAAATACTGTACACAAATGAGGAAATTTAAATACTTGCCTAAGACTTCAGATCATCTTGGAACTAATACTATTGGTACGCACATTCCTGAGTAGAAGAAGGGCACTTGTGTAATAGATTTTCAAAAAGACTTTTAAAAGGGTTATGTGTTAACATGCTCGAGGTTTCTAAAAGCTCAAGCAAATACACACTATGATTTCAAGAAAATTTTAGGAAAAGGAACGACACTAGAAGAATCCACTACCAACATTTTTGTTGTTATTGTTGTTGAAAGGGCTCCTTAAATGTATTAACTGCATCTATGTTTTTTTCTGTTGCTGTTGTTGTTTAAAGGGCTCCTTAAATGTATTAACTACATCTATATTCACTGAATTCATTGTTCTGCCATTATTCTGGTATATTGATCTTGATTATATTACTGGGGGACCTATAACATAGTCTGTATTTTTGGTGCCATTGTTTTTGTTAAACTTCCTGTAAATGTTTACAAAATGTCCATACTATCAAAATACATAAAGCAGACTTAATTTATTCATTTCTACTTTCCTTAGTTAAATGTATTTTCAAGCAGGAAAAGAAATGCAAAATTGTAGGAGAATTTAATGCAACTGATATTTTAATACACATCAATGGATCAAGTCATGCAGAGTTCGTACAGGCATTAGCAGTTGCAAAGTGAAATGCCCAGTGTGATATTCATGGAATTTTCATTAGTCCTTCTGTGAGAATAGCTAAATACAATTATCTACATGGTTAGGAAAAGAAGAATAATTTGGGAAGATGAAAAATATTTCTGAAATCATAGTCTAACTGACAACTTTAGTCTAACTGACAACTTCTGTAATCAGGATTACCTGGTCAGATTAGGGTGTGTAAAACACAAGATAATTTTCATCATTAGCTCATTCAGCTATTTATTCAACTATAGTCTCAAAACACACAATATGACCCCAGAAATGTCAAGTGTAAAAGGTTAAATCATACGCAGAATAATCTCTCAAAGTACTTTGTACTTATAAGCAATGGATGGTGGACATTTCCTCTATGTTTTTGTAACATTGAACTCTTAGGTAAGCCTTGCATCCCACCCAGATCCTTGCATGTCAGTGGAACTCTATAGATGACGTGCTCACAGTACCCACAGAAACATGTCACTCAAGACTCAGGAGGTAATGTCATTTCTTATTTCTTTTTTATTTTAAATTTTTATTGGAAAGTCAGAGAAGGAGAGACAGAGAAGCATCTTCTGTCCCTTGGTTCACTGCCCAAGTGGCCGCAATGGCCGGAGCTGAGCCAATCTGAAGCAAGGAGCTTCTTCTGGCGGTCCCATGTGGGTGCAGGGTCCCAAGGTTTTGGGCCACCCTTCACTGCTTGCCCAGGCCACAAACAGAAAGTGGATGAGAAGTAGAGCAGCTGCGACTTGAACCAGCACACATGTGGGATCCCAGCACATGCAAGGTAAGGATTTAGCCACTCTGTTACTGCTACTGCATAACTGCTAATTCTCTTTGTTGACATCTCCTAAAAAAAGCTGATATTTCCTGTTTCCTGTGGTTATTCCCAGAATTTTGTACTACATATAAAATGTCTAGTGGATGAATAGAGCTCAAAAATACCGGTCTAGTTAAATATCAAGTGGCTGTGACTATTCATGAGTGTTACACACCCAAGTACTTGCATCTGTTTTAAATTTAAATTTATCCCCTGGCTGAAAACATGATTTGAAATGGGTCAAGACCTTCTGAAACCAAGTTTAGTCCTTTTTTCAAACACAATTTCTTGTACTATTACCCATGAAGGGATTTCCATGTTGTTTCCTTTTTTTTTTTCAAATGTCAAATTATACCATAAAAATCATATATCCTTGACTTGGTTATACAAACTCTTTTTCCACATAAGACCTCCAGTATAATTTGTTCTTGACCCTTTAATTTTGTGTTTGATATTTTTACTTTTTGTCATTTAAACCAACACGTACACACTACATATTTAAGGGTATCCTATGATGTTCCTATGAATATGTACATGGTATAATATTCAAACCAGGGGAAGCACATCTATATTTCATTCATTCATCGTGTAGTTATAATGAATGATTCAAAACATATTTTTTTAGCTTTTTTTTAAAAGAATAATATTTTTCCTTATCTATAGTCACCACACCACACAAAACACCAGAATTTTCTCCTATCCAGCTATACCCTACCCTCTCTTAACCAACTTTTTTCCTTTTCTCCTACTCCTTAATTATAGTTCATGATTAATTATATACAATTACTTACTAGAGTTAGATTGCAGGTACATGTATGATAGCTGAAACAAGTGTACGGTCAGTTAAGGGAAAACTTGGCATAAGTACGGCGCCTTGCTGCTTCAGATTATTTTTAAATTTTTAAATTCTTACACATTATATAGAGACCTACCTGAGCAATGAAGTAAAAGACTCAATCCCTATCTACCTGATCAACTGCATTCCTCAGCAAGGGATTTTCCTTTATCACTGTGCTTCAGGCACATCCATTGATAAAGCTCTTCTATCCCATGGCCTTTAAAGATTGTGTGCTCTCTGCCTGCCCATATTCCTCTCCACACTGCAGATCATTGTTTCTGCCAGGGACATTTTCCTTAAGTCTCCACCATAGGTCAGATTCCACTGTCTACTCTGGCTTTCTCCAGAAGGCCAGAGAACCCTCCCCAGCCAATATCCACTCACGGTCTAACTGCTGGATACAGCCAATTTAATTGCCTCACCTCTAGAGCAGAAGGATATCAAGTACTGTCTGTTTTGCTCATTGCCACATCCTTAAATCCTCTCAGACTCTGAACTCGTGCAGGCGAATAATACATGTTTATTAACTTCGGGAGTATTTTTATCCCTGGCAATGGCTAAAGCCACGAAGAAGGCATCTTCCTTGCATGCAAAAATAAGTAAACTCATGGTTAAATTCATCCATGCATCTATCATTTTTACTAGCACTGCAGTTCAAAATATCAATACTGATATTTTTCAAAATATCAATAATGATGCTAGGATTGTATTATCAAGTTTGATAGTGAATACAAACACACACAACTACACATATACATACAAATACACATACACACACACTCTTTACACTCAGTAAGAGATAATTCACATGTTATGAGTATTACGTGCTACAAATCTTTATAGGAGCACAAAAATCATTATGTGGACCATGGTTGGAAATCTTAAGAAAAAGAGATGGGATTTGAGCTTGTTTATGAAGTCTATATAAGACCAATACCGTGGACAGACATTTTGACCTAGTTAAATAACTCAATTCTGCTAGCATTTTCTTTACCTGTGGCCATGATGGCCATGCTAAGAAAACTGGATTATTTTCCATTATATAATGTGATACTTCAAATGTGAGAAATTCAAATAACTTCTATGGATTTCAATTTTTTTCTTCCTTAAAGTAAAAAAAAAAAAGTATGTTTTCCTTGCTTTCATATGATTCAAAGACCAAAGTTGAGAGATGGGATAAATAAGAATGCTAATAAATACTGCCCCCATTAGACAAGTCAGGTAGGTTTTTAAGAGTTTGCAAAATGAGTGATTTCCTATGAACCTAAGCTTGGTAACTGTTATGTATGAAATGAAATTACATAAAGGTAAGGATATAGTAAATACCTGATAATCTTGTGAAAAACAGCTAGCTCCAAATCAAATGGCATATTAAAGATATCTTTGAAAAGGAATACACTGATGCAAGTAAAGAGATGTTTATTAATCTAAGTGAAGAAGTCCTTCCTGTCGGGCATGAATTTCTTATAATAACCACTGGTCCAGCTGTGGATTTCCTTCTAAATGAATGACCCATTCCTATAATTACATACCAACTACCCGAGGCATGCTTTTAATATGTGCTTTTGCTTTCTATAACTGCTCTTATAATTTGTAGATGAGAGCAACTCAGAAATGCACATTGAAACTAATCTTATTAACTGGCTTAGGTCTCTGATCAATATATTACTAAAATTTCATGATGAAATTTTGAAATAGAGGAAGAAGCATTTTAAAAATTAAAATAAATGAGTCCACTGAAATAAAAAGCCAAAAGTATAACATCTATTGAGATATCTGAAATAATATCGATCAATTATTTTGGGGAATTATAAAGATTAATGTTAGAGCCTTGGGTTCAGGTAGAAGACCTGCCTATTTAAATTTAGGTTAGTTTGAATTCTGATACGACCGAGGATCACACATGCAATTTAATGTAGCTTTTACTTGTGAAATAACTATTATTGTGCGTGTATGTGTGTAGACAGAGAGTTTTCCATTTTTCCTTTTTTTGGATTGACAAGATTCCCAACGTTTTTAGCACTCCGGTGACGATCATGATCTTGTCCCTGTTCACTGCTGCCACGGTTTGTGAAGAATCCCATCTGAGTTCATGCAAGTTGGCAGGGATAACTTCCACAGAATATGTCTTGAGTTGTTCATAAAGCAGACGCAGGAAAGTTTACTGGAAGCATGTGCCTTATGCTATGATTATGCATTTGTCTTTGTCAAGGGCAGTTGTGAGTACTGTTCTGCATTTTTTTCCAAGTGTAAGGAAATTCCTGCACTCTGCAATACTCCTTCCATAGGATTGTCTCTGGGCATTTATCTCAACCGCTCCATTTAGACATGGTTAGAAAAATCCCTGGGAGAGATTCTAGGACTCTGTTACTCTATGCTTTGTTTTGAAACAAAAGGGAATACTGGTGGGGAGACAAGTCCCAGGCTGACAGCAAGCCAGACATGGCATACCTTCACAACGCCAGAAGCCTTGAAGGAGGAAGAGAGTGAATGGAGATGAAAACAGGATCAAAAGATGTTACTAGATGACTTTGCTTACGGACGGTCCGGCTCATGTACCCTGTGCCATTCCAGGCTGCTAGCAGGTGACTGATGACTATGTGTGTCTGCTCAAAGAAATGAGGAATGCAGCTAAGTTAGAAAAACACATCAATAGATTTATTAACCATTATTGCAAATTTGTCCCTTCAAGTCATTTATCCATATATTTTGAATTACAGAATTGTAAAAAAGAAATCCAAGTATATTAACTCTGGCTTTTGTCCAGGATGTAGAGGGAAATTTTTAATATGTGCTCAGATTTTCATTTTTAATTACACAGGTGACTGCTTAAACAGTCCCATTAATATGAGAAATTAAAATGTTTACTTAATAAATTGAAATTAGTAATTATTTTCGTAACTTTAAAAACCAAACTGAATGAGTCTTATTTAGTATATCTTTTAAACACAAAGCATATGCAGTTGGGTCACTACAGTGTTATCTGTTTTCAACTTAGAAGGTCTTAATATGCAATGAGAGTAAGTGATTGGGCTGCTATAAATTAGAAGATAAAATGCCTTTTAGACGTCACTCTAACAAGAGTTGCATGCTATTAGTATTCTCTGAGGGATCAATTTTAAAAGTTGTAACATAATAAAAAATGGTTGGACTATATTTCCCTGCAGCTTTCATTTTATTATGTTGCATGAAATATGCCTTTATTGGCTATAGCATTACTGGAAGTAAAATATACTGGGTACTGAAAAATTCTGTCACTTTGTATTAGCTGTAAATTATCGACTAGTATAAACCCTAATTTCATTTGTCACATTCTGTTGCATTGCTGCTCTTCCCTGTTCCCATTCTGTCATTCTGGCAGGCCCACGCTGCCCCAGGTATCACGGCATCGCCATCTGCACCCGACATCTGTCTCTCTATTGATCACACGGGTTTAGCACTTGATCAAACAGAGCACAACAGAATACATCTCTTTTTTGCAATACTGCCAATGCCAACTGCTGCATGAAATCTACTACAAAAGCCTCCCTTACCTAGTTTAAAAAGCTGCATTTGCGTGGCTCTGCTTTGCTATTAAACTCACAGTTTTTCCCTCTCCAGTTTTACATTGTGCAAGAGTTGTATTAAAATAAATCTAGTGTCTATAAACCTGAGACTTAATCAGGCTAACTGTGACCAGTGCCAGAGATGACAATGGAAATAACTAGGAACACTATAGAAAATAATGTCTAATTTCTGGTCCTACCTACCCGAAGTCATTGTTCCTACTTTATTAGTCTGCTTGGGGGCATTCGTCAGGATGCATGAAGCCTTTGGCTCACAGGGGTCTTTGCTGTTCGTCCAGCTGTTTGGAGCTGTGTAACAGGAGCTTTGAAGCTTTGCAAGCCAGGAGAGAGGTACTCCATGTTGGGGTAGTGTAGTGTTCAAGTAATTTAGAGCCATCTACAATTTGCCTTGTATGGGTAGCCGCTGAGAAGTCCTAAAGCCACAATCACAGGATTTTGGTTAGCTGCAGGGAAGGCATTGTATTTTCAGAAGGACTACAGGGTTTTTGCCTGTGTGGCTGTTACTCACCTTAAGGTATAGCCACATTCACAGTCATGAAAACCAATGCCAGGATGCTGCAATGAATAGCCAGCACAACGGAATGATAAGGCTACAGGGAGATATTCAAGAAGAGTAAAAGCTAGAACAGCAGCATTTTCAGTTTCTTGAAATACAATAGTAGGATTAAGGTATGCAGTTATTTTTGTCCTCATATTTTCATACTTTCAACAGTGAGACAAATTGTTTCCAGGGAGAGTATCTTACACTCACCATGTAAACAAATAAATAAAAATGCCCTTAAATTTTTAAGATAGATAGTCATATCATGTTTAAGACCTATTCAATGTCTTACTAGCCAGAGATTGCACACTTTATTTATAGTTTTACAAATCACCTTGGGAGAAGGGAGTAGGGAAAAATATTCAACATTAAAATGATTAAGCTTTTTAAAAAAAATTCTAGCTGAATCATGGTGATTAAAAAAAATTAGAAGCCCTTGTTTTTAAAAATGCCAGTATTAGTTACATCAGAAGAGAAGTGGATCTTGGAAATGCATTATTCATAAAATGTTTTATAGTCAAATACATTAGAGCATATAGTTGTACCAACAAATTAATATTTTAGAGCTAATTGAAATTGTCTTTCCTATAAAGATTAAGCCTCTTCTACCCAATACACTCCAGTCATTAAAATAACACTTTTAATGCCTTGTCTAAATGATGTCTGACATTAATACAAAGCTATATTAAAGCACTCAAATGACCGGTTCTTTTGTAATGTATTCTATATGATCACACACTGGGTCAGAGTTTGGCAGTGTGCATGAAATGGTATCAAGTGGAAGCTAATTAAAATATATTCTCTATAGAACTTTACAGAAAAAAGAGACCAATAATCATCAGAAGGTATTCTGAAAATGGCATTGCTAAAAGGCTTGTGGCATGCTTTCTTCTCCTTACATAAGGCTCCGTTTTTGACATTTTGTCCATTTTTGACATAAAGGTTTTAATGCAGGCTCAAAACTTCAGTTAAATATTTTTTTTTATACAATGACCAAAATCATTAGTGTTTCAAATGCTTTCCTTATATACTTTTTGTTTCCTACATTTCACTTTTGAGACCATAATGATTTTCACTATTTGCCCACATTTTCATTTTACCAAATACTTGCCTGAAAACTGAGTTGCCCTTCCCTGTCTCTGTGACCGAGCTTGCGACAACTATTACTACAATACATGCTCAGGCTTCGGGCTGCCACAAGATGCAGGACGGCTGACACACCTGAGTCCTCTCTATGGCAGACATGTTCACCCATTACAAAAACCCTCCTAACAATAGCTACTTAAATCTTCTATAGCCAGAGCCAATTGTGCAACAGTCATGTTTGGGCTTAGAAATCATGCCCTGTTTTTGTTCTCCATTATCCCTCAGACACATCTATGTCAAAGGCAAAAAAAAAAAAAAAAATCACATCTTTTACCTCCGATGTTAGGGAAAAAATAGTCATATTAATTTTCTATTTTAATTCACATTTCTTAGCTTTTTTTTTTTAGATACTAGATCCAATGGAAAGCAGCAGGACATAGAACAAAAAATTCAGGCATAGTATTCATCTGTAGAAATCAGAGGGCCTACACAAAGAATTTGCTCCTGACATCTTTTATTCAGAGTGTTTTCATTGATGTCACTTCATCTGGAACTTTTCATCCAGGCATGGTGTGGCAGAGCCTCGAAGCTCAGAGTTACTAATTCCTGCTGTCTAGAATAAAGCACATCCTTACGAATGAATAATTCTACTTTTGAAGCTACATATTTTCAAGACCGTGGACTTGCAAGATTCTTTATAAGTCAGACTGAATATAGACTTACTGCTGAATATTTTTTAAATGAAATAACTTCAAATTATCTTTCCTGAGAGCCCTCTCATCAACAGAAATGAAGCAACCACATCCGTCATTACGTATAAACTGCAATTTGCCCCAATTCCCATCCTAGCTTCTGGATTCAAAGGCAATTCGGTTGATTTTAAATCAATAATCCCCACCCAACACACTGAGAAGCAAGTGGATTCCATCTGTGCTTTATTTCTACAGTATTCTTGAGCTATTCAACTCTACCACAAAACTACATTTATCATTGTAATAAGAATTAGAAAAATATTAGATGCTGAATACACAGTATTTAGGAAGGATGAATAAAATTTTAAAGGTAACAATTCTTATTACAGTAGAAATGCTAACAGTGGTATACAAGTCATAACAAGTGCAAACTGGAAAAGCAGTGCAAACTCCAATAGTCACTTAAAACATGACACAAGAAACCAATAGCAGTTACTGGTTGTGACTAGGAATTAAAACATGGTATCATTTCCATGATTCACATTTATGTCACTGTTTCCTGTTAATAAAAACGTGTCATTTCATTATTAGAATATGTAGCAGAGAATACATAATTAATAAGAAAAATACACATTTTGTTTTTACCAATGTGCTTTTAAACTTTTAGTTGACTAGCCATTTCTTGGCTAAATGTACTTTGAAGTTAATGATTATTTAAGGGATTTAGGTTCACGCATTTGTATTTAAAAAATTCAGTTATATTTCTTAAACATAATTTTTGCTTTTTCTCTGCTGTAGTCTTTCCAATGTAATTCTGACCTCCAGTAGATATCTCAATTCCAAAAGAGATCAGAGGAATTTATAGTAAAATGGAAGACAATTCCCAAGAACAGATTCAATTTCAATATTTGTGGTTGAGATGTGAGACAAGTAGTGTGTGTGTGTGTGTGTGTGTGTGTGTGTGTGTGTGTGTAAAAGAGAGATAGAGTGAGAGAGAGAGAGAGAGATAGAGAGAGAGAGAGACTGTGAGAGCTAAAAGGGACTGAGCATGGATGGCTTTGGTTATTTGTGGTGCGCTAACTATGGTTGCTAACCTCCAAGTGTTAACAGCCTTCATCATTTCATCGTTACGATTTAAACTACTGATTTCTGGAACCTAGGATTTAAATTTCCAGCATCTCATTATTCAACAACAACAAAAAAGTCACTTTTCATGTTGAAATTGCAGCTAATTCTAGGCGTTCTAAAGCCCTTTTGTTTGGTTTGCTAATGAGAGGTTCTGAGGGAGCAGCACTGCCCTTTTGGATGACCCCAATGTCTCAGGCTGGTCCTGCTCAGGTGTGTGGGAGACTGTTTCAGCAGCCTCAGAAATCACATCTCTGATGGTCTGATGCGCTTGTACTACCCACTCAGAAAACGATCTGAAATGTGTTCCCCCTCCAAATCGGATCAGCAAAATTCTACTCAAGTGGTTGGACAACTTATGCAAACCATCACATCCTAGTTGATTTCCAGACTATCAGCAGATGATGATATTTTAGATTTCCCACTATATTTAGAAAAAAAAAAAAAGGACTTTCTACCACCCAGGGTATATAAATGGAGCAGAACAATATGACTGCAAACATACCAATCTCAGAATATGATTTGGAAGCACATATGATGCATGTGTTCTTGAAAACACTCCTGCTAAAGTTCAGACAAAGTGGTTAATTATTAAAACAGAATAAGTGCCGTTAGCTTATTCTGCACACTTCTGTTAAATCATAAACTAGGCACCATTTAAAATGTTCTGTGTTGACAAGAATGGAGAAAATATGTACACAAGCTTTAAAATATGCGTGTAGTCACCACAAACAGCCAACTGTTTCCTGTTTATGACAAAAGAGTAAATAATCCATTGATCTGGCAGCAGGGCACCTGCCTAGCAGCCGACTCCATATCAGTAGTCCCTGAACCCTCATTATTTTTCCTCAATTAAAGTTCATAGTCTCGGAAAGTCTGTGCTGAGCAGATGTACAACTGTTCTTGACGACGGAACACAGAAGAATCACAAATTTAGCAAACTACTGCCATTTCATAAACCCCAGAATCACATCATTTGTTGTGGGTAAGAAACATTACAAACAATATGTCTCTTTTATAGGCTGCTAAGCCAGCACATTACAGAAAAGAATATTAAAGTTCAAAAACTGTCACATGAACAGTACATTATGAATACAGTAATGCATTTTTTTATGATTCAAATAATGGTTACTGAAATGAAAAAAAAATAAAATCTTTAGGGGCTTATAATGTAAAAACTGAGACTGAGAATTGGAGAAAATTGGAAATATGAGCAAAACCACACACAAAGTAATGATCTGTAGAGAACGATAAAATGCAATAACAAACGTATTTTAGAAATATGAATTCCACTAATGCTAGTTTTATTTTCTTCTTTTGCATAATTGTGAAACCTAGGATTGCTGATCATTAAGGCAAACCATTTAAATAAAAAACGTGTAGGAATCCAGCTTCAAATATAACTGAGAGACACTCTGCTGAACAACTTTTATTTTTATTAAATATTCTACCTAAAGTCAAATTAGCAGAGCATCATCCATTTAAAAAGCTATGTAAATACAGCTGCCATTGTTCATAAACCTCCTTTTGTGCTTAAGAAATTGAGGAAAGGAAGTAAGCTGGCAGGGAAATATTCATTTCCATTTTATTTTTTTTTAAACGTTATCTCAATTTGACATTGAAAAACATTTTTTTTTTTTCAGTAAACAAGATGAAGCTCTTATGCTACATTTTCTCATCCTTGCTCTGAGCATAATTCTGACTCCACAGTAACTGCTCCACAGACAGAAGCAGGTTGTGAATCTTTAGGTCAGAGTATATGCTTAAAGCATCAATGGCTACACCTGTCATTTTAGTGTTCTGGAAGTAAATGGCATTATTGTTTAATGTGGTGATGCACGTTTGTTGCAACCCGACTTCGAGTTTTGTCACTGCCATGAAGGTTAATTACACCTACCCATTACTAGAAACATTTGCACAGTATTTCAACTTCTAGTTTCTTTTAGCACTATTTTTTTTTTCATTCAATTCTGGGAGACATATATGTTTTCCTGGCCATGCGAACTTCTGAAATCCATTCTGGTTTTATAAATCAGGCTAGGACTTTTGAGTATCAGCAAGGATGTTTAATGTCTGCACAGTGTAATTATTGGTAGGGAAACATTTTCTATCATCACCTTTCCATTGCATTTATACCTGGCTAGCACAGATAATACTTTGAGGAAATTATCAAATCTCATTGGTACATCTACCTTGTATTCCACTTAAAAGTCTGCATGGTGAACAGATAATTCAGTTATTATAGGGCCTCACTGAGAATACAGATGCCGTCAGACAAAGGCTAGTGTTTAAATATCCTGGGTGGCCAAAGCTTTCTTCAGCTTTGTTCCAGGATAAGCCTGTCTTTATGAAATCCCTTTTGTATATTTCCCCCAAACTGTATTTCTTACATTTACATTTAAAATGTCATACTGCTTCTAAGATACATTTCATCAGTTTCCCTCTTGGCAAAAT
This sequence comes from Ochotona curzoniae, assembly GCF_017591425.1. Taxonomy (NCBI): domain Eukaryota; kingdom Metazoa; phylum Chordata; class Mammalia; order Lagomorpha; family Ochotonidae; genus Ochotona; species Ochotona curzoniae. The sequence goes on from NW_024465751.1 coordinate 22,792,715, forward strand.
TAGCTGCCTTCTGTCAATGTTGCTCCCTTGAATCAAGAAAATTATGAGCACCCAGGCTCATGTCAGCATTGAGAACACAGTCCAAACAGTATTAACCAAAGACACATCATCAAAATCAATACAAAGTATGACGTCTCCAGTATCTGAAGCCAACCAATAAAATTATGACATACAGAAAGGATTCCTAGCAGCTTAGATATTTAAAAACGTTCCTAGCATGTCTCTAATTTAATTTTTCCTGAATGATTTTGAGTTAAAATGTAGAACACAATACAACCTTTAATTATAGACCTTTAAAAGCTTCTTTAGTAGTCTGTAAAGGATTTCTTCAAATAATTAACTTTGTAAAGCAATTTCTTTACTGATATAATACATACAAGAGAGCCACAAGTCCAGATGAGTATATAGCAGAAAGATCTGTTTGCCTATCACTCTGGAACATTTGAAGGTTAAGCTTCATGAGATTTGCTTTCTGCATTTACAAATTGTGGATAATTCAGCTCACAGAGTTTGTCAAAGACTTCTTTAAAGTATAGAGTTGTATCTCATAGTAGATACTCAATAAATATTAATACCGCTTTTCTATTTTGCTTTTGACAAAATTTTACCAAATACAAATTTCTTATCCTTGGCTTTTGTCATTGACATTCAATGCTGTGGCCCATGAGATTATGTGCAGGGTCATATCCCCATGCCTTTCTCCCTTAAACATTCATTTTGCCCCAATTCCCCATTCCTCTATAGCTAGCACTTTTTTTTGTTCGACAACAGCATGGTCCTAGATATATTCCTGTTCACCTTTGTTTCTCCTTCACTCTCTCAATATGGCCTTCTTTCTCTCTCTCTCCCTCTTTTTTTTTGGTGCCACTCTCCCTTCCTTTTGTTCTCCCTTTTTCTCTCTCATTCCTTTTGTACTCTCCTTTTGTCCTCCCTCTTTCTCTTTCATTCCCTTCTGGACTGAATAGAGTCATCATTTTCCATGATCTAATGGTCCTTTGCAGGGTTTGGACAAGATGGCTCACTCTCAAAGAGCTCCCATCCTGGAGACAGCAAAACGAAAATGATATTCCATGAGTATCTCACAAGGAATCCAGACGAGTGCGCTTCAAAGGAAAAGAATCTTAGGTAGATCAGAGACACAAAATAGAATAAAAGTTTTAAAGGCATGATTTTTCTCTTCTGCTCTCAAATATTTGCTTGACAAGGGAAGGTTAGTGATTAGACCTAAATCTTTCTCTGCTTTTACACCGTGCAAGGCAGTCTGCTTTCATTCTAAACATCCTATAATTTTCTCAGAGTGCTTTAGAGAGCAGTAAATTCACCACCTACATGTTACACAGATGACTTGCTTTCTTCTCATCTTTAAACATTATTTTAATAGACAAAACATTTTTAGTATGCACTTGCAAAAATCCAAACTATATTTGTTTCGCACTTCAGTTTTACTTTTTATAATTTTATTCTTTTCCTTATTATTTACATTAGACAGGGGGAGCAAAGGAAAATGAAGTAATATAGAATGTAACTTATGCTGAAGCACTGTGCCCAGTGGAATGGATGAAGCCAGCACATTTCACTCTAGGTTGTGTGGACACTTTACCTGCTATCAACACCGAGAGTCTCAGTTTTCTAAGTGATTTGATGGTGAGAAAATAGCAGTGCACCTGTTAAATATTGGTATCTTAAATGCTGAAATCCTAAAAATCTTTGGAAAATTGGTTAACTCTGTTGAATCATTCTTCAAATGATCGGCAAATTGGCAGCTACATCAACACCTCTGCTAATGGACATGCAATGTGCTCGTGTGAATTTAACGAAAAAGAAGTGATGCTATTAATTATTTTAGTACTTCAGACCATTAAATTCAAAATTAATTTAAAAATAAACATTTTTTTCAGAAAGATTTTAACTGGAATACTTTATCTCACTATTTCGAGCCTTCTCTACTGTCAAGCAAATCTACTAATTTACCTTTCAAAGCCATCCTCAACATTTATTCCTGCTGATAAAATAATAAAACAGAAAATCAAGGAAACTAAACAAACAACTCAGCATATTATGCCTTTTAAAGCTCTTAATTTTAGATTCAAAGTATGTAAATGCAATATATTACTGATCCAGCTATGTTCTGCTAATGCTTTAAGAAACCAAGATCGCACATTGAATAACACATTTACGATCTAAACCTTGATAAATATTTAATGAAAATATCAATGCTTATTCTCTTTCAGATTTGAAATGAGCTCAGTCTAGAGTCCTCTTTTGTAATGACCACCGTAGGTTAAATTATTTATTGCCCATTGCTACAATGACTCGAAATAATTATCAGAAAATTCCCTAACTGCATAAACAACATTTGCACAGCACTGCAATAACAAGAGAAAAGTCACTTATCCTTTTAAACTTTTGCCATTAATGTTGTGTTGCTTTTCCATGGCAATCACAATAGGTTTATATTACATGATAGGAGATAATTTTATAGGAGAGCATCATTCAAGTACAAATTTACTGTATTACTACATTAGAGAAAACAATGGGAAAACCTATCCATTCACATAACCTACACTGAAGTAAACCAAGCAAGTTGATTGCCACTTAAATTTGCCAACCACTAAAAGAGCTCAACCACAAAATATTAAGCCATGCCAAATATGTGTGAATACATGAATTGGTTCCACTTTAAAAATTCCATTTGCTTCTAGGTAGTACTAACGCATCCTGTGAGAGGCTTCAGGATTTCTTCAGAATCACTTCCTTTTCACCAATGTTAACACACTAGTATATTTAACAGAGACATTTACATGCTTTGCATTTTAAGCACCTCTAAAATCCAAGCACAGAGCCTGCACATTTCCGCTGCACCATCAGATGTAATGAGTTATGGTACTATCGGCATGTTGATAAGCTATTGCCCAAAGAAGAACAAGAAGGAAGTATAAAAAATATGGCCAGAGGATGGGATAAAATTATCAGCTAGTGTGTTTTCCTGTTTGGTTTTAATCTACATTTAATTAAATTCTTATCTTCTGTGTACTTATGGTCGCATTTGAATGGCGAGACTGCATTCATTATGAATGGTAAAACTTAACTCAGAGAACATTACATGTGGCTTCTTTAAAAAAGAGAAGAAAAATGCCGTCTTTATTCTTTACACTCAGGTCTTGCAAAAAGGAACCAAACTCTCTCCTGGGTCAAGTGCTTTAGCACTTAACCTTTGGATTAACTGATTCAGAAATTCGGACTTAAGTAAATTTTTAAAGCCAGTTTTAATTCTTACAATTTGGAAATGTTATTATCAAATTCTGAGGCTGAACAGAGCTGGCAAGGGGAGCAGTGAAGTGCATAAGGAAATGCCTTTTTCATTCTTAAAAATAGAGATGATAACAGGAAGTTTTTATTAGTACTGCAAAATGTGTGCGCTAGTCTGCATCCTTAATTATTAAAACCATTACGTTTCCTTGTCTTTATATGCTGAAATTTAAAAAGTCTTAATTGCTATTAATTTTTTTCCTGTGTCACAGACTCTTTCAATTCATTCAAGCATCCACATAGGTCACAGGAAAATAAAACACTTTGAACATATCATTATTTCATATACGTAACTAGTTGTTTCCAGGAATGCTAGGACAAATTCAGGCTCCCCTTCAGGTGACACTTGATCCTGCAATTTCCTGCAAGGTTCCTTTAGGTCAACTTAAACACTGTGCCATCCATAGCAAAGAGAAACAGAGGCAGCAGCAAGCTTTGGACTTACTCTTTTTTTAAAACTTTAAACATTTTTAAACATTTTTTTAAATAATCTTACATAGTTGATTAGGGTACAAAGGGTCAAGGGCTACAGGAAAGTGGGTAAGACCATTGTTTCCACACTAACACCATTTTTCCCCTGTATATGGGGTGAGGGAAGAAACAAAGGGAAAAGCCCCACCCAGCCTCCCACCCATTCCAGGTCCGCGATGTGAGGCACGCTCCAAGGGTCCTGCTCAAGCAGTTTCTATAGTTCAACAGTTCTGAATTGTTGCCAATCTCGCCGTTCCATGCATGATGAAATATGTTCAGAATACACTGGCTGACATAGTCTCTTCATGGTTGGGGTTCTGAGATTAGCTGTTCAGTTGGAGGGATCTGCAAAGAAACTTCATCTGAGGTGATCCCAGACCTGATTCTTGTGTGAATTTGTCAGTACAGGGTCCGGCACAGTCCATCGCCCCAATCAGCTTATGCACATGCTGTTCGTTGCAATTGCTGGGTCAGTTATGTTTCCAGCCCTGACTTCCACACAAACCAATGGTTGTTGCAGTCCAGTCCGATGCTGCCCACTTCCTACTCGGCCCTCAAGCAAGCCAGTAGGAGCCGCAGTCTAGTCAGGGCAACTCCCATAACCCCCATCAGCCCTGCCCCCTACCCTGGTAGATTTACTCTTGTATGCAGAATCCTGCAGAGCAGATATTTATACAGAATTTGCTTTGCCACTAAAAACTCACCAAAATTCACCAAAATTGATATAAGAAGCCCAGGACTACAAAACATGTTGATATATACGTGCTTTTATGTGTGTATATGTGTGTATGTGCATATATATATACATATATATATATAAGGATAAATGAAACAGAGGATATTCTGTCACATATCTATGTGAGCCCATCCTCTGCTACTTCCTAGGTACATCTGCACAGAGCTGAGACTGGAAATGAAACTTTATCCCAGGCACTCAAATATGGGATGTGTACATTTCAAGTTTAACTGTTATAGACACAATGCCCACTCCACAGGTCAGATTTTTTAAACTTTTTACTTCAGTTAATACATGCATGGGATGGTGTCTGTGCACATATACTAACAAGCTGAATCTGGTGTGGCCCTTATCTGAAGAAGCAATGGTAAACTGACCAATTTACTGTCAGGTAGTTACTTCGAGCTACTAGTTAGATGATACAGCAGAAACCACACAGACATATACTGTGGAAAGCCAACCACTGCAACTTATTAAGGGTTACCCATTACAAATATACATTCAACGCTGAGAAGCTGAGATGGAAAAGATGTGACATTGAAATTTGATATGAAAAGAAGAGCTAGTGTTTGTGAGGAGCACAATTCTGCAGATATGCTAAAAATTAATGTATGCCTAACTCCACTGCTCTTTCAAAATCACTGAGCACTTGGGATTTACCTTGCAAAGGAAGAGGGCCAAGTAATCCTGATATGAAGTTGTATATCACGGAGATAAGGTGGTTTATGAATAACAGCCCAGGTTGTCACCAAGTGATCCCTATGCCATGATTCTTGCTGCATTAGCCTCCTTAAACTTGTCAAATGTGGGTCCAGCACTTTAGTGTGGTGGGTAACATTGAAGCAACAGCAACAGCATACCATCTGAGTGCCAGTGTGTGCTCTGGCTACTTCACTTCTGATTTAGCTCACTGATAAGATGCCAGTTAAAGCAGCAGAGTATTGTCCCAGTGCGTGTGTCCCTACACCTACATGGAAGACCTGGAAGAAGCTTCTGGTTCCTGGTGTTGGACAGGCACAACTCTGGATGTTGTGGCCATCTGAGTAGTGAATTAGCAAATGGAAGATTCTCTCTTTCTCCCTTTTTCTCTCTGTAACTGGTTTTTACCTATAAATAAATATGCAAACAAACAAATAAAAATGAAAAAATATTTATCTTTTAAAAATTGTCAAATATATCACTCAAATAGTGCCACAGACCTTCTGGACCAGAAAACTGCCACCCAAAATACTCTATCCTTTTCCGTCCTACATACTATCTAAGCTCGTCATTCCAATTCAGTTCATACAAATATCAGCTCTACAAGAATCCATATTCCCCCAAGCGCACATATACACACGTGCACAAAACTAGTGGACCTCTCTCTGAGCATGCATTCATGTCCTGTTGTCTTTCTGATTGGACTTTCGTCTTCAGGAACAAATGAACATACTCCAGTTTGATTTCCATTACATTCTTAGTTTCCAGGTGGAGGGCAGCATCAAAGGGCTCAGTGCTTTCTAGATTACAGGCATGAGCCCTGGTTATTGAAAGAAAAAGGTGACATCATAGTTTCTCGTATTGGAAATATGATGGACTATATCAAGCAATACTGCCTATCTGGTGTCAATAGCATGCCTTTGCATTTATGAGGACACTTTTGCATTAAGTTCTAACCGGGATAAGGAATCAACAATGGGAGGAACCAAGTATTTCTCTGTGTGACTCAGCGTGGCTCTTTAGGCAGGTCAGAAAAGAAAGCATGGCAAACATTACAGTAATAATTTCAAGGTTTGCATATTTGCATGTCTACGAGATGCACACTTACAACACTTCCAAGATTTGGGGTTCACTTGAGCTGACTTAAAATGATCTCATTTGTTGAAAGAAAAATATGTCCATATGCAAATTCAGTAACAAATCAAATATCTGTTATGTTTTGATAGCTGTCCTTCTAAAAATACACTTTGAACTAAATGGAGAATGGCAAATGTATGAATATACAAACCTGGATTTGATGGAACAAAATGTGTTGTGTTGGCTGTGTGTATGAAACTGTTTAGTTTAAAAAGGCCAGTATAAAGGGTTTATTCTCATTTAGTAGTTGAAAGAAAGAGTAAATGAAAGAAAATGGAATGGTTCCGAGTCACTTTCAAATGCTGGGATAGAAAGTATGGACTTAAAGCACGGAAGGCACACAGAGTTTGATTCAACAAGTTTTGACAAAGTGAACTTAGAGATTCCATGCATCTCTGTGTTTCAGGTAATACTGCCCACCTTTCCCTGGCCTCCACAGTCTCCTGAGAGCAGTGACAAGACCAGGTTGTTAAATGTAACTGGCTTGACCTCATTCCACACTGGCCTCCAGCCTCACCACTGTCTCCAACTTCTCAGACATCAGGAATGTCTTCAGACCTTTATGTCTACTCCTGGAAGCTTGGGGTTCACACGGTTTCTGTCCCCATAGTCCTTCATACTGGTCAGACCAAAAACTCTCGCCATCCTTTACCCATTCCCCAAATTCCTGTGGATGCTACAAAAGTTGAAATTACAAGCAAACCTTAGCTTGCCTCATTACACTTGCCATGTCTAGCGCAAAAGGCAGATCTCACAGGTCCCCGACTACTTCTCTTTCAATGATGCTCTTTTCCCTTTCAGCAGCAATTCCCTTGTTTGCTTTTTTATGGCCAAAAGTTTTGATCATATCCTTCATAATTTCACATCTGAGCATTCCACCATCAGGTTTTAGCTCCCATTGTTCTAATTAACTCTAGAATTTTAATTCCAAAATTGTTAACCCCTCTGGAATATTGCCACTTTTTTCCATGGCTCTTCTTCTCTTTATTCTCTTACTTCCTTGCTTACTGAGCTTAAATGCGGTATCATTGTAATCCCTTCCTTGAAAATAGTCTTATTTATCTCACATTCTCTTGTATTATTTGGTTTAGCTGGTGAAACCCTAACATTTCTACCCTTCTGCCCTTATACTAAATAGTAAACTGGCTGAAGGAAAACATAGTCTTAACTTAGTTTAAATTACTTTCAACCAAAAATATTAAGTGAGTTACTATTATTCCCAACAACCAGACACTTCCCTAATCCATTCACTCTCCAGAACACAATCCCTATCCAGTCTCTCTCAACTGTACTACCTAATGCAATAACTAAAGTTACCATTAGAAGGGGGTTTAATTTTCATCTCTGCATCAACACAACTCAATGCCCCTGTGGCTCTATACTCTGCTCTCCCACCTATTATTATTAAATGTTAACCACACTCTTACTTAAGGGTAAACCCCATATCTCCGTGTCAGGTACTATCTTGCATTGATGCAAATATCAACTTTTCAGTCTCTCCTGGACCATTCCAGGAGAATGGTTCTGTTTGTAAAACAGCTTCCTGATTGTAAACAATAACAACAATCATATTTTTAAAAACATAGTTCTCATTTATCTGCTCTATTTAAAGTAAAAATTGCTGGAATCTTTTGATGTCTCTTTTATTGCTCTATCAGACTTTTTAATATGTGCTCACTCCTACAGTCCTAAGAAAACATGTTGTCAGTGTTACCAAGGATGTTGATCAACCTGCCATTTTTTGGATCTTGTCTTACTAGAGTATCAGCAAAATCTAGAAGTTTCTCCCTGAACCACTTTCTTCCTTTGGCTTTCTCTAAGCTCACTACTCTGGGATTCTTACATCCAGGCTGCATCTTTTCCATTTCCTTTGCTTGGCTGTCTGGCTTCATATGCTACATGGTCCTCTTTATTATACCCAACCACTCTGGATTGCCTTTAGTTTACACAATATTCCAACATACTCATTTCTCTATTTGAATGTGCTTGCTTAAGATGGCTTCCTGGTTAGTTTCTTCATCCCATTCACAACTGCTCAAATATTCCCTTCTCAAGTAATTTTTTCCCCTCCTAACAGTACATTGTAATACAAACATACTTTCTGCTTTATTTATGTCTTATTTTTCTCCATAACACTTTTATGTATTTAACTAAATCACATGTTTATGCATTTGTTTATCATCTATTAGAATATAAGGGAAGCAACTTCACTGCTATAATGGGTACCTCAGATAATGCCTGGCCCACGAGATGTGTGCAACAACTGTTTTTTTGAATAAATAAATAGAACAGCATTTTGGCTTTTTACTATATGTGCAACAATATGAGGAAATAATTTTCTATTTTCCATACGCTAAAAATAATAATTTTATATATCATTATACTGGAATTCTCTGTTATTTGGAAATTCAAATTACAAATCCTTAATTAAGGCTTATTTGACTATTTTATAACATTATTTGGTTTTAGGATACATTTTTATGCAATGAAAATAATTGGCTATCATTTCTTTATTGCATTACACTTATACTACATGAGAAAAAAAACACCACTATGTCATTATTAACAATACTGGCCAAGTCTTTTTGCCAATTCTTTCTCCTCTATGCTTTAACTTTTGTATAAGAGAGGGTAGAGGCTTATGAAAGTGTTTTTTTGGAACATTTTTTTTTTCTGATGGAACAGATTTCTATGAGACAAGCAAATTTAAGTGTTCTGTAGCAGTTACTATTTTCTGAACCCAGCTTTGACTATGCAACAAAATTAAGAAGCACATAAAGATAGAATTTGAGTGGCTTTCGTTTTCTTTAGGATCAATTATTTTGCCTGGGAGAGTATATGGGCTTGACTGTCCCAGTATTAAGGTGCATTTTCAAGTAATTTAAAGCACAATATAAAATTTTGGGGAATATGGTCAAGATGCTTGTAAAGAGAAATGGGTTATGTGGTGTTAAAATTGTGGAGTAGAGTACACATTTCAACCTTTCCTAAAACAGCTTTGAAAGCCTGACATCTGTTATTTGTGCTGGCAACATTTTCCTTATGATTGCCTACTGGTTTTTGAATCAATCTCTAACCTGCCACTTCCGAAACATTCCTAAGGAGACTGGAAAAAAAAAAAACCTGCTGGAAGCAAATCTACCCAGAAGCCCAAGAAATTCTCTTAAGTACAAAGTATATTTACTGTTTGTATACGGTAAGCAAAGGTAACCCCATGATGGACAGGTGAAATTGTTCTCTTCAAGAGAGAAAGCCGGTTATCTAAACTGTATACTCTCTGGAAACAAATAACAGAGAATTCTCCTTCTGTAGTCAGGGGTGTTACTTGTGTAGTCCACCCCCAAAATAGGAATATTTGTAATTTCAATCCCAGTAGATAGGAACAGCTAAGGCACATTACAGACTAACAACAACAGAAAAATGAAACAATTCATGTGATCCAAGTACTGTGTACAGTTTGTACCAAACAGTTGGGCAGAAAAGATTAAAACTATACTATATAAAATTGTTATAATCTGCACCTGAACTGTTTGATATGTATGAGGCAATATCTTAAAGGTCAAAGGTTTTTATCTCACTCTTCTTCAATGGAACTCTTGCTAAGACATAAACAGGAAACATTTCTTCTCTCTCCCTGATCTTCAGATTAGCAGAGTCATTTCCCCATGCATGTTAACATTGTTTTGGGCTTCTCCCTTGTCATTGTTGCTTCAATACCTCCTGCCAAGAAATAAGTTTCTAATCCACCGTGAGCTGAGAAACCAACTAATCCATCTATATAGACTGGGTATAACTGAACAAGGAGTACCTGGATTCTGAGTGAAGACTTGAAAGTCAACTGCTAAGGCTAACATGGTCTGCCTTTGTGGCATGTAATTTAGCTGTAGTTTAAGTCAAAATTTATGATTGCATCTGGTGAACGGTACACACACATTTAAATTTAATTGCTTTTGTTTGTTATTCTTCATCTTGCTAGCTCTTGGCTGTGTTCTGTGATAAAATCATGTTTATACATAAAGTATTGTTGCCATTTTACTGCAAGATAATATATTTCCTCAGAAATGATACACATTTATAAGCTATGTAGAGGGGTGTGCATTTGGAGCAGTGGTTAAGGTATCTGTGGACCATATTAGAGTACCTGGGGGTGAATGCCAGCTCTGATCCCAAATCCAGGTTCTACTAACACAGACTCTGGGAGGCAGCAGTGATGGTTGAAGCAGTTGTGTCTATGTCACTCATGTGGAAGGCCTACATTGAGTTTCTGGCTCCTGGCTTTGTCCTCTGTCCTGTTCTCTCATATGATTTAGGGAGTTAACCAGTGGATTGGAGACCTTTGTCTGTGTCTGCTTCTCCCCTCTCAAACAAAACAAATAAAGCTATGTGGAGGGATTTTAGCTCAGGCAACGTCAAGTTCCAAGCCTCTTTAGTGATCCCATATTTGAGTTTATGTGACACCAACTCTACCATATGCCCAAGTCCAACCCCAAAAGACCTTAGCTACAAGATGGAAAAGCAGGTGCCCCTGCAACACTCTCTAGAAAAAGTCGGTCAGGACATGACATGGCCAAGGCGATGCTGACTACATATGTGTAAGGATGACAATAAAACAATAATTGGAACAGACAGGCCCAACTGAGGTACCATCTCTGCCAACAGGCATCTTTGCCTTGGTGGTAACCAAAGCACTGAAGAAATGACGTAGGGACCAAAAGAAGCAAACACACACACGCACACGCGCGCGCGCACACACACACACACACACACACACACTGATTCCAGTGACAATCATTGCCCTTTCTAAAAGATTGCCAACACTGCATGAATGTCTAACACTCATATTCAGAGACTTCTACAAAACCATTAAAGACATTGATGATTATTCAATCTGTGGGCTCCAATGTAGATGGCTGCCATCTTCAGTGACTCAGTTAATAAGCATAAATATATTTCAATAAAAGTCACTTCTAATCTAAAATAATTACTTGAAGGTTAACGTTTCTTGAAAAAGTATGTAATTTAACATGAAATCTTCCAAAACTTATTTCAAGACTGTCTTGCACACAAATTCCATTCTCTCCCAGGTCTAACATTCCAAATCTAAAAAGTACATGTGGAGATTTGCATAGGTTCATGGGCACATCAGAATTAGATGCAAAACCATGCATGCATATAAACATATTGCAGATGAATGAAGAAATGTTTGTAGAAAAAATTTCGGAGTACTTAGTAACTAAATACAGATTATCAATGAGTTGATAACATTGGTTATTTAATTTAAACAACAACTGATACTTTATCTGCTGTTCATTGAAAACATTGGAGACACCATTATAGCACAAACGATTGCAAGATCTTGCAGGATATTAGTTGAGGAATGTACTTATACGCAGAACCCCAAATCAAACATTTATGTAGCAAGAAGTTGTCTGAAAATTACATATTCTTATGAAATATTCTTCCATTTGTAACCAACCACTGAAAACCCAATAAATAGCCCAAGCATCAATAAATCCTCAAGTGTTTCTTAATTTCTTATTCTGCTTCTAGGGTCTCTGTGTGGAAGTGATAATATGACTTGTGGACTTATCTAAACAATTATAAATATGTTTGATGTTTTATTATTCCATAATGTGGAAGAAATTAATAAATGTATGAGTCTCATGTGAAAGGACATTTTTAAGACCCATTTACTGAAAATGTAACAAGTTGCTCAGAAACTAAGAAAAAGAAAGAAAGAAAAAAAACTTTGAAAAAAGGCTCCATGCATGCCTCAACTTCGGAGTAAGTTTAGTAGAGCAATTTCCAAATTGAAAGAGCAGGGTCAACATGCAGTGCTGACAACAACCTCTTGTGAGCTTAATGTTCTATTTATCAAATACTTAGAATTTCAGGATGCTGATCCAATGGGCCCCACACTCTATTTTCCTACTT